>NC_086249.1:87264922-88514922 GCF_021018805.1 Prinia subflava | reverse complement strand
TGACAGACTGAAGGCTGCCTTCATACTGCAGTGACAGATTCACCAGGATAACCTGGGGAGATGTACATGAGTTCCAGCAGCACCTGCCCCTGCAGTGGCAGTGTGTGGAGACAAGCAGTTTGTTTTCCGGTGTGTTTATTCGGTTGCTTTTTCACCAGCCCAGACTGCTTTAGTATCAGCTTCAAAGTTTTGAAAACCACTCTGAAGGAGGCAGGTTAGGAGAACACAGCTTGATTCAGGGGAAAGATGATTGATTGAATCAGATTGAACAGTTGATTGATGTGATGGAACTGTGGCATTGCTTTTCCCTGCCCCTTCCTCCTTTCTTGTCTTCAGGTGGTGAGAAATTTGGAGAGTTGGCACCATCCAGGCCTCTGTGGTATTTCAATGTTGCTGTGATCCTGCTGCATTGGGTTATTTTTCAAACCTATTTCATGTCCCCATTTCTGTCAGTGCGTTCCTGCACGCTGTTAATTTTTCTGCTCTTGTGCATAATGAGCCGTGACCTTCACGCTAAGTCGTGCTTCATTTTCGTGAAACTGAGTACACCAAAGCAACAAAATGAAGCCATTTATTTTCACATTCAGGTTTCCTCAAACGTGGTGTTTAGGAGAGAAATAAGCACCTTTGCAACATAGGGAAAAGGAGACTAAATTTTGCACACATTGAGCAAGAAAGTGCTATTAGGTATTATCTGTATTTTTACAGAACTTTTGTCTGCTGTCATAAAATTAACATAATAGTGAATGGTTGAGAAAACAGATCAGTCAGAAAGTATTCTGTCAATAAATCATTCTATATTTATAGTTTCTAGGTTTGGTTGATAAACGTTCCACATTGTTTTAGTTTGTATGCTCTGTCACATTAATTTATTGCACATTACTTTCATGGTATCTAGTATCTATCTTTAAATCTCTATATAGCTCATTTATTCTTCCTTTCTCTTTGTGCAAACCTACAGTTTCTGAACTCATATAAAATCAGTTGCTCCATATGCCTTGGCATCTTATGTGAGAATTTGCTCCTTATCACTGTGCAGTAGAAATCTTTAGGACTTTAATTGATTCATAAATATTTCAAAGGTCTTTGCTCTCCTTGTTATCTGTTTGGTTTACATAGATAAAATGCCTAGAATGAAACATTTGGCAGCTGTGAGTATAGGGGCTCATTTATAAACCCTCCAGAGAGAGGCTGACTTCCCATTGATGTAGAAATACACTGGGAACTCCTGCCAGCCGTCACTGCCATGAGCTGTCTGCTTGGGAACAGCTACCATTAAAACTCCTGACATGCAGGGAAGTGAACACAGTGAAGAGGAAAGGAGGCTTTCAGTTGTCAGATAGTTTTCTCCGACACAGAGGGAATCTGTTGCTGAGCAAGTGCTGCCCTGTGAGCAGGTATCTGGAAGGGTTTTGATTTGTAGGAAAAATAAATAACACTTTCTAGAGAGGTGCTTTATAAACTAAAATTGTAGCAGGGCAGTGTCTGCTGATAGGAGACAGGGCTTGGCAGCTGGGTGGGGAGCTTGTGGCACTGCAGGTGTGGAGGGGTCAATGCTTTGCTCTAGTGACTGGATCCAGCCCACTGCCCTGGGCATCCATCTGTCTCTGGCTCACAGACACACACAGACACACCCTTTTGCCACTTCACTTCTGGGGAGAGTGGACATTGCTGGTGCCAGCACCCTTCTCCTTGGGGGTGTATAGATATGCCCACACCTGTGTGCTTCTTTAATAACTGTGATTTTATTTCTCGGTTGGCTGTTCACAGCATGCTGAGCTGTGGGCCCAAAAACTAAACCAGCAGAGCTTTGCTGTATTTTACATCTCTATATAAATTATATATAACAAAATAACAGGCTGTCCCGTGAGGAAAAGGACTGACAGAATGTGTTCCTTCCTAAGTCTCACCCTTGACTTGGTAGCTGCTTGACTTGCTAGTTGCTGGTAGTCACTGATATTTCTGGTAGTCTTTCTCCCATCTGTGGGAAATAGAAAAGGCAAGAAGATTTTTAGAAACTCAGAGAGCAGGCTTTAGAAACAGACTTAAAACTGCAGAAAAATATGCTTAGCAAGATAGTAGAAGGTTTTAAGCTTAATAATGGAGCATTGTGTATTGTTAATAGAAGGCACACAAGCAAGCATTGTTTGAAGCAATGTGCATGTGTTTTTTGTGATTGGCTAGTACAATTGTCTGTAAGCTGTAGCAATATGCTATTGGCCAGAAAGTGTTTTAAATGCCCTGTAACAAAGAGATCTTTGGCTGCCCATGGTAGATGAGAGCATGTACCATCTCCTGTATCTCACCCTGTAACCAAGACTGGTGCCTGAATAAAGCTCCTGACGCGTCACCCGGCGGTCCCGTCCCGTTTGTGAAAAACACCAGCACAGCCATCCTTCCCTGTGCACAGTCCTTGGCTGGGGGTGAGCAGGCCCTGTCCCTCCCAGGTCCCTGTTTGGTGGCCTGGCTGCCACGTTCAGTGACGGGCAGCCCAGCCCAGCAGGTCCAACAGATCTGTGCTGCGCTCGCTTTGTGGCTTTTCCCTCCGCGCTTCTGCTTGTCAGCCAGGGATGTTGCAAAGTCTGGGGAATGCAACTCATCCTCTGCCCAACTTCTGTGTTCCTGGAGAATGTGCCTTGTGCTGTCCCAAAGTGCTGCTCTGGGAGGAATGACAGACAGGAAAAGGGACATTAGCCTTTATTACCTTAGAAAACAGGACTCAAAATGGAAAAATATTTATCAAACGCCCTTTTCCAGTGTGGAGTCTTCCCTAAAAGCTGTTAATGCTTCAGGACCAAGAGCTCTGCTAAAATGAAAAGCATAGAAGTGTTTGGGGCTTCTTGTCACATCAACAGTGGTAGGAATGCTAACAGCAGGCAAGGTTGGCTCTCTTTATGATGATTTTAAAGTCAAACCTATAATTAGAGGTATGAGAGTTTAAAATTGATGTGATTTGCTCAAATTAAAACATTTAAAATAGTTTCTTTAGGAAGAAAAACCTAGCAGCACACATTGACTAACACAGTCCATGTCTGCTGCACAGAGAACCAGTTTTCTTGTTAAGTTTTGTTACAGAATAACCCAGCCACTTTCTTTTTGGAAATCTTTAAAATTAATAGCACACCATGGTGCTTGCAAGTATACTATTTTGATGAAAAACGACATAGAAAGATTTTTCTTCATTACTTTTAAATTTTTGGCACAACCTCTGCAGGAAACTTAAAGTAATCAAATTTGCCTTACTTAGGGAGGGGGAAGAGGTGAAAGAGAAAGCTCTGGGTCTTGAGTAGTATGTGTTGCCATGTTACCCATTTAGGATTTTCATGCTTGAATATGAGGCATCCTGATGTTATTCGAAACATAATGTTTTCAGCATGCTCAGTGGTAGGGACAAAAGGATATATTTATGTCTATCTATCAAATATATGTATTATATGACCTCACTTCATCAAAATATTTTGTTGCTTCTTTGTCCTGAAAGAAAATGAGATGGTTTGGAACTGCATCCTAAAAACTGTCAAGTGCCGAAGCTCTGAATGTAGTTCTGTGGTTTTGCTCACACAGCCTATTTTTGGATTAGCCTGTCTTCTCCTTGCTGAGGAAATAAATCAGAAATCATTTACAAACAGCAGATAAAGAATTTCAAAACTTCAGGCTGGATACCCTTAGCACAGGCTGGTGGACTGATTCTCCTGAAAATATTAGATATGTTCCTGATTTTCACTGAGCAGTTGAGAGTCTGCCTTTGCCTGCAAATGCATTCTTCTTGCAATATGTTGGATTCAGGGTCAGATTTTTTTCCCTTGCCTTTTCAACTCTTTCTTGAATATTTTTTTTCCTTATTTCATGGCTCATACTTTCTAAATTCCACACAGGTGCTTCTCTGAGTTTTTTTCAAGTGCAGAGGTTCATAAACCCCAGCCATTCGTACACATTCAGATATGGAGCTTTACAGTGCAGGTGTCCCTTCAGCTGGCTGCATCAGCCTTGTATTGATGGTGGTGGTCTTCCACCACTTCTCTTGTGGCCTTGCCCACACATTCACTCTCTGCCAGGACCTCTGCTGCTGGAAAAGGTCCTGCCATGGTGTGGTGCCATACCCTCTCATCCACTCCCATTGCCACCTGTCCTAAAGTCACAGGGACTCTCGCCCTGTTTCTTGTGTGTCTTAAGCTTATACTCAGTGGGGGATGTACACATGTGATGAGTGCAGTTGTCATCCAAAATGGAAAAACAGTTTGTTTGGACTTGCAGAAAATATCTGGAAAGATAAGGACAAATAGAAACAACCCAATGGTACTTTCAAGTTATTTTTAGGTTGTTTTAGGTTGTTGCCAGAAGTGCAAGGCATGAGAGATATGAGGGGCTCAGCCCCTCTGGGGGTGCACAAGGAGTTCCCACCAGGCAGATGCTGCTTTTAGCAGCTGGGAGTTTATCAGAGATGGGACCTGACTGTCATCTCTGCTTGGTCACGTTTCTTCCTGGATCCTGTTTTCAAACTGGTAGGAGTCATTAAATGATCAGTGTAATCTCAAAATCAAGTTATAATTATAGAATGAAAAAGCATGTCCCCTCGCTTCCCCATCTTCCCCCCTCTCCACTGATGGTCCTCGTTAAGGGATGTCATTTTCCTGCAAGCCAAGGGACATCAAGGACAACTGGAGTGGATCCAGTTACTAAGCAGGCATTTGCCATGGCTGGTTTTTGCATGCTTTGTGAGTTTTACTGAATATATTTAGTAACTGCAATTGTTTTTGGAAATACTTTTTTTGTTGGGAGTGCTTGTAAGTGTAGCTGTGCTGTTTTCACATCCTAGACTCTCCAATTTTCACTCCATGTGAAAATCAATAGTGTTGGATGTGAGCCCGGGGTGTTGCTGGTTTGTCATGTCCAGAAACACATACATTCCTTTGGGGTCAAGTCCTCAAAATTATTTAAGTGAATCCTGGATGATAAATAACAAGCCCATTCATTTCAGGCTGAATGAGAAGATTAATTTCAAGGGGTTTGGTTGATTTTTTGCCTTTCAAGTATTTTTGCTGTTTATGCAAATAACTTTTTGAAACCAAAAGATTGCTTTGAGGAAGCACACCAGATAATTTTGAAAATTTTGGAGCACATCAGTTGTTTTGGAACTGCTTGTGCCTTGATAAAGTATTTCAGAGGCACAGAAATGGACAGGCAGAGGACTGTGATGCCATGACTGCACATATGCCATGCACCGGAAAGTCTTGAGGGAGAACTTTCATCTTGTACCCAAATCTGGCCCCACTGGTTTGGAAGTCCAGCCTCACAGACCCCTGGGTGAGCAGCTGCTCCCTCAGGGGGTGACTGTCACAGGGTGACAGAGGGGCAGGTAGGTAGCCTGAACCTAAAAACGTCAATGAATCCCTCAGCAGCAGCTGAAGAACAAGGTGGTCAAGCATTAATTCACTCCTGGAGCTGCACCCAGTGTTCCTGGTGCAGAGACCTCAGCTAAAAAAGGCTGTTTGGTTGCTCTTGATGGCACAGAGCTGCTTCAAGTTTCTGCAAGTTCCTCACTCGTGGAGAGTGAGACTTCTGCTACCTGTGGCTTTGATGAGCAGCAGGGATACCAGAATTAGAGCTAGTTTTTGCCTTTTTGAGAATAGAGTATTAGGGCTTGCCTCATGCTGCTCTGTACCTTGTCAAGAGAATATCAGTTAAGTGACTACAGTAAAAGATGCATCTGTTTGATGCAAAGGTTCCCTTAGATTTACTAAGGGAAATGTCAAATTGTGGCTCCAGGAAATGATGGCAAGAATTGCAGGAAATACTCTGCATGTTGAAAAAGACAGTGTCCTGGGTTATGTAGACAGACAGCAGCATCAGCCTCTCCCTAGAATCACAGCAGATCCTCCCCCTCTTCCCTTCCCTCATCACCCAGGGAAGACATAACACCAGAGAAAGCAAACACTAGTGTGGCCAATCAGTGCTGCAGTCTGGAAATATCGACAGGGAGGAAAGGTAGGGTAGATTTCATCTGCATCTGCCCAGTTCACTTATTTGAAAATTTTCCCATTCCTCATATACTTCCTTTGCAGTATTAAAGCTTTGGAGAAGGTAATTTTGAACGTTATTGGAGAAAAGATTGTAATCTGACACAGGTCAGGACAGACTAAATTAAATTTCTGTTTGAAATTGGCTGTTAGCACTGTTTCATGTTAGCTTCATTTTATCCCTTGTGACTTACTATTAGAAAACACAGCATAGGATGCCCTTCTTAAAAAATTCAAGTAATGCATTGGCTTTTTGTTAATGATTATATGCAAATCTTTAGCACTGCAGTCCATTTTTTCATTCTACTCTGCATGTTTGATTTCTTAATAGGAAGTTATCATTGAACTGTGCATCATTGAGACTTGTGCACAACTCATACTTAAAATTGTGGTAATAATTGATCCTTGTAGTAACCATGACAGGCTGGTCAGTGCCAGGCACAGGGTGTTGGACATGGGAAATTCCATTACAGCTATAAAGTTTATATCCATAAAACTTAACTTGGATATTTATTATTAACAGCAGCATCAGCTCCCAGTTAATGGACTCAGAAGCTCTCTCACAGCACAGCTGCAGTGAGTGCTGCCTTCCAGATGAGTCAGGAGCAGCAGCAGTCCTAATTCCTGCAAGACCTCTGTCCTTTAGGATGTCACTGGAGTTCATTTTTTTTGCCTCCATCTTACTGAATTGCTTCATACTGACACTCCTTTGTAAACTTTAACTCATAAGGTACTTCTCCACCAGCTGTTGTTTGCTAAAAGGGTGCAGGTTTAGACCTACCACAGGTAGATTTCCATTTTTAAAATGCCCTTTCCAGCTTGGTAGAGAAAAATGTGTATTCATCTTCTGAGAATCCAGATTTATTTCTTAGGTGACCGTGGCACTGAGATGGGTATTTGGAACCATTTGAGGTGACCTTGGCAGTCCCACCTGCCTTGAGTCCAGCAGAGGACTCATGTCACCCTGCTTGGTCCCCCAGAAGTCTTGTTTGTCCTAAAATGCATTTGAAGTGGCACTAGATGGCTCTGCTTAGGCCCCAGGGGACGTCCCAAAACATATGCACACACCCTGATGAGCTGAGTGTTTTAGTGCCTCTGATTCTGAGATCACCCTTTTACTAGGGAGAAAGAAGATTAAAATAAAATAGGATTATTCTAGAAAATTTGGTTTCTTCTGATTACAGAAGCATGCTAACCGTGCAGAAAAACAGAATTCAGTTCTGGATAATATTTGACTGTAAAGCTCATTAGCTGTGATGCTTAGCTGGTGTAGATCTAGGACTGCCTCATCCCATCTCAGAGAGCTTTGTGAAACTATCATGCCTCTGTTCTTTCAGTACAGATGGAGATCCCAGCTGCTCTCCAGAGACACTCTACTCTCATCTTGAACAAGATGAAAGCTGCTCTCTCCTGCTTCTTATCACCCTGCTTTTCCTGCCTCTTTCCTGTGCTGCTCCCTGGATTCACTTCATCTGCTTTTCTGTGTTGCTTGGAGTGACTTCCAAAGCCATCAGATAAGGAAAGCTTCTAGAGTTTTGGTCTAAAGTGAAGATAGCAGAAAAGAGAACACTTACATAAAACTGCCTCTTTTGTGGGGCAATTCTCTGCCTTTCGAGAGTGTCTGATGAAGATTGTACTATTTTTTATCATTCTAAAGCTGTATATTAAGCAGCAAGGCACCACCTCTTAAGCTGCATGGAGCCAGGAAGTTGTACCCTACCATACAGAGCTTAACCCTGGCATTTGTCACCTACAGATTAGCAGAACTCTTGGGCCTTGTGGTCCAGATTTCCACTGCTGCTGCTCCATGGATGGTCAGTCCAGTGGGCTCTGCATATGTCTGCCTCATGGCACTGTGTGGAGAGGCTTTTTTCAGCACCCAAGAGCAAACTGAAAGGTTTTAATATTGGAGATTCTTAGACTTGAACACTCCAAACCATATGCAGGTCTGAGGCTGTGATTTCTGTGTGAAAAAATTGTTTGAAATTCTTGTATTGAGGTTATTGATACCTGTGCATGCAAGGGTACCGAGGGCTTTTGCAGGTTGGGAGCTTTCTCCAAGCAAGGATACATGTCCAGTTGTACCCATGCAACAGCTGCGTGTCCCATTGAGACAGGGAGAGGGGAGACCCTGCAGAGCCTCACAGAGATGTGGGGTGGCACACAGAGAGCACACTGCCAGCTTATGTGCCTGCTTGGGATGGACCCTCACCTGGCCCAGGAGGGGGAGTGGTGGGTTCTGTGGGGTGGATGAAACCGCTGGACCTCTCCCCCTGGTGTGGAAAAACTCTGCTGCCCGTCCCCAGCCTGGCCCCCAGCAGCATCCTCCTGCCAGACATGGGGATTTTAGCAAAAAACTGCTTCTGTCTCTTATGAGGAGCACTTGTTAGAAGGGTGGATCAAAGGACCTCAGTAGCTCCAGATGAATTGCCACACACCTCATTAATCAGCTAATAAAATGCAATGAATATGCTTCACTTGGAAAGCCAAGTGAGAGGCCTCAAAGTCCCTTACACTGAATTTCCCACGGTGTCCTCATTTAACCTTGCTGTGCAGTGGCTTTCCTTTTCTTTCTTACATTATTTATAGAGTGAATATTAGTGCAAGGCTTTCTCCTTCAGCAGCTGGTAGCATCTTGAGAAACAACAATGAAGTGCAAATGAAAAAACAGAGACCCATATATTTTCTGAGTATATTTTACAAACCTATTTGTAATGGCTAGAGAAGAAAACACAGTTAATAAGGAAGAAGGGAGTGGAAGCTGCATTCTTTTATCTGAATATTTGTTTTGGCAGTGATCTGGAGTTCTCTAAAACACTGGCTTAATTGTCTCTTAAGTTTGCCAACTGTAATTTTCCCTCCTATTATTAGAAATAAGGGCATTTTTTTGTTCGCTCAAAGAGATTTATTTTCATAGCAAATGCATTATGTGTATCCTGTTAATGTAAAAATACAACTTTTTGTTAACATCTTGCATGAAGTTTATTTTATGGGCCCAAGCTCTGAGATTTAACTCTCATGTACCCTGAGTCAGAACACGTATGAGGAGCTGCTGGCTGCCAATGGACCCCTCTGTGCACTTACACACAGCCCCATCAGTGTGTAGGGCTTTGAGGGAAGGAAGCATAGTCAGAACCTTCTGCCCCTTCTGAGCATGAGCCTTTTCCTCTGGTGAAGCACAAACTATGTCTCCTACATGGGTAACCTCTGTATCCAATAATTAGTTCCTGGCTCAAAGCGTCCAAGTGCTTGGGCTTGAGTTCATAGCAGCCCCATGCACTTTGCAGTTGTTCATTAGACTTTTAAATGTGAAATCTAGAAGCAAGGAAGAACAGCATTTATTTCACTTTTTATGTGGAACCAATAGCATTTTTCTTAATACTTTTCTCTGAAGTAGCTGATGGAGAACTTTTTCTGTAATGGAATATTCACAGTATCCTTGATATTAAAAGTACAACCAATTAACACTAAAACAATTATTGCCTGAGCGGTGATAAATGAGAATGAGAAAAGTATGAGATGGTTGCCTTTACAAAAAGATTTCCTCTGAGCAGTAACTCTGCTGCTTACATTTCATGTAGAATGTGGAATGAGAAATCTGCAATGCCTGCCAGAGGGGACAACTTTGCTGTGGAGTTTGGCCTCAGGGGAAGCTGAAGGAGCCATTATAACCAGCAAACTTGCAAAGTATTTATTTTTGTGTACAAATATTCACAAATTAATAAAGTAACATCCATGTGTGCCATATCCATCCTGTTTGGAGGTCCTTCAAAGGAGAAGCCTTCCTCTGTCCCTCAACACCTGCTGTACTTTTGACTGCTGTGCTGCAGTTTATGGCAGGGCTGTTTCTTATAAATGTTTCTTATCCATCCAAAAAGAAAACACTCAATTTTGTAACTGAGTAGAGAATCCAGTCTTTAAAAAACATCTTTCAATTTATACTGTTTGTTATTTCTGGCAATTCCCTATGACCATTGTGCTTTAATAATTTCAACATGTTCCCTTTTCTTTTTCCTTTAACTTCTCCTATACTGTTAGAAGCAAAAATTGAACCTTCCTTAGTGCTTTTTTTCCACAGAGAGATATTTGCAAGACTGAAGTAAGAGGAACAGTAACTGGTATGCAACACCAGCATTCTCCTTAAAAATAGGGTAGGAATAAAACTGTAATTTAGCAGGTTTTGTCAGGGGCTGGTTGGTATAAGTTTCAAACAGCTCTTTGTAATGAGATTTGCCATATTTATAGTTGTCTTGCTAATTGATAATATTCTTAGACACTCTGTAATTGTATGTCTTGTAACAGTAAATGCTCTTTCTGAATAGCAAAGGACAAGTTCTGTTAAACTCCAGTGAAATTCAGTAGTATATATTAGTAATATTGTGAGGGAAGAGAAATGAATTACAAGACAATTATAGCTTTAAAATATTGCATTTGCAGTCTAAAAAAGCAATTAAAACTTAATGAAATTATGAGCTTGGGAGCACTGCAATAGATATATTGGGTGCCAGTTGCATAATCACATTACTGCTGCTTCACAGTGTACTGTATTTTAGTAAAGAAGCCGTTTGTAGTAGTGTGTGCTCATGTTTCTTGCCCATGGCAAGTACTAAGTAATCCAATTTAGCTTAGAGTGCAGTGAAAGTATGAGAATTTAAGTTGTATTACTTGCATTTATCTAAGTCTAAGCACGTGTAAGAAGAGGTAATGGCACACCAGCTGGCACACAGGAACTTGTTGACTCCAGGGAAGAACCATGTGCTGAAGCCCTTAATTTTGCCTAGGAAGGAAATTTCCACAAAAAACAACAAACAAACAAAACCCCCCAAAACCAAAAAAACACACACAACCCCCCCCAAACAAATAAAACAAACAAACAAACAAACCCCCAAATCATTCAAAAACTTTAACAATGTTAAATGTCTTGGTCATTTTATTTCCTCTTAGAAAGGAGTGGAATACCTTACATTTAACCTGAAAGTGGGGTTTATGGGCATTTTTTTTGCAGTGGATCCACATAAACCATGAAAAGCATACTTTTGATTTGAATATTATTTTTGAAAATAGCTTGCCCCAAAATAGAATGTAATTTCTCTCTGCAACTATTTAGAAATTTGGGATGATTAGCTGAATAGGTTTGGACAAAAAAATGCTCCAGGCCAAAGTGGTAATTCTTCATGATTAGGAAGTGATAATGAAGAATGGGTTCAAGACCAAAAGGACTTGAAGCCAGATCAATCACCTCTTAAGGAAGTAATATTATCTACAAAATAAATTATATTTGAGGGTGTGTTACTCCTTATATCTCCTTTCAATCCTATTCCTTTAAAAACAATAAAATAAAAGACTCATATATTTGGTGAGCCCTAGGAATTCAGGGTGAGGGTACCAGTGCTCCAGTGGTTAGGGCACATGCTCAGATCCAGACCTGGCCACCGTGGTTATCTCTATATTTATAGCAGTTTGTAATTTCCAGCAGCTGAGCACCTTGCCACCACCACAGCTGCTGTGCTCTCCTCCCTGTGATGTTAGAAAACACATCCAGGGAACAGGCATTTCAGTGGAAATTTAAATATTTCCTTTCACTTCCAGTAAAACCATGGGCTGCCTTTAATTTCAGTGAAAAAACTTGGAAGTTTTTTGGGTTTTTTAAATCAGCCTAAATTTTCTTCTTATCTTGCTGAATCTGTAAAATAATAAAGTACAAGCAGGTACTCAAACAGTTGCAATTCAGATCTATTTTGTCACCAAAACAGGAATCCCCAAATGGGTCCACTTCTGTGTACCTTTGACCCAAGCAAGGTCATCTCTCTCATCTGAAATGTGTGGTGATCTTGCTATCTTGTGTGACTCCACTTGCTGCTTACTCTGGAAGTGTAACTACCAAAGCTGCAAAAGGTGTTGCAAATCTGGTGTTGCAACAGGCTTTGGAAACTTAATCATGAAAGTAAATTCCAGAGAGTTAGAGCAATAGAGGAAAAGGCTGATGGCAGTACTGACACGCTGTTCTGTGTCCATTTAAAACCTCTCTCTGCAGCACCTCCTTGTTCACATGGTTACTCTGGCTCGTAAGAGACCATGTAAGTGAGAGGAGAGCTCTGATACACCTTGGCTTTTAACTTACCTGAAAAAGAATTACAATGAGTTCACTTACGAGGAGCTGGTAAACTTTATACAAGAGATAGGGAGCAAATTTTCAGCAAGGATTTACATGATTTGCTGTCCTATGAAAGGATACAGTGGGATGCCTATGACCCTGTTTAAACCAGGGCTTTCCAGCTGCCAGAAATTTAAAATGTGCTTTCTGTAGCATTTCTATCCTTTAACTGATTGAAAATTCAAAATTTCAAGACAAAATTTGTTTTTAGCTGTGGGGTCTTTTTTGATAAAATTAAAACATTTTTATGCAGACAAATCAACAAATTTTTAGCTTTCACTTAATTACTATATAGTTTTGGAACATTTTTGTTTTTCAGATAATTTCTTTCTAATAGGCAAATTTTGCAGTGAAAGTACATTATCTATTAATAAGAACATGCTCCCATAGTACCTGTAGCCTAGAAACAGGGTACATGAACATTACAAACCTATTAGAATTCAAAATCTCTGATGAAAAATTTTTTTCAAATATTTATTTTTGCAGAATTATGTTTTCTAAGTATGAATTCCAGAAGGATAAAATTGTTTTCATTGTTCAGTGTTGGTGTATGGCATTAAAAGAATGCATGACATTTTAAAGAGAACAACAGGTTCCTTTTAAAAATAGTATTTAATTCAGGAATAATGCTACCCAGTGAAAGATCATGAGTCTCAAAGCGTGTATGAATGCTCTCTTGAATTTATAGACTGTAGATTTTACCCTTCTTCCTAATAAACTTGGAAATGGTCTGAGAAGAAATACTGCTTGTACTTTATATGTTCTGTACTCTGAGATTACAAGCCACTGCAGAAAAGACTGTGTTTTGGTTTTCTTTAGAGAATATCCCACTAAAATCAGGGGATATTTGCAGCATAAAGCAACCTAACATAACTCAAATCCACACTTCTCATCAGTATCAAACAGGGCTTTCTGAACAGCAAAGGGGACTTTAAAATGAGCTCTTGGAGAAAGCCAGCCTCCTGCTTTCTATTTCATTTCCTTATTCCATGGGGAAGGGAAAGTCCTGCACTGTTAAGTCAGAGGTGGTCACATCTTGGGAAACAAAAGAGAAATCTGTGTCTGTCAAAACTAAAACATTTTGGGAAAAATTTGAAGTACATGTTTTAAAATATTTTTCTGTTTAGAACCATCACCTTTTTCCTGGTCCCCTTGGTATCTGAACTGCCTTTAGTGTCTTTTGCTAGAGAAAAAAGTGACCCTGCTGCTTACCATGGTGTCCTAGACCTAGAAGGATGTTTTGTGTGGAAGGGAAAAGGTCACCATTCCCAGCCATGGTCATGCTCTGAGGTACCTCCCATGGAGGGGAGTGTAGTGACAGGGACCCTCATTGTTATCAAGAACCTGCTGCCAAATGCTGCAGGCATTGGGAAAAGTTCTTGAGAAAATGGAGGCAGTTTTTTAAAGAAAAATTATTTTTTTTCTGAGATTTTCCACTTAGAAAACCTGTGCTTTTCGGGTTAATGCAAGTTGTCTTTTGAAAGTTTTGGTTTGGATTGTTTGTTTTTTTTCTATGTTGTGTGAATGCAACTTTGAGAAACCACATCCCAGTACTAGTAGAGAGGCCAGATTCTAGCTTTCCCTCAAATCTGGCTGCCAAATTTCATGTGGGTTTTTTCCCCTCTCTCTCTGCAGTCTAGGGTGCAGCAATGACAGCAGGGACAAGCTCTGCTTAGTCTGAGGCAGATAATTTTGGCAGGCATCACAGAGGTGCTGTATATTCTAGAGGAGCTGTGTTGCACCGAGGTGCAGTGTGCTCCATCCCGAGTGCCTCGCTGCTGAGGGGCATTCAGGTACATTCTGAGGGGGAAGCAAATTGCTCTATTATTAGGAGATTCCCTACAAAAATCCCTTAGAGGGCATCAGTGACCATATCCAGTGTGATCCCAGAAAGCAAGGCAGTGACAAGTTTAAGTGGGATGAAAACCAGAGGCACAGCTCAGTTTTTACTGAGAGAGACAACTGCAGTGTGCTCTTGGGGAAGGTTTCTCTTTCCCCACTTTTCTTTGTGTTTATAACTTGTATATTTTGTGGCTTGACTCCTGGGAATGCCACCGTGAAAGCCCTATGCTGAGAGCTCATGTGGTTTTAAAGAGGTGCCAGCCTTTGGGATGTCAGTGTGACAGAGAAGGGGACAGTGGGCCCTGGTGGGGACAGGAGACTCTCCCAGTGTGTGCTTGGGACCCTAAGGAAAAAGGCACAGGGAACACTTCTGGCAGAAGCTAAGTACTGATAGGTTATCTGTTGGGTGGGGAGTGGAAAAAGAGGAGCAAGGGTGAGGAATGAACAAAGCAAATTACTCCCGAGTTCAAGACTTAGAAGAAATCTAAGCTGCTCATACCATTTTCTTCTTACATTGTCTTTCCTCCCAGAAAAACAATGTGATTGTAAAAAAAGGTGTTGTGAACAAGAGCTATATTTTGTTAAAGGGACATGGAGCAGAGCAAGGTGAATTTCTCTCAACTGTCCCTCTTGTAAATGCAGGCCAGCTGTAGCAATTTGCTACAATTACACACAGGTTACATGGTTTGTGTATTATGTCCCATTTCTGCACCAATTCTTAATAATATCATACTTCACCTTCTTATGCCATATGCACTTCCCTTCACTTGTGGCTACTGCAGGAACTCCTGTACAGGAAAATAATGTTCTGCACATTAAATAGCAGAAGGTACTGTGAAGGCTCAGAACTTGTTTAGTATTAAGCTTCCACCTTTTTCCTCTTCACAAACTCTTGCTACCCAAGATGAGTCCCTGGTTCTCATTTTATTACATTTGTGGGTTTTTTCTTATCTCCCATCTCTGGGTCTAATCAATACTGATGGTAAACAGGAGGATAAACTGGATTACCACACTAGAGCTTATAAATTTCAAATTGACTGTTACCATCTTTCTGAAGCAGACAATAAAATAAAATATTTCTCATGTGTACTGCATTTTAATAACAAGAAGGAGGAGCTTGATTTTAGCTGTCATGTATTGCTGAATGCTTTGTTTCAGCTACTTGCAACCACGGGTGGCCCTTCTGTTTAATTCTATACTAACTGTAAAATGCTATGATTGGTGTGGTGGGTTTCCTTCCCCAAAACAGAGGGAGCCAGTTCGAGAAGCCTTAAGATAATGCCTTTGGGATTCTGTTTTCATTAGAATGCTGAACAGTCCTAGATTTACATCTCTCTTTGCAGATGGCAATTATCTCTTTCTAATGATTCTTTTGTATTAAAGAAAAAATACGGAAATCATCTAGTCCTGTTAAAATGCTTCTAATCTTCCTTAATTTCTAGGAAGATGGTGGAAATCAGTGAAGGGTAAGAGGACATAAATAAGGCATCCATATAAGCTTTGCTGGCTAAGGAAATGCATAAAAAAAAAATCACCACCTGGTTACAGAAAGGACCAGAGAAAATTCATTCTTGGTAATAGGTGTGTAGCACACCAATAATAGCAATTTTTTTGGTCCTCAAGAAGAGCATGATGCCAAAAAGGTGTTCTTGGAAGTAATGGCTGTTTAGGATCTGCCACATGAAAAGTGCTGTTTCATTAGAGAGCTAAATGAATTGCTGCAAACAGAACACCAATCTGTGGCTATGGGTATGCCTTCTCACTTGATATTTGTTTAGTATTGCTCAGGTTTTATTTTATTTATTTATTTGTTTGTTTGTTTCCTTTGATAATAGAAGTTTTACCCTCTGGTGCTGCCGTTCTGCAGAAGACAATGTCCACTAAGACAGGCTGACTTAGTTCCTCCCTAAATTTTTAAGACTCTTTCAGGAGTCCTGAATATTTAAATACAGACTTTTTCATTTAGCTTAAAGCTAAATATCACTTATTAGATAGGACAAGCTTTCAGGAGAGGGGAGCTAGAAAGGGAAGGTTATTTACTGCTGCTCAGTGAGGTTGACAGCAATCGCTTTTGGCATGCAGCTGGAGAACTGGATGATGATCAGGAAAATATTTAATGGAAATGTTTGCAAGAAAGCAGCATGTCATATTTTGAAGTTGAATTAACTCTGTACTTTGAACATTTTTAATCAATTCTGCAGAAGATATGCTGGAAATTCCTGTCATCAACAGCCCAGTTTTATGCTTTGCATCCTCATGATTTCACCCCGTAGTGTTGTGCAGCTTTCTTTCCCAGAAGAACATCATTTTTTGTTCCCAGTGGCATTTAAGATCACTCTGTCTCCAGAAGGGAATGGTGATTATTATGTTTTTTAATTCACAGTGTAACTGCAAAGCTACCTCAGCAGTACACAGAGGTGCCAGTGCCTGGTGTGCTGCTGAGGCAGGGCAGGGCTGGAGGAGAAGCTGCCTGGCTGTGTCCAAAGTGGGGTACACAGGTATCCATGCTGGGTTCAGCTCTCCTGGCTCTTGCCTGCATTGCCCCAGGAAGGTGAAAAGAAAGACAGCAGAGAGAGGGTTCCTTGGAAAGGCTCCAAGTGCATCATGTGCTTAATGATTTCTCCAGCAGTGGCCTGGTGGAAGGGTCTGCCCGCAAGCGTGGCACTGATGACGGAGCTGGTGAGGGTCAGCACTTATTAATGGATTATTTCCTTTGCCAGTCTCAGCAGCAAGGACTCCTCTATGATGGCTTCAGGTGCTTCCCCAGGGCAGCTCAAGGGATGAGAATGGGGAAAAGTTAACTGCCTTCAAAAATTCAGTATCATCGGTGGAAAGTATTTTTGTTTCTTGTGTGTTAGACTTTGAGGTTCAACTCCATTTCACAGATACTTCTTAATTTTAATTTCATTAGATGGCACACTCTTTAATCATCTCCCCAGTCTCTAGTCCCCTCCCTTTCATGTAAGAAATTCCTGAAAATCATCAAAATAATATTTTTGGTTTCTTCTATGGTTTTGGTGAAAGATGATAATAAGTAGTTATTTGATTGAACTTAATTGCCTGCCAAAGTTAATAAGAATGATCGTGCTAATTTTTTTATGTAAAATACACTTGAAAAAAAATCTTGAAATTAGGAACTAGCAAGAACATGATGCAAAAACTCTGAAATTCCCAGGGAGATGCTGATGTTGCATTTTATTATTCTGCTTTCCTTTTTTTTCCACATTATGTGACAAACCCTGTTTGTTCTGAACTTGAGATCCTATCTAGACTCCAACAGAAACGTAAAGCAGTTGATTTGTTTGGCTTCTCAGGCCCTTTTTAGAAAAAACAAATATTCAGACCTAGCCAATGAGCCTAACACTTTGTTTTTAAAACACTGTATTCAGAATTGGGTAACAGGGTAATTCTAAGACCTTCAGTAGGGTGAGGGTAATATCAGCTCTTTTTAAGACAGTATCTGCCAATATTCTGCTATAGCTACTTATAATTGTAAGAACATGTCTTGTGCTTGTTTTAAATTTTGAATTGTTCTCACTGCTGTCCAGAGAGCTAGGGATGCATTA
Organism: Prinia subflava; assembly: GCF_021018805.1. NCBI lineage: Eukaryota > Metazoa > Chordata > Aves > Passeriformes > Cisticolidae > Prinia > Prinia subflava. The sequence continues at coordinate 88,497,343 of NC_086249.1, read as the reverse complement.
CAGGTTTCTGCATTGCATCAGAATAGATACTGGCATTTTCACAACTGAACTGAACTGCCTTGTAATGAGTTGTAGCAGTGTTGAGGAAGAAGGCAGGCTACAGAGCTTGTCTCATCAGCAGTTTTTTTTGAATTTACTTTTCATTATGATTGAATGCCTGTAAAAATAAGCCAGTGATTGAATCCAATCCTTAATTTGAGAGGGATGAAATGGAACTGAGAGTAGGAAATGTTATGCCTCAATCCCTTAATCACTAAAAATAAAAGCTTTTGATGGTGTCCCTAGCTGAGATTTCCTCCTCACTGGAGGCCTGTGTCTTTAAGATAAGGCTCTAGGGATGTATTTTCAGAGTAACCTGCTTGGAGGCTTGGAGGAAAATCTTTTGTTTCCATGGAAGAGAGAAAAGTGTTCTGCCACATGAGAGAGGACAGCCAATACTTGGGAATAAAGTGTTCATTTTAGCATTGTCAAGCCAAACCAGTAGTGCTGTGATGCCATGGGCTGTGTGTCAGATGCTCTGATTCCAGCTGGATGTACTGGCTTCACTGTGGGAACAGCCACACCAACCTGTTCCTCTGAAAACAGCTCATCCCCAGGCTCGAGCTGCACCTTTCTCATCTCAGGCCCTTCTTGCTTCCCTTCGCCTTGTCCTTGGAGGGTAGAGGTTTGTCTAGTCTAATTCTAGATGTTCTCAGTGTAAATCTCTACATGGGCATTACCCCCCAGGGTCTCTCTGCAGTCAGTCCCGTGGAGAGAACAACACCAGCACTTCTTGTACCCATTAAATAATGAGATGAGTACTATCCTGGAAGTGTTGCTCTTGCCTATAAAAAACCTCTTGATGAGCAGCTTGGATTTGCAAGGTTGAATCCTATCCTGTCAGTCTCTGATGAGGACTTCTTAAAAATGTCAATTAATCCAAATGAATGGTTTGGTTTTGGCTTTTTTATCTGAATGCACAGCCCAGTAATACTTCATGTAAATAACATGTATTTTACATTTGGTTGCTCCAAGTACTAGAGTTTCAAAAAGACAGTGGAAGTGAAGGAGGCCAAATACATGAAATTTGCCAGGAAGATTCCATGTTTTCTGTCATTGCTCAGGAGGTGAGACCTAGAAACTGGTCTAAGAAAGCATTTGCTTTTCAGGGACTGTCTTCAGATGCCTTACAGTCTAGGAAACAATCGTAATCATCCTTTCCCTTCAAGCAAGTATTATGACTCTTTTTATTCTTTAATCCAGAAATCTTTTGCACCTTTTGTTGTAAAACTGAGTGTGCACTTCTTAAAATGAGACCTACACAGACACTTGTAGGCATGACATTTCCTTGACTGTTACAGACAAAATTACAGATCTGTGAGGGCTTTCTTGTTTTGGTTGTCATTTGCTCAGCAGCCCACATTGTGCTGTCACTTGCCACAGTGTCTGTGCTTCTGGCCACAACATGGGTTGTGCTGCCAGTGTGCTTTTCCCATGAAGGAATTTATTCTGTACTCCTGGATTTTTATAAAGAGAAATCCTATTGTCTTGTATCTCTCTGGAGCTGTGTCTCAGGAAGCTTCAGGACTCCTGGCAGGAGAGCAGTTAATGCACTGGAGAGGAATCACTACAAACAGTGTAGGTTTGGGTCTTCCCCCTTTACTTCTTTGTTTTACAAAAAACATTTCTCCTAGAACTAGAAACTAAGTTGGACCCCTGGCTTTGGGATGATAAAACAAACTCTTCCTGGAAAGTAGCAAAAATAAATCAAATGTGTCTCTTTCTTTTTGAATATTTACAAGGACAAGTTGCTTTTCTTCAAGGAAATATCAAAAAAGCCAGTCCACAGTCTGGCCAGGATTAGTACTAATAATCCATTTCACCTTTGGCAGGGTCAGGTTGTGCTTGGGCCTTTTGATTTCAGCCTTGTGCTTTGAATCTTTCTGTGCTGCTCCAGAGAGGCACTGGTCTTTCTCCAGATGGTTGTTGTCTTACATCATTGCTTTTGTGGATTTCTAGGGCTTCCGCTCTGAGGACCAATCTCACAGGCTGGGTCCCATCGGAAGCTGGTGCTACGGCAAGGCAACAACGTTTTGCCCTCTTCAGGAAAAGATTAGACCCTAAGTCAATCTTGGTGTTTGGCAGTGGTGTTTCAGCTCTAGAAACAACACTAAATGTGCCCAGAGTGAAGAAAGCAAGAATGCTAAGATAACACTGTATCTTTGAGGATGCTCTGGGGAGCTTTTTTTGCTTTGAATTTGTCCCTTTTTGAAAGAGATACCACATCCTGTTCTTGAACTTTTAGGAAGCAAAACATTGACTGGCTTAAGAACAGCTCTCTCATGGGGGTATACTTTAGTTCAGTCACTTACGAGAAGAACTTGTGTGTCATTAAAGAGATATTGATGTTAGTGATGGCAGAATGCTGGCAAGAAAATGACCAAATGTTAAATTAATGGTAGCTATGCTTAAGCCTCACTGGATCCATTAAAGAAGCCTCTTTTAGATTGCTGGTGAGTACTTTTACTCATTAGCATAGAAGCAGATCTCCTGTATGTATGTGTGGGTGTTTTTCTATAAATTGAAACACTCAAAGGATATGGGAGAGACACACCTGGAAATTTTCCAGACTTAGACTCATCCTCTTCTTTTCACAGAGATTATTCATGAGACTTAAAAGCACACATTTATCATATAATCACAGCAGAAAATAATTGAAGACATTTTGCTACCACCCCTTTTCTTTACCATGTTATCTCCCAGAACTTAATCTAAAGAACCTCTGGTCTAATTTTAACTCTTGAGTTCTCATGACAAAGAAGTTACTGCTAAAACTGTACTCTTTGTAGCAGCTTTCTGATTATTCTTCATGTTTGCAAGTAAGCTATTGTGACAATCCCTGAGTTTCTGAATCAGATGAAAACATTTTCTTGTACAGAATTTATTGCATTTTAAAATAGGGCAGCTTTCTACAAAATGGGCTGCCATCAAGAAGAAAGAGTGAGGAAGCTTAAATGTAAACACTCATTTGGTCATGGAAAATATAATAGCTTTTAAGGTCATTTGGGAGAATTATCCACAAACTGTTCCCATATTAGAAGAACTCATCTGTTAAGTTCAAGCTTAGTTTCACTCTGGAAACATTGTGTAAGAAACAGATGCAGTTTTTTAACAGATTATTTATAATAGTTTCCATAGTACCTCTGGTTCTGTGGGGAATTGGGAGCCAAATATCAAAGGATAAATTGCTTACAAGTTTATTTCCCCAATAAATATTTTATAAATGTGGTATGTGTACCAAGCATCCTCAGCTCTTGCTGTGGTACTAGTTTCTTGCTGGTGTGAAGGTCCTGGTGTTCTGCTTCGTTGGTTGAGTGTGCCTGTAAGGCTCAGCATGTTGAGTGGCCTGTCATGTTGGGAGAACCCTTCTTCAGACAGGTGACAGGGCAGCTGGAACCCCATGGCTGCAAGAATCAGATGTGTGCCTTGAGGGAACATGGTGTGTCTGCCAATGTCTCATCTTCCCTTTAGCCTAAACACAGGCTGGCTTTGGTGTGTTATTTTCGGAGTGTAGATGGGGTTTGCACATGAATAGGGAACAGCTGAAAGGGTTTTCTCCTCAACAAGCTTTATGGACCAGGTAGCTCCTGGGTAAAACAGCATGAGTGGCGTTTACTGCATTTCTTCCATTCAGGAAGGAAGTGACTGTCATGGCCAGTTGTGTTTGGTGGAAGGCACCTGGTCTGCAGTCTACACAAACCCTCAAGGTCTTGTGGCTTTTGCTGGATGTGAGAACTACTCTTTCAGATCAGCAAAAGACTCTGTAAATGATTTTAACTGTGCCCCAATGTAGCTGTAGGAGAATTACTGTCCTCAGAAGGTGTGGCACTGTATTGGAGGCAGTTGGGAACATAAAATATCTGTAATCCAGAAGCTTGTATTTGTTCACACCTCAGTTTCTGGTGTTGATCAGTGAAACATTTCACTTGTTTGGTCTGGACTGCCTAGAAGTCATTTTGGTTATTCACAGCTTCTAAGGGCAGCTACACAGTAAAACATGAGTGCAGTAAAGCATGAATATGTGAATAGAGATAGTAAATATTAGATATTTAAGAAGAAAACTTACAATGATGCAGGTCAAGGGAGTGTTCTGTAAATATCCTGAAGATAACATCCAGCAGTATTGGCCTAATTTAGAAAAGTGCAAAGAGAAAAATCTTGCTTTGAAAGACCTGCAAAATCCATGTTTATAATATGATAAGAACAACTGGCCTCTGAGTAGAAAATGAGCATTTTCTTGAAACAGATACTGTATAAGATAAATCCTTCACAAAAGGATTATTTAATATTGAAGAGTCACATCCCATTCTGTTTTGATATCTCTTTCACCAAATGACACTATGAAGAGATCAATATGGAGGCAAGAAAAAAGTCCTTTATTTCTTTATATCACCGGTGGATAATTTCTAAAAGTGGTGTTGCAGGATAGTGGAATCCTGTCTCAATTCAACAAAAAAGCCTGAGAAAAGAAAGATGATTTTTAACAAAATCAGTTGCAAACTCATCCTCTTTAGTGCTTGATTTCTTGAAAATGTACTTTACTGTAACATAAAAGCATCCTACAATGTGTATTTTTTGACAAAGGCTCCTGCTGCTGAGGGGCAGCTGTCATCATCCTCTGGGTCACTCCTTTGTAAATCTATAATCCCTAGCCTCTGATTTTTTAAATATAATTTTTCTTAGTGTTTAATGTGACTTTCTGCTTGTTTTCTGTCACACAAACCCTTGGTTCCTGTGGAAGCTGTTGGGAGGAGTCCTTTAGAATGCATTTGATGCAATTTTCTTTTGACAGAGCTGTCTTTCAAAGCTTTTCCTGTGCTGGCATCCCTTTGGGTGGAGCACAGAACCTGGCTTGTATCTGGTAGGACTCATCCTTTGGAGAGGTCACACTCTGAGCAGCCCAGAAGGGCAGATTGTCCCAGAGGACACTCAGTGACTTTGTGGACAGAGTCATGTTCTGTTCCCTGCTGGTGTCCTGGCTGTGGGCTGGTGTGGGTACTGGGTGGAGGTGATGGGAGCTTTTCCTGCTGCCTGGAGATGAAGGAGTTGATATAAAGGAAAGGTCACTGCTTAAGCCTTTGCTTGAGATTCTACTTCTTGAATTTTTACTTAGAAAATGAGGATGACATTAGCTAGAAAGGTTAGAGCAGTCAAATGTCTTGAAATAAATGTTTCTTCTTTGTATTTTCTTACAGAGTAACTTTTTTTGAGGAAAAAAAAGGACATTATGAGAGCAAAAGAACTGATTTTAACATGAATTTCTTCTTTGCTTTTGGCATTGGTGGTGGGCTGCTCTCTCATTTTGACTGTTTGATCAGGGCTAGAGACAAAAACATTTTGAAGGAAAAATGTCAATGAAAAATCTGAAAGGTAGAGCAGAAAAGCCAGTAAGTGCCATAGCAAAAAGGACTCCTGGGCTTGCACAACTTCATGGATCTGAGCCTAGGAAAACTCTTCACTCCCTCAGTCCCTGTGCCAGAAAGTCAGCATCACCAGACTGCTGGCACTTACCATCACAACAGGTGTGGAGGTAGGAACAAGTGATTTTTAACTATTTGTAGATGTAAAAGGCTCTCACCAAATAACCAATGAATAATTGGTAATACTGTTAATACTGTTTTATGTGTGGTTTGGTGAATAGTGTTAATATTACAGAGGAACTGGAGGTGGTATTTCAAACTGAGGAGAAATGCTTGCAGAGCAGCCTACTCAGCCCAGTCAAACAAAGAACTTTTTGAGGTGGTTAAAAGCAAGTAGTGCATTTTCCACAAAGACTAGAAAAAAGCACCGAAGTCTCAATAAAGAAGTTTCTAAAAGTCAGAAACACCAACACATAGTAAAAAACACATGAATTCTGCTTGGTTACCATAAAAGAAATGTGCCAATATTAAAGTTCTTTCTTATAAACTAAGGGATATTATTTGCTCTGCAGAGATAGCAGAGCAGAACACCAAAATGATTAAATGAAATATATGCTCCAGCTGTCAGTGATGTCCATGGAAAGAAGGAGGACTACAGGCAGTGAAGCTTGGAAGTGGAAAATAGCACAACCAAGAGGACTCAAGCGAGTGAATCAGAGTGTTTCTCTGATTATTGCCAGAATCTTAAAGTGAATAAATCAGTAGATCTGACAGGGATTTTTAGTGACTATCAAGTCAGTCAGATTGGTGACTGTCCTTAAAGAAATGCAGAACATAATCAATTTTGAGAACAGGTAGAAAAGTGTGGTCTAGGCAATATGAATTTGTTAACTGAGTTTCTCTATGACCTGAGGGCTTTGAGCATGTGTTGAAGGAAAGACTATTGTTTTTTAAAAAAGGAAAATAACCTAATGCTTTTCTTTGAAAAGAGCTAATGTTCAAGAACGGGAGATGTACTAGACCTGAATTTTATGTTAATATTTTCTTGAAAATCCCAGGAATTGCAGGAGATTGGTGTGCTGTACCTCCATGACCACAGTAAACTGTCTGTGCAAGTGTAATGGGAGTTATATACTGAACAAGAGGTCAATCCTGTGTACTGAGCCACACATCTGCCATCATCCAGGATGAGCTAACCTTTTAAATTAATGACTTGGAAAATGAAGTAGAGACTAAGTTTATTTATTATGCAGCCAATGCCAAAGAAAGAGGGGAATCGCTTTACAAACACTGAAGAATGGGATGAAAACTTACTTGTTTTTGTCAGCTGGGTCTGAAATAAGATAAAAGTCAACTGCAAAATGCTGTGTTTGTTTATGAGCTGTCAAGGGCACATCCCCATGTTAGGGAATGAATAGTCTGCTAGGCAAAAGGTCTGCAGAGGAAGATGTGATGGTCATTGTTGCCTTGCATTTAATCTGTGGTTCAGAGTGGCACGCAAAACCATCCAGTGGACAAAACCAGGACTGCTGTATGCAAGGCTGTATGCAAAGTCATCTGCCTGCTCTACTTAGCTCTGCTGGAGCTTGACTGAAAAAGTATCATGTCAATTTTTGGACATCCTTCATCAAGAACTAGGTGGGCCATCTTGAGGTGGTTCTGATCTACCAAAAAATTATAGACTGTTACATATTTAAAGAGTTTGAAAGGAATGGGTTTGTTTAATTTACAGAAAAGATGTGAGAGAGACACTCCAAGTTTCTTGAATATAACCACAGGCAAAGAGGCAGTATAATTCTCTTCATGCACAGGGAATACTGTCTAAAACAGAATGAAAGGGAGACATGTAAACATCAGTATTTCTCTGATGATAAGGATAGTTAAGAATTGAAATAGATTATCTAACCTGTTCTTGCTTTCTGTGTAGAGTGATTTCATGGCTTTGATAGGTAGCTGTGTCTTGGAATAGCTCAGCTGCAGCTGGTTGTGGCTGTCAGGATTTTCCAGCTGTCTTCAGTGACTTAATGTTTGTATACAACTGAGCACAAGGGTTTACACAGTGATAAGAAGCAAGTAGAGAAGGTCACACTGTGTTGTTTTAGAATGGGGAGGTGCATGGAGATCTCCAATGCCTAGAGTTTGTTGGTTAATTCTACTGTAAAGTGGGATAGATCTGCTGTATTTTTTAAATCAAAAATATGTATGACAGAATGTGCCATTATCTGTCAAGTAAATGTGCCATTATCTATCAAAGACTACATCAAGTCCTCTGTTGACAGGCTGCTTTACAAAGACAATATAGCAGTTAATATCAGTGCACATTCTCTGATGTATGCATAGCCTACATATCCTGACACCTGAGAGATCTGTAGGATTATTTGCAAATCCCTCATATGAGGAAAAAGACAACTCAGAACGAGTGGTCTGAGTGCATTTGAAACCCAGCCTTTCTTGGATATGGCAAGATGTTTCTTGGACACGGCAGCACAGCTGCAGCTGCTAGTTAGTCAGTGTAGCTGTTGTAGCAGGACTTTTTTTCTTGCTAACTCGAACATGATGTGGCATATGGAGCTGAAAATTGCTCATTCTGTATACTCATTAAAATAGAGAGCAACATCTTTGCAAGGATGGTGGGGAACATCACTTGCCTCAGCATGACTACAGATGCAGTTCTGGCACCCATTGTATGTGCTAAAAAATACTGGATCCATCTCCTAAGAACTCAGCCCCACAGCAGGGTACTAGCCCAAGATTTTGGGAATAAGAAACAAGGAGGAAAAACCTTCTCTGCCTTTACTATAAAGGTATGGCCAAGTTCTCCAGGTGACATTGCCTCTTTGATGTGGTTGGTATGGTAAAGGAGCAGGAAGATGTGTTTGTTGGCCAAACCAGCAATGCCCAAATGCATGAATGGAGATGAACTTACAGAAAGTGCCTTCATAAGGCCTGATCCAAAACTCGTTTGAGTAGAAGAGGTTCTTTTATTGGTGACAATTTGGCTCATATGGTTGCTATTTTTATTTTCCCACTAGTGCTTTGCTTCCAAATTTGTGAAAGAAACATTTTTTTAAAAATGGATGGCAAAAAGTGTATGTGTGTAGGACACCTGGTATTAGATTTTCTTTCTTTTATTTCTCTTCTTCTTGCCACTTATTTTCATAATTTGGATCACTTGAGAAAATTGGGTTAGGTTAACACTGGATAAATAGTTAAAGTAGCAGAACTGAGATGGTAAATTTAGGTAGGAGGGTTATATGAACTGTTGAAAACAGCAGGTGCATAAGCTGGATTTGGCAATAATAGAGTATTGTATTCCTCTGGTCACTTTTTGTCATTGTAGTAGGCCAAGACACACAGGTGGTAAAATCTGCAGAAGGCTCTTTATTATGGCAGCATGCTGTCTTTTATACAGTTTTTACAAACCTCACGGGCAACTTTAATTGGTTAATAGCTTTGTGGTTAATTATTTTATTGGTTAGTAAAAGGTATTCTACTTGTCCATCAAATGTATCTGTTCTTGGATTGTTTACATATTTTCTTTACTGATTGTCATGGGACAAATCCCTTGTTATTATAGGTGCATTTGTTTTTCACCCTCAGAATAGATTGTTGTGTTAAAGAAACTTCTCATTCTCAAAATAGCTTCCTATAGGAACTTGCAAATTGCTTGTTAGCTGCACTAGAAAGAAATGACAGGCCAGCTATGGCTCTATCCACAACTTTTGAATAAGTCACATTATAAAAATAACTTTGTCCTGTTAACATAAATAAAATCTCTGATGTGCTTTATTGAAAGGAACAATCATTATGGAAAAAAAATTCATTCCACCTATTCTAGCCTCCTGAGAGAGGAAAAAGACCACAATTTATAGAATCTAGTCCAGAGATGAATAGAAACAAAAATCATGACGTCTCAGGAAGCAACAAAATTAGGTTCAATGTAGATCCTGAATGGAAGTGAAAGGAGGAAAAAGAATTCCATTCCTGTTTCTGTGGGTAGGTTTTAAATACAAACCTTTCAGGGAAAGACAAATTTGGCTCTTTAATCAAGTTCTTATTCAAAATATCCATGCTCATAGAGAGAATACCAGAGCAAATGAAGTAGTGGGTAGACCACTTCATATCACAAAGAGGTTTCTCTTTTTGTAAATTACATTTACATTAATTCAGCAGGGTAGAAATGCACTGCATATTGTGTCTTGAGCTTCCCTTTGCACATGCATGGGGATGAGTGTGGGCAGCCCTGGCCATTGTGCATGCAGAGGAGTGGAGGGACAGGAATGCACAACTCCCCTCCACTGTGTGGGAGCCAGCTTGGGCATGCTCAGGCCTCTCAGTTGGGACTATAAATCCTTTCAAGTCAATTTTTCTGGAATGAACACAAAAGAAGAAAGGTGCTGTGCAATGTAAATGGCTCTCACCCTGGGAAGGTTTTATTCTCATTACTGGAGAGGGGACTACTGAAGACATGAGACAGTCTTTGGATTTTTTTATTTTGGGGAGTAAAGGTTGAAATAGGAAATTTTGGGGTTTGGCTTTGTTTTCATAGAAGGATCAGTCAGGAGAGGTTCCTCTGTGCTCCTCCTCCCAGCTGTGAAGATGTTCAAGCCTAGAGTAAGGCCTGGAACAAAATAGTAAGATGAGAACAGAAATCCACAATGAGGGAGCTATGACATGCCAAAAGTGTTGGTTTCACTATCCTGTCATAATCGTGTGCAAGTCCTTCAAGGATGAAAGCCTGATGGGCATTAGGTGTGTGCACATAAAGGCAGTCTATTTGAGAGGTCAACAGCAGTGTTTGTGGGAAAAAGCAGTAGAGAAAGAGGATAACCAAACAAACAGAACTCAGGGATCATGGTCTAAGGCTTACAGTCAAACCAGATTAAAATTAAATCCTTAACAAAATCAGAAAATCCTTTTAGGCTGTTATCCTGTAATCTAACCCTCTATCTGTTAATATTTATTTATGTGTTAATATTTATTTATATTTCTTGAATAACAACTGGATTGATCTTTTTACTACTGACCTCCTACTTCTTCATTTTTCAAAAGCAAGGGGAAAAGAGAGATTGCCAAGACGTTTTCCTATTCTTCATGTATTTCCTGGTCGTGCTGCATGGCTGTCTAAACAATGATCCCAAATATTTCCCAACCCAGCATTCTTGTGTGTACACCAGTTACCTCCTTGATGCCAATTGACATGTAACCTGGATTTTAAGCTTCTTTCCTCATTCCCTACACTTCAGTTTTATGGGAAGGAAAACAGGCAGAATGTTCATGGCACATAACTGGTGAGATTTATGGGATGCTTTGTAGAGCCCAGGTATTTTGTTCATGTGCAGCACACAATAACATCTGCTCTCTTTTTTTTTTCTGACATTTTTTTTTTCTGACACCCTCAGCACACTTCATCAAGGTGTACTTGTAAGCTTGTGTCACACTTCATTGGGAATGCTTAACTGCTTGAACACTGATATTTGCTAGAGCTCAAATACTCTTTCAGACCTAGTAGTTGAGAGTTATTTCAAATTTTCTTCTTGTATTTCTCTTTCACATATAACGCCAGTAATGTTTTTACTATATTAATCGATCCCTCTGAATTAATTCTTTGTAGAGATGATTCAACATTGGCAAAACGGTAGAATTTTTTACAGCAATATTCATCACAAAACTATCAGACAAGACTATTTGGATACGAAGCAGTAGTTTTGCACATCAGCAGATTAGCCCAGATGGTTGTCTCAGGATGGATGTCTCAGGTTGTTTTAGGTGGTTTAATTCTATAAATTCGGATCAATAAGGTGTGAGAGACGTTTATTTCATTGTAGCAACTTCATGAAGTTGTCATGTACATCACTAGGTAGTCCTTTACGTTACTCTAGGTAGTAATGCCACCCAGTGGAGAAGAGGAATATTGTCTGCTTCTGACCAAAGAAAAATACGCAAATAGGAATTTCTTAGTAATAAAGATGCAAACCCAATAATTTTGAGAAGAAAATAAGATTTTTATTCTTTTTCTATATTAATTAATTACCTTGCTATTGTCTTACTATGATATCCTAAATTTTAATTTTTTTCTTGCAAATTTTTTCTTCTTATTAATGTAATCTGTATTTTTAATTGTGCTGAAATGAAGTTTACAGATTATATTAAATTCCATTATTACATTATTTCAAACCTCTGTTTTTCATTGAATATGATGAATGTTATCTTACATTGAAATGTTTTTATATACTTCATAATTCCTTCTATATAAAAGGAAAAATGAAACATGTTGAAAAGTTGTAATTTAATTTTTCTGTCCATAATATATTTCTCCAATTCCTGCATCCTTGGACTCAAATCTGGTTTTCTGTCAGAAAAATAGAAAAATACATGAGATATTTTACTTGAGATTAATAAATACTGGGTTTTGGTATCTTGAGATCTTATCAGGAACTAATTTGTTCTCAAATGACTGGCACACTGTAATTAGGTACTTGCAGTCGAGTATGTTCCTTTAGGCATAGTCATGTAACTTGCCATCAGTCCTGAAATTCTCCAGAAAATGAGGGGTTAAAGACATTCTCAAAGGAAGAAGCTTGGCAAGGTGCAGTTGACAGAAGTGGGAAGCTCTCTGCTTGTTGCCTGCAGCTTCCCTTTCCTGAGCTGTGTGTGTTATTCCGTGGTTTTCCATCGCTGTGTGTGGTATTCCATGGTTTTCCATGGGAAGGCTGCAGTGTCACTGGGGTTGCTCATACTGCTTGCTGGGGGCAGCGAAGCCACCAGGGAAGGAGCACAGGTGTGATGAGGGTGGCTCTCATGGTCAGTAACTTTGGCTCTTCCCTCACCGCTGCCTTCACCTGAAGGGGTGGGATTTTAGCTGAACGGTGCCTCTCTGGTTTGCTGCTGAATCTGCTCAAGCTGTGAGCCCTGGTTGAAGCCAAGTGAACAGCCCACCCTGACATCGATACTGTCCCATCCCAGAGCCCTGCCTGTGTCCACTCTCTGGTCTAAGAGTTTGTTCAGATCTACTCGTGAGCTGCTGAAAAACATGCTAATTTTTCAAGTAATTGATTGCTTGGCAGGTGAAAAGAGATAAAATTACTCTCACTCGATGTTTCTTGGCAATCTGACTGTTTCTGTTGTGTTGTGAAGGAGACACATCCATCATGGATCACAGCCGCACTGTTACTCATATGCTGGCCGGGATCAATGCTGCCCAGATTTTGGAAAAATGAATCCTCTCAGGGAAAATGCAGACTTTGCCAACCAGCAATCTGATGCTGAGGGGCCACTCAGCTCTGTGTATATCTGGCTTGTTTGAAGCTGTAGTTGCAGGCTCATGAAATACCATCCCACAGTGCATGAATATTTTGACAGCTCCACTGCATCAGGTTAGATTTTTCTAATGCTGTTTTTCCGGGTCCTGGGTTTGACGTCTTCGGCCCAATTCAACTCTGTGGTTCCTCCTGGTGTGGGCAATGGGGACTGCAGGGCTGGGATAGGGAGTGGCTACCCTGGCAGGAGCCAGGCATGGTCATTGCCAAAAGAAAGCAGGTGTGAACTTCAGAGGAACCTCTCTTGCTTGTTGCTAATGTTTCAATTAGCAAACCAGTTCCTGAGCAAATTCTTTTTCAGTCTTCAGATATTTTTGTTTTAGTTCCCTTGGTTTTTTTCATATTGCCCATGATCTCAGAGTCATGCCACAGCCATCAGATTTGCTTTTAAAGCTGCTTCGGTAAAGGTAGTGGGTTGTGTGAGGTTTTTTAAAAGAAAAAAGCTACAATTTGCCATTTGGTATTTCTTTATATGTATGGGAATAAGGAGACAAGTGGTGATTGGGAGTTAGAACATTACGCTGCTTTCCTCTGAAGGTTGTCGGTGACTGTTCTTTGTGATAGAATAATGACTAATTTTTCAAAAATGGTTAATTAAAAAGAGCTCTGCTGAGTGATTTTCCTCACTTCCTGGGGGCTTGTACGTGGTGTTTGGCAGTGACTCTGAATGGAACAGCAAGACATGATTACAGCATGTACCAGTGGAGATGTGTTAATGTCAACTGACCAAAAAGCTGAGCCTGTGCGTCAGGACGTGTCTTTTACAGCGGGTGTGCTGCAAATGGAGAGATCCTAGTTTGAAAATGTTTTGCTTAATCATTATTCAGCCTGTAGTTTGCAAGAAGGCTGATGATACAGACATAAACCTCACTGGACCCAGATTAGAGGAGTGTGTGTAGAGCAGCTTTGTAAAGTAGAAGGAAACGTCATTCTTTTTTGTTTATGTACAAGCATACACAAGTTTATGCATCTTTAGCTGTCGTAGATACTGCGGGTGCTGCACGGGACATCTGTGATGCAAAGAGTGTTCAGTGATTCACTGATACAGAACATGAGGATGCCTGTGATGACTCACTTTTTCCCCTCACGATTTCTTTTCCCATTAGGCAGAAACAAAGCTTAACAACTTCTACCAGAATTTAAGAAAAGGTTCATACAGGCTCTAATAATTTGAGTGTTAGATATATTTGAATACAAATTAAGTTTTCCTTGACAATCTCTTAAGGGAAGAAAGAATCCCTTATTTCTTTAGATAAGGAAAAATGAACTAGACAAAATACTTGAGAAATGCTACAAGTATTAAGCTTGAAGCAATGCCTACTTCTGATACCTAGCTACAGCAAAGATGGGTAGTTCTTGGGGAAAAAAAGGATAAAATTATATGAAGAATGTTCTGTGCTTCCAAACTTTAGCTTTTGTTCTCATTTACAGAAATAAACAGATGTTTCTATTTGACCACCTCAGAGTTCTCCCATAACAACTGAAACTGAAAAAAAAAAAAATCTTGGAAGAAAAAAGTAAAAGATTTTGGAAGTCACTCCTGGGGAGGAAAAGCCGGGCATCTGCTGTGCTATTCAGTGGTATGTGTTTTAGTAAAAGTTTGTGATAGGATAGTCCCTCTGGAAGGGTTTAGACTATTTTGTCATTGTTTTTCAATGCCCCTTGTTTGATGTCAACGTTTGGCTAAAGTTGATAGAGTTTTGCCTAGCCTGCTATTTGATGGCGATTCTGATTCAGCTTTTCAGGAAGGAAGAACTCATTTCAGAGACCACACGAGGGAGTGTTGTTCTGCTTGTCTGACTGCAAGCAGCTCTCTTGCTAGCAAGGACACTTTAGCTCTGTGGTTTTCCCCTCTGTTGAAGGAAAACATTTTCTTCAGCAGTTCTTAACATTTTCCAGGCTGATGTAGTTTCTCAATGACCCCAAACCTTTTTTTTTTTTTTTTTTCAGTGGACAGCATTTGGATTTGTTGCTCCATAACGGCACACCAGCTTTCCAGTGTGTGCACCAGCCGTGCTGGAAGTGTGTGTGTTGTGGGAGGGAGAGTCAGGGCAAAGCAGGCAGAGTTTGCTTTGTGTGCTTTCTGCTTCCCTCTTTCCCTGCCTATAGAAGCACAAGTTTCAGTTGGAGCTGACCTGCAAACCTTCTACTTCTAGTTCACTGGTCCGTGTTAGAGCACCTGCTATGCTGGAAATGTTTGTCCAACATAATTTATTTTGCTCTTTAAATTTCAGTATGTAATCTTTTCAGAGCGTCAACCTTTCTGTGTCATGGAGTGGGCGTTTACTTTAAAGCTTGCATAAACAAATTCTTTGGTGCTGCATTGTTGCCTCAAGCTGGCAACCTCCATGAATTGAATCTAGATGCTTGGTAGCTGCATGCTCTTTCAAGAGTTGCTTGGCTCTTTTCTAGTGCTTGTGGCATCCAGGATGATGTTCTGCATTGAAGAAACAAGTGGTGCAGTCTTAAGCTCTGAGATGTGACGTTAGGACTGGAGCTGATATCCGTGTTTGCAGGTCCCATAGGACGGGTGGCTGCTGGATACTGCCACGGCTTGTGACTGTTGAGGTGTTAAAGTGAGGTCTGTATGATAGAGGCACCCAGAACAAGACTTTGGGCAATTCATCCAATATCTACTTTCCCACTGAAGAACTGGAACCTATATTTTGGACAAAATGCTACCACATGTCAAAAGGGAAATGTGAAAAACCCTGCAGAGACCAATTGCTAATCAGGAATATTATCTGTGAGTTATCCTGATGATCCAGGAGACCCCTGAGAGGACAGTCCCTTTGAAAACACTATTTTATGAGTGTCTCCAGATGTGTGATTTCTCCCTGCAGTGTGATTTCAGCAGATGTATTTCATCTAGTTTTCCTAGATCCATATGGCCTAACACTTTGTTGGTTAGTAGTACCTCTCTAATAATGTGTCAGCCTCCTACTGACAGATTTTCCCAAGTGGCCTCTGTGCTGGAGATTGAAATATTTTTATTTTTTATTTCTTATAGTATCTTGTCCATGCATTCCTCTTTCATGAAACTTCAGAGGTCATGATTCAAAGACTTCAAGCAGGGATGCAGAGAGTACAAAATACTGATGTAGAGCACTGTCATGTGTGGTGGTCATACAGAAAACTGTCAGTTTGGTGATGTACTTTAGCTTGGCTTGTGGGAGTTAAGGCAAAGAAAGTATTCTGTTTGACAAGAGTAGTAAATGATCAAGTAATTCTCTCAGGACTCCCTAAATAGCTCCAAATTGTTCCAGGAAACATTTGGATCATCACAACAGAGAGATGCAAAATCAGACATGTGGATTTAGCTTCCTGGAGCAGTCTCAGTGGAGCAAATGGTAACACGTGACTTTGTACAGTGGTATGATTAAAACCTACAGATGAACACAGATGTAGTTTGCACCTCTTTTTACAAGATCAAGTACTCCAGTGCTCTGCAAAATGGAATAAACACTCAGCACTGGAATATCCATCTCAATCAGCCAACTTGCAGATTGTTTCCACCATACTGAGTGCCACAGGACATAAAATCTTCCTTGATATGACTTAATTCTCTTCTTCCCAAGTTCAAAAATTTCCAGTTTTTGTGGAACAAATGCTTCTGTTTTCTGAAACCAGCAAATGCATTTTTAACTGTATGTCAAAAAAACTCCATACAACTCTGGTCAATCTACAGATTAGAATATGCCAACTTTCTGCATTCTTTATGCCTAACTTTTCAACTTTTCTTCTTTCTTACCCCATGCAAAAGTATATTTCTTACCTAGCAGAGCATTTTGTAACACAACTGCCCTTGCGAGTGAAGTGGCAATACTAATGTATCTATGACCTATTTCCTCGACAAATTCTACTTTTTCTCTCAGAGGTGGCCTCTAAAACTGCCCAAAATTTTCGAAAGTCTCTTCAGTTCCTGCTCTTGTATATAATTCAGGATATTGGGCAAACTGCTGCAAACAGTTCCCCTCTGAGAAACAGAAAGTTGGAGTCATGGCTGTGCCATGTAACTGATGATCTTTCAGAAGCACACAGTTGCACAACTTCTCTTCATTCAGCCACATCTCTTCTTGTTGCTGCCAAGCTTTCAGCAAGAGTCCTCATAAGTCAGGAAAGCTAAGTGTATGTTAGGCCTCTTGTTATGAGAAGGATTTTAACCTTCTGCCCAGCTTCTTGGCAAGGCAGGACAAATATTGCCTTGAAGCAGGTCAAATGTACCAGACAACAGCAGTGATAACGAATTTATGAACTCCACTGTCTATCCCAGCTGCTGCATGCAGGCATAGATCCCTTCCAGCTGAGGCTCACAACATACTTTTTGCTGAGGGGTGCTCCCAGGTAATATTTCTGCCACAGAACTAGTGTTTTTGGAAAATGCATGATTGAATTCCTTCAGGGTATGAGATGAGCCAAGTGCATAGATAAAAACCAGCGTGCTTTGAATACAGCTTGTGGCAGTCTTTATACTTTGCATTGCTACAACTGAGGGGGAAGCCAGTCAGTGTAAGGATAACTTCACACATGCCCACTGCTTATATGCTCTTGTTAAATGTGTAGTGACAGAGGAACTAGCTGAGATTGAGCCAGCCTTTGCTCTGACACACCAGACCTCACAGAGACCCATTCATAGGATAGAAAAATTGTTTTTTCATGCTGTGTTCTTCCTAAATGATGACCTTTATGTCTATAGACTTTCAGGTGTTGGTGTATTTGCACAACCTTCTCAATGCCACAGCTCCAAAACCATTTTAGGATAGAAGCTGTAAAGATTTATGAGGAACCCTTTGGAGGATGAGTTGCTTTACCGTAGCGGAATTTGAAGAGCGGAAAAATGGTTTGAAATGGAAACTACTTTTAAATTTCACATTAAGTGCACCAATATTTTCCCCTAGTATTTCCCTTCTCAACACATTTGAGTCTTAGCATTATTGTTGTTTCATACCTACCCTTATGAGTAGGTTAGACATCAATACGAGCTGCTGGCCACACCGCTTTTGATACAGCCCAGCTCACACTGGGCTTTCTGGGCAGCAAGAGCAGGTCATGTTGAGCTTCTTGTCCCCCAGGTTGTTCTTCTCATGGATACTCTCAGTCCACTCTCCTTACAGGCTGTATTTGTGGTTGGAATTGCCTGTACCCAGGTGCAGGACCTTGCACTTGGCCTCGGTGAAAGTCATGAGGTTCACACAGGCCCCTTCTCCATCAAGGTCCCTCTGGATGGCATCACTTACCTCCAGTGTGCCAACAGCACCACACAGTTGAGTGTCACGGGCTAACTTTCCAGGGGTGCACTGGATCTCACTATCCCTGTCATCAGCAAAGATACTAAACACCACTGGTCCCAATACCAACCCCTAAGAAACAGCATTTGTGGCATACATTATGATTTTTGTAAAACTATTGATTTACATGTGTATATATAGTTTTATTTCAGAAGATGTTACTCCACTGTACAAAGTATGACTAAGACCTCTTGTGCAATTTTGGTCATTCCTATTCAAGCAAAATGAGCTAGGGCTGGAGTGGATCCAAGTAAGTGCTGCTAAAATCAGGGAGGAGAAAGATCAAAAGATTTTAGATTGCTTAGCCTCACAAAAGAAGGGCATTGGGAAGGCAGTAGGATTATCCTTTCTTAGTAGGGACCAAATACTAGGGATGAAATGGAAGAGCTATTTAAGCTAACTATTTAAAGGGCTATAATGTGGCACTGAATAACCTTAGGACAGAAGTTAGAAGATGGCTTCCAACTAGTGAGATTCCCAGACTCTATAAAATGAAAGTAATGGGAGTAAAGGCAGGTTTATGAAAAGATCTGTCTCCTCAGGAAGCTGTGATTGTGGCTTGGGCAAATACTGTCATATTTGTCAATACCCAGGGCTCTTCTCTCAGAGGTTTCTTCCAGTCCCTGAACCCATAGTTTCTGTAGCTATAGGCCAAGCCCAGTTTACTTCCACGCATACCTTCTAAACATACTTTTTATTTTCACATGTCAGCATGAATAGATATCCAGAAAAGCCACCAGTCACAGTCGGCACACATTCCAAATGGATTCTTTAAGCAGGCTGCAAGGCTTGCCAATTCTGTGGCTTTGGCTTCAGATGCTGAAGCATTGTGGTAGTGTGCTCTGTAGCAGCCTCTCCAGGTAAGACCCTGCTTCTTGACTATCAGTGCCAACTCTGCAGGGGACAGGGGCAGTCAAGTGTGGCATGGAGTTAGGGACAGGGCTTGTGGGTCCCCAGGTAGGTGGTTACTGAAGCTCTGAACTCAGTTTTAGAACAGTGCTCTTTTGAAATCATTACACAGAAATCATTACATGGAGAGACCTGTGGAAGGGAGGGCTTACCTAAAGAAGGGATTCAGTCTGGGCTGCCATCAGGTGGGAGAAAAAAGAGGTCTGTGTCTACCTGGAATGTGTAAAAAGTGGTACAAAATCAACACATGATGGTTCTGTTGCATTTTCTCTCTCTCTTTTTTTTTTTTTTTTTTTTAGCACTAATAAAATATTCCTTTAAGTATTCCTAAGTTTTTTTCTTAAAGCTTCCTCTTTCTGATTCTTGACTTGATTCTTGAAAAATATTGGTGTAGGAATTTAGTGGGTTTGGTAGAAAAGTAAAGCATTATTGTGACTGGTGTGAATTCTTGTTTTTGGATTACTAGCTAACACTGAACTAAGAAACAAGAGAGGCGAGCAAACAACAGATCAAATGTAGCCCTAGAGAGCGTCAGAGATTGTAAGGAGGCTCTCAAAAGCCAGTCTCCATGGTACACAGCATACATTTCATGGTCTTGTTTATACAAAGAAATATTGAGTAGGCAGTTTAGCTGTTTTTCTTCCTTTCTCCAGGCAGTCTTACATTAGAGGATTTTAATAATGCAATTACCATTGTACTGCTTAGTACACCTACAAATTATCTTGCATTCTCCCACCTCTTCCCCAGCACAGGAGGCTTACCACAGAGTGATGCTGGAGAAGAAGCTGTTCAGAGATTTTTCTCTCCTGCCTGCTCCTCACAGCAGGAATAAGCTTAACTCCATTTTGAGGGAAAGGAACCACTCAAAGGGCTGGAAAGGGAGTCAGGGGATGACAAAACTGTTTGAAGGATAGGTACAATATTGCAGAAGAGACTGGGTGGAAGAGGGATTTGGAGAGAGAAAGGTGGTGGCAGGGGAGCAGTAGAAATGGAGAGGCATCCCTAGCTTGACTGCCACTGATTCCTCTTGATTCCAGTAAGGACATCAGTTGTCCCTGGATGGACAGAGCAGGCAAGTGATGCAGCTGGACTTTGCCATCTTCTGCACAGCTTCATGGTTTTACTGCGTGTTCTAGGTGAAAACAGTGCTCTGTGACAGGCCAGAGAACTGACTGGCACACCATGGTTCACTGTCTGGAGCCAAGGGTCAGGCTGAGAATGTGCCAGGTCTTCCCAGCAGGTCTGGGGTGCCCCTGTTCCTTACACACTGTTATGCCCTGACACAGCAAGAAGCTTTATGTACTAGTTAAAACCAAACTTGAATACAGCTTTTAAAATACATTACTGTTTGGGAAAGGGAGGAATTGTCTTAAAGGGCTGCCAAATGTACAAATCAAGTGCGTCCCAAATACTCAGCAGCAGTTCTGTCACTGGGATCTCATGGAGCTGGTAGGACTAGAGTCTAGATGAGCTCCTTCTTCCCCAGATGCTGTGCCAGGAATAGAGATGCCTAATCTAAAGGCCTTGCAGTGTTTGTGAGAAGGGTCATGTGAATCTGAAAGTTGGTGGCAATTATCCTGCCCATGGGACTTACACTTGCTGAGACATGTTTATGTAGATGGAAGTTGTTTGTCCAGATGGCACTCAAATATCTTCACTCTCCATTTCCTTGTAGCAGTAAAAGAATTGCATGTGGATCACGTTCAGGAAGTTGGCCCTCTTTATTTTTCAAAAGCCTAAATATTTATAGTTTTGTTTCTGGGAGAAAGAAAACCAGGTGAAATTGCATAAAAGTCCATCTATCAAGATGAATTAAATGAGTTGACTCATCCTGTTGACGGAGAGGAGAATTCTGTGGTTACAGCCCAAAGCTGAGGCCAGCTCTGCGCTCCAGACCTTTGCCAAGGCAGCTGGGTCACATATGGGGTGTGAAGCTTTGAGAACCTTGATCTCCGTGGTTTTTCCTGGCAGGAATGCCTTGTGTGCAGGTAGTCCCTCTGGCAAAGCTGCACACAGCCTGCTGGGTGTTTCTTTTGCGGGCTGGAGGCTTTCTGTACAGCAAAATGTGGTGCTGCTGAAACCAGGGCATCCCAGCCAGAGGCAGGTTTACCAGATCAGCCTTCACATGTGAGTGAAATGGTTGGGAGCCTTGGGGCAGGGAAATCTGGAAAACCAACTTGGCAGGTTCCCTGTATATTTAACAGTAAGTTGTACTAGGGCACTTGGGGATGGGTAATTGCTTTCTCATCAGCTTACTCTTATACCTTCGTCCCTCTTGATATTCCATTGCTACATGATAAGGCTGCAGCAATCAGAAACTCAGTTTGTTGATGAAATGCTGCATTTGTTTTCTGAAGGTATTAAAGAATAGTCATGGGTGATTTTGTTTGCCCAGCTTGAAGCATCTTGAAAAAGGCATGGATTACTGCATGCTTTTCAGAAAATATGGTCTGCATTTTAAATCCTTCCAGTTTTTCAAAAGGGACTAGCAATTTTAGATGTCTAATTTAGGCCAGCAAGTTTAAGATAGAAAGCACTAGGAAAATGCCAACACTTTTAATGTTGTCTGCCACTGGACAGGCTACAGTAGGGTTTATATGCTGTGGCAGATGAAGCAGAATTAGCTTTTTATAGTGTTAAACCATGGCTCTTTTCAGTGAGGTTATTCTGCATGTTTCCTTCTTCTTGCCTCCAACAAAAACACTGTAAAGTGTGGGCTGTGGGGACAGGGAATACTAAGAATGCCATGAATGCTTTTTCTCACTGCGTGAGAGAATTGGCTGGAAAACTTAAGCCACAGGATGGTTTCTTGCTGAATGCTGGTTAAAGTGATGTAAGTTTAGTATTTGGGGAACACATCTTTGGAATACTTACGTGAGGTAAAGGATGATGGCAGAGACAATTGCAAGTTCACATCCAGAGGGGCTGTGAAAAACAAATTTTAAATCCACAAATTATAGGTAAAGTCAAACGTGTGGCAGAGAAATACCACGTATTAGCCATGTACTGAAAAGTAAGTATTTTGCCTGTGAATTGGAAATGTAAGACAACCCAAAGTATAAACAGACTGGTTTAAAATAATGACTAAAATAATATTAACTCTCCATAACTAGCGTATTTTTTTTATAACTTCTACTGTATTTTGGTCTTGTTTTCTAATTCTTCCTGGAAGCAGAGCATTTCACTGGTCTGATCAACATTTAAGGAAATGAAAATTGCATACATCCAAGAAATAGTCTTAAAATGGTTTCCCACTAGTCTCCATCCTCAGTTCCTTGCATCTCTTTCCTCACATCATTTCTACTTCATCTCCTGTTACTGTCTTCACACAGTAGTATGTAGTTTTTGTGTTCCCATTCCTGAGTCTTTTCTCTCCAACCTCGCATTGCTCAGTTGTTGATGCTCCTGCACAGGTGCCCATTTAGTGGAAATGTGAAGTGAAAGGTAAATCTTCCTTCTTAGAGCTCTTTTCAGCTTAATTTGCAGCAATTTTTGCTCCTCATCTCCACCAGGTTTAGGATGAGAAGCCTATTTTATTTTGCTCTCTCCCCCCAGCCGGGGAAGCAGAAACCTCACAGAGCATAAAGGTACAGGTGGAAATCAGTCCAGTTCCAGCTGCACTGATTCTCACTAGGTTATCAGGGGGAATTCTGACTATGCTGAAATAATGTATAGTCACAATTTTCTCAGGTGGTTTACAGCCATGCACAAAATAATGGGCTTTATATGAATACAGTGAATATTATGTATTTTAATCCTACCATAACAGCAAAATATGTGGCTGATAAATACTGGGATGCTGAATAAATTTGCAGTCCAGTAAAGATCTGAAGTACTGCTAGAAAGGATTTAGAATGAGAAAAATTAAAAGTGTGTGGCCGTATGAGTTTTAATTCATTCAGGAAGTATCCATGTTCTTTCAAAATCAGTGGGAGTCCTGTACTTATTTTGCATCTTTTATTATTGCTGTCTTTTATCATAGGTACTGCCTTTTTGGCTAAGGAAAACCATCTTCTAAGATCATATGTATTACTCCTAAACACTGGGATGTATGAGAAAGGGGTAGAAAAAAAGGAGCTAACATAGGCAGTAATATGTTTTCAGAAGCAAATTAATTTCTCATTAGGTGACAGGCCAGCATGATATCATGATCTCTCACTGCCCAAGCACTGGATATTCTTCTGTATTTCATTGTTCCATTAGCTTGCATGGAAGAGAGGCATTAAAAGGTTCCTAGTGAAATTCAGTTTTAAAAATCCTGAATCTGAAGGAATTGGCACTGATGTGATCTTTCCTAGGGAACATATGCAGCAGTGAGCTGTGAAGGACAGACTGTTTAACTATAATCTTGACTGCAGGTTTAGAAAGACTGGACTAGATACTCACAAAGATGAACATCAATACCACTGGAAAGGAGACCTTTAAAACAGATGGTCTCTCCCATTTTAGATGGAACACACACAGCACTCCAGAGACTGCATAACACAGTTGTCTCTTTTCACTGCTCTTTCTCTTTAAGGTTTGTTTGGAAATTAGGAGTTTTATATATCTACTTGTTCCTCCTCAGTCTCAAGTACTTCCAAAAGAGTTGGAACATGCTAGTTTAGGTTTCCATCTATCAAATTTTTACATACTCCTAAAATTTAGTACATATGGATAACTGCAGTGAGGTGAAATAGTTCGGTATGTAGAAATCTGAAAGACACATTTCTTGAAGCCTTATGTTGCTAACTTTTCTGCATACAACAGTTCTGCATGCCAGAAAGGTTTTTGGTTTGAGATTTTTAATATGTATGCATACAATGGAAAGTGACAGATACACTAAAACCTTCAGTTGGGGTTCAGCGTGCTCCAGCGTTTTTGTGGTTGTTTTTCTCACACAGACTGAATGATAGCTTGAAAGCAAATTGCTATAAAAATGTCACTGAAGTGTTTGCACTTATCATAGTTATTTTCTGGAAATAGTTTTTTACAGTTTCTTGCCAGAGATTAGGATCATAAGAGGAAAGGAGAATTATTACTGTATTTGTCAAATTTGCACAGAAATACAACAGTAAATTACCTTTTAAGATTGGCACAAGAGTTAAAACTAAAACTAAAGGAAAGTAGCATCTTAAATGTGAGTATGTGTGGGACTGCAGAAATCCTTGACAAAGGACCAATCCTGGCTCACAGGACTCTTAAAGTCACCTTATGAGTGGGTCAGAGTGAGAGCTCACATCTGCCAGGAAGGACAGACTCACTCTTTCCTCACTTGATCTTCCCCAATGTGCCTTCCCCCTCCAATTAGGTCTTGGCATTTTTTATAGTGAACCAGTTCATCTCTCTAACCCAGCCAAGGTTTTACAAGGGTAGGAGAAACGGTTATTTAACCCCAAGCGACCAACCCTAATTCGACTATCAGACTATTAACTGCTACTGAACCCTACGTACCATTTTAATCACCTTTTTACACAGAATGATCTGGAAAGCTCCAGTCTACCCCTTGGGCATTTAAAAAACTTCTTACTGTGCTTTCAGTGCCTACAAACCTTCAGTATAAGGGACAGGAACTCCTTTGAGAATCTAAATTACTGGAACCAAATTTAATTATCATTTAATTATTTCCTATCAGAGAAGTAGGAAATTCAGCCTTCATGTACCCTTGAGGCCTGGATATGAGCCAGTCTGGTATCAACTTTGGTTGAGAATATGGGATTATCATATTAGTCATCCAAGCTAAGATCATGGGGAAAGTGAAGAACTTAACTGGCTCATTCCCAGTGGAGTTTTTGTGTTGCTTTTTCTCCTTGTGGCAAGGAGGACACTGTGTTTGGCTAATCACAGGCTTGTCAATGGTGAGTTTTGTGTCCAGGTGGACAGGGGTATGTGTAGGAGGGCACAGTGTGCACTGCAGTGACTCTGATTCAATGTCTCTACAGCAGAGTGACAGATCCTCTCTCATACAGCTCTGATTCGATGTCCCCACAGCAGGGTGACAGATCCTCTCTCTCATAGAGTTCTGATTCGATGTCCCCACAGCAGGGTGACAGATCCTCTCTCATACAGCTCTGATTCGATGTCCCCACAGCAAGGTGACAGATCCTTTCTCTCGTACAGCTCTGATTCCATGTCCCCACAGCAGGGTGACAGATCCTTTCTCTCGTACAGCTCTGATTCCATGTCCCCACAGCAGGGTGACAGATCCTCTCTTGTACAGGTCAGGAGGTCGTTCAATGAGCCGGCCCACCCGGAGCTGCCTTCCCAGTTAGAATGGAGCCAGTGCAAAACCTGGCTGACATTTTCAATCCAGATCAGCATGTTAGCCTGCTTCACTCCCCATCCTCATTCCTACCTTTTCCTAGGAGAGGCTTTTGTGGGGCTTTCCCCCCCACAGAATGTTCCTGCTTCTTCCCTTCCCAGTATGATGGTGGAATGTTCAGATGAGCTCAGACACAGAGAGGGGCCGGCCCGCCCTCTGAGGCTGCTGTCATGGCCTGTGCAACCAGAACGGGGGGGCTGGCAAGTCATGAGGAGTGCCTCCATTTCAGTAGTGAGACAGGCCCCAGAGGGTGCAGGAGAATGTCTCTTGGAGGGGGCCAAAGAATCGTGGGTGTGCTGAGGATCCCACCCAGCTCCTGATGAACCACTCTGGCTAGAAGGAGTCAGGCCCTTATGTGGGGGCTCTGTTCTGTGACACATCTCAGCCGATGAACCCTCCTTTGCTGAGGTAACACTGTTTGCTCTTGACATTCCAGTTCAGCATGGAAGCATGAGACAATAGGAAAGACAAAGAAACCACATGCCCCAGTTTTATGGTCTGATAAGGACTGAAGGAGGGAGACTGCTCCCATTCTAGTCAGGCCTCCCAGTTTTGTGTCACCGTGTTATCCAGAGGCCAAAGATAAGGTTACTGTCAGCTGTCCTCCTTCCAGCATGGTTAACATCACCCTTGTGACTGCAGTGCATATAAAGGAGCCTGGGAAAACAGGAGATGATATTCATAGGAATTCTTATAATTAAAATCAGTGAAGAGCTGCACTCACACCTTTTTAATAGGTCTTTGTTACAATCTCATCTTCTAAAACTGAACTCACTGGAGTCCTATCTTGAACTATTGTTAATCCCAATTATTTGGGTCACATTTTGGGGACCAGAGTTAGTGTTCAAGGAACTGGAACAGTGACTTAGCTCCACAGTTCACTGGTGCAGGTGATTATTGTGTCAGCAGGTGATATTGTGTCGGTGCCATGCCATACGGGTGCTTGGTGACGTTTTCATTTTACCACAGGATCTTCAAAAGTGTGAACTGGCCTGCTGTAAGACATTTCTGGGATGGGGAAATATTTATTGCTAGTTTTTGCTTTAGTTTCCTTTCTCTGTGGTGGCTGCTGGACAGCACCACAGAGATCTGTGCTCACAAATGGGGTGCTTGCAAAACCCCCAGCAGACCATGGGCAGGAGTGCCCAGCTGAACTGGAGCTGCCCCCAGGTGCTGCTGTTTTCCTGTTGAGGAAAGAAGCACCTCACATTTGGCTTCTTCTAGAGGCAGCATCTCATCTTTGGCATCAGGCTGGGCACAAGTATGTTTCATAAATCAGTGTTTCTTTGAATTGGTTTCCTGGCGGCCTTTGTGCCTTTTGGTTTGTGCTTAGTTTGTAGCTCTACTGCTGTTGACCTGTCTTTCAATGTCAGCTAAATTAGACAAAAGCAAAATTTACCATCAAGGTAGAATTATGTGGCTATATTTGATGCCAGAAATTTAAAGTTAGTGTTTGTGTCAGCCATGCCCTACAGGATTAGGCATTTGATAAGGTGATAATGAACCTCACAGAAAACTGTTTCTGAATCTGAATACAAATCATAAAAACACAAAAGAAAGATGCAGAAATGTCAGAGCCAACCATTCCTTGAAATGAAAGTATGACAATATCTGAGTAACTAATGCTGACCAAAAGCAGAATGTCTGCAAAAAGGTCTGGCTTCCTGGCTTCTCACAGACCATGCCCTTGCAGGTTCTGGAGGGGTGTTTGTATCATGACTTTCTGATAACAATAACTACTGCTTGTGCTCTTCTTTGCACAGCACTATTAATATACTGTGACACAGACACTCTTAATTGTGAGGGGAGTGTGAGGGCCCTGTCAGACTGCTGAGGGATCCCTAGGGTCCTGCAGGTGAAGATTTCCTTGTGGCACCACTCCCTTAACTGGACTCATACTCTGAGCTCTGGGGACCCACTTACTAAACTTTCAGCCACTGTTACTGTATTTTGGTTAGGTTGCTATTTCATGATTTAAGGCAGTTGGTGTTTTTCTGCTGCCTGTGTCAGCACTCAGTAAATACATGACTGCATAGAAAATTGTTGAATCAGAGAGCTGGTCCAGCTGAAAACTCATCCTTTGCTGCTTTTTTGCCACTGGGTGAATTTACAGCAAGTCATTTCCTTTGTCATGCAGTCACACAATTTTTAGCACTGCGATGAGGAGGAGACTGGGAACATGAAGACAGAAATGATGGGAAGGTGTGACCATCACTTTAGGTAGCAGTTACACTAAAATTGGATTAAACAAATCAGGAAGACATCTTAATTTTTAGCTGGCATAAATACTTAGTGGCTCTCAGTGGGACATAGACAAACCTCTGTAAAGAGGTACTTTTTCCCATAGCCAAACACACATGCCTGTATAAACAACCTTTTGTGAAGAGATTAGAATTTAGTACAGTGATCTCATACTGCTCTGGGAAGATAATTGAGAATTACTGCTCCAAGTATGCAGCTGGAGAGGTGGAGGAACAGAGTGGTCAGAGCACTCAGTGATACCTTTCTGGTGACTGCTTCTTTAGCAGTGCTTGCCTAGTATGAATTTCTATACTGACACAGGATTGACAACAGCATTTCACTTGTCAGGACAGTTATTCAAAGGCTTAATGAAGCTTTAAGGTTTGTGTTTTAGGCAGTTGAGAGAGAAGACTTTCTCTGCTGCATCCCTTATGCCCTTCCTGTTTCCACTCCACCTCCAAGCACCAATGTTGGCAAGGGAACCTAAGCCTTTTTAGCAACAGGGAAAGATCTGTGAAGTGCTTAATTCGGAGTAAATTATAGTGCTGCAAACACGATTATCATGACCATCATCCTCTTATACGGAAGAATGATGGAGTTTCAGGGTCTCTGCTAGTCCTGCCTCCCTTTCTGCAGATGTCTGAGTTTTCTGTGATCTCTATTTCAGACCCATATTTTGTCATGTGGGATAAGAGGCATTCCTGGGTGCTGGCAATAAGGCAGGAACACACCTGCAAGATGACAAAGCTAAAGTAGTGGGGCTGCAAATCACATGGTAGAGGAGGGCAGGGAATCACAGAATCAATTGGGTTAGAAAAGACCTCTGAGATCGTCCAGCCCAGTCTATGACTGAACACCACCCTGTCAACTGTGGCACTGAGTGCCACATCCAGTCTTTTCTTAAAAACCTGAAGAGATGGTGAATCCACTCCCTCCCTGTGCAGTCTATTCCAATCTCTAATCACCCTTTCTGTGAAAATATTCTTCCTATTCTTCCAGCATAAACCTCCCCTGGCACTGCATGAGGCTATGTACTCTCATCCTGTCACTAGGTTCCTGGGAGAAGAGGCTGACACCCACCTTGCTACAACATGAGTCTTAATTGCCATTGAACTCTTTTTTGTAAACTTTCTGAGATGGAGAAATTGCATTAGAGATGTAGAGTTGCATAACAAAGAATGAGTGATTCAGGAATGACAGCACCATCTCAGAAGTTTTGTGAGGTGGTGCTTTGATGTCTCTTCAGGTGTCAAGGTACTGTACTGCCCAGCAGTAAGCTTTACTCACCTATGCACATCTTAATCCCTTCCTTCCTATGATCTGCAGGTGGGCTTTGTCTTTAGAAATCTGTTGGATATTTGGAGACAAGCACATCTAGAGATTTGGGAGTAGCCAAGCTTTGAAGGCCTGAAAATCCAGACAGTATTCAGAGGCTGAAATGCTTGTGTTTTGTTTGCTTTTCTCTGTGCTTGTTTGTTTCTTTGCTTATTGTTTTTAATGAAAAACTTGGAATGAAAATTTCTGCCACTGAATAGGACTTCAAGGTCTTACACTCTTCAAAAGTAAGCTGTCAGGAAACAAGACTTATTTTGGGGTGCCTTATCTATGAGGAAAGGCTGAGAGAAATATAGTTGTTCATCTTGGAGAAGAGAAGGCTCTGGGGAAACCCTACAGCAGCCTTCCAGTACCCAAATGGGGACTTACAAAAAAGCTGGAGAGGGACTTTTTGCCAGGGCTTGTTGTTGCCAGGACAGGGGGTAATGGCTTCAAACTGAAAGAGAGTATGTATAAATTAGGTATTAGGAGGGAATTCCTTACTGTGAAGGTGGTGAGACACTGGAACAGGTTGCCCACTAAACTTGTGGCTGCCCCATCCGTGCAAGCGTTCAAGGCCAGGTTGGATGGAGCCCTGAGCAACCTGGTGTAGTGAAAGGTGTCCCTGCACATGGCAGGGGGCTTGGAAGAACAAGATCCTTAACATCTCTTCCAAGCCAAACCATCCTGCAGTTCTGTGTTTCTGTGATTTTGTTGCACCCAAACAGTGTTGAGCCAAAGTAGCAAGCCTGACACAAAAAGGGAAATTTGCGAATCTTGAGTTCTCTTCACATTTTGTAAATGACTTAACTTTGCTGTAATTTGACATTGTTGGTTTCTTTGCTACTGCTTGTTAGCTGGACTACTAAGCAATAATATTTTCACTTAGCTTCATTTATATTCCAGCTGAAGTGGAGTTCTTTTACCCCTTACTGTTATGAAGAAAGTGCTGAAATTTGAAGTTTCAGACTTGTGCTTCATGGTATCTAAAGTTACAAGTATGTCTCCCTACCAGGATATTTTCCAGATGAAGTAATTCTTGGCGACGCTAAAAGGCCCAGAACATAAAAGATGGTATGTTGCTGTATGTTGTATAAACCAAAATCTGTTTCCATACAGTATCTTTTTTTTTTTTTTTTTGAGTAGTCCATAGAACTAATATGAGAAACTTGACTGAGATCAACTTTTATTTTGAAATCATTTGCCATAGTGAATGATAAGATTTATACAGCAAATATTTACAGAAGTTTAGAATTTTTAATATTAATGTTGTAAACATAAAGCCAGTGAACAAATAGGAAAAATTAACTTGTAGAAAAAAGTAATTATAGATAATCAAGAAAAATTCAGATACCAACAGCTCAGCTTCTTGGGAAATACTCCTAGATTTTCTACATTGGGATGAAGTTAGTGGAGAGCAAAATAAAAGTGGTGTTTCTGAGGATTTCTGAATGTGGGAGAAGGAAACAGAATCCTCACTTTTTACATTGTCTTTTTCCTTTCAACTTTCTGCACTTTCTAACCAGAGGAATTTCAGAACTGGTTATCTCTGTGAATTGTGCTGCTACAGAGCTTTCTGATTAATTATCCAAATGAGGGCCTTCCTCTGGCACTGTGGCCTCCTCCTCCTCACCCCTGTGCTCCGAATTGCCCCACTCTCTGCTCTGCTGGCAGGATGCCCGTGGTCTCAGTGGGCACAGCCTGTTTGACAGTGCAATCCCATGTTGGCACCGTGGGGTGTGATGGTGCTCAGCCGTGGGCAGAGAAGGGAATGAGACATCAGGGAGCTGAGGATGCCTCATGCCAGTGTTGCTGCCACGGGATTGGTTTGGTAGAGGTTTGTCTGCACAGGTCTGCAGGATCAATCAATTTGGCAGCCAGTCTACTTTTGTCAGCCTTCCATGTTGCTTTAACTCAAGATAACAAGAGAGACCTACCTCTGGCCAAGTATATATGAAGTGGAAGGTGCCCTGTCTTCTGATTTGTATGGTGAGATTGACCTTCCAAAGCTGCACAAGGTTCACACTGTGTGTTAGAGAGAGAAATGCAAAGAGAAATAATAACAGTATATGGGATAAAGAGGAGGCTATGTCACAGCTCCCCAGAGTATGTTTTATAGCATAAAATCAAAAATACATGGTGGCATGAGAGCATGGGGGATAGCATGAGAATGCAAAGCTTTAGAGATACTGCTCAGGACTGTGATGGGTCCACCATGTGCTACATGTGTCACATGTAGCGATTTGGTCTAGCAGTTTATGTTGATACTTTTAATACTTTGATGTGATTCAGAACTTTAAATTTTCATTTTCATACATGGTTCTAGTTCTACTATGGTTGGTAGCTGCTCAGCAAGACAATCCATGTGACTTTCTCTTATTTCAAAGGAACATGATTCATCTCAGATGACGGGATTACACACGGGTGGGATTTACAGTATTGCATATTATTTGAAGATGGGTTTGGAAATACTTTAAGAAGAGTTTCCTGATTGTGTATCAAGGATGTACCTAAGTACATAAACACAGACTTTTCCATCTTCACCCTTCTACATGAAAACAATACAGCCCTTCAAACAATGGGAGATTACTGCACTCCTCAGGAAGCTCAAGTCTTTCACTCAGGCATGTAGAATAAGTGATATGGCAAAACTTCCTAATGTTGATAACAGCACTCACAATTTTGTCAAGAGAAATCTTCAGAAGAAGCACATGAATTAAAAATCTTAGCATATCTCATTTGAAATGCCATATTTTACAAGAATAACTTTCATCTGCAAGCTGACTTGCAAGAGTATTCGTGTGCTTTAAAGTTTTGCTGGGAAATAGGAAACATTTTCATTCCTAATGTAGATTTTTTCATTCTGAGGGTTCAGTCTCCCAGACCATTGTGATATTTCTGGTGCAGTATTTTAGTCAATACAAATCTATATGCTACAAAAATTAGCTCTTAACATAGATTTTTTAGAAGTGGGTGTAAGAGTTAAATGGACATGAGATTAACATAGGCCTAGGATTGTTTTCCACTTATCTTTCTGAGGAAGTGATAGCTACGTCTCGAGTTATCACAAACCAGATCTGTCAGTGGACATCCTTGCTGCATTTTGCTGTCATGACTTTAGATGTTGCCTAAAGTAGGGACAACAGACCTGGGTGATGATGCTCAGACAGGCCATCTGAGCACAGACATATCCATTTTTGTTGTCCCTGTTACAGGCAAAATATTGTCTGGCAAGGGGACAGCTGGGGATGGGAGCACCCAACCATGAATCTGGGCTCACAGTCTTCTCTGGCACAGAAAAAAGAAAAAAAAAGAAAAGGAGAAAAGCAGAAAAAAATACATTCCTTCTATTTAAGTCTGTTTATAAATTGTTTTTGCAGGCAGCACAACTGCCTGATGAGTATGCTTATTCCAGTAAAGCTTTAAACGGCTTCACTAGTGCTGGCATTGGTGCTTCTGGCAAACTGGTTGAAACAGCTTTCTCAAAAAAAACCCTGAAGTGATAGGTTTCTTTCTGTCTGAATTTCTGGTATCAGCACACTGTAAGGTCAGGCAGGAGCTGGTGCAGCTGTCCTGCACCTTTTGGTGGCACTTCATCATAACCTGTAATATAGAATTGCACCCTTGATTTGCTTTAATTCACTTCATCTCCTGATTTAGGGAGATTAGTTTAAAATGCTTTTTCTAGCATGTTACTGAAGGTGCTCTTGAAAGCCCTGCTTCAGCTGTCTAAGAAGTTATTCCCTCCTTTCTCACTCCATCTCCCAACAGGACATGGGTGCCCTCACAGCAGCGGGGGCACAGTGAAACAGAATAAAAGGGAACTGTCAAGTCTTGGCATAAAACTATCATCAGGAGCAGCTTAACTGAGCAGCCAACATCCTTCCAAATCAGCTTTGGCACAAGTGTTCCTGCAATGGAAATAACCAGAGCTGAGGTCAAAGCCATGCCACTCTCACTTTCTGTGCTCAGACAGGGTGAGGACAAAGGGAAAAGGGGGGTGAGTATTTCCCACTGGAGGACAGGCCAGTTAGCAGATGCTTTTACTCTTTTATGGCTCTAGTGGTTTTGGAATATGATTTCATGAAGTATTTGCCTGAGCTTTTCCCTTAATATGGTGGTTTTTTGATGTATAGTTCTTTAATTGACCAAAATGTTTTTATTACATGGAGAATCATGATATACGATGAGTCAGATTAGTAGGAGAAAAATCTGAGATGAGTAAGGAATTGGCTAATGGGGATATGACAACAATTAGTGCTGGAAGCTGAAATGTTGAAACTTACTAGAGAAATTCCTGTTGGGCTTGAGAGCAATTTAGTACAATAGACCTTTGCAATAAAATAACAGTACTAATGAAATATGCTGATGACTAAAAGCTTGGAGTTATAATGAAGAGACAGGAGGATCCACGTATCCCTTTCTTAAGAGGAAGGGAGGAACAAGCTGGATCTTACAAATCAGACAAATGAAGTGGTGTGATATGGGGAACAAAGTGACTTTTTAAGGAGGTGAGATGGAGAGTTTGGTTGTTTGGGTTAGAAAAGCAAAACCTGAGAGGATTTGATTGTTATTTGTCTGGAAGATAAATATCAGGGAATGCTTAGGTCTATCTCAGTTATAGGCCTGTCCTACTGTATAAACAGATGTTTTGAAGAGGGACACATGTAAGCTAGAAATTAGAAAATATTTTGAACTAGCAGAGGACCAAAATTCTGCAACAGCTTCCCAGGGAGAGAAGTGGAGATGCTTACACACTTTTGCCTATGTGCTTAAGTGATTTACGGAAAGTTTTGTCTGATGTGGATGTTTGTGAGAGAAGATTTGACTTGAGATGCAGAATTCAATATTATTTTTCCTGGCTGGGAATATATATGAAAAAAGTCCCCCATTGACGTTATTGTAAATTCTGTTCATAAGCTATTGCAGCTGCTAACTTTAGAGTGTGATCTTCCCTCTTACTTCTGGTAATTTCATTAGGTTGCTAACAAAGCTGACGTGGATTTATCACTGGCTTTCAAAATTAACAGCCTGTTGCTCTGAACTGAGAAAGGTCACACCTCTCCCAGCTGTTGTTGCAGGTTGTCAGCAGAGCTTGTTCAAACACTGTGCCACTGTGTGCAGTGAGTCAGAGCTTTGTAAGTGCTCTTTGCAGCTCAGAGAGATGGGGATTTACCCAAATTTCTATCAATAATCTCATAGTTGGGAGATAAAAGATTCCTATTGCAGGAAAGTGTGCCAGGTGTCTGAGTATTGTGAGCTAAGCCCATGTGGCCACTTGGGCTCAGCAGGAGGATGTTGGCACTGTCCCACTCAAGAAGTGCTGACTTCCTGTAGGGTGGCACATCAGAGGTTCATGAGCTTCAGGCAGAGGCTTTGGATGGAGCAGGGTACTGCCAATTGCCATGATCAAAGAGAATAGCCAGTGAAAATAACGCATGGATTATATAGGTCAGAGAGAATTTAGGGCAAACAGCATGTGTGGCTGGGTGATTTCTAGGACTGCTCACCTCAGTCCCAAGTTCCCCTGTCTGTCTACCTGTGAGTGCAATGGCTCAAAGGGGCATAACAGAGCTTTGCTTATATGGAAGCAAATTCTATTAGTCTTAGAATTGTTCCTGATTTGAATTTTTAAATTAATTGCCATCATAATCTGAGCCCTTTAGCTGTAGCTGGAACCATATCTGTGGAAACTTTGTTGAGCCACTGCTAAGATCCCCTTACCACACCTCCATTCTCTATCTATAGGCCCTCTTGTTGTATAGGAAAAAGAAGTCTACAAGGCATGTCTGAGGTTTTTTCCAAAGTGTTTTCAGTCTTTTGAGTAGAAGATGTGCTTGATAGTGTTCTCATCCTAAAGATGATCCCCTACTGGCATTCCATTTTTATCATCATCTCTCGACCCCTCACACAGACAAGATCACAAGGGTTTTGCTTGGCCAGCATCTGTGCACTCTCACCTGTACCAAACAGTATCTGTGTGTGAACATGGCATATGTACTGACCACAAGGTTTAAGAGCACTTGTGTTCAGAGAAGTCTTGTGTGTTAGCATCAAAACATCCCTGGTGATGTATGCAATTCTGCTGCAATTCTTGATGGAGGTGAAGCCTGCTTTTTCCTCCTACCCATCCAGTGCAGTAGGTAGGCTATGAACTAGGCAGGCTGCTTGAAATGCTGAGTGACAGCCATAGAGGGAGGTGGTATGACAGCCTGTTATTTCTCAGAAGTATCTATTCAATAGAATATGTCACACTTCCAGCCTTTCACCCCATTTTAAAATGGAAAAAAGAGATAAATACAATTTTTTTTTCATAAAATGGATGTGTGTGATTCATGCACACCTCTAATTCGTGAGATTTTTCTAAGAACTATAACATGAAAATTAAAGTATTAGAAAATATTTTGTTGACTGAAGAAAATGAAACATTGTTAACACTTAATGAGCTCTGTTACCTGCTGCCTGTACAGCTCCATATCTATACTCAGGTGAATGGTGCTGTTGGAACTATACACAGCAATGGACTTCAACCAACCACAAATTAAATGAAATACCTTTCAAGTGGTTTAAGTAAATGGAAATCTATTTTTCTTTTGGGCTCTAAATTAATGAACCATCTGTAAATGATATGTTTCCAATATAAAATTGCTCACAGAATGAAAAGATGACCACACTGAGAAATTTGTAAATTTTGTTTAAAACCTCTGATAAGGATTATTTGAGAGGTGGAATGGTGTTTAAAAAACAATAATTTACTGTTCAAGCCACCTGACTGAACGCTCTGATGGTTCAGTTCTCCACATGTTTCTGGTTTCCTGCAGTACTGGGAAGGGCCCCACTCTGTCTTTGGTACTTATGTCCAGCATCATTCTGCTTCTGTGTTTCTCTAGATGAACTGTTCCCCACATGCCTAGAAATTTTGTCAGGGTAACTGTTGAGGATTTTTCTATGATTCTTTCAAGTGTCTTACATCCCAAACTGAACTGCCATGCCATTGTGTAGTGCCAGATTCAGGTAAATCCAGTGTTTTATATGAGCCTTGGTCTCAGTGCCATACTTGTAGGTAACTGCAGATAAACTCCACAGAGCTGCTTCTCTGTCTGTTGATGATTTAATATACTGATGACTTTATTCACTTTTTAGTTTATCACTCCAAAACTTTCTGGGCAGTCCCAAACAGACCCAGTGGGCCTACTGCTTTCAGGAAATAATAGATTTATTGCATCTGCTCTAAGCAAGGACTCTGAACATAACCCAGAAAGTCCTGGCTTGTGCAATAAAGTTCTTCATAGTTGTTCTTGGTACAAGTGCACTTGTTTGGGGTTTGCAATGGAATGTTCGTGGAAATTATTAAACTTCTTGGCACAATTCACCTGGTAGTTACCGAACAAGTTACATTATCAAGGTAAAACCCAATGATGTGTCCAGTCTGTTAGGAAAGCAGTCCTTCGTCAGGCTTCACATGAGCTTCCAGCTGCATAATCACCTTTACCATTGCTCCTTTTTCTGGGCTATAAAGGAATTGAAGACTCATTGCCTCATCTGACAGGTTAAGTAAATGAAAAAGCAGAAAAGTGTACACAGTGGGAATAACACAGCTTAGAAGACTTTAGCTTCAGCATTTTTTGAAGGCAGCCCTGACATCACTGTTGCTGTGTGGGTTCCTTGTACATGTGCATATATGATGTAGCAATCCTAGTGGTTAGTGGGTTATTAGCAAAGAAGAATTTTGTTCCAAATGCTCCCTTGAGCATTGTCTGTTCTAAGGAAAGAAAGAAAGAGCCCAGTGAGGCAGACTGAGCTTTGCCATGCAACATGAACTACTGTTTCATAGCTACCAGTTTAATAAAGTTGTTCTGAATGTTTTTAATTTTTCTCTGTAGCCTTTATAAGTCCTTCTGATAACTGAAAATTGGTGATGGCTCTCTTAGAGTAACTGGTGTGATTTGGCTGTAGAAATATCCTTATTTGCTATGGGAGAGGCAGAGATAATCTGTTGCAACAGAACTGGGTAGGACCCAGTACATCATGACCTGGTCCCGCTCAGCAGCATTCAGTGCAGCTGGTATGTGAGTGATTAATTAATGCTTAAAAAGAAACTAGTAAAGACCATGCATGGCAAGAAACAGCCCTAAAGTTGTAACAGCTTTACGAAGCAACCACAAGTGTGAAGTTTATCATGTCACTGTGCAGTTGTGTTATTACAAAGCAAGTATGTTAAGTGCATTAAGGATGAGGTAGGACATCACAGTCCTTTTGCTGTGCAGGTATAGATGCTGGAATTAAGAATGCAAAATCTTGATGCTGTGTTTTGTGTCAGCACAGTGGTGTGTAACCCTTAGGACAGTCTAGCTCAAGCTTAGATCATACATTTCTCCTTAGATTTCTCATTATTCACCTTTCTGGGTGATCAGCATTAATTTCCTTAAAGTTGCTTAAAATGCAACTTCAATTTTTTCGTGTTTTCTCTATTTAGTGCCATTGTTCAGTTCCCATTCAATCTGCAGAGGTTGCTGTTGTGTTTATGAGGGTGCACAGCTGCAGTTGCTCAGAGCACACAGCACTGGTTTTTCTGCAGGCTGCACAGGTGATTGTTTCTAGTGGGATAAGTTAAATCTTATTGACTTCTGAATAAGAGTTTCCATGGAAAGTTAACTGTGATCTGCTTGGGAGGCTTGGCTTGTATAACTTTAGCAGGTTAACTTTCATTTCTGAAACAAACAAATATGGTATGTAGAAGCAAAGTAACTAACACAGATCTCATTCTGAAAAATGTAGTGTATTGCAAACATTTTTTTATGAAAAACCCATTATGTATTCAGGTTTTCAAGACTGTGCTGTATTAGAAATCCTCTCCTACTTCCATTACATTTCCATGTGTGTGTGATCTCTGTGAATTTACAGGAGAGCTGATGGAAGAAGAAAGCCACATGATGAACGGCTGGACAAAACCCACTGCTCTGGACGCATTCAATCACTGTGTCTTTAAGCACTGCTTGCTTGTGTCTCCAAATTACACGTCCTGCTTAACTGTTGTGCTTTCTGTGTTTTGTGCTTGCTCACTGCTAATGATTTCATAGTAAATATTTCTTGCTTACTTTAAGCTCTAAAGTATTTTCCTGGTGCCATTTCACCCACAGACCTAGCACAGTGGCTAGACAGTGTGCTGTGCTGTCAGACACATTCAGCCAGGCTCATCTCTGAGTTTTATGCAAAGAGACTTTGGAGGATGCTCTCCTTGCATGCAGTGACTACGCAATCTCAGATGATGGAATGGCAGGAAAACATGACATGAGAAATAAAAAGCCTTTTCAGATCCCATGTTTAATTTGGGAGCTGGCAGTTAGTGAAAGCACCCATTAGCTCGGAAACTGTAAAAATGTACTATGATAATTAGTAAAAACCAAAGAATATGGGACCCCTGAAAATAATTTTAATTAAAATAATTTTTCAGAGGAGAACAGCATTTTAAATGCATATTATCTTAGCAGCCCTGAGAGGAATATTAGTACCAATATGAACTAGAACTGACAGTCACCTTTGGAGAAAGAACAGCTCAAATTGGTGGGCACAGTCAGATATGCCCTTTCCAGATCCATGTGGAGCTGTAACAAACTTACTGCCCTACTCCCAGAAGCTACTGATTTCTCAGCTGAGTAATTGAAGATGTGAGCACTTATGCTTTGCTGTCATAAAACAGGTTTGTTTAAATCCCCCAGCTGAGGGGGTGCTGATTTCTGACGAGATGAGGTAGCTAACAGCTGTGGCCATAGCTTTTAAACAGCTCTCACTTGATTGCTTATAATTACCTAATTATAATTTGAATAAATTAAAAAATACACTTCTACTAAAACTGTCATTAATGCATGTTGGAGCTGGGACTGCTGCCTTTGAGATCAACT
This sequence comes from Prinia subflava, assembly GCF_021018805.1. Lineage (NCBI taxonomy): Eukaryota > Metazoa > Chordata > Aves > Passeriformes > Cisticolidae > Prinia > Prinia subflava. The sequence continues at coordinate 88,458,670 of NC_086249.1, read as the reverse complement.
TTTCTAAATAACAACAATAAAAAAAATCACATTTCTTTTGCTCTCAAACACTGTGAAATCTGTTTCCATAAATTGCAATACAGTGTGTTAAATCAGAGCAAAAAGAGCTAAAGCCTGGGAAATACTGGCATCCAGAACCAACATCCAAGGGCAGCTTGGATCTTTCATTTGTTTCATCAGAAGTTGGCAACTCTATTAACAAAAATATTTATCTTTGTTGTTTGTGATTCTAGGGCCCCCTTGTCTACTCTGGACTTTTTCTTCATTTTTCCTGTCAGTCATCAAGGCTGTGGCCTTACGAGCCTTTCCTGACTGACTAGTTGCTGAGGATGCTTTCTTCCTCCTTTCCCAGGGCCCCTGGCTCAGGAGCCCCCAGCTTTGAAGTGTCAGTGTAAGTAGGAAATCTAAACTTAAACAATGTTAGGTTTGTCATGTCCTTGTCCACGGAAACCTGACAGCTCAGAGGCTTCTCTGCTGGTTTCCTTTGTACTGACCTGCCCTAAAACCTAGATATTTGGGTTATATCACCACTGGTAAAATAAATCCATGCCTGTTTATCCAATACAGTCTTGTTATACTTTAATAATAATTTCTGCTTTCGCAGTGTCCTCGAGTTTGTTGATACCATGGAAAGTCACTGATAAGATGTGATGAGGTGGTAAGAATTCCACTGTGAGAAAAACCACATAAGCAAATAAATCTGTCATTTGTGTATGAACACACAAAGACTTCATATCCATTGACTTTTGTTAGCTGGAGGCTTGGGTTGTGCAGTTATGCTCCTCGAAGAACATTTGTGTCATTGTTTAAATATGATATAAGTACGTATATATTTGTGTGTATAAACCCAGCCTTTTGACCTGGAGCATGCTCTGAGGTGACAACAGCTATGAAAGTTTGAAAACCACATAAGCTGCAGCATTCAGCTCTTTCATAATCGTGAATTCAAGTCACATCTCAGAAATGCTGTTAGGTCATGGTTGCTGAGAAGTCTTGGATAAATCACTGCTGTCAGCAGCTGAGCAGTCCATGTTGGGGAGGTTTTCTGTTTCTGCTGCCTCTGTGGAGGGAGCCCAGAGTGAGAAAATGCAGCTGTGAACTTCAGTGGCTTTCTCTGGAACTAGACAAAGCCTATGATGGGAGGAGGACAGACCATACTAAGAAAGATTGGGGATGTAAGGGGAGCAGTGGTGCCTGAAGCACAGGAACCCATTTAGGTCAGTGTCCTGGCTCTCTGATAAAATGAGGAGGGTAGAGGTTGCTCCAGAGCTGGGCAAATCCCTTGAACCTAAGAGATCTACATTACTGGACTGCATCCCACAATACAGATCTTTGAAGTTGTGCATGTCGACCTGCACTAGTTGAGGGAAAATTCCCATTTAGTGGGGATTTACCAAATGTGACATTTCTTAATATGAAAAACTGACGCCACAGCAAATACAGATCCATGGAAAACTGAGTGAATCATTGCAGCTGTTAATGGGTTTCTGAGGAATCTCCTCTGTGCCTGGTAAGAGCCATTCTTTTATTAGTTTGAGACCATTAGAACAGTTTATCTGCCCTGTGGGTGTTATTAACATATGCCAAGAATATCAAGATAATATCAGGAACACAAAATGAGAAATAATAATTTAGGAACTGAAATATAATGGACTTAGGGGAACGTGTGGACTAGTGAATAAAATGGGAAACCAAACATGACTGGGGGGTTTCTTTCAACTATGCCACATTTAACTTCCCTGTGCATGAGTCTATAATGAAAGTACTCATGTTTACTTATCTTTAATGTGTGCCAAACCTTTGTCAGTGAAAGTCTCTATGATATTACAGTTTAAAATATTGAAGATGTGCAAGGTTTATCATAGTATCTTAGCCATAAATATCTCCACATACAGAAAGTTAGTGTGGATTGACCCTGTTCCCTGAATGAAGCAGTCATTTGTTTTGTTAACATGTTGCCCTTTTTTCAGAAAGGCTTTTCTTTATCAAAAGAGTGCTTTTGTAAAATGAATATTTATGAATGATTGTTTGAATTATATTTATTCCATTCCACTGATCTCATACTAAAATGAAGATATGGCAAAAACCACATCTTTATAGCTTCAGTCTATGTCATGCACTTGAACTACAGGATTTTTGCAGCAGGGAGTATCCCTTACTCTGTGCACACCAAATATCTTTCCTGAGCTCTTCCTGTGTAGCTTTAGTATAGTAACCATGTGGAGGATCAAAATGAAGGAATTAAGGAAAGTACTCATGTATATAAAGCCTGAGTTACTGCTAGATTATTTGGGCTATTGTTACAGGTAAATTAGGGGCTATGTGCAGGCAAGTTTGCTGATAATACTAACAAGAACAAAAAGTGAATGTGACCACAGTTTTAGCTGCAATGGATTGAGATGCATTAGTTTCTTTTATCATTAAGCCAAAAAAATCTACAGGAGCAGTTAAGAAAACAAAGTAATTTTAATACATGGATATGAGAAAAAGAAAAATTATTCTCATCACATTTGAAAGACATTGTTAAAAGTGACAATAGAAAGATTGAGTGAAAGGGCATATTATTAGTGACTGAGACAGGCTGGCATGGTTGTAACTAGTGTTTAAAAGTTGTTTGGTTTTGCAATTAGCTGTGAAAAAACACAGTGATGGGAAGGAAATAATATTTGGACCTTATTCTCTAGGTGAGTATCTGGATTTTCTTTCCATGCATGAAGCTGTTGAGAACAGAGGTTTCACAATTCCTGTGTCTTTTTATTAAAAATTTGTGCTGTTATAACTCTGTAATTCCACAGAGAACAAAAGAAGATACTAAAGATTGCATAAAACAGTGAATATTCCTTAAGTAGTTCAGAAATGCAAGACCTAAGCTATATGTTTTTCACTGAATTTTGGAAGCCAACACAAAAAAGAATTAAATATAAGTGATGCTATCTTGTGGAAAATGTGTGATCAAACTCCATTTTGCCACCATACTGATACAAAAATATAAAAACCACAGTGTTCCAATAATAAGCCATGATAATATAAAACTGTTGTTACAGAAGCCAGATATAGTTTTTGAATAGAATTTAGGAGGCTCACTGACTTCCCTTGTTTGAAAGCTGAGTATTGATTTGCACTTCCTCTGTGTCACAAGAACACATCAGACCTCTTAGCTTGCTAATCAGCTGAAAAAAATGAAAACATGCATTTATTTTCTAGGTATGCCTTTTAAATACCCTTTTCTGTTGTCCCTAATGTCATCTGTCATTATAAGAGTGTTGCTATTTCTATCCTGATTTTTTGGGGTATGCTCATAATACCAACATGACAGAGACCAGCTGAGTACCTGTGGACGGATACCTGATAGAAGTGAAGAGCTGAAGAATATTTATTTAATAACCTGTTGTCTTTATCATTCTGATTTTTTTCTGCCAGCCTTTTTATTTAAAAGCCAGAAATTCAAAGCCTTTGGTAAGGGGCATACTGTTAGCCAAATTAAGTAAGATTGGCTGAAGTTAAGATGCCTCCATGGCTGTAGTTTCTTCTCCTGGTTCCTTACAGTGTCCACCCTCCGTTGAAAACCAGAGGTTCTAGTTTCTGAGTGATATTTTTGCTCTTCACTTCTCTACTGTGGCAGTTTGGAAATACAATTTCATGTAATGAGTCAGAGGCTAAGTTTCATCACATGAAGATCAGGTGAAAAAACGCCTGGGGATTTTGTCCCACTCATCTCTTCAGCTCCTTAGCTCATTCCCTCATTTCATGCAGGGTAAGTCACTTTACACCAGGTATCTGGAAGCAACATTTGGGCACCACTAATGCCTGGTTTGTCTTCATAATAGGCCTGCTTGGTGCTTACAATTTTAAATACGTGCAGATTTAGCCTCTTTTGCATCTCTTTGACGATACCAGCAAGGCAAAGGCTTGAGAGCATTCTAGAGCCTCAGACCCCTCCAAAGGATCAGCTTTTACTTTGGTGGAACTACTAATCTCTCAGTAGAGAAGTGTGGTCCTGCACACTCTCCAAGAGAGGATCATGGTGCTTTTTTGCAAGTGGGCCCAGAGAAGAGGGGGGTTTGGTGTAGTCTTGGAGTCAACATGGCCAGAACAGGAAAGTAGAGGCATTACAGAATGCATCTGGGACCTGCAGGCATCTTGTTTTCATTGCACATTTCAGAAAAACAAATTAATAACTGTTATTTTCTGCATTGCTTAGAAGAGAAATTACATAACCTTCCTGTGAATTGTACATCTCCAAGTATAGCCTAAGTTATACAAGCTAAATGGCCTCCTTAAGGTCTGTGTCCTTGACAGTGTACTTGCAGTGCTTGTTGTTGATTTACGCTCTTGTCTTTGTCCTTATTTGCAAATGCAAATATTTTCTCAGGTATTTAAAAATCCACATCCCTTTTTCTCTGTAAAATATAGCCATCCCTCGCCCTACTACTTATACAGAGCACAGCCTTTAAAAGAATTCATCTTGAGCAGAGCTTCAAATAAATAAATCACATATCTAATAATATGTAGAGCAAAGAGCCTCTTAGTTGAATAAATACATCCATAACATGTCTAAGAATCATTGCTGCATCAAACACCTCATGATAACTCTGCCTCTTACCTCTCCAGCCTCCCACAAAATTTAGTAAAATACCAATAGATGAGAATTCTTTGTGTTTGGGAAGTGACACTGACAAAGTTAATGGACCCTGAGAATATAGTCATGACTGTATGCAAGTTTGACCTCAAGCCCCAGAACTGTTCTTGTTTCTGGAAGCTGTCTAGCATGGGATGGCTTCTTGAGCAGGGGTGTGCCATAGATCTTTCCTGGCAGGCTGCATGGTTAGTGCCAACAAGTGCTGTGTTGTCTGGATGCAATAATGAAGAAGGTATTCAAGCCACAGAACTGGGGATGCTTTTCAATTGCTGCAATTAAGATGAACAGGCCAAATCAGTTTCCCATTGTATGGAGATGGCTGGCATGTTGCTCTGAAAATAATACCTGTAGCTTTTAACTATCAATTATTCTGTGATGTGTATTGCACATGCCAGGTCTTATTTAAAAGGCACAGCCTGAAAGCATAGCAGCAGGAAACAAATGAGAATGTCTCCATTCATCTTAGCTTTAATGTCTAAACAACAATTTAAATACCCATTATTGATTTGCTACAGAAACACGGGAACATCCAGCAAATGGTTTTATTTCACTTTAGCTGGAAATGCTAATATTTGTCCAGTGGCCTGATTGATTGTTCCATGTGTGCATAAGTCCAAGACAGTGATATGAATAAAATATAATAACAAAGTCATAAAATCAATCTAGGCTGACCACATTCTCTTTCACTTTCTGAGAATACTTGCAAGGAATTAATGAGCTTAGTAACCAATCACTTCATGTTTAAAATTAGCTTTTAAAAAGTGCAAGATATATAATTTTTTTCTGGAAAAAAAAAAAAGAATATATGCTTCAGTTATCTTTCTCTCTAACACCTTTGAATGTCAGTGCTGCCTGCACATAGCCTAGAAAGTGGAATGTAGAGATGCTGCTTGGGTTCAGCACTTTGGGGTAAGACTGTGCTGCTTTGGAGGCGCAAGCTCAGACATCCACCCCATGTGCCATTGTATCCCTGCTTGGATCTGCACGGGCTTGGGTGCAGATGCTGTGTTGTGTGGTTTTATGTGATGAAGCAAGCACTCTCTCTGTCTTACTCTTCACTCATCCCTTCTTCCCCTGGGGCCAGCCTGGGGCCAGCCTGGGGCCAGCCTGGCCACCCTGCAGAGCAGCGTTGGGGTGGTCAGGGCTGCACAGGGACACTGCCCATGTTGCCTCATCTCCTACCCCTGCCCTGCTCTGCCCTGCTCTGCCTGCCCCTGGGGACCAGCAGGACGCCTGTTCCCCTGGGTACCCAGTGTCTGGGGTGAGGCGGGTGCAGTAGCTGACAGCAGGGGACATTATCCCCAGGCCTTGGCTTTTACAGACTGAGCCTTGCTCCCTGTGCATGCTGCCATAGGTGATGGGAAAGTGATGGTGGGGAGGAGGCATTTATCCCCATCTCATCCTTTTTCTTGTGCTGTTTTTGCTTTGTGTGGTGACAAGGCAGCCTGTGGCATGGCAGGGGCTTCCAGGACACTTGACCTGCTCTAAGTCTGCCAGCCAAAAACCTCTGCTGTGCTCAGTGCCTTGTCAGACATGGTGCTTCAGGCCCCTTGTGTGGCCACATGTTTGGAGAGGCTCTGTCACAATGAGGTTCTCGTGTTGATGACACCTATAGTGTCAGCATGATGCTGACATGCCACTCACTGCCAGGGACTTTCCAGGGGAGATGAAGAGGAGTGCAGCTTTTGGGGTGGTACAGCCCAGCAGTGCAGCTGGCTCCCTGCCCCCTGCACTGCCTGGGCTCTGCCTGCCACCAGCAGAGAGAAATGCCCATGTCAGTGTGCCTGTGCTTCTTTTTTCCCTAGTTTAATGAGGTCATGACCCCTAATGGAGATGCTGCCCCTGTAAAGGGTGCTTTCAGCCATGGTGTGTGTAGCTTTTGGCCCCATTTGATTAAGTGGGGGTGTGGATATCGACCAGCCATCAGATGGTTTTTCTTGTAGTGCTCCATTCGGATCTTAAAAACCCAAGGAGCACTTTGATAATTCTCATATAAAAAGCCAGTTGGTAGCTCATGTTTCTAAATCAGCTCTGTGGTCAGAGGTGATAGTTCCAAGAAAGGGTCTTGTGGAGGCAGATAGGGCTGGGCCCCTCACCAGCTCTGTCAGTGCCCAGCACTGCTGCCCCTTGCCAGCACCAGCTGATAAACACAGCAGCTTCTGGCAGGGGAGCAGCAGGGGGAACGTCTGAACCACAGATCAGTTCTAACAAAAATGCATCTTTTCTTAATTCCTGCTCTTTGTATTCTCTCTACTGTGGTTTTGTCATTATATGGAATGGGACTTAATGAGTGATACCCTTGCACATCTATATTCAGTAAAAAGAGACAAATTAAGTGTCTGTGACCACAGCTTCTGTGCAGCTGAGGCCAACTTTAGTAAGCCTGTGGCTCTTATATCCGTGGTGAAAGAATAAATTTAGCAAAGCATTTTAGAGCATTAGCACAAATCTGCAGATATAGTAGAGCACTCTGCCAGTCAGACTCTTGAAAAATCAATAGGAAGGTATGCACTCAGTTTTTCTCAGAGAACATTATGATTTTCTTACAGTGACAAAATTAGCATTAAGAGCTGGCTTCATGCAGACATTTATAAGCTGGCATGAGTCATGAACTTGAAAAGGAGTCTGCCTAGGTAATTAATTTTCTCTGTGTTATTGCAGATCTTATCTTTGCTCATGGATTATTTTTTTTTAAGGCTACATTTAAAATTTATTTTAACCCTAAGATTTTGGGCTGAATTTAATTTTAATAGTACTCCTCAGCATGACCTCCAATACAGGACATGGTGGAAACTCAGTTTTAAATTCATGAGAATTTTGTGTTTTAAGTACTTGGAATTTTAAGTAGCCTGGAATTAAGTGGATGGATCTGACACAGAAGACATCCCATGTGTGTGGATTTTTTGCAGGTTCTTCCCTGCTTTAGTAGCCAGCTTTAAAATGGGGCTAATTATATTCATTGTAAGAATGTCCCAGGAGTTGAAAGCCTTTGTGAAGAAGCCTGATTTCATGATGGCAGAGATTCCCTCATCGGTTGCATGTCACAAAGCTGGGATCTTTCAGGGCCAGTGGGAATGCCTTATGTGTGTAGAGAGCTGAGTAATTTACCTCATTCTCAGGCTGTGACAAAGCAGAAAACAAGCACAGGCTTAAACCAGCACTACCTTTTATAGCATCCATTTTTTTGCTCCAGACTGATGCCCTTCTGGAAATCTCATCTAGGAATACTCCTTAAGGTGGTGGGAGATGCCCTGAATCTCAGACAGCACTTTTCTCTCTGCCATGATTATTGCTTCTCTTGCCAATATGTTCCTGTAGATGAGAAAAAGTTTGAAATACAGGACAGAATTAATGAGATCTCATCAGGCAGCATGCAGTTGATGCTGAAGTCACATGAATACTGCTGATGGGCTGATACATAAACATAATTTGTGCACGTGAAGCAAATGAAATGTTAGTTTGCATCCATGCAAACATCTCTAGCTCCTCATTTAATTGTGCTGGCACAAAGCTTCTGCAGACTTTCAGTGGCAGAGTCTTATTATTACAGTTGCAAAACGGCAGCAGATTGAAATACATCCCCTGTGTTGTTGAGAATGTCACTTGATGTCCTTACCATGCTGAGCCTCAAGAGTACAATACTGAATTTCTGGGATATAAGAAACACAACATGATAGTTTTATGGATTCTCGTGCAACCTGCAGCACCAATGAATAAAAATAAAAACACATCTACAGTAAATATGTCTACCTGAGCACATCCATCCTTACAAAAATACATGCTTTGGGTCCTAAGAGTTGCTCGCTTTGAAAAGTACTTTTCATTAAACATATTCTTTTAAAGCTTGGATGCATCTCAGTTATTTATTTTGGACAGTAAAGATTTACCTCTGGATGAAAAAGAAGTGTTTTTTTAATCTCACTGAACTTTTAAGTAGTCAATTGGTTGTCATTCATAGGTTCCAAAATTATGATTAATATGGTTTACAAGTGTTACTGTGAGAATCAATTTGAAATAACTTGAATACTTAATATGATAAGAAACTGTGCTTATTTGCACAATAATATAATGTTTTTCTAATATTTGTGCTGTATAACTTTTTTTGGAGCATGCTTTCCTTCAGGAAGAAAGGTAGTTTTTATCTGATAATATTTTGACAACAAGAACTATTAAAATCCTTTGGATTGTCATAGAATCATAGAATAATTGAGTTGGAAGAGACGCTTAAAGGACATCTGGAACCAATCCCCTGCCAGGACATCTTCAACTAGAGGAGGTTACCAGACTCCCATCTGACCTGACCTCGAATGTTTCCAGACATGTACCAGGTTGCTCCCTGGGCAACCTGTTCCAGTGTTTCACCACCCTCATTGTAAAAAACTTTTTTACATCTGATCTGAACTGACCCCCTTTTATTTTAAAATCATTACCTCTCTTCCTGTTGCAACAGGCCCTGCTAAAAAGCAAATTTCTCCTGGATTTGTTAGTGCCAAGCCTTTTTTTAAACAAGGAAAGGAAAGTCTTTGTTCTGGGACAGGTTTCTGGAAAAAAAATAAGAGTCACAAGCACCAAAGTTCAGCACCACTTATACTTCCTTGTGGGGTGTGTGCTTGTCCCACCTGCACTGGGTTTGTGGTAGGAGAGAGAAGACCCACTCCGTTTGACCATGTGCTGTGGACACCAAATGCACAGGAGTTAGCCTGAACTCTGATGTCCCACATGACCATACTAAGTTATCATAAGCAAGTTCACTTTTCAGATTTATATGCCTATGAAGGCATTGCTGCTAGAAAAGGCCTCTGAGTTGTTAAATGGACACCATCTTGGGATCAATATGCTCAGAAAAATGCTTGGGAAAAAAACTGTCCCAGCCAGTATATGGCTCAAATGCCAAAGTGTGCAGCAAAACCAAGTTAAATAAGCTGCAACACCTTTTTCTACTGATGACTGATAACTGCTCACTGGGTCTCATATTTTTTTCCTTTTCCTTGGGTTTATTCTTTTCCATTTTTGAGAATCCCTTTTTCAAAATCTCTCTTTACCTTAAATCAAACAAGTATGAGAAGCATGGTGTCCCTTTTTTTCCTGGGTGTTGAAAAAAGGCAGACTTGAGGAGTCATCCAGTCCACCTTGGGCGAAACCCAGATTTCCATCCTTCTCACAGTTTTAGAATAAGAATATAGTCTCTGTCTTCTCCATATTAGCTCAAATACCTGATAAATGATGATCTCTCAGGAAAACAGCAGGATGTTTAGCTGTTCCCAGCAGTGTGTTGTCAATGGGCTGCCTTCCATGATGCCCACTGCTATTCCACCAGATACTCCGTCCAGGAAAACATGCTAGCTCCAGGGGCTGAGTGCTGAGCAGCTGCTTGCAATCTCAAAAGCCCTCTTCTGTCTTGGAAAATAAACTGATAGCATTTTTTCTAAGCCTGGTTCTTTTTTTTCCTTTTTAATTTTTTTTTTTATTTCTCTCCAATGGTAGAGAGAAATAGGTTAGAGCCTTTTGCTCCAGAGCAAGCATGAATTGAAGGTTGAGAAAATTCCCACTGATTAAAAGAATGCTTAAATGTTCTTTCTAGACAGAAGAAATTGTGTTTTGTTAAATTAAACCTGATAGGAAATAATTCTGATTCCAGGCAACTGTGCTTCTCTCTCAAGACACCATTTTGATAGGCTCACCCTTGTTCTGAAATACTTTCTAGGCTAGACACTACTTTCTCTGCTGTCTTCTGTTTATCTGTCTCACTCATTTATTTTCCCTTCCTTTGCTCTGGAGGAAGGGAGTGTCCATTTGAGGTTCTGGTTGCTTTTTCAGTAAACTGTGGATTCGTGCTGTTTGTGCAGCACCTGGCAGAGAGAGGTCTCAGCTCACGCCCAGGACTCTGCTACCACAGCCGTGCTGAAGGAACCACGCTGCTCTGGGAATATCACTGGTGCAGGGAGCTGGGGAAGGCTGCTGGCTCCCTGTGTTTGCACAGCTCTGTGGCTTCCAGTCAGCACTGGTGAACAGCTCCTGATTTACAGCTGTTGTCCATTGCAAGAGGGGAGAAAGAGATGCTAACAGCGGTGAGCTTGTTTTTGTGAGGAGAAGTGGGAGCAGGTATAGGGAAGCACCACACATGGGTGCTGGCTTTGTGGGGGGAGGCAGCAGCCACACAGACATCTCCCACCCAATCTGACCCAAGGGCCCTCTTAGGTTAAACAAAACCAGTGTTCGGGAGGCTGTCTTGGTACATGTGACTGTAGTGTTGGTCTATGTGGTAAATATTTTTGCATAACTTGGACATGAGAAGTAGGAAGAGAAGATTCTTTTTGCTGTATTGTATTTTAAGGAAAGATAGTTGGGTTGGGTAGTTGCCAATAAAGAAAATTTTGCTTCCAGCTTCAAGGGAAAATTTGCATTGCCCTTCTTCCTTTTATATACACACACACACACACACACACACATATATATATATGTAAATTATTTTGTTTTGTAATAAGGAGATTTTTGTTCAGCACACTTTGATGTTTTACCAATAACTTTTTATTTTAACTATAGAATTCCTCTAAGATATCCTATGAAGTTTTGATCATTTTTGATGGCTGTCTTCTTGACTACTGAATGCATTGAGAACTATTAATGACATCAGTTTGGCAAGAAGTCTTATTTGAGGAATGGTTTTGAAATCTCTGAGCTTTCTGGTCTCCATGTACAGCAGTTTATACTGAAATTTTGCAGCACACCCATCCTGGGTACTAGAGGAGAGAATGTAAAAATGTCAGTCTAATTCCATTTTGTGGAGCAACCTTTGATGTATGACTGCACTTAACTGAGAGGACAAATGCAAAATCTCTTGAATGATGCAGCTGAGATTTGATTAAGTCTGAGCTGGATTTGAGTGTGTCTTATTTCTCAACAGCATACTTCTCTTCTCTGCAAGTTATATTAAAAAAACCCTCACCTTCCTGCACTTGCTTTTCCCTCTAAAGAGTATGTGAAGAACTTTGTGATGCCAAAAACAATATTAGTTTTTGGAATCAGCTTTTAGGATGTGCTGAAAGTTGGGTAATCAGCACCTTACCTCTCAGAAAGACTGGGTGCTTTACTCTCCAGCATCTCACAGGCAGGCAGAGCCTGGGAAAGTGGCTTTTTTCAGATACTCGAGAGACCTGAGTAGAGAATTAAATAGTCTGGAAGTGTATCAAAAACTTCTCCACCCTCGGTTCAAAGCTAGGCCCATCTTGACATCAGTGTCTTTCTCCAGGCTACAAAAATATTTTAGGGAAATAAAAAATGAGTCAAAAGAAACTTTGAAATATCACAGTAACTAGAAGAATACATTTGAAAAATGCTAAATAAGGTTATAATTTTTGCTAAAACCTGAGGGGCAAAGCAGTAATAACATTGTGAGAAGCACTGGAAAAGAAACGAGCACACGTAGGGGAGTGAGCAGTACTGTCTAGTCCACAGGTGAGCTATGATCCAGCAGAAGGAATTCCAAGTGATCAGAAGCCATGGCCTGTGCTCTCAGCTTCAAAACCATGATTCCTCTACAGACTACAGCACTGATGTCCTAATATGAATATGCATTCAGAAAGCTACTTAGTACAATATAATCATGATTTCACCTGCATTTGCTGATTTGAAACTGGAGTTGGTTACTGTGATACCCTTCCTGACACCATACAGTGATAGAATTTCAATTTACTTTGAAGTACTGGGCTGTGGGGCTCTAGAAGCTGCTTCAGATGTTGTTCAGCTTTCCTTGCTGCGGTCACTGCATCTGAGCAGCAAATGGTTGGTGGATGTCAGTACCCACTTCATCGCCTCGACGCGTGTGAACCAGAGCTCTGACCTGCAGAGAAGTGGTTTCTTTTTATATGGTTTAAATAATATTTGGGATTAGATGATATTTATGAAGCACCTTGAAGTCCACATAACATAGGCCATTCAGGCATATGCATGTGTAAGCAACTTGTGTCTCCTTTTCAGCAGCTGCCTAAGCAAGTTTTGCAATGAAATGTTGTGTGTTTTGGACTGTGGTTCCACAGCACGAGTGGTTTGGCAGCAGCGCTGGATGAACAAGTTCCTGCCCCTGGCACTGTGCTTAGGGCAGTCTAACTGGTGTAAAGTGGGGTTTTGCCTTTGATACTGCTGGGAGGGAGACAGTTTTTGGGCATCAAGGAATTCTGGGTCACTAGGCTTATGAATGGCTGAATGCATTTGACAGTGTGATACATAGTAGAATAGTAGAATAGTAGTACACAGTAGAATAATTACTTAGTGGTCAAATGGGACTGACATGAGCTCACCTGGTTAGAGCATGGTGCTAGCAGTGCCAAGATTGTGGACTTGATCCTTGTGGGTCCCTTCCAGCTGAGAATATTCTGTGACTTGAAAGTAGATTTTTGTTCAGCAAAGAATGCTTCTCCTGTTGCACGATTGTTCATTCCCCAAGGAAAACAGTGCTGGTGCTGAGAGCATCCAGCTGGAGCCATACCCTGCTCCAGCCTCCAGAGCTCACACCAAGCCAGGGTTTGTGCACAGGTCCAATGAGGAAAAGCAGTGTATTGTTCCTTACTCATAATAGCAAACTCCTCAGTCTCAGATAAGTAGAACACTTCAGGATAAGCTAGACCTGGGGATTTGGACTAGGGAGCATCCTGAAGGGAGAAATAGAGCCATTCAGATGATATAATAAGAGGAATTACAAGGACTTATTTCTGCTGAGATCTCCTCTTTGTAAATGGCTAAGTAAACAACCCAGGGAACTGCTGGCCAGTTTCTCTCACTTCATTATGTAGCATAGCAAAAAGCAAATAGAGAGATTCCTCTGTAAATGGTCAGATGGTAACAGGTTGATCTACTGTGGGGAATATAGATATTTAGAAAACAAAAAACTTTGCAATGCTTGTGTATTTTTGAAGCAATCACAAGCTTTTTAATAAGGTAGTTGATATGAAATTCAGGGCTGATATCATCATAGTGAAAGTGAGTTTAGGAATTAATGAACGCTTTTAAATACCTTCGTGTCAAGGGTAAATCCATATTTAATTTTGCTCTCATGAACGATCTGGAATTCTAAACTAGTTGATTATTGCAGTTTGTGGAAAGTTACAGTTCTGAAGCACTGAAACTGCCTTGGAGAGTTCTAGCAAAATCTGCGACTCCCAAGAAGAGATTCAACAGCATAAAGTTATGTCAATGAGAGGAAAAAAATCCCAAGACAAACTTTCATCAATCAAAACCCAGAGAAAAGAAGGTTATATAGTAACAGTGAGGAAGAGGGTCTGGGCATTAATGCATAACAAATGAACACACAACAGCATAATTTGCAAAAAGGCCAAGTCTGTTCCAGGCAAGGCTCCTAACGTTTCAGCTGCATCTGATCCAGGATTACATCCAGTTCTTCCCTATAGGAAAAGTGCACAGTTTCAAGATGGAGTGTGTTAAAGAAAGATTTTAGTTTCAGGTTGCATACAGTGGGGCTTTCTCAGTGTGTGTATGCACTGCACGTGTATTTTTACAGGTCATGGTAATGATTCTGAGTTGTATTTATCCTTTGTCCTCCCTTTAAGTTCTTAGAGTGATCATTTTCTCTGAACAGCACAGGAGACACTGGGAATGATCAGGAAACACTGGGAAGAACAGAAAGCAAATAACAAGCCACTTCAGTGACCAAGGGACAGGGATAACATCAAAAGTTAGGAAAAATTAAGTTTAAAGCCACCTTCTATGAGAAGGCAGGTAGAGTTGGAAATGCACAGTCTAAGAGAAGGGCCATGAGCACTGTCATTTTAAACCAAAATGTTGGTATTTTTAAAAGTAACCGAAAGAAAAGAATTACTGCAGGTGATCAAAGAAATAAGCCAGCAAAGAAAAATGCAAAACAATGCATTTGGGAAAATATGTAAGACTGGTTAAAAAAAAAAAAAAAGTATTTGCATCTCACATGAAATTTAATGTGCTGAAAACCAGCTTTGTTCTAAGAGTGATTATGAGGAAACTTTATTTTCTATGGAAAAGCTGGGCTTCAGTGAAACACAATATTACCTCAAAAAGTGCTCACTGTAGTGAAAAAAATAACTCTTTGTCAATAAATTCCCTTAAATTAAAAACAAATTACTAAATGTTGAGATTTTCACATAATTTACATTATGTGCTGGAACAGAAGCAAAATTTTTTGTGAAGGTAAAGGTTTTTCCAATCACCTCCCTGTCTGGCTTTGCTTTTGTGAACAAGATGTGGCTGTATAACGGTGTTAAACCCTGATGGAGATCACATCCATGATCAGGCATCCAAGAGGGCAGAATCCCTCACCCTCTGAGCTTCCAGCGTCCCCTGCTGCAGAGATGCCTGAGGGCAGTGATGTTAAATCTTTCCAGGGATGGCAGCAAGAGGAAAGAGGCCAACCAGGAGCTCCTTTCTTCCTTGCAGCTCTGAAATATGTGGTGGGAGAGCAGTCTCCATCCCCTATGTTTCTTTGAAACTGTTTTCCTTGCAGAAAAGGGAAATTTCTGCAATATTCTGCCTTCCTTTTGCCTCACTGCCCTGGGCTCATGGTGTAGAAAAATGTGTCAATGGAAAACAAGGAGTAAAGCTGTGGTGGACATTATGCTGCTGTTCTGAATCCTCAACATTTATACCACAAAAATAGCTTTAAGGAGCAACAGACAGTCTTGAGTTCAGGTCCGTGTCTTCTCCAGACTACAAATTATCTGACTTGCAAACTCTTCAGTGTAGTGGGTTAAGTAAATGCCCTTTTGCTTCTGGACAACATGCCCAAATATTCGAAAAGTAGTGTCCAGTGAAAAAATTACCAAACAATTGGGCTTCTTTCCTAGTCCATGCTCATAAATGGCAGCAGCCAAGGCATGCATGGGTTTTGCATGTCTGAGAGCAGTAAATGAGTGTGACTCTCCAGGAGAGCAAGCAGAGCCTTCTGTGACAAACCAGAGCTCTTGAGAGGTGAGGGAGCAGAGAGGGTGGTGACAGCGGGGGGATGCAGGAACTGCTGGTGGCCTCTGCAGAAGAGCGGGGACGAGGCTGTTGCTTTGTGTTGATCTTTCAAAGCAGCAAGCATTTCTTAAGAGAGCCTATCTGCTTTTTTTGCTAAATATAGGCCTGCCTGTCTCCTTCCTGGTCAGTTAGCATGGTTGGCTGTGGGCACCAAAGCTGTCTGCAGACTGTCCTTTCCACTCCTCCTGTCCCCTCTGGGATGTGAAAGCTTTGCTGCTCCCAATGTGCCTGCTGTTCCCAGCGTGGAGCGTGTGCTGGGGAAGGAGCAGGGCCCAGCTGCCCTGCAGGGGCTGTGCCTTCAGGAGGCAGGTGAGTGTCTGGCTGTGCACAGAACTCAGGTGGGATTTGGGGTTCTGGACAGAGTGTCTGTCAAATTATGCTCTGCTCTGCCTAGGCCTCCCCATCCCCCTCCCCACGAATTCAAAATAGAAGTCAGAAGAGCCATCCCGCAGAGGGTCTTGTTCTCTGAATATGAGTCTGTACCTGTTTCAATATCATGCATTTATGCAGGCACATGTGAGCTGAGTCCACACCAATCCTCTGGCTCCAAGTTCAGGAAAGCATCCTTCTTCAAGAGTACTCTTGAGCACCTGCTTTCATTTGTAGATCTGTTTTTATGGCATCCTGGTTTCCAGCGTGAAAGGCTCACTGATGTCCTGTGAATGGGGGCACCAGTGAACAGCAGTACTGAAATCTCTGACTACATCCTCTCCAGCCTAGTGAGACCCAAAGGCCCCTTCTGCAGAGAAACTTGATCTGTCTAAAGCTGAATCTTTATGCAAAAGCTTAAGTTAATGCATCGTATATGAAGTTTAAATCAAATCTGAAATCTAAAATTAAAAAAAATGTTTGCTCTTAGTATTTTCTTATTGATGCTTTTAGTTAAAAAGTCATATTTATTGATATCACTTGGTCCAAAAGCAATTAACTTTGCAGCTGTTTTGTTTTCCCTGTTCTATATTTCTTTTTGAAGACATTTGGCTTCATGGTTCTCCTTTCTTTCCTCTCCTTTTCAGGCTTTATTTTGCAAGCAACTCCTTATAAAGGAGTTCAGCATTTGTAAACTTTTCTTAGTGGCACATCAAGAATGCTAGTGATAACGCTGTGTTTTCCTCTGAAGGACTCCACAGATGAGGTGCCAACCCCTGTGAGGTGTTGGTATATTAACATAAGAATTGGAATGCTGGTGGAGATGAAGAGAGGATCCCTAACATCCTAATGCTCTTTCCTGTGGGGGGCAGGAATGATGATTAAAGAAGTGTAGTAGACAGTAGAACAATTAACAAGTGTAAGACATGTTTTCCCCTTCCTTGTGGTTAGTGATTTAGAGTCTTCTGCACAACAGACAGTATTGTACACAATAATCTGAGTGATGTTGTTTAACAGCCACTGATGTCTGGGAACATCTTTATTCAGTTTTTAAACTCCTTAACCCATTTTTACTCCTGGTTCTCACTGTTGTTACAGTAAATTCCACAATGTAATTATTTCCTAATGCTGATAAAGGCTCTCCTTTTGCAGAAAAATCAATGTCATGTCATCTCTTTTTGGAGTAATATGCCCTAAATACCCTAAATACACAGGGTTTGGGAAAAGAGAATGTACAGTTGCATCAAATGTTTAATTACTCAGGTTTAAGGAGTTAATGACTCCAGTTAAAAGCAATCTGAAATCTTCCATTCCTCCCACTTCCCCAGCTACACCTATAGCAGTTGAGCGACCTCAGGGGGAATTGATGTGACAGACAATTAATCCACTATAAGACTATTAATTTCCCCTCAGAGCCTTGCCACAGGCACACTACACCTGGAGTGGATGGACATGAGAAGAGGGATGCAGGACCACTCCTGCAGTGGCAATCCACCCCTGGATGGATAAAACCCTTCGTGAGTCCACACAGAGTCTCAGCATTTGAAAAGCGTAGGGCAGCTGTTTGTTAAACTTACTGCATGGATCCCATACCTTTCCAGGGCTTTCTCATTGAGAAACATCTTTTTTTTTTTTTCCAGTCCACTGAGACAAATTCAGCCCTCAGTGACATGGGCACAACAGCCACCTAAGTTTGAAGAGAACTAGTTCAGTAGCCTCCAGGAGAATGATGGGCTAAAGCCCTATTGTGCTTAACAAGGGGGAGCCTCATAAATGTAGTTCTCAGGGTCTGTTACCCTGACCTCATTTGGAGAAAAAAATCCTATGATAAAAAATGCAGATCCAAGTTTTCATTCTCTCTATTATTGCTCTTCAGATCTTAAATTGAGAGTTTCCATTACTACACAAGGCATGAATGTACTGCTGTTTTATGTAATGCACAGTGCTTATCTGCATACTGGCAGCACCTTTATGTTCCAGTGCTGGAGGGAAGAAGTAAGAATTTACTTGCAGACAAAGTGACAGACACTGTCAAGTTCACTTAGGTATTTGGATTTAACTCCTGAATTTAAATCAAAGGAAGAGTGATTCACTTAATTTCTTTTCCTTTGGATATATCTCATATTGTTCAATTACAATAATATCAATTTTGCCATAATGGGATTGCTCATTTAATAATATTGAACTGAAAATAAATGTGATAGTTAAAACATTAAAAGATCCCAAGTCATCTAAAAAAAGCCATGAAATTTAGACCTTAAAGGATTGGCAGATTCTAATAGAGATTTTTTTTCCTATAACTATTTACAAAATTGAGCCTGATTTTTTAAAACTGAGGGAGGGGAATATCATAGTTTCCCTTCCCACACTTAAAAAGTCTGCAAAGCTTTGTTAAGAAAACAAACAGAAAAGCCTCTGAGAAATACATGAGCTCCAAAGGAATGCTATGGCCCAGCTGCAGCTGAGGCTGAGGCACATGGGTGGCTTCAGTTCACTGCAGACACAGCGAGCTCTCCTCCCTTCTGCTGAGAGCTGCCCTGCATTTGTTGTGGTTGGATTCCCACCAAGAATGGCAGAGTGTAGGTCTGTGTGTCATGCCAGCCCTCGAGCAGCAGAAGTGCCACGCTCTTTTTGGCCTCCATCAGATGAGCACCGTGGTTCATGGGCTGGTATCTCCTGCAGCGTTTGTTGTGCTGCACCTCTGGCAGGATTACACGCCTCAGAGTCCAAAGTGAAACTCTGCTCCTTGGATGGGGTGTTGTAGGTGAATGTGGAGGAATTGATAAAAGGTCATGACACAGGGTGCAATATTGAAACTTTCCTGTGTGGCTTTCTGTCCAGTTGAAGTAAAGTGCCTGAGAGTTAGCTTCTCCATCTGAGACCCTTAGCTAGACCTGAAGTCATCCCAGAGGTGGCAGATCAAGCTTTGATATAGCAGATATCACAACCAGAGGTGTGTAGCTTCCTCCGCCTTTGGTTTAGAAGCAATTTTTCATTCAAATCCCAGAGTTAAAATTTCCAGGGGTCACTGTGGAATTCACCATACTGCTCTAATGCTTTGTAAACAATTAAAGACAAAAAAGAATCAAGTGAGATTTAGAATTTTAAAAGTATGAACAGTCTTTGAACTACAGACATACTCAAAGCTATGTGATTAGTTAGCTGCTACCTTGAATTACAGCCATTGTCAACAGCCTGTGATTAAATAAAGAGGGAGATGTGTATGAATGTGAATATTTCACAATGTTTTTGAAGTGGAGTAACACAATACTGAGAGAATTCATTGACACATCAGCAGGGCAACCACAATAGTCTAAAAATTATCCCATTTATTGGAATAATCCAGATGGTAGACAGACATATACAGCATTGTCTTCTGGGTCCCTCTAGGCTGATGGAACAGAGCACTGCAACCATCTGTTCATCACTGTACTGTGCTGGTGGGTCTCAGAGGTACCAACAGACCAGCATGTATGCAAGTTGGTTGTTTATGATTCAAGCAAGAAATCAGTCAAACCTTCAGTGTGGACAATTTAAGTAAGCCAAGATGCTTTTACTTAAAATTAAATAAGGAGCAGTATACATTTTTTTTCTCTCTGTGGACCCATGGGATCGGTAATTTCTGTTAGCACAGTGATGATTTACCCAGGATCACAAGAGAACTCCTTGTGCTGGTACACCTGGGAGCAGACAGTACAGAGGAAGCAGAAGAGTTCTGTCATGGGTGATTTTCAGATATGACTTTGTTGTCTCATATCTTTTTTGTCGGAGTGTTCTTCTGTAGAACACCACTCAGCCTGAGGACCATCATCAGCAAAATACTGCTGCCTGCCTTCTCATAAGTACCAACAAAAAGTGACAATCTGCCTTTTTTCATCTCAGACAGTATGCCTGGGTCTCTGTCATGTGAACTTTGCTCTTGTTTTGTTTGGAGTCTCTTATGGGTTGTAGCCAGTCTCTCCAGTCCTCACAGGGCATTTCAAGGGCTGTAATTCCATCATAAGGCTGCAGTGGCATTGTGCTGGCACAGTGACTGATCCATATCCTTGGCTGTGAGTTGGAGCTAAGCCGACCGTGATTGCTTGGACAGCCTTGCTGGGCTGACTGGGTTCCCAGTTTCAGGAATTTAGTGGTGTCTCAGAGGGCAGAAGGGGAGCTTCTGGCCATTGTGTGTTCTCTGTGAACTGCTCCAGCAGGCATTGGAGCCTGCTCTAACAGGCTCTCAAGTTCAGGCACTGGTCACATGAAGGTGTCCATTCTCAGCTAAGGAGCAAGAATTTTGGTCATCCCTGTTGTATTGCCATATCAGTTTCTTCATTCTTTATCTGCTAATGCTACCTTTCCTCACATTATCTGTCATAGCAAGACTTAGCACATTTATTAACAATCCTTTACCTGTATGCTATATCATACTTTAGTAGGAAAAGAAAAAAAACCAACCTGCATTCCTTTGCTAATTTCAGCTTAGTACAAATGGTGAATGCAGAGATGTTATATATATATGAAACTTGGGGGAAGGATGTTTTCCTGTCTTGCTTGCAGGCCCATGTGTTACCTAAAAGGGAAGCTACAGATCCTGACATCCTGTCTCTGGCACACTTTTGACTTTAAATCTGGTTTTTATGGGTAAACTTTTATGTGACACTCCATCAGAAGAACAACATTAAACTGAAATTTTAAATAAGAGAAACAGCTTTGGCTATGGAATTTACAAATTTCAACTTATGAAAAGTGAAGAACCCTGTTATTACAGAGTGATATTCTAATAAAGCTGCTTTAGATGGCCATAGCAATGTTGAATTGCAATGGAAATAAAACATATCCATTTGATTCCTGTAACTGCCTCCACATCAGGACTTCACCTACTTGAGTAACAACTTATATTTCTAAATTGTTTTTGAAATACAGGTCAAACTTTTCTGTAAAACTTGAGTTAAAGCTGACATGTAGGAAAGGGAAGGCATGAGAGCTGCTGGGTGGGAAGGAGAAGGAAATACCTGAAAACCCTTTCCTTTTCTCCAGCTGTGCCATCTAGCTCTTTCTAACTCAGAGACCAGAGCAGCAGTCTGTGAAACAAAGTGGTAAAGAAATGAAAGAGTTAAAGTGGTTTGGACAGAAGCAGGGACAGTTCAGATCTGTGGAAGGAAAATACTTCCCAAAATGGGTCAAAAATAACAAATACAAAATGTACTGAATGAACTTTTGTTTTTGCTTAAGATTAACTTAAATTTTTTAGAAGAGAAAAAGCCACTTTCTCTAACAACACGAACCCTGTGTATATTTACCTGAGGCTTATAGAAATAGCTCATATGACAAGTCTGGCTCCATAAACTCTGCCTAAGAAGCCTGGATCAGCAAAATTTAATCTGGAAGCTGTCTATAAATTTATTAAAACTGTCTGATGTTTCTAAGTTAACTATTGAAATAATCTTCTGTTTGTAAAAAGATGTAAGTTTTGTAAGTTAGTACTGAAGTCCATGGAAATCAACTTTCAGCATTCATTGCTTTAGTTAACTTTAGATTTAATTGTTCTAATAAAGAAATGCTAACTCAAGACCAGACACATAAGGCAAGGCCTATTTGCAAATAAATTTAATTGATTTAAGATATTTTTGTCTTTTTTACTCACTGGATATTTTCAGCAGTTTCTTGCTTCAAATAAATCTTAAGGAAGAAGTCAAAGCAAGCAGTCAGCTGCTCTAAGGCCAATCAAATAGTGCTTTTCTGCATGTTTTACTAACAGATGAACAGGCAATCCCATTTATAGAGCATACTACATGTTGACAGAGCGCATTACTTCATTTTGCAGTATTGGCAATTTGAGATCTTAGCAAAACAATGCTGAGGTCGCTCTCATTCTGTATTGCCATCCTTGGAATGTGGCTTGGGTTTTCATTAACTCTCTCACTACAAGGTACTGCAGATGGAGACAGATTTTATAGCCGGGGTTGTAATAAACATCAGAGAGCAGAAAGTTGTAAACAGCTTAAATTCTTTGTCCTGTGTGGATGAATTCCTTTTCCTTAACACTTTGATGTTCTCAGCATATTGTGGACACTTTTTCTAACTGGAGGTGAATGGGTGGATAATGCACACGGACTTTGATACCTCCCAGCTGGTGTGTGGGGAGCAGTGGTCTCAAACTCCAGCACCCAGTGAATATATGCCCCAATATAAACAGTAAAAGTTTGGATATTCAGCCTGGCGCTTGGCTCGCAGCATTCTGGCTCTGCTAAGGAGCACAAATCATGTACAGGATCACTTCCAAGATTTCTCCTCGACTGTTTAATCAAGGGAACAGGACAAAAAGGGAGAATAAAGAGTACTGCTCTAGCACAGCTCTCTCTGCTGCATTATTCCTGCTTTTCCCTATGCTGGCTTCATTGAAATCACCGTTATTATCAAGTTAGTGTAAAACTGCAGTGATTCTTTCCAAGGCCTTTTCTGTACTTACATTTTTTTCGAGTCTTACCAGGGTAGTTGAACCAATGCAAGTCACTTGAGAAGAATTTAACTACAAAGGAACTCGGCGTCCTTACTGCAAAAGGAGAGCAGACTGGTGGGGGAATCTTTAGGGACAGCTTCAGTGCTTTCAATTCATAGCTTACCTTTTTACAAAACAATTGCCTGAGAATAGGCCAACATTTTTATACAGCTCAGCTTTTCCCAAGCTGTTTTGCCCAGGGGGATCTTCCCCATCCCAATTAGCATAAGTGTCCTTGCTCAGCAGCACTGTGACTATACCACCTCTAGATCCCTAGATCTGGAAGGCTGTGGGTTGTGCTTTGCCTTCACCTTCCTCCAACCCCTGCAAAGGGTACCCCTTTTGCAGTGTACCCCCACAGTATGGGGTACACTGGAATAATTGCACCCAGGCTATGAGGAATTCAGTATACTTCCATCAAGGAAAGGATCCTGCAGATTCAAACAATACAGCTCTGCAATCAGAGAAACTGCTTGGATGATGGTGCATGTCTTATATGAATGGTGCTTTCATGTTCCTGTTGCTTTTTAAATCACTTTCTCTACAGTGCTTGCACTCAGAGCTCCAGTTTCCAGGTAACAGGGAGAACCAGACGCCCAGGTGGGTGATTTAACCTTTTTTCTGAATACAACGGGGAAGCAGTTTGAGCTCTAACATATTATAACTCTTCAGTTAAGCTCAGCTCTTTTGGCATTTAAACTTATTTGTGAGAGCAGAGAGAGATGCCACATTTACATGCAGTCACATGTAGTACAGCCGTCATGACTGCTGCAGGGAAGAACAAAAGTACAATAAATACACCTTTTGTTTTATGTTTACTGGACTGTGTTTCCAGCAAAGTGCACTGCTAGGTACCGAGTTAGTCCATGGGTCTTGTTGGGTAAGGTATTAATCCATTTTGCCTGGACATATAAGAGAGGCCTTCATGCAGATCCCTTCCCCAGGCTCCCACTTGCATTGGTTTAGATTATAGAAGCACGTGACTGTTGAAACATGCTATCCAGGCAGGTGGGCCAAAGGTCTTTATAACAGTCATAGTCATTCCTTTAATAGTCATTCCTACCTTTGGGTAGCACAGCTTGTTCTGGGATTCTGTACATCCTGTGGATGTGTCTGCAATGGCAGCTTCCCCAGGTGGGCACAGGTAGTCAGAGCACTCATCTGGGTCTGGAAATGTGTCCAGGAGATCAAACACAGCATCTGCTTTAGACTGCCATGTCCCAAACCCTTTCAGCTCTACTGTCTGTATAGAGTAGGTCTTCAGTGACTAAATGGAAACCAAGATGCACAACTCATGCATAGACACTGATGGGAACTATCTGAATCTGAAGATGAGTCACACCTGGAACACTTGGGCATGGTGGTTGTTGTTTGTTCTTTTCCTAAATTCTTTACAATGTTTTTAGATTTAGGTAAGAGTCATCCAGAGTGTTGAACATTCTGCATTTCTCCATCTCCCCTTTGAGTCTGTTCCCTCATATTCTCTCTCACTTGTCATGGCAGGTTAGGGGAAGTTTTATGCCTGAATCATTAGGTGACTGAAGTTTCTTACTAGAAAACAAATACGCTTTGATGCTTTTGCAGCCTCAAGGAGAAAACAACAATAAACTTATGGCCAGGGAAAATGATGCTCAAATAAAATTCATTATTGCTTGAAGCCCTCAGACTCCACATAGGGAAATTGCAACCATTCCTGTTCTTCAGAGTAAAACCAGACAGTGAATGTAAATTGCTAGAGCACACTGTAAAAATGCTCATTGTTAATTCAGTGGACAGTCATATATCCAAGTTCAAAATACCTCATAAGAAACTCAGTATGTGAGGTTATTTGATATGATTCCATTTTATAAATATAAAAGAAGAAACATTTCAAAAGCCATTAATCACACTAATGAGTAGATATTTACTATAGTGGGAAAAACTGATTTAGTGGCTTTCAAATATTTAATTTGCAACTTCTTGAATTCACTTCTAATCAATCCAAGAAAACTATCCCTGAGTTACAAGCAGGCTGTATGGAGACTCTGGTATGACTGAGAAAAAATCCTCCTGGGCTGTCCCAGGAGGCCTGGGACTGATTCAAGAGTGTATGTCTTTGGTTAAGTCCATGAAGCCATCCAAACCCACGTCCAGTGATCCTGAAAATTCCCAGTTCCCATTAGTGGTGCGGGCTGCCTGGCAGAGCTGCTCTGCAGCGGCCTCCCCAGCCATAGCACAGGCTGCCTGCCAGGGCTTGGCACCGCCCGAGATGGCACGGCCCTGCAGCTTGTCAGTGCCAAGACCTCAGGGCTTCACAGGACTGTGGCAAATCCTAATTCCATAGTAATTCTCAGGCTGCCTTTCTGGCTTCCCAGGCTCTCTGCCCTGGAGCGGAGATGGACTGGGATGCCTCCCAGGGACTGTCACTCCAAGGGCAGTTTGCATGAGCGCTCCCCCAGGGCTCCGAGAAAAGAGGAATTTTTGTCAGGCTCATTGCTAACCAGCAGACCTCTTCATGATTTGTCTTTATCTTGCTCAAAAAAACGTATAAGAATTCATAGTTCACAAAAACTTTGAAAATATTGGCTTTAGACTCAATCAGATGAAAGTCAAATTTTGAGAAGCAAAGTTCCTGCTCAGCTGAAACACTAGCTTTTCAACCAGCCCCAGTGAATACTATGAATAATAATGCCCTGACTCTTAATTTACAGTTGAAATCCAGAAGAACTCAAGGTCCATCTGCTTACACGATCCCCAAATTATTGACAACTACAAAAACATGATGTTTGGAACCACTTCACATATAGTCTGAAATGTATTAAACAATGACTTCATTTGAAGAGGTTTGTTAACATTATGAATATTATTATTGTGGGTCAGAAGAGCCCTGGCTTTGTTCCAGTCTTGAAATAATTACTTTTACACTGCAAAACTGGTTTATGAATTACAACATTAAATCAAAACGTACAGTAGTCATGTTACTTCTTGGGTGGTTTATTGTGTAGTTATTATTCCGTAGACTAAATGGATTTTAACAATCCCATACTATTCATGGAACAATTTTGAATAAACTTTTGGTTTGTGAAAGAGCTCTTCCTCCTCCTACATTCTTGTCAAATATTCAGATGGTAAATTTAGATAGGAGCCCATGCTTCTGTCTGTTGTTGATAAGCACTTTTCTTTCTAATCAGAGCAACCAGATCATGTATCTGTAAGGGACTTTTTTCAAGTTAGTGGTTTTAAATTTTTTTTTATAGCTGCAATTTCTGTAAAAGTCATATGTAATGAAAGAAAATTGTGTTTTTCTCCCTCTTCAATTCTTGGAAGAGATTTAAAGGAGAAGGATAATTGCTAGTGAGAGCACAGCCTGGTTTTACTTTACAGTGAAGGTGAGTTGCAAGGAGATAAACAAGGAAGGAAACACACGGAGATCTACCCACTCTCAGGAACTAGAAAAATCTTTTCATGAATTGTTATTTTCCCAGATGTGTATAATTTACAGAGATGAGACTTCACTGAGATTTTTGGCTTGCATGCTTATGTCTCCTAAGCTGTTTTGGTACTCTTAACCTGGAAGTTACTTCTTTTTTTTTCCCCTTATTCCCCCCCACCCTGGCATTCTTCCCCTTATTTTTATCTTGGTCTGTGTAAGCAAGGAAAAAGAAACATAAAAAAAAATTAGGCCTGAAACCCTGTCATTTATCTTCACACGAAACAGTGAGTGGTCACATTTATTTAAACTGCAACCTCTAAGGAGAGAAAAATATGGCAAGATAACTTGGTAGTTTCTTCTTTCTTTAAAACCCAAATGAATTCTAGTGACCCATGGAGTTAATGCTAATTTCTGTTGAAAAAGTATTTTATGCTGTTTTAGGGTAAGTTTTTTTATCTAGAAGTTAGTAGTTTGTAATTTTTGTTTAAAGATATTTTAGTGAATTTTCACTGATACTGGAAATAGAGACCACTTTGCACATGTAAGGGATATAAAGTCATTTCACCTTTTTCTACCAAACGTATTTTAGATTAAATTTGTTTGCCGTGCTACTGATAACTGATAGTGCAGTAATATGCACTATCACATGGAGGACATCACTGACCTACAGTCAATTATACAGTATGTATATATATATAGGGACTTACAAATTACAAAGTGTAGTGATTAATGCTGTGTAAAGTTCTGGTAGCACACCAGTGCTAACAAAGTCCTGCATGCTTGCTAAAACCTTACAAGTTATAGGAAAGGTTTCCCTTGAGATTGCTCCATGAGTTTTCCATTTCTTATATCAAGTGCTTACCAGAATAGCTGGTTTGGGTCTGGGACATGTTCTCTTGATTCTCACCTTTCCCTACAGATAAGTTTGTTGCTGCTGCTCCTTCCCAGCTGATGCCCCATCAGGCAGAGCAGCTCTGGCAGCTCAGACTGATCACAGGCAGAGGGCATGGAGAAGAGTCGAGGGTCCTCCTCTAGATGTGTACTGATTACATTCTTAAGAAAAGCTGCTCCTCCTGCCCCCCTGCACAGCACACTGTGCAGCGCTGAGTTATAATCTGGAGTGTGGTTTGCCCTCGAGGGCTTCTCAGCGTTGGGCTGTGCAGGAGCGTTTTGTGGGTGTGCACAAGGGGCAGTTCCTCTCAGCTTGCACCACCTGGTGCAAGCACAAGACAAGTGTTTGCACCGAGGGAATACAGGATGCTTTGTACCTGGACTCCAGGAAAAAGGCACTCACTTCTCCACCAGTATGAGCAACACTTGGGCAACTCCTTGAGAGCAATAACAGGGTCATGCTCTCCTCATGTATTAGATCTCGTATAAAGAGCTTTCAGACATCTAGGAAATTACAGCGATCAAGTTCTTTCTAAATAGGATTTCTTTCTGTCTAAGAAGATTTGCGTCATTATTGTAAAGAAGCGTCTCCAGGAGTGAGATGGCACTTCATTCTTCATGGGCGTTAAGTACTATTTCCCTAAGTTCTGTTACAAACTGGTGAGAAATTATCAACATATTTTGATAGGTAGCAAATAAATAAAAGAAAAAAGTCCTGAACAAAAGATTTTGTAGTGTTTTATCCCTAAATTCCAATTCCCTAGTTTCTAGATTTTATTTATAGAACTTTATGCATTTCATATACTTGTCTGTCAACTTTTCTCTTGCTTCTTTCTGGGAAATAGACTTAAACCATTACTTTTGTCGACTGAATGAACATTTGGCCAGAGTAAGAAAAGTGCTAATTCCCCAAGGAAGAAGTGTGCTGCCAGTATCACTCTTGGCTCTGGTTCAGCAGCCACAGAGGCGAGTCTTTTCCAGATGTGGAGTTACCTCTGTATGGAAGCTGCATTCATGTACTATTAGAAAGGTCAGGCAAAACAAGACCTTCATGCTTGCTTCAAGCTTTTTCACCTGAAGATATTGATTGTGTTTTTACCTGATAAGGATGGTAGCCCCTGCTTGTCTGAATGCAAAGAACCAAGGCACTGAGACTGTTAAGGACTTTTCTGAAAGTCAGGTGAGTTTTAATAGCTGGTCTCCCAGGTGGGCTTCTCCTCACTTCACTGCAGATGCCTGAAGGGCAGTGTCTGACCTAATTGTCACTGACTCTCACTGAAGTAGCACTTCAGTTTATGTGCCCTACTTTGGATGTCTATTTGGAGTGACATACATTGTCTGCCAGATGTGTGGGTCTCTTCCTGTGGAAGAGGGAAGCCTAGGGTGGTAAGCTGAGATGGAGATTGTAGATGTTCACATGTAGGTTAGACAAATCCTTTACATCCTTTACTGCAGTAAGGACCATGCTGGCTGCCCTCCCAAAATAGGATGCATTTGGAAACTTTTTCCTGCCTCATCTGATGAGACATCAGACAGCTTGGGTCACTAGCTCCAGGTGAAGTTCATGGCAGAGAAATAGAGAAGTCACTTTCTCCCTACTTTCATAATCATGTGCGGTCTGCAACTGGATAGCTATTTTCCTTTGTTTATTAGCAGTTACTGTTGAGAAAGTAATATTGGAAAACAAAACCTGGCTTCACTAATGATCAGGTAGGTAAGATTCAATTACCTACTCATTTCCCAGCTGCTGTGTTGTAAGCAAGTAAATTCTAGCTGAAACATTGTTCATGCTTCTTTTCTGTTGTCAATGACAAATGGTAAACAGGAGAGGAGTGACGGTTTTACTAAAATCTATGTCTGCAGGTGTGAAGCCCACATTATAGCTCCTCAAAGGTGTGTAAGGAACAACCACAATGGGAATCATGGAAAGCATGAACTGACTGGGTTGCCCTGGAATGCATATACAGGAAGTTAACTGTGATGCTTTGCATCATCTCTTAAGAGAAGCTAACCTGGAAGGTTTATATTTCCTAAAGTGAGCTGCATGTATTCCTTGGGTACACATTATCAGGTAGATAAAGGAGGAAGGAAATTTGGAAGGAACAGCAGGGAGGAATCATAAATGTATCATAAGTGAATATGGATGGAATGTGAAAGGGTAAAAGGTAATCAGAATGGCCAGAAAGATCTGTCTGTAAATCCTAGTTGCTAAGAGGCTTTAGAGAGGGACAGATGACTGCAGGCAACTGAGTAGTACAGCTCAGTGGTTTCCTGCTCATTGCTGACCAAGGTGGGCTCCAAACCCTGTGCAGTTTGAAATCAGAGACTCCTTGGCCACCATAAATACAGTGTAAGGGAGCTTTCTAATCACAGCCACAATAGCTTGAGTTCAAAATCCAGAAAGCTTTTGTTGAGGTCTAGCCTTAGAAAACACCTTCTGTACTGAGCAATTAGCTTTAAATTCTAAGTACACAAAAATCTTGAATCTGAAATTTCTGTTAGCTGCAACTTAACAAATCATTTAAGATTTTATACATGAAGACAAAAGAATCTTTTCTCCCTGTTTTTTATATTATGTGTACAGGATAAAACTAGATCTAGTAAACCTGAGGGTTTTTTGGGTTGATACCCCCTCCAAACTGTAAGTTTTTGCTGGTAACTCTTTCTTTGCCATCATAAAAAGTTCAACTGCAGTTTCCTCATAATGTATTCTTTATTTTTAATCGTAGCTGCTCCAATGTAACAACCTGTTATTATTGCAAAACACTTCTGTGCCTGCTCCTTGTCTGCCCCCAGTATCCTACCCCCAACTAGACAGTCTCCAGATTTCTTTTGTGCCAGCTCTGGAATCATCTCCTCCCTCGGAGGGCTGATTCAGTCTGCTAAATGGAAAGAAAGGTGTGTGCTTCATTTGCTGTATTGCTTTGTGAGAAGCACGGAGGCAGAGGGAGGCAGAGGAAAGAGAGGTGGTGGCAGTGTGTGGCAGGAAGAGGGGGATGAAGAGGGTTAATGGGAGGCAGACTCCTTTTCAGTGGCAATGAGTTTCTAGGCCAAACAAGTTTGACCTGCAGAATTTCACCTTTAGTCCTTCCCCTCTCTGGCTTCTCCCTCTAGGGCATTCTTTACCTTCCTGGCTTTTTTGGCCATTTTCCCTCTCCCTGAATTACTCTGTTTTCTCGAAGTTTCACATCTCTCCCTTTGCTGGTTTGCTTCTTCTCTACCTTCTCTACAATGGGGAGTTCTGCTCTCCTATGTACTATCCTTTTCACCTTGGGGTATTTATTAGAAACAACACCCTTTTGTTTTAATCCTTCTGCAATGTTTAGCATTTTCTTTTGCACTGACTCATTAGAAGAAGCTGGTGATGGTACAGAGCCTGAGAGTAGAAATCCTGCAAACCTCTTCCCATCTTGCTCACCTACCTTCTGTGGTCAAACCTGCAGAGCAGACAAACAAACACTGGGAATCAGGGCATATGATATATGTACAGTTTTCCAATTGAAAACATCTTGAAATAAAAAGCAGAAATTTAGAAGGGAAAATCAGGCATTCAGTGTTTTATATTTTTACCCTTTTTTTCCTGCCTACCTGCCTGGAGATTCTGATGATTTGAAGTTTGATATATAAGGTTTCTTTCTGTTGGGTGCTGCTTTCCAATACATGCTCTGCAACTGCTCAAGTATCTAGCCTGCCTTGTTTTCCAGGAAGGGGAGTAGCACAGATTGTTCACCCAAGAGACAAAAATGGACTTTATTGGTAAATGCAGATACTGTGTTCTTTGTTCACGCCAAGTTGACTGTCCATGGGAACACTTCAAGATTATTTCCTCTGCAATAGGGATTAGGATCCATGGAAGATCCATAACAGGAAGCTTGTTGAGTACAGTACATCAGCATCAGAACACATAAAAACTTTGGCTCAACTGATTTATCTTTCCGGGATGTACTTTGTATTATTGTACACATTTCTATTTTTTCTCAAAATACCTTTTCCTTTCTCCTTAAAGTACTGTGCTACCTCTGTTTTGAGATAATGTGATGGGCTAGTAGCATTTGCCTAGGTTTCAAGTTGGAAACAGTAAAACTGATTTATTTTATATATGTCATGCAGCACTGAAATAAGGCCACTTCCTCAAAGAATAAATGAGAGTAGCTGGGGGGGGTTGCTGCCCTTACCAAGATTTGTACAGAGCACAGAAAAATGATTATAAAGGTGAAAGAGGGCTCAGGAAATCATGTAGCCTGGCCTAGGCTCTGCTTAGGCTATGCTTAGCTGGGGGAGGTTTATACATTTTTAAACACTTCCATTGATGGAATAATCTCCCCAGGCAAGTCACACAGAAGTCACTACTAATTATATAACACAGCAGAATGCAATTTTCTTTCAGAATTTGTTTGATCTACAGCTTGTGTAAAGACACATTCATAAAATAACGAATAGGCTGTGACATAGCATTTTGCTTTTCAAAGTCTATGTGTTAAAGACTCATGAGCCAGGCCACCCAAAGCACGCATTGTAAAACCATGACCAGGAAAGCTGTGTTTTATTTTTGTCCCTCTGTCCTTCACCTTTAGGCTCTCGCCTGCAGGACCAGGTGCTCGCCCCCAGGTGCTGCCAGGGGCCGGGCCGATGTTTGCCGCGGGGCTGCGGGACGGGACGGCCGGAGCCGCCGCTGCCGGGCGCTTGGGGCTCGGGACAGCCTCTCCACGGGGCGCCCCGCCCGGCGGGCCCCGAGCCGGCGGCGGGGTCCGCCTGGGACGGCCGGAGCTGGGACCGGAGCTGGGACCGGAGCTGGGACCGGGGCCGCCCCTCCGGGGAGCGCTCGCAGGTGCGCCGGGCTGGGCGCCGCGGGGAGGCAGCGGCGCTGGGCGGGAGAAGCGAAACCGCCGCCCCTCCGGCGGCGCCGGGAGCCGCCTCCTCCCGCTGCCGCCCGGCTCTGCCGAGGGGCTGCCGGCTCCCGCGGCGGGGTGGGGACAGCCGGGGGCGGGCTGCAGGCGGGAGGTACGAGGAGGGGCGCCGGGGGCCGGAGGCTGCCGGGCGGGAGCCCAGCGCTGCGGCGGCCGCCGGACGGCAGGTCAGGGTCAGAGCCCAGCGCCACCGCCGCGCCGAGCGGAGGGAGCGGCGCCTCCGGCCGCCCGTCCGCGCCCATGGGGGACTCGGTGTTCAGCGAGAGGCCGGCGCTGCGCTACGCGGTGAGTGCCGGGCCGGGAAGGGCCGCGCGGGGCCGGGGCGCCCACGTGTGCCGTGGGGTGGTGGGAGCGTCCCTCCGTCCGTCCGTCCGTCCGTCCGACCGTGCGACTGCGGGTCGGGGGGAGGTGGCCGCGGTCCTGCCCCGGCGAGGACTCGATGCGCGCAGCCTGCAGCCAGGGCGCCCAGCTGGAGGCTTTCCCCCGCTTTCCTACCTGGAGTGTCGCGCTTTGCTGGAGATGACATAAAAGTATCTATCTATTTAATTAATAAAGGAGAGGGCGATGCGGCGGCAGGAGCGGTGGCGGTGGCGCCTCTCCCCGGGGTAGCGGGGCGCTCCGGCTGCGGGCGGCGCTCGGGGCATCGCCGTGTCCGGCCCCGCTGGCCCCTTGTGCCGCCCGCGGGCTGCGGCCGAGCCCGGCACCGGGGGGACTCTCGGCGCCCGGTTCCGGCACCGCTCCCGCCGCGGCTCCATAGTCACACCATACTTTATTTCATTTCCTTCACGAGAGCTGGTGCTGTTGAGAAGCCGCTGCACTTCCACCGGCCTTATTAGGAGTATTTTCTCGTTTGCTTCGGCAGGGAGAAAAAAAAAAAAGCCGCGTAAAAAACAACCAGCTGCCTTCTCTCCTGAAGTCATAAATAAACTCCAGCACGAGTAATAGCATGCGAGGGCTGGTGCCGCTCTCGTTTGCACCCATGTCAGTGATGAATAATTTTATTGCTGTTGTTAAAGTTGTGTGGGAATTGTCAGTCGGAGCAGGCTTGCTTCACTGGTGCTGGGAGCACGGGTGCTGGATTGGCGGGACGGGTTGATGGATTTCTAAGTATCAATTACGGGATACACCGCGATGTGCTTTTTTTTACACTTGCTTCACCTTGATTCCTTCAGTAGTGGACATGAAATTAAACTTCTTTTTATACCCCCTTTTTTTATTTTTTTTTTAAACCTTGTGTAAACAATTTGGAAGAGACTGCTTGAGGTTTTTTGAGCAGCAGAGTTTAATGTCTGTCTCTATATGTATTTTTGTACCCACTCAACTGTAGGTGTTAGAGCATTCAGCTGCTGTAATAATATGAGAGTTTTTAGAGGTAATGGTAAGTCAGCTACATTAGTTAATAGGAACAAATACTTTTGGTACTATGTATGAGTAGTGACAGTGATTTCACCAGGAATCTAGTTACCATACATCAAACAAATTGGAACCACTTCTTTCAACAGGGCAGTGGTGCCTTGAGTACTTCGATGTGTGGAGACCTCTTCCAGTCACATCACAAGCTAGAGCCATGAAACTTTTATTACTTCCTGTGATTGTGCTTGTCAGTCTGCCATTAACTACTAGCTGCAAACACGTTATTGTTTCTGTGTTGGGTATCAGTCCTGTTTTATGCCCAAAGCCAGCAGCAGGTAGTGCATTGAATTCAGGACAGCAGGCGTGCAAGGGAAAAAAGATGGCCAGCCATATCGAGTGACCATCGCCCCTTTGGAAAACCCCCTGCTCTTTGATTGGTATATATTGCAGCAAAAGGAAAACTGCACCTCTAAGAGTGAAACTTCAATGTATTTTTTACTATTTTAGAATATATTTCAATGATGAAGTGGTAACACATAGTTATGTCTTGGAGGTAAGTGACATTTGTAGTTGATATTACTGACTTGCCTGGAGAATAGGGGTCTGGATGCTGTGCATTATCCATGGATAGGCTGAACATGGAATCTGAAAAACCTAGATGAGAAGAAAAGCTTGTTGACTTGGTGATGATGATGATGATGAGCTGACAAGAAAGATGAGCTTTTTTGTATTGAGACCTTAGTAGTTATCACTTAAATCTAGCAAAGTACTGTTCTCATTAAGTAATTGTGTGGTGTAAATACAAATCAAGTTCTTGTATTGTTTTGATAACCGTGAAATAAAAATTATGGAGTGTTATAGCATTTAATAGTGATTAATTTATTGGCAGAAGAAATTACAGTGATTTCTGTGGTGAGCTTCTCTTCAGATTTTCAGGACTGATAATTAAAGTTTCATGGTTTTCATAAAAGGAAGTATCTGCACTAGCATCTTTGTTCTAGTCAGCAGTGTGCTTTTGAGGGAAGTCTCCCAGTCTTCCCCAGTTGTGTCTTTGCTTCATGTCTTGGGGTAGCCAGAGCATGGAAACAGCATTTGTTCAGGTGGTGCTGAACTGGGGAATGTGCTCCTGGTGCTTCACAGAGCTTGGAGGGTATTTGAGCCTCAGGACCAACCTAAAGTCAGCTAAATTTGGAAAATTTGTGTTGTTTGGACATTTGATCTGCTGTACCATCCCCTGAGCTCTGCTATGTGCTACAGCCAGTGCAACACAATAACGTAGCCATAAATCAGCAGGGATGACACTGCCATTCTGAGGCTTCCAAGTGTGTTTGCAAGCGTAGCTTCATGCAAACACAGATAATAGCTTAAGACTGTTGTGTCAGTGGGTATGATCACATCACCTGTAGCACATTGGATCCTGTGTGTGTGTTAAGTGAGAGTGGGATGACTGATAATGATGTCACAGTTCCATTTTGAACTCAGAATTGGTGTTGACTAACCAAAAAAACTCCACCAGGGAAAAAGGTCATTTCAATAAGCTGAAACATTCTTTTCAATGAAAAGTAAATGAAAAGAAGCCAGCCAGTTGAAAATGAAATATTATTGAAGGAGTAGGTGTAGAAAAAAAACCAAGAAAAACAAACCAAAATGCAGATTGAGAGAGAGTTATATTTGCATTAGATCACAAGAACAATTTTTTTTCCTCGTAATATCTTTTCAGTAGTCCAAAGACCTCTTCCCCCTTTCTCATATGTTTATATGACATTTTTATTAAAACTTGCAGAAAGGTAAAGAATGTCTCATTCTTGATGTATGTTGCCGGGCCAAACTGTACCATTCAATTTTTAGACATGGGTTAGTTTTACTTGCTCACTAATCATTAGCTGAATTACTCTGAATTGAAAGCTCTTTTTGGTATTGTGGTGTTTGTAACTGATACTGAAATCTCCAAATGTTCCAGGAACATTTGTTTTCATACAGTTTTGTTAAAAGGGGTGGTCACCTTCCTGACTTGGGATTTCTTTCTGTCTGTTGCTTATTTTTTTCCTCCCATGTTAGTAGCTTTATAGGGGAACTAAAAAGCTGCTTCATGTATTTTGGCTAAAACACCAGAGAGATCCATGGATTACTTAAGATGTGGAGCTTTTTTATGTAACAAGAAGACTCAAAGCAGCTCTTGCCCAATCAACCAGCCCTCAGTGGTTCAAAGCAGGAAGCTTGGAGAATGATCTGGTTTGGATATAGCCATTTTAATCTTAGTGTAATATCTTTAATCTTGTTTTGTCTTGAAACATTTACCAGAAAGGATTTCCCTCAAGGGAAAGGACATTTTACCCTGATGAGGAAATTCTGGCTGTCTTTCACCAGGGAATATGAGAAAATGGGGAGGAGCTGGGATTTGGAAGTGGCTGCCATGACTTGAGGGGTACCTTGGGGAATTCATCTGAGAAGAAAATACTTTCTTGGGGCCAAAAATTGACTGTTCTGGCATCCAGAGTGGAAGGGATGTGTGAGTCCCTGGACAACAGAACTTTAGGTTGCTTTAAGCTCCTGAATCTGTTGCTGATAATGAGGTCACCTCAAATTTAGACATTGGAGAGTATTTTGAGAAAAGAAGTTTTTTTTCCCAGGCTCCAGCAGTGTTTGGGGCATTGTATTGTGTGTTTGCTCAGCCTGTGCCCAGCTGACCCCTTGCTGGGGTGATAGGTGAACTTGCTACTCACTCTTTAGTGTCTTAAATCCATGAGTCTGCATGGAAGGATGGAGAAATCAAAAGCAGCAGTTTGCATGGGAAACCATGACACTAGCAAACCTCCTGCTTTCTGAAGCACAGAGGGAGTAAAAAGAGGGTAATAGATATTTTCCTCCAATATTCCAGTTGTAGTAATGCTAACTGTATCTCGTAGGAATTAGATATTAGGATAATTCAAGGTGGAGTAGTGAGATTGGTGGTGACACTAAAACTCTAAATTGGAACTGTAAAAATCTCCTTGTGAGGAGGACCTAAGTACTGACATCCTCCTGTGGGGTTGCTTGAGTTTTGCAAGAATCCACTTTTAAAGACAGTTGCTTGCATTTCTGATTTCAGGACACGTTGCCTCATGACTGGAGCCTTCAGCCACTTGTGGATTTTAACAACAAACTTACATGCCGCAAGCAGACCACATTTGTTACCATAATTGTAGGAAATCCTACAAGTAATTTATGTTACTGGACTAATAAGTGTGCTGCCTTCACTTATACCATTTCACTGGTTTCTCTCTCTTCCTGACAGACTTGCCAGCAAGAAGCAGGAAGCCCCCAGCTGGGCCAGTGTGTATCCAGATCAATCAATAATGTATTTTTGTACTTAGGTTTTGGTGAAGTTAAGAACAGGCTGTGGGCTGGAGAGTAAGTTCCTGCCCACCAAAAAATTTTAAACATCTCTACTTCACAAAAGGTAGCTGCTTATTTTCTCCTCTCCTGAATACTCACAAGCAGACTTAACTTGTTCAGGAAGTTTAATTGTCTGTAGGTGTTGTTTTCAAATTAGGGAATTTGGAAGAAAACTATCAAATTCACCAAATAAGCAAGCTACAGAAGAAGCAATCAGCAGTAGGGGAATAGTTAAATGTCAGATTTCTGGCATCTGATTCTTGGATTTTGTTTGTCGAGGACTTATACTCACCATGCATGTTGGATTTTTTGGAAGGAGGAATAAGATTTCTGATGACTATTGAGTCCAGTGCATCATTCTTCATTTGGGTGAAATCCCCAGTGACAGTAGTGACTCATGCTTACACTTCTGCAACATTTGAAAGCACTTTTATTGCTAATCTCTAAAGAGCATATATAAATATAGGAAGTGAGCATTCTTTGTCGCTCAGTATGAACACCAAGGCCGAGCTTTGATTTGGATTGATGAAACCTGAAGTGAGTCTAGCTGTATTTTATCTGCTCTGCAAAGTGGCCATGAGTTAACACCGAAGAGTTGGAATCCAGGGAAGACAGGAAGCAGGGGGCTCGTGTGTGTCACAGGATTTAAAACAAATTACAGGAAGTAGATTTCCATTCTGATCAGATTCTGGTTTTTTACAGCTCTTGGACACCTCATGTATTCCGGGAGCTCTTCACTGACATGTGGATATCAGTGTTCTTCCTTGCATATACAGGAGAAAGATGGGGCAGATGCAGGTTGAGTTGGGCAGGACTTGCTAGGTTAGGTGCAGAGCCACACTGATGTGGTTTTATTTGTCTGCTCCCAGATATTGTGTGGGAATGAAAGTGGCCTAAAGTATAGAGAAAGTGGCCAGCCTGTGTATACACAGCAGAAGGTAAAGCTTCCCTTTATTCAGGTTGTCTGTCTCTAACATAGTCTGTCCCTGCAGAGCAATTATGGTTCTTGTAATAGTACTTACAGAGTTGCTGTTTAATAAAACTCCCACGTGAGTGATCTTCAGGGTTTCTCTTCAGAGAGGCACACAATCACCAGGCTCAGAAGTGGTGCTGTGCTTCCCTAGGAAGGTTTATGCTGATACTGCTTCTCCAGGAGAGGATTGAATCAACCACCACTAGTCCTTTGCAAATATTCAGGGTGAGGTTTTGGGCTCAGGTCTGCCTGAGCAGCAAGGTCATGTGTGGTTAAAATCAGCAACCTGTGCCTAGAATGAAGGCTAGCCATGTAGATGAAGTGCAAGATGAGGATTTCAGCCTCTGTTATGTCCTTTTTTGGTGATTTTTGAGCAAGGCTTGTCTCTGGCCCTTTTAAAATTTTTTTCTTCCCCTGTGGAAATACTTCTCTTCCTAAAAGAACCTGTGTATGGAAACACATGCTAGCCTTTAGAGATTGTTCAGGTGTGATGGTGGTGTGCATACAGAACTACCCTGAAGTAAAAATGTTGAACTTCACCTAGTCAATATTGCCTAGACAAGCTGGTGGTTTGTATTTCAGTTCTGTTTTCCAGAAGCTTTTTGAAATTTGCAGATGTGCCTTCATACTTCTTTCAGCCTGAAGAGTGAAGTAAATGGAAGATGATTGAGGTCACAGATATATTTAGATAGTTGGTTCTACTTCAGTTGCAGATGGTTACTTTTTATGCGCAAATGTCTGTGTAGAACTATGAGGAAGGAGATTTACTTACTCAAGAGATTGTTTCTGTAGAGTTATATATAGTAAAGTAGTTTTGCTGACTACAGCTCTTCAAAATTTCATATATATTTAGAATTTAAATCTCAAATGAAAATGACACCTATGGAATACTCTGGTTTACATGTCATCAGGTAACCAGGGATTTTTGAGCTTCTTTCATTTGTCTGCTGAGTACCTCTGTTGTTCACCAAGCAGTATTTCTGTGCAAGGCGTGTTTGCTGCTCTCGTTCTAATGGAATACCTAAACCTGGGGCAGAAATACATCTAAACTCCTAGTGACTTGGAAAAGATGTACACAGAATTCAATTTCCACACTATTGCTGCCTTTCTATGACATTTGAGAATATAGACATTTCACTTCATGCAGTGAAATGTTTTTTTCTTGTCTAGGGAATAAAGGAGGTCTGCATGCATTGATTGTATTGCTTACAAAAAGAATCTGACAGCCTTTCTGTAGCATACCTTGGCTGACAAGTCCACATGGTTCACATTAACTTACTCTAAAAGGATGTCAAATCTTAGTGCTCCCTTGGGAGATAACTGGATCTTATCAGGCATGGCTGACTCAAAAAGAAAAGTAAGGAAAGTTTTTTTCTTTCTAATGCTTACTATCTAAATGTTGTTGATAGTTCATATTTAAAAAGATTTTCTGAATATACCATTTTCTAAATCAAAAAATGTTATGAATTGCTGATGGAAAATTGAATATTATAGCAGTACTTAAATAGACTGGTTTTAGTGTTCAGTTGCTAAGGGCAACCTAAGTAAGGTTTGGGTTTTTGAGGCTGTGGTGCCCTCAGGTATGCAGGAGGAGTAAGTGCTGATTTTAACTACCTGTAGGATAGTCTGCTGTTATTTCATACTTGGATGCTTTACATTCTTGAAGCAGGTGATTGAAGCTGTGGAAATTATACTGGAGGCTGTTGATATTTCATCATACAATTGAATTGTTTGCTTCAAAATAATATCTTATACTTTTGTTCATTTATATGAATCTCAGTATCAGTCACTTTTGCTGTCTGCCATGAAGATAGATGATCCTATGATTTTATAACTACTAGAATTCTATGTAATTATAGTGGAATAGAGCCAGCTGGCTTTGTTTACTGTAGATGATCCATTTCTTTGAAATCAAGCATCTTGTATGACTAAGTATACCTATAGCACCCAAACTTCAGCCCGAGTGTCTTATCTCCTGGAACTTGCTGTTGTTTTCTTTTGATGTTGATAAAGGTATAATATTTGCAAAGTTTTAAGTATTTACAAAGCCAGTTGTGTTGTTTGGGGTGTCAGATTTGATGTAGAGACCTGAGTTAAATGGTGTTTAATGATAACTGTTTTTCTCTTTTCCCTATTAGTTTGTAAAAGATCCTGTTATGCTCATCTGTACGTGACTTGGCATATGGATTCAGTATCCTTGCTAGCTGAAATTCTCATTTGTGTGATTACTGTATTTTTTCCAGTCTGGCCCTATTAATAAATATCCCGAGGCTTGCAAAGCACTTTGTTTAAACACAAACTGTGGAAAAGAATCTGAAGATCATTGTTTGATTAAGCTTGCTTAAAAACTTGGAGATGTATTTGTGCTTTCCAGGTGGGGGTTTTGAATGAGCACAGTATGTAGAGCTATCTGTATGAAAACCAAAGCAAACCCATAAACAAATTGTGCTGGAAGCAAACCATAGGTACTTGCAGCCTGGTCCTGTTCTTGCTGAAATAAGTCCCAGCTCTTGAAACAGATGTGGAGTCCAGCTTTGTGCAGAGGCCACACCCTCCATTTCCCTTGGCAAATTGTCTCACATTCCAGCGACCCTTTGGATAAAACATTCTTTAATTGGTACTGTGGCCTTAAAGTGTTTATTTTTTTCTTCTGTGGTAAATTGTTCTTGTCCTGTATCACTGCAGGCTGTCATTAATACTTGCATACTGTTATTATGTATCCCTTTAAATGTCAGTTTTTGTAGCTGCACATATTGAATGTTGGAAATATTCCCAATTTCTATAAAAGTTATCTTAAATAAAAATGAGTGATTTATTTTACTGCAGAGTATGGCATCGAGGAACTTGTGGTAGAGTGTCAGAGAGGTTTCCTTGTTTGCAAGCAGAGATCTCTATGAGTAATTGAGGAACCCCTGATTAGCTGCTTGCTCCCTCTCCCAGATGCCTGTTTCTGTGGTCTCCTTTATGAGAGCTTTCGTTGCCAAGTTCACAGCCTGTTCTGGCCTCTGAGCACATCTGGACAAATGGTAGGAACAGGTGGCAGGAGGGGAAGTACATGGCTTGGCTTTTAACTGGAGGATGCATGTCTTTCAGAGTTGTAGCTGCTGAATCTCTTACTTCTCGTGGTGTCTGCAGTGTCTTGCACTAGTGGAGGTAGCAGCAATGACCAGGGGGGTTTGTTTCAACCCACAAGGAGCACATGTGAGCATCAGGGGCTGCCCCTGCAGTGAGGGATTCAACATGTTCAGCTCTTGAGGTCAGGTTCAGCTCTCAGTGGTGGGTTTTCACTGGGGAGATGCAGGTGCACAGCTCTCAGCAGTATTTGGGCGACAGGCAGCACATCCTAACACCTCTGTTCTGCTCAGGAGCAGGGGAGCTGCTGACCTGTGTCCTTGTAACCTCAAAAGCTGAATTACCTGAGCTGATTGTTGGAGGAACACAAGGGATGGCTGCCAGCTGTGACATGGAGCTGTGAGCAGCTGAGAATTGCACCCCTCACTTCCAGTTGTACATGATGGACACAAGCTTCAGTTTTCCAGGAGTAAAAATGTCACACAAGCGTGTGAGTCGATCTGGCTCTCAGCATGACCTGGTGGTTCTGGATTGAAAGCCACTGGGCTTTCCAGAGGCAGTTCACAGTCCTCCTTCAGCAGCAAATGAACTCCTGCTCACTTGTGATTCAGGGCACACAGTTTTATTTTTTGGGTGGGGATCTTGCTGGTTCATCATTCTGGGCAGCTTTGTTTTCTTGTGGCTGAGTGAGCCCACAGTTGGATGCTGTGGCTGGAAGAAACAAAGTTGCTAGTAATGAGCTTTGTTTTCAGAGTTATAGAGGACTGAAAATAGGAACTTCTCTATCAACATTTTTGGTTTTGCATGTCTTACGCTGAAATGTATTCACAATGTCTGATTTACATTGATGTAAATCTGAAATTCAGTCTAAGGCCACAGTAGAATGGACTAATTAAATGCAAATTTTTGAGCTTTAGTGCCCCTTACCTGTCTTTTTCCAGAATGCATCTGCATTTTAGTCAAGATTTTCCCTGCATGAATGCACAGCCTGTGTGAAGTAATGTTGAATTCTGTATTTTAGGAATTTAAGATGCTAAAAATGTTGCGAGAGGGCAGAATTAACCTCTGTCATAAATACAGAGGAGAAAAGGGGTAAAAAGAGCAAACTGTGCAGTCATCTGTACATTGTACATTACTCTGTCAAATGTTTTTGTTACTTTATTTTAATAAGGGGAGTTGTTTACATTTACTTGCAGAAGAGAGTCTCTTGTCCTTTTTGGATGCTGGTCAGCTGATGATTTCCCTTCCATCTAACTATATTTTTTTGAGGAGACATTCTCCCTGCTGTGAGCTCTCTAATGAGCAATAGTTGTCCCACTACAGGTGATTCATGGCTTTGGAAGTGGTCCTTGCAAATCTTTATTTTCTGATAGCACTGTAGTCTTGAAAGCATTCCTTTATATGAGAAATTTAGGAGTCTCTAGTTACTGAATCAATGATGCTGGATTACATATTTTACTTCCAGAGAGTATACATAATGGCTGGAGAGTATTTAAATCCTTCAGTACTAGAACAGCATTTCTAGCCACAATTTAAATTGCCATGGTGCCTACTAGTCTCTAAATTAGGCTGAACTTGAGTCAACACTGAAAAAGGTGAAGGGGACAGTGTTTCTACTCTTCCTGAAATAAAGAGTAACTAAAATTCACACAGAGAGAAAATCTGATTAGTAGCAAGGTGCTGGGAGCCTGTTCTTTTAGCCACCATGTAATATTAAGCAGAATTTACTTATATCTTACTATATTTTGTACTAGTTGTTTAAATCACTTGTCCTTTATGTAGAATTCATGCCTGAAATTCCAGCTGAAGAAGTATAATTGAATTCCTTTTCTTTACTATCATGTTTCTGATGATAGTTTTTTATCTATTGCTTATTTAAAAATTCTCTTAAATTCTTTCTCTTGCAGGAAAGTGAGAAAATGAATCATGAAATACAGATCTATACAGCTCTATAAATCACGCACAACAAATTTTAATAAAAATGCTGTGCAGAACACATTTATCAGCCTAACTTATTCTGTATGATTTCTGGTGGAATATTTACACTTTTTAATCAACTTTCTACATCTTTTGATGTTAAAATAAATACCATACATTGGCTATTAATAACCATTTACTTAAACATGTGAAGCTTTGCAGATTAGAGTGTCCCTTTCACCAAAAGTCACAAGAAATAACAAGGTTTTTCACTTCTCCCAAGCTATGTGTGTAATTTGGTAACACACATTCTCCCAAGATAGGGTTGTTAGAGCTCAGATCTTCATGCTGTTGTCATATTTCCTTTAGTTTTGCTGGTGTCATTTTGCAAGGTAGGGCTTTGGTTTGAACCCTTCAAATTCAAATGCAGACCTCCAGCTGCAAAGATGAAGAAGGTTGATGTTAAAATGACTCTCTTCATTTTTCCCCTTGTCTTGTACAGATTGTCATTGCATTGTGTGTGTTAGTCTTGTGTGTTTGAGACACTTGTAGGTTTGATCTCGTCTAACACTGTTTCTCTCCTAAGGGTGCAAGGCCAGGCTGAGTCAAGGTTTCATTTCACATGGACAAATGTTCTCTTTATAGAATATATTACTGAAGTTTTCTGAAACAGTGCAGCTCTGCTCCCGAGGTTTGGTGTAAAAGAAACTTCAAAACTGAAAGCAG
Organism: Prinia subflava; assembly: GCF_021018805.1. NCBI lineage: Eukaryota > Metazoa > Chordata > Aves > Passeriformes > Cisticolidae > Prinia > Prinia subflava. The sequence continues at coordinate 88,415,548 of NC_086249.1, read as the reverse complement.
ATTTCAGTCATAGCTTCTGAAAATCCCAGCAGTTGCATGGCTGCTTGACAAGGGGTGAGGATCATTTCAGTGTTTGTGAAACCAGATTTATAAACTGACAAGAGCAGAGTTTGTACATAGCTTGTTCTGTAAAGTGCTTAATGCATTTCGGTGCATTTAGAAGTAATAATGTGTAATAGAGTGTGTACGTATGTCCTTGGTTTTCACAAATAACCTTGTTATGTTCTTGGTGATTCATCTCGCTGTTTTCTCTCATGAAGCTTTTTTTTTCCCACTAATGGTAATACTACTCAGTTTTCTGTTAACTCGATAGAATTTCTATTTATCTATTAAGAATGCAAAATCAAGGGGGAAAAGGGGAGGTCACACTTATTCTGGGATGAGTTACCATGAAGAATTAATGTCTTGCTACTTTGCCTAAACGGGCCTCTAGCTATCTTTGTGGATCCCTTTTAAAGCAAGCTTGAATGCAGCTTTAACTGGGTGATGGGAGCAAGGCAACAATGAATACTCTGACTCACAACAGTGCTTATTTAGGTATTTGGACATAGATTTAACTCTAAGTGCAATTTCTCAATCTGGCTCCAAATAAACAAAGAAACAGACATTTTGATTCCATTCACCAGGCAAATGAGGTTGTTTTTACATGGGCCTTCTTCTAATCTCCTCAAGGCTTCCCTGCTTGAAGCAGAAGTGGGTAAAGGAACGGCTCTGTATTCCCTGTCACCCATTATAATTAAGTCTTATGATGCAAATTCTTTGCATTTTGGTGTCCTTTTTGTCCATGTTGAGCCACATGCAGTTCAGATGATCCCAGCCTTATGAGTGGTGCTTTCAGCTTCAGTGATGGTTATAAATAAGCAAATACAGCAAAGACTGAAGATCAGGGCTATCCTGATCTGCTCCAAGCTGCAGGAGTGTTCACATTTGTTTCAAACAAGAGAAGCAATGTGGTGTTAGGGTGGGCACTGTGGATACATTCCTGCTGGTGGTGTAGCTGGATGTCTTCCTGAGCTCCGTTCCTGCTGGCAGCAGGCACTTGCTGTAGGATCACTGCCCCTTTGGCCAGCGTGCACGGGTGTTTGGTGCACGCTCTGTCTGAGGACACTTTAAAGGAACTGAAACTGTGTTGACACTCAAAAAAGGGCTGAAGAACACCTTGTCCTCTGGTGTTCAATGAATCCTGGGTCTTGTCAGCTACTTACCAATGTCTGGGTTTTTGTTACTCTTGGGGGTCGATAGCTCCCCCAGACCTCAGCTGCAGCTTTTGTTTGCTCACTGAAGCATCAGGATCACTGAAGAGCAGCACTTGAGGCTGAATTACACATTCATATAAACAGCCCTGCTGACATACCCATCTGAGTGAAGGCCAAACCATCATGTTAGCAAGGAGCGATACTGAAAAGATGTTTCTTTGGGGAAAAAAAGATCGTTGTAATCACAAGCTTGTCTGATTTCTGTCTTTCTCTTTCATATATTACAATGTATTAGTTGCATATTTATTTTATAATGTTCTTGTATTCTCTGCTAGAAGTATTCACTTCAGATTATCCACAAGATTACCCAATCACCTCATCACAATTGGTTTTTAACAAAAGCCTTTGGTTTCAATGGTCACCACATGGGAGAAGCGAGCAAGGCTTGCTGCTTGGTGTCCTGAGGTTGCAAGAAAGCTTGTTCACACTTACTAGAAGATGCTTAAGTTACCCTGCCAAAACTAAGTTCAGCTACCCATTTAAAAACGTTTCCTTTATGAGTACAGTCATTTCTTGCATCTTGTAAAACAGAGAGCAGCGTGCCATGTTCTGATGCAAGCTTGGATTTGCTGTTCTAATGCCCAATTGTGAGTATGGACTGTTGTGGTATTTTCTGTGTTGGTATTATTGAAACCTCACCTGTGAGTTTTTGCACAATTACTTCTCAGAATTCCTTTTCCTTAAAAATCTTATCTTTCCTGTGTTAATTTTCATCAAATAAATAGAAAGAAGAAAAAAGTTGCAATTTTGACAGCAGCAGAAGTAATTGCATTAGTTATGGAATTGAACAATATACCAACTTGGAGGAAAAGAGAAGGCCCAGATACATGCGTTAGCAAAGCAGAGGTGAATGTGCAGTAATTACACTGATGCACTTTTACTTGTAGCTGTGCTTGCAGGAAGGTGCCTCTTATACAGCACACAGGCTGGATTTGAGGCATAAAAATGATTCATCCAAAAGTTTCTGAGGTCCTTAATTAGTTTTGACAGCCAGCTTTCTGGTGCCTTCTTTTCATGCTCATACGTGTTTTCTCTACCTTGGAATCAAAACTGTGTCTGCCATTTAGCCTTTTTCTGGTGTGCAATGATCCTGCCCCTTAGTCAGGGATTTCTTATATTTTTGTCAAGAGTGTTTGGGATACTGCTCACTTACGCTTTCCATGGGTTTACATGTACGTAATCTTAAATGTGTTTAATTTACTTCCCAAATGACCTCTGAAACATGTACTTTTAGTCTTAGTAAATCTCCATAGGTTTGAGTATCAAGGAAAACAGGGAAAAAAAGACAAAGAAATAGCAGCTTTTGTGGAGCTGTCTTAAACACGTGCATGACCCCCATTGCTTTGGTATACATCTTCCTCCCATTTGTAGTAGGTTTAGATTGTTTTTATATTGTCCACTTTACTCAGTTTCCTGGAGACTCAAGCAATTTAGCACTGCAGAGGGACTGGAGGAAATGATCTCTAGACTGACTCTATTAATTATTGTTCTCCCGAGAATCTACTTCTTCTTCGAAGAGAATGGCAATAGCAAAGAGATAAAAATCACTCTGGAAACATGCTAGTGCAATTATTACTTACACATCTGGCAAATTTGGGGACTGCTTCTTTTCCTAGAGGCTTCACAGAAGCATCTTTGTTTTGCTATATTGTTACTTTTTATAAGAAAATCAGCCTTTGAGCCTGTAACTCTTCACAATTGCTTGAAACTGGAAAGTGATTTCTTGGGAAGGAAAATACTTGAGAAGTTAGCAGAATTTGCCTTGGCCAATATTGCAGAATGTAAGACATTGGGGACCTCCTGGGCTGGGGATTCTTGTCCCTCACTGTTGCACACAGCTGTGCATAATCTCTTAGATAAACACAACACAGTCTGTGTCTCAGAAGTTGGATGGTTTTTTCACTTCACTCCTTCAACTGAAGGGCTTTTCCAGAGCCCTGTGACCAACTTTTCATGTTGACTTAAATTTATTCTTGGGGCAATGTGAATATATGAGCTTTCAGTTGAAACTGCACTTTTGCTGGCCTGTTAGTTATCCAAGTTTTCCTTCCTTTATTTTGTTTTGCCTGTGGAAGAGATGCTGGCTCTGCTGTGAGGGACACCCTTACTCTGTGTCTCTGCCTAGAAACTGTCCTCTGCATTTGTTGCCTTCTTCAGGGATGAACTTCACACACAGTGGGGAAAAAAAATGTGAGAGCAGAGTGACAGAAGCTCATTTCATGGCCTGAAGTCAAAGGGAAAATGTCCTCTGTCATGATCCCTTCCTTCCTCATGCCAGCTATAAATGGAGCCCAAGCTTAGCAGCTGACATCAACGTTGCAGTATTCTTCATTTAGATGAATACTGCCCTTGGCAACCTTTTCAGCTCATGGCTTTACGTTTTTCTTTTTATTTCCCATCTTTTAAATAGTTGCCTTAATCAACTTTAGTCTACACTTCCTTAGGAACAGTCATCTGCAATCCCTGCCTCTGCAGGTGGAGGAGAAGAGGGAAGCCGAGGACATACCTCATCTTTCTCACCCTGCTGGAGTTTCTCTTGAAATGTGTTTGTTAATGATGCTTGGTTTTGGGGACAGAAAAGGGAGAGGTGGAGCAGACTGAAGGGAGCTAGCAGACTGAAGATGCTGGGGCATGAAAAGGAGGAGAAATTGCCAAGTACTGATGAGAGAGGGAAAGGACTGGGTGAGGTGACCCTGCTGCTGTTGAGCCTGGCAGCCAGCCCGCAGCCCAAGCACTGATCCCTTGCAGCTGCCGCAGCCCCCTGGCTTCTGCCAGTATCTGTGGCAGGCCCAGGGGTATAAAAACTCCTGGCACTGGGGGCAGCAACTGTGCAAGAAGCTCCTAGGTGTGTCCCTGCCACATTAAACCACAGTAGGTGAAGCAAGCATTCTTTACAGTGGGCAAACCCTCTGCTCATACGAACAGATCGCTTTTGTTTGCACCACTACTCCTGTGACAGTAACTCGTTTTTGTAGCTTGATTTGGAGGAAACCTCCAACTTCTGTGTTTCACTATCAGTGGTTATGGATATATTTTCAATGAGAAACACACGTCTGCCTGGAACTTGTATAGGTGTTTGACAAAGATGACCTCACCAACTGAAAAGAAATAATGTGAACTTTTTCGGTCCTCTTCCTAACTCCTTCACTTCAGTGGTGCTATTCTTTCTGTTTTGCCAAACTTTTGAAAACAAAAAATGTAAGACTAAAAAGTCAGAACAGTACATATTCTTTAAAGAGAATCTATTATGAACTTATTTTTTTTTAAATTATGAAATCATAGCAGCTTTTTTCCTCTCTTACATGGCTACTGTTAAGATGTAAAATCATTGTCTTGTGCTAAGCAGTGGCCCTTTGTGCAGGCTTACCAGGTATATATTACATTTTCTGGGGGAAATGTAATCCATACTTGTAAAATTTTATGGATGATGTTACAATAGTAAAGGTGTTTTTTTGCTTGTTGTGAATCTGAGTGGTGTAAAGGATGAACAGATCTATGTATGCCTCATTGTTTAAAGTGTAAGTGTGCCAGCTCTCTCCTACATAATTTTCCCCCAGGGCTGTAAAGTTTTAGTAGCACTTAGCAAAATGTTAAAAGAAAATATGTGCCAGTATGATTTTAAGGATAACATAAGGCATTTGGAAGTGGTGACTCATGCAAAGTGTTAATAAATACAACTGCACTCAAGTACTTAAAGCTGCCTTTGTTACACTACAAAGGTGAGAGGTGCTTCTGAAATGCCAAATTAAGAATAAATTGTCTTCAAACATGTCCATCTGTAAACATGTGTCTAATAATGATAAAAATCTTTTTTTAGGTCAGACTGGCTAATTCTCTCACATTTTTTGATAAAAGAGATCCATAAACTTAAGAATTTTTAAAAACCATGGCAAAGTTTATGAATTTTTAATTTTTTAAAGTCATTCAGATTACTTTAGAAATGGATTTCGGGTGAATTTTTTATGAAATATGCAACAATGGTAGTTGTGCTTCCCAGCCTATTCACACAGTGCCAGAATGGCCTGGGGGTGGTGGGAAGGTTATCCCAGTCGCTGCCTGTCTGGAAGGCCTCCTGGTTGATGGGCTGGAGAAGTGCACAGGTCCCTGCTCCTTGTCCTGCTCTACCTCATCTGGGCAGGTTTGAGATGTGAGGTGCAGTGAGATGGTGTTAGGGGTCTGCTGTAGATGCCAAGTTCAGCTCTTGTGCAGAAGTCAACGTTGCTAGAGAAGGAAATCCTACTGGGAGAGCCATATCTATGGGAAACTTTTAGTCCTTGGAGAAGATGCTATTAATAATGATAGGAAGGATATTTCTGGATGTAGTAGTCAACATATTTCTTCTCCTAATAGTTACTGAATGAAAAGATCACTCCATTTCAGGCTTGGCTTTGGTATGGAGGAATGACCTTATGGAAGAGCTGACTATGAAAACAGCTCTGGAACAAATGCTGACAACTTAACCAATTTCAAAGGGAATTTGAAAAAAAAAATGCAGTGAATAAAGTTAAGGGAATTAATTAACTAAACTGAAGAGATCAGGGGACAGTTAATTTTCTTTTCTCCAGAAAACAGAATCCCCAACCTGTCAGAACCACACATAAAGCATTCTATAAGAAGTGCAAATGTACAATTAACTGCCTCAGAATAAAGAGTAAGCAGAGATCCTGCAAACAAAGAAGGCAAAGGCTTCTATGCAAATTATAAAAGGTCAAGCTGAGGTCTTTGTAGAGGAAACTGATGCAAATAAAGTATGTCTTTCAGGACAGAATCAATGACTGAAATGAATCCATGATGGATTGAATAAGTAGTATACCTTAAAAATAATATAGAAATTATTTCAAAAGGAGGTATTTTCTACTCCACTCTCAATAGAGTGGTTATGTTGGAGGTGCTGTATTAAAGCCTGAAAAATAGAATCTCTGTTTTAAGAAAAAAACTCCAGGTGTCTGATCTTCCTGGATCCTGGGAACCATATGATGTTCATCCCTAGATTACAGTAATAATGGCACAAGGTCCTCTCCCTAGCTGTATTCATTGTTCTTCTAGAATATGTTACTTTCTCTACAAGGTTTGTGTTGGCCGTGTCATCAGCTCAAAGTATTGTAGGGGCTCACACATAAACCTTAAAACCTGATCTCAAGCATTTTTCATAGCTCAGTCCTTTTAGAGCTGCTCGCATATGACTGAAGAATAACAAATATATAATCTGACTTGAGTACCAGTAGATTGATTATTCTGACATTTATTGTGAGAAAGAGTTTAGAACTAGGAAGTCATTAAAAACAAGGAATAATGATGAATGGGAGAGGAAAATAAAGCATAATTTTACCATAGCCAGATTGTGCAGAATAATTTGATGGTTCTCCTTCATAATTGTTGCATTTTTGAAAAGTATGGTGTTTTTTTTTTTTTTTTTTCTCTAACCACAAGCCTTGTATTTGATGTTAGATTTCTGGTAGAGAAAGAAGTGTGTTTATAGCATTGCAAAGAGCACTGATACAGTTTCACTGGGAATATGAGTACATTTCCAGTACCCAGTGTTCAAGAAAAATAAGTTAATGTCTGGAGAAATTGTGTGAAAACAATTAAGGAAATAGAGGAATTCTCATATTGAGGACTGAAGGAAAAGAATGTTGTTTAGCATAGTGAAAGGGAAGATGAGAAGGGTGCGATTATTGTCAACGATACATCAAGGGAATAAACAGAAAAGAAAGAATTCTTTCCATTAAAGCACAGCTATGAATCATAACCTAGGCATAAATAAACTCAGGTTGGCAATTAGGAGCTTATTCCAAAGAAGCAGGGTGTTTCTTGAATAGCCTCTCAGTCAGCTGCTGCTCACCTTTCTCTTATCAGATCCTCTCATAAAAAATGTTGACTGGAATAGGAAATACTTCTGCCCAGGACTTGTGGAGTCCACAAGAAGAATTGGTTTTCACAGAACAAGTATTTTATATTAAAAAAATTTGCATTGAAGAATTTGTGGTGGTTTTTGTGTGTAAGGAGTATTAGTGTTGCTTGTATCTGTTCAAAGGCTCATATTCCACATGGAATAAATGAAAAGTAGAGCTTTGAGTATCCATGGAGACAAAACATGCTGGAAGGCATGAAAACTGAAAAAGTTAGAAGATATTTTCATCTCTCAAATTTTTTATTATGGAATGTATTTATGATGGGAACAGATCCTATGTACCAGTCAGTCTTCTGGGCTTTCAATACATTAATATCGCAAAGACATGAAATGCAGAACTGAAGCCAGCCAAGATCACTAATCAAGTGCATTAGGAAAATGAAGATTGAACTTTACTTTCACTGGGGCAGAAAAAACCCCGTGTGATTTCAGTTATTTAATCCAATTCCATTTCCGCAATTTCCTTATTTTTCCCCCCTTTTGTAGTGTAATTTTAAATTACTCTTATATAATTTACTCTAAGGTTTATGCCAAGTGGCAAAAATGTCACTTGGCCATCCCTTCGCTGCTGGTGAGGAATGAGATGGTGGGTTTGTCCCCCTGTGTCTGGGGACAGGGCACGGCTTGATTCTCATAAAGGGACAGAGCAGAGCCCTGGGAAGTGCTAGCAACCCAGTCCAGCAAATATGTGAGGGTTGGGTTTGGTTTTTTTTTTTTTTTTTCTTTTAAGACAGAAGCTATGCAGCCTTAAAAGGACTTGTTTAAATTTTTGTGTGTGTGTGCTGAGTATGTCAAGTTTGTAAGGAGCCAGCGATTCTTGCATCCTTTTAAAGTGAAAATTATAGAATGCTTCACATTCTGTTTGTCACCAAAATGCAGATTTCTATCTCTCACTACGAGTAGAATCATAAAAGTGATTTTAGTGAGAAACAGCGTGAGGACTATTTTGATACTTTGCTATTTAAAAATGGGTCAGGAGGCCAGGATTTGCTGGCTTCCAACAACCTTGACATAGTGCGGTCAGAAGAAACCCCCTGTCCTCCCCTCCCCCTGCCCTGCAAATCTAAACAAGTCCTTTTAAGGCTATATGGGAAGGATGGCTGATAGCTATGGATATAGGTGCTATATAAATCATTAAAGAATAGGAGGAGTACTGGAATAAAATGGAAACCAGAAACAGCAGCAGAAGTGCAAAGCTCTGTAAAAGTTAGCTCCAGGTTTGATGCGCATCTGGGCTTCTTTACCTTCAAATTGTTTCAAGTGGTTGGGGAGTGTGTGGTTTTTGTCTGTTGAACAAACCTAGCTGAGCTGGGGTATCAAAGAAGCGTCTGAAGAGTGTTTCACAAGCTCTCAGTTATTGGCTTCCATGAATTACTAAGGAGTACAGCAAAGGAGGCTTTTTGGATTTCAGCATGTATGGGTTGCTAATGGGAGCTGAGTGGTGGAATACTCATTTTTTCAGTGTGCTTCCTTAGGTTACAGTTATTATGTAGAAGGTAAATCCTGTAAGCCTTTGAACAAAGTGAGGAACAGGATTGCTGCTTTGGGACAACTTTGGGACAACTCTTTCCTATGTGCCTTGCATTTCTGCCTTTTCCCACATGGAGCTGCTGTAATTAAATTGGGCACTCTAGCTAATTTTCCTCCCACCAGGCACTGTGCTTCACTGCACTTACAATAACACATTTAACATTTAATGCCTCTCTAGTGTGTGTTTTTGTTATGAAATGTATATTAGGTTGATGGTCAGGAGGTGCTTGGCTTTGCAAGCTGATAGAGCAATCTTTTCTTTTTCCTTTTCTAAACTGTATTAATTTGGGTATTAGAATGGGTTTAATGCAGTATCACTTCGATTAGCAAAATGTTAAAATAATTCCTGTAAATCAAATCCTTTAATGCATCTTCTGATCTGAGAAACTTCTCTGGAATGGCCTTGGCTTAGCCAAGCTGCTTTCTAGTATGGTCAACAGGCTGTGATCTGGTTAGAAATAAATGCAGTGCAGTAAAGTCTATCCTCAAAAAATTCTTGGCATTGCTTCTATTATATGTAGAACTTCTAAAACATATTTGATTTCTGTGTGGCTTGTGGAGTACCTCTGTCTGCAAGACTGGTCCTAATCCCTTTAACATGAATGGGAGTTGTTTCTTCTCTCACTGTTTCTTCCCCCCAGATATTGCTGGTATGTCAGACACTCCAGCACAACTTAAGCATTCCCAAGTGTCTGTCTATTTTACATCTGGAAATAGCTTTATTACCAGACTTTGAATAGTGCCTCTTTAATTGGGCATTGTCTTCATTTGACACAGAGGGCAGAACAACCTTTCCTGTTTTAAAGTACTCCTCAGTACTTTAAAACTCAGTATTGACAGTAAACATTAGCATGCCTCAGCTGTACAGGATGCAGCCAAATCCAGTTGTGCATAAGTGCTTGCTAACCTGGCAAGTTCATTTACCTCTGTTAGTAAGGAACATTAGGCATAAGGACTTGTGCTATCCTTTCATGTTGTCTTCTCCTTAACATTGAGTCTACAGCTGATGCTGTTGTGACATCACTGAAAGTTGCATGTCCCATTTGTCACGGAGTGTGCAATTAGCTAGTTCTGCACATTTGAGTCTCGTTCTGTGGGAAGATGTGCTCAGGACACGCCGAGTTGGGACAGAGCTTTTGTCAAAAAGCATCCTGGCAAGAAGGCAAGAGACTTGATCAGGGCAGCGCTGTTCCTCACTGAGTGTCAGCATCAGAGGGATGCCAGGATTTTGGGTTTTGAATGGAGTTGCCCATCAACAGCCTTGAGTCAAAATGGATGATAACACTCTCCTATGGAGGAATTTCAAGGCAGTGAGATGGACAAAAACTCCTCAAAGGAGGAAATGGTCTGACTTTATTGCTTTGTGACTTTAGAAAATGTCAGTTTTTATTCTGAGAATTGCTTTCTTTGGTTTGCAGTAAGAGACCAGACTGTTTCCTTGGATTTCTTCCCTAGACACACACTCTTGGGAAACTTCACATTCACATTTGAATGTAAATTATTGGAGTGAGTCTCATCATTGGCATGAAATAGTAAAATAAAATCTAAGTGAGATGGATTTCTTTGAAACAAAAAAGGTTAGCTTATTACTGGCTTATTAATTTAATGTAATTTGGTAATGAGTTACTCAGACAAATGTTTTTATTATGTTCTTTCTTAATTTTTTTTGTTTGTTCTGTCAAGGAGAACTGCTTTTGGCTATGATTTTCATTGGCCGCATGTAGATGAAATGTAAATGTGCAGCCAGCACACTTTCATGTGCTGCATAATGAAAAAATGTGTGTTATCATTTAGAATTATGAAGAAATTTGTTTTCATAAACTTTTCAGTATTCTCTGGGGTGTAATTATTTAACACAATTGGTACTTTTTATTTCAATATACTAATTAGCTTTAGCATGTTAATAACTTTAAAAATTGAAGACTGGCAGTGAAGGCTTGGGGAAAATAGCATAATGTATTAAGTTGGGTTTTTTTAAGTATTATTTTTGCCACTTACTCTCTCAGATGGTTGGTTAGCTACTGTTGATAATTTTCTGTTTGATAATTACTGTTGATAAGTTTCTGTTTATCTGACAGAAGAAATTTTATGGAGTTAAAACAGTTTTTCCTTCTTCTGTGAAGGAGGAAGAGTGAAGGCAATGACTCTCTTGAGTCTCCTGATAAAACTTCAGTGACTTAACACTGCCAGCGTAAGAACCTCATGTTTCTTTATATGCATTCTTACTAGTTTCACAAGTACTAATATGACTTACCTTTTATCTTTATTTTTTACAGAATTAGAGAATAGTTAAGATTGGAAAAGTTCCTCTGGAGATCATCTAGTCCCATGCTTTGTTCAGATCAGGGTCAGCTACAGCAGCTTGCTCAGGGCTCTGTTCAGTTTTATTTTGGGCATATTCAGAGGCAGAGACTGCATAGTCTCTGTGGGCACCCATGCCAATATTTGACCACTCTCACTGTAGAAGTTTCTCCCTATGTTTAGAGTGGAATTTCAGCCTGTGCCCACCATCTCTTGTCCTGTGACTGGCCACCAAAGAGAAGAATCTGTACTTCCTTCCTCCTTCAGGTATTTCCGCAGATTGATAAGACCCTCCTAAGGCATCTCTTCTCCATCTCCCTCAGCCTTGCCTTGTATGAGAGATACTCCATTCCTTAATCATCTTTGTGGCCCTTTACTGGAGCACTTGCTCCCATAAGTATGTCCTTGTCTCTCTTGTACTGGGGAGCCCAGAACTGAACCCCACAATCCAAGTGTGTCTCAGCCATGCTGAGCAGAGGGGAAGGATCCTTTGCCTTGACCTGCTGATGACTCTTTGTCTAAAGCAGCTTATGCAGCATGCAGCACAGGAAGCTGATGGCCTTCTTTGCTGTGAGGGCACGTTGCTGACTCCAGTTCAGAACCAGGGCCTCTTCCACAAAGTTGTTTTCCAGCTATATTTGGCTCATATGCTGAGCAGTTCTTGGTTTGCACCCAGGTTTCCCTATAGGTCTGGCAGGTCAGCTGTGATGTGGGCCTGAAGGTGACCTTGTCATTAGGTTTGGGTACCTTTGTGCAGCTCGCCTGGCCGGTCCTGCAGGCAGCAGAGGCAGTCTACGTGCCCAACTCAAGCAGCATCTTGAGCATCCACTCAACCCATCTGCAGCTGGCTTGGGAGCCTTACGATGGCAGCTGGACGTGACTGCAGTGACCTGCTAGGGAGCATGGTCCCAGGCCTGGAATAATACCAAGTAGTCTGTTTGTTCCCCCAGTGTGGACAAGAATACGTGAGCTTGGTTCCGCATTGAGCTTTCTCTGTTGCAGGTAGCTTCGTGTCTTACCTTACACAAAAATGTGAGCTAGTATCTGAAAGGTTTTAGGGTGGAGAGAAATGGTCTTGTCCTCTAAAGCCAGTGTAGTTCTGTGGTTTTTACATACCCACTTTCCCCGAGTGGTTTGTAGATGCAAGCCTTCTTTCTTTGTAGTGTGAATCTTTCACTGACATGAGGGAAGAAGCCTGTAAACCAGCAAAGCTTTGTAATATTCAGCAGACATAGTACCTGTCACTACTTATAGCTTTCTATTTTAGTTATGCTGTGTTGCAGTTCACCCCTCCTCGTGTTTTGATGTGTATGAAATTAAGGAAGCTGCAAAGTTTTACACGTGGTTCAGGGCCAAGAAATGCAGCATGTGGACTTAAAGACATCTTGTGAAATCTTCATCAAACAGGAATAATATTTTGAAACAAAAGCAAGAAAATCAAAGACCTCTAACATGGTAACTTTACACCACTTTTATAAAGTGCTTTTATAAAGGCATTGAATATTTTTTACCAGACGCAAAAATGGAGTTCTATCTTTCTGGATGCAGAAGAGTGTCTGAATGAGAATTTGGTTTTCCAGTTAGCACTTTTCTTCCTTTGAGTAGAGAAAGCTAAATGTTTGTATAATGCCAATACATAAAAGAATTAGTTACTTTATTAGGTGAACACTCAAAAGTACTGAGGCCTTGAAGCCCAGCTTGAAGAGGAAATGTGATGTGAAAACAACAGGTTTTGTTGTGGAGTGGTGGTTGTTTTTTTGTTTGGTTGGTTTTTTTTTTTTTTTTTTTTTGTATAACCTTGTATCAGTGATGAAAGTACTGAATACTACCTCTGTATTTGAAGCCAAAATACTTAAATGAGTATGAAAATCCTACTTAAAATGTTCTTCCCCTGGACTTGTACCAGTCCCCTCAGTACCAGTCAGTTAGCCAGATATTTCTGGTTTATAGTGTGAGGTGAATTGTCATCTCTTCACAGCCTTCCTCTGGACTGTAAATGTATGCTCTCAGAGGTGCACCAGAACAAGGAATGTGCTTGAACGATATATGCTGATGTAGAAATGATTAATTATTTAGGAGACCCCTTTTCTAACAGTGGCTATTTCTACTCAAGCTGAGCAGTATTCATCTTATGTGATGTGCAGAAAGTTTAGGACTGAACTGCTAATTTCTCAGTACTCCACAGAGGAATCCCTACAAGATCTGGACTGAAATAAGAACCTGTGTGCAAGTCCTGATAAGTACATGGATATGTGAGGTGTTGGAGTAGGATAGTTCATTTCTGCTCCCTTTTAAAGGTTTCTGCTCTCACTGAATGGTTTTCCCCATTGCTGTCCTTTATGTGACAGGCAGATGTTTCTGTTAAGCAAGCTTCCAGTTTCTCCTTAGTGTTAAAATACAAGGTTTTTAGATAGCTCACTTTCCACTTTTTTTTTACAGCTCTCTGGCACCTTAGCTCCATGGAGGTCATTGCAGCTCTTGTCAACTCTGGTTGCATGCAAGACCCCTCAGTGTAGAGATTCTGTTGCTGCTGAGGCAGCAGCCTTGGTAGCTCAAGTACTCATTTCAGCTCCCTTCTATTGCTTAGTGTTCATTGAACCTGCAGAAAGTCTTTCAAGAAGCTGTCTTCAGTTCATGAGTTCATATCATCCCGTCTACATATTAACCTGATCTGTTCTTTAATTCTTAGCAGCTAGGACTTACTCGTAAGTCTAGATGTGAATGAGTGCGTTTCTGTTTGACTACCAGTGTCACATTGTTAATGTTTGGGAGGCATTAATGTGTTGTTATATTTTTAAACACAAATATCCCACTGGATTTTTGGAAGCATACAGAGGTTGATTTGTTGCAGTACCAGTGTTCTCGTGGAATTTAAAATGAGCAAGCTGCTAGATCTGTTCCTTTCCTCTTCAGTGGAATGAAATGAATAATAGAAATGACACAATACTCTATCTTTACAATAGACTTCATCTTCTCTTTTTTCCCCCTGCAGTTCCCTGAGTGTTTCACTCCAGGTGACCAAGGCTGATTGCCATGTACACAGAATCCTCTTAACCCTGGCAGTGTATGTGATTATTCTTATGCTGGATATATTTATAACAGGATGAGGCTCAGTGTATTGCTACATGAAAGAAAGACTGTTGTAATGTACATCAGTTAAATCATTCAGATGGTAGAAGCTGCTTCTTTCAGATTTTTATCATATTCTGCTTTAAGATTTACCTCTGCTGGTAAAACGAAGAAGTAAGACATGAGGCCTTTGAGGGGCAGCAGCCAGCATGTGCTTTATGTGAGGTAAACAGCCAGGTATGTGCCACTCTACTTCCATGTCACCTGTCATGGTACAAATGAGAGGAGCAGCTTCTTGCTGAGACATTTCTCAGGTGTGATCTTAGCATAACAGAGGCCCCTTGTTAAGTGTTCAATGGCACTGTAAATTTTTGTTGGTGTAACTAACTGTGAGGTTTGAAATGGGGTGCTGAAAAGGGGAAATGCTCTCTGCTTGTGCCCTTTCACCTTGGGTGAAGTCCAACATCTGTTGTCATGTAAGAGAATCGTTACTTGTCCTTCAGGCTGCATGATGTTCTTTGTCAATTGGTATTTTTGTGTCTGCTTTTAACTCTGTTACTTAAAATATTCTTAGCCTCAAAACAACTCTATTCATGCTTCTATATTTTCTTCGGTAAAGGTGTTGGAACCCAGCCTTTGTCATCCTATATCAGATTTTGACAAGATGTCACTGGTGACTGTCAGGGTAGAGAATGAGGAGGTTTGGCCATTTACAGAAGTTATCAAAGGATCCTTGTCATATTAGGTTTTGCATGAACTGTCTCTTTGTGTGTTGTCTTGACTGAGTATCGTGATGGTGTCCAGCAAGGATCTGCCTGTGGTGGCCTGCCTGGCCTGTGGGTGCCCTCCCTGCTAAGACGAAGGGTTGGTGCAACGTCGCACAGAGGAGGTGCTCATGGAGGAAATGTGTGCTTGCTGTCCCACAAGGCCTTGGGCTGTTCATGTAACTTGTTTATGCTGAGGGAAAACCTCTTATTACAGTCTAGTAGGGTGGCAAACCACAATCAAAACAGTTGCATTCGTACACGATGTGAAGAAGCTTGTTTAATCGTCGGGCAAGTTTCAGAGGTCAAGTCCTTTCATCCCATTGCCTCATCTTGGCAGAGGCCCAGTGCCAAGGAATATTCCTGTCCTTTCCCTCTAATTCCTCTTCCAGACGATCTCCTCAGCCAGAGGAGACTCTGTCTTCCTTGGCTGTGTTTTCTCCCTGGACCTGGTGTATGCATGCACAGAGCAGCTATGCTGGAAATGTGTATTGCTCAATCATTTTCTAAAACAGTTCTCGATGGTTACCTTCAGGCCCCTGGTCTTACCTTCTCTCCTTGCCTGAGCTGTAGAAATGAAAGTGTGTAGGGAGCCAGGGACAGTGAGTTTCCCCATGGATACCACCATGGGATGGCACTGCGTACGAGTGGAGGTGAAAGGGCTGAAGTACACTGTTGCTTGGGTTTAAGGTGGAAAGAACAGGTAGAAAATCAAGGAAAATGACAGACCATGGTGTAGAAGGGAAAATGTCAGAAGTGCCTGTAAGTGTTTTTTTCTTCTGCCTGATTTTTCGGATATGTGTGTTGCTCTGTAACTTGAAAAATGGGAGAAAACCTGTGGAAACTTGGCTATATGCTAGCCCAGGGTTTTTCATAAGCTGGGAAGCAGAAGGCATTGGCTCTTAAAAACCTGCCTCTTCTCAGAGTAGCTTCCATCCCAGTGGTGCACTTGGTTTGCCCAGTTATGTTCCTTGTAAATGTGGCATTCAAAATATTTATGGGAGCTGCTGCCTTGGAATGTCCCAGTTAGCTTTGGGCTGGTGGGGATGAGCAGCTGCGGCGGCCTCTGCCGTCCTCCTGGCAGGTGGGGCGCCTGCAGGGAGTCTTAGTCTCATCCTGAGCTTTGCTTTCCAAAGAGTTTATTTAACACTTGTCAGTTATTTATGATGTTAAAGCCAACTTTTGTGGCAAAGTCACATTAATTCATGCAAAGTAAGCTGTAGATGTATGTGGCTAAAATGTTACCGATGACTCCGTTGCTCAAAAAGGTAAAGATTTATTCAAAGACAGGACACTGCTCACATTTCCCAGAAAACACATCATGAAGGAGCTAGATTTATGTTCAATGGGTTGGCACCAAGAAACAAGAAGCTCTTTTAGGCTTGGTCTCAAGAGATACAGAAAGTTCTTGTTAAGCATTAAGTGTCTGGGGAACCTCTCACCTTTCAGGTGCTCAGGCCTTTGCAGGGTTGAACATCTGGAGACCTTTTTAAAGTTTGTTTTATTGACATATATTTGCCAACTTGTCTAGTACTTTCTTAAAGGAAAGAGACAGGAGCTAGTTAGCACATATGAAGAGACGTATTAGAAAATAAATTATAGTTATGTGGTTAAATGGTCTTTTAGGTCTTGTAACTTTTTTCTTTTTTAAGAAAATTGCTTGAAGTGTGGCAGTGGCAGATTGCTTCTGTCAGGATTATTTCTGCTGACATGCTGTACAACTTTTGAAACGTCAGGTTAGGGGAGAATCCTAGGGAAAAAGTGATTAAGCATTTTTAGTTGCTCTGAAGTATACCTACAACAAAGTTCTATTGCGTTATTTATTATATAAGAGTATTTAATTTTTAGTCTCGTTCATTAAAAACACAACATTTGTGCAAGGTTAAAATAAATAACAAACAAAGCATTTTAGAGGTGTTTGATGGGCTCTGTTTCAGATAGAAGAATTTTTTTATCTTACGGATATGTTCTGATGTATTTTCCCTTACATGTGACATAAAAGGGTCAATTGTTAATTGCAGTAACATTCCTTTACATTTCTCTGACTATATAGTAAAGCAGCTATTAGTGGAACAATATGTACACTCTGAAGGTGCCTTATGTAACAGCAAGACTTGAAACAGCTCTCCTGGATGACTTGGGTTTTGGAAATGTGAGGAAGTTACATCAGGATAAATGTTAGTTTGTTGCACATCTATGTTAAGAAATTTCTGTCCATTACAAATGTATCACTCTTACTCAGTGATGCAGGAGAAGTGGCTTGTTCTTGGTCTCTTGAAGTGTGATGTGGCTCACAGTCCTGGAGTCGCCGTGTGAGCTCAGTCTTCTCCTCTGTGATCTTACAGAGTTCACTGGGGCAGTGCTGCGGCAGCTGCCTCATCTGCCTGTGCTCCACGCTGAGGAGAAATCAGACAACTGCTCATCAATTTTGTTTGAGGAAGAAGATTAGAAGCAGGGGAGGCAGCGTAGCAGTGGGATTTGTACTATTTTCAAAGTAACTGTCCTTTTCTGCTAATGCATTTCTAGGATATAGTATGGATGTAAAACAAGTGAAGAGGAAGACACACCGAAGAAAGTCAAGAACTCTTAAGAGGAGGAAATGGAGAAAGGAGGATGCAGAGCTCATCCAGGCAGATGAGATAGATTAGAAGACAAATAGGGACAGTATCAGTGCAGGGCAGATCAAATGACTCCTGAGAAAGATCTCTAATAATAATAAGCAGTGGAGCAAATAGATCGTGTTTTGATAGGTGACCAGGAAATTTTGTAGATCAAGAAGTCAGTCTTTATTGAGTGAAAGAAGTGAGTAATGGCTGACTTTGGTGCTAAAGGAAGTGGGTTATATTTTTAATCTTTATCTGCCATGAAAGCAGTCTCCTGGGCAGATCTGGAGCATCAGCATTAAAGAGACAATCCTGAGTGACTGAATTCAGTGTGTGCAGACCCACTGACTTCAGCAGACTGTTCCTATTCTTAAGCTTTCGGTGTCTTACTAACCAAACTGGCAGTTTGAAATATACCTGAAGAGCTCTTCTTAAAAGTTTGCATTTTAAGATCTGGACCTATATACAGATTGTTTCTGTAACATTTACAGTTCTAAGCTTTCTAATTCATTATGTAAAATTGGGTTCAAAGAAATTTCAGAAGATTTTATTTTAATAGAGAATAATGGCATTATAACAAGTCTTAAATTTTAGTTGTCCTAACTTGGTACATTTGACTTCTTTGAGGTGGAATCTCCCACCCTGGGGCCAAATCCAATATAACAGTAGAATTGGGTATCCTTTTCTTTTACTAACTTTTTGGGGGATGTTATTTCACTTGTCAGTGGTTTAAGTTTCCCTATATTTCTGTTGATTCTGAGAATGTCTGTCTGATAATTGTACTTATTTTATTTATTAGGGATCAACAGCTGGCTTCATTCCTGGTTTTGTAGATGTTGCCTGTGAGAGATGCCTTTCTAATATGATTGAGATGCTCTGAGGCATTAGAACAGCAGTCACTCCAAATGAAACAAAAATCTCCAGTTTCTGCCCTGCTGTGTTAAGGTCAACTAGGTTTAACATCTACTCTTGCCTTGTATCTCTCCAGTGAAGTCTTTGAGTGAAGCTGTCAGACATTGATGAAATGAGTAGTTTTCTTTATGAAGTTTTTTTGTAGTCCTTCCCCAAGTTCACATCAATGTCTGTGTATGTATGAAAGGTGCTTCTGACAAGTCAGTAAATATGAATGTTTGCATGCATGCAGAGTACAATAATTAGTGGGCGGTGAATGGATGAAAAAATGAGTATGTGTGGACATTTACTTGGTGCTCCTTTTTGGTGAAATTGTTAAGAACCTGGTGACAGGACGGGAAACAAGTTGTTGAATTTCATTAACTTTTTTATGAGAATATAAGTAGGACCTTTCTGTGTTGTATTCTGTCTTGAAATAACTGCCATAGTCTTGTTTTCACATATGTAATACAAAGTCTGCAATATACACATTTTGTGAAGGTGTTAATTTTTAAAATCACCTTGAAAACTCATCAGTCAACTGTAGTTGGTATATAATAATTCTTTGTGCTATCTTACTTTTGTCTTCTTTTCCTTGTAACCTGTTGACATTAAAATGAATACCTAGCTAGTAATAAGCTTTTGGTTTTTTTTTTTTTTGTATTGAAGTTTCTAATAGGTCATAGCTTGGAGATGCTTTCTTTGTCTGTGCCAAACTCAACAGCAACCAAAAAGAAAACCCCTCTAACAACAGAAAACTAAAGATATTTTAAACCACAGTGAGATACTGAAGAAAGATGGAAAAAGCTGTTAATAACTTTTGTTCCATCCTTTTGTTTTACATCACTTATCGTTGTGACAAGTGGAAAAACTCCTTGAGTTTCTTTGAAAGAGAAAAGAATTGCATATTTTATGGTGGCATTCTTCAAATGTATTTATTCTGTGTTTTTATTACAAATTTTCAGCTGAGCTATGAAGTGGAGCAACTGACCTAACAAGATATATATATCTATAGAGAGAAAACATGTAAATCATATTTTATGTCTTTCTACAATGTTTCTGTCCGGTAGAATATAAGAAAGTAGCAGGAAGTTGGAAATAGAATTCATAATAGGAAGACTTTGCTTTAAAAACTTGAGATATTTGTCCTTAATCTGCCTCTCTTCCTTGCCAATACAATTATTTTCAATAATCCCAGTTCTTTTTCAAATATTGTATTGTGAAAAGGCAATTACTGAAAGACCTAAGCTGGTACAGAAAAACTATTCAGTCCAAACTGATAATTTTCTTCCAGGGACACAGTAAAAAATTGGTTTTGAATTGTAAATAGTTCCCACATGTATAAATAATAATAGACAAAAATCATTCAAAATTTAACTTTAATGTCACACTAATACAGAACAAATTAGAAACTCAGCTGAGTAGCTGTTTGGGAAATAATTTTAAGATGAATAAATAACAATCTGTATAGTGTTCTGTGTAGTTTAATTGATTCCTTCTTGTTTTGCAAGTGGTTAAGCTTTGATGGTTTTTTCCTGACTCTGCAAGAGGCATTTTTGAGTCTCCTGTCTTGCTGTCCCATATGTTTTGTGAAGACAGTAAATTTGTTTTCAGCGCTCAGCTGTGTCCTGCCCATCCTTCCTTCAAATCCACCAGTGTGCCTCGAGTCCTGCAGGGCGTGGCTGTGAGCGTTCTGCTGCTCCCTCTTGTCCCTGCTGCAGTTCCTGTGTGGGTTCTCCTGTGCTGAGGAGGAGAGCAGGCACAGGGCTGCTGTGGCACGGGGCTCTCCTGGCACCTGCTCGGAGGTGATGGCAGCTGGGACACATCTGCACGCCTGCTGCTGCACATCTGCACGCCTGCTGCCGCACATCTGCACGCCTGCCGCTGCACATCTGCACGCCTGCCGCTGCACATCTGCACGCCTGCTGCTGCACATCTGCACGCCTGCCGCTGCACATGTGCACGTCTGCTGCTGCACGCCTGCTGCTGCACATCTGCACGCCTGCGGCTGCACATCTTCAGCTCCGTAGGGCTGGGCTCCAGGAGCCCCCGCCCATTGTGCCGCTGGTGTTGGAAGCGCCCGGCTGTGACTCCTCCACCCTGCAGTGCCCAGCAGGAGCTGCTGCTCTGCAGGCACGGGGGGTTTCAGAGTGAAGCATCAGAACGCACTGTTCTTTTTGCACATGTGTTTTTTCCCTGTTGGTAGCAGCGTTGGCTTTTACAAAGGCAATGAGAACTGAGTGCTCAGTGCTCCCAACAGAGCTGGGGGTTTGCCTTTAAAAAGAGACATTTGGCTCAGACATA
This sequence comes from Prinia subflava, assembly GCF_021018805.1. NCBI lineage: Eukaryota > Metazoa > Chordata > Aves > Passeriformes > Cisticolidae > Prinia > Prinia subflava. The sequence continues at coordinate 88,394,919 of NC_086249.1, read as the reverse complement.
AGAAGTGGTGGAGATTCAGGTGCTGCTGGTGGCTTTCTGGCCTCTCGCACTCTTCCAGCTCACCAAGGGGTGTTTCCTACTCTTCGTAGCTTATTGAGCTCTCTTTTATACTTGTCACCACCTAAAGTATCTATTTATGCCTCTTAAGTGTGTAAACATTGCCACAGAGTTTATTAGCCTATCTTCTGTTTTGCTGCTGATGTGGTTCTAAGATGCTTTTTCCAAAGACTATTATATTAAGTTATAAATAGTTAAATAATTGTTTAGAAATGCTCTGACTCAAGATTATTCTACACATGAGAACTAATTCAGGGTTTTTTTTGGTAAATGGCAAATATTTTCCTTACCAATTTGAAACTCTGAATGGCCGGAGGGTCTGCAAGCAAATTAATCAGGGTGAAAGTAGTAAAACCAGCCCTGCTCAGGCTTTTTTTCTCCCTTCTGTGTGGGAAACATGACGTTTTCCCCTGATAGTGGGAATGTTTTCTTCTGCAGGCCTGAGTCACTTGTGAGGAATGCTAAGATTAATGCACAAAATTAATTTTCTCACTGCTGCCTTCTCCATTGCAAAAATGGATTTTTGATTTCATTTGAACTTTTCTTTCATTTACAGCAAAATTTCAGGTACTCTGAGCATTTTTTTCCCTGCAAATTCAACATCACTTTTGTTCTGTAAAATCTATACAATTTTTTCCTTGCCTTTTAGTGACCATGAGCACAGAAGTCCATGCATGTTCTCTTTCAGACTTAGCTTATTTTAGAGTGTAGTGATTAATCTTTGCTCTGCATTTTATGCAGTTCTGCAATTTACAGAAAACCCTCTGTTCTCACAGAGCTGTGAGCAGGAGTTTTTGCTGTATCAGAGTTCCCTAGATGTACAGTATCGGTTTACTTCAGTTTTTTTTCCATTTTCAACATAATATTAATCCTACCTAATCTATAGCAACAGATGTTCTGACCTGGCATTTATATTTATATTGGATTTTCTAAGACAAATTACTGCTGCTGTCATCTTTTTTAATTAAGCATTAACAATTATTGAAAGAATTAGTCTTAAATACTAAAATTAATAAAAGAGATGAAGGATGTCTTCCCAGGTGGCTCCAGACTGAGCACTACTGTCTATACATTGAATCTCATCAAAGGCCAGATTGTAATGCACATCAGTTTCATTTTGACATGCATTGCATAAGTTCCCATTGAATTTGAGCAAAAAGACTTAAATAAATGTGTGTTAAAGTAATTTTAGGAAAAGCAGTAGTACAAAAATGAGTTCATGTTCCCATGGCCAGTGCATAAATTAATATATTATATAATATTAAGATTTAACACGTGTAGTTGAAAGGCGTCATAAGAGAAAGGAGTGCAGTTGACCTTTTCTCAGTAGTTTGTAAATAACAACATGTTCTGTGTGCTCTCCCTGAAGGAGCAGGAGCAAAGTTCCAGGTATCTTTCTTTGGGCCAGGCCTTAGTTCCAGACTAACTGTGGCAGCTCTGTGCTGCACCAAGCGCTGCAATTCCTTCCCAGAGTGCAGGGGAAATGCCTGAACCTGCTCCCTGCCCTCCCTGTGCCCCAGTGCTGCCCACAGAGGAGGGATAGGAGGTGACCTGGAGGTGATAATGGCTGTGGACCGCACAGTATCTTTATGTCTCTTATTTGGTTAAAAGGAAGTCAGTCTGGAGAACAGTTAGGAAGAAATGGAAATGCTTCAGATGAGTGTGTGTGTAACCTGGTGTGGTCACGTGCAGGTACCACTGCTGTGTGTCGTGTGTGCCTGCTGGTGCTCATCAGCTGTGCTCTCTTTGAAGCTCTTAAAGTTGGAGAAGTAATTATTCCAGTTAAGATTACAAAAATAATATTAATCATAATTTCCATTTTAGATAGATTGCTTTCTCAGGCAGGTTTATTGACACAAAGATGTATAAAATCCTATTCCACTGATGTAACTGAAATTCCTGCCTTGTTCTTCATTTAGGTCTGTACCTTTACTCGGAGTTTCTTGTAGTGTTAAGGGACAGAGATTATCTTGTAGCAAATGCCCTGTTCTTGTCATTCAAGGGATGTGGTTCTCCACTGTGATGGAATCATAGAGGTGGAAAAAAAAGGTAACATTAAGACTCTTGAAATTCTGTCTTCTGATTCAGTCAATTAGAAGACATAATTAGTAATTGAAAAGGTAATTAAAATTTGACAGGCTGCCAAAATTTGTATATCATGTAATTTTTTTTTAAATCATGAATAGTGCCTTATTTTTTGAAATTATTTGTGACCCTTTTGCCCTTTTTTTCTTTCTCACCTTCCTGCATCTGACTGGATTTCAATTCAATTGAATTTCAGTTCTCCTCATTTTCTAAAGCACTGAATTTTTCTTTGTCTGCTGCCAACATCCTATTTCATTCTATGTTCTCCTTGTTTACATTTGCTGCTTTTCTTCCATAGGTTTCTGACACTGTTGATTTCCTGCTCAGTCTCATATTGGCTACTCATTAACTTCCCTTGAATTGTTGCCTTTGGGTATTTAATGCTTCTACAATTTTTCATGCTCCCTTTTTGTTCCTTTCTTATTATACCACCATTAAGACTGGTCATTATTCCTATTTACCAACATAATTTTCAGGGATTCTTATATCATTAGGTAGAAACAAAGGCAAATGTATATTTGGGTGTACTTAACAGGATTAGAAATTAATTAGAAGTGTAGAAGATAAAACCTTCCTCCTTCCTCAGAGATTCAAATTTCATGAGTTTTCTATTTAGATAGCCTTGCAATTTCTGATTTTCCATATTCAGACCAGCCTCTTTCTATTTTCTCCATATCAGTGGAGAACTTAGTTTAGAACTTGTTCTCTGATCTGTGACAAAATTCAGATAACATGGATGAAAACTCCCATTTAGTCTAAATGGGAGGAAAATTTATGTCAGTAAGACTTACTGAAAATATCTGAAGCATCACACAGATTAATAACAAGCCAACATGTCAGGTTAAACTGGAGAGGGAAACAGATTGAATCACTGACTGCAGAAGACTTTCTGAGCATGCTTGCTGGGGCCTTTTCCGAAGACATTGGGGTTTTTTTATGGTGTGTGTTACTTCAGTATGTTTCTAAACAGACAAGAAAGAGGAATCAGAGTCATAAGAGCAGAGACACTCTTCCCACTGTGTCCCAGCCTGTCTGAGAGCAGTTGCTGTGAAGCATCTGGAGAGGAGAAGGGATTAAGCCCCGGGTGTTGAAGGATGCGCTCATACTTGGGCAGTGATCAGCAGGGTGCGGTCCGCATCTGAGACTGGTGGTGGGCTTCTATTCCTGCCTCTACAAATGCTTTCCTGCTGACCTTAAACAGTTTCCTTGGGGCTAAATTAAAATAGGGAGGGAAGTGTCAAACTGCAAAGTTGTAACAGGCGTTTGAAATGCTTGGCTTTTTCTGGAGGGGAAACTGCAGCCTTGAGTGCGTGCCCAAGCTCCCTGTGCAGTGGCAAGGACTCAGCAGGTGCTGCCTCACAGACCTGCCAGCCAGACTGGGCTGCACAGCACCCAGACAACTGGGCTTGCTCTTCTCCAGCATGGCCTGGAGGGAGGTTCCAATGCCAGTTTCTTGGAAGAGCTACAAGCCACTAGGTTAGAGCCTAAAATCAGGAGTCTCTGTGTTGCTGTGGTTGATTATGTTGGTTTGGTTTTTTTTTCACTAGTGGCGACATCTGATTTTTGGGTTTGATTTGAAGGTTTGGGGTTTTTTTTCCTTCACCCTTTTCTTTGTTTTTGTTGTTTGTTTTTGTTCTTTGTTTTTTTCAGAAATAATTTTCCCATATTTGCATAGTGTTCTGGCCATGAGGCTTTGTTTGTTTGTTTGTTTCTTTTCAGTATAGCCTATTTCTATGTTTTTGAATGAAAATTGCACATCTCTTTGTCCTGTAAGCACGTGGCCTTTCACATGTACCTCTGGGAGACCACCTCCTGTACTTTCTGCCTTTTCAGTCAGAAATGGACTATGTGGACCTCAGTGTGGTGTGGTGGGGCTGAGATATGGAGACCACACATTTTACTGGTTGTGCCAGGAGGGCTGGTCTAAAGTTAAACATCTGTGTACAGTCCCTATGTAAGCGTGGGGCACCAACCTCTTGTTTTGGTTTTCTCACCTGTAAGTTGGATTATTGAGAGCTGGGTACTTCACAGAAATATGGATTGGTCCCCTATGCTGCTCTGGATTCAATAAGCTGTATATGTTGTTACAAACATAGATTGCAAGCTGATCATGTGTGGTTTGTTCTTATTAGTCACAACTATCAGATGTTGTGAGGCATTAATCCCACTTATTTCTAACTGCACAAAAGAGAGCAAAGATACTCATTTTAAAAGTAAAATCAAGCAGTCATTTTTTATGTTCTCAAAATCTACCAAAAAACAAAGGCTTGCCCTCTGATTTTTTTTTTTTCCTTCATAGGATCTTATGTAACAACCAAAGTGATAGTCCTTAGAGTGAACTTTTGTACATTATTAATATGACTTTTCAAGATCTTGGACACTTTTGCACATCAGACAACAATAACATGGCATTGGGACTATCAGTAGCAATTTGGATCACTTTATCACCAGTCTTTCTTTTTACTTGTTACATAAAATCTTTACCCAGAGGATGTGCAGTTATTCTTCAGGGACATTTGCATCTTAGGATGTCTCTAACCCTTTCTACGGAGAGCATTTTTTTCAAAAATGTCAGAGTAATGTGAAAAAACCTAGTCACCAGAAATTAGAAAGTCTCTGTCTTTCTTGCTTTATAAAAGTAGTAACTGAATCTGTAAGATAAAACCTTCAGAACCCTCATGAGAAGTTCTGAACCTTAGCCCAGCACTGTTTTAAAACAGGTTTTCCTTGTGTCCAGCATTTTTGCCACTTAAGACATTAGGAGAACAAGGTGTGAAAGCAGAACAAATGAGTGTTCTGCTCCAGCTAACATTTACTGGATTGATGTGAGCTTCCTTTAGGGTGAAGTTGTCTTCTTATGCATTCAAACAGAGAGAGAGAGGGATGGTATTGGGTCTGTACTGGGGTTCTGTAGCTATTCCACCCTGCCAGGTCCCATTTAACTCTTTTCTCACTGGCTAACTTGGTTTACTGACATTGCTAGGGACCCCTTTAAATGTGGCATCATGGACAGTTTAGGATTCTACTTTCTAGATTTTTGTTTTCTTGAATGGTGCACAAGCAGACCCAAGAGTCTTAGAAGTGAGTAGTGTTTTGGGGTACCTCAGATTTTGGATGACAAAGTCAAGTCACTGATTTTTTTTCAAAGGATGAGGGCACAGCATCAATCTGCCTCAAAAAGCTTCTCAAAGTGAATGGTTGTGGCCTAAGTTTGAAGCTGCATATTTGCACAAAAAGCCATACTGCCATGTCACAGAGAGTGAGGTTATCACTGTGCTCATCCTGGGGGTCTTGCCCCCTGTCAAGATTTGGGAGAGGGAATATCAGAAGCAAGATGTGATCTGTCCAGAGCAGCAAGGTCTTCCTTCTGTTGTGTGAGGAACTAGAACAGACTGAAGCTCTGAAGTAATACAAGCATTTTCTCTAGGGGAGTATAAATGTCTGAAGTATATCAGAAGCCAGTGTTTAACCAGACTCTTTTAAATACATCTTCCCAGAAGAAAATCTGATCATTTTGTTCTCAAGTTTGCAAGACATAGGCAGGATTTACATAAGTATTGTTATTATTTACAGTGATAGTTATAATGTTTGTGTTAAATATCTTCTAGCAATCAGTGGGGAGCTAAATTTAAATCCTTGCCTAGTTTTGTGTGTCACACATTGTTTCATATTAAACCTATTTGTCAGGTAAGTGTTGATCTGAGCAGAACAAGTCTCTTGCTCAGAGCAGCCCTGCTCATGCTAAAGCTGTGCCTTAGCTTCCAGAAATGCAATGTAATTGAATGCCAATAGAAATTGTTAACTTGGCAGTAGCTCAAGCAATATATTGCATTGAGGCTTTCATTTCTTTTATGCCAAGGTAATGTTAGAGCAGCATTTGATTTATCCTGAATTTACAGGACTGTGACAGACTATAATCTAGTTCTTGGCATTGGGATACTTCCCTAAAAATAGGAGGAGTGTAATTTACTTTTTGTAGTCATACTGTTGGTTTTTTATGGCTGATAAATATTGTTCATATGTAATTCTGGGTATAGAGCTGGGGGAGAGAGGATAGTTAGTATTATGTAGAGTTAAGAATACTAGAAAGGCAAAAAACCTGAGTCCAGTTTATTAAGAATGTAGAGCAGTATGGCAAACATAGTATGAATAGGAAAATTCCCTACTTTGTGGATTCAAGTAACATGTATATATTTCCAAAAATGGCTTTGTTGTGGTTTTTCGTTAAATAAGAAAATAAATCCTATCATTCTCAAACTTCCTTTTGGAGATAGTAGGACATTTTCTTACTATTGTCCTCTTTTTTTCAAACCTACTTATCCCAAATATTTGGCTGTAGTCTTGAATCTAAACAGTGCATTCTGGATGTTTTTTATTTGGATTTTGTGTTGATGAATAAAAACTCATGGCGCACCCTATGAGAAGCAAACAGAAAATGAAATATCTCAACCTGCAGTGTAAGTTGTTTATTTAAGATTCTGATCATCATCCCCTTGATTAAGCTGTAAGGATATTCACTTTAATGCACAGAGCAGGTGGTAAGTCATGTGAATGTTTTACATGTGAAAATCTTTACACTGGTGCTTATTCATTTCGAGCCACAGGAAGTTCCATGCTACTCAGCTGCTTCTCTTCCAAAAGATTCAGCAGCCCTTCTCTGTAAAAGTTCAGGTCTAGGAACAATAAATTTAAATTCATCAGCTTCATTGTGCAAAACTGTACAGATACAGCAGTTAAAAGATTATGATAGTGCTGAGCAATTTGGTCCTCATTTGCTTAACTGAGGCTGGGATTCAGACTTCATGTTCTGAGTGCCTTTCAATCTGGTGTATATATGATTAATGTCGGTGAGTCACTTCTGATGGGAATTTTCGCTTTTTCTCACATTGCAAGATAGGGAGACTTTCTGCTCCTCCCACCACCAGTTCAAAAGCACTGTGGAAGACAGAAAGGAGGAGATGATTTTTCATATTTTCAGAATTGCACTCTGTTAAAGGAACTGAGGAGATATCCAGTCCCTTTGGCATTTGCTGCACAATATCTGCAAACCAACTGGGACAGCTGGGATTGGGATAAAGATGTAAGTAGATTGTTATGCACCTGAGAAACGTTCTTACTGCTTACTTAAATTCAGAATTTAGGTGGGAAGACTAGACTAGAAAAAATGGGAAGGAGGATTTGGGAAGGAAGTTATTCTGTAGGTGCACAAAGTCAAATCATGATCTGAATCCTTTAAGGGTTCATGGTGGGAATTGTTGGAGCTCTGGAGATCTGCTTATTCCTGTCAGAAGTAAATAAATAAATTCTCCTGGGGAGAAGATAATGCTTCAGTAACACAGATTAGCTCAAAAAACTCTCTGTAGCTGACTGTAAAATAATGTAGGCATGTCTACAGAACTTTCCCTGTGATTTTATGAAAATGCTTTTCCTCTGTTTCTGTATGTGTGCCTCTGCATAAAGAATGCAGTACATAGATTGATTGTGAGATTCAGTACTACAAAATTCATGAGATAGGACAGAATGTCTTCCATATTGAGGAATTTTAAAGGGCTCCACCTGTATCTAGAGACCAGATATTTGGAAATGCAGAGGTACATAAATGTATTGGAAGTCCTCAGTGATATTTTACAGTGTTTAAACCAAGTTAATAGCTGCTGATTGCAGCAGGGCTTAAGCAACTGACTCACTTTTGCTTTAGAGAGCCCTGCAAGACCTCCATGTGTAATTTTAGACCTCTAAGTAATGTCAAAATTTGGTCTGATACTTCAAGGAGTATGCTTCAGCTAAAATTTGAAGTCTGTCTGGCCTCACTTCTGACACTGAGGACAGACCTTTGGAGCTTGTGTCTTGTGGATTTTGTGTCCAAATTGTGTTTTGTGGAGCTGCAGCTCTACAGTAGGACAGGGGAAGATCACTTGAAGCAAACCACTGCTACTGTAGACAACTATGTCAGATAATTCTTGTATTTATGGTGTGATGTTCACTACAAATAATATTACTGACTATTTGGTGACCTCTAGGAATTTATTCTTCTGTCTTCTGTCTACTACCTTTTGGACTTTGGTATTTCCAGACTGACTCAGCAGAAAGCATATGGCTGCAGTGAGTATCAATGCCAATTACCATGACATTTATAATTGTACTGTTAGTTTGGATTCACATTATTGTTGTATATACAAGTTTAATTAATTCTGTCATGGATTCTGCATTCTGCAGTAACATTCAATTTGTATTGCTAGCAGGTTGGAAAGAAATTTATCCGTGGAGAAAAGAAGTTTTGTCTAATACATGCACTAATAACACCTTAGAATGTGACTTCCATAATAATAAAGATTTGAGTAATTAATTGTATCAGAGATTGTGTTCTTTCCCCTCTGTTCCTCACAGCCTTTGGAGCTCTGTTTGCTTTGCAGACATATAATGACATGCTCTGAGTGACTTAAAAGTCTTGCCCTTGGCTTAGAGCAGAAAGGATGAATGCTTTGGTAGTGCAACAGAGCTTTATGAAGATAGAAAATGAAAAGATTTTATAAGGTCTTCACTACTTCTAACTTCTGTTTCCGGTATTTTCTGCAGTACTTTTTCTTTTCTGAAGAAATCTATAGCTTTCATTCAAGTTCCTTTGCCCTGTTGGTTTTCGTGACTCGTGCATTCAAAATCTATTACTACCAACAGAAGATGCTCAGGTCAAGCTCCTGGCTGCTATAAAATGCAGACTAAATACTCAGCGTGAATTCTGGTGGGCACTTCACTTACCCAGCAAGTAAGGAATACTCTCAGGAACCCTGCAGAGCATTGCTCAATATTCTGTAAGACTGCAGACTCCAAATTCAGACAGTATGTACAGGATGGCTCTCTGGAAAGATTTTTAAAAAGGCAAGGCCAGAGTGGGTAAAGAAAAGCAGAGCTGTGTATGTGTGGGTGAGGAGGAGAGTGCTTCTCCTGTACTCTGACCTTATTTTTTCCTTTTTCTATATGGTTTATTCCCCATTCCCCATGCATCTCTTTCATGCAAGGTTTCAAGGGACCCTTTGTTGTACTCTGGAATAGTTTGTGGCTCAGGAGGAGACAGATTCCAATGGTCTTACCAGGAATCAGCCAGCACAGGGCCAACTCTGCACCAGGTCTGCACCGTGGGCTGCCATCCTTGAATTTCCAAATCTTGCCACGAGCCTGATGAAGGTGGTCCAGCTGACTGTTCCCTGGTGGCATTGCAAGCTCAAGTTCCCCACAGTACATGCAAAAATACACCTCTTTGATCACACACTGGGACTGTAACACCCACTAACTACTGTGACAGGAACTTTCTAAATACTCTGTGTAGAACATGTTTTTATTATTCTGAAGAGGATTCAGAAAAATTACTTGTTACATTGCCATCTCTGAATTCCCCTTTCTCCAGGCAGTTTGAACCTGTGTACAGACACCTTTGTTTTCAAAGTTTGTCTTTTCAAATCTGCATATCATCTGAATTGATAAAGGATATCCATCTTTCTGCCTTTTTTCCCATCACCCTACACTATTACAGATATTACACAAGGAATACTGAGAAAGAAATTAAAACAGGAAGATGGAATATCAGATCTGGTTTGGTAGTCCCTCTCAAAGCTCAGAGCCAGGTCTGTTTTCATCATGGCTGTTACTTCCAGGATTATGGATTATCATAATCAAAAATGGATTATGATACACAGTAAATGGTCAGTGTGCAACAGTTAAAAATAACTAAGTGATGCCATCTGCTGTCTTAAAATCTTACTTAGTATTACATCTGACTGAATTGTTATCCTAAGAAGTGGAAACTGCCTACACCGAGTATAATGTCAGAGCCGTGACATGTTACCTTGATGTGTGTCAAATTTAGGCAATATAAATATTGATTGTGATTAAATATAGTAGACTATAGGATGTCAGAAGGAAAGGTGGTACTAGTGTCAATCCAAAACAATTCCTTGGTGAACTTACTTTGCAAATAATTTGAGGGAGTCTTTTCCAGACTGTTTTCGTTTTTTTATTTCTGAGACGAAGAAGTAGAATCTTGTGGAATGGAGGGGAGATTGGAAGAAGGTGACACACCATCCCATTAAAGTGTATGTTTATTAAAATGTATATTTTATGTGGTGAAATTCTTCCCATTATTTCTATATTTAGTGTAAGTTATCTACAGTCACTTTTAGGTGCTCTATCTACAGCCCTTCTGGGTGCTTTTTTTTTTTTTAGGAAAGAGTTAACCTGACCATGGTCCTCAAAGAAGTTGAGAACTACATTTCTGTAAAGACATGTTGCTCAAAGAGAAGTCACTCATTGTCTCAGATCATAACATTTAACAGTTGAATATACATTCAACTAAGCTAATTTGAAGTGAAGTTGACCGTGGAGTACCGTGCTCAGCATTGAAATGATATCTCATTCAGAGAATATCAAATGGTTACTTATTTCATGGATTTGTGTGTGTTTGGTTGCTTGGGGGTTTGACAAGCAAGAGTTAAGGATGTATTTTGTTCACATGCAGTTATGCCAGATTGCAGTTCACAGGTTGCCATTTAATGAAACCCTGGAACGTGGTAGAGTGATCTGAAATGCAGTCAGCAGTGCTTAGCAGGTTGCAGAACCAGAGAGATGGGATTTAACTCTTGCTGCTTTTTTTCTTTGTTGCTTTTTGTAATGGTCTGTAAAGCACTGACATAATCTCAGTTTCCTGTAGGATTTTTTCATCATATTGAAAATAATCTGCATTCTGTGAAGGTAACTATCACTACTGCACTGTTGTAATTTCATATCCTGAATGGATGTGCCTTGTTTAGTGAGGTGTGAGTAAGGATATGTTTGGACCTAAACTTATGCATAACCACAGTCTGATAACGAAGTGTGTAATTTCTTGTGGATGTTAGGGCTTTTAAAATTTTTTATCAATCCTGCAGTGATGTGTATTTCTGCTTGTATTTTTAAAAGATACACAATCCGTGCTTAGCATTTAGCATAGTTTAATTGCCATAGCAATCTTATTCTGTATATAAATATTCATTTCCAGATGCAGTGCACTAGAACTGCTCTCCTATTCGAGCATTATAAATAACAGAAGTTTGTAATTTGGTTCCTGTCTCTACTATGTGAGCATATCTGTAAAATTCACAAATGACCAAACCAACAGTAAATTAATTCTGCAGTTAATCCCTCAAAGGGTTTTGCTTTCCAGCTGGCTTTTTATTAAGGAGATCTGCAAATCATGCTTTGACAGAGAAAAAGCTATGCATGTATTTACATCTTTCTCATAGCTTGCCATACCTCTTTCAAACTTCTGTAAAATTCTTTTGCAGCCAAACTGTCCATCTGAAGCATTAAGAAGTCATGAGATGGTTTGAAAAATATAGATATATTTTTAAAAATATATACTTGGTGACCCTTTTGATTTTTGTTTTCTAAGCATTCACATGTTCCAAACTTCTCTGCACAACTCTAAGGACTCAAACCTCGTTTTAAGAGGCAGAATAAAATGTGAAATTCAGATTTTTATGTAATAATAAGCTGGAATTAAAAACACAATCTTCACTGCACTTCACAGAGTTTACTGTAAATTGCCAAGTGTCCATCAACCAAAAGCTGTGGCAGCATAGAATTATGATGCATTTACTTACATGCAAATCTTCTGCTGTTAATGTAGTCCTAAGTGAGTATGAACGGTAAACTGTGTGTCAGGCTTTCTTTGGGATAGTTTTCAAATGATTGGGAAGGGAAATAGTACTTAGTTTAGATAATATAATCTATGAGTTCCTATTATGTTTCCAGGGCAAATGCTGCCCTTTTAATTAGAGCATCAGTAACAATGCAAGGAAATGCTATGGTCTTGGCTGCAGAAAAAGCTACCTGAAGGCAAGGGGAGATTTGAAGGTTTTGTTGAGAAAAAGCAGGAAGAGATTATATTCCTCATGAAAACTCAAGGAGCTCCTGAGATGATGTTTCAAAGAAATTGCAAAAATGTATTTATTTTCTAATTAGCTCATCTTTCTCAGGGAATGACGACTGGCTGTTAGCAAAGGTTTCTTCTGGAAATGTCCAGGCTTTTGGGTAACACAAGGCTTCCACCATGGCAGTCTGGCTGTGTGGAAAGCTGAACTGCTCTCATCTACAGGATAATGCAGTATCAGGGTGCCTAGAGTGCTTCTGATTCTGCAAGCTGATGTGGACAGCAGAGGATGGATTCAAGGTGTGGATGATGGGAAGGAATGACCAAGATGTAGAAACACAGAATTAAAGGAATCCAGGCTGTCAGAATTATCTTTTCTTCAGTCTGCCCCCCAAGATTTTATGCTACGTGAATTTTTCACTATAGCAAAGTGCTTCATAAATTTAAAATGTAAACGCAGAGGATTTCTTTTACTTATTCCCCGGTGTAATTTTTACTTTTATAACTCATGTTCTTTTCCACCTGAGTGCTATTTCCAGGGAAGCCAATTCATGCATTTTAGAAGTGAGCAGTGCTTTGGGAAGTCTCCAATCTGACTGAAAAAAATACAAAACCCTGAGTGAAATACCAACATGAAGACCTAGAAATGCAAGGAGCCATGCACATGATCACTGTTTATCTTCATTCCTGCCATTCCTGCTACAGGAACAGAAACACTTCAATGACTTGTCTTTTTTTTTGTTTGTTTTGATGCTGAATTACCAGAGATGTCTGATTCTGAGTGTAAACTCCACCCTATGAGAGGTCTCTTTTAGGCTTTGAAGTGCCCTCTGTCATGGGAGGGGGCTTGCTGTGAGTGAACCTCAGGCCTGCCTGAAAGACATCGCCGCGTCTGACTTGCTGCAGTGTAACCCCCCTGTTGGGAAGATGGAGGAATACTCCTCACAGAACTTTCATCTCTGAAACAGAAAAGGTCATTTGTTACAGACAATGAACTAGATGCCAAAATGCAATTTCCCTGGTAACTAGGAGCAAAAATGTAGCAATACTGTTGGAGGTGCTTACCTCCAGACGTGCTTGGCTGAATAAATAATTGATCAGGATCATGATGCAGGTGGCTGGGTCAGGTTTTTTTTTCTTTTGTTGTTTCTGTTTTAGTTTGATACCACATATACAAATCTCTGCAGCCTAAGATTTGAATAATGAATACCATCTTTTTAAGCAAGTTTGGTGCTTGTGGGATAGATTGGAAGTCTGGTGTAGGATGTTACTGATTTGGAAAAATTTGCTTTAGTTCCTTCAGCATTACCCTGTTAGGTTATTTCAATAGCTTGCTCTGTGAAAATTGTGTTGTCTTGAGTCTCCCTATATGATGTAGGAATTTAAATAAATATGATGGTGTGACACCTTAGATGAAAGTTAGGATTCAGTCTATACTTAACAAGATATGCGGTTAAAAATATGAAGTTACATTCATAATGACTTGTCAGTTCAGAAAATAATTACTTCCACTCACTAGGCCAAGCAAGTTTCAAGTGTTTGTGCTTGTTAGAGCAAAACTCAGGCAGCTGTAATTTTTAAATAAACTTAGATAGTCTACTGAGGAACAAGAATTCTTGTAGGTAACTTTCTTGTAAGTAACTTTCTATTGTTTCCTTAACTTTTGCTTCTTGCATGAATTACTAATAGAGTAAAACACTAGCATCTTTGCATTAAAAAAATATATGTAGTCACTCTTATTTCCTTACTTTCTTAATATGAATGTTGTAGAAAGAGTAAGTTTTTTTCAGTGTGCTGGTTTTCTTTCCTTTCAAGCACTTGCAAAATGCATCATCAGTTCAGCAGGTTGCTTCTAAGGGGTGGGAGGCATCACCTTTGACTGCAACATTTAATTTATCTGATTTGTGTGTGCTGTGCTTTATGAGAGCTGTTAACAGTAACTCGTTGGAGAGTGTAAATACAAGAAACAGGGTGTTTATAAAGCTTCAGAAAATGCCCCTTGAAATGTGTGCATTGTAAGGTGTTTCTTAATGTGATTAGGCAGCTTCTGTCATTTGTTAAATTGCCGAGCCTTTAATGTACTTTGTATCATCAGATCTGGACTCCATCCAGCATTGATGTTTCCCACTTGTAGTACTTTGGAGCTTAGGGACTTGCATGCATTCTGTGGCAAATTAAGGCTGGAGATTGACAGTGACTTTGGTGATGTTCCTTGGGAAACAAGTTAGAGCTGATGCATACTGTGGAGTTAAGGAATAGGGCAGGGGAAAAGTGGCACAATGCAAAACCTGTTAAATTTAGGCTCACTTTCTCTTTTTCTAGTTGCACTGGTGATTTCAAGACCAATCTCTTTTGTCTTCTGTACAGTGTGTTGTGTTGACTAGCTACTGGACAAATTTACAACATGCTGGAAGACTGGGAAAGGAGCAGTTCAGGAGCATGCTGGCTATGGCAGGAGAAGTATTCAGCAGATCCAGGTTACAGTAGCTCAGTCTTTACAGCTTGGTAACTTCATCAGTTTTGACCTGCAGAACTGGCTTCATATTGACAGTATCAAAGCTTTGTGAGGAGATAATAAAAACAATTAAACTTTAGTCTCTCCAGGTTACTTAGTTTCTAATGGCAAATTTGTAGCAGCTAGTAAGAGCAGAGTGGAATTAATGTTTACAGACTTGAAGTTTGGTGTGCTAATTTATAATTCAGTACTGTCAATTCAAAATGGTCAATCTATGATGTGATCTGATGGTTGCAGTGTTACTTTATTATATTGATAGTGTGTGCATGCAGCATTACCACTCTGCATAGAAACTGGAGTCTTTAACATCCCAGATCATTGCGTGACAAACCTTTCTGCAGCAGCTTGTGCTGTCCCTGGGCTCTCTAGTTTCAGTCACTTCAAGTTTGTGAAGGCTCACTTGCAGAGTGGAGTTTTACTAATTCCTGCTCACCCAGCAGGGAAGAGTCCCCAGATGTGGGAACAGAACCTGCAAGAATCTACAAACTTGGGCACAGAGAGAAAATGACCACATCCACTAAAACATGAGATAATATCTCCCACACACTGAAAGAAAACAAAAAACAACATGCAGAATCAGTCTCTGAGAAAGAATTATCTAGTAAGTTCAAAACAGCACTGTATGTGTTTCTATTTTAAGATTATTTAACATAAATTGATGTTATCTAACTCCACATGTCTCCAGTGAGGGAATGTCATCCTGAGTGCACAGAACATGCACACTGACTTGGAAGAATAAACAACTCTTCTTTGCTATTTTTTTTTGAAATGCAAAGACAGGAAAGAGGGAATGTGATTTCCCTTGCTACCTTTAACTCCTTCCCCAAATCCTAAGTTTCCAGGACTCCAACGCTTCCCCAGACCAAGCATGTGTCATAAGCTAGCAAACAAGCAAGCAAAGTTTTAGAACAAATAGGGAAAGGATCAGCTAAAGCTCTGAAGACATCTCAGCTTCTGTAACCTCTTGGCACTTTGCATCATCAATGCCTCCTAATGTTCAGGATTTTGCACTGTATGAAGGTTGGGAAACCTGCTGATGGTTCTTCTCAGTTAAGCCTTGGGATGAAATGTCCTTCTCTGTCTGGGAACTGAATGGGTATGAATCTCTGTGCTGAAATCCAGAAGGTTAAGGGTGGATGGAAAACAGTCAAAACAACACTCTGGTTTTAGTAAGCACCATGTGTCTTACTTTTCAGTTTTCTGTGTACCTGGCAAGGGCACAGAGGTTATTTTTGAACTGTCTAGACTATTCTTCTAAAAGGGATCTCTTCTTTTTCCTCTTCTGATTATTGGTCTTCGGGAAGAAGGGAGTTAGCATGTCTGTTTGTGAATTTGCCCACACACTGAGTCGACATAAACATTTTACAAAGCATATTTATAGAACTGTTGTAAGAACATGTGTCCTCAAGGGTTATGGGTTTATAAAATTGACTTGCATGTAGTTTAATCAGTGCAGGAGCATCACTATTAACATAAATTTTTGCATGGCATTTTCTATTTAATGTAAAATCTACTACCTCCTCCTACTCTCCCAGTTCACCTTTAAAAAGTTTATACATGGACACAAAGAAAAAATGTGAATATGCGGCCCAGTCATTTAAAGTTTACGCTTCTGATAATAATTTATTTGAATTATTGATTATTCCAGAGATGGAATATATTTCTCCACATTTGAAAAGTCTTGACTTTTCAAAAGTCAGGTGAAGTCCTCAGTGACTAGAAAAAAGGAAACATCACTTCTGTTTTTAGAAAGGGGAGGGAAAGAAGACTTAGAGAGCTACAGACTGGTGAGCCTCCATCTGTTACTGGGAAGATGATGGAGCAGATCCTCATGAAAGCATTGTTAAGGTACGCACAAGACAAGGAGATGATCTGAGACAGCCAGCACAGCTTCATTAAGTGCAAATCAAGCCTGACCAATCTGGTGGCCTTCTATGATGAAGTAACAGCAGTGGTCAACAAGGGAAAACTGACCAATGTCATCTACTTAGATTTCCATAAGGGTTTTAATGTGGTCCCACACAACATCCTCATCTCCAGTTTGGAGACATGGATTTGAAGGGTGGACTAATACTCAGTGAGAAATTTGCTGGATGGACTCAGACAGAGAGTTGTGGTCAATGGCTCTAGGTACAAGTGGAGGCCAGTGACAAATGGTGTCCCTCAGGATTCTCGTGGGACTGGAACCCTTTAGTATCTTCATCAGTGACATGGGCAGTAGGATTGGTGCACCCTCAACAAGTTTGCAGATGACACAACAGCAGGACAGGATGCCATCCTTGTGGCCCTGGACAGAGCTGAGGAGTGGCCCATGAGCAGCTCGTGAGGTTCAACAAGTCCACGTGCAGGTGCTGCACCTGAGTCAGGGCAATCCCACACACGAGCACAGACTGGGAGAAGAAGGCACTGAGAGCAGCCCTGCAGGGAAGGACTTGGGGGTTCCTGTGGATGAAAAGCTGGATGTGAAGCCAACAGTGTGCACTTGCAGCCCAGAAGGTCAGTGGTACTCTCAGCTGCATCAAAACAGGAGTGGCCAGGAGGTCGAGGGAGGTGATTCACCCCCTCTACTCTGCCCTTGTGACACTCCACCTGGAGTGCTGCATCCACATCTGGGGTCCTCAGCATAAGAAAGACAGGGATGAGTTAGAGCAGGTCCAGAGGAGGCCATGAAGATGATCAAAGGGCTGGAGCACTTCCCCTATGAAGACAGGCTGGGAGAGCTGGGGTTGTTCAGCTTGGAGATGAAAAGGTTCTGAGGAGACCTTATTGTGCCCTTCCAGTACCTGTTACTGTTTCTCTTTCTTTTGATGATTCTCTTCCCCACTGTTAATTTTTTTTTTTTAATTCTCCCTTCTCTCCACAGAGGAGAATTTAGGATGATTCCAGGTTTCTTATGAGTGTATGTAGGTGTTCATACTTTCATTGCAAGTGAAAGATTGGTTATGAAATGCAATAGCGTCTCAGGTCATCTGCTATAGCTGAAGAGAAAACCTTTCTCATAAATGTAATCCCTGTTGTAATCTGAAGCCATAATAGGTTTTCATTAAATGGGGTTGCTTCATCAAGCTGACTGGTGTTGGAAGTTGCTGTGGATTTCTGCTTCCTGGCTACTTAAAACCACTTGGAGCTGACTTTATGCTAGCATGGAAAAAATGCAACTAAAATGACAGTAATCATCCAGTTTTGAACAGAGCAGGCAAGAACTGGTTGATAATGTTGACTGGGGACATGATAAGTTAAACTCTTTTCTTCTCCCTGCCCCCCCAGCTTTGCCTCCCTTTTAGCTTGGCCAACTGTGCTGGCCAGCACAGCCTCACACTTCCTTGGCACGCCCGTCTGCTCAGCTGTGTCCAGCTGCTGCTGCTGTCCTTGTTCCTGCTCTGGCAGGGTGTTTACAGAGCCACCAGACTCTGCTCCCCTGTCCCTGCTGGTATCTCTGTCCGACAGAACTTGTGGTGTTTAGACAGGAAATGGAGCTCAAATAAGATGCTGGACTGGTGTGAATAAGCCTGCTTCATGGCTTCCAAGATGGGTGGTGTGTTTTGCATAGAAACTCATGGTATGTCTTCATCCAGATGCAAAAAATGCTCTAAAATTTTATTCCTTGCAGCAGAGCCTGTTTATATTAATTCTATTATTATTGTTAAGCATTTGGATAACCCACTCTTATTAACCTGATCCATGACAGTAATTCAGATAGTAACTACAACTTTAACAACGATTGAAACATGAAAGAACAGGACATGCCAACAGCAGCTAAAAATCCAGTGGGGAAAGGGGATGTCCGGAGAAATATTGCCCCTTTATACATTCACATATGTATTTTGTATGTATGTAACATGTTAATAAAAGTATATGCATGCACAGTTTTACAAAACTATGCTTTTTCTAGAAATCATGTGACATGTGAGTCAGTCTTTGGGGTGACAGTTACAGACAAGTGAAAGAGCAGATGTGCTAAAGTTTTAAAAGTAATATTATTTCTGGAGATAAGCTCCTGCTCATTTCTCATAAGCAGCTATTTTTCTGATGCTTTACTGTGTGGGTGTAGGGGCAAGATAGATCAATATAGATGCATCTGACTGGTAAGTTTCTGTTGAATTTTTTTGCAATGTATTCCTTCTGAGATTCCTTGTAAGAAACCCACAGACCTTATATATCACAGATTTCACAGTGAATTTAGTACTGCTGGAATCATGATTAGTAAGGACATTTGTAAAGTAATTTCATCTCTGAACTCTGCAAGATTTGCAGGACAGAACTCAGAATGTCTTACATTCTTTGAGTGCATGTGTGAATAGGAGTCCACATCTTGACATTGCAAGTCACATCACAGCTTGATGTAAATTGTATGTCAATATAATCATGGTGTTGTTTCATCTTCCTTTCTCCTTTTCACATTTAATAAATGCTAATAATACTCGAATATCTCAGGATTGCTTGTAGTTATTAATTTCTGAGTGTCTACATGGCTCTCACCTGGTTGTTTTCTGCATAGATCAAGTTCTGTGCTCAGATAAGCAGGCAACTGTGTTAATTTGTAAGTAACATTTTGATAGCTTAGTTCTGTAGAAAATCGTGAGGCATTTTCCTTTTTTAAGTTGTGTTTTCATTTTGGCAAAGCCTGACAGCCTTTGCTTTGTGAGCCAGTGGTGCACTTAGATTTGTACTGTGGACTTGATAGGGAGGGAGCTGGCACTTTGTCATATAAGAGGATTTATTCCAGGTGTGTGCTTGGGGGAGGAGTATGGAGCTTCCAGGAGATGGAGCAGAAGAAAACAAAAGGACAAGTAATCCAAAGACAATTTTGGGCAGGCCAGACCTGACCTGTTGTGTAGCCTGAGTTTCTCTGCTCTTACATGCAGTTAGAAATGTGGCCAGATCCATACACAGAAGTCATGGTACATCCACAAGCTATAGTCAGCCTTCTGTCTTCTCACAGCAGCAAAATAAATTTGATTGGGAAAATTCTCTGTTGATTAAGACAGATGTTTTAAAACTAATATTGTAGTTATGTCCTAACCATCAGAGCTGGATTCCTTCCTTTGAAAAGAATTGACTTATTTCACCTTTGCTATTCTGTGGTTCATCAGTAAATATTCAAGATCTTGCAGTCTCATGGTGGTTTACTACATCATAATGTTGACTTTATTACTGGAATGTGATTATATTGCACTTTGTTGAAATACAGGTTTGTATTGTATTTTTTTTTAATTTATTGACATCTGCAAAATTCTTTGCTATGAAAATGTTGCTAAGGGAAGTGGGGACTTTGTGGTTTGGGGTTTTTTGGGGGGGCGGGGTTTACTAACTGCCTCTGGGGGAGATGAAGTAGAAGCTATTTGTGCAATTGCACTGCATCACCTTTAAGGAACAGTAGCTCCTCCTATGAATGAAGAGAATGAAAATCCAAAGAAGGAAAGGAAAAAAAAATCCTGCTTTCTCAAGAGATTTATTTTCTTTGCTTTTTTGGTACTGTTACAGGTGGTTATGTGGGAAAATCTCTCCTAGTCTAAGCTTTCTTATGTTTCCTTGCCCTGTCTTGGAGCTGTTTACTCCTCTGTATTGCTGTAAAACTTTTTGTTTAGAAACCTAAAAACAAGAATACAACCCCTCTCTCCCCAAAGAAACCAGAAAACCCAAACAAAAACCCCCAGGGTTTGTGCTGTAGTGTGTGACTCATCATGCTTTTTTTGGAAGGGGGAACTTGCTGTATCCTGGTACGTATTCAGAAGTAGCCAAGCTGCTGGGCTCAGACGTTTTAGGGCTTTTTTCCCCCTCCTTCTATCAGGCCATATGTACTCAAACTTCCTGTCTTGGGAAATGAGTGTAAGTTTCTTTCTCTCTCATTAGGCCCTGGGGGTTTTTGTTTGGTTGGGTTTTTTTATCCAAAAGGAACTGTCTAATCAGCTCCAGGAGTGGGGTGTGTGGGGTAAGAGGTCTATTTTGGTTTGTAGGTTGAGAAGAACTCAAAAGAAAACATCATTAAATATTTGCTTGTTCTAAAAGACAGATTCACTTCATTATTTATGGGCAGACAGAGATAATGTTTTAAAGTTAAAAATGTGAAGTTATTAAAAAAAGAAGTATTTTAAAATCTGTCTCTGTAGCAAAGTTAGACACATACTGTTCCACATTTTATAATTTCAGCTTTTAAAGTGTCAGCTTGTTTATATATGAGTAAAACTTGGCTTGAAGATATGTCCCTATACAATAGCTTTTAGTAAAATAATGATGAAGCAGAGCTACTTGAACATTATCATTCTAAACCAAAAGAATTTAGATTAAGTAGATGGGGTACTGAAAGTGAGATCAACTTTGCAACTACTGGACCAGCAATAATGGGTAATACAGCTCATAATGTAACATGTAACATAAAGCTGTAAATAATTGAGGAAGTATTTAAGGAAGTTTTATAAATACTTGCCTCTTGCTCAGTAGCTGGCTCTGTCAGCTGGCTGTCACATTTAAAATGCTGTATTTGAAGAGGTTTGTGTAATCTGGACCATTTTGTATAGGGTTAGTAGAAAAAAAAGCGGAACTATGATATGCCAGCAGAGAAGTGGTGATGAATTTCTATGGTCAGTAATTTTTCAATCCAATCTGTTCACATCTGGTGTATGGCTTTAGAATTGGATGGTTGTTTTTTATGTTTAGAAGAAGATCCCTGGCTGATTCCAGACTGATCTTAGCTGGTGAATTAATAGGATGGCGTTCTTGCTTTGCTTTGTATTTAAGCACACTGTAATTAATTAGGCTCTACTCCATCAAACCTTTTTGAATATAAATCTCACAGTTGTGGTTTGGGAACCTCAGTGCAAGTGGCAGCAGCCCTAGTTTATTGCTCTGGTGTTGTCTATTGTAGCCTGAAACCTGACAGAGTGTCACAAGGTGGCCCTGAGTTGCTGGCTGCCCTGTGTCTTCATTCTGTGCAAGATGTACAGATGCTAAGTGGTAATAAAAAGGAGATGGTGTCCTGCACTTCCTTCAGGGTTGTTTCATTAGCATAGCAGTCTGAGCCCTTGCAGTGCAAGTGCATGAGCCTGGATAAATTATGGGGTACCAGAAAAATTAGGGATATGATAAAGGAGAGGGGCAGCACCACTAGAAGCATGAAAGGATGAGTGAGCACAGAAAAGCAAACCTCCCTAGAGCTCCTGCTGAAATGCAGGATACAAAAGAGAGAAGAAGAACAGAGGTATGGGAGCAGTCCAACAATCTCTTAAGTGCAGAAGAAATACATTAGCAGGTTTGCAAATTTTTGATAGGAAGTGCAGCCACCAGTACCTGATTGGTGACTGCTCTTGGTGGGCAGAGCTGGGAGCGAGTACAAACATCCCTCAGAGCTCCTCCCTTAACTGCGGGGAGCGATTGCTGGGGGAACAGGCCGGTTTGTGGTTCAGACTGGCAGTGGTGTGTCACTGCTCCCAGGAGTCAAGTGACCTTGTTTATAATGTGTAGCTGGGCCAGTGTGCAGCTGTTTCCACTGTAAACTCGCAGAAAGCTGGGTTCAGGGTATGCTTGTGCATATTGCTTTGCAATTAACTTTGTATGGACACACACGCAAACCCCTTCTCCTGTAGCTGCCTCGGTGCTTTTTGCTGCTGTGGGCAGCACAAGTGCATTGTACGTTTTTGTTTCATTTTTGCCCTGTCAGAGAAACAAGTGTGTGGGTAGAAAGGAATGAACGTGATGCTTATGGTGCAGAAAAAATGAACTACAGGGTGAAGTGGCTGGGTAGTTTAGATCTTGCTAGAGGAACCAAAAATAATTTTGTGTGGAACCATGAATCCCCCATTTTACAACACACTTCAGAAGAATCATTATAAAAGTGGAAAAGGTAACTATATCCATGACAGAAATTCTTTGGGAAGAGCAGGCTCTGTATGCATTCTTGAAGATAATCTGTGCAATACTATGATGCTTTCTTTCCAGAATAGCAATTAAAAATAATCATCCCATTATGTATAACAGATTTCCTTGAGTTAAATATTCCTAAAACAAAAAAAAAAACCCATTTAGGCATGAACATTTTTAAGCATCACATTCTAGTAAGGAATAGGATGGAGCTGCTAAGGATTGAAGGAGGTAATAAGGTGGGTAAGCCTTCCCTTTGTTGTGCAAGCATCCTGCCCTGGGAAGTGTCCTTGAATATGTAAGAACTTCCAGGGACCTTTGCTTATCATTAATATTGGCATGCTGCACAAAGGGGAGGAATATGTTTTCACTTCCTCATGAGATTTTCTTCAGTAGTGTGTGATTTTGTCCTGTTTCTGACAGAGCCTTCTCTTCATGCTAATGATTTCTTCTCTGCTCACTGCATTTTTTGTTTGTTTGTTTGTTTTTTAAGCCTGTTCAAATCTCTGTCCTGAGGAGTAGAATTCAGCCAGTGAGAAAAGACTCATCCTCCCTAGTGACAAAGCAGGGATCCCCCAGGAATGACTGAGAAGCTGTGGTTGTGGAGAAGGTTTTTCTCTTCAGGTGTTAGGTGGGAAACCTGTATCTGCTTTTGTGATTCCTGACCTAGAGATGTTGCAATGTGTGTTATGTGACATGGTCCCCACTGCAATCTGCCTTTCCCAGGATGGAAGGAAAGAAAGGGGAAGGGGCATCTGACAGACGTGTAGGCATTTTGTTTAATGCTGGAAGATGTAGTGGTGAATTAAGCTGAGCAGAGTAACATTCTGTATAATGCAGAGGAAGAAGGGGAAAAAAGAAGAGAAGGAAAAAAAGAGAGTAGATGTATGGGGCAAACCCCAGGAATTTTAAGGTTTTCTTAAGGATTTCTATTCTGCAGGAGCATACTTTGGAGTGAAAGGCCTGTGAGGGATTTGTCAGCTCCTTGGAGAGCCTCTTTTTAAACAGTGCAAAAGTGCCAGAAACCTGTCCTTCGGATGGAGGAGAGCTGTGCTGTGTGTGAGTGTTTTGGAGAAGTTCTGTATCTTGGAGGAAGAAGCAGCAGAGTGTGGTTTGACAGTTGCTACAGCAACTAACGCTTTTATAATGGAAGGCAAGGATAAGTGATGTTCTAAGGCTTGTGGAACTGACGTACCTTCCCCCGCTTCCTGCCAATTTTCCAGTATATTAAAACAATAAGTAATTTATGACTTTAGCTGAGAAATCGCTCTATGTTTGCCCAGCTCAGCCTTGTTTGCAAGACTGCATGATCTTTACAGAGACAACAGAAAAGAAATTATTTACATAACAGAAAGCAGGGATTCAAGCATCTCTGGAAAGAATGCTTTTCAAGGGACAAATGCATTCCTTGTTCTGCCTGAAGAATTTTGTTTGATGTGGATGTCAGTAGGACAAGTTTTTTTATCTCATAGCTTCCTTTCTTCTCATCCTCTCCCTTCCTCCCAACCTTTTTCTTCTTTTTGCAAAGTTTTTAAAACTCTTTTTGGTTACTATGGAGTTTTTTTTAAGGTAGGAATGATGATGTATTATAGAGTAAATGTAAGATGATGCAAACCTGTGGCAGGAGGGGAATTCTGCTGGCTGTCTCTGCAGCAGTGTTACAGAAGCAGCCCTGGCAAAGATGTACTCCAGTAATTGCTGTCTGGGGAGAGACTTTAACCCTCGTAATTTTTTGGGACTCTGCTGCCTGCTGTTATCCAGGAGGAGTGATACCACACGTCACATCCCAGAGTATAGAAACACTCACTTTAGGATTCAAAAAAGTGCCTAAACTGACTGTCTGTTCACTAGTTTAAAATTATATATTTTAATTTAGTGGTGGTTTTGGTTTTATTTCTGAAATTTAGAGGCATTTGACAGCTGAATATCAGGGAAAGAGGGTTTGGCTAATGCTCTTGTTCTTTTAAATGTTACTGGAAGTCTTAGGCTGCAGAGGGGCACTTTGCCTCTCCCTTGGGTTCTTTATGCAAGATCAGAAGTAATTCTGAGTTAAGGCTGCTGATTTTAATTGAAGAGTAGGTATTAAGCCATTAATCATGTTTGTAAATTACACACAAATATGCACTGCACAGTATCTAAAATGCATGTTTTTTCAGTTCTTGCTTTTAAAGCCCTCTTTTCATGAACCAAACATGTTTACCCAGCTCTTCAGAACTAAGATTTATTTTACAGATGTCCTTGCTAATATTTAGAGCATTAACAACTCATAACCAGAGCTCTCAGATTTGTAGGTTTGTTTCCTGTGTTTCATTTTGCAATTTAAAAGAAAAAAAATAATCTCTTCAGCACAATTCATGACAATATCACACAGTGCATTTTCAAAAAATTATGGCTGAACTAAGAGCCAGTTTTCAAGTGAATGACACTGAGGTATTTAACTGGAATAAGTTCACTGCTCTCGAGTTGCTGAGAAGCAGTGCATGAAGCATGCACATTTTTTTTCACGGATGAAAAAGTAATAAACCTTTGCTACCAATTTTATGCATTTTAAAACTCAGTAGAGGATAATTACTGCCTTCTTGCATTCATTATGGCATTTTGTGGATTCACATGAGATGAGAGAAACAGCTGAAATATTTGAGCTAAAGGGAAGATTGACAAAAAGATCTCCTTTTAGATATTCATGTATTAGTGACCAGTACTTATTAGAAAAGAAATTTGCAAAGTTTGAATTCTGCAACATGATTGTGTTCCTCCCATAGCATCGTGTCTGCTGTTTTCTTCCTCCTACAACCCTCTCCTCTTCCATCTTTACCCAGACCTTGAGATGGCTTATCTTTTCTGTTTCTCTGACTCATTCTCTTGCCTTGGTGACAAAACCCCATCTCCAAATCTCTTTTTCTCTCGCTCCTTCAGGCTCCCTCAGGGTCACTCTGCTGCAAGATTCTTCTTTATGTCTCACCATCTTTCCCTCAGTGGGACAAACCTGCTTTCATTTCTCATCTTAAGGAGCCTGTACTATTCCAACTGCTGCCCATCTCCTTTCTTGCTTTTCTGTCAAATGGATTGATTCAATTCCTCAAAGTAATTTTTTTTTCATTTCCATCTGACCTTCTAGGCTGGCTCTCAACCTCTCCATGGCACCTGACTGCCCTTGTCCAGCATGACTACCAAATAGCACTGTGTTATTAGAGGGACACCAGCAGAACTTGCACTTGATCAATGCATTCTTTCTGCTCTTTAAGTCACACAAAGTGGAAGCCTTTCAGCTCCACTGAATGGTTAGTGAATGTGGAGAGATTTCACAGAAATCATATAATAGGACATCTGTGATATGAAAATGACATGTAACTGAAAATGTTATTATTTTAATTCTTCTATTATGTTGTAAAAGGTAAGAAATTGTTGAGAAAATGTGATGGTCAGGGTGTAATTACTCAGTATGCAAACCTCCCATACTTTTTAAGTTATGGGTTTTTCCTCTCAGCTGTATTTAACTGTGTTTCAGGTAAGTCTTCCACTTAATACTATGCATTATGCTCTGGCATGAGAGAACATGCAGGTATTTATTAGATTTTTCTTTTTTCCAGAAGTGGGTGTGCAGTTTCTTTTTTGTACAATTATTGGATCTCTGATTCATGGGCACTCATATGGAGTGTGCCAGTGCTAATGACAGCTGTAGGCATGCAGCACACTTCTGTAAATTATCTGAACAACTAAATTTTGAGATTTAGTGGGTGAATTCATATTTTAGTGTCTCATTTAGCCAGCCACTTCAGACTTTTCTTTAGATAAACTGGAGTTTCTCACCCGAAGAAATGATATAATCTGAAAGCAAAAGCAGGTTACTTGCAGTTTGTAAGATTAGTCAGTCATCACTGGCATCAGTAAAAAACTTAGGAAGGTTGAGGCAGAAATATATGAAGATTCAGAAAAATCTTACCCAGTTTAATTTAGTAACCTAAGTTAGTGTTATTTCAAAGCCTTTTGGGCATGGATGCTACACATGCATTTTTTCCTACAAAACTTGAAAGAAAAGTAGTTGTCTTTTTTTACTTTTTTTTCCCCCCAGATTAAAAATGACTGGAAGTTATTTGCAGTTGTCTTGAAAGTGAATTCTTGCTAAATGGTTAGAAATAGCTACTCTTAAGTATTTTCAAAGTATCATTAAACCAAAGATTTTTCTGCCTTCATAATGATGACATTGCAGACCAAAGAGTTGAGCTGAAGCCCAGTTTATGCAGCTGATGATAGTATTTTATTGTCAGAAAGCAGCACTCCTGTCTTTATCTTCAGCATTTTTTAAAGACAGAAAACTGTAATTTGGGAAATTGAACAGAACAATTCCATGTTTTCCAGCAAACTGTTCTTTAACGAAAACAGGTGGTTAGCTGTTAATACTAAGAGGCTCCATATGCAAAATTGTCCACAAACATTAAATTTAGCAAAAAGATTCTGTGTCTTTGAAAAGAAAGCTGACCTGGCTTGGGTTGACATTGTTACGAGAGAATATTTTTTTCCAATGCCCTTGTCTTTCCCTAAGGTAGATGCATGAGTTGACCAGAGGCACCACTGCATTTTATTGGGTAGAAAGAAAATCTGATTTAGTTTCTACTGATTTTACTCAGTTAGCAAGATCATGTATAAAGCTGCAGGAATGACTGGTTTTCCATTCTGTAGTTTATAGTAATGAACCACTAAAGGATCTGATCTGAATTGAATGGTAGAAGGCTGTTATATTCAACACAAACCAAAAAGCAAACCAAAGCTGAAGCAGGGAGATTGGGTCTTACAGACAGCACAGCTTCGTAGCTGAGAACATAAGAACATGATCTGGAGGAGATGTCTCCTGCCTGGCTCTGCCGCCTGCCCTGCCCAAGTCAGCCAACATCAGAGAGCTGCTAAATCCTCTGCAGCAGGAGAGGGGGGAGCTGAGTCAGTGGCTGGGAAGGGGATGCTCAGAGTGTCAGTGCAAATGCTGCCAGGCTGGGAAGGCTCAGTGACACACAGAGGAAATGTTCTGCAGGCCTCGGGAGGGGCTTCTCCTCTCTGTGAGGAGCAGTCTCTGGTGAGTGCAACCCCTTCCCAGCTGCCTCCCTTACCTAAGCAGTGGGGCTTTGTGCAGTGGGCTCCTTGTCCTGTGGCTCGCAGAGAGGTCACACTGTGAGGTGTGGTGAGGAGGATGTGCCTTCCCCGAGGACTCCCTTGAGCATCCCTTGATCCCGTGAAGAAACACCCCCTTGGCAAAATCAGTGTTGCACTGTAACCACCCTGCTATGTGGGGGTTTTGGCAGAGATGTCCAGGCAGTGCCCGGGAATGTGGGAATTCAGCATGGAATGCTGGAGCATGGTGCTGTGTTGCTGGAGCCTCTGGAAAAAGCTCTTCCATAGCGTGTGAAACCTGGCGAGTCGATGCGAAAGCTGTAGCCTTACGTAAGAGTGCAGTTAAAGAGTTAGCTGCAGATAAGGGGTGACTGAGATATGCGGACTTTTATAATCAAATAATTGATGCTCTGCTCAAAAGAGTTGGATTTGAATTTGTTGGATCAGCTGTGGTCACAGCCTGAGTGAAACTTTTGACAGTTCCAGCCCTGTTTGGACCAATTGCACTAGATCTTTTTATCCAGGACTTGGTCTATTATATGGGGAGTTATGGAGTGTTATCTCTGTTGCCTAATGTCTGCATATGATAAGTTTGGTTACATGAGACTGCCAAAAAATGAAGGAAAGAAGTTCTGGTAGCTTTCTAAGAAAGGCTCTTTGAAGGAGGAAGCTCTCTTTGATATATGAGTATTAAATGTGAGCCCAACCTTGCAGCACAAACATCTGCAGTATTTTTTAACCCAAAGACATTTGGAGAGTTTTCAGTGAGGCCTGGCCTTTGTTTCTAAGTATTTATATAATCTACATTGCCAGGTATATTGATAGTTGCATGCAGTTTTACAAGGAGGTGTGTTTAACATCTAATATAACAGCAGTACTTGTGTAGGGCTGTCACTTCTTTACAGCCATGCTTATTTACATTCACAGGTTTGACAAGTCTTTCATCCTGCTTTGTATTTCTGCTGTTTCCCATGCATTGTGGCCAAGCAGTGGGTTTGTCACTGCCACCTTGCCTGTGTAGTGGTGGTGAGGTGTCTGAACTGTGCACACATCAAGTCTCTAACTTAAAGAATTTCCGTCGCTCTTGCTGTGTTGGTGCAGCCTGCGTGGTTGTGTAGCTCTCCATGTATTTATGGGTATGGAAATAATCTCTGTTAGGAGGAGCTGGTGTTCACACTCATTCATGGGGAATTCTATTAGCAAAACTGATTGGGCAAAATAAGGAGAGGAGCATCAAGAACTGTACTTATAATGCTCACTGATGAACAAATGCAGCTTCTGCCACCTAAGGTTTACCAGTGCAAACTCCTAACACGTGTTATGTAAGAGTAGCAGCCATTTGTTCACGCCTTCCTGGATGTGTTTGCCTGGGGGAAAAGGTGTTAGCAAAGCTAAATTCTGGCACATTGTCAGAATAGTATTTTTTCTCAAAAATGACAGTTACCTTCTCACACTTCACACTGTTGTGAAGTCATTATTGGTTTGGGTGATAACTTCTTCAGGGGTGTAAATGAAGCCAGGCTGTAAGAGTGTAGCGGCTGTCAGCTTCTGAGAGCTTCCATACTGCCAGGGCATAGCATTTTCTTCAGAAGCAAAGGTGGCTGTGGAAGAGCCTCTGCTACTTGCAATGAGATTCCTCTTTTCAGGAGTGTGAGTCAAGGCTGCCTCCTTTCTCATGCAGGAAAGTGGTGCTGTTGAGAGTGTAGGTTCCCTTGGCAAATGGCTGTGCTGCTGGGCTGGAGGAAAGCAAGCTGGCAGATACAATGATCCGAGACTGGCCCTCTCTTCCCCAGCATGTGCAACACACAGAGCATCTCAGCCTGGAAATGAAAACAGAGTGGGGAAATGGTTGTACCATTTCCCAGGTGCCTGGGTCTCTTTAGTTGCCATTAGGCTTTTTTTCTGGAGAGTAACATGGTGTTTATGGTGATACTCATCCCACCTAACTTGTTTATTTTATCTCTCAGTCAAATT
Organism: Prinia subflava; assembly: GCF_021018805.1. Classification (NCBI taxonomy): domain Eukaryota; kingdom Metazoa; phylum Chordata; class Aves; order Passeriformes; family Cisticolidae; genus Prinia; species Prinia subflava. The sequence continues at coordinate 88,365,427 of NC_086249.1, read as the reverse complement.
AAACTGTACCACTTGTTGATTGCTAAACTCTGCTAACAGGTATGTTACATAAGGGATAACAATTGAGAACAGAAGCTGGAGGTTTTTTCTGGTAGTTAAATGTGCAGGAGCTTTCACCAATTAAGATTTTACATCTAGATAATAATCCTATGCAGTTAGTTACCTTGCTGTTACAAAACAGCTGCTTGGCAGTGGAGTGGCCTGTCCTCTGAGACTGGACCTCGGAAATGGGTAGGCAAACTGGTTGGAAAGGAGGTGGCAGTGGCAGGTTGGGAAAAGTTAACTGGAGAGCTCTCAGTTAATGCGATTACAAAGAAAATCTGGATTTGCTGTGCACGTAGTCAACCTAGAGATTTATTATCATGGTCTCATTGTGGTTTAAGACTGGTCACGCATGGATCACCCCCCTCAGGTTGTAGATGGGCTCACAGGAATGTAATGACAGGAGCTGTTTACATAGAGAGATAGTGCTGCACTGCCTGTATCTTTTACCTTTTGGGATCTTATCAGACAAATTATCAGGTTCTTGAGATGATAAATTCAGGTACATTGGCTGAGGTGGTGCCGGGTTTCTTTGGCTCTGACAACCTGAACATATGGGGTGATGAATGGCTTGAGAAAGAAACACTTGGGTGCTCTCCTGCCCATGCCCACTCTTCCTCTGGGTGCTTGCAAGATGCTGCATCAGAGTTGCTTCAGACCTGCTTTGTGTCCCAAGGTTTACTTTTCCAGTTTAGTGTGCTATTGTTTGAAAAGTCAGCCACCTCCGGCCTTACCCCGCCTAAGTTGTAAAGTTTTCTCTCCCTCACTTCACTTGGCTCAGGAGGTGGGGAGGTTTTGGGACCGTTCCAGGGCTTTTCTGAAGCTGCTTTTTCCACTGTCAGGCGGGGTCTGGCACTGAGTCAGCCGCTGCTTCCTGCTTCTCACCCTTCCCTCGCAGCCAGACCGATGGCCTGCCCTAAGGGAGCGACCTTTCTTGGAAGGTGAAACCAAGCACATAAATTAAATGCTGACCATATACATCAGCCACATACATACCTGCAAACACATTAATCTGTGTTAACAGTCCCCAGTGCAGTGTTCATTGATCAGCTGGTTGTTGTTTGTGCAGTGCTTGGAAGATGACAGCAGTATGCACATTTCTCTAATCATTATAGACTAGCATGTTACACCAAGGAAGAAACTTGACTGAGATAATATATCCATATTCTGATAAAAGAGGTGTGTGTTTACTAGGAGAGCTCTGTGAGGCACAGAACATATTTGTTAAAGTTTTGAAGAGGAAAAAATTGGTAACTGAGCAGCAATCTTATTAGCCACCTCTTGCCCTGCACTGAGGAGGAATGAAAGTATTAATTTACCTGCCTTCCTCTCTTTGTGAGTTGTAATGTGAACTGACTTTTCCTCCTACTCCAGTTCTTCTCTGGAGGGCACCTCTCTCATTTTATGAATGCTTGATTGCCACCAGTTTTATCTTGCCCAAGCATCTGTGGAAGAGGATGAAGAAGACACTATTTAAGCATCTGGATGCATCCTGGGCTGCTCAGGAAAGAAATAAGTACCTTACCTGTCTCTACAAAGTATGATTATGGGGAGTTTGATCCACACCTCTTGACATTCCCCAGGGCTGAAGGAATTCCACCTCGAGGTGTGAATTTCCTGTTCCTTCCTTAACCTTGCTCATCCTGTTTCTGATCTCTTCTGCCTCCTCCATTTAGTTTTTACTGTTAAAACTGTTTTCCCTGGTGCCATGCTCAACTTGATCTGAGTTCTTGCTTTGTATAACTAGATGGGAGAGAAAATATGACCTGCCAATAATAGCAGGCATGCTTTTTGAAGTTACTGGTGTCTGTGTAACCATTAACTTAAGGAGAAGCTCACTTGGGTCTGAAATAACACTCCTTGCACAGATACAAAATTTAAAGACTAAGTCATATGAAGGAAGAGTCTGTGTCTAGAAATCTTCATGTTCCTGATCTTACCAGTGGTTATCTTCACAGAGATGCTGCACTTGGATGGACAACTGCTGTCTTCTTGGCTGCCCACATTGTTGGGAAGAGAGGGGAGGAACCAAGAGGGTGTCTGACCTTACAGTCAGGATCTCTGTTTAAATTGCCTCTTTCAAAGCAGAATGTTCCAGCTAGGCTCTTTAGTGGTTGCTCTAACTGTGGCTGCTCTCTTTTTCAGCTGCAGGGGAGTGATTTCTACCTTAGAGGCCTTCAAAATCATCCCTTTCTCTTCATTAGTCAAGGACCTAATTAAATGACAGAGATCTAAATGGACTTCAAGCACAAAGTTTTTAAGTTCTGTGGAAATTTTCCACTCTTTAACATATGATAACATGCAGACTAATTTAAATTAATGGCATAATACTTCTTTCAAGAGATAATTTTCTAATTGATCTCATTGCTGGTGACATTATCTGTGGTCAGTTAGTATCTGATGGGATCCTTTTGCTCCTGCTTGGTGAAAGGACGAAGCCTCCCAGGGCAGCTGCATTCCACAGACAGCTGAGTTTGGTGGGAATCCCTGTGGGGCCCACAAAATTCTTAACTCTCTTGTTTTTAAAAGAATGTTTTTCAGTCATTTTACATGGCTTTGATGGCAGAATATAAGTGATGGAAAAAAATACCTGACTCACTTCATGCTGTTGTTTTTCGTCATGTTGTGGTATTTGAAACTTTGAAATCTGGTTGATTTTAGCTGTCAAGAAGATAAATTTCCCATGGATGCTTTAGACTTGAGAATACTTGTACTTGCTGAAATTTTTAGGGAACAATAATAAATAGTCTTTGCATGTGAACTTGTATCAAGAGAAACATATTAATCCCTTGGGGAAATAATAAATGTTTTGCTTTCTAGATGAATTTCAATTAATTTCATGTGGTCTCACATGGATTTTCATCTTCTTTTTGTCAGTTCTCTGTCTCTTTTTTATCCTTTGCTTTACACCAGTGTGCCTTTGCTTTCTCCAAAGTTTCATCTACCTTTTCCACTTGTCTCTAGTGGGGTATTCAGTATGTTTCACACTCTCAGCCCAACTTGATTCTGTATCTTTGGAAAGATAAGATTCTGTATCTTCATCTCTCAGGTTGCAGGTTGCTGATGTAATGTCCCTTGCAATTTGCCGGAGATTTCCACTCTTTTCTTGTCATTTCCCCCCTCTTGGTTTTCTTCCTATCCTTCTCAGTGTCTTGCAGGATTTTTGTCCCGTTAATTATCTTGCAGTTGGCAGAGGCTAAAGAAAAGGAAGGGTTTTTCAGACATTGTTTCTCTACCTGGAGTTCCAGCAGTGCCCTGTACCAAATACAATGTCCATTTACAGAGGTTCCCTTTTTCCCAGCAGTAAGTCAGTAGCTGTGGAAAGAAAAAGGAGCTCAGCAAGATGCAGGTGATTTTCCTCCATGACTGCTCCATGCAAATATGTTACACCTATGTGCTTTCTTCCCATATGAAATGCTGTATAGCAAAGGTACAGGTGAAGGAATTGGACTTAAATCCAGGTGTGTCACTTGTTTTCTGAGAGGAATGTGAAGGTAGTGGGTATCTTGCTTCATGGTGAGTTGAGCTTACCTTTTGTTCTTCCTTGCTTAATATGTGAGAAAATAAGGGGATAATTCTGTGTCGGGTGGGGCTTAGCAAACTGGGTAACGCTGCTTTCAAAATTTAGAAGTGTTAAATACATGGGGAAGAGATTCTGGAACAAGTGACATTGAAGTAGGGAGCATTTTTGTAGAAGTGAACTATGTGTGAAAGAAAGATGATTTGCACCTATCATTCTCTTGTCACTTCATGTCTTTTGCCAGGGTAGTCATGAAAATGGATCTCTCTGAAATCATAAATGACAGTCATAAGTCATTGCAAGGTGGTAATACATGGACATCTAAGTGAGAGCTGACTTTCTCTTGCAAAATTTCCATCTTAGGAGACAGGTTTTCAGAAGCATGAACTCAGAGATATGCATTTCTTGGGTTTGCTAGTGCTTAATGTGCCAGTGCGTTCTTCCCAGTAGATTGTGAATCTGAGTTGTCATTTGTGACCTTGAAAATCAGCAGACTTTTAAGTAATCCAATGTGTAAGTATAGTAAGGCAATAGGTAAGAAGATGCAGAGATCCCTCAGAATGTCAGTATGAAAGATTTTGATTGCTGCTCAGATCCACTGGGCTACATGCACAAGGCTGTTGCCTCTGGTTTTTCCAGTCTCACTCAAATGAACTCATTTCATATCTTCCTTTTTCTGATACCAGTTCCTGATTTTCATTTCTCTAAAAGTCTCACTTTGGTTCTCAGAAACAGATAAAGGCAATCAGTCCAGTCTTAACTTGCAAATTAGCCCTAAGAACAAACTAAGCTGGGCATCTTCTACTTAACTTCAGTGTTCTTGCTTCTACTTGTTCTATAAGGTTAGTAAAATTTTAATCAGTATTAAAGTTTTGTCAGTCCAATACTGCTTATTACCATTGCCCCAATACTGTTCTCTTCTTTCTTTGTTTGTCTTCCTCTATTTTTGCCTGCTTTAATTTTTTATCTGAGTAATCTCTTTTGGAAGAGAGATTTTTCTTGCCCCATTGCTGCTGCATTTCTCTTCTTGTGAGCTGCACCTCCTGTGTTTTGTGTGCAAACATCCATTGCTGTAAGCTGCTCTTTGAGAGGCAGATATGGCACCAATTCAAGGGAAGCAAGTAGAGGTTTAAACTCTTTGGTTTTGTTGTGTTATATGGAGTTAGAGATGAAGTGCTTGATCTCCAGTGCTGTAATAGCTCCTTTCCTGTTGTCTGTATTTCTTCTCTGTAGGACTTTGGGATGAGCTATGTGTAGCTTCCTAAGGCTGGAATAGACACTAAGGAATTATCTAAAACAATGGGATTCTGCAATATGTCCAGTGTAGTGTATAAAATATTTTCTTTTAAATAATAACACTTGCCATACAATTATTTTGAAATGTTCAATACCATTTACACTTTTGTAGAGCAAGCATCCTTGCAGGGGGACATTGCCAATATGTAGAATAAAAGTCACTGAGTATGGGCAGCACAATATAAAGTCAGGTTTCACTTTGATTGGAAAAGCAAATGGTTGGTTTGGAGTCAAGTGAAGCTTTTTTACACTCCTTCTCTCACCAGGTGGTTGCTGTTATTCTTACATTTCTTTGGTTTCTAAAACAGAGAAAAAAGTAAAATTATTTTTTGTAATTGGCCATGCATTCTAAAAATGCAGAATATTTTGGATGAAAAGTGGATTTGGTAGTAGCAATCTGACTTTTTTTTGGTTTCAGGAGATGCTGCCCTGGCAATTAAGCTACTAAGAACTAATCTTTAGCAGGTCTAGCATATGCATGAAGGAGATGAGAGCAGAAAAGATTCTGCCTTGGAGAGCAGTTTTGTCAGTGATGCTGAAGAGGGTCAGAGTTTGGTGCCTGAGCCTCAAGCCAGGCAGTGTAGGCGGCTTCTGTTGATGCTGCTGCCAGCAACACAAGTTTGACATGGAGGCAGCTGCTCCAGGTGAACCTGTCACTTCTGAGTGCTTTTGTTCCTGTTGAACAAAGCCAAACAGAAGAGTGGAGATGTTTAAGGCACTGGAAGTGCAGTCTCTGCAGGGCTCAGTGGGCATCTGTGGGGCTGTGAGTGTGCAGTGAGCACAGCACAGCTGGGAGCCTGTGCCTGGGTGTAGCTCCTGCAGGCTGAGCCTGTGCTCACTGCTGGGACACATCTGGAGCATTTCTCAGCAGCCAGTGCTCACCTCTAGTGGCTCTAGGTGAAGCTCTGCATTCCCATCGCCAGCTCTGCTGCCTTGCTCCAGGAGAGCTCCAGCAGCACTTCCCTGTCAAAGCAGGCCAGTGGTGCTGGCTTCCACAAGGTTTTGTTTACTGAAAAGGTTGAAGCCTCTTTCGTTGTTTTCGTGGCTCTTTGGGAAAGTGGATTCTGACAAGTGGGGCATAAATCTGCTCCCAGCTCAGTGGTAGTCCTCACTGCATTGGTGGCAAATATCTCTCTCCTGCCTTTCCCTTCGATGTGTCTGTTGAGGATGCTGATACAGCCTGTGAACTGGCACTGTGACTTGAATGGTACTGACTTTTATGTATAAGCCTTTCAAATTTAATTTAAGGATATTATAGTAATGGCTCCCTGTGTGAATATGCCTATTTACAGAAGTATAAATGGTTAAGGCTGTCTTGTGACATGGAGCTAGTGAAGCTGGTGATTTTAATAATAAGTTTTCTATCAAGTTCAGTTCTCTCAGAAAAAAAAGGGGCTTTTTCTTTCCTCCTTAGTAAAAGAATGAGTATGGCCTTCTGTTCTTGTATAATTTGCAAAAACAAAAATAGAAACAGTCTATGGAGATTTAATTCTCTGCTTTTATTAGAAGTGCAGCATACTTTGTGACAGTGTCATGTTCTCACTGTCTAAAGTTCAATCACAATATGCATACATGGTGTGGATTATGTATGTATTTTAAGTAATATATCTGTATTTTAAGTATTTTTTTTAGATTAAAGTTATCAGTCTTTATAGTTTGGTATATTGTAGCTTTTGAAACCCCAGTGTGATCATTTTTCAGGATAATGTATTTATCCAGTTCAGTCACTGTGCTGTTCTTGGTACAACGTGTACCAAAGCTCATCTTTTAAATCCAAAGTTCAATGAAAGAATTGTTAGTTGATGTCTTTTTTTGGTTTGGGTTTTTTGTTTGTTTGTTTGTTTCTGGAAGTATTTTTATTCTCTTCTTTTTACATATGTTTATTTTTTTTTTCGTTAGAGTGCTCCCTGAGGAGGAGGGTTAATGGAGGTATGCACTGCTGACTACAGGAGATGGATTGATTTCTGAAAGCAAGAGAAAATGCCTGAAATGCTTCAGCTTTTTTTTTCCTGCTTTCCTGATCTTTAATCCTAAAACAGAAGGAAAAAATGAAATTAAAACCAGCCTTACAGAGAGCTCTCGTGCAATGGTGATGGGGTTTGTGTTTTGTCTCTTTTCTAGTGTTGATAAGAAATGAGTTCAAAGATACTGAAAGAATGAAATTCTTTGGCTTTTTCATGAGTAAAAGAATTAGTGAGCCTAAAGTATGAAATAGGGATAAAAGCAGTGAGCTAAAAATTGTGTAAGTTCTCTGCGTTGTTAAAAGACCCTCCTATAATCTTCATGCCTTCTGAATCACGTAGTGATTATGTATTATATTGCATGCTTGGTTTCTTTTAAACATAACGGAACAAGTTATTAACTCTATCTGTTGCAAAGGCTGTGGTGTTTATGTTTATATTTTCCTATAGGATGCAAGATCCTGCAAAGTGTAGTCTTCACTTTGTACAGCATTGCATGGTTTGTTAACACACATTTCTTCCTCTGAAATTCCATGGAACTTAATGAACTTCGACAGGACAGACTCAAGGCTGTGTTGACATCACAGCTCCACAGAGATGACTGTCAGATCAGATATCTGGATTAATACAAATTGGTTTAAAATTTTATCTTTTGCTCCAATCTGGCAGAAGCTAAACTGATATAAACCCATCCCAGCCTGACAAGTGTGTGACTGGACAGAGATTGATACAGTGATTTGTGTGTGGTAACTAACACACTCCTCTGACTCAGGGGAGGCGGGTAGGAGGGAGAAGCTTTTTTATCGCTGCTTCCTGCTTTCTCTTTTTGGTGACTACTGTGGCTCCAGATGTCCAGCAGCAGACAGGAGGGTGGGTTTGGGGGATACCTGGGCATGGGGGATTCCCCTACAAGTTGGGGCCACGTGGATTGGCTGGGATTTACAGGATGCTGAGGCTGCTTGGGCAGCTGTGCAGACTGAGCTGGGTTTGCAGGCTGGGCTGCTGCTGTGCTGCTGGGGAAACAGTACAGCCTGAGATTTACATCAGCCACTCCTGGAGGGCCATGATGAGTCTGTGTTGGATGGGTGGTAGCCTCTGCATCTGTGGATGTTGGTTGGCAGTGTAGCCAGCAGCTGGAGAAAGACACGGACTGTATTGTGTTCTTGCTGTAAATTTAGCATGTGTACTCTGGTGGCAGATATCAGCTCCTGAGGATAGTGCCTGTTATGCTGTCTAGACTATATAATAAATGGTCTTGGGCCACATTTTATCTTCCCTGTGATTTGGTGGTCTGCATCTTTTCAAACCACAAGAGAACACTGTTATATTTTCCAAACTGGGGATCTTATTTTATTGATATACTCTCTTCCTCAATTGGCAGGATGATATAATAGAAGCATAATAGTGACAGAACAAGGGTTAGTGGCTTTAAAACTGAAAGAGAGTAGGTATAAATCAGATATTGGGAAGAAATCCTTTACTTTAAGGGTGGTGAGGCTCTGAAACACTTGCTCAGAGGTTCCCCTTCTCACTAAGGGAGAAGCTGTGGATGTCCCATCCCTGAAAGTGTTCACAGCCAGGTTGGGTGTGGCAGTCTGGTCTACTGGAAGGTATTCCTGCCTATGGGTTAGAAATAGGTGATCTTTAAGGTTCCTTCTAAGCCAAACCAGAAGATTACAGAAGAAATATGCCGGATGCTTATTCTTGTGAGGTGTTTCAGGGGAAAGTGTCTGAACTCCACAGTACAGTGTCATATCTGCCCATGTAGAGTATGGCTTCATACATTGTCTTCCTTTGTGATTGAATTCAAGCTATGGAGCATGCAGGAAAGAAGTTTCTTCTGCTTTCTCCTAACTTATGTACCTATGAGAATACTTAGGTATTTACCTAATACTTAGGTATTTACCTAATACTTAGGTTTAATTTTTCATGTGTCTTGACACAGCACTTTTAAATGTTTGACTTTTGGGTTTTTGTGTAACAAATGTAAGCACTGCTGCAGGAGCAATCTGCCTCTGTATACAGGGCAGTCAGTGAATGCCAGTCTGTCTGTGATGGAGATTTCGTGTCTACAGACAAAATCAGAAGAAATTGAAACGTCACCTCAGGTCTCACCAGGCTCTGCTAGCATTTCAAAAGTGTTTCTGCCTTCCAAAGAAGTTATTCCTTCATCCAGTGAAGAGAAGGATTCAATGATAATCCATAGGTATGTTAGCTTAGCATTTTTCCTTGCCTGAGAGCAGATGGCAAAGCCAAGCATTGTGTTGATCATTCTGCTGTGCTCTGAGTCAGTTGTAACACCTAGGATGGCATAATTTTCTAGAGGTTTTCAGTATCCTTGGGGTGCTGAACAGCACTATAAGGAGACAGAACAATTTAAGTAAAATAATTCCATGAAGAAAGGGCTCGGACTTGGTGTGACAAAATTTACAAAGTTTGATTATTTTCTGGCAATTCAAAGATGCAGATCTTAAACTGACAAGGTCTACTAGAATGTCTTTTCAGGTGAGTCTGGAAGCCAGAAATTTCCTGTTTAGAGTTGCCCACATGGAGACACTGTGCCATTCTCATAGCATTTGAGAAATCGTGAATTTGCCAGGTGAAAAGGCAGACGAGATATTGTGGTAAACTTTTTTTTGTCTTTTTCCCCAAGAGAGCAGAGCCTCCTGCTGTAACACATTTTTAATGTTTTTTATAGGTCTGATGAACTGAAACTAAATTTTTGAACTGTTACCATTTAATGAGAATGAAAACTCTGTGTTTCCAGTTCTGTTTCAGCTTTGCTGCTACAGTCCACAAGGCAAAAACTTGAAGCCATCTGGCCTTAGAGAAATGGGAAATATTTTTGTTCTAGCTAGAACACTAAAGCAGGAAAAGAAACCCCAGATATCATAGTTTCCAAAATCTGCAGTTTTCTTTTCCTAATGTAATGATCAAGTTTTCTCTTACGCAGATAACCTTTTCCTAATACTCAACAGTTCTGAACTTTCTGATTAGATACAGAGGCAGGAAAAAAGCTCTCTGAAACTGGACAAGATTTTGGGGGTTTTTCCCTTTCATTTAAAGGATATAATAGACTTTTATGAATATGGAGTTGCCTGAATACAAATGTATGAACATCTCCTATTTTGAGGCAAATTGCTTTGTCATGAAATACAACAAACCCAGAATTTAATTTACCATGTAAACTTCCGTGTCAAAACAGTTTCTGGACTGATAAACAAGAACTGACACTTGACGATATTCCTTATAGTTGGTATATTTTCATCTTCCAAACTAATTTTAAAATGGATTGTCTCTGTCTGAAGATCCAGTGAGTTAGGTTCACTTTGCTGTGCTCTGGTTTTGTATCGCTGGAAGATGTTTGACACTGATGTAACTCAATGAATCACTGTCTTCTTGCTGCCAGCTGCTTTAAAGTGAACGAGTATGTCAGAAGGATTAAAATATTTTACATTGTAGCTGAAATTGATAAAACCAGGTTGTGTTGGATGGTGGTCGCTAGGAAAGTAAACGGTAAGATGCATTTTGTTTACCTTGGTGTTATGAAGTAAAATTACCCTGAAGTAACGTAGATCTTGGCCTGGGTCTTGCTGGCAGTCTTTAAGTTCATACAATGAATGTGGCTGTGATGAATTCATCTCACTGAGTTACTGGTCTGCCACTAAGGGTAGGATTTTTCAAGCATGAGCCCTCTCATCTGCCAGTTAAACATATAAGGCAATTTTCTTGTACCTTGCTATAGTCAACACAGTGAGCACGTCTTTAGGTCAAAGGATGGCAGGATAAGTGAGATGATTTGCAAAATAGCTCAGCCTTACAAAACCCAGCCTGCATCTGTGATCCAAGAGGATAATTGCATAGCAAAATTTCTAAAACTAAACATGAACTTAAATTTGCCAGTCAGTCTCAGGGTTGTAGTTTTCCTGAGATTCTCCTTGGGGTTGGTGTTCCCCAAGGTAATAAGGGTCTCCCAAGGTTGCTGTTCCCTAGGAGTTTCCCCTGGGTTGCTGTTCCCAGAGGTAATAAGGTTTTCAGTCTTCTCTTTGCCCTAAGTGTTACACACCAGAGGTAGAGACGACAAACTGAGTCCGCCGGTGCACATTTCCAAGGTTGTTTATTCTTCATTATCTCAGTCCTTTTTCAACTCTGCCAGGCACTTCCCTGGCAGGGTACCTTATCTTAGTTCTTTCTCAGCTCTGCAAGGTGTCTCCGCAGAGCAGGACACGCAGCAGGACTGGGCGGATCAGAGAGCCCCGCACCTTATGTACAGTACCCTTGACCCAACCACTGTCTGAGACGTATTTTTTATTTACAAAATTTTACCAATACCTATTACCTATACTAACATGTCAGTTCTACTCTAAACCAATCTCTAAAACCCAACTCAGCACAAGATGGGGGACGAGAACAAGAACAAGGAAGACAGGGGCCACTCCCCAATTCCTCCATCTTGTCTCTTCAGCCCCATATACTAAGAATCCTAATTTCTATATTTATATTCTATAATAAACCATCCACTACTTATTTCAAATTCTTAGGATTTGTGATTCTTCCTGCATGTGAGTGTTCAATCCCATGGACAGGGATCAGAGGCAGTGTCCTCCTGGGACCTGTGTGGGTCTAACTGACCCCCCTGTACAGATCCCAGACTCCCCTGTCCGGTCTCCAAACCCTCCAGGGTGGCCAGAGGGATGTTCTAGACTCCGACAAGTCAGTTTTGCTGACTGGCAAATTTGCCTTCGGTCTGAAGTCATTAGGAGCTTATTTTTACATGAAGCATTTGCAGTCAAAACAGTGTTGCTATCTCTGCATCATTTCTATGGAAAGATTAAAAAGATTGCAGGAGTTTGGGAAAGAAATCTTGCCCTTTGGCCTGGAATGGCTGCCAATTCTGTTACATCATGCCATTCCAGGTATCAGGAGATCAAGTTTGCTTTTGCAGGACTAATCCTTACCGTGTGCTGTTAATGGGAAGTTTGGGAGTCTTCTGCAAGTAGTGATGGCACAGGGCAGGGTGTGTTCCCTCTGAGACCAAGGTGGGTGTCTCTGTTAACACTCCCCTGCACCTCCAGGGCATGTGTGTGCTCTGTGCTGTGGCTCTCCTCTGTCTCCTGACCACTGGCTGAACCGGCCATCTGCACTCGCTACTGTGAGGAGCCCTGGGGTTTAGAGGGGTCCTTGATCTGAAATGATCCTTCCCTGCACCAGGGCAGCTCTCAGCACGTGGGCTTCTACCTTCCCCAGCCCGTGGCAGTCATTGATCAGACAAGGCATTCATTCCCAAGAGGTCTGTCAAAATCCCATCAAAGAGCTTTGTCTACAGACCTACAGACCAGCTTTATTCTTTCATTTGGAATTTCACTTTATTGTTTTGTATAGGTATGGTTGATGTTGCATCAGTAGGAAAAGTATTCCCTGTGGAGCTTAACAACACTGAGTTGCTGTTGTAGTCACAGTGTGACTCTTATTACCCACTGGGGCAGTGAATGTTGCACCAAGGAGACAAGTGGTCAACATCCATGCCTTTGTCTTTCTCACATTTTAGTATCTATAACGAGAGGGGGGGGGGAAAACCTCTTTGCTTATCATTATTGGAAGAAAACAATGGTCATATATTAGCATCTGAATTAAAATAAACAGTCTGTAGATATCGAGGACAGATTTTCTGCAGTCACTTTAGAAACTTTGTTCATTTATTATTAAGTATTTAATGAGAACAGCAAACCGGTGATAAAATTGGACTTTGGAATTTATCTTAAGACAGAATGCAAATGTTTGAACATTTTTTGGTTTTGGTCACCATTGTTTTTGCTATCTCTGAGGGCAGTTCCCTTTAATTTTGAAGCCCTGTTCATAAGTACCAAAAGCAAAGGACTAAATGTCATTTAAAAGCAATGTAGCAATACTTGCCAACAGCACAGCTTTAGTAGATTCTGAGACAGGAATGTGGGAGCAGTCACAGCCTTAAAAAAACAATAATAAGCTTTAGCAAGTAGAGAATCTACAAAAATATTTGAGAGTTGTGCATGATCTCTTCTTGCTGTGTTGAGTTTTTGCTCTCAAGATTTTTTGGGGTTGAGTTTAGGATTTTTTTCTTTAGAAACCCCACAGAAGACTTCAAAAAAATTGATAAAAATATTTACTTAACAGCTGCCTTGAAGTCCACTCCCTTGCTAGAGTTAATTTTTTTTCTCCTTTTCCTGGCTGTTTTATCTATCTTAATGGAACTTAGTTCACGGATCATAGCATTTTGTGCCAAATTCTCATTGCGTTTATTATTATAGTGGTGTGGTGCATTTGTCTTGCAAAAAGTATTAGCTGACATGACCTCTGCTCAGAAGTGTGCATCAAAGTTAAGGAGGTCACGCCTTCAATGGGCTGCTATGAGCACAGCTAAGAATCTGGGTGGAGTTGATATCTCCACAGCAGGAATTTGTCCCATTCTCATAGTTTTAAGAGATAATTGGTTTCCAGCAAAAAGATTTCACAGCTTCAAGACTGAGTATTGGAGGAGGAAGAGGATTAGTAACTGTTTGCACACAGTTTTAAGCGATCACAGAACTGTCACTCATGCTTTACCCAGAGAGTGAGCACCCAAATCTCCCTACAGGGAGCATCCTTGCTGTCCCCAGTGAAGAGGAGAAGAGTGGACGGGTGAATTCCTGCATTTGGATGACATTCTGAAGGGCTTTCCATTTCCCAGCACTTAATGACTTCATGCCTTTACAAATAAGACTTTGAGGTCATCCATCATTCACATTGTCACAGCTGGGAGTTGAAGAGAAATAAAATATTTTGCTTTTCTTGCAGTAAGCCAATTTAGGTCATGTTCTGTGCTAGTAGTGCAATATCAAGTCATGAAAATAAGCTTAACTCTGTGGTTTGATAATATTCAGAAATAATTTCAGGAAACATAATTTCAGTTTTGATATATAGAGCTCCTGGCTTCTCAGGCATTTAGGTATGTATTTTGCAGGCCAGACATAGTGTTTCTGCTGTCCTGATGTGAAGTTTCAGGACCAAAATATTCGGGGTTTTCATGGTGAAAAAAGCTAGGCTAATACACTAAATCTTCAAGTAATTTTAAAACTGTTATTATCTTATTCAAGTTTTCAGTGTTGTTATATTATTGCTAATAAAGTCTCAGGAAGAACATTGTGGGAATGCTGAGTAAGGCGCAGTAGATTACAGGTGTTTTTTCACACAATGAAAAATAAAATGCAATAGTAGTGTAAAACAACCCAAATATTTTCTGTGGCATAAAATTTCCATATCCTGTGAGATTTCTTTAATTAGAAGCTAATGCTAATGTTTTGCTTTTAGCAGGAGGAGTTGAACAGTGGTTTGATAGGATAGTCATTAGCTGAGGTAAAATGCTCATCATTAACTGAACAGAAAATGACAAATACCTTTTCTTCTGGGACAATCAACCTCTATCGAAAATCCTTATGCAGCCTGAACTTCCTGCTCCGCACAACTTACACAGAGCCTGTTAGTGTTTTATTGTGGAGATGAGAATATTCCTTCTGCTATTGCTTTTCAAGGAGTAATGGGATCCCCTTCTGCCAAAGAGTGAGGGGAATAGCTCCTTTCCTTTGGAAAGATCATTTTCTCTGGGCTAAAGGAAAAAGATTAAATAGGCTGCAACAGCTTCTCCTTAGCCTTCTCTAGGTAGGAAAATAAATCTGGTAGATGATATGCACCCTTTTTTTCATTTGCCTTTCCAAAGCTGAGGAAAATGTCAAACTGTTCTCTTGTCCCAGAAGAACCAGGAGGGAGGGGCTTGGAAATAGTGCAATCTCCTCCTGGTAACTGGGATACTGCAGCCATCAGGGAACCCATTGTGGCAGAACAAGTCCTTCATGGGGTTTTTGGTTCGTTTTTGTTCTGGAATCGGGAGAATTGTGCATGAGCGAAAATAGAAAAATCCCCTGAGCTGGCAAATCTGGTTTAAAATGTGCAATGAAGACAGCACTGTTACCATGCTCTCGCAGAGCTAAGGACTGCCAACAGCAAGTCAAATACAACAGAGTGGCCAAAAGAGAAATATCCTTTGTATTTTCAGAGATTTACTGATTTGGCTGTCATAGGAAAGAACAAGTCATCTTGTGCGTAAGCACTTGGACGTGCAGTTCCACTGGCTGGTGTGTGCTGGCGAGTGGGTGAAAGGAGTACTTGCTACTGGCTGTAAATAGTATTGGTAACTTCAGCTTTGTTAGCTGGAGTGCACGACTTTCTGTGTACTTCCACAAAAGCAGTCCCAGTGTCTGCTTTGTAAGCAAACAGGATTGAATGGTAACAGTTGTATAAATCACCCTGATTCGGGATACCTTGAGACTTCTGGCGTTTGACCTTAATCTTGCTGAAGGTTGGGTGAAGCTTGGAGCCAGTTTAAAAGTAGTGTGGCCCTATCAGTAGGACTGAGAGTCCCTCGGAAAGACTGTCTTAATGTGAGTAAAATATTAATTATTGTATAGCACTGATATTAATGAGAAATGTAGATCATTTTTGTTGTGAGTTAAAACTGTAGAGTATATACACAAGTTCACTCTTACAGGAGTATTTCACAAAGCTTGGGCAGCAAAAATAAACCATAAAATGTAGTATTACCTTTTTTGTGCAGGTTTGAAGAATTGACCTGCTCAGTCACAGGCCAGAACCTCTTTCTGTTTTTCATGTGCATGCTGAAGGTGAGGCAATAGGCAGCACGGTGCTAGTACAACCATAAATGCAGAATTAAGCCAAGAAGATGCTTCTCTCTATGCCACCTTGCTTTACTCCTGACAGTGCTGCTTCATTTCTTGTCACTTGATTGCAGACATGAGTAACTTTCTTAGAGATACCTCAATGCCATGCCTGCCTTTCTGCCTCCTGCTCTGCTCTCTGGGCCATGGCTACACAGAGATTAAACCATGTCAGAGAACTTCCTCTGGTGCTGGCACTCGATCATCGACACCACCGGTGGGTGTGTGGAGCCAGCCTAGGACAGGAGTTATTTTTGACAGACCTTTGGGCATAGTCACTCTGCAGGGGAGGCAGTTTTATAGCGTGGATGAAGGCTGTTCCCTGCCAGCTGGGTCACTGCATGAGCACAGACATGTGCAGTTTGTGAATATACATTTCACTCTTTGGTTTGGGGTTTGTGGTTTTCTCCAGCACAACACAGCACTTCAGCCCTGAGTGAAAGAACCTTTTTGTTGACTGTCCATATCAGCAGTGATAAGCCATGGTATTGGGAACATCACAGGGCTGCTGAAGCTTAGCAGACGGTAGAGCTAAGGCAGCCAACCACACATGTGCTCTTTGGCTGGCAAAACACTTTGCAAATGCATTTGTTTTGATCCTGTTCAGGAGCTAGCAGAGAGTGTCTTTCCACCACTGCCAGTTAACAGTGCTAACACAGGTAATAATTGCACTGTGCTGTGTTCCCTAAGTGTAGGGACAACCCTGAGGTTGTCACACACCTTCTGATGAATATTTATAAAATACAAGCTTCTGTCACTGATGTACATGAAGCTGTGCTTGCTCAGCACAGCAGTGACACACAGCAAAAGCCATGACCAAAGCCAACTTCTCTGGGCCTTTACAACCCCCTTTGGGGACAGTGGGGTCTGTCTCTACCAGCACTTAGAAACCTCCAAAATCTTCAGAGCATGATGCCATACAAACAGAGTAGGCAGGAATATTCACTATCACAGTTGAATAGAGAGGGTGAGGTTAGCTCTTAAGCCACTGGAAAACTCCACCTTTTAAAGGGCCATGTAACCTGTATCCTGCATGGCTCTCTTTATGCTCAGGCCCTGTTGGTACCTCAGTACGGAAACTTATTAAATATACAGCAAATTCACACAGGTAATAACTCATTACAGCATGTTACAAGTTTCAGTAGGTGGGGTTTTTGTTGCTGTTTCAGATGTGTTTGCTAGTGCACTAACAAGGCACAGTGGGAATTTCTTAGGCTGCCCAAGCACACCCAGAGGCATACAGTAACTTAGCCTGGATGGGAGATGGAGGATGTAGGAGAAAGCTATAAACTCTTCCTTCTTGGAAAAGCCTTTTTTATCTGCTTCTTAACCTGGAACAACTGAGTGTTCTCATTCTGTCATTACTATTTTGTCAATTAATTGTTCTAAATGTAAGATATTTTTCTGTTCAACTGGTGATGCATGCATTCCCATATCTATAATGCAGACACACGTGTCTGCTTCCACATTTTATGTGGAATCCTTACAGCTTCTGCAGGTTTCCAGCTATATCTGTGTTTTGCACTAGTTTCCCTGGGGTTGTTTTACTGCTGAGGCAGAGTCCAAGATTTAGAAAACAGGTCTAGATCCAGCACAGTACAAAAGCCATATGATGGCTTAGATGAATGTTTCTTGGCTTGTGGAGTTTTAAAATCCATGGTGGCTGTCAACAGAGCCAATAAATTCTCCATCCTTGGCGTCAGATAGCAACACAGTACTATTGGCAAGGTAAATGTCTGCAGTTTGGAGTTTATCATCTATCCAGAAGGTATGTCTTTATACAGAAGATGCCTTTAATATAAAGAAAAGTCTGTGAGGAAGTGTATAATATGACCAAGAGTGAAGCAGCAGATTGTGACTCTTTTTACATGAGGACAAATGTGAAGTGATTTAGTAGCCTTATTAATTCAAACTGGAATGAGCAAATCTGGTGGTAAGGTCAGTGGGGAACAAACATTCAGTATAATTTTTTACATTCAAAATGTGGATCCTAAATTCTGGAACAAGATACTCAAGTAAAAACATGAGGTAACATCCTGATTAATAATGTTTTCTTCAACAGCAGTGTACTACAAAATGACCTTTCAAGAATTTTGTTAAGAAAAAATAAGTCCTGTATTTATTTCAAACATTTGCTGATTTTATGCCAGCATAAGATAAATCTAAGCAACTGTAGGTACACAGATTAGTAGGCTATCAAATGCTTTTTGTGCATCATGTTTTAATAAGGGCAGATACTTTTTTTAATATACTTTTTTTTTCTTTTTTTTTAAATTTTAGGCATTGCAAAGGCAATCTCTGGTGTTGTCTAGAATGAGTCAGTATGGCCAGCCCAGGGCTCCATTATATGGCAAAATAGTTGTCTGCTGGGAGGCTGTGCTGTTTGATGACAGAAGTGTTAGGGAGCAGGACAGAGCCATCCCTTGGGGCACAGCCTGGCCAGTGGGATGCAACTTGCACTGCCATTCTCTAGAGCTGACTCAAATAGTTCATCACAGGTGGGTAAAAGGGAATACAGTTTACAAGGGCTAACTATCTTTAAAATCATACTGCTGCTGAAGTACTGTATGTGCTGTAACACAGAAGAGTATTAAGCAGAAGATAAATGACAGTCCTTTTCCCTCCACATCCCTCTGATTTATTGCTGTATTCTTTTGTTAAGAGCTGCTTAGTTTTTTGTTTGCCTTTGTATTGTACAGCAGTTGTTTTCCTTTTGTGGTAGTCCTGAAGGGCAGGAGGGGGAGTAGTTACCACAGGGCAGTAGGACTAGAGAAAAACACTGAAGAAAAATGGGCTAACAGGGTTAGAAACCTAACGTGGTGCCAGCTGAGATGTCCTGTGTGCCTTCAGGAGTTTCCCCTCAGCTCATGGCTGAGTCCCAGTGGTGGAGGTGAGCGCTTTTAGGGGGTAGGACACTGACACTGAGCTTTTAGGGGAGAGGACAGCTGTGGCTGCAGCCCCACCTCTGTCAGCTCTCCCCCTGGACAGGAGCCTCTTGTCTCATGCAGGGACAGCAGCAAGGGGCTGGGATGGCTGCCTGGCTCATTGCTGAGCTCAGGAACACTTACCACCCATCAGTTCCTATTGCAAAAGGCAGACTCCACTCAGTTGTGTGAGGTGCTATGATTGAAATGATTACCTCTTCTGCTCTCTTCTCCAGTGAGATAAACGAGCTGGGTCAGTGCCTCTTCCCGCTTTGTTCTACCATCTGCCCTCTTCCTCTCATAATTTTCTGAGAGTTTTTGTCTGGGTAATCTAAGGTTTAAAAAAAACTCTTCATCTTGCACATCTGGAATGATTCTTACCCTCTCACCCATGGTACAGTGAAAAAACAAGCAGGCACGTTTTCTAAAGCTATCTTCATGAGGATGATGGATGATTCTTAGAGTTACTTCTGTAATTAGCAGAAGAATTGAAAAGAAATGAGAACCTGAGATGTGCAGTCATGCTTTAATAGTTGACATTTTAGTCTTCTACCTTAGAAGCTTAAGGTTTAGATGAAGGAGTTCACTTCTCTTTTTTATGCAACTATTTGTATAAAAAATCTAACCCCAATAGATTTTGTTGATTCTGTTTGGGTGCAATGGTAGGAAACTATTTTAAAAATCAACCTGAGACTTTTTAGGCTGGTAGAAAATCTTTATTGATTTGGAATACTGTATAATAAACTCACAGCCAGACTTTTCAGATATCAAAAATTAATATTTCAATGTGCTTGCAAAGGCCATATATTGTTTTATTGTGTGCTTTTCTGCACATCCATAAAATACTATGGGAAGGAAAGAGTGAAATTAATTTCCAGAGAAAAATGTTTTGGGATACTGGGCATTTTTCCACTGAACATCTCTGTGGAAATCTGGAAAAAAATGTTATTTCAGTTCTGTACAAGAAAACAATGTTCAAACTTTACTCTTTCCCATCATCAGTAAATTTGAGAAAATTCTTTTGTAATTATTGACTAGCAGAGAAATTGAGCTTTTAGTTTTAGCAGTTTAGGAGATTATTTACTTTCAAACAAACAGTCTTCTTGGAAGTGTGAACTATGGATGGTATTTGTACTATTGTTTTCTGATTTGCTTTCAGATAGAGGGCAGTTTTAGCCCTTTGGAAAAGATGAGGGAGGAGGACAGTATTAAAACTGTGTCATTGCAACATGTGGATTCTCTGCTCCTTGCACTTCCCTGCTGCTCTCTGCAGCCCGTTGTAGCCTGAATGCCTCCTGTATAGGACAGACTAGCAATAGCCAAGTCTCTCATGGACTTGAAAGAGCTTTGACTCTTTTCCTCCTGAAGGCTATGGGTGGTTTTTTGAGTGAAGACAGTAAAAGGCAAGGAGCTTAAAGCAGCATTAATTTATATTGGTTTGTAGTACTTGCTGTTACATAGTCACAATGCATCAGAACTCGTGATGAGTATATTATTGCTTCATCTGGTATTTTATTCTCTGTACTGCTGTTCATTTTTGTGGAAGTTCACATCCTTAGTAACAGAACTCAATGGGACAATTTTCAGGGTGAATTTTTGTGCTGCTGGAAAACATTCTTTTAGAGGTTGGCACCAAATTAGTTGAAAGCTGTTGTTGTTTAAATTTATGGGGGGTCCCCGGGGAGTGCCCCCCGGAGACCCCCGGGGTCTTTTGGGGTCGTGGTGTTCCCGTGCTGGCAGGCAAGGAGACTCAGATGCCGGTGGGATGCTGATGAGGTGAGGGTTTATTCACTGAGGGAGAGGGGAAGGGGGGAGGGGGAAGGGGGGGAGAGGAGAGAGGAGCGTCCGGACGCCTCCAGGGGAAGAGGGGCAAGAGGGGGCAGAGCCTTCTGCCTTAGCATTCTTATCACAGAGGTTCAAAGGGGCGCGGTAACATTCTCCAGCCAATGAGGTTACAGATACAGGATACTACAGGGAGGATACAGACTTGGGATAAACCATACATTTTCTAGGGGTGAGCTAGAGCAAACCATTTCCATAAAATGCAATCCCACAAGTCACCCTTTTTTTCTTTAAAATGTGAGAAGAGAAATATGACATATGACAATTAACAATTTAAAAAATGAAACAGTAATTACAGTTTTGCAGCATGAAACCAAATACAATTGCAGTAAGGATTATGTTATACTGTGAACAGTTGATCTGACCTTGTAATTGCAGTAGACAGGTTATGTGAGTTTATATTGCAAGATTTGAAACAAGTTAACAAATTTGTTTGAGCCTTTCCAGCGTGACTGGCCTAATAGTGTCTAGCCTTTTCCAACTGGCTTTTCAGACCACCACAGCCCCCAGCTTAGGCTGAGGCGCTGACCTCTGCTCCCATTCCAGGGACAGGAAAACACGTGGAGTTCCCCGGGCTCCACACACGGCTTCAGATTCTCCAGGTGGCCTGCTGCAGTTCCCCCATTGGGGCCGGGCAGGGGCAGTGAGGAATTTAAATCAACTCAAGCTGCCATTTATCTGTCACGGAATTCCCGTAAGGCCTGAACAGCAAGTCACCGACACTCACGGATCTGAGCCAAACCACTCCTTTCACTTTCCAACTGGTTCAACCAAAACAAAAGACCCCCAGTTTTAGGTCATCAAAAGAAAAACAAAAGAAAAAAACTACAAAAACCGTCAAATACTTTCTCAGACACCAATTTAGGTTATCAATCACCCTCAGAACTAACTGAGGACAGCATAAACCCAAAAGCGTTACAGATTCAATAGTCTACACTACTGAATCGCGCCTTACAAGAAGACAATTCAAAAACTGCTTCCCTTGGATCTACACTTGTGACCTGAAAAGGCCTCTGCTTTCTAAAACAGAAAACAGGGGAATCTGCAATATTTACACACACAAAACTAGAAAGGCATAATTGTAAAAACTACTTCATGGGGATGGGAAGGAAATGGAGGGGTTTGGGACACCCTGCTGTTTGGCCAGAACAGCAAGGGACAGGGGCAGAAAAACAGGGAAAGGGAATCGAAGTAGCATTAACAATTATACAAGGCTGTAAAACTGGTATTACAAATTCACTTTAGCTTTGGGGTTTGGTTTCTTAGCGTTTACCTTGTGGGACTTGGAAAGCGGAAGATGGGACTGAGAGCACGTGGCCATGGTGGCCATGCGGTCACAGCGCAGCACGTGGTGTTAGCTGTGCCATGCCGGGTTGAGCAGGAAAGGGTTAACTCTCGGGGGTTTGTTAAGGGAAAGGGGGTTAGGGAGAAGGAGCAGTGAGGGGAGGAGGGGGTAAGGGTAAGGAAGGAGGTTACACAATTTACAAAACCGAGTTTTGGAAGGTGCGGGGCTTGGGCACAACTGAAGACTGCTTTTTCCTTCTCTGATGGCTGTCTGGCTGAGTTCCTTTCGCTGCTGTCCAGGGCTGCTTGTCTGCGCGGCTTCTCCCGGTGCTGGGGCCTGCGCGCGCTGCGGCGGGGCCGGGACCACGTGTTGGCTCCGCCGGGACTGCCCCGCGCCGCGGCCGCGCCGGGCCGGGGCCGCTCCGCCGCCGGGGCCGCGCCGGGCCGGGGCCGCTCCGCCGCCGGGGCCGTGCCGCTGCCGTGCAGCCCGCGCCGCCGAGCCGAGGCGGGCCGGGGCCGCGCCGCCGGACCGAGGCGGGCCCGCCGCGCCGGGGCTCACGCTGGAGCCTCGCCGTGGCGGAGCCACGCCGGCCCCACGCCGCGCCACCCGGCGGGGCTGCGCAGCCCGTGCAGCGCCGAGGCGGGCCGGGGCCCCAAGGGGCCGGGACCCGGGCCCGCGCCGGGCTGGTCGGCGGTGGTGGGACGGCCGCGTGGTGGCTCACGAGGTCTCTGCGCGGTGGGGGAGGGGCCGCCCCGGGCCGCGATGGCCCAGAACGGCCGGTCCACCGGAGACGGCACAGAAACGGAGTTACCATGGTCCATCTGGTCTCAGGGTCGCTGATGCTGTTGCCCGACGTTGGTGCGTCATCTGTTGTTGTTTAAATTTATGGGGGGTCCCCGGGGAGTGCCCCCCGGAGACCCCCGGGGTCTTTTGGGGTCGTGGTGTTCCCGAGCTGGCAGGCAAGGAGACTCAGATGCCGGTGGGGTGCTGATGAGGTGAGGGTTTATTCACTGAGGGAGAGGGGAAGGGGAGGGGGGAGGGGGAAGGGGGGGAGAGGAGAGAGGAGCGTCCGGACGCCTCCAGGGGAAGAGGGGCAAGAGGGGGCAGAGCCTTCTGCCTTAGCATTCTTATCACAGAGGTTCAAATGGGCACGGTAACATTCTCCAGCCAATGAGGTTACAGATACAGGATACTACAGGGAGGATACAGACTTGGGATAAACCATACATTTTCTAGGGGTGAGCTAGAGCAAACCATTTCCATAAAATGCAATCCCACAGAAAGCCAGTAGTAGATATAATTGAAAACTGCGACCGACTGTTGTTTGTTTCGTAATAGCACAGCATATGCCCAGCTCCTAGGGGAAAAGACTTGCAGCAGCTGAAGAATGCAGCCTGTGATCTCCTTCTTCCCAGGGGTGCTCCACCCAGCCCTATCACTATAAATGGACTTCAGGGAATTGCAGCAGACAACGAGCTAAGCAATGGCAGGTTCATCTGCAGCTGACATTTTTACTGTTGGGCATGAAATTAATGAAATATAGCCTTGAGCTGCTTAGTGCAAGGTCTGCAGCTTTGTGTGAAGTGTGGTTTGGGCTCTGTTAGGATGGGTCAGTGCACTGAGAGTGGTGGAAGCCTGATCTGCCCAAGCCACTTCTTTCACAGCACTGTGGGAGGGGCTGGGACTGGGGCTGAACAGATGCTCAGCCTTGGGCAGCTTTTTGGCAAGTTTGCCACAAAACCGCACGTTTTATCAAGCAGCTGTGGAGTTGGCCACTGAGAAGTGACTTCACGTGTCTGCAGCCTTGCTAGCACAGGTCAGAGCTTGGAGGAGACTTAGGGGTGCTCACCAGCCAGGGAAAATGGGATTTAGAGGAGGAATTTCGTTCATTCACTACATGTTTGCTGTTTAGCCACAGTGTGGCTACACCTCTGTGCAGGCCACCTTGCACTCCTTCCCTGCATGGGAGGAAATGGGGAAAAAAGCATTGCTGGAGTTTTGCCCTTATCTCTGTGAGCCAAACAAAATTAATTGCTTCCCCAAAAGTTCCTGTTTCTCACTGCTGGTTGGAAGTGGTGCTGAGAATGTCTCGTTAGAGATAGTGGTATTTTGAACACAATCCCACTGCAGGTCTGGTCTGCCCCAAGCTGATGTGTCAGCATTTGAAACATCCATAATTAGCCTGCACTTTTGTTATTATTGGCTTTCATTTCTCTGTCAAATGGAAAGGGTGAAATTTCACAAGGTCTAAGGGATTCCTGAAGGATAATCCAGTTCACTCTGTAATGATTTATTTATGGTAATAATGATGTTAAGAGTAATAACACCGGTAACATACGCTTTAATTAATTCTGTGCTGTGTGAAAAGTCAGAGGGGAAAAGCATGTTTAATGTTTATTCAGCAGAGGATTTGAGTAGAGAAGTGTAAGGGAAGTAGCCTTCTGTGGAATAATAAACACAAAGCTATACATTGAACAAATGCTTCATTTTTATTATTCCCTCAGTTCCAGCTGGAAGCATTATTGACTAGCTGTATCCACCTTTACCAAAACTTCTCTTGTATGTATAATTCTCAGGCTGTCACTTTCCAAAGGCACAGAGAGCACACCTGCAGGCTTCTCTCTGCAACAACTGGAGTTTTATGTGTTCCTTACATAAATACATACGACGAGATGTGCCTAGACTTTCACATACCTCCTGGAGATAAAGCTTTAAAGCAAATACCAGATACCACAAAGATATTTTAACTCATAAAAATGCCACGAAATGTGCAAGTGTTGCAAATGCCTTTAAAATCAATGTCTTCTTTTAGAAATGTACCCGATTTTCAGCTTGGCCCCTGGAAAGTCATTCTTGTAGCTGAGGATATTTATTCTGTTCCATTTTTTGAATGGGATGCAGCTGTTGAATTCTTCAGACCTGAGTAAAGGCTCTTAAAGAGTTTTATTTATATCTGTTTTTTTTTCTGTCGTCCTCTGTTTCTGAACAAATAGCAACAAGTTCAGCTATTGAAAATTGTCATACTGCAGCTAAGGCAGGTTTACTTCTCTGAAGAGCTGGACATTTACGTGAGTACATATGTGTAATTATATGAAAGTGAGTGTCATTTCTGAAGGACACTGGCATGAGGTAGACTCTTCCCCCTAGTGCAGAAGCTCCTCTAGGAGATCCCTGAGGATCCGGAAAACAAAGGGCATGTCTAAGGCGATCAACTAAAACTCATCCACAGCCTGTTAGAAGTGTATTGCAATGATACTTAAGTGTATAATCCCTCTTATTCCAAAATACAGGCTTTTGGATTGGGTTTCCCTTGAGTATTCTTTGTGATGATTAGTGAGTTGTATCAAGTAATCTTATTTAGCTCATTAAAGGGAATAATGCAGATATGAACTCTTTAGACCCTGTAAACCTCGAAATTAATCTGCTCTCTAACCATATGTTACTGAAAATCTTTGATAGAAAGCTGAAGTTCTGTGATATTTTGACGTGAGTAGAGTTTGATAAAAGTTCCAAAGCAGCATGCAGGGCTGTTCAGTGTCTGTGGGATGGGGAGTTCTTTGTACAGCAACAGTGTGAGATCCAGCAGGAAGCTCAGCCTGGCAGGCAGTTGTTGGTTTTACAAGGATTCTGCAGTGAAGGCTCTTTGCCCCCCTGTGTCTGTGTGCCTTCTTTCTGCAAGAGCTTCGTACCGGCTCTTAAGGCTACACTCTTGGCTCCTCCTCTTTTCACTGAACGCTTTGCACAATCAATAATGAAAGGTAAAATTCAAAGAGGCTTATGTGGATCTTTGAGCTGACTAATGTATATTTTAAGTGCAGTAATAATAATGTCAATAAGAGGAGCTTTTGTGACTATTTAACACAGCCATATTAAAATAATTGGACTGGGGATGCTTGCTAGATTGCCATTAAAAAAATTAGATAGGAACAGAGAGCATTGACAATCAACAGCCAAGGTATACAGGGAATAAGGGGAGGGGAAGACAAGAAATAGAAGAGGGGGTAAGGAGAGGACACTGCAAAGCTTTCATGCTCTTCATTTATCTAAAAATAGGTTTTCAGTCGGCCTTCGAGTTTGTTTATGTTTATCTTTCCTTTGGAGACTGTGGATGGAGACGTGTCTTTTCAAATGCTTTGGGAGTAGGGTCTGTGCTCTTTGAGCTTGGTGTCTGAAACAGGACTTGGAGCTGTGGTTGCACATTTGGGGAGCTGCTGTGAGCTTCTCCCTGGCCATGCAGCTCCTCTGAGGCCTGGACAAGACTCTTCCTGCACCCTCTTTTTTAAAATCTAGTGCAGCATTTTCCAAAATATCAGTTAAGTCCATAGTTCTCTCTGTGCTCTGCTTTCTGCAGGTCAGATATCTAAACGCCTCCAAAGGTGGGAGTTTGTCCTTGTGCTTCAAGGACCGGTGAGGTGTGGGCTGTACCTAATGCTGCTTGTCACACCTGGATTGTGGAGCTACACTAAAAATAAAATCTGCTCTGTGGCTTTATAAAAACAAAGCTGTAAAGTGGCGTTTTCAGGATATTGCAATGACTCGGAATATGTTTGACTGCTTTTAAAAGTCTTTGAGAAAATACAGAGCATACTCTTCTTGGAGATTACAGCAACAGCATGTTGGCGCAAACCCAGCTTTGGTTCCTCCAGAATGGCCTTTCTATTCTCCATCAGCCTTTCAGTCTCTGCAGCTGCTTATGATGTTCTCCTTTTCTGGAAAGAGGAATGATGCTGCAAGTTCTCTCTTCATTTGTCTCAATGTATGGGCTTTTATTAGAGTCCAATATAACTTGTCACAATACTTACATCATCTCTTTTGGAGTCATCAGTTTCTGGTGATGGATAACACTTAGAATCAAGAGATAAAAAACCCCAAGTTAAATATGTTTAATGGGTTTTTATTTGCTTTCTGCTTTTTAGAGATTATGAGACACAGACAGAGAGTATCTGGAGCAGATGGGTGTTTGTGGTTACTGGACCAGACAGCAGAGATATAATTAAGTGCCTTTTTTGCATATGCAACTTGCAACCACTTCTCTATTTTCACAGGTCTTAGGATCATTTGAAGTGTAAATTTAATAGAGGTTGTTGTACTTCTCTTATTTATTTCTATTTTTGAATGAGCTGTTTCAGCTGAACCTAGTGCATATAACCTTGTATGTCTGTGGATGCTCAGTCTGTCTTGCAGGCTCTATGGTAGGGTTCCAAAAGGAATACAGAAAAACCTAGACTCTAGTCAGTGTTTTTCAGTTACATTTCATGGAAATGCAAAGATCCAGTATGTTTTTATTCACAATAGCTCTGCTGTGTCTCCTAGAAGCAATTCTACAGGGGGTTTTATACCCCAGGTTCTTTCTAATGAGCCTGGAGGGCTTTTGGTGGTGCAATGCCATCCCTGGAAGTGGAGGAAGGAATCTGCCACAGGAACTCTGCTTGCAAGGGGAAAGATTCTTAGTTGTACATATAAAGTTCTTGAATGGCACCTCCCATGAGGCACACTGGCACATTTTGGGCCAAAAACATCATTCTTGGCTGCAAACGTTTTTTAGATTTTCACCAAGCCATCATCATTGTCCACAGAAAACCTATCTCTCATGAGTGTTCTTTCAAGACAGAATCCTATATGTTTTTCCACTTAAAAAAACCATGAGATTTAAGGTCAATTCTGTTTCTGAAGCTATTTTTGAAAGTCCCATGAGGCATTTATGTCTAGAATTGGTCATTGATGTAACAAGAGATCAGCCAGAGGAATTCTCTATGCCTGCTAATTTGGTTCTCTTAATCCTGCACCTCTCTGGAGTGTGAGTGGGTCCTTGGAATTCTGCACAATTAAGAAACAAACTAGAAGTCCCACGCTCCTTGTCTGTGAATGACAAAGTTACAACTCAGAAGCATGTAATTTTCCTAGGAGAGTTAAGGCCAAGCTCAATTCAGAATTTTAAGATTAATATTTTTGAGTGCTCTGGGAAGAATTTAATCCAAGTAACAAAGCAAATCTTCATTTTCTTCCTTTTTGTTGCTAATAGGGTATATTTTATATAACCTCCCCACAAGCTGTGAATATTTTGCTTTAGAACATTTAATTCTGATAGCCTGTTTTTAAATATAAAGCTGTGCATTACTGAAAAAAAGGTAGTTTGAAATGGAAAAAATAATTCCTTAGATGTGCTGGTAGCTAATAGAAATTATATACAAATAAGTTCAACTAGACAGTGTAGACAGTGTGCCCCAAAGAACCCTAGGCATTTTTTGCAGAGATCACTTCTAGTGTGTAGTGAAGAACCTGAAGAACTCAGGTTCAAAGTAGAATTCAGTTTCTAAGAAGGAAACTGTGTCAACTTGTATTTCCAATAAATAGGAATTTGTGCCTATAGTTCCAATATTGTTTCACTTTTTCTTTTTAATCTAAGATACAGGAAAAAACCTGTCTCTGGAGCTCAGAAGTAAAAGGAGGATAGGCTATGTCAATACTTCACAGACATTAAATTTTATCCTAATGCAGGCCACCAAGAAAGGCTGGTGATGAGATGCTTTATTTGCAGGGCAGCTGCTGTGCAGAGCTGGAAATGGCAGTTCCTTCATCACTGGGTTTGAGTGAGACAGGCTCAAAAAGGAGCACAACTCCATTTCCAGTTATTTAAATAGCAGAGTTTTGCTCATTAAGGAAACTCAAAGAATATTGGCACATGGGCTATGTGGGCTAAAGCAACTTATTTTTGAAGAAAGATTGCAAGGACCACAAATGCACAGCATATTTACGAGAGGACTAGCAGGACACTGCTCTCTGGCTGCAGCACTGACAGTCAGTGACAGTACTTTGCTGAGGTTATTCAGCTCTCTCTGCAGATCAGACAGCCTTTGTGCCTCAGAATCATGTATGGTTTGATGCCTAATGTGCAGCACACCAGCTGGTTCTGGCACCTCTCAGCCCTGGGCAGCGGTGTGGAAAGAGGCTGGAAATGGAGGTGAGGAGCTGCATAATTTGAGGATTTGATGTCAGATCTAAGAGGCACTGAAAATGCTGAGGCCTGTGCATTGATTTCCCTGGGCTTTCATAAGGCTCCAAAATTAGGGACATTGGATGTCCAAGTTTGATGCTACCAGGAACCACGCTAATGGCTGAGATGTCAGCCTAGGAGGGACTGTGAGTTTCTGAGCTGGGACTCTCATACCCTGACTGGTGGGCAGCTCTTCAGCCTGCTGATTTAGAGGTGGACAAAGCATCTGGGTAGATATCTGGAGGGGGGAAAAAAAAATCCAGAAAGTTACACCACATAATCTCCCTTGCCACTGCGGTGAACTCTAGCCCGTGGTTCTGTGTGCAATCTGATGAAGCTCTAGGTCATGCCAGCTGACAAACAGACTTGTCACGCTGAAGAATGACTTGGTGAAAAGCCACACAGGGCAGAGCTGCCATCAGAATAATTGGTGATTCACTGTTTGTTTCTCACAAGTTTCCTACGCTCTCTGCCCACGCACTGTAGCTGACAGCATTCTGTATGGGGACTGTGGACATGACAGACATTATTTATGAAGCAGTGCTTTTATCAAGGATTATTTTTTTTCCCTAGCACGCTGTGTAAAATGCTCAGTCTCTGTGTTGTTGTTGTCAAAATTATGTTGCGAATACAGCTGGCCTGCCTGAGTAAGTTTTCAAAGGTGTTTTAAAAAGCTCTGTGCGAGAAGGTCAAGCAGAAGCTGCTGAGAGCTCTTTGCTGTGTTCTAAGGTCCCATAGCAGCTGTGTCCAGCACTCTTGGCTCTCCTGATAGAGTGAGTGTTGGGGCAGTTGCAGTTGGTTCTGAGCTTGCACATCTCCAGGCTGAAGGATTTTTGGGAGGAGATCTGCCCCTTCCTCACTAGCTCCTTGCACTATCTCAGCACATCTCTGGAGTAAGAAGCAGGGAACCCAGTCACAACTTGTCTGTGTGACTGAGCTTTTCCTTGGGCCAGGCTCTCAGCTTGCTTCAAAGCGGAGAAAGGAAAAGATATTTTTTCCTCTTTAAGATTCATGACGTCTGGCAGCAAAAGGTGTCCTGGGAGTCACAGCTGCTCCAGCTGGGCTCACTCTCAGCCGCTTATTACACAGCAGCAGGTCAACAACGTTACTCTGAATTTATTTTATGATACGGCATATCTGGATCTGCGTCCTTAATTCAAGCCTGGTGTGATCAAATACTAAAGAACACTGACAACAAAAGAGAGCTCAGTTAATGGGTAAGGAAACCAAATAATCTTGTGTGTCATAGGATAGAGGTAAGTGTGATGGAGAACAGCATCTGAATGTGGTGTTAACGGTGACATCAGGTTTAATGTTTTTGGGCTTTAGATAAATTTAAAGAGAAGTGAACCTCTTTAATTCAGTAGGGGAAAAAAGCTGGCACTACCAAGCACTTACCAGGCTCTGGAAATTCATCAACAAACTGAGAGCCCTCAAATTCTGTTTGTTTTCAGACTAGTTTCATGTTCATGCCTGTTTTCATAAAGACTGAGAGTAATGAAACTATGGAATGAGAAGTAACATTAAGGTTTGGTAACCAAACTCTGTAATTAGGCTGATTTGTATTTGAGTGGCTTCATCAGGTGGCTCGCTTTGGAGTCTGTGGTGACATGTTTATCGTTCTTCATATGCTCTGTGCATGAAGGGCACGTAACCCAGGCAGTTGTGAGCAAAATATGCTGAGGATAAGGGGGTTTTGAAAGCTGATGGCATGACAGCTGCCGCTGCATAGGTTCATTTTGGCAAATAACAGTTTCTGTAAACATCAGGTTTTATGGCCACGGCTGTGTTACTGTTGCATTTTAAAATTCCAGTTGAAGGCATACAAGAAAGTAGAGACCCAGAGCTGTTCATTATCTGGCTCGGTCTGTGAGGAGCTTGTAACTCTAGCAATTGTTTCTGTTTTTCATAACAGTGAAAAGCTTTATGGCTATTTTCCCCCTTTTCTGTCCAAAGTAAATGTGCTGTTTAAAAAGAAAGAAAGATGTGGCAGAATGTCTGGTGTACACAGTTTGAACCTGGGGTCCTTAGGTTGGAGGGGCAGTTTAGAAAAGACATCTTTTTCCTGAAAATTGATATTGCAGCACAGTGTTTTTATTTGTGTGGATCCATTTTACATTTATTACTTTAGAAGTCACATTTTTAACAAACCTCCATATTAACAGACAATGGTGAGCTTCAAGGTGTTCTTTTGTGATCTTTCCAGGTACATACAAAATTCCGTCAGTCTGACCTATAGGCTACATATCCAGTCAGAGCTGTTTGTATAGTTCCAGTATAGTTGAAGTGATTTCTTAAAAATATTTAAACTCTGTTTCATATTGAACTTAATGGCAAACCAGCAGAGACATTTTGCAAACAGTAAATTTTTTGTAAGAAATGCCAAAATAGTGCTTTGCATTAAGCTAATGTAATGTCCTGTGCTGTGCTTTGTAAAAAGGGATCACATTGTGCTTCATTGCATAAAAGGAAAAGGAAAAGTAATTGCATGGATGAAAAGTATTCATAATAGTAAGGAGTGCAAAGCCAACTCTTTGTACTCACAATATTTTTCCTTGTTATTAGACTTCATGTATTTTCTGAACTTTTCCAGAGAGAATTGTCTTTGCAGGGTCTTCAGGAAAGAGACAGAATGAGCAAAACAGCTGCATGTGTGGGTGGAATTTGATATCCCAGATCTTATAAAAACCCCAACAAACAAAGCAAGAAAGGCATTCCAATAAACTGGAGTAGACTGGCAGAGCAGTGTAACTCACTCAGTGGCACAGACTTGTCCTAGGCTGCATGACATTGATGTGTAGCACAAGGTAATGTTTGCACACGTGAACATAGTGTGAGAGTGATAAAACTGAAGTGAAGAGTGATTATGCAGCAAAAGAAGTGAAAAGTCCCGTCTTCTAAAAGCTAATTGCTTCCTTGTTTCATGTTTGAAATGCACTTGTCCCTCTAGAGCTCTTGTGTTCCTTACACTGCAGCACTGCTGTCTGGTGATATAAACTCATGACTCAAGGAAAACTTCCTTAAATAAGCAAATGGCTCCTACAACCTTTTTTGAGCCTCCATCTCAGCTAGTTTATGAAAAAGAGAATGTGCATGAGGAAGCACACACGGTCACAGTACAGAGTTGCTGGGTGATCCCTGTTAGAGGTGTCCAAGTCAGCTCTGAGAGTAGCCATTCATGTAATGAGTTTGCAGATGGCTCTGGAGGGGGCTGGCAATCTCTACTGAGGTTCAGCATAGTAGGAGGGGAGATGTTGGAGTAGACAATGGCCTCCTGAGTAGGTCAGTTGTCTGGGATGGGGTAAACCTCTGGATCCATGGGCCAAGCCCAGCAACATGAGGTTCAATAAGACCAAGTGCTGGGTCCTGCACTTCGACCACGACAACCCCATGCATCTCTCCACCCTGGGGGAAGAGTGGCTGGGAAGTGGCCCAGTGGAGAAGGACCTGGGCGTGCTGGTTGACAGTGGCTGAACATGAACAAGCAGTGCTCAGGGCGCCAAGAAGACCAGTGGTGTCCCAGCCTGTACCAGAAATAGGGTGGCCATAGGTCAAGGGAAGGGATTCTTCTGCTGAGCACTGGTGAGGTCACACCCCAAGTCCTGTGTCCAGTTCTGCACCCCTCACCAAAAGAAAGACACTGAGATGCTGGAGTGTGTCCAGAGGAAGGCAGTGGAGCTGAGGAAGGGCCTGGAGCACAGGTGCTGTGAGGAGTGGCTGAGGCAGGTGGGGTTGTTTAGCCTGGAGAAGGAGGAAGGTCAACCAGCAACCTGCTCTCTGCAACCAGAAATAGGAGAGGACATAGTCTCAAGTTGCACCTTGGCAGGTTCAGGTTGGATGGACATTCTGAGTAATTTGTTCACTGAAAGAGTTGTTAAGCATTGAAATGTGCTGCCCAGGGAGGTGGTGTCTAGAGTCACTGTCTCTAGAGTTGCTCAAGAAATGACAACAAGGCACTCAGTGCTTGTGGTTTAGTTTACATGGTGGTGTCCAGTCAAAGGTTGGACATGATGATCTCAGGTATTTTCCAACCTAAATCAGTCTGTGTGTGGAAGCCTGGTTCAAACTCTTGCTCCAGGTCAAGTATTACAGACTTCTTCCAAAGTCCTTTGTGTTTTAGCTGAGTAACTGAGAGCTGTCACTTTACTCTCCAAATGTAAATATTTAGAGATTATATTTTGTACCTATCCAGTAAATCACACCCAGCCTCACTCTCCCCCTCAAAGAAGAAAATAGTACCCTAGAATTGTTTTCCAGCCAGATCTAGTATGTAGGTAGTTGGACAACTGTTTTCCTGTGTGGAACAGACCTCATTTTTCTTTCTGTCAGTCATACAAGTTTATAGAAAAGACTGGTATGAACCACTTGAAACAATAAGAATAGGGTTTTGTATTGAATTAGACTCTACTGTTAGTCAGATCTTAGTTCTTGGAGTTACAGTATTATTTGATTTTAACATCATTATGAGATTCTTGCTTTATTAGTAAACTCATAATGAGTTCCTTGTCAGAACATGTAATCTGCATGAGCCTTAAAAGCTCAAAATCCAGGAAGTAAACTAAAGTACTCAAATACGTATTTTTAGCTTTGTGTACAATACTTAGGCAGATAAAATTTTTGCAGGCTTGGAAATTACAATGTGTACTCTTTCACATGCATTCTCTCTTTTAAATAGTAGGTAATTTCCTTCCTGTTAAAATGCTGCGATTTTTTCTGTTATATGGAACATAATACAACTAGATGCCACTCCTAACTGTTCAAAGCATTGGCTGTGGTCACACTGATACTTCTCATTGGATGCAGAAATGGTTAACTTGTGTGCTGTGCAACAGAGATCCTCGTTATTTGTACTACTTCAGGATCATATATCCAGATAGGACATATAATTATATTTTTTTCATTCAGATTGTTTAAATACAGTTCACAAATAGTTTCAGCATTACTGTTTTGTTTGCTTAACATTAATCTCCTTCGGCTTATGAGAAAGAGCACTATTTCAATAACCAGAATCTCATGGAAAGCCTTACATTTAGTAAGGGCATAGCTTGAATCGATGGCACTCAGAGAATGAATGGATTACTGTAACCTGCAGTATTGAGCAAGAGTTGTCCTCAAGACAGAGTCCCCCTTTTCCATAACCTGTGGCACAGGAAAACTCCAAGAGTACATGCCAGTCTTCAAGGTATCGTGGGCTGTGGTTCTTTGTTCACCTTCACAGGCAGCTGAGCACCGAGGGCTGTTGGGAGCACATTTGTGTTGGTCACAGGAACTGGAGTGGGGTCTATTTAAGGCAGCTTTGCCACTGAAAATAATACTTGTGCAGCAATTGTACTGGGTTTAGGTTCACCTGCCATTAGCTTGCAGAGTTTATGTTATTCCCAATGAAGCAGGAGCAAGTTTTGACACTTAAAGAAACATAGCACCAGCATCTCGAAAGGTACAGTAAATGAACCAATAAAAGGGAAATCATTCTCCTTTTAATGAAGCCAGGCTATCCCAGAGCTTTTATGTTGAAATTGATGAAACTTCTGTAGCTCATTACTGTGCTCTCACATGACTTAATTACTATGGTATTTCAGCTTGTTACTTCATGCAGTCATAATTGTGACAGCACTGCTTGTACCCTTAACCTGCAGCAAAATTCCGAATATTGCAATATAGCTTAGTTCTCTCTTACACATGAAAACACTCAAAAATCTGTTTATGTGAACACCAATAAAATTTCAGCTGTAATTCTGAAGTTGGATCTGGGCTTTTTAAGGTGTTCTGTATGTCTTTTGACACCTCCAAAAAGGTGTTTGGCCCCTTCTAGTTTACTTGCGGTTCTTCCTGATAAATCCCGTAAGAAATATTGATATCTGCTGAAGTAAGAAATCAGAAAAATCTGACCATATATTTTGATTCATTTAGGGTAGCTTTCTAACTTCTGGAGGTTGGTTTCCTGGATCTGTTGAAAAAGCTCAGTACAGGATCCGTATGTTAGTGATGAATATTTTACTGGGCAATACCTTTGTACGTCATTCAGGTTTATTAATGTCAGAAAAAGAATTATACATTTCCATTACACATCAGGTTTTTGTAAGAGAATGCTTTTAAAATACTCTAAACATGAAATAGTATCCTGAGGCATTTAAAAAACTTGGAAAGGTTGATCTGGAAATATTTTCCCCTTTATTTTAACAGTTTTAATAGTTCAGTGAAAGCATGCTCCTTGTTCTGCTCTTTGTTTACCCTTAGACTAAAGTTAGTTTTTACTGTGATAAAGGGAAATCACCACTGTAATAGCCTGAAATGTGTATCTTTACCTGGGCACG
This sequence comes from Prinia subflava, assembly GCF_021018805.1. Lineage (NCBI taxonomy): Eukaryota > Metazoa > Chordata > Aves > Passeriformes > Cisticolidae > Prinia > Prinia subflava. The sequence goes on along the minus strand of NC_086249.1, from coordinate 88,330,502 downwards.
TGTTCATGCCTTCTTGCTAGATGAAGTATTTCTGTTGTGGATGTGAATTTTGTCTCCCCTGAATGGAATTCAGCTTTCCCATGTTCCCACAGGGGTTGCCTTGCAGTACTGATCCCGAATACATGGATTTCCAGCCTTGGGAATGAGACAGGATGTGAGGAAGTGTCTGTCTTTGGCAATGCAGTGGTTATATTAATTGCCATTAAGTAGTTTTGGTATCTCAACCACTGATTTTCTGACAAAACTACACTTAAATACAATATAGCAAGAGATAAGGCAGCTTTAGTGCAAGGCTTCAAACTAACAGAATCGTCTGCACTGTACTTATTCTCTTCCTAGTGGAGACATTATATTAATAATTTTGCCCCTGACGTCAAGGGGAACAGGATGTCACCCTAGATAACAACTTCAGTGAAGTCAGACTTTCTTAATGAAGATTAATTGTTGGGGCCCCATACTTTGTACATCCATGTTTAGATATCTTCCTCTGAATGCTTTTATGTCACACAGCAAGTCTTGTGCTTCTTTGTGTAGTGTTGAGGTGGCATTTCATTCATCTGAAATAGTTCTTTGGCAGTAGTAGCAGACTCTTAGGAGCAGCTGTGTGATCCTGGAGCATCCTAGATTGCAGAGGTCTGTAATGCCTGCTGGAAACCAGCGTGCTGCCTGTAATGCTCTGAGCTGGCTGTGGAAGAGCATCTGAAATGAGGGGGGCAGACACAGTCAGCCTGTCGCACACTTGTACCATCCACTGCTTTCTAACCCTTCATTAATTTGCAGGTGGCTATCTAGGATGGCATTAGCAAAGGGGTTTACATACAGCATGTAATGCTTAAAAGGCTACTTAAATTATTTTTCCCTTTCTCCTTCATTCTCATCCTCTCCAGGAACAGTATTCTGAATGTTGATTCAATAGGACAGAGTATGTAGCTGTACTGAAGTGACTGACTTTTACTTCAGAACTGGTTTTGGGTCTTACTAACAACAACACCAGGGAAATGAAGAAGAGCGGGATTACCTGTACCAACAGTCAAATTGTGAAAGTTTACGCCTGAGGAGTCTGGAAAAAAATTGTAGAGAGTTGAAATAAATGACATGGGGAAGCAAAAGGTTATGAAGTGGTAATTGATACATGGTTTCATGAAGCTTAAAGAAGTAGTTAAAAAAAACAGAACTAAGACACTCTAATACTATATTTGTAATGTTATTTGCAATGTAATCTTTTAGTGCAAAACCACAGAGTTCTTTTGAACACCCAAAGCATTCTTTAGTGGACACCCATCTAAATACAAGTGCATAGCTAAAAGTTGCTAGGATAGAGAAAAATAGACATAATTGGTTTTGATCTTAGTGGTTTCAAATGGATTTGAGCAAAATACTAATGAAAAGCAGACAACTAATCTGATAATGATGTTCACCTAAATGAGTACAGACCAAAGTCATTAACAATAGCAATAAGGCGTAAGATAAAAATTGCACTATCCATCTTGCATGACGTTCTTTTTTATAAAACTGTGATGTGTGAGAATTCTTATTTACCAGCCTGGGCACACTCCACATAACTCACTAAGGCTTGAAACTCCACAGAAATCAAGGTTGGTCACTGCCTATAGTCTTGCATCTGCATTCAGCATTGCATGCAGTTGCCAGCTGGTTTCTGTATTATACGAAAGACAGAAGAATGAGACTTTTCTAAAAGACATCTGCAAGATTTTCTCTTGGAGGCTGGGAGGAAAGAGGTCAGGCACACAAGAATAGCTTAGACATGCTTAAGAGTAATTTAAGTGCACAGTGTTACTTAAGTCAGGATGTACCACTTAATGTTTATTTTGGAGCTACCAAACATCCAACCTATTAGAAAAATGCTTGAAAGAATATCTGAAAAACTGCAGTCTGCATCTTATTAAAAATGTGCTTATGGCTGTGGAGAAGAAGTACAGGGAATATGGACAGATTCAGATTCTTCAGAGGCAAAAGGTGCAGTTTTCCAGTCTTCTTTGCTGAGTCACCTGCTCTGGTATTTGAGGTAGTTACCTGGTAAGTGAACTGCTTGGTTGAGTGGAGGAAAGATGTTAATGGGAGTGCCAGAGAGAAAATGCAGCTGAAGTTGCAGACTTGAGAGGAAAAATACATGACTGGTAGGTGGAAGAAACCAGAGAAGGCTTTTAGTGTAGATTATGGTTTCATAAAATTCTTTTACAAAGCAGCTGTGCAGTTAGCTCTTTATGTCCTGTCAGGCTAATCACTTTATCCCAGAACCGTATTTCTGTTTACACTCTTCTGTTTGTGTATTGCCTTTTTTTTCTTCTTGGTGATGAAGTCATTTGCAGAGCATATTTAGACCTACAGTCCTGTAATCTAAATAACAGAGACCAACCTATGGACTATGTCTGAACACATACAGGTGTGAACTTCAAAAAACAAACGTGTCATTCTGACTTGTTGCTGAAAGATCTTCTACTCCTTTTAAGCTTCCAGCTAGGTCAGGCTGATGTTGAATTAGGCTGGTGAAGTGTTGCCTCTCATATGGAGAGAGAAACAGAAAATATTCTTCGTGTCTGTGCTGCCCTTTTCCTCCTTTGGTTGCCCCACAGAGTGCAGAATAGCTTTAGGCAGATGGAATTACACCAGCACCCATTCTTCAAGGGAGCTTGACTTTTCTGGACCTCTCTCAAGCCTGGATGATTTTGCAATAATTTATAGGCTGTTTGTATAACTGTGCAGAGCTTTGGGAGGAAGATGAGGCCTTTAATTTACCTTGTGTTTTGTGAAGCACGGGAGTATTTGAAAAGATTCAATTCTCAAATACTGTGTTTTGACTCATAGAAGACAGTGATATATAAGTGATATATATTTGTAAAATGAAACAGAATTTTTAAAGGAAATGTTTCTTGAGTCTTTAAAGATCAGGAGATTTCACTGGTGCTACCTACCACATGATTTTCCAAAAATATGTTAGTTTATTAGTCATGTGTTCCATTAGCATAATAAAACCTATGTTAATGTTACCTAGCAGAGATTTTATCAAACCCATCAAGTGTTGAAAATGAATGTCTTCTTTAGTGCACAGCAATTGGGCAGAGTGATTGCACATTCTTTAATCTCAGCAACCTGTTGTGGCATTGCAAGGTGCAGACGTTGCAAATGCCTGTTTTTAGCTAGACAGTGAGCACCAGGAACATATGAGGGCCTTGCAAACTGGCAGAATAAAAACCTGGTTGAAAGGAGCAGGCCTCCTAGCATCTTGTTTGGTGCTTTTATCTTTGTGTTGGTTTCAAATCCTTGAACTCCTACAACAACAACAACAAAATCACAGGATAATTTAGGTTGGAAAATATTAAGATCATCAAGTCCAACAGCCAGCACTGCCAAGTCCACCACTAAACTATATCCCTAAGAGCCATGTCTGCACATCTGTTAAATACTTCCAGGGATTGTGATCCTACCACTTGCACAGGTGGAAGGGTGTAGCAGGAGCAGGATGTGTTATGGAATAAAGGTTGAGCTATCCCAAACTGGGCCTCAGATTTGGGCCTGCTAGGCCTCAGATTTGGGCCCGTGTAGAAGTAGATAAGCCTGTGGCACAGTTAGAAATTAGGTTAAGGTGTGTGCATAGACTGTATAGGACAATTAGAGTGAAGTCACAGTAGCTGCCTTAAACTGAGATAGTTTACATACTTATTCACGCTGAATGCCAATAAAAATGCACCTGCAACTGTAAATTATTTTGCAGTATATAAAACCAGCCATTTCTGGAATATAGAGTAGAACATATGTTTTAACCATATTGGTTGTATCGTGCGTTGCTCTGTTCCAGCTCCCATATAGAGACCCTGGTTCAGAAGGGTGGGATATTCTGTGCCTAGGTAGTGCTGAGTTGGGTCTGTGCTCATATAGAGCAGCCCAGCTCTGTGCAGAGTTTGCTGGAGTTCCCCAGCAGAACCTCAGCACGGGGCTGGAGCACAGCTCACAAGCCCTGTCTCCGAGATCACCTGCTTTAGCAGGGCTGAGCTGGAGCTGGGCTTTGCAGTGCCACAGCTCCCTGCTTGCGCTTACAGAGCCACCTTGGAGATAGGGCTGAGGATGAGGGGTTGCCTCCAGAGTTAAAAATTGCCAAGGGCACATCTGTCTGAAAAAGAGGAGTAATTCATGTGTTCACGCAGAATTCACTTAAGGAACTTTGCCTAATTTGTGGTAATTCCTAGAAGTCCCATGCTGCACTTGGTTTTTGTAGTCTACAGGAAACAGGATGTATTCATTTTTTAAGGAGTGTAATTTTTGCTTCCCAGTCCTGTTTTTATATCTTAATATTAAAGAGAGGATTAAATGAAAGAGTTAGGATTTCAAATTTTTTATGGTAGACATATCAGTGATATTTTTGTTTATGAAAATGCTCATGATGGAGAAATAACTAAGATAAAATGCCCCTAAATTCCACCATAAAAACCTATATGTCTTTGTCTGTACCATTTTGACTGTAGAATACTTTACATATTATATGTTCATGAGGATTGAATGGCATGTTTCTGTGCTTGTAAAGCTTCTTTTGCATTATCAAGGTTGGAAAGGAATTAGTTTTGTTGTATACATTGTCTGGTTGTGGATGCTGTTCTTGATCACTTTTATCTATAAATGATAACAGCCTTTTAAAAAATGTCAATGTTTACTTGCAGTTTTGCAAATAAGGTTTATGTGACTCTTACTGGTTTGGTTTTGCTTAAGTTAAACTACACAGCTTGGCTTGTGACAATGTGCAAACCTTTAGTTTGAGATTACTAAATTTGGTTAGTCAACAGTAAGGCACCAGAAGAGCAAGAAGAGGTGAAGAGGCAAAAAAATGAAGTTACAAACTGCAGTAGTGAAATACTGGGGTTAACACAGAAGTTTTGCATATGTGGCCCATGTGCATATAAATACTATAAAGACATTGATCATAGTATATGCATTAAGTATATAGAGGTCCAGTTGTTGACATTGAAGTAAGGTCTTTATCTATTATGATTGCCTAATGACTTACAAAAACTACTCTGGAAAAAAATCTTTGCTGAACTCAAACATATTTCATGAATCACAAGAAAGGGTGTTAATTGTGTAATTCCTTTAATCCATATTGCTAAATGGTGCTGCACATTTGTTAATGGTTTTTGTGTCATACCTCTGTGTGAATACACTCACAGTCATGTGTTTAAATACAAATGTATGTATAGGTTGTATGTGTTTATATAAATATACATGCACATATATGAGCAAAATATATAGAAATGTGCACAAAGATGTTTACGTACAACAAGATGCATAACTGCAAAGTAAAGTCAAATTTTACTGATTTTTATATTAAGGAGCTTCAGCCAATGATTTTTAAAGTCAGTGGACATCCTTTGACTGCAGATGGATGTGCACAACAGATGAATCATAAGTTTACAGTGAAAAAAATTAGTATGCAGTTTAGGTACAGATGTTGAAATTTAAACTGAAAATGTGAGTGAAGTTTATTAATTGTAAGTCTGCCATGCTGTGATAAAAGGCAGGTTGGTAGTTTCTTACAGCCCAGCTGATGTGCATCAGAGTTTTTTCATTATCAGCAGCTGCATCAGGTTATACTTACTGACAAGATTGATATTTATTTTTAAACATGGTTAGAATGAAAAACAAATTCTTCCTTCTCTCCCTGTACTAATCTGTGCTCTTTGATGATGCTTTGATGAATTCTGAAAGTCTTGCTTTAAGTTAATTGTCAGGCTTTATGCTTGTCTTTGTGCTCGCTCTTCTCTTTGAGTGATGATTACTTCTCTGGCCCAAGCTGAATTCTAGGAGAATAGTTTTTGTATAGTTTTTTGTTCTCACAGGTGGGATATACAACAGCTAAAGCTTTTGGTTTGCTTTCCAAGCATAATTGGTACCTTACAGAGATGTAGCATCTCATGCTGTTTTCCTCTATAAATGTTAACAAATAGGTTGTTATTGCAGCTCTTCAAAAACATGGAGTGTCTTGTCCTTTAGTCGATCGTATTCTGAACACAGCCTTGTCATAAGGAGGAGATGAAATGTGTTGGAAAAGGGGCTCTGCCAGTGCACTCTCTGAGTCTCTTGGAGTCAGATTAGCAAGATGTGGCAGATAAGGTGCATGTTGTCCATGGATGTCTGCTGCTCTGACCGATTGTGTGGGAAAAGAATTGACAGTCTCTGTACAGAGAAAGCAAACTGGGAAAGGAGACAAGGGCACTTTTCCCCCCACCCTTCCCTGATTTGTGCTTTTTGTTACTGGAATACTAATGTTTTTGCAACAATACTTGATTAAATGGCTTCAGACAGAATTGACTTCTTGTTTTGCATGTCTGTATCCCTTTTAAGGAATGCTGCTCTAGGGAAATAAAGATATTTGAAAGGTTAGAGATGTCCAAGAAAATGGCCTTTTGGTGAGAAGAACCTATGCTTTTTCTAGCAGTGAAAGAGATGGTTTTGTTTATTAAACTGTGCATACCATATGATGCTTCATATTTTTCCATTTGGTTTCCTGTAGGGTGATTTCACTTGGAACAGCATGTCAGGGCGCAGCGTTCGGCTGAAGTCAGTTCCCGTTCAAAGCCTCTCGGAGCTGGAGCGTGCTCGGCTGCAGGAAGTGGCTTTTTATCAGTTGCAGCAGGACTGTGACCTGGGCTGTCAGATTACTATCCCCAAAGGTAAGGGCTTGATAAGCCGTCTCTGTTTAGATTGTTAAGCCACTGATTTCATATCACAGCAGTAAACACTGGATTTTTTTATTCCACAGATACTGTTTTCTATTTCAGTTTTGCTTAACCACAGTCATTACATAAAAACGTTGAGTAAAGCTGTTTTTCTGCTGTGTCCAATTTGGGCCACCTGGGGGTGGGATCATCTGATCAAGGGCAGATGTCTACAGGGTAGATAATCTAAATCAGACCTATTCATGCCAGGATGTCTTGATACTCAGTTGAGAGAAAAATGCTTTTCTTACATTTCCTGATATCCACAATTAAATGTCTGTGTAGGTCAAGTAGATCTTACCATTGAAGTGATTTTTTTCACTCTGCATAACATTGTCTGTGAAGGAAGCCAACTGTCACTAGTTCAGATAAACAGTGAAAACATTTATGTCGAATAATATGAGTCCTACCCAAGTTTTCCTAAAGACAGTGTTGCTTATTTCCTAGAAAATGAGTTAATTTTCAGCGTAAAACATTGAACTCCTAGGAAGCAGGAAATTAAATGAAAAGGAGAAGCTCAGCTATCGGAATCCTGATGCAGGATATGTGCATATGGTAGACCTGTATTTAGGTTACTGTAGAAGAGATCTAAACCTCACTAATGAGAAAATTTCTGTTGTTTCCTGTAGGCTGCAGATCAAGCATAGCAGAAATAGCTGATGTGCAATCATCTGCAGATCTGGCTTTCCTGTTGTTTCTTTGCAGTTGTATACTTACATAAGGAATAGCAAGGGATCGCTGGATTCTCACCTTTGACTCTGACCAGAGGTGCTGTGGGGTAGCATATACACAGTGATGCCACAGGAGCAATTTTTTAATGAGTCTAAGTTAAGTAGAAAAAAAATTGTCCAGTCTATGAAAATAATGACATAGAAGAGAACAAATGTGAAAGAGACAGGCTTTTGTATTCATCAGCTTATTAGGATCTGCAGAAAACTCCTGCCAAAACCAACTAAGTCCAACTTCACGCATATAGCAAGGCATCCGTTTGTAGTGAAATAGATTTAATTAACTTCTTTAAGCCTCACCAGTTCCCCTGGTCCCTCAAAAAAAGTTCAATCAACAGGAAAACAATTTCATAGGATATTCATAGGAGGAACTGGAACACTAAGGGCATTGCAATAATTTCTGTCAGTCTGAACGGCCAGTGACTGTTCACACATGGAGGTCTTGCTATAAGGATGTGTGGTAGGCACAAGACATAGAGTATGCATGTTCATAGAATAGCTTTGTTTGGAGGGGACCTTAAATGCCATCTAGTCCAACCCCCTCCAAAAAGCAGGGGCATCCTCAACTAGATGAGGCTGCCCAGAGTCCCATCCATCCTGGCTTTGAATGTTTTCAGGGATCAGGCATCTACCACCTATCTGGGCAACCTGTTCCAGTGCCTCATCACCTTCACTGTAGAATATCTTTTTTACACCTACTCTAAATCTACCCTCTGTTGTTCTAAAACCATGACCCCTTTTCCTGTTGCAACAGACCCTACTAAAAGTCTATCCTCATCTTTCTTTTAATCTTCCTTTCACTAAAAGGCTACACTAAGATTTTGGTGTTTGGTTTTCTGGCTGCAAGGGCACATTGCTGGCTCATGTCCAGGCTCTCATCCACCAGCACCCCCAAGTCCTTCTTGGCAGGGTTGCTCTGAATCTGTTTATCTCCAGTCTGTATGGATGCCAGGAGCTGTCCAGGTCCAGGACCTCATGAGGTTTCCATGGGCCCAGTTCTCAAGCTTGTCCAGGTCTCTCTGGACGTGACCCATCTCCCAGGTGTACCAACCGCACTGCTCAGTTTGCTGTCACTGGTAGATTTTTGGAGGGTGTGCCCAGTATCACTGTCCATGTCACTGATGGAGACATCAGGCAGTGGTGGTGCCAGTATAGACCCCTGAGGAGCACCACTTGTCACCAGTGTCCATCTGGACATTGAGCCGTGCTCAGAAACTTTGAGCTTTGAAGAGTGAGTACTGCTTTTGTGTTCTGCTTGCTGTTTCCTGCTGGGACTGCCGTGAAAGGCCAACTGTTTGGCAAATATTTCAGATTTGAATCACACACAAGAACTATTTTTATTTTCACAGCATATATGCACATGGGTAAATCTATCTATCTATCTATCTATCTATCTATCTATCTATCTATCTATCTATCTATCTATCTATCTATCTATCTATCTCTGTATGTATATATATACATGGGTAACCATAAAACATGAAATTACTTTTAGATGTATTGAGTCAGAAAAGTGTAAATGTAAGCGTAGAAACTACATAAGTATATGAATCTTTGTTGAACATTTAAAAATAAAAGGCATTTCAAAAAGCGAGGAACTCCAGGCTACTGTTTCATCTCTACTGCTGGCCCCATCAGTTCACGTAAATCTTGGCTCAGTTTGAATGAGAAATAAATTGGCTATTTAGTTCTGCTCTCCAGTTTTGGATGTACCAGTGAGATTATTAATAAGAGGCAAATAATTTCATGTCTGCATTCTTGCTTTGAATGACCAGATCATAAAATTTTCTGTGTTTTAATGTATACATCATGAAGAAATAGTCAGTACAACTGAATTTTAATATAATACCATCTATTGAAGGAAGTGAAGGTAATAGCTAGAATTAAGGTACATTTAGTATTTAACTGTCCATCCTGTTTCAAAGCTTGACACCAGTTTTGACAACAGAAATAAATAATATTTTGAACTGGGTATATATAATAATCGCTCTATCAATCCATCATGCTACATGTGTGCTGGTACTTTGGTAGGAGAATAAGAATCTACCATATTCTGAAATTATTACATATTGGTTTAAGCCCTTTGCAGAGACACTCTAAAGTCCACCTCATGTTTCTATCATTTTTAAATGTTTGGAATGAAAATTTATGACAAGAGTTTACAGGCAGCCATCCACTTAATCGTCACAGTTGAACATGATGTGTAAACTGGGAATTTCAATTTTTATCCATATGAACTGGCTTGGGCATTTTGGGCATGCAAGAATGTAAATAAAATAAAATTTCATCACAACCATCGAGTTGAAAACAGAGTGTTAAACATTTTCTGTTTAAGAAACCCAGACCCACAATAGTGAGATATAGAACTAGTACTGTCTGACAGAGCTGGAGGAACTCCGTGGGTCTGGAGAGATCCAGAAAAATTAAAGATGTACTCTACAACTCTCTTCTACTTCAGAGAATGCCATATGAAAATATTCATGAGTAGAGGCAAGTGGAGCTATTTATGTATTAGAAAACATAGAAAGCTGTGTATACAGTCCAACTTCCTTGTGGTTCTTTGTCTGCTTTTCAAAACTTGCTAGAGAATTACATTAGAACATGCATGTGCCTGCTGGGCATTTGCTTCCTGCAGGCATTTGAATAATTACTGGCATAGGTATGGTGAAAAGTAAAAATTCATTGTTCTTGGCTAACAAGTGTTTGTGCCAAACGTGCTTGCACGGAGGTTAAACCAGAGTACAGATGCCTCTGCCTTATCTTTACAGCCATGGACGTGCTGTTACTGGTTGCTTCTTCATAATGCTTCAGTCCTCCCATGCTCAGAAGGTCCCTTTGTCACAGCTAGTGCAGTTTACCTCTTCCAGGGCTCATCTGCCTATTGCCACACTTGTGTAGGAATGCATAGAATGTGATACCTCATATACAATCCCTCTCCTTCACTGTATTGTAGCCATTACCATTAATGAAGAACTTGCTAACATCTAGTAAAATATCCTGTGGTCGCAGAAAAGGGATCACCTCCTACAGGAATTTCTTTAACTAGCATGTCATTTAAAATATGCTTCAATTGCACTGAAGTAGGTAGTTAGAATGAATTCAAGTTGATCAAGAGGTACTAGTTTTACATATAGGATGGGATGTTCCATGTTTGTTTCTTCTTGTCTTGCTTTTCTGCCTTTTGTCTTTCAAATTCTGTAATTAACTCCTTTTTTTTGCCACCAAAAACTAGACTAAGAATCATTTATCTTGTGTTAATGTGTTAAGTTGCAAGAGGATGTAATTTCCAGGCAAAGCATTACATGGTTTCTTTACCAGTGCAATTACTCTGTGGAAGATTTTTAATTTGCTGCCGTTCTGAATGTCACAACAGAACCATTCTGGTGATGCTTCTTTGCAGTTCATGTTTACAATATAGTGTATTTTTTCTCATTTCAGGGGAGTCAGTCTTCTCTTTAAAATAGGAAAAAAAGTGGTGATGAAACTCAGTTCAGGTGTGCTTACTTTTTGGTGACATTACAATTCTGTGTATGTCCTTGCACACAAGTCGTGAGAAGAATGAACCTTTTACAGAAGGTGACAAGCAAACACTAACTCAATTTAGATGGCTTCTGCAGGGTAACACTGGGATCAGAGCAGCAGAGGAGCTCATTTTCTTCTCTTCATTGGCTCCAGGTATTTTTTGAGCTGAGAGGTTGTTGAGTGAGGTTTGATTGGATCAGTTTCCTAAATACCTCACATTTATAATGACTCTCTTCACAGTCCTGTCCCACTTCACTTCCCTGTGTTTGGAAGCAGGGGTAGGCACTACCAGGACATTATGAGTTGAGCAAATGGGGAATTAGGGCTCCAACCCTAATTCAACTCCTAGAGCACCTGCCTGGGTTTTAAAGGTGTGGTGGGAACCTGTTGGTGAAGGAGCTTGAATAGGATTTGGGACTCAGGGGTCACACTGGGGTCTTCTCTTTATTCAAGAAGAGAGAATGACTGCTTGTGTTCTTGCCAGTTCCCAACAGGATATTGTCTTCTCAGCTTTGCCGTGGGGTGGGAGGATTTGTGGAGAGAGAGAATAAATGAGGAGAGCATTTGGAGTTATCTGTGGTTTAGTGGTGATTATGCTGATGCAGGGTTGACATTTGGACTGAATGATATTGAATGTCTCTTCAAGCCTTGATGATTCTTTGATTCTGTGATGTTTTGGGAGAAAGTAATTCTTAACTTTACTGCCAAATCTGGTTCTCAGGTAATTTGTTTAGTTGTAAAGAATATGATGTAAGGGTGGGTTTAGAAGCCTAATTGCAGTCCCAGTAATTTAGGGAAAGTCATTTTAAGGGAAGCTGATGCTTCTTGAACGTGTTCTGGTGCATGCTTTTGTATGTGAGCTTCGTGACACCGTGCATCTGCTCACATCAAGTGAGCATTGGTCTCCTGTACAACTTGTTTGATTAAGGTGAGTTTGAAGAAGCAGGGCTGGATAAGCATGTGATTACAGACTGAGAGCTGAGACAACCCTGTCTCAGCTGAAAAGAAAGAAAACATGGCTGGGCTTCCTGAATTTTTACCATTCATTTGGGTACTTTGCCCCCAGTACATTCCAGTTAAGCTCTGAATAGAAATGGGAATTAAGAGTTACACAATTCTCTGCTTCTTGTTTATTTTGGCAGGGCGATCTTCTTTCAATCTGTTTTTTGCTTACATTACTCGCCTTTGTATTTCATTATTCATTTTCCTTAACACTGAGAGTGACTACAATTTTTATCTGGACTTGCATTTTTGTGAGGGCTCCAAACTGCTCATTGTTTTTGATCACTGACCATGTTATATACTTGATAGCTCTTGTGGCAGTAGAAAATATCTGAGTGAACTGTAGCATACACGTTGTGGAGTTACAGGCTTAGGGACTGGGTGCTCTTGAACTGGCATCAGGGTATCCTCTAAGTGAAGACGCTTATTACCACCCCTCTTAATGCCAACCTCTGCTGATTATTCCTGTATAAATACTCTCTCTGACATGGGCTTATGACTCCATGGATTTTCTTTCAATGTAGTAGAGTTCATGAAGATTATATTTCAGACAAGTAAGGCTGAGATAAATTCTCCTCCTTTATGCAACATTAGTAAATCTTGGATATACTGTATCAGACAGACTGGTCAGAGATAAAAAGTGTTTAACTTGCTGATTTTCACACTGAAACTTCCCACTTGTGTCCTCCAATTCAAATGTTTCATGGAAAAATGTATTTTTTGAAGGATTCATTTTTTCATCCTAAGAAAACAAAACCAAGTATCTCTCAGTCTGGGGAAAAAAAAAAAAGGAAATAAAATTGAATTAATGTTTTAAGCTGGGACAAGTCCCAGCTGCTGCAGGGTAGAAGTTGTGAGACACAGCCTTGAACTATGCTACACAGGCATTTATCAAAGTGAAGCTGACAGGAGTTTTTCCAGGCAGAGAGATAAGAAAACAACTTTTCAAATTTTTTTTTCTCCAAGTAAGTAAATTTGCAGAAATTTTTTGTTGGGATTTTTTTCTTTCAAATTCACTTTTTTGCCACTTTTGAGAAAAGAACAAAATGGATAAATCAAGCTTGCAAGAATATAATTTTTTTAACATTGCAACAGGGGAAATAATTTATTATCTTCAAAACTTATGAAAGTTTTTAGAGAGATGTTCCTTTTTTTAATTTTTGCTGTGAGGTGGTTTTTTTATAGAAGACTATGCTGTGCTCAGCAAATTGATTTCCGAGATTTTCTTGTGTCACATAGCAGGTTTTACATGTCTGATTACATCAGGAAAGCTTTATTCAACTTAGCTATTTTATCAGTTGCTAAGTCAGTTGCAAGCTAATAGGTTTAAAAGCAAAAGGTTTTACTTATTACAAAACTCACTAGAAACAAAAAAGGCTTTTCCTTTTTTTCTTTTCCTTTTACTAAGTAGTATTTTGCTAATTGGCTAGGAGCTTTGATTGAGAAGCAGCATGCATTTTCATCGTTTTGTATGAACACAGAACAGAGGTAGAACATGCTGCAGGCTTCATGGGGAAATCAATGGCACTGATAATATAAATATGACAAAATGAGTTTATACCTTAACACATTTAAAATAAAGATTTGTGTAACTTCTGAGAATCTACATGTTTGGTAGGTGTACTTTGTGGAGAGAGAGGAAAGAAATGAGGACAAGATTTCCTTATTTATTATCTTAAATTTCTAAGATAAATAAGGAAATACTACAATCCGTGTTTCTGTATACGAATACCATGAAAAGTTAGAGAAGATGGAATCACAACCAGGGCTTTTCATTACTGGGGAAGTTGCTTATTTGGATACTGTCTGTTGTAGATTTAGGGTACTGCTTTTGAAAAGTCAGATTCAGAGACTGCTGTGACATATATTTGATGTTATAAGTACAATATATATTTGATGTTATGTCCCATGGAATTAAAAAATTACTTCTGAGACAAAAAAAGTCCTCTGTAATGTAGTTTCTTTAGGAGCACACTTAAAATAGCTATTTGGTATTTTTTTCTGTATTAGTGTCAGACGTGAAAATCTTTGCTTTTGTTTTAAAACATTGATCATGACCATTGGCCGTATTCAAAAGTTGAGACACGTGGTAGAGAGAATCAGTGTTGGGAAGCAAAATACACATATAGAGTTCTAAAACAGCTTTGCAAAATTAAGTGTATTTGGTTTTTTTTTCCTAAATATTTGAGGGAACACTAGCATAACAGAGATATTCTTGGTTGTGTTTTGCCAAATCTGTCTTTAACACTTCATGTAGTACTTACCCTTTGATTCTGAATGCCCATTTGGGCTGTCCTGTATTTGCCAATAATCAGCGTGTATATCTGGTGATTCTACAGTGACTTAAGAATTTGTGCTTTATTGTGGTTCAAAGCCAAAGAATAAATACCAATAAATATATGCCAAGGAAAAAGCCTTTGAACTTTTATTAAGAATACTGACATTGCAGCCTACTAGTCTCCATGTTCTGCTTGCCTTTGGCAGAGCTTTGCCAACATGGAACAACAGTGTAACATATATTCTTCTAGCATACTTCTTCAAAAATTTCAGTTGAAAATCCGACTTACTGCTATTATCTTGTGTGTGTTGCTCCTTTCAGAAATACATTCCTGATGAAATGGAGGGAAGTATTGCTGATGATTTGTTTTCTTGCCTTAGGTAGAAAAATTTTCTCTGGTTTGTCCACAGACATAATTTAAGTGGAGATGTGGTTGGTGCCAGAAGTGTAATGTCTCTAGATACTGATTAGGAAAGATAAAGTGACTCCAGATAAATATATTTTATCAGAGCTGTGGTGCTATATATATCTTTGTATTAGGCTTTTACACTGAAAAGGCTGCCTTGAGATTTAATGGAGACGTAATCTCCTCTGAAGGTTTTTAAGAATAGATTAGACAGATGTCCATGTGACTCTATTTCTGTGCAGGAAGTCAATGCAAGCGTTCTCTGCGGAGCTCCTTGTGTCTTTTTTCTGTGGTTTATATTTTCAACACCTGTTTCTGTTATGATTGATGGTACAGAGGACAGGTAATTACTACAAAGAGACATTATTAGAAGTAAGATCCGTTGGTCATTTTTCAGAGGGATTACATCTCCATTATTTGAGTCTCCAAACTGTCCAGTGAGAGACCTGCTGCACCATGATTTCACTTCCACACACCAACAGCTCCTCTCTCATTTCATTTCTTCATCACAGCTCTGAGCAGGATTACTGTGGACTAGTTTAATCAGTCTCAGAGGGAGTAAGTTATGAAAGCTGTTTTATTTTCTTGTGTGGCTTCTTTAGGGTGGGAATCCAAGGACAGGCTTACACAAAGGAGGCATAGCAACAAGGCGATGCTCGGAAGACAGTGGAGACCTGGGTGCCCTGAACCATCTCTGTGACCACTGGCTGGTTTACCTAAATTCCAGAGGGTCAGAGGAATTCCCTCTTCCTTTGAAGAGCTGAACTCATGCTCACACTGAGAGCAGTGTAGGGGGAAAGATCTGACTGAGACGTAAAGAAACTTGGTTCCTATTTCACCTGCCAGTACAGGTGTGCAAGTGAGTTTATTGATAACAATAAATCCAAGGCCAGCTACATGCTGGGGATTGTATCTGTTCTGCCCCTGTAGTGTAGGGATTGAAGATAACTCTTCTTATCAAATCAAGAGTCATTTTGACTAGCAATAGCATCAAACTACTGTCTCCCCTTCATATTATAAAATTCCTTTTAATTTAAGTAGTTGAGCCAGGAGACAGTCAATTTCTTGCCCCCTCCCCACCCCCCAGCCCTGCTTCCCCAGTGAACTGAAAGCAGTTTTAGAGCTTTTATTTGTATTTTTCTATCTCAAACTATACCATGAAGGCTTCTGTTTGGTTTTCATTTGGTGTTTTGAATTTTTTTTCAGTACAGCTAAAATATATTGACTGTAGTTGTTTCCATCTATTACTCTAGATTTTTTTTTACCTTTTTTTGACCTGTTTTAGAGTTGACAGTTTTTCTGAGTTATGAAAACACTCCAAGAAGGGGATGTTGTTCATACTTTCTCAAAGCTTTCAAACCTCTGCCCATCATCACAATTTCTGAGTGTCTTCCACTCAGAGAGAAGGGCAGCAGCAAGGTCCCTGATTTATCACAGGCTATTTAAGTCAGGAACTTTCCTATCTTTGGCGATTAGGGAAACTCCTGTCACACTGTGGATCTGCTATAATGTAAAAAAGTAGTGTCTATATTTTGTCTTGCACCTGCTACTTGACCTTACTATTTCATGAATCCTGTCATCAGTGTCAATGTAGCAAATACAGCCTGAAGCCCAGAAGTAGTGCTTCCCTTTAATTTCCCTATGCCTAGACGCATTTTTTGTTTTCATTATTGACAGAAGGCATGTGGTCCATCAAAAGTCCTGGACCACCCTCTCTGGCTTTTTTTTTAGGGGTTTTGTTGGAGGGTAGGAGATGGGATTTTAATATTATTTTATTAGAATACTATGACTTGGGATTTCTTATGAAATGGGAAATCATGTACTAATGTAGGTGCTGAAGCCAGCAGAGCTCTGTATGAAATGAAAATCTGAGTGTGTTCATGCACAGGGAAGTCAGACCTGGCATTGTGCATCTGTTTTCCCTTTCCAGGGATTTGCTTGCTTTTTGCTACTCTCCACTAACCTTTCCTTCATAATCCTCTAAATGCTGCCAGGTAGCTTTGCATGGTTTCTTTGAGTTACTTCCATCATCCCTTCCATGTATGGCAGGAGCAGCCATTTTCCCTATTCTGGCATAGAAAAGTACTTGACCAACTGTTTATTTTCATGTTAAAATAAGTTTTTTCCTAAGGTCTACCTAAAGATTTAAGAATTCAGCTCCCAAACAATTATAATTCAGTGCTTGGTTTCTAAAACTCACTGAATGTCTTATTTCTCAGATCTTGTTTAATGCAGCCATCTTAAATGTATTATTAGTTAAAAAAACCCCTAAATGCGAGAAGAGCTATATATGTTTTCATTACAGGAATGGAAAAATAACTGAAAAGGGGTTTTTCCATGACTTATCCAACACAGTAATTTCTAGTCAATAGTCCAAATGCAAAAAGATTAAAGAATACCCCAAAAAATTAAGAGGAAAGGTAGAAAGATTGGTTTTGCTGTGGTGGTTCAAAAAATTCTGCAACTATTAAAAATTCTGTTATTTTAAGGATATTTATACACAGCTTCCACAAACAAGGCAGGCATCCACTTTGTACTTGCTGAAGTGTTTCTTTTGGTGCAGCTGTGCTGTGTTCATGTGTAAGACCTGCAGCTTCCTGCACAGCAGGAATACAGTGCCCTCCTGCAATGGGAAGCTGCTCCTTCCGAGCTCTTCTCCTTGCATGGGTGGTCTCTGACATCTCCCTCCCTCTGGCTGTGGCTTCAGGAGCTCTAACCTCTCTCCAGAGCTCAAATCCCATATTCCCTATCAATTTAGGTTTGGTTCTCACTTTAGAATATGTGTCATCTGCATTTGCCCACCAGTGAATGCAAGTCTCTTCATGACAGAGAATCATGGAAGAACATATTTGAAAATACAAAAGTAGTCATTTCTTTAAAACATATAAACTTGAGGACTAATTAAGTCCTTAAATGCACCAGGGAACATGTAGGCAAATGGAGTGGAAATGTCATGTTTTCTTATGGTTCCTCTAGCCATAGGAGCTGAGTAGCATTTTCCATCTGAATTAGAGCAGTGAGCAAAATAAGTTGTTGTTTTGTTGGTTGTGGTGATGGTCTTGAGTTTTTGTTTATTTTTTTGTTTGGTTGGTTTTTTCTTTGGTTGGGTTTTTGTTTGGTTTGTTGTGGTTTTTCTTTGTGAAGGAGAGTTAATACCTCTCTCACTGCAGTTACAGTCTGTATTTTCCAACAGCATATTTTGTTCAGCAAGTTGGGTCCTGGCTCTTTCTGATACAAATAGACCTTGCAAATAGGATTCAATAGAAATAGTGCATTTTCCGAGATTTGAGTCTAGTTTGAAACTACACTTTTCAGATTTGTTTTCCTAAAAGACAGGGCAGCTTACTGGTAATATGATCAGCTAGTATAAATTGATATATCACCTTTGCCTTCAGAATAGCTGTGCACTATCAACAGAAGTGTATAAAACATTCTATTAGTACCTGGCAAGCAAATTATGTAGGGTGGGTTGTTTGGGTTTTCTTTAAATTTGTATCAGAACCACATGAGGTTATTGTGAACTGTTATTTGATTAATAAAGTTCCTGTAGGGATGCAGCTTTCTTTTGAAGTAGGTGAGATTTCCATCAGTTTTGCCTTCTTAGATGAGTTCCACAGAAACTTATGAGTACTTCCTAGATAAATAATTCAATTTGTCTACCAGTATGACCAAATTCTTGCTGTTCAACAGTGAAGAAATTCTGTGTAGGGCAGCTTTTAATCTTCCAGCAGCTGAATCACGTCAACCTGTGGTGCTGGACTTTGTAATTAAGCCGTGTTTCATTTTAACAATTAGCTGTGCCTTAGCCCAGAGGGACTGAAGCCTAGGTGTGAAGAAGATGCACTAACCACAGGTTACTGAAGAATCTGCTGGGATGTGGAAGAGATGAATTAAAAGCACACTTCTGTCTGATGGCTGTGGGTTTTCTCAAGTGTGGTTGTATTGTATGCACTGTGTGTTGCTGAGAACGTTGTTTCCTGTGCAGTGGACTTTCCCCACTGCTCTCCTGGTTTCTCTGTTGCCCTGAGAAAGGTTTGGGTGAGGTGGTGCCCCTGCCCAGAGGGCTGCAGTGCTCCAGCCCTGTCTCTCTGTGCACAGCCCAGCAGGAGGGATGTCCCTTCTCCTGAAAAACTGGCTTTGACTTCAGCTCTGCCCTTTTCATGCTGTTTCTTCTGCCATAAGCACATTCTTCAGCAATTTCTCAGAGGGGAATGCTGAAGCTTGTTTGCTGCATCAGAGGAAGTAGCATATAAGAGGAAAGCTGCCTTTGGTGTGTGTGGTGCCTTTGGCGAGCAGCCTGGACCTGGTGCTGTGGGCTGAGGTGAGCATCTATGAGCCAGATGTCACCTGGAAGGTCCTGACTGCAGCTGTGGGATATTCTTGTATGGTTATGGCTTCTCTTCCATCAGCTGCCAGCTGACAAGCACAAAGAAATGCTGATTTAAGTCAAAGTGGAATAAAGGCCATAAGGAAAAATGGGACAATAGTCCAAGTAATCTGCATCACTGATGTAAATAAAGTAATAAAGTAAATAAAGTAATCTGCATCACTGATGGAGGTCGTGTGTGTGTATGGCTGAGGCAAAGGTTGACAGTGATAAAAAATACCTAAAGGCTCAGCTTTCACTTTTTCATATTGCTTTATGAGCCAAAATCCTGTTTCTCTGGTTGATTTTTTTTTTTATCTTCCATCTGTGTTGCAGCTGGCACTGCTTTGGAAGTTACTGCATGGGGACAGGGCATTTCAACAAGTTTTTAAAAATCATATTTCAAGATGGACATTTATAGTCACAGAAATGGCTAAGTGAAACCAGCAGCCTCTTCTTCAGCAGAGCAGCCCCAAGTGCATATTCAGAAGTAAATTTGCTTTGTATAGTGACCCAAAGAAGCAGTTGCAACCACAAACACTGTGCAACTGTCAATGAATGGAGTGCAATCTTGCCATTATTGTGCTCTGTCAACTGAATTCAGCAGTGTTTTCTGATGGGCACTCTCAATTACTGGCAGTATTGCACAGGCCAGAGACTGCAGTTTGACATTTAGCACATAGGCTGGCTGTGGGAGGATGACACTTGGGAAATGAGTTTCACTGGATGAGTGAAGTGAGCTAACAAGTGCTCAAGAGAGGTCTAACTTTGTGCTTTGTGGTGCCACTGGTAGTAATTTTCAAGACAGAATTTATTGCAGTCTTAGAAGATATATTCTAATTTTTTTAAGTGGTGTTAGATCCAGTTACTAGTGGTTATTAAGAAAAATGGCCATGAGTAGAATTGGAATTACTATGAAGAAGTAGTTGAGAAATCTCACAATATCAACCTTTTTATCCATTTCTGTTTTGATAATTGAGCTGTGGGTCTGATAATAATCACTGAGATAGGTCCTCTTTTTATACTGTGTGAAAATAACCCTTAATTGTGGAACTTAACAAACATTCTTCCCTAAACAGACAAGAAACTAATTTCTCTTAAGCAAAGGAACTTGCCAATAAATGAGAATTTCTCTTTGTTCTACAACCTTGTCAGCAGCACATAATCTCTTATGTCAAAAGCCTACTGAGTTAAATTAGTTTAACTATTGTATGAATTTATAGATTATGTTATCTAGTAATAAAAAGTGTCCTTGCATGTAAGTAACATTAAAGGAGTATCATTCTTAGAGATAGTTCACCAGCCTGTGTATAAGGAAAGTGCTGAAGAATCCTGTTTTCGTTACAGGTTCACTTCAAGCATATTTGAGAGGGTATTTTTTTCATTATCTGAAGTCTGATATGGTAATAGTGTCCCAGAAATGCTGTACAAAGCTTGGATGCTGTTGTTAGATGCTTTTTTACTGCATAATTTATTAATCATTAAAACCATATTGGATTAGGGTTTCACAGGATATTGACTATTAAGTGATATGGTCTGAAACTGTTGGCCAAGACTTCCTGAGCATTAACTTTATGTGCCACTAACTGCATAATTCTGAGCTAATTCCCTAAACCTAATTTGTGGTGCTTTAGCTTATGCTGAGCAACACTTCTAACTACCAAACAGACTTGTTCATTTCTATAAATATAAATTGAATAAAGAAGTTCTGGAAGTAAATAGTAACAGGATTCAGTCTGCACTCCTTCTCTTTCAGTCATACGTCTTGGTGGGTGGTCTTGTGCAGAGCAACAGAACAATAATTTAAAAAACTTACAAAGTTCTCTTTCTTTCTTTTCATGTTTTAACTGTTAAAGCTGAAGTTTATATATCCTCAGTGTGAAAATGGCTTCTTATTACCTAGTTTGTCGAACCATGGTCTCACTTAGTGAGAAATCTAAGCCCTCAGATGGTCTGTAGAAAATATGTGATTTGATAGTATAAATGCTAAAAAAAATGGTGTTAGTGATGACATTGCAGGGGAATTTCAACTTTGAGCTGAAATATTTAAGTTTTGATTATCTTAGAAATCAGATTGTTCAATTCTTGTCAAAAGTCAGTAAATCAGTACAAAACCTTTTGTATTCTGTAGGCTGTGTGGTTCACTGACAGAGTCCTAAAGAGATGACCTAATTTTTCAAATAGAAAAGTGTTTTTGGGATTAACTGAACCTGGAAGTGCTCACCGCTTTGGAAAAAGAGGTCACGTAGCAATTTAATGTGCACTCAGGAGTTTCATTCTAGACTGTTGGTCTTTAAAATATTCATTGTGCTAGCCTTAATACATAGATGTCTAGGGAGTGATGTATGCATTGCAGTGAAAAGTGCAGCAAACATATAAATTAGTAAGTACTGAACAGATCAAGTCCATTTCTGAAAAACAAACTGATCTGCACAGCTGCCTGCACAGGTGTCCTTCAGGAAAAACTTAATGGGTCAGCAGGGGAAAAAACCACAGCTTCCTTCACTGTGACAGTTGTCATTTGAGTGCTTCTCTAGTCTTGCTGATGTTCTTGAGTGGACTCTGTTGAAGGAGCAGTGCATTGTTGATCTACAGAAAGAAGATATAAATTGACAATTACATACACAAAAGGCTGGATAACAGCCCAACGTCTTTTATCACTATGTGCTTTAAACTTTTGCAAAGTGGAATTAAAAAGAGCAATCCATCCCTACCTAGTAGTACTTCGGACTGATAACAATACTGTCTTGCATAAGTATTTGCTAATTATTAAAAAACATACAGTAGGTATTAAGCATGGGTAATAATGCTTTGCTTGTTTCTCAAGAATGTTTTGGATATTAATTATGTTCTCAAAACCACACTGCAGCTAATAAGTAGTAAGCATTATTCTTGTGAATTGGGTTCATTTAATATGTAAAACTGCTGGAGTTGCGTAAGTCTTTAAACACATTATGAATATTTCAGCAATGTTCATGCCTGATGTGCCCTGTATTAACAGTAATTTGAAAACATATTTATATGTACAGCATGTAGACTAATTTATCGTGTCTTTTGCTGGGGAGGAGGAGAACTTGAACTGACCTCAGACCTCTTGGCAGATCTTCTGAGCTTGAGCTTTTTACTGAGATTCTTCTCAGCCTTATTTTCATATGCAACTCTTTTTCTCTTGCTGTGGGGAAAAGTGTAAATGTAAATGATCATAGCAAAACACTGCATTTTACATCAAACTTTGATTCTTTCTCTCTCTTTATGTCTTAGTAGACTTCAGTGGGACGTCACAATATCAGTAAACGGGTTTTTGGAGAATAAGGCTCTGTGACTCCAAAGAAATATTAGTCATCTATCAAGAAGAGTCCATGAGAAGTAGTAATTGAAATTTATAACATGGAAAATAATTGGAAAATGGTAGCAGGTAACCTTATAAAAACAAGCTGTACTGTCAGGTGTATGTAAGCAGGCTACCAACTATTCATATGGCCAAGAGGTGAAAGAATTTCTCTTAAAAGCTCAATCTTAGCAACAAGAAATGTCAGAAGGTGTGAAAAGTCTGGGCTTTTCATCAATCAGAGTATGACTTTGAGTTACAGCCTTGTCATGGGGCTAAGAAAAAAGGAAAATCTAATCATAGACCATATCAGGCAATGAATTACCACCATTATATTGCTGAACTCTTATCCATCTAGTCAGCCTTATTTCAGAGAGCTGAATTCTCACTGGAGCAGGTGTGGGAAAAGGGGAGTTAACAAAACCAACTCATGGCAATTGTACCTCGAGACAGGAACTGAGTGTGCGAGTTGTGAGTGCTGGGAGCCCTTCATCGGGAGGGCTGCTGGTACCCTGCACTGCATCAGGAAGAGCTTTGCCAGCAGATCAAGGGAGGTGATCCTGCCCATCTTCTCACCCTCAGTGAGGCCATCCAGAGTGCTGTGTCCAGGTGTGGGCTCCTCAGTACAAGAGAGACAATCAAATACTGCTGAGGGTCCAGCAAATGCTTACAAAGATGAGGAGGGGTCTGAAGCACCTCTCTTTTGAGGAGACACTCGGGGAGCTGGGCCTGTTCAGAGTTGAGAAGACTGAGGAGAGATCTCTTCAGTCTGTATAAATATCCCAGAGATGGGTGCCAAGGGGATGGTGCCAGACTCTTTGCAGTGGTGCCCAGCAACAGGACGAGCAACAGTGGCCAATAAACTAAAACACAAGGATTTTCACCTCAACATGACAAAGAACTTCTTGGCATTGAGGAGGTCAGAACACTGGAACAGGTTGCTCAGGGAGTCTCCCTCTCTGGAGACATTCCAAACACACCTGGACAAATTCCTGTGTCACCTGCTCCAGGTGACCTCGCCTGGGGGATGGTTGGACTAGATGATCTCCTAGGAAGGGGTTAGAGGTCCCTTCCAACCCTAACTTGTGATTCTGTGGGATCCTGGAAATAACTGCAGAGTGCAAGTGTGCAAGTGGAGTTGGTCCAACCACCATTACAAAAAGTAAAAAGAAATGTTACTTTTAAATAAAAAAGGATATTAATTGGCTGTAAAAAAGTCAGAATTTGTTGAGCAGTCTATTGAGTAATGTTCTGGACTTGGTTTTCTGTAGGATTTGAGGGAAAAGTATGGTGAAATAGCTTGTGTTCTCTCATGATCCCTAATTGCAAAGATGAGAGTTCACTGACAAAAATCCAGTTCACTCCTTTGTGGTATGTTCTTTGCTATAAAAGACCACTTAAGACACTGGCTAACAAAACAAGAAAAATGTGTTGAGACGGATTACTTGGTGACTCTTTTGCCCTAAAAGTGAAATGGATAAGGTGTGCTCATTTTTGAGTTTTTGCCATATTACAAAACTACTAAGGGAAAACATACATGTTCATTAAACTTTATCTAGAGCAGTGGCTCTGTTAGCATATCAGTCCCTGTGGTAGACTATATTGCTTTGGAACTTAATAAATTCCAAAGGTACAAGTAAAAGCAGGCCCCTGACTTAATCCCTGGTATTTGTTGAGACCTAATAAATAAAATTCTGTTTTGTTGATTTTTCATTATCAAAGATGCTGCTGAAGGAAGTAATGATAGCCAGCCTTTTGATGTAATTGTTTCAAGAACCAGCCTGCCTCTGCTATTGCTCAAAACTTTTGGTCCTTAATACCTTAGTGAAAACTTGGACGATATATCAGTTTTCAGAACAAAAATTTCCCTGAGGCTCTAATCCATCTGAACCAATCTGGACATGCTGTACCCAACTGCCAGCTCCCAGCATGGGTTCAGATTCAGATCTGATGGGTCATGTGAAGGTGGTCAGCTATCACCCAATTGGTCTGGCTGGTATGCAGAAATTTATCCTGGGTGTTAGTAATCCTCCCTTTCCAAATACTGCCTTTAGTTCCACACCTGAATCACAGTCTTGTGACCATGGACGAAGGCTATCCAGTACCTTTTAGGTTTATAGTGCTTTGCTATCAAGAGCATCCAGCAATAAACCTCCATTGTTAACTCTTCAGTGACCACACATGTGTAAATATGCCCAGCAGCATGCAGGGGATACATTTGTGTTCCCCAGTACAGCCTCAGTGTTTGGGTGAACAAAGCCACACTCCTCTGGGCCAGAGGACTGTGACAGTCCCCAGCCTTTGTGAAATGTACCTCACACCCTTCCTGATCCCCAGTGCTGTGACCATCTCACTCCATCTTCCTACAGCTTGTGCAGCTGTTTGTTCAGGGCTACTTCTCTTCACTTACTTCCTTTTTTTGTTTTCTTTTTTTTTTTTTTTTTTTTTTCCTCTTACAGATGGACAAAAGAGGAAGAAGTCATTAAGAAAGAAACTGGACTCTTTAGGAAAGGAGAAGAACAGAGACAAAGGTAAAATTAGTACATATTTAGTGATCAGGTCTTAGTTCTGCATGTGAGATTTCTTTAGTCTGATACATACTTTTTGAAGTAGAATGTTGTTGAGCTGATATACTGTCTAGGTATTTATTTTCATGCTAAAAATATGTTTCATCTTTTCTGTTTGACTTTAGTATAACTCAGATCTCTTCAACTGAAAGGTTTTGATTTGTTTTGGTTTTTTTTTCCTGAAAAAAAGAGGAAGGCTTAAAGGACTGCATCTCTTCTCCAATATTCTTTCTCCCCATTTTCACCATCTAGTGCAGAATGTGGTCTGTGTAACATGATCCAGTTCTTTACCTGCATTTGTATTCTCAATTTACAAAGCACATAAACACAGCACCACCCAAGCAAGTCAATTGGTGTACTTTGCTTTCTTTAACCTTAGGAAAATAGCCATTGTTTAAAATATATAAATGCTTCAGTGCTACTGATCAGTTGGATTTTAATAAAGTCCATGTGACATGGATTTACAGATATGGTTGTACTCTTTTGTTTGGACAGTAATCAGCTTTATGGGCTGGGTCCTAATCCAAGACCTGAAGTTGACCTGTAATTTGGAGTCATTTGAACTAAGTCTAAATACTGAGACACTGGAAAGTGTCTGTGAAATTTCACATAGGTAATTGTGCATCTAATTTTATGTCCACTTCTGGAAAAGAAGTTCTGGAAAAATGGTTGTAAAACTCAGTATTGATATCCCAGTTTCACAAACATGCACAAAATGCAGAAATTTGTGACAGAAGAATTGACCTGGTTCCTCTGATGCCCTCACTTTTAGTCTAGTTTAGCAGAAGAATGGAACTTTGAAATTCCACTGAAAAAATTAACATACCCATTTCCAAGTTAGTTTAGATAGCTGTGAAGAAGAAAATATTTTTCTTTTAATTTGTATTTGTTTGATGACTTAAAATACATGAATATTATTTGCTTGATTTAAAATTGGTTATGGAAAATATTTGTATTAATCTTTCTAAAATGGAATGTGCACTGAGACATTGGTTTGATATATCCAGTGGCTTCCTGTATTATTACATTGCAAGTACCAAACTTTTCATTTGTTTGTTGTTATCAAGAATTACTTGATATATGACTGAGCCACATGCAGGAGGAGTCATTAAAGAAGAGATTTAATTGTTTTATAGCCACCTTTGGGGGAAAATATTTTTTGCACTGGCCTATTAATGTGTTACATTTGGTTACATTGTAATTAGTCAGTCATTACATTGCTATGTTTTTTTCTGTAGTTATTCATGCAGATAAGAGTGCAAACCAACATAGTTCTGTGCAAAACCTGCCCTGCTTTTCAGTGTGTTTTCCAGATATTGGTCTTCGTAGGGCCTGTGAGGTGCTCTTCTGCATCAGAAAAGGCTAACCCCATCCTGCTTTTTAAAACGTTTTGTGTCTCACAAATTTTTGGTGTACTGAGAGCTTTCATCTTTCCTCCCTTAGGGGTACCATGAATTTGGTAGTCTCTGTTGAAGGTTTCTCTTTAGAAGTTCTTTTGAGAGTTAAAATAAGTTTTGACTTTTTTTTTCTCATATTTTTCATTACTGTAGCAGATTTTAACAATGATAAATTGCTTTGATAATTCACCAAAGCCAGAATTTTGCTGTGTCACCCAAAGTTGGTAGATCTTTGCACTTTCAGAGCTCCACAAATGCTCTTTGGTGCAGTGCCTTGAGAAGTGAGAGTGTTTTGGTGATGGATACAAATCCTTAACCCAGAGTTGGTCTTTATTCCACTAAATTCTCTGTTACCAAAGATCTTTCAAACAATATTTCTTCTTATATTGCCTTGCATTCTTTTGTATTTCCTTACAACCTTGTTTTATTTCATCTGACCTTTATTTCTAATAATTACACAGCTGCACTGGTTGAGCACTTCAAGATAATATTATTTTCTACCATTACAGTTCTATTCAGGGATTTTCTTGTGTGTCTACCTTGCATGATAGCATTTATACTCCATTCAGTTAGAACATTTGATTTTTATTCTGAAGGGCTTTCATTGTGCACTTTGCTTTTAGGGCTCACTAGTTGCCACAGTAAAGGTCAGCACTTTGTGCTTCATCACTTAAATTTATCTACTTCCTGGTTTTCAGCCTTGCTCATACTATCTGGTTAACTATACCAAGCATTTTTAGAAATTACTATGCTGATTCTCCTAATTTTAATTCTATTTTTCTTATTATTGTTTGAAATTCAGATGCTTCACCTGTCTGCTTTTATCCTTTTTTCCCATCTCTTACTGTCTTATTCTGAGTTATGGAGATGTTTTACATGCACTCTCCACTTATGAACTATTATAGGAGCACCCTCTTAGAGGAAAATACCCCAGCACTTCTCAAGCAGTAGAACCTGCATTTCCCTCCTTCCTTTAGGAAGAGCTTGGGTTGGTCAGTAAAGGTCCAGGAAATTGGAAGGAGTCATGTTCTGAACAGGTTGTGTTAGCAGAGTGAAAAGAAGGGCATATCTGCTCTTACTAATTGCCAACAGCAAATGCTAGGCAAAAATAGCCCAAATAGCAGCAGATGGCATCTTACTTGTCAGGTTTTCTGGCCATGGTTGGTTCTGGTGTACTTTTCTCTGCCCTTCTGAGTCACTAAAGATCATCAGGTACTTGCTGAGCTGACTCCTAATCCATGACAGCAGAGGGAATGACCAAGCAGGATTGCAGGTTTGTGCCGTGGGGGCCACCAGCCTGGCACAGTGGGGAAAGGTGGCTGCTTTCCTGTGGGAAGCAGCAGCACCAGTATCTCCTCCAGCCTCAGGAGTCTGAGGGGACAGAATTGCTCAGCTTTCCGCTAACAAGTTAGCTCTGGAAAGAAAATGTAAGGCCTTGTGCTGCTGATCTCCCTGAGGATGAGCCTGCTATGCTCTCTCAGAACTGAGCTCCACCACCTTCCCCCAACAGTGTCCTCTGTGTCATGAACATGGGTGTGCTACACAGAAGGCTGGGAGCACACACCCACCCAGGCAGGTCCCTAGTCCTCATGCCCGAGAGGAATGCCTTCTTTCTGTGTGTTTTGGGGGGGTTGTGCTGGGTTTTTTTAGTAACTAGTCCAGCTGCACTGTTGTGAGAAGAAAACAAGACCAGGCCACAGGATGTCGAGGGGGAAGCAGGGAAGCTGATTACAGACACTTCATACAGAGGAGATGCAGCTGTCTTAGTGCAGATTTCATTTCCATCCCTTCAGCATCACTTCTGTAAACACAGTTGCAGTTGGGAGAGTAATTAATTCCAAACATATCCCATCCCTGGAGCCCCCACATACCCAGACAAGTAATAGCTGAGGAGACCATGTTGTTGGTCCTGCCCAGAGTATGCAGGACTACTGAAAATCTCCTTTTGTAAAGACAGACTCCTGAAGGTTAATCCTGACAATCACATAGCACCATGTGATCATGTGTGTGGGTTGCAATCAAAGATAACAGGGATGTTCCTGGCACAGAAGGACAAAGAGGTGGACAGAAAAGACCACCATACTGATCACCAGGGATGCACGATGGAGGCCTCACTGCAGCTCTGGCCTGACAAACTCTCCTTTAGCACTGACGTGCACTGAACTGCCCCATGGTGTGGATTTCTGGGGTTACGCTCTCTGCAGAGGTGCCACCTCTCTCCAGTTTGTGCCCAAGACTGTTCTTCCCCACCCACCCCACCACAAATCTATACTTAAAAGATATAACTAAAAGGAACAGTACTCGTTTTTTCTAGGAGATTTACTAACTTGTGTTTTAGGACTCAGTCCAATCTATGGAGTTTTTACTGTCTAAACTTCACATTTTATTTAGAAGGATCAGTCAATATGTCTGTTAAGTGAGAGTTTCAACCTGTCAGACTTCTGAAGGCCAATAAAGACACTACAGCAGAATTTAATGCACTTTAAATGAGTTTCATATCTCTTTGTCCTTTTTATATCTGTCAACATCTCATTAAAAGGGGAGAAATTGTGTTTTTTGTAATTGTTATTATTACATCTCTGAGTAATATTGTTATTGTAATTGTTATTACATCTCTGAGTAATTCCCTAAAGCAGGATATAGCAAAACTTGCTGGATTTAAACAGACTAAACAGGAGAACAGCACTCCACCCAGACATTTAAGCAATATTTTCAGCTTCCATCATTCAAGTGTTTTTGCTTTACCCGGCCTCCTTGTTATTAATGGACATCATGACCCTGGATCCTACTGTCTGCAAGTGTCTCCAAACATTGGCTTTGGCTGCAGACAAACAGTCCTCAGGCTGAAGGAGCAGTAACATGTCCGTGCTGCTTGGAATATGACATTCTCAGGATGCTGTGCATGCTGGCGGCTGGATACTGTTCCCTTATGAATTCAGTGCTAAATTTTACAGCAGCAGAAGCAGAGTCTTTTGCCATCCCTTGCCAGTGATATGGGTGTCAGCGTAAGCAGACCTGCTTTTAAAGTACACACAGGCATTCCTGAGAGAAATGCCTCCCAGAAATTACTTGTCCTAGAAGATTTTATCAGTAAGCCAAGTTCGTTTTGCCTTGGTTCCAGAAAACCCTACAGGTTAATAAAGAGACCTGCTCAGAAATAATAATCACTTGTTATGTGATTGCTTGAGTAACTGGGAATCATCCCTTTTGCTGACGTTTCTGTGTGGAATGTAAATACTTGGCAGGTTCATCTGTGAGGCTTTAGAGAGCTGCTGTGTATGCAGGACTTCCTGAGAAAAGGCCTTCCTGGTAACTCTGTGGCATATGTAAATCCAGCAGATGTTTAGTTTTTCTTTTGTTCAAAATTCTTGAAAATGTCTTTTATGTTTACTTCATATTTGTGGTGTCCGTGTGCCTTGGGACAACCTAAGGAAGGAGCTGAATAAATGAAATTTCTTTTTTATTGTAGTTTATCAGAATTTTTTTTTTAAAATACTTTCTACCGCTCTACCATGCCTTTATAAAAAACTTTGAAAGTTTCTCATGCTTTCTAGGCATGAAAAAGGGGAGTTTTAATCAACATTGT
Source organism: Prinia subflava (assembly GCF_021018805.1). Lineage (NCBI taxonomy): Eukaryota > Metazoa > Chordata > Aves > Passeriformes > Cisticolidae > Prinia > Prinia subflava. The sequence goes on along the minus strand of NC_086249.1, from coordinate 88,300,597 downwards.
GTCATATTTTATACTAAAGTCAAGGAAAGTACCAAATAATCTCTTCAATTTTTTGTAAAAAACCCCAGACATACTCCTGGAAAACAAGCATAAATAATTTGGAGGGCCTTATATCACTCCTTGAAGGTCAGTGAGCTCCGAGTAGCTGGAGAAGAGATTTTCAGCCACAGGACTGATGCTGAGAACATTGTCATATCTTGAATCTTTTTGGAGTCACTGCAGGTTTTGAAGCGCCTTGAGATGGAAGGAGTTTTGCAGTTCCCATTATGGACTGAGGTTGCTGTTTTCCTTGTTTTCTGCTTCCATCACTGTCTCTACAGATCTGAAATAATTGATTTCAGTTAGCAAAACAGAGTTGCCCTGTCTGGCTTGCTGGGGAGATTGACTTAAAGACCCCATTTAAATATCTCTTTAAAAGCATATTGTTCTCTGATCTCTATTCCTGTCATTTAAACAGATGTGGTACAAGCACCTTAGTAAATCTTGGTCACAGGATTTTAGCAACCCAAAACCAGCATTTATGATGTACTTAAGAAAAAACTCTGAATGCTAAGGACAGTAACAATAGTTACTTTTCTCTTTGTTAGTATTGAAAGACTCATTAGAATCTAGAATAAAGACCTCACTGGTTCTTAACAGACTGTTATGTTCTGTAGGATGGAAAGCAGTTTTCACCAGCTGAAACTTCAGAGAAGTCTTTTAAACTGTATTTAGACAGGGTGACATGAGGTCAAGTAAGCTATAACCATGTGGGTCAACATCCTGAATATTATCATTTGATTAGCAAAAAGGAAGATTTGGGATCACTGAAACTCTTATTTGATCTGGCTAGGAATTTTTCTGTGACCTGCTGCTTTTTATTAGAAAATGATGATTTACTACCAAAGAAAGATTTCTTAGGAACATATCAGTTTCAATCAAAATTGTGTTAAGAAACTTGCCTCAGCTGCAAGATTGACTTTCTGGTAAGAGAAATGATGCACTTCTCCAGAACAGTAAATTGTCTCCTTTGCCAGTAAACACTGAAAACTGGAGTGTATTAAAAGTGGTGCTGGCTAAGGATACGAGTCTGTTTAAAAGCTAATTGCGCAGTCTGCCAGGTTGTTTCACCTTTTTACATGATGCTTTTTGTAAAACGTCTTTTTAAGCTGGCCAGTCTGTTCACTGAATAAGTGATCAATTTTTTCTTGAGTTTACAGAGAATAAGTAACTCAGTAGCTTTGGCACTCAATATGTATACAACAGACCAAGGTTTGAGCCACTGCTTTAAGGTACATTTCTTCATGCAAAAGAAATCTCTCTGACAGAGGGGATGCCTAGCCTACAGCTGTAAAAAGGCACTATGTCCTTTTACCTTGTGACCAGAGCCTCAAACCTACACATCTTACGACCTGAGTTAGTGCCCTTTCTCTCCCATCCATGGGTTGCTAATTACTTCACATGAGTACAGCTTTCCTTTTTTAATGAATCAGAAATGTCAGAAGGGCTAACACTGACTCTCATTACCTGTCCAACAAGGGAGCTGTTGGGACTGAATGCTTCTGCAGAGTGGTGGGTAGAACATGCTGCCTGCCATCACAGCCCATGGTGCAAGCACACACACTTTTTGGTTGGGAATGTGAGGCTGTAGGCAGTCTGCAGAGGGGGCAGCTGATTCTCCCGATTTCAACAAATGAGCAAAACATGACTGGGTTTGCCAACTCTTTAATGTAATTACCACTGCCAGCCAGCACCACTACCATCTGTATTTAGTCTGAAATTCAGCCAGTTGATTTTCATCCAGTTCCACATCTCTGCCAGACATTGAGAAATCGAGGAAGCGGTTCATGTCCTCTGAGAAGGCCTACATCAGAGCAGCCTGGAGCAGAGGCTCATTGTCCTTTCTCTGGCCCACATTGAGCAAGAGCAATTAAAACCCTGGAATCCCATACCTAAGAGTTTCCAAGGAGGGGCAGCGCCTACCTCAGATTGCCAGCCTTCACATCCAGAAGTCAGGGAGAGGATCATTTTGATGAAACTTGTTTAATGAAGCAGTGCTGAGATCTCGTCTCCTGCTGATCTTGTCCCAGCTGATGCAGGATCAATGGCACCAGCATGCTGGGCTAAATACTGCTGCCCTCTCCCAATCTGAAGCACAAGCAGCTCTGAGCCAAACCAGAGAAATACACTGCGTTGGCTATTCCCAGGAAATGTTCTAGAGGGACAAATAAAAAGGGGTGCTGGGAGTAGAACAAAGCACCTGGTTAGACAGCCAGAAGGGGACAGATGTTGCATATGTGCATTGCAAATTTGTCATTTGTTTAAATGTTCATTAGGAAGATAATTCAGAACAGTCAAAAAAAGTAACATTAATACCATGATAATTTTGTGGCCACACTCTGCTGAGTCCAGGAGGGAAAGGTCTAGCTGAACTCCTGGAACTGGCAATACCCACATTGTTTGGTATCTGTGTGATGATGTTCTTTCTTGTCCTAAAGTAAAGGCAGATGGTTTTAGGTGTCGTTCTACTCATAGGTCACCTCCTTGATATATGGGGCTCTGCTTCCTGATTTAGTTTTGTATGGCCACCAAAGTTAATTCATGTCTTAACATTTTATGCTTCAAAAGAGCAGGAATGTTTCTACCAAATCAGAACAACGGGCTGTTATTTCTTTATTCTGATAGACTATTAGTTTCCTCATTCAAGATTCTTAAAATATCCTCTTCTTTTCAATGCCTTACTTTAGTCCAAATCCAGATACATTTTGGAAGTGTCATCAAAGACTAGTCAGACTTAAAATCACAGGAGGAATTTTGACCTTTAATTATTTACACTGTGGCAAAGGAGAAGTATAGTATGTAAGAGCTTTTCTGTGTGCTTCTTTTTTTTATAATTCCTTTTTTTGATGCTTAAACAAATTTGGTTTTAATCTCTGATGCTTCATTTATACCTGATATGAGCAGGTCTGAAGCTGGAACCTAGTAGAAGTTGCAATCATTTTTACCGGGGTGAATAGCATCGATAGCTATTTTTTTCATATCTTTTGGGCACAAACCAGTTCCAGTTGGAAATCTGTCTCAGTGGTTTTGCTTCTGCTAATCTCAGATAGACCTGATTTGAAAATTATTGATGAGAATTTCATTGTTGCTGACTGATTCACTGTAAAACATTTTTGTATTATGTAAAATATTTAAGCATTTTACTTTGAGACCTGACATATATGCTGGTTTTTTACATTACAGTTATATGAATGTGAGATAAGTTTATGTTCTTTTTCTTAAATGAGAGAAACATTTTGTCCTGTATTTCCGTGCGTCCATTCCTTTTTACTGTTACAAAGGAAGTTTATACTGATATACCACTATTAAACAGGTTTAATATTAGCAGTATTTAAACAGGTTTAGTTCTTGTGTAAATGTAAAACTATACCCTTGAAGGGGTGAATGTACTTTGAAGCTCCTGCACAGGATTCATACTCTTCTGAACTGTAGTGAAACCCGTGTTCAGGCCAGGACCCCTTGACTCTGGTGTCCTACAGCATTTATGAGAAAGGAGCCTGGTGAAGGGATCTGAAACATGAGAGAAAGCTTTGGCACAGTCCAACGAGGCTCCCCAGTCTCAGGATGGTTACCAGAGATGCCCCTCTGCACTGTCAACATTAACCAGGAGTGCCCGACGTCACTTACTTCTGGTGGGAGCTAATATCTTAATTAGATCTGATCTCAAGTGATTTTCCAAGATTCTGTGCAGTGTATCTTGCATTATGTGACTAGAAATATGATTCAGATACCATGGGCTGCAGTTACCTGGCACTGTTGTTGTTGTTATTATCGAGGCCAGTACTTCATTGGAATCATTATATATTTGAAGACACTTCAGATTGTTTTTCATAACAACAAAAGAGTTAAACCTTTTCATACTAAATAAATATCAGATGTTTGGTAACTGTTAGGGGTTTGTTGTTGTTGCAGAATTTATTCCCCAGGCTTTTGGAATGCCTTTGTCTCAAGTGATTGCTAATGACCGGGCCTACAAGCTCAAGCAAGACTCTCAGAGAGAAGAGCAAAAAGATGTTTCAGATTTTGTGGCCTTTCTCTTGCCATTTGGAACTAAAAGACAGAACAAAGAACTTTCAAGCAGTAACTCATCTCTCAGCTCAACCTCAGAAACACCGAATGAATCCACTTCTCCCAACACACCTGAGCCAGCACCACGAGCAAGGAGGCGTGTAAGTAGACACTTCAAATGGGGTGTGTGATTGTAGGTCCAGAGGGTCTGGCTGGACCAGGAAAAACCTGTTGTGTGTGTGGACTGTGGAATGCTTTCTGTTTGAATTTTTTCAGGTTTTTTCAGGTGGAAGTCAGCCTCCTCAACATCAGAAAACTCTTAACTATGGTGGGAATCTTCTTTTTGCTGATACTGGTGTGAAAAGATCATACAGACTCTGTGAGTCTGTAACACATCGCAGAGAGGCAGAGAGATTATCTAGAAGTCTTCCTGTTTGCTCCCTTTATCTACCTCCTTCTGTCTAAATCTTTTAGATTTAACAAATTCCATCTGTCTGCAACCAAGTATTTTCAGCAGGGAAAATCTAAACCTATGTGTTTGATATTTATAAGTATACTTATCTTAATCTAACTTTAACTCAATAATAGGTCTGACTATTAATCCCTATCCCTATATTAATAAAAATCCTCACGGTCTAACCCATGTCATATCCTCCTTGGTAAGTAAGGAGTTGTCAGATTAGATTTGTATCAGGGTCTTTGAAGGATCTTTATGCATGCAGCCTATGACAGCAAAATACAGAGTGATGGGTTTGGGTTGAATATTAATCTACATGTAAAACTGATTATTTTTTAGCATAAATCTGTTCCTTGTAAGTAAATTTTATGCTCTGAATTTTCCAGTTCTACAGTTAGTAATTTTTTTTTCTTTTATAACTGTGGAATAGAGGTCCTTGACTTTACCGCTTTTTGATTTTATTTGCAATGGAGGGAGAAAAAATTGCATAATAAAATACTTCGAATAAAACCCCTTTTAAAAAAACTGCGGTACAAGAACAGAATCTGGAAAAGAAGTGTTTTCTTAAGAATCTCACCTTCTTTCATCCTTAGGATAAAACCTGCTTCACAGAAATTCTCTATTGGGCTCTTCAAACCAGGGTTTACGAGGAGCAGAACTGGAGTAAATTACAAATTAAGATAAAGCAGAAGGCGGGTCATAGGGCTCTTTGTTCATCTAGCTGCCGGTTGAAGCTTGAAATATCTATATTCTGTCTGCAAAACTGAAAGCATGATGTTTGCACTCTTGCATATGCATTAATGCACATCTGTTGGTCTGTGCAAACCATATGAACAGGCATTTGTACTCAAACATTGACAAAATGTAAAGGGAAACCCATGAACTTCTTTCAGACTTTGACAGTCAGTGACAGAAAATAAAAGTTCACTTTATGTACTCATTGGCTTTAGAACCATTTTTTCACAGGAGAAGAAGATAGCTCGTGTGTCCAGAGGTGAGTCATCTGCTGTTGTTTTCATGAAGTGTGATAAGATTTCTGACACGCATTTGACCAGTTAGCAAGCAGAAGAACATGGATCCTTTGGTGCATCCATAGGGATCTATCAGTCAGGGCCAAGTTCCTGGAAGCTGAGGGAGGGTTTTGCTTGTTTTATTTGTTTGGATAACTGGTTGGTTTTAGTTGATTTTTTTGGTTTGTTTTGGTTTTGGATTGTTGTTGTTGTTGTTGTTGTTGTTAAGGCTGGCATTGCAGCTTTCAGAGTGCAGAATTAGAGCCTTTAGTCCATAGCTATGAGAATGCAGCAGGACATGGTTCACCTACAGAGTAGTAGGAGTAGGCTAAGGTGGGCAGTATGACATGAGAGAGAGCTGGCATTTTCTCTAGGGAACTTAGCTAATGTCTTTGATGAACTGACAATTATTTAATATTAATATCAACTCACGTCCCATGTCTTGTCTGTCTTTATAGTTTTATTTATCAGTTTACTTAGTCCCCTGCCCTGAGCTTGTTTAGGGGATGGTAAGGAAGCCTGATTTATCTTTTATCTCTTGAGCACCATTGCACTGTTTGTTTTCAACTGACAAATGCTTACAAAAAAATTAAAGAATTATTTGTTAGTGCATGCAACTGATACAACCAATTTATCACAAAAATTCTGCCAAGATGCCTGCAGTGCAGTCCTCTTAAATTTAAACTGGAGGGATTGTTTATCATTGCACCATTCACTTCATTGCAACTATGTCATTCAATTTTGTGTATTTCAGTCAGTCTTGAAACACTCAACTGAGGCTTTCAATAACAGGTAGAAGGTAATGCTGGCTGTAGAGCTCATGGTGTAAGTGCTGGGGTTCTCTCTCCTCCAACAGCTTGACAAAAATCACTGTTGCTGCATTTTCTGTAACATTTTGCCCAGCAGTTGGAAGTTGAGACTTTAAATTGCACTTTCTTTCGTGTTTCTGTATGCTTAGCTTAAGACTTCCCCAGTGTATTTATATTTTGAACTCGTCATGAGGGACCAGGGACTGATATCCATTAAGTGCAAAGGTAATGCCTGGTAGATGGAACTTGATTTCCTTTGACTGCTGGCACTGCAGTTCAGGTATCTCCCTGTGTGTGTTACTAGACCTGCAGCAGTGGGCAGTGGTGTGCACAGTCTCCTCCTCCACTGCTCCTCAGCAGTCAGGTAGGTCTGGCTGAGCCCAGACTAATAGGCCTGGCTGAGTTTGAGCTGGATCCGTGGAGCATGTTGGTAATGTTTTCCTGGTCACTTTGTAAAATCAGAGCTGGCCTGGATTGGTATTGCCAAGCAGTGACTTCAGTTACTGAACTCAAGGTCATTCCTCCTAAAGCCAGCTCAGTGCCGGTTAATCCACAACTTTGATAAAATGCCCAAGGACCACGTTGAACTCACTGTATTTGCATCTATTTTAGGGATCTGAATCCAATTTAAGTGACTCTGATAACGATTCATGAGGTGAGGCTGCTTTGCAGACAGGAAAGGACCAGAAAAGGCAGGATATAAAGGCGGGTACCTGTCACACAGGAGCTGCAGTGCTAAGGTTAGGATTTTCAGTGTCAGTTGATTCATTTGGTGTTTGGAATGCCAAACTCTTAAATAAAATCAAAATATCATTCAGTTGGAATTTTACACACATGGATCATAGCCAGAGGTTCTTGTTTGGTTTGGATGGGTGGTTTGTTTGTGTTTTTGTTTCCTGTTGGCAGGAAATGGTAAAAGGAATCAAGCAGATGTACTTTTGGGAGACATCAGAAATAAAGGTCAAAAGTTGCATTCTAAAGGATCTAGTTATTGTTTATAGTAATGTGGGTAAAAAAATCTAAAAACTTCACTGTACTTCATTTATACATCTACTTACGAGACTTACATGACTTATGAGAAACAGAACTATACCTGATAATTTAAATGGAGTTTATTTAAGGTATTATGAACTAGAAATTTATCAATGAGTTTGAAATCTCGCCGGACTTTTTGTGAGTTTTGCCTGTGAGTTGAAAATCTTCATAAAGTTCAGTTGGCTAGGCTGATGGAACAAAATACTTCTAGAGCTTGAAATTCCCTTGTAAGCAATTGTACAGTTCTCATTTAATAGACATAGAGTTCTGACTAGCAGTCTATAAATTACCTGTCAGCAGAACAATGTGGTTTTAACAAAATATAGTTGTCAGAAAAGTTTTGAGTAGGAATTTACATTTTCTTTATTATTCTTAGGATGACAAGGTGCATCCCTGTACAGTACATTTTAAGTTATGATAAAATTTATTCTTTGTTTCAGAAAGAAAGAAAATAGTTTACAACAGATATTTTTAATAGGAGTAAAACCTGATTTTTTTCTTTGTGTTTTGTTATTATTGTAAGACCAAATGTAGCCTAGAATGTTTTTGCTTCATAAGTTTAATAAGAACTGAGAGAAATGGTAATTTTGAAGTGGCATTAATCTCGTGCTTTGAAAAAAAGTCTTTTTTTCAAGTGTGAAAATTCAAACATGCCGTAAATCTCCTGCTGCTTTTGCTGCTTTATCCTTTACAGACTGCTTGAACCTCTACACCTTGCTGTAATCCAAACCTGGATTTCTAAGCTTTCATTGGAATTTTAATGATTTTAAATTATTAAGATATGTGAAGTAGAATTATTTTAAAAATATTACCCCTCAACTTCTCTCATGTATCTTTATTCTGTGTTAGAGTAGGATTATTTCAAACTTCACAGCTATGTGTATTTGTGATATTAACTGCATATAGTGTATGGTTGTAAATAATTTTGCATCAGTTTCACTGATACAGTGCTCCAAGCTACAGAAGGAGTAGGCAATGAGATTTAAAAATATCTATGTATCTCCATGCACATGGATATGGTACTGTTGAGGTGCACCCACAGACCATGATTCATCCTTGCCCTGCAGTATGTGCAGGCTTACAACAGTAAAAAGATGGAGTGAATGAGTGGAAAGCATTTTGGTTTTTCAGTATTTTAATTTGTGTTCTTTGTAATATGATAAGAATAACACTGGTACCATAGCAATTTTTCCTATCCATTACACCGGTATTATAACTTTGCTAATTTATAAAATTGTCGCAGCTAATTGTATTTTTATATTAGTTTGTTTAAAATGCAGGTAGGCAAAAGCCTTTGTTGGACACCCTGTGGTGCTGAGTCTTCCCCAGCCCTACTGATGACTCTTGTGTGTGTGTTTTACAGGGCGCAATGTCTGTGGACTCCATTACAGACCTTGATGACAATCACTCAAGATTGCTGGAGGCTCTCCAGCTCTCTTTGCCAGCAGAAGCCCAGAGCAAGAAAGAAAAGGCAAGAGATAAGAAACTAAGCCTGAACCCTATTTACAGACAGGTTCCCCGGCTTGTAGATAGCTGCTGCCAGCACTTGGAAAAGCATGGTAAGAATATTTTGTTTTCCCAGGAGTGGCAGATATATTTTTACCATAATATAAATAAATTCCTATTTTGAGAAGTAAATATGTCCTTCCATTTGTAAGGATGTCTTTGAAAGCTAGACATTTTCCCTCCTATTTTGCTTCTTGCTAAAAATACTGTCTCACAAGTAATTACGTACGTGATAACTTCCCAGACTGAAGATTTATACTACAAGCTTGTAAAATGGCCCATAGAGCACAGGGATAGAGGCTTTTCTTGGAGGTCACTCATTTTGTACTGGGGTGCTCAGCTCTGCAGAAATGGCTCTTCACACCCCACAGGTTTACCTGTACCTTCAGAATAAAAAGTCTGAAATGTGCCAATCAGTCTGGAGTCATTCTTCATAATCAGTGGATCTTAAGGTGTGAGGTCTAGATGAACTGTTAATACTGTAGTGCAAGACTTTTGATATTTGAAGATGGGGGCTCAGAATAAGAAAGAATTCCATGCTAAATATATATTAAGCTCCAAGAAGCCTGTTCACTGCAAGACTTGAAGGCTGAATACTCAATTTGTCTCTGGCTTGATTCCTCCTGTCCAGCCTCAGGCTCAGGCCTGCTCTCTCCAAAAGGAATTATAGACTTCTGCCAATATTCTTTTTATATGTTCATGATTGTCCAGACACAAGCCTTCCACAGCTTTAAATAATGCAGAAACAATTGTCAATCTAGGTATCTGCTCACCCTCTCTGCCAGTGTATCCTAACATTGTAAAGTTTTTTAATGATAATTGAATAACTTGGCCACAGCAAGAGGGAGTTATCACATGGCCAAGTAATCAACAAACTGTAAAACAATGGTGATTGTAACAGCAAATGATGTATTTTATGCTAATTTCACCAGCAAGAAGTCATTGGCTAACTCTGAAGGAAAGACTTTGGTAGGTGAGAGACTGCAATTTAAACAATGCTGAACTTTCACAATTCATAACCAAATCCTGTCTTCCTTAAAAATGTATCAAGGAACACTGCAAAAGATAGTCACTGTTAGTCTTTTTCATAGATTAGATTAGATACCTTGGCTGACAAGTATGCATGGGATGATTAAGATTGGTGACTTCCATCCCGTCAAGCAAAGGCAGCTGAGTTTGGACAACATAAAAGTATCTGAGTCAGCCAAAAAAGCCTTCTAGCTGAGTATCATTTGGATAGTGTGATTTTATGTGATCATCTGTGAAAATTTTTTAATCCTCTTAATGTACTGTCATAACAAAGTTCTTTTCTATATGATGCTCTTTACAAAAATATTTGCTTTACATTGAAGTTTCCTTTTAAAGGAAATTTATGATGGTTTATTATGCAATGTTTAACAGTAAACTATAATACACCACAGTGCAATAATTTTAATCTGCTGTCCACAAGACAGTCATTGGAACTGAGAGAAATTTAAAGATGGGAGAAGATGGACACTGTAACAACATCATTCCAGGTTATATGGTGGGCTAAGTTGCTGATTCTGAAAATACTTACCTGTATGCAGAAGTCCTTTTTCAACAACAAATCATCAGCAGTTTCTGATCAATGCTTTAAAGGATAATTTTGAGCATTATATGACAAAAAAAGGTTATGTTTTTAGACATGAAATCTGCTGTCCTTGTTCACCTTTCCCATTTTCCCTGGGATCATGTCCCAGAGATATAAAGGCCTGGCTTTCTTTAGACCTGCAGTGTAGAACAAACACTGTATGTCATTGTAGGAATGTGTAACCAGCCTGCAGGGTTTGCCCACGGTGTTTATCTCCATCTCAGATGATTCCCTGCCAGTGTTCCTAGGTTTACTAAATGACAACCCATCAATGTAATTTTCTGTTAAGCAAAGAGCGAATATTTAAAAAGAGATGTTATGTTGAGACTAAAAACTAAAAAGCATAATCCTATCTGAATTTCTCTGATGAAGATCTGCAAGTCCAAATACTGGTCAAGGTGACAAATCTCCAGCAAGCAATTGTAGCCTAATGGCTGTCAAAAAGGCATTTGTTTCACAAGGTAATTAAACACCTCCTATATGTCAGTAGAGATTAGAGGTGTGGAGTAGCCATTGTTAGACCATAAAGTTCCAAGCTTATAGATAATTTCGTCCCTTTTACAAAAGTGTATAACCATGTAAAACTATACTATGTGCACAGGTCCTTAAGGCTCTAAAATTTCCACTCACAATGTTACTGCTAAAGACTATGTCACCTCTCAAATTATTCTGGTCCTGTTAGTCTGCAAGGTATGGCCATTTGAGAACCATATCATCATTTGTTGTGTTTGTAGTGGCTTTCTACAGGGCTAGAATAAGGTTTGAACTGTGATCTTACAAAACAGTGGGCAACACAAATTTCCTGGTCACCTTAAGTCTAAATGACTAAATTATACTTCTGCACTTTGCCTAAAAGTGCAACAACAATGCTTCTTTCTAGCTTTCCCTCTATACAATAGCTGTTCCTACCTTACAGACTGCACACAACTCCCAGTTGAAGTTCTTCCCTCTCACAGTCTGCCTGAGTGCCCTATTTATGTACCTTTGAAGGAGACTCTCAACTTTGTCTTGACAGGCACTTTACAGACAGTGAGTTACCCCAAACACCAACTTTATCCTATACTGAAAGACTCAGCTCAGTGCTCATGTATTTAGTAATTTTACTACCTGTTTCCTCTGATGTAAGTCCTGGAAGTTACACCTGCAAACCTTGAGCAGTGCCTCAGTCTCTGCATACCTTTGTTCCTCATAGCAGTGGCACTACCAAAGTGACATCACCAGAAATGTCACAGAGATGCCATTTTGCAGATTAAGTGTGATCCTTAAAAACCACAGTGGATGGCTTCTTAATCACAACCGAATCTTGCATCAACATGGTAAGTACAAGTTTGTGGAGAAATATGTTACCTTTGTTTTTTTAATCCTTTTGAGTACACACATAGGTCAGAATGCTTTGGTTCAATACAATTTTCAGGAGAAAATTAAACAATAAAATAGTACTGTGATGTGTTACACTTGCAGGTCTCCAGACAGTAGGAATATTCAGAGTTGGAAGCTCAAAAAAGAGAGTAAGACAGGTGAGTGGATATGGATATGGTTTTCTTTCATCAGCTATGATACAAACAAATCTGATTCCTTTTGTTGTGATTTCTTCCCCATCTGTAGTATGGTGGAATTTAGGCTTTCTGGGTCAGTGACTTCACTGGTTTTTTGATGGCTCATAAAAGGCCATTTCCAGTATCTTTTACATCTGGTGAAATCCTTGTCAAGTTCTCAGCAGGTTAACAGTCTCTGTATGTTTTGCTCTGAAAAAGTAGCACAGGGCTGGAGATCCAAATAAACTATGATGAAGAAATTTTCCAAAGGTCACACTGCAGGGAAAAAAAATCTTGGCTGTTCGTTTCATCTCAGAAACAGCTGAAGCTCCCAAAGTAAACTTAAACTGTAAATCTTTTTTGGAAAACTCACAGTATGAGAAAACATGCAAGTACAGAACAATCTCTTTGACCCTAAGATCGCTGCTCCTAAATATCACCTTTCTTTTACCCCTGCTAGACTTCAAGGTCAGAGCAGACTCTTCCAAATCTTAGTCTCAGACAAATGATGAAAAAGGAAAGACAGTGTACAATAAAGTCAAATGTGAGTGTTAGCTCCTAAGTATACCTACCTAGATACTGCATCGTTATTCCCAGAAGCTGAGAATACATCTGGGAAACAGAGCAGTGGAGGATAGTGCTTAGTGTTAGCATGATGCATAAGGAGGGGATAAAAAGTTACAGGAAAATATCCCTTCCAGGAAGTTAAGACCAAAAACATCAAAGAGAAAAAAAAGCAAAAGCAAGCTTGACTGCGTTTGATTCTAGAAGTTATAGTTCTTTGCAAAAAGTTGCAAAAACTTCACAGTGTAATGTTTTACCATTCTGGAAAGGTACCTTGAATAGCTAAACTGAATTGATTTTGGCTGGTAGGACAGTATGGCCTACTGAATTGTAGCTCATTCTCCAGCAGTTTCTATTCCTGAGTAGCTGGTGTAACACTAAGCTAAAAAAGCATCTGCAGAGGCAGTTTTCAGATCAACACTGAACTAGATAAAGTACTAAAGTTGCATCATACATCTGAGGAAAAAGCAGAGAGCTTCTATCATTCACTTATAAAGGGAGCCTCACTTTGAACATCAATGTCTTTCACCACTTTTTCTTATACTCTGTTTTCAAAAGGTGAGGAAATCAAGAGATTTGGGTATCTATGTTTTTTATTACATGGACTAATTTACTCAACTTGGTAAACTTCCTTAAACAACAAGGATGTATCAGCTTGGCCCTTGTAGTTACAGTAATAAATGCTGTCAACATGAACACATGGGAAAGTCTGGATTCAATTAAAATTCCACTCATTTTCTGAACCATGGAAAGCCAAACCCAGCACTTCAGATTTTGGTGTGCTTTTACAGCTGTTCATTAGTTTTTCTTGTGTAGAAAGTAAGCATATTTTATTTTCCTTCCTTTCCCAGTTAGAAAATGTCATGTTTCCACTGTGGTTTTTTTGCAATAATTGCATAAGTAAGTAGAGGCATTTGCCAGCAGGCTTTTTGATGGGTGAGCAGGAAGAGAAAATCTAGAACATGTGCATCTCTTGCAAACCTCCTCCTTCATGTTCAGTGGGGTGTAGCACAGAGGTTCCCAAGGTCACGTTGACTCAGGGTGGTAGATCTGGTGCATCAGGGTGCCAGGTACCATCTCGTGCCCAGAAGAGATGCTCGAGCAGAGCATTGTTGCCTAGGCTGGGGTGGGCAACCCTTGATACTGGGCATGGTGACCTTGTGGCAACTTCAACCCTGAGGATGAAGAGGGAAATAGCTGGAGCTCTACTCTCCTTTCCCCTGTTCCAGCACAGGTGTCCTCATCTCTCATACCATAAGATTCAGCGGGTCTGTATCTTCACCTGTATCTTCCAAAAGTCTGAAAGCATTCCATGTGAATGGAGTCTGAAAGATTTGAAGTGTACAATAGACAGTTTTAACAGCCATGATACCTGGGGCCTGAAATGTGGCCACATCTCACCAAAGCTTCTATGCTATTTTAGAACATCTCTGTAGGTCTCACAGGATATCAGGTCACAAGTGCCATATTCAAGACTGTAACAGCAGTTTATGATTCAGCCAGCTATTTGGGAAGTCTGAATTCCTGATGCAGTGCTAATCTGTTTCCTCAGCTGCTTTTGGGCACTTAAGTGCAGAAACAATCTTCTGGATTGAGGTAATTTATGGTGCTCCACAGGGATGTTCTGCATTTGTCACCAGTCTGGAGAGTAGAATTAAGCTGGCAATGAAGTCCCCAAGTTGGCACTGGAAAATCTTCGACCATAAATCAAAGAATAATAATAGATAAAGAACATATTCTGGTATTTGTAGTATAGTTATTCATTATTAGTAATGACTGATATTAATAATGTTAAAAGTAATCCTAATAAATTAGAATGGAGGCTGTGGTTTTTAATGAATACCTGTCACACCCATTACAAAAGCACAATCTCAGCTGAAAACAAAGGATTTTCACACTGAACACACTCAGGATAGATTTGTACATGATCAAGATTTGCCACAAATTATGACAGGCATATAGTTTGCTTGTGACTTAGCTTCTTTTCTCTCTTTGGTATGTTTGTAATACTCCTGGTGAAGAAACCTGTTACCTCAGATTTCTTTGTTTATAACATTTAGCTGTAGTCACTCTCTGAGAAGATAGGTGGGACATTGTGATACCTCATAATGTTAGCAAAGGTACAAATTTTTGCTAGGAAATAGTTTTAAAACCTCTCGACTGTTTTCAAAATGCAAAAAGAGTAAAGGTGAAGCTGTCAGCCTGAGGAAAGTGTTCTGCTCATGGTACTGAAAAATCCCTCCAGAAGGACAGGCTTTTACCTTTTCATAAGGTATCTGATTTGGGAGAGGGTTTTCTTCTGCCTTTGGGAAGTGTGATGCCTTTTGAATTAGACAGAATTTGTCTGAGGACCAAAACAGGGAAGAAAAAATAGCAGTACCTTGTAATGATGTTAGCCTGCTGTTTGTGAACTCTGTAATGATGATTACTTAATGAGTATAACCAAATTAGGAAGGCAGAATGAGGTGCATGTGAAGGAATGTTGTGAAGTCTTGTGAACCTGTCTGCTTGCTACCTATCTTTACATACAGTCTTAAATGACAAGAGAAATGTGAATTTGGTGGATAGTAACATGATCTTACTAATAATGTTTTTCTACAAAATCACAAATGTTATGAAATGCAATTTTAGTCTTTCTGGTTTCAGGGATAATGCAGTAAGGTGATATAAGAGCCTGTGTTGTAATTTTCCTTATGCCCTCTGGTTTCTGCCTTTGCTATTAATCTTGCATTTCTGTAAAAATTATACTTGGATACATGTTTTCATACAAGAATATCATATATCAGATGGAAAAAAATAGTATTTTATTATATTCTGCTATAAATCTTAAGTTATGTCTTATGGAATAAGCAGAAATTAGGTATGAATTATATCTTTGACCTTACCAAAGACTAGTTATGCTCAATCTTGAAAGTGAAAATGAGTAAATCTGCTTCTTAAAAGATTTTCTGTGTTGGGATGTATTAATTGGGACAACAAGTGATTAGTTTTCTCTCATAATTGTTTTCAGTTACGTGAAGAGTTTGACCGAGGCGTAGATGTTGTATTGGATGAGGAGCACAGCATTCATGATGTTGCTGCCTTGTTAAAGGAATTTCTGCGTGACATGCCTGACCCACTTCTTACCAGAGAACTTTATACACCTTTCATCAACACTCTCTGTGAGCTCCACAGCATCTTGATTCATCAGTTTTCAAAAGATAATTTGTTTGAATTCTTTGATCTCTACTAATAGCCGTCTTTTATTCTGTTCCCTTAATGCTCTGGCCTTGATTTGCTCCAAATATTTATGTAATACATTATAAAGTATATAGTATATTCTAATATATGATAGTATATATACTATACTATACTATACTATACTATACTATACTATATATTAATATAAATGATATAGTATATTCTTTAGTATTAATTTACTGAGGTCTCTTCTTGGTTTTTATGCTTAATAAGTATAATCCAGAAAACCGGAACAAGAAGGATCACTAACTATCCGTATTTTTGCATTTGTAAGGATGGAATCCCTGTTGTCTATTAAAACCTGACCCTGTCATTGATCCAGCAGTGCCAGCTCACAGACTCTCATTAGAATCCTCATATCTTAAAATTTTTAGATCTGTCCACTGACCAAAGTTACAGCTTGGCTTCAAAAACTCAAGTTTCTTCATAGTTAATGGTCCTCAAAGCCATCCTATTAAGTACTCCCAATTGTGTTGCCTAAGGTCCAAGTGCAGACTCTCAGGGATTTAGGAAAAAGTAAAGTGGGACATTTCAAGCTTAAGCATCTGCCTGGTATGTGTTCTTCAGATGCTTTCTAGCCCTCAGGTCTGAGATCCTGCCTCTGTCCCACCTTTGTCACTGGCTACCATTTAGATGGTAAATGGTTCAACTGGCAGTGATAGCAGAACATCCTTTATTTCTCTGGTTGCTTTTCCAATCTCCTGGTACTTCTGCAAGATGAAAAACTGTAAGAAAACTGATTAAAAATGGATAAAGCATAAACCTGACTGGAATGCTTGACAGCTACAGGTATATACCAGTAGCTATATGTAAATAAATGGAGTAAGTAGAAAAGTAAGCAGAATATTTGAGTCTAGTGACAGTGATGGAGTGTAAAGGATGGATTTTGCTCTCTTACAGAAGAAAAATCCTATGAACTTGTAAGCAAAATGTTGACCAGCTAAGGCAAAAATCCCATAGCAGTAGTTCTTATAGTTTTGATGTTTCCTTAGACTTGTCTCTTTTTCTTCTGATGCTATAAGGAAAATGATTCTTAAACAAAGCTATTCCTATGCCTTCCTTTGGGTTGGGAACAGTATATTTGTTCTGCTTTTAGGTTAGTTGGAGTGATTTTCTTAGAATGTATTTTTTCCCCTCTTAGTATTAGAGCCAGATGAACAGCTCAGCACCTTACAGCTTCTCATTTATCTTCTACCTCCTTGCAACTGCGACACCCTGCACCGCCTGCTGCAGTTCCTCTCCACAGTAGCTGGCCACGCAGAAGACACCAGAGACAAGGATGGCCAAGAGGTGAGTCCTGGTCACTTGTGTCCTTTGACTTTGCTTAATTCGTGGTCTGAAAAGAGACCTTTGAAGCCTTGAAACATGCACTGGTGGAATATCCCTGAAAGATGGGAGAGACTTAATCTATTTGCCTGGACTCCTGCCATTTGTTTACTATGTTTTATGGGCTGTGAATGTTTAATTTTTGTATGACTTAATCAGTAAAGCATCTACCACTTCCTTTGGGAGATTCAGTGTACCAGCCTTGCTGTCAAGAACATCTAATGTCATCCATCCTTCCCCTGCTGCCTTGTTTTATCCCATTGTATTCTATGGTAAAAATATTCAGAAAGGGTCAGGCATGCAAGGGTATGCTTTTTCTTTTTCTTTTCATTCTCTGTTGTTGCTTTTTTATCTGGCTTTTGGGCATAGCAGTTCACTTCTTGGTTCTTTTCGCTTCCTTGTGTGCTGTGAGTAGAGAAAAATAAAAAACAGAGGACAGGAACTCCAGCTGTATCCTTGCAACTGCCAGACCTCATCATTAGCTGGAGTCAGGGTTCATCTTTGCCTCTTTTCTTCCTGATCTCCTTAACTGTTGCAGTCTGGACCAAATTCAGTGGAGAGTTTGATGTGCACTCACCCCACAGAGACAGGAATGCCCACGGCTGTGGGGCTCAGCTCCAGCCCTGAGCATTCTCACATCTGCACCTGTGCCCACTCACACTAGAGAAAACGTGAAAATCCAGGCTTCTGTCTCCTGCCAAGGAGGTGCCTGAACTAGTAGGCTGCAAAAGGAGGCAACTCTGTTAACTGAATAAAATGGATATAGTCTGTCAGTGCTTTAAAAAAATATACTGGTTTATCTGTGGAAGGACTTCTCAGTCCTCTGAACTGCAGCAGAGACTACTTCTGAGACTCTTAGGAAACTCCTTGAGAATTTTGTCTTCCAGATTAAAAATCCTGCTGATTTTGTCAAATTTGGGTGCCTTTTGCAGTTGTCCGATTTTAACAATTAGCACTCTGAGACTTATTTTTGCCAAATTTCTGCCTCAAATCCTAACTTCCAGTTATTCCATCTTTACAAGTCCCAACTTCCAGTGATGTATGTGACATCAAGGCCTATTTCACTTTTAAATCCACTATAAATGTTATTATTTGTCTCAGCAAGGAGATGATAAAAAACACTATCACTATGATGGAAAGTATTTAGGAAGAGCAGCCTGTAACAGTTTTACTGTGCTTAAAAAAAGGTATAAGCTAGCTGAGGTCATGGTTCCCCTGGTCCTGCAAAGAGTTCTCTGTTGGTTCAGGAATGTACCCAAGAGGATCTTATTGCAGGGCCAGGGGATGCTGCTTAACAGAGTTGATTTGGCTCAACTGTTGTATATCAGCTTTGCCACAGGTATTTTGGCAAGGCAAATTTATGTAAGCTATCTTGACAGTATTGTAAGCATCAGGAATATTATGTGCAACCAGATAGCTTTTATGGATAATACAGTATTCTCACAATCACTTAAGCTATTTTTGAAGAATTAAGTGAATAAAGGCATACAGGGCAAGAGAAAGTGTTTTATCAGATTGTTTGCTATCACTGGAAGGAAAACAGCCAAGCTTTGGCACACATTCCCTCTTCTTGATTTCTTTCAGCAACCCCTCCTTGCAAAGATGAAGATGGATGACTAACTTTATTAAAATTACTCCTTCAGTTAATTTCAGTGAAAATGTTTACAGCATTTTTTAAGGATGCCCTGAGGCTGCCCTTAAGAAAAGGCTCACTCATTGTACAAACAGCCTGCACAAGCAGATCTGGGCACAGCCAGAGGCTGCCCTGGCACACCTGAGGCACCATGTGCCTGTGCATCCGTGGTGGCTCAAAACTCAGAGTTTCAAAAGCAGGTGACCTGAGAAACAGCTGGGTGCTTGGTGGTGTGCAAAAAGGGTGTGCTGTTCTCACAGTCGTGCTGGGATGAGCCTCTAAGCAAAGAGCCAACATGTTTGCTATGACTGCCCGTGCACCTACCTAGTACAGATGTCTTTCCAACATTACACACTGCTCCTACCAATAAAAGGACATGCTGTTGTCTTACTGTAATTTCTGTGCTGTCAAATTGAGTTATTTAAAAAATAAACCAGGTGTAGTCAGTGCAGTTTTCAGTTTGACTAGAGTATTTGGTGAATGATATGCTGCAAAAAAAGGACTGCTTTGAAATCATCTGTTTTGTACAACTCACTTCTTGAAATTCTATTTTTGCTACCTCTTTTTGATGTCTCTTTATATCCTTTTTAAAAATTATTAGTTCCAATGACCTTTACTTTTTGCTTTGCTGAAAGAATAGAAGGGGGAAATAGTAGTCTAATCAGAAATATGAGAACAAAATTTTTGATGTAATAATGTATATGACATATTTTTCAGCTTATTCTTGTCTTGTCTAGTATGTATTCCTAGCCTTTTACTTTCTTCACATTCAGGTTACTGTTGCTTCCTTCAGCACAGTTTTATAAAAGTAGGAAAAAAGGCAAAAACCCCAACAAACTAAAAAAGCCACCTAAAGAGCAAACATTTGGCATGTTCTAGAAATACAGTTAAATACTAATAAAAACAATAAGCCTGGTCCTTAATTATCTCAACAGTTTTAACATGGAAAAGTATCACTTTATATGTTTCAAACCATGGATTCAACTTGAGAAAGGCAGGAGCTTTCAGTATCTGGTCCTAAGAGACAGCAATGTGCTGAGATGCTGAAGGAGGAGGGAGGTTCAGAAAAATGCCACTGTTGAGCTCCCAGGGAATTAAGGGCAGAAAACACATCCACCTTCTACTCCTCTAGGCCACTTGAAAATACATCCAGAAAATCTATAGTGCTTGTTGCAGAGATACTCAAAAAGTATTTCTAAAAGTTGTTCATTTTTTATTGACCAGCAGCAGGTTTTGGTTTTGATGAATGAAGCATCTATCAAATCAGGGAGGAGAGAGAGTGTGTGTATTTGTGTGTGCGTGTAGAGGGGTTTGGGTGTGTTTAGATGTGTCTATATACATATCTGTATACATTAGGCCTTGTGAGACCTCCACCTCATTTTTATTCTCTTTTCTAGATTACTGGCAACAAAATGACATCGCTTAACCTGGCCACCATCTTTGGCCCTAACTTGTTGCACAAGCAGAAATCTACAGACAAAGAATTCTCCGTTCAGAGCTCAGCTCGAGCTGAAGAGAGTACTGCTATCATAGCTGTTGTGCAAAAGATGATTGAAAACTATGAAACCCTTTTCATGGTGGGTGGATATTTTTTCATATTACTCATATACTTTTGTAAGAAAAATGAAAGAATACCTTATTGATATTAAAGTAGGTGGGGATGAAATAAAGTGCAGCAGCTGCATTAAATTAGAATCAATTATTATTGGTTAAAAAGAGTAGTCTTCTAGCACGGAGAATGATTTGCAGTAAGTAAAAATATTAAAAATATACACTTGAATCTTGTTTGGAATGGTTTCTGTGTAGGTAAAGGTATATAGTTTAGAAGATTGTCTGTGAAAATCATGGGGTTGGCCATTCAGTTGTATACTGAGCAATGCATGGACAAGACTGAAAATGATCTTTCACATCTCAGTTTTGGAAGTCAGGAAGACAATTTTTCTGCAGGGATTAAGAGATCCTTGATTAATTTAAGGAGTTGCCTTCCCTGCCCAAGACATTTTTATTGGATGGATGGAGAAGAAGGACAAAGCTTTCTTTGTTAGTTTGCTAGTTGGGTAAAGGGAATAAAACATAAATCTGTGTAGTTCCTGAGTTCCCTTCAGTTCTATTCTGAAGCAAGCAAGTTATTCATGAGAAGGCTGATGGCCTTGGACTTGGACATTTTGCTTACTAAAGGTGAAGCTTAGTTAGATCACATTTCTCATGCCTAGCAGTTACCTGAGCAGTTCATTCTGTGGCTTTGTCTTATGCTCTTTTTGTGTACAAAATTGTAGGTCAGCTCAGCATGACTTGTGTCTGAGGGAGCCCTGTTCTGGGGTAGCAGAGGCCAGTCAGACCTAGCGGCACTCTTCATTATTCTGTCTTCATTTTGGTAAAAATACACATTGTAACAAAACCAGTAATCTTGAAAAAGTGGTAAAAACTTTGATTGTTGTGTCCTGAGACTAAGCAGCACTGTATGTTACTCTGAGGAGGTAAGTTCCCAAAACAGAAAGAATACCCTGGAAACCTTCAGTGCTTCAGCAAAGCTGAGTGCTGGAGACCTTGTTGGAAGAAGATGAATAACCCAGAACTATGGGCTGATGGCCACATAGTACTGTAAATGGAAGATGTCTATCAGTTTTCAACAGGGAATAGAGCATGAGAAAACAATCATGAGCCCTGCCTCAGATGTCTTAGCCTCAAATGAACTTCTTTGTGGTTTTTCTGCCTTTTTTTAACTCTTGTACCAGTGAGGCACTTTTAATCATTTTCTTTTTTGTTTTGGTTTGGTTTTTTAAAATGTTTTTCACAGCTGGAAAAAATACTAGGTGCTATTTTTCCTTCCACATCAGGAAAAGTAAATGACAGACCTGCACTCTTGGGTGGAGGTCTGCTGGCACAGAGTGCAGATGGCACTATCAAGTTTAAGATAATACTTGAATAAGGATACTCACAATACATGAAGTGTACTTGTTGTTGTTTCTCTTTAAGAACTCCTTACAGCACAGACACATCTCAGTACATAATACTTAAGGTGCATATTCTGACTTTGAATGTGGAAAGGATGGGGCTAAGGTTAGGCTAACCTGCATCTGGGCTCTTTTCATTCTGATGGATTTATTCCTGCATCTCTTCAGTGCTTCACCTTTCATCTGGAGGTCAAATGAAGTGTGGGAAAATGAATTTCTTTTGTTTTCCAGAGTTGCTTTTACCATTTATACTTGACATTTATGCTACAGAAAAAAAAAGAACATCTGGATTTAAACATTCAGCTATAGCTATAACATGGTGTATTAATGCTCAGATGCTTTGTGTTTGTCTTTTTTCTTTCTGTTACTTTTATGTGCAGAGAGGTTATAAAACTGTGATTGATATAAGTATTGAAACTGGAACAGCATTTGTGAACCAAACCCTAGGAAACCAGGATGTGTTGGGGTACCTAGACCACAATATCAGAATGATTCTGACATATTGGTGGGTCAGAGAGATTCTGTTTGTTGGAACAACCCAGGATATTGAGCACCATTTTTACTAAGTAATTATTGTTAACATCAATAACATGCAAACGTGGATTTCTTATAGAAGATGGAACTTGACCATGCTTCATTGATGTCAGTGATGATAATCACTTTCATGTCCAAGTCCTGCCTGTTTTAGTGAGTCTTGAGGATATATTAGAATGTTTAATGGGGCTGTATGAAGGGCTGTTCTTTGCCAGTCTCTGAACTACATCCAGCAGCTGAATGAAAGGAGGCACAACTCAACCACCCTTCATTTTTGACTTGGCATGAAGGATGGAGAACAGCAGGTTGTTCATGTAAGTCATCTCCTAGTGTCCAAATCCAGCCCTGCTGCAAAGTGCTACAGATGTATGAAATTTTGTAATTTTACAGTCAGAGGCTACTGTGGCCTTCCCACTGCAGAGGCAGCCATACACTGCCATTCTCTGCCACACCAGTAGCAAGGGACAGCACGAAGGAGACACTTCAAGGGTCCCTCCACCCTTCTGTGACTCTCATATAGCACCCAACCGCAGAACCTCAGAATATCTGATATTCTGCTGGAGTCCTGACAACCCCAGAGCCCTCTGACATGTCCCTGTACGTCCTCCAGAACTCTTATTTCAGCAGTGCCTTGCCTTCCCTTCTGTCCCAAATTTAAATTCTCATCCATCTACTTAGGTGCAATTGACAGTGAAACAATTAATTTAGTAACAGTATGGTGACATCTTCCTGAGATACTGATATTGTAGTTCTCTATAAATTTACAATTACATGTGTATCATTTCTACACTTGCCAAGTTACTGAACTAAAGTGAAGAAAATTGCTGCATAAGAGCAAGTCCCAAACCCGATAGGTAGCTAGCAAGGAGACCATCAGTACAAATATATTTGCAAATTCATTCTGGTAAAAGTCCTATGAATCAGTAGAACTGTTAAGTTTGGGTTTCATGGAAGCTTTCCGTTGGAACTGAACTGCTGGTGGAACTTTTTCAGACTTGTTTTGATGGAATGAAAGACTGATTTCTCTCTCTCTCTCTCTCTTTTTTTTTTTTTTTTTTTTTTTTTTTTTTATATGGCAAGATGTATTTTTATTTTTCTGACAAAGTTCTCTCAGTAGTTTCTTACAAGTTACTTGATTTAAAGCTGAGTAGTAAGTTACAGACAAAAATATGTGGATTCTGTTTTACCATGGAACTTTATCTGGAGTTTCTTCTAATGTATAGAAAAGCTGTCTAAATGGAGACTTTACAGTACACCAGGTTTCCAAAAATTATATTCCTATAAAAAATTGTTTAAAGACTAGTGTATCAGTGACCATCAGTAAGATATTTTTCCAGTTCAGAGACTGAATACAATTAAAAAGAAATGAGTATGTGGTTACACAAGTTATTAATAGATATTTTGGATCAGTTTAAATTAAATTATTCAAATCTTAATTTATTTTCTAATTATTTCCTTACTTAAAATTTTATGTAACTGGACTCCCTAAATACGTCCCAAAATGAGATGTTTCTCTGGGGAATGTGTTAGTAATTCTATTCCTATTTCCCAGGAAATATCAGAGGGAACAAATGGTCCATGAAGTGTGAGTTGAAGGTCAAGAGATTCAGGCTGACAGATTGCATCCAGAAACATGCAAAGCCCAGCTGATGACCCCTTGCTGAGATTGTCTTCCATCGAGTTCCATCTGTCATGAGTCAACCTGGGCTATTCAAGTTTCTTGGACGGTTTTGTCTGTTTCAGTCTTTTGAAGCTGTAATGTGGACAAAGCAGACAAACTCACTTGGGGACTGATAAGACCCATGTATAGTGCAGTTGGAATTACAGAGTTTAGTTGTGCAGGTTCTGGGGTGCCATTTCTGCCACCTGCCCAGGAGATGCTGCTGTATCCTGCAGCATCTAAAGCCATCAAGGGTTTTGGAGGTTCATGCCCATCCAAAGTGCAAAGAGAAGGTTAGCAAATCAGAAGGCCAAACTCCAAAGAAAGTGACACAAATTCTGACTGAGCCTGCTGGTCAGAGTGGCTGGAGAGGCAGAGATGGAGATTTGTAAATGTCCTCAGATCATCCAAGGGTGGTGTAAAGTGAGGATCTTAAACTGGGGCTTTTGAGATTGTGATACATAAGTAATCCCACTGTTATTTCCAGATATAATAACCAACTGGATACCAACCAGTTATTCAACAGCAATCAGCACTGATCACAAGGTGATCAATATACAAAGTGATCTTCAGTTCTACTTCATCTGTTGTTACATGAAATTTCTCGTCTAAGTCAAAGCTTCTGAATATTTTATATACTCTTGGTAAATGTATTTGGTCGTTTAGATTAAGCATAGCACCAAAATTAATGTATGTGAAAGGATATTAACCTCCAACTAAGTAATTTTTTATGTCTTCATAGGTTTCTCCTGATTTACAGAATGAAGTGCTTATTAGCTTATTAGAGACTGACCCAGATGTCGTAGACTATTTGCTGAGGAGGAAAGCTTCCCAGTCATCGTGAGTAATCTGTTTTTTCATCATCCCTTTTTCTGCTGGGAATTTCTATCTCCCACTGGAAGTGTCCAAAAGGTTCTAGTTTTCCACAGCTCTTCTGCACTGTCTACAGTGGAGTAGAAATATCCTCCCTATTACATAGACTCTGCCAAAGAAATTATGACTCTTGTACAGCATTTTCTAAAGACAAAACTTGTTTCCTGGATTCAAAGGAGATTGTGTTCTGCTGCAGAGAACAGAATGACATGTACATAAAAATATTCAGTGCACTATTATCTGACAGGATGTATTTGAGTCATCTGCTGGTTCATGTCTTGGGTTTATTGTAGTCTTCAGTAACAGGAAGCATGTATTCCACTCTCCTTGAAGCACACCCTAGAGTGCCTTAACACTGTCACAGCAAGCTGCTTGACCACTCTGTCATTCTTTTCCTATCCTATACATGTAGGACATTGTGAACAAGCCAAATGTCACAACAGCAGCCCTATGGAGACTTCGGATATTATTTAATTGTATGCCTTGTGAAAGATCTGAAGAGAAAAAAAAATCACACTGGTTATGATACATAACTGATACATATTCTGATCTTGTGTATGGTGTATATATGCCTGCACCTTTGTGCCTTAAGGCTGTGAGTCTGTACATTCAGATTAACAGGATTCTGGGCTTTCTAATGGGACCACACAATCATTATCTTTATTCTGGTGAATCCAAATATGGCAGGCCCAAAAATCACAAAATTTGACAGACTTGTTTTAAGTAATTTTTAAAAGAGTTTCTAGACTCTAAACTCTCTGTGGTATATTGGACATTGTCTTCCTGTGTTTGTGGAAAGTGCCTGGTGCATTCAGAATATAATTGAAATTGAATTTGTACAGTCAGTTAGCTATGATTTTTTTTCTCTTCCTCTTAACATTGTATACTTGGAGGTAATATAATAGTGTGCCTGGCTTCAAGGAAAAGGTATACAAGAAACAGTGTAACTAACACCTTCAGGAAAAAGCTTTCTTTAACTATAAAATTTGGAAACAAAATATGTGCAGAATATATTGAGTTGTAAAGGATTTTGTTAGTTTGCTAACTTAACCACATGAAGTAGGAAATTATCACAAATCAGCTGGTTTGGGGTAATTTATGTGAAATAATTTCAGCTAGTTTGTCTGACTGACAAGTAACCATGTGTATATTTAGATCACAGTAAATGCAGGATAGTTAGAGGTACATGAGCTGCCTTTTAGACTTGTTTCACATTTGCCAGAAGCCAAGACTACAATTAGGACAGACACTACAAATCATATGACATAAGGCAGTGTGTAGAGACTTCTTCCTTTCAGCCCTTAGTTTGGAGTGATAGTATTATTTCTAACTCAAGCTAATAAAACCTTTATGCTGGATTCCACCGTCTATATGATAAAAGGACAGCAAATTGTATCTCACATGTGACTGCACATATGAATTGTGCGTAATTTAGTCACAAATCATTGTGGATGTAGCAGGTCATTGTTAGATCCTGTTTCCTTAACTGGCTTTCCTCAAACTTCCTTACTTTTAGCCAGCATGCACACCTACAGGAGAAAATGCATCTTTTCTGGAAAGCTGGTCACAACTGACAAAAGGCTTTTGTAAGGAATTGTTCTGAAGCCAAACAGGAGCATAGAGCTACAGCAGTACTAATTTATTGTGTTGTCACTAACAGGCAGATGAAATCACTGAGATAGGAAAAAATTACTGTCATTTTTTTTCTACTCTGCTGTCATGTAAGTGATTTACTTTTAATGTTAATGAGATATGTTTTCACTGTAGTTACAACTTCTTGGTTAAGATATTCCAGGCAATTAGAGAGAATGTTGCTTAGTGTTACTGCTAGGAGTGTGGTGCTCTTAAGAGATTAATGTATTTCACAATATAATCTCAATTTTGAGGCTACAAATGTGTTGCTTATTTTTCTTATAAGAAATCTGAGACAGCAGACAACAAGGAGATGTTTGCCATGATTTCATAAAAATGAGCCTCCAAAATACATTACTCTTGGAAATTGCCTGGTCACATACTCAAAATACAAATGTGGATCTGTGAAACAAAAAACTTTATATATTCTTGAGACAGTCCATCAGAAGAGCTAGTTGACTGCGTATAGAATCAACTTCAATACTTTAATGTCACATTAATTGCTTTGAAGGTCCTGTTCTGCAATTGCCCTCACATTTCTGCTCTTGCTGTCATTAGAAATGCTTTCTTGGCTCTGATCTAACAGAGAAAAAACAATCTCTTTTCCTCCCTAGAGGAGGACAAATCAGATGTTCCTCATCTTTCAGTTCCCTTAAGAGCTGAGCATTGTGAACAGTGTGTCAGGGAATTTATGGAAGTTGTTCATGGTAAAGCGCTAATTACAAATGGCAGCAATTGTGAAGTGTGCTTTTGTGGGTGACTTCCCAATTTTTTGTATGTTGGCTTGATGACAATGGAATTTGGGTTTACAGCTGTAAGATGAAGCATCTTTAAACTAACAAAAAATAAACTCTATTTCGTATGATTATTTATTGTTATCATGATTAGTAGTCCTTTCAGAGTAAATAAGTTTCAAAGTTACAGCATTTTGGATGTTTTTGGAATATGATAATAAGTTTTAATCTATCCTGATCTGTGACACAAAGATGAAGCCATACAACAGGTCATACAGTATGTGTAAATGCAGTTTTTAAAACTGCAGAGGCTCCTTGAAACATTGAGTGGCAACCACATCATAAGCTCACAGTAACCTGCCTTGTTGGTAGCACCTGTGTTACTCAAATGTGTGTGGAAATTAGTACTGTGTGCTGCCAAGCCATCACACTCCATATGATTTGCCTCTTGAAGGCATAATTGTTTTCCCACTCAGAAGCTTTAAGTTTATAACAGAAAAGGGTTTCTGCCAGAAACAGAAAGGGATTTCCTGTTTTGATAATCTTGATGCTAGTAGAAAAGTAGGAATATCCTCAATAGAAGCAATTATTGTGATTAACACATTTCCAGTTCACCCATGCACATGGCCTCTGGTGGACAGCATCAATTCATAGAAAGATGCCTGTTGTTTTGGAATCCTAAATTGCATTTTTAAATTCATGTGGCATAGATTCCTTCTGCTGCTTTCAAATCTTTCCATTGGTACTTAGCCACTTATAAAATCTTTTCCCTAGCATAGTTCATAACCCCTGTAAAATACTTTACTTGCCTTCCCATTCCTCACATTTGATTGCACATAATCTATTATTCTTTGTGGGGACCATAATCTGCCCTTCCTCATATATTGCACATAGAGGAGTGGGAATTTTGCACAGTATTTCTGTTTGTCTTCCAATGTTTCTCCCTGATGAGTGGGTAGAAAGTCTCACTGTCCAAGGGAAGAAGAGTTTTGAATTGTAGTAAACATCCATTTGCTAATGAACTTGATCAGTAAGGCAAACAGATGCAAAACTTGCATTTTAAGGGATTTGTGAGAATTTGTTCTTTATTTGCAAAGAAGCAACCCAAAATCTTCTTGTAAGTTGTTTTATTTTGTTTATGATACAAAGCTGCAAATGTATGAGTTCAATTTCCTGCTTTTAAGTATTTAATCCAATTTGATGGTTTCTTGTAGTAAGATTGACAGAGTCCACAGCAGTTCCTTTAATTTTTAAAGCTATTTTGCCTAAACAGCTTTGAAAGTGATATTATACATGTATATAAAAAATAGTATGGACTTAACAGCCAAAACTGTAAATCAGTTTAGAAGCACAGAATGTTTGAATATTTTGAAAGATATGAAAGTTTCCACTCAGGTAAATTTTTAGCAGGAGCTTTGTCTTGAGAAGAGGTAGACTATAAGAGATCTTTCAAGGTAAGACCTGAAATCAGTGTTTCACAAAGCTCAAGTTTATGTTCCCACATTCTTCCATTTCCATTTCCCTTATTCCTTGTGTTACCTTGCCATGGCTAAGGGCTGGTTTACCTCTGGTTTTGCCCTGTGCAGCACAGTTAGGTTATGATGCTGTGAAGACTTAAGTGCAATAAACCTTACTGTTTAGAGGACATTCAATCTAGGAGGCTGGAAAGAAGGACATTTGGTCATAGGAAACCTGCAGATACCAACATTTCTCCCCTTTCCTAAGAGGTCCTTCTGGTTCTCCTGAAAATCCCAAGACATTGCTTAAATGTCATATCACTGCACAAGGGTTTTTAGGACTTAGGAGGACAGAAAGAAAGAAGCAAGTGGCAAAAAAAAGAAAAAAAATTTTTTAGTGATAGAACTATGCATACTTAAAAAATTAGAGTTCTTCAGTGTTTGTCTGTTTATAGATTAATTTACATTGAAATACTCATGTTCAGAGAGGAAGTTTAGATGAGAAGTTATGTTACTGAGGGTTTTGTTGTTGTTGTTGTTTTTTAATGACTCCCCAGCCTTACCATGCTGCTCTGGGACGCCTGTGACAGAGCAGCTCTGCAAATGGCAGCTGTGTTTTTTGAGTTTGCCTTGGTCTAAACTCCAGCAATGGTTTTGTCACTGCGAGTCACTGAGGAGTAATTTTATTTAATTAATGGCCAACACTTTATGGTAGCTTTCATACTGAAAAAAATAGGAATATTGAATAACATAATAATCATGCTGTTGATCATATATATTTTATTTTTTGGGACATGTGATATGTAAATCAGCTAGGGAAAAAACAACAGCTAGAAAGTGGTGTTAAGGTTTGTCATTATTTCTGTATTAATATTTACTGTGCTGTGGCTAGCTGTGTGTTTTCTTTATTTTCTTTCTTAAGTTTTATTTTATTTGTCTAGAAAGAGGGTTACTGTTCCATAGCGAGAAATGAGTTTTGCCTGCTCACCACGTTCAAGCTGTCTTTGGATTTGACTATGAGAAGGGCTGGCCATTTTCAGACATTTACAGGAATGAGCCTCTGTTGTATCACATTTAATTAGAACAGCTGTTAACGAGAGGTCGCTGAAATAAGTGTTTGACTCAAGAAAAGCAAAAGATAAGGATTTACGAAACAAAGGTGCAGAGAAATAAAAAATTAATAATAGAAATACAAGTTAGTGAGGAGCAACAGGAAAAAAAGTTTATTTACGGAGTAGTTCTGCATGTTCTGTGTGATATTCAGTGACTCACAGCCTGCCTCCTACCTGCACGGCAAAGAGTGATGGTTCGAGAAATCTCCATCAATGTTCTCAGCACACTGCAAAAACTAGTTGTCTCTCTGACCTTTGGCTGTACTTAGGTGGGAGTTGTGTTTGCCTTTTCTTGGCAAAATTAAAGGCAGTTCATGTTGTTAGTGGTGTGAAGGTAAAAAGGTAAAAGAAGCTGTAGAAGGTATCAGCAGAACCAGTTGTTTGATGCCTCAGTCATAAGTATAGTAAAGACATCTGTTTGTCCCCTGTAGAATATTTACTTCTCATGTCTCTAGAAAAGGATCATTCTCACAGTGTGAAAGGCAAGCTGAGTGCTTGATTTCTCTATGTAAAACTTCGGAATACAAGAATTTATTTTAGCATATAGCTTTAGCATTAAATTAATCTTCCCTATCGTGGCTTCAGCTTTATTGTTGCCACAAGGTACATTGTCAAGGTAACATAAGGAATTGATTCACTGCTTAGTTTTCTCTGGTTTACTGTACAGTTGTGTGGATTTTTTGTTTTTTTGTTCTTGACAGCAACATCTTTTGATTTTGAGTGGCCTCTGCTGGCCACTTCATGGCAAAAGTTTTACTCATGGAAAATCCATCTCAGTAACTGTTTCTGAGGTGTTTTCATTTCAGCAGCTGTGACCATTCTCATGTGTTTGATTTTATCTGTGTGATCATAGACTCATAGAATGGTTGGGTTGGAAGGGACCTTAAAAGTAATCTAGTTACAAACCCCCTGCCATGGGCAGGGACACCTTTCACTAGACCAGATTGTTCAGAGCCCTATCCAACCTAGCCTTGATGTCAAACTGCACCTGTAACTGTGACCATGGAGCATTTTTTTATTAACAGTAGTTTGTTCATCAAAATTTCTCAGGAGCCCTGAGATGCTGCGGTCAGAAGGTTCCTACTCCACAGGAGAAAGACATTCTTCCACAGACTCCAACAAAGCTTCCAGTGGTGATGTCTCCCCTTATGACAACAACTCCCCGGTGCTGTCGGAGCGCTCGCTGGTGGCCATGCAGGAGGAGGTTGCCTGCAGCCCAGATCAGCTGTACAAGGTACCTGAGCAGTACACGCTGCTTGGACACCTGCAAACCAAGCCCAAGGAGAATTCTCCTGCCTCGCAGGCTGGAACAGGTACAGTGCACTCTGCTTGTGCTCCTCCTCCTCAGTGACTGATGGAGATTTCCGGAATAATTGAAAAGTGACGGATTTGTGTTATCAGTTACCAGGATTTGAGGAGCAATAGTGTAAATAACCTTATAAAAAATGACAGACCAATACCTTTTTTTTTTGTATTGAGCCCAAAAGGATCTGTGCTGAGTCCTTCTCATTGGTTCAGCCAACTGGTTCAACCAAGGATAGTCCTGGTATGGCACTTCTCAAAACTTGGAGATATTATTTAGGAAAATAGAACTATTTATGACTAATTTTTCAGCCTGTCTGCGACAGCGTGGCAAAGTCTAGTCCTGATCCATGAGACTAATACCTACAAGGTTATAGTCCAGGCTTTGGAAAAAGCTGAGATTTTAAGGTTTGACACACAAACTTTCTCCAGTTGTAAAGAATGACCTCAACACCCTCTCACTGGAAAATGTAGCTGAGCTGCACAGCTTTACATCTGCAATCAATTGCACACCCAGCAATACTAGTGTAGGGATCCATTATTTCCATAATAATGGAAATTTCCATAATTACCTGGGGAGTGCATACATGCACATCTGATTTCTTTGGTAAAGCACTGTGTTTTTTTAAACTAATAGCTCACCAGCACTTCAGGATGCTTTTCCTATAAAAATATATATTTATAAATATATAAAATGATTGTCATCCATGAAATTTATACTTAGTGAGCCAAACTTTAAGTTCAATGCTTAGGGATGCACATAACTGTTTGGTGGTATTTTTAAAACCACTTAATTTCAGATGTACTGCCTAGGCACTTAATTCCCTTTGGAATTAATGGGATTTAGACTAATATCTCAATTATATGCTTTATAAATGCCAATTGAAATTTATCTTCTGTATTCAACATCTGAATCTCTGAACAGGTTTAAGAATTTGGTCAGATTTCTATTAAGTTATGAACAGGAAATTACGTACAGTTTTATCATAGTAACCATCTTTTGGGCTTTATTATGCATCACAAAGATACTGGACCATGACAAATTCTTCTACTGACTAGTGGAATCAGGAAAAGGAATTAGACTGTTTATACCTTTGCATTTCATTAAGTCTTTGTTCTGTGGCTGCACTTCTGGTTAAGATGGCCAGCCTTGAGTTGATAGAGCACCCCTGGGCTGCCTGAGGGAACTTTGCCAGAAATTACCTTTTGTGGACCAAATCCTCCCCAGAGAATTGTGCAAATTCTGACTTCAGTGAGGCAGAGGACTTGAGGACTCAGCAAACTCAGGCACCCTGCCCATACAGAGCTCACTGAATTCATTGCAGGATCTGATCTTGAAACAAGTAGCTGTGAGCAAATACATAGAATCAAAGAATGTCAAGGGGTTGGAATGGACCCTAAATATCATCAATCCCAACCCCCTCAACCATGGGCAGGGACACCTCCCATTACATGAGACTGCTCAAGGCCTTACCCCAGCCTGGCCTCAAACCCTGCCAGGGTTGGGGCATCCACAGCCTTCCTGGGCAACCCGTTCCAGTGCCTCACCACCCTCACAGTAAAAAATTTCTTCCTAATAGCTAAGCTGAATTTCCCCACTTTCAATTTGCACCCATTACTCCTTGTCCTATCACTACAGTTCCTGATGGAGAGTCCCTTGTTGGCTTCCCTGTCAGCCCTCTTCAGGTACTTGAAGGCTGTAACGAGGTCTCCATACAACTTTCTTTTCTCCAGACTGAACAGCCCCAGTTTTCTTAGCCTGTGTGAGAAGTCCTCTTACCAGCTTCATAGCTCTCCTCTGGATTTTTTCCTGCATTTCCATATCTTTATGTTGGGGTCACCAGAACTGTACACGGTGCTCCGGGTGGGGTCTCACATGTGAGATGCTCATGTTAGGTACACAGTGAAGGTGCCACTGGATATTAATGACTCTGATACATTACATAAGGTTTTACCTTTCTGTTTGTATATTTCTAAATAATATCTTTAAGAGGATTGATTCATCATCTTTTCCCTGCTCCTACTGCTGTTTAGATGTTTCTGAAGATCATTTTGATATCTGGGGCACTTGGCATTCAACACTGAAAAGCGGCTGCAAGGATCCAGTAATCACAGGTCAGTAATTTCTCAGTTTTAAAGCCTGAATCTAGCAAAGGAAAAACCCATTCTTGTGATCTTTCTTTTCAAGAAATCACAGTGGAACCAGTAGGAGAATTCACATTGTCCAGAGCTAGACTTTTAAAAGGTGACTCTTAAGTAGAATACAGAGGAGCACAGTGGTTATACTTTTCTGTATTCAGTGGAATACAGAAAACAGCAACATTTCAAACTGTCAAATATAATTTAAAAAGTAGTTTTAAAATCACTTCAAGAAATAGTTTTCAATTCTTATAGAATCCATAGAATCATAGAACCAGAGAGTGATAAGGGTTGGAAGGGATCTTAAAGATCACCTAATCCAAACCCCCCTCCCTTGGGCAGGGACACTTCAAATAAGCTGGGTTGCTCAAGGCCTTACCAACCTGACCTTGAACACTGCCAGGGTTGGGACATCCCCAGCCCCTCTGAACAACCTGTTCCAGTGTTTAACCACCTTCACAGTAAAAGTCTTCCTCATATCTAACCTGAATTTCCCCTCTTCCAGTTTGTACCCATTACTCCTTGTACTGTCACTCCAGTTCCCGATGAAGAGTCTCTCTCTGGTTTCCCTGCAGATTCTGATGGGTGCTGTGAGGTTTCCATGCACTCTTCTCCAGGCTGAACAGCCCAACTCTCCCAGCCTGTCTCAGCCCCATCCCTCCTCTGCAGTGTGGTACAAGGGAACAGCAGTAGCTTGTTGAGTGCCACATGAGCTGTTCTGCAGACTCAGGCTGCGTTTCTGCCTCTCCCGCAGGTTCTCACGGGAACATTTTCGAGAGCAGCTCGCTGCGCCCCGGACAGTGCTCTCTTTCCCAGGGGAACCTCGCCGCGGGCTCCCCTCGCTGCCAGGGCGGCTCCTCGGAAGCGGCCGGCGGCCGGCAGCCCATGCGGAGGAGCCAGACCAGCGCGGCCATTGCCGAGTGCCAGCCGCCGGCTCGGCTGTGCGCTGACCCGCGGGGTGACGCTGCCTGCGGGCGCTCGGCCCTGCCGCACTCCAGGTCGGAGCAGCACTTGACTCTGGGCGCTGTGGAGGACCTCGGCGGGCACGCCTCGAACGCGGGTTATTCCCAAAGCGCGGCCCAGCCCGCCTACAGGAAAGAGCGGCCGCCACCCCCTTACCCAGGCCCGGCAAAAACGAGCCCTGCCGTGCCGCAGCGGCCCGGCGTTTCCTCAGCGCTGCACTCCTTGTGGAGACTCCAGCGCCCAGAAAAAGGCTCGGGAGCAGCGGGAGGGCCACCGGGCAGAGCCCCTGACCAGGCCGCCTCCAGGCAGGAGCAGCCGGCCCCGCACACACAAGCGGGTCACGACTATCCCACAGCACCTCACAGCCAGAACAGTAAAAGCGTTTCAGAGGCGGACTGGAATGAGTGGCAAAGGGAAAGGTGGCAGATTTGGGAGCTGTTATCGGCTGATAACCCTGATGCCCTCCCAGAAACCCTTGTATGATCTGACTCTGTGGAACTGCCGCTCATACTCACACCTCATGGGAAAACAACGGTGACATTGGAAAACAGGGAGGGCGTGTTTGTTTATACCAACTGAATTGCATATACTTTTTTAAAACTTTGTTCACTTTAATTTCTCAACAGCACTGTCAAGCAGTTAATTTACAAATACAGTATGTTCCTGTTTTTCAGCAAGCTTTTGAGGAAAAAGAAGGTGAAAACTTTCGTTTGATATCTCTGTATGCATATGCTGTGTATAAGATAAAACTGTTGCTTTGATGTTGCTAAAAATGTATTTATATATCTGCAGTTTTGATGATTGTATATTCTGTAATGGGTATTGTATGATAATCATTTTATGTTTTCATATACAGATGTCAATCAATCGTGACTGCTTTTTAAAAAAAATCACTGCACTTACATTACCATGGTATGCATTGGAATTCTATAGAAAGTGCACAAGCTGGTTTCTGTGCTTATATATATATTAAAAAAAAAAAGCTGTTAAAGGGGAAAGTTGTACTTCTTTTCACTGCCTTTTGAAAAACACTAAAATAAAGTGGAACATGAAAAGCCATATATTTTATAAGGGTAGTAGTGAGCATAGAGGGGGAAATGCAAAATATTTTTTCTTATACATATATTTGAATAAAACTTTAAAATTTGACACAAGATTGTAAAAGTATTTTTTTAGATTCTGGTAGGAAGCAGCTCAGACAATCTAAGAACAACATTGTGCCTAAACTAACGAAGTATGTAGTGCAAAGTCTGCCCTCCCATTCTAAAGGAAAACCAATGTTATATATGCAGGATATAATATATATATTTATAAATGTATGATTTTATGTATTGTTTTAAAACAATAAACTGGAATCCAAATTTTAGAAAACCAGACCTAATAAATTGAGATGCGTAACACTGAAAAATAAAATGGCTTTTCCTTTGAAATACCAAAGCTCCAGCAGTAAGAAAGTAAGAGAAAGGAAAGAAATGCAGACAGAGACATAAAAAGGGGTCAGGTAGAGTTTCAGAACTGAACGTGACATTTGGAGGAGCTCACAACTGTGTTTCTATAAATGTTGTGCCAAAGAGCGGGTCAGTCACAGTTCCTCGGTGGCTGTGTGTTGCCTTGTGTTAAATGTTGCTGTTTTGTACACGCTGATTTTCAGCTGCAGAGCCGTTTGTGGGCAGCGGGTGGCAATGTACTGCAGCGTTCCAGAGGAATTCCTTCTCAGCACTCCGTGAGGAAAAGTGTGTCATATCAAAAGAATTTTATAAAACATGTCAGTCTTAATTTTAATGAAGACTTGTTCAGTGATGTTGTCTTTAAGTTCTATCTTGTGCCATAATGATGGAATAAAAGGCTAAGTAAAACAATGAGCATATTTTTTGCTCTTTTTTTTTTTTTTTAAGTAAGGTTTACGGGGTATTGATGTGTTTTTATTACATTCTTGAGTGTCTCTATCAAAAACATCTAAAAGGCATAGGAGCTTAAGGGCCATGTTCAAATGCAACTTAAATATTCAAGATTCAAGGTTTTACTTTAGTGTGAGGTTTAAAATCCATCATATAAAGAGTCCTTCCCCTCATATCTCCATTTCTCATCATATCTCCATTTTCCAAGTAAAGTTACAAGATAAAAGCACCGAGCCTAAGTAGAAAGGGGCAAGGTTTGGCCTTTGACTGTTATAGCTCTTTTTATGCAGAATAAATATCATTCTTTTGTGGTAGTTTCAAAGCTTTTCCAAATACTATCATGGTATGAGACTTGATAGGAAAAGGTTCTTGTGTGTCCCTTGTTGCAGCAGCTCTGTGTCAATTTATTCCAAATAAAAGGCAGTCCACCCCAAATTAAAATGATTGTGGAATATAAGGACAGACAAAAATGAGCTCTCACAATCTTCACTATTTGGTCTTGTTTCAATGTTATTCCAGGCTTGATACAGATTTGGTATAGGGAATTAGCTCTCAAATAGTCCTCAAACCAGTCATAGTGTAAATCGTGCTGCAGAAGATATTGTACTCACTGGATGTCCATCTCTGCATTTTAAACCCTTCTAAATACAGGAGCACCTGCACCCTTTTAATGAAAGATGTCTGAGGAGTACTCAGCCTTATGAAGACACTGCCTTTTGCCATTCCCTCTCCCCATATGTGTATATATATATATATGTATATTACCATCTACATAGAGTTTATGCAACAAAAGATGAAAAGAAAAGGCAAGACAAAAGACAAGACCACTGCTGGAGGACAGCCTTGTGTGCACACATTTCAATAGATTGTCATGTGGAAGAGAAGGGATGCAAAATAAATTCCAATAAATTAAAGTAACACTTGGCAAGACTACATCCTTCCTGTAATTTTCATTCGAACAGGGCAGAGTAAAATGATCACGAGCAGGTTAAGAATGTAAGTTTTTGTTGTAATTCTTTCCAAGAAAGACTGAAATCAGTGACATATTTTTTTTTATATGCCTCTTTTTTTTTTTTTTCTATTTCACAAGAAAGATAGCTATGAAAGCTTGTGTCTAGTTTTATGTTAGGTGATAGATCTATGGGATATCCCATTTTAGATCTCTAAATGATCCTATGACACATGCTCTTGAAAACCATGAAACTCGTTTTACAGGGAGTCTCTAGTGTGAGGGTAATCAAAGTTTTTTTCTGACTCCCTCCCTTGGGAGGAAGATTCCTGTCTTAGCAAATGGGCCTGTGCTTTAGTGAAGAGTGATAGAGAAGGCCCCCTCTGGAGGTCTTGAGGCCTCTAGGCGAACTCGATTTCCCTCCAATCACTTATCACATCACACTGGCTCACACCTAGGGTTGTAAATAAACCACTTTCCCTCCCGGGCTGAATTGCCCCTCTCAGGAGGAGTCTCCCAGCTGGGAGGAGGGGTGTGCTGCACCCACAGGTGAGCCCAGGAGAGATGGGATGTGGGTGCTCCAAGGACAGGGTGCCTGCGAGTTGCCCATGGGGGAGGAGTTGCACTTCTGCTGCAGAAACAAGAAATGCAAGGATTCAGTACAGCTCTAGGTGCAAGCCAGATGTGGAGAGAAACCTGTCAGCCAGGGCAAAAAGAGAAGACAGAGTTTAAAATACTAGTTTAAAGATTACTGTTGCTGCCATGTTTTAAAACGAGATGTGATTGGTACTGTTGCATTGTGCATTCTAGGACCATGCTCCTCAGCTGAAGGGTCAGCACCTTCTCCCTCTTCCCCAGCTTCTATCCCAACCCTCAGACTAGGTCATGGAGTGGTGGGAGGAGTTCCAGGGCTTGTTGATCTGGCTGAAACTTGTCCTGAGCAAGGACTGCATAAAATTTAGGTGGCTTGGTGGCTCTCACAAGTGGTGGGCACAGGGGAGGAGGGACAGGGTCAGGGATGGGGGGAAGGAGAAGGGTGGGACTGGCTCCTCTGTCAGGTGCTCAAGCAACCTTGAGCCTTGCTGCTTCAACCTGCAGGCAGGAGCCCAGCCAAGCACTTGAGAGTGGCTCGGAGATACAAACCTGAGCCAACCCAGCTGCTGCCACCATGACATAGATTAATGCCACTGAGAACTTCTCTGCTGTTGAAATGATGAGGTTCAGTGCACTGGAATTTGTGGTTGTATGATGTGGGGAGGGAGGTGTTACCTGTTTTTTCACTGGTTTTGTTGTTTCACAGGCATTGGTTGAGGTCAGAAATCTCAATTCCAGCCTTTCTGGAGCACCAGCTTGCCCTGTGTTGCTGGTCTGGCAGAGGATCAGGGACTTTTTTCTCCTCTGGGAAACACACAATTTTTGAGCCCCATTCTGCTCCTTCTCTCTGTCTCTCTTTCTCTCCCTTCTTTTTGCATTAATTAAAATAAAAGAAAATAGTAGCTCATTGTGCAATACTTAATCTCACAGAGCTGCAAAGCAGTGGAAATGGTTCTCAATTACATTAAAGAGTATTTTGACATCAGTAAGTCCTTTTGCATCACTGCAAAGCACTGGTGTGCTACACTCATGGAGAGTATCTGCAGCTACACAGTGCTGCAGGCTCAGGCTACTGGGTCATAAAATACACTGTCTCTGAGAATAGCAGTTTATTTTTTCTGAAGTGCAAAGCATCTCAAAAGATGGTATCTGCATCTGGAAAAGTTACTCACAGGCTCCCTTTTTATTCAGTGGAAAGAGGTAGGTGTTTCTGTGCCACCTTGATACCGCTTACACGTGTCTTTCTTTGAGGGACAGTCTCTTTTGAGGGGCTGGTTACTAGAAGGGCCTAGTTATTCCTTCTCCAGCTGTATAAAGGGATTCTAAATAAGTCACCCAAATATGGTAGCCCTCCAAATTTGTTGGAATGAATCCCGCCCTGAGGGTCTAGTAAAATAGAAAATGGATGGTGAATGTTCAAGTGGTTTCCAGCTCCTAGGAAAAGTGACATTTACTCAGAGGCCTCAGCACTGGGGTTCCTAGGTGAACCTGGGACTAGTGGGGCAGAGTCAGTGTTGCTCCTGGGAGCTCTGTGAGAAATACAGGCTTTTTGCAAAGTGAGGGGGAGATGCTGCCTGGTCTGGAATTTCACCTTTTTTGTTGTGTGACTGGCTCATTGGTTGGTTGGTTTTTAAGTTGGGTTTCGTTATTCACTGAAAACTCTGTTTCCAGTTGAAGTGAAAGTGTTCATGAACAGACTGTGGTTTAAGGAATTTGTTCATTGACTTAAAAAATTAATATATGATTTCTGGAAGCAACCTATTTTGGGAATTTTATATATATAGCAAGGAGGTGGCTTCTGTTGATTCCCAAGTGGCACTGGCAAATGGAGGCAAGCAGATAAAATCTTCCTTCTGAAAGATGGGTGTTAATTCTCTTTCTTCTGCTGCGAAAGTAAAGGTCTTTACCAATGGAGTTTTAGGATCAAAAAGAGGAGAAAGTAGGGAGGAGTGAGGAGGAAAGAGGATCCACTTCTCTCCTAAGTTGTAGTTGAGAGGGGTGAAAGCATGTGCAGGTGAGAGCAGTATCTCCAGCTGGGTGGTTGTCACTCTCTGGGTGAGGACTTCAAACCAGACTCTGTGCACTCTTCTAATGATTATTCAAACTTTTAAATAAAAGAGAATAACTTTTAGCAGTGTCTCTTTTGAACAAAGGGGACATGAATAGACACTTCAATCACCATTTCCTTTTGCTGGGTTTGCTCTGTTCCGTTTCCCTTTGTCTACTTCCAACCACAGCTATGAGCTATAATTAAACAAACAAACAAACAAACAAAACCAAACAACAACAACAAAACAAAACAAACAAAAGCAAAAAACAAAAAACAACAAAAAACCCCGAAAAAACCAACCAAACAACAACAACAAAAATTAAAATAAACAAAACCAAAAACACAAAAACCCCCAACCAAACAAACAAAAAACAAAATAAAAACCCCAAAAAAACCCCAAAACAAAGCAAAAAAACCCACCATGGACCTGAGAAGAAAATATTTCTTTCTGCATCATATACATAGGAATCAAAATTTTGTCTGCCTTGAAAAAGGGCTATTGACCAACCAAGGCATCCTTTAGAGTACAGAAACTCTTCAATCATTACGAGAAAAGACCACCTGACCTTGATCACTGTCTTCAACTTCACAGAGGTGAATTAGGGACACCATTCAAAAATAAAAGAGAAGAAGGAGGGAAGGAGGGAAGGAGGGAAGGAGGGAGGGAGGGAAGGAGGGAAGGAGGGAGGGAAGGAGGGAAGGAAGGAGGGAAGGAAGGAAGGAGGGAAGGAGGGAGGGAGGGAAGGAAGGAGGGAGGGAAGGAGGGAAGGAAGGAGGGAAGGAAGGAAGGAAGGAAGGAAGGAAGGAAGGAAGGAAGGAAGGAAGGAAGGAAGGAAGGAAGGAAGGAAGGAAGGAAGGAAGGAAGGAAGGAAGGAAGGAAGGAAGGAAGGAAGGAAGGAAGGAAGGAAGGAAGGAAGGAAGGAAGGAAGGAAGGAAGGAAGGAAGGAAGGAAGGAAGGAAGGAAGGAAGGAAGGAAGGAAGGAAGGAAGGAAGGAAGGAAGGAAGGAAGGAAGGAAGGATGGATTTCAGACTGAAAAGCACTTTATCATGCAGAAAATAACAAATACCCACAGTAACCTGCCAAGCAGGGTTACTGAAGTAAAAACACACA
This sequence comes from Prinia subflava, assembly GCF_021018805.1. Classification (NCBI taxonomy): domain Eukaryota; kingdom Metazoa; phylum Chordata; class Aves; order Passeriformes; family Cisticolidae; genus Prinia; species Prinia subflava. The sequence goes on along the minus strand of NC_086249.1, from coordinate 88,259,861 downwards.
AAAACACACCGTTCACTTAAGGACAAGAATCGTATGATCACTTTGGGGAGATGGAGTGTTGAATATGGAAGCAGGATCTGGCTTTTCTCCTAAAAAAAGGTTTAAAAGGGTGAAATGCTGAACAAACTCTTCCTTTCACCCACAGGCTATTTCTGTAGCTCTGAACAGCAGCTAAAGGTTACCAGCTGTGCTTTTGCCCAGGGTGCTATCGACATTGTGTAGTTGTGGCCTTATTTCTGATTGCAGGGAGAGCTAGAGGCCTAAAAGAGTTCAGTGTTGCAAGAAGGCCCTTCTGAAATAGTCCTAAAAAACCACAAGTAGCCCTAGCTGCAGTATTATGAGCCACTTTTCAGTCTGTGAAAAAAGGAGTAAAAATTGAAAGAAAAAGGAGAGCTCTGGAGTAGCAGCCTCATCCCACTGGGGCTTCCAGTGGGTGAGTGTTATTTTGGAGGAACCTATTGCTTATAGCTCTGACAGTGGTAAGCAAGTGGTAGGACCCAGGGAGCTGGGAGGCTGCCCTCTCAAAGGAACAACAAGGATAATTTTAAAAATAAGGAAAGAAGGAGGGAGAGAGAGAAATTTTGTAATGCAAAGTGAATGCTGTTTTCCCATGTCTGCCACTAACAGCGAAATTTCTGAATGTCAAATGTTCCCATCCTCAAAGAGTCAAGATTCATAGTTGGAAACATTGAGAATTGATGTGATGGAGTAGAACAAGGCCCAGAGGACCCAGGTGTGATGAGGCCCTGCTAACTTGCATGTCTTGGTACTGTGAGTAATTCTGTCTGACCCTGGTGCTAGTGAGAAGATGAGGGTGAGAATATGTGTGAATTTTGAGCCTTGCTGCAATGGTGTTGCTACACAAATGCAGGGACAGAGTGACACTGCCTTTTGTCCGGCTTTTCTTCTGGTTTTAGGGCTCCTTTATTCTGCCTTGTGCACTAGCCAAGACTGAAGAAGTAATCCTCAATATGTCCCTCCTGTCATCTGGTGATTTGAACAATACTCCTGGGATATATCAGGTGTATTTAAGCTCTGAGTATCTTTCATCTTGTTTTCCCATCCCACTGGTTAGTGGGCACAGTCCAGCTGCACAGCACTCTCAATGGACCACACACAACTTTCAGGTCCCACCCTGCTCAAGCCTCTCCCACTGGACTGAATTCTGTGGGGCAGGGAGGTTGTGTGTGTGTCCCACAGCCCATGATGGTGGTGGAGCTCACCTGAGAAGCTGATCTCTTTTCCCCAAGGACAAGGAAGCACACCTGAAGGTGGTGCTGCCCAGTACTTGGCACCCATGTGGAAGTTTCCATGCCGTGGGACCCTTGGACAGCTGCTCAGCACTGAAGATTAAATTGCCTGAGCTGTTTTGGCTTGTGTTGCTCTGAGACTCCAATGCCCCAGGGGTTGGAGCACATGGGTATGGCCCATGGTGTTTGAAAGCAGAGGGAGTTTGGGAGAGCTTCATGTGCCCTGTGCCAGCACCACCTTTTGTGCTGGGGGTAAATAGAAAGCCTCATACTCTGAGGCAGCCCTTTGGACACCTTCAGACTCACCTTCAGACACCAAACAAATCTTCTCTGAGAGCCAGACAAGCTGATCCAGGAGCCTTGGGAAAGAAGCAGCATTAGTGCTGCACAATGAGCCCCTGCTAGCTGGTACCAGAAACTTCTGTTTCACTCCTCTTGCAGAATAATGGAGAAGTGCCAAGGGGAGGGGCTGAAAAGAAATTAGGGATTCCAGAGGAACCTCTCATTTGGTAGGGGAAATTCATCACTCCTGCCCCTGCCCACAAGGAGTCATTCAATTGTCCCTGTAGGTAAGCCCTGAGAAATGGAGGTACTCACATCCCCCTGGGACGGGGCAGGGCAGTGTTCAGCTCCCTGCTACAAGAGCTGTGCCTGTGGTGTGTGTCCTGTTTGTGGTTCCTGTGGGGGTCTTTGTTTTATTTGGTATTTCTCTGCTCTGCTCCTGTGTCTCACTGATCTTCATGTGCACAGGGAATGTGGGATCTGCCTTGTGTACGAAAGAGGGAGCAGAAACCTGTGCTCCCCTGTGGGGAGAGCTGTTCAGAAGATTTTTGGGTTAATATTCATACTAGCCTCAGGCAGTTTTGTACTCTGTGTTTTAAGGGAGTGGGCAGAGAGAACATGTAGTTGTTGTTTCCTCTGGTATTGAGGGATTAGCTTAAGGCCATGGATAAGGAGCATCAGGGATGCAGATGGCAGTGGAAGAACAAAAGTAACCATAGGAGACTGGGAAGAAAGAAAGGCCCACCAGCCCTTTTCATAGAAAAGATTTAAAAAACCCCAAAACTTCCATAACAATTTCTCCTTACAGCAAGTAAGAAATACCCCATGTCAGTTCCATGATCAGTTCCAGATCAGCCGCCACCCAGTGGACTGAGACAGAACTGAGAGCAGTATAAGGCAAGGAAATAAATTTGGGCACCAAATACAATAAAACCATGCTATTAAGGTTTGTATGCCATGTTCTGCTATACCAAAGCTCATATCAATCATAACAATAAAATGTGGATAATTTCTGCCTAATTCTGGTGGATATTTGTCACAACATGCACAGTGAATCACTGTGAACCCCTGAAAACTAAAAGGAATAGGACAAGATCAGAGTTTCCAGGTCATGATTTGCATTTATCACTTAATAACAAGTACTATCCTCCCTCTTTTTTTCCCCTTCTTTTTTAAATACCTAGTGTTTCTATAAACTTGCCTAGGCACAGAAGGGAGGGCATTTCTCTGCAGTGCTGCATATTAGAAAAGAACAGCAAACACTTCTGCATGTCCATTGTAGGGCTAGGTTTGGCTTCAATGTCAAAAGCCAAAAGCTGCCTTGTGCTGACCCTCAAGTTTGTATTTACCTCTGAAAAAACCTTAGAAGTTTTCTTAGACAGAAGGGAGGGAGAAAAAGAAAACATGATCCACAGTCATGATGCTTTTGCCACTTGGTGCATGTCCACATCTTTGTAGGCAGTTTGGTGGAGTTTGGTGGGCTGTGGAGTCAGCCCTCACTTGCAGCAAGCACCCTCCACCCTCACCGCTGCTGTGAGGAGCATTGGTGTCAGCTGCACACAGCCCTGTGTGGCTGCAGCAGGAGCCACGCTGACTCTTCCACAGGGCCCTGGGACTCGTCTCCACACCCTGGGTCTCCACCTCTCTTGTCTCTGATCCTCTCCACAGCACATTCCTCCCTGCCTGGAATTTTTGTGCAGGACAAGGCTCTGAGCCAGGGGGTAGGTGGGCAGGCCATGAGCCCCAGGATTTTTACATCCCTGGCTCAGCTGCAGGCAGGATCTCAGAGTGACCACGCATCCTGCTGTCACTGCCAACCCACAGGCTTTGCTGAGTGACCCTGTCAGATCCAGGGATTGGAGCAGCCTTTGTCGAGCAGGGATGAGATTATACCATAAGGATTAGCATCTCACACTCAGGACTTCTTACACTTGTTTCCAATCACCCAGCAGGGAATGTTGTTTATTTGGCAGGCCAATGCAAACACACCAAAAGGGCAACTGGAGCAGACCTTTCTGCTTAGAAAGTTTATGCTCACTGCACAATTGTGCTGATGTAAACCCATTACATTGGCATCAACAAGAACCGTGCTGAATACCTTCATTCTTCCACCCAGCAAACAGGCTGCTGGGCCGAGTTCCTCATGGCTGCAGCCAGAACCCTGCCAACCTTGTCCCCTGTGAACTAGATGTTCAGTGAGGAGGGAGACAGGAAAAAAACCCTTTTCTTAAAATGCATCCATACAGGCCTTTCCTTTCAGCTTTACAGTTTTATTCAATAAATTAAGATAGAAGTCCCATCAGCAGAAAACTCAAATATCTGTTGCATGTCAGAGCCTGTGGACCTTTTCTTTAAAGCATGAGAGTTTTGGACCATGTTCCCACAAGGGGATTAACCAGAGAAAGTCTCATTGCCCAGCTCTCTCTGCCAGTCAGGGGGCTAAACTACCTTTCATGTTTCCTGAACATTAAACTCTTGTAGAGACAGACATAAAATTAGCTTTGTTTGTGGGATCTTTTCTAAGAGCATTAAGTTCTGTTTCAGTGTTTCCACTTGTTGTTATCACATGTTTAATACCAGGGCCACTCTGGAGTGAATACTGAATGGTGGGCTGCCAAAGAAAGTCTGTTTGGGGATTCATGTAACAGGATGGCACTGCAAGCCAAACAGACTCATATAATACCGACCATTTCTTCTGACTGAATGCAAGAAACTGTCACTTGGAGAACTGCGATTTCAGCTGTCAGAAGAACAAGTGCAGAGCAAGTGTGTGTGAGGTGACAGAAACAGCAGCACGACCTTTGTGTGCTCTTCAGACAGTGTCTGAAGCACTTGATGGAGTTATAAACACAGTGTTCCAAGAAATGTCCTCATGGCTCACATCAGAGGTAATCTGTGCCCATTAGAATGACTTTCCTTTATTTTAGACATCTGTTCATGGGTATTGTAGGGGGCATATAAGGACATTGCACATATTATCACAAGACAAACCCTTGCACCGACCCAGGTGTGGCTGGGGTGCTTTCTCAATGTCTTGGAAGAGCACCTGGGGGAAAGCAACACTGTAGCCCTCCTTTCAGCTCTTCTGTCATCCCAAGCATGATGTGGGCCACATCCTAATGCCTGTTCTCATAGTCAGGAGCAATCCTAAAATGTTTCTTAGTATTTACCTCCATACTGCATGATAGATGCTCAGCAAAGTGAATGAGGTGGGCTCAGATGAGTGTCCTGTGATGTGATGTAGTAGTCTAGAAAAGACTTCTTATACCGTAAAATTTCAGGCAGCAGGAAATGAAAATTCACAAAGTCTGCTTTCAGAATTTTTAACTGACACCGCTGCCCTAGCTATCCAAAATATTTGGGTTTTGCCTTACTTTTCTCTCAAGACCTAAACCTTTTCATAGCAAAGGCCCCATCTTTGGTAGCATCCCAGCTGTGCTGCTGCCCTTGATTGTGCTGTGGTGTCTGAGGCATCACCTGGGAGAGCTGAATTGCACACTGGCAACTTGTTCTCTCAAGATCTGGGAAGACCTCTCTAACCCGATCAGTGGGATGATGGAAGCATCCACACAGTTTGCCAAATCTCCCCTTTTGGAAGCTGGAAAAGCAGATTGGGTTGCTATTCTTTGTTAGTGGCTCCTAAGGCCTCCACTATCATGGAAAACAAGAGCACATATGGGAGCACATGTGGTAGGGCAGGAGGTTCAATTTCAACCTTGCTGATCCCAACACCCTCTGTCCTAGCCAAATAGGGAGCTACCCTGCATGTTTTGCAATGTAAAACATCGGGATGGATATTCCAAAGCAGCTCATCACTATGTCAGGAAGCTCTGGGATTCTGACGAGGATGATGAGCTATGGCTTTCAGTCAGGCTATTAGAATCTACTGTGGTCACACAGTACTGTGATGGGATAACTAGACCTCTACTAGACAGCTATAGCAGTTTGGAGATTTTTGTATACTTATGCTTAACCTACTCAGACAAATTATCATTTTAATTTTTTTCAGAGCCTATCCCTATCAAAGAAATCCCTACTTGCTCTCTTTCACCCCACAAACTTTTTCTTTCCACAAAATCTCTGGGGCTCCCTCCCAAAAACTGGGTATCAGTGCCTATGATCCTGCAGCAACTGAAGGCCTTCTGTACTGTGTTTTCTGGCTTAATCTGTCTCAGCTAAAGGATAATCCAGTGACCTTTTGCTGCCCTGACTGACAGTGGCACATGTGCTCATGACATGGAGCCCCAGCACCCCTCACTGATGTAGCCAGACACAGGAATGCTAACAAATGCTTTGTTGATGAAGTCCAGTCCTTCCTGAAGATCCCTCATTTTAGTACTGAGTTGCAGAGAAAGCTGATGGGCAAGTGGTTAAGTCCTTTGCTCTACTGATTTTGTATAAACCATTTCCTCTTGGGACTAGTATTACAGGAAATTGCCTTCCTCCCTACAACTCATCCCATTGTACCAAGGGCAGTTGCTGCAGCCTTTGTTTAGTGTTTCCATCCATCTGTTCTTCTCACAGATTTGTTTATGAAAAAATCCTTGTTTTCTCTGTGTTGTGTGTACCTTTGTTTCTCTGTTCTCTCCTTTTGTATACTTCATGCTTTCCATGCCTCTGCATTTCTCAGCCATGAACCCCCAGAAGCTTTCACACTGCTCAGTGTGGAGTTGGCTGTAGGGGCCATCCTGTGCTCAGCACAGTGAAATAAGGATGGGGAGTTGGAAGATAAGGGTTTTATCTCATCAGGATCTACAGTACACACATGTGTCACTGCTGTGAGGGACAGGAATGGAATATGAATTTATTTTTCTCCTCAGCAACCAGAGAGGAGAAGGGATGTTTTCCCTGCTATACATCTGCCTCTAGAACTGCTCTCCTCTGAACACATTTTAAGAAATCCCACCCAGAGGGTCTATATTATTTTTCTTACTCTCTAAAGCAATGTACTAGATTGACTTGGCAAGATTAGTAACACTCTCAGACTCAGGATATTAGTTGCAGGCTTATTTTCTGGAACTATATAAGAAGTTCTTTTTAAAGATATTAGCTATGAATTGTTCTTTATTAGGACCAAAACATACTTTATTTACTAAATGGATAAATTATTGTGACTCATGGGATAAATGCTCTTATGGAGTGCTGCTTTTGTATAGGCAAGCCTGAAGGGATGGGCTGACAGATTCTTTTTAATCCCCTTGGAAACAGGGCTGGGGAGAGGGATTATTTCCTCCAAGGAAAAATGCAGATTTGGCACCCTAAAGCTATGTGTCTGAACTTGCTGTGCATTCTGTTGTTTTATACTAGATGGATAGAAGGGAGTCAGGCATCTCTGTAATTTGCTCAATAGCCAGTCCAGCAGGAATGTGGAAGACCAAGTTTTGACAATCTTCTCTTCCTGAGCAGGGGTTTCAACTCCTTCCCCTCCTCCTCCCATCCCAGCTTGTTTTGAGGACAGGTTATGAAATGCAAGGCTAAAGGATATTTGCAGGCAGATCCTCAGGGTGACCTGGTAGTGTTATGCCATCCATTATTAATGTGCAGATATTAGAAAAAAGTAGGTAACAGTATTGAGAGGTGAGACATGCTGGGACTGTGAGACATAATGCAGCCCCTCCTCCAGGCAGTAGCCCAGAATTTTCCACAAAGCTCTGTGGTGTGAACAAGAGAGTGAGGGAACTGTGACCAGACAGCCTTTATCACCTGAAGAACAAGGCATGTAGGAGGCAAATGATAAAAATTAAATAACCTTCATAGAGAGTGAGATTTGAACTAAATTTTACATGCTTCAGGTAAAACTCCTGACCATTTGACTGAAGGAGTGTGTATTTGAGGGGGCACCAGTGCTGACTTAATTTTTTTTTTAGGTCCTGACAAGTGTTTGCTTGATTTGAAATGAAATGCGAGATTATTTCTGAGAAAATGAAACCAAAAGTTTTGGTGAGATTCTCTTTATTTTGGCCTAAAGTCTGGCTCTTTATCTGGGAGTATCCATTCCAGGGCACGTGATGGTGCCAGGTAACAAAGTGCTCATTCAGATGCAAGATGGATAAAAGCAGTAGTGTGGTCCTTCAGGCTGCTGTGCCAGGGTTGCCCAGGTATCTTCAGGAGGACAGAGATGCTGGTTATGGCTTGCATGAGAAATGAGTTCTTGCAAGTAAAGAAAAAATATCTTCTCTCTCTTTCTTTTCCTTATCTCAGGTTTTTTGGATCATGCTGAGATTTTGGTCCTAGAGGCATAGCCATTCAGTGAATTCTGAATTGGTTCCTTGCTAAATAATCTGAAAGAACTCAAGAAAGCAGAAAAGCATGACCCTAGGTGGAGCAGAGGGCTTGTTAGTTGCTCCTCTTGTTAGTTCTCATGGTCACTTACAGCACACAACAATTCAAAATATACATAATTTACTTTGTATGCACTGCACTCATTTTGGTGTCTGAAGGCTTATACATAATATGTAAGAAATCTCAGAGGGCAATGAAATGTTTTTCTTCTTTGAAGTGGAAACAACTGAACTCCCTCTAGGATTTTTGGAACAAGACCACATGAAACACTAGGGTATTATTTGCAAAGTTGGCCACGTAAATTTATGCTGAAAACTGAGACTTTCTTCCAGGTGAGCCTTTAACCTGTTTTTTTATTGTAACATTAAAATCTGGCCCTCAAAAGCAGAAGAGTGATGGTTAAGAAATCCGTATTTACTAAAAAATAGAAGACACTGAGTATGTTCAGGCCTTGCAGTGAACTTGTCTGCATTTGGAGCTGGCTGTGAACACTAGTGTGAATGCAGATGAAAGCACTTGCAGGTATAAGGAAATCATATTAAAATTGTTAGTGACCCTTGAAAATAGATGCTTTATACAATGAAACTTTAGCAGAAAAAAAATCGAGTCTATCAAGAGGAGGAAACAACTGGTATTTGCAAGAGAAATGTTTCCAAATTTGACATATAAAGTCGTAGACTATAGTATATGTCTGTAGGTAATTAAAGGTTGGGGTCGGAATGAGGGAATAACCAAAGTATCAGTTCTTTAACCTGAGGAGATTTTTCCTTATCCTGTAGCTTTTCCAGCTGATTTAAGTATTACTGTGCCAGTTTTGAAGCCCTTGGAAACAGGTGTGTGCACATTTCTGGAGCCCTACTAAACAACCTTTGTATGGTCAAAGCTGAAAATTCTATTTAAATGACCACCTCAGACCCTGTCTGCAGAAAACAAATGTTAAAAATCTCAAAACACCTCTTTTAATTCTGGGAGCTTTGCCTTGGTAGTCAGCCTGAGCACCTGCTCTTTCCTCACCTCCATGCAGTGTGGTACGTGCACCACCCAACCCTCTTCTTGCCACAGGAGCAAAGCTGCAGGTGTGCTCGTATGAAAGCTGCCTGCACACATGCACATTTCCCCTTTCTCCTCAGTTCATGCTGAACGTACAGCTCTCTAGACTGAACACTCCCTGTTATAAGACATATAACCCTTAACCAGCTCATTTATAGTTTACTCTGCATTTCACATAACATATTTTTTATGATTCAGTTATGCTTTCCAGTGAATATATAGGTACAATACAAAATGTATAGAATGGCTTTAAAGGGAGGCATAATTTTCTCTTATTTTACTGTCAGAATATTCTCAAAATCAGGATTAGATCCTTTCTTCCACAAAGACTTCAAACCTTTCTAATGTTCTGTTTGTTTTCCCTCTCTTAGTTTGTTTAGTATAGTCTGCAAGAGTTTGTTCTGGAAGATGAGCACAGGAATAATCCAACTTTCCTCCTTTAGTAATCGACTGGATTTCTAAACTTAAGTGACTGGAAATGTCCAAGCAAATGAGGATTTGTTCAATGAACTGGTAAAACCTTTTGAACTTCTGGAATACATCCATTTAGTGAAGGACTGATTAATTTACTTCACTCTCTCCTGTCATCAGGACTTCAGGAAAATGGGCAGATATTTTAAAAGAAAGTTCTTAGCACAGCTTCCCAGAGTTGACCTCTCCATACCTGCACTCACTGGGTTACTACTGCCCTTACTGCATATGCACAAAACTTGTCTTCTTCTCTACCCCCATCCTTTTGCTGTGTGACTCCTCTCCAGCCTGAATCCCTCCCTGCAGCCATGGATGGTCATCATCCCAGGTCTGACTGTCCCCTTGGGAAGCGAACCAGATGCCTCCAGGCCTTGTGTCTTGGTTTGGAAAGACAGGTATCTGTCAGGGAAAACTGGAGTTTCCCTTGGAATGGAGAATGTAAAACCCCCTCCCTCCTAATTATGACAATTTTGCAATTAGGAGCTTTCAGGCAAAAATATGGGAATAGAATAACAGTCCTTTACTAAGAATATTAAAAAATACAAATGCAGTAATACAAAAAAACAAGCAAGCAAACAAACAAAAGTCCTAGAAAACCCTGACGGAGTCAGGAATATGACCTGACACCCTCTTGGCCAGGGTGTTGGAAGCAGTCCAAATAAGTCCTCCCAGAGTGACAGATGTGGTTCTGTTGGAGTAGAGATGATCCTCTAGGCAGGTTCAGTGGTGGTGAGATGAACCCACTCTTCCTCTGGGAATCCAGTGGAAAAGAGGATGTCTGGGGTCCCTGTGTCCCCATTTTTATCTAGGTAGAGAATGATTGGCTCCTCCCCACTGGGTGGAGCATCTCACAATGGGATGGTGTAATGTGTCATGTCACTGGTGAGCCTTAATGGCCCATTAACAGAAGATATCCTCCAGAGGGGGAGATGAAGTCAATGAAAGAGATAAAAAGAGATAAAAACCTCAGCATTATTGTCTTCTAAACCTTAAAATTTGGGGGTCAAAATACTTAGACAGGAGCTGTAAAAAGAGGAAACAAAAACAAACAATGTGGTTTGTTTTCTGCCTGAGGACTTTTTGTCACAACCCTCCAGGGATTGAGGAAGGCTGAGGGAGCAGTTACAATCAGTGTCCATCACAATTTTCAAAGAGGTGTCTCTGGTTCTTATGAAAATCAACAATGAAATAGTTTCAGAGAAGTGTGATCCCGCTTACTCCCATTTTCCCCCTTTGACTGCTAACACTTTAGGCTTCTGAAAGTTTTAAATATTTTCTAAGCAGTCAGAGCATCTCTCCTTCATGCTGTACACTTGGCTTGGAGATGATATCTAGCTTTTCTTCCATCTTTTAGTATTTTAAATACATGCTCAGCATTATGACACCCTCACTGCTGATAGTTACAGATACATAAGGAGTAAACAACTTTTTTCTGTCACAGAAGGACTGTTGCTGTAAAGCAGACAACCAAGGAAAACTTAAGGCTCATGGCTGAGATATGTGCATGAACCCTGAATATAATCCTATTAAGAAATTGATTATAGAAATCTGAAATGAAACTGCAAACAAGGTTCTCTGTATGATATATCTCGTCCCATCCAGATTAAGAACCAGCTGAATCCTACAACCAATTTAGAGAAAAGTGATTACAAAGCCCTTCAGAAGATAACTGCATATCTTATTTGCAGTTTAAATTAAAGACAGAGACCTAGTCAAGCAGACAGTCATAAGCAAATTCTTGGAGTTGATATGAGTTACTCTGTTGAATTACTTTAACCAGAGGATTATACAGATTATTTATTCTATGGATTTTTACACTCGTTTGGCTCTGCTACAATAACAAAATCTTGATTGTTTAATTTTCATTTAAGTATCTATATTTCATTTGTTAAGCAAACATAGCATAGCTTCTGCATTGTAACCCTGTGTGGTTTTATATTTCTATATACACACACAGAGCTGAAAAAGCCAAACTTACCTTTGGCATTTCTATGTGAGGGAACTTCAGTATATTATGCGCTAAATGTGGGTCCATTGAATTTTCCTTTTTCCTGTAGACTATTTGGGGTAAATCCTTCCTCCCCAAGTCATACTCTTGAACACTCAATACAGCTGAACATTTGGATCCCATGAAATGAGGATGTAAATGGTCTGTGTGAGCCTAATCTCCATGCTGGGGGTTTAGAAGGAGAGGGGTGATAGGAAAAAGACCTAAATTGAAGAGACTTGAAGAGGTTTTCTCATACAGTGTGCAAATTTTGTATGCAATACCATTTGTCCCCAACTGTCTTGAAATTTCTAAAACTTTTGTTTCTACTTCCTTAAGTAGAGTTCAGTGAGAGTACAGATGCTTAATTGTTTTGGCACACCTGTTCAGGTCCATAATTATTTTCCTAATTAGGTTGTCTTTGGGGTTCATTCAGTTATCCACCTTGATAGTTGGATGAACAAGGTCCACCTCGGAGCCTTCACAGATATAAGCTGCTACTTATTCCTTCCTGCAGGGAAGCTGAACTTGCATTGAAACATCTGGGAATTATGCACAGAGGTAAGAGACAGAATGGCTTTTCTCTAAAATATTTTTATTGTTTCCAGTTTGCCTGCTCAAAGAGGGGAAGAGAGGGAATGCCTGTGGTAGTAACTTTCAGGGAACTTGTAGAAGAGCCAAAGATCTGTCCCCTAATGCTACAAAGCCTAAAGATCTAGAGAGAAAATAGTAATGCAGGCTTTGACTCTCTAATCCATCTGTCTTGAGGGGCATTATCGTACCTCACAGCACAGAAGTCATGTTATGCTAATCAAAACCACTAACAGGCAAATGTTTCCTTTTCTCAAACAAGACAAGAAAATAAGAGACTTTTTTTTCTTTTCTTCTTTTTTTCTTTTTTCTTTTTAATCCTGGCAGTTGTATTGCCATCTTCCTAAGAGAAACCAGTACAAACTCCTGGGGCTGATTCTGTCAGAATCACCAATTTTCTAAACAACCTCAAACTCAGATTTTAAGTAATGCTTAGAATGATCTAACAGCAGCAGCACATTGGTCATCTCTCACTTTCTGTAGCATCTTTGCATTGTATGCTACAGTGTCCAATGGAGACTGAGGAAGGGAGGAAGGACAGAAGGGCGGAAGAAGAAAGAAAGAAAGAAAGAAAGAAAGAAAGAAAGAAAGAAAGAAAGAAAGAAAGAAAGAAAGAAAGAAAGAAAGAAAGAAAGAAAGAAAGAAAGAAAGAAAGAAAGAAAGAAAGAAAGAAAGAAAGAAAGAAAGAAAGAAAGAAAGAAAGAAAGAAAGAAAGAAAGAAAGAAAGAAAGAAAGAAAGAAAGAAAGAAAGAAAGAAAGAAAGAAAGAAAGAAAGAAAGAAAGAAAGAAAGAAAGAAAGAAAGAAAGTCTGTCTTTTCTCCATACAGTTTATATAAGGATGGTCTGCATTACAATTGAATTATTTTTATTTATAGAAGGCTAGAGGGAGGGAAAAAGACCACAAACACGGTCATACAAAAACTTGAAATAATCTATCTGGAGAGACCGTTTGCACCAATAAAATTTTCGAATTTCTGCCTTTAAAAACTCTCATGTCTGTAATTTTTAACTTGGAAAATTTTTTCAGAGAAAGTTTTAGAAGGAAAAATATTGAGTGGAAATTTACAACAACTGGCAAAGCAAAATATTTATACGTAAATTTATTGTTAAAGTACTTTTATTATTGGATTTCTGTCATGATTTTATTACTGGGCAGTAGCAGATTCTTGAGATTTCTGTAAAATTGGGTCAGTCTCAGCTCTGTCAGGCCTCAACACTTTTGTTCTTTGAAAAGAGAAATTCAGCATTAGCTAACCTCTTCAGGGTGTTTTTTTCTTCCGGTAGGATGTGTACACTGATGATAGTAGTGTAAGTACAAAAAATGCATGCAATCTTTGCATGGTAACCAAACCTCTGAAATGCCAAAGTTCATACCTCTGCCACAGGTGAATGGGTTTGGTAAAAAGAAAACAGCCTCAGGGTTTGCAACAAAGTAAAGGATCAACTACAAAATGTTAATGATTAAAAAAAGAAACCCCCATTCCCCCTCAACATTTGCACTTTAATTCTTCTCTGGCACTAAAACCACTAAAAAAAATCTCTGGAGAATCTACTTTTGTTAAAGCTTTAGGCCCTGTAGCAGACTGGTCTTTATTTCAGATGGGGATTTCTCAAATTGACCCAACTTTTTAGGGATTAAACAGACCTCAGAAACTCCTGACATGCTTGAGGTTTGCCCACGAGCCAGCTGTCTCCCTTTGCCTTTGGCTGGGTCAGAGAGAAAACAGGCACAAGGATATCTGTCCTACAATGGAGAGGTCCTGGGGAGAAGCTGCCCCACCTGCCCAGACCTGAAGGGCCAGGAGAAAGCCTGTGGGGCCTTGGCAGCCCTTCTGTGCTTGACATTTAATTGCTGATCCTCATACCCACCCATCTGAAAGAGTGCTGGAAACTTACACAGCTTTAACAAAATCCCTGCACTTTTAACATTGTGAGCTTTGTTATTGGAGTGCTTCAAACAACTCAAAACATTCATTGTCTGACTAAGGCTGAAATTTGCTCTATAGTTCCAATACAAAATATTAATTGTATTGAAGTGCAAAGTGATTTTAAACCAAAATGATGTGTGATTTCAGCACAGAACATAGATGAACATCGTGCCCATTCCTGCAAGTTCAAGGCACTGCAAAATTAGTGTGTACAACTACTGTCACCTATGTGGGGTATGAGCTTGAAGCCACTCTGTTACAGCATACTAACCTTTGGAAGGAGTGCTGAAAGCAATAGCCAAACCTAATGCCAAAAATACTTTTGATAGAAAGTGATATTTAAAGTGTTGAGCTGGCTTTGAAGCTTGTAGATTGATTTTTAAAAAGACTGTTCTTCTAGAAATAGCACTTGAGGAAAAAGTGCATTTACTAAGCTACTCTCTCCTTAGAGCAGGAAGTGAGTTCAGTTCTTTTATTTAATATATGCTACTTTTAATCACATTTTTTTGGTAAACCCACTTGGAAGAGGAGAGGGAAATAAAAGGGATCATTGTTTGTTTCTGAGCCCCAGTGTCTGTTAGAAATTATTACTGTTTGTTTCACAACAGGGTGTGAATTACTTGGTTGCAGTCAACCATTGTTTGGAAATATATTTTGGAATGTTTCCTTTATGAAAGTTTTTTATTTGCTTAGGATTCATTATTCTGTATTTCTTTCAGCTGTTCACATATTCTGTTGCTACAGAATTGCTCACTTTTATAATAATGGGTTCAACTAATAACTAGACTTTTGTTACAAACTACATCTTGAAGCATGGTGCAAAATCTAACTCCTGAAAGCTGCATTAAACCAGGATCTCCCACATTGTGCACTCTGCTAACAGTGATCCTGGGATTTAACTTTTAATAGAAATCTTCCATTATTTCCTGGAAATAATTAAATAAAAGGTGGTCCTAAATTTTTGCAAGTGTGGTGAACATATTTCCAAATGTGATGATTTGGATTGAGCTGTTTTGGATCTTTGTAATATGTTGGAAGACAGCAGTTGTTTTTCCCATCTTGTCTGACCATACGTGAATTAGCTGCATAAAATGCATCTGAGTTCATTAGTGCTGGATGATCAGGGAGACCAAGGCCTAATTTTGGCAGTGGGAGAGAAATTGAGGTTTTAAGTGTTGATTAGAACTGGATCATTTCCAGATTAATGAGTTTAATCCAAATATTATCCATTGCCCCTCCTCTCCCTTCCATTTGTCAGAGGGAGGAATGTGCTTGTGGGAAGGACAGATGTGGTTGTGCTGGTAAAGGGAGTAGAGTTGTGCCTTTCTCACACAGTGACAGTGCTTGAGGGACCAAGCTGAACACCAAAATTCCAGCTTCTGGCTTGAAGTTTCTGTTCTGGACACCCAGAATGTACTGCTCATGGGGATGTATTCATTGCTTGCTAAGCACTTTTGAAGACAAATTTTGACTTTGGGACTTAATGAATTTTGGCGTTCTGGAAATGAGGGTCATGGATGCAAATTGAACGTTGCTAACCACGTAAACATTTTTGATCAAAATTTTGACCTTTCAACTCTTTATCATTCTCTTGTTGGTTTTTAGGAGCTATCTTATTTTATTTTGGATCTACTTTACTTACCTAGATGAAAGTGAGCAGGTCATCTCAGAAAAAAAAAAAAAATCTCTGAAATGGTGATGTGTGGTTTTTATATCACAGTTCCATCTTTCACTGTGTTCATTGTGTGAAGACACACAGATACAGACAGGAAACTACCTCAATCACCTTGTCCAGCCAACAGCCATATGATACCAACACCTGAAAAATTCATCTTTATAGCCTTAAGTTCTAGTCCCACTACTCCTTCTGAAAGGCTGCTCCACAGCTTTGCTCTGTAGATGATTAGAGGTCTTTCTCCAATGACTTGTGAACATCCTCAATAAGAATTGTCCTCAGAGCTGGTTTGCAACGTCTCTAACTTCTTCCCCCTGGGCAGAAGAGGTTATTTTTCTGTTCTGAAAGCTCTTTATACCCTTTATCTTTAGTATAAATGCTGGGTCCAGACACTTGTGGCTGCAAAATGGCATCTAGATTTTCTTCCGTCTTTCACCACTTTCCAGGCTGCTGCTATGTTCTTCCTATAAAAAATTAAAGGAGTGGAAGCTGAAGTTTATCAGGATGATATTCCTGTAGAAGGATTTGGGGTTTTCCCCATGATGTTTCTTATTTGCACATTATTGATCTTAAGTTTATTTTTAGCTTTTCTTTTGCTCATCTGTTGTGTTTGGTTCTGATATTGAAAAGTAGATATAGACATTTGTGTCTGCAGCCCCAGTAAAAATGACAGTACACTGCTGTGCAAACTGGAAATCTTGTTCTTCCTCCCACCTCTCCACACTCTCAGGCAGAGGAGATAGATCAGGGAATAAGGGCGGTTACTGCTTTCCTCTGATTGTCCTGATATTTTAATTAAACTGAGTGGTTCTTTTAACAAATACAATCTTGTTTTTGCTAGAAGTCATTCTGTTAAATATTTCATTTGAAATTCAATGTAGAAGACAAGCCCTGGGCAGTCCTGAAATCCTGTACAACCCCCAGGCTGATCATCTGTCAGGGCTCCAGCATGTTCTGCCGTGCCATGGCTCCCTTTCCCATTGGCTGTTTGCTCATGTGGGCTGGCTCAAGGTGCTTCTTTCCTCTCCAAAGGATTTTGCCCTTACATTATTTTATATCTACTGTACAAGATTTTATTTTCTCGCTTTGTTTCATGCTCTGACTTCTGATGCATATGGGATGTTCCAACATCAAACAGAAGTGTTGTGTGTCCCTTTTCCTGCCTCCTGTGATTATCGTCTCTAACAAAGACCATTTTAGTTGGTGTCACTGACACAGTGCAGGGCCAATGGTTTCTTATTAGAGATAAGACTGGATTCAGAGTTTATGGTTGCACTTCCAGTTTGTAGGAAAAAGCCATTTTTAGTAATACTTTGCCTTCTGATCGTAGCACATTTTGCACTGCATGCAATTTGGGACTGTTTACATATACATAAGATTGCCAGGTCTCAATTGAAATTGGTATTTTAGAAGCATGGAGAGAACTGGCAGGCAGGAGGTACCACAAATCTTACATGTAAAGCATTTCTCATTTTTTTCATTGGAGTCTGAGCCAAATGTTGCTTTGCTGTCTGGTGATACTGCAGTTTTATACCAATAACCTCGGTGAAATAAATACAGTTAAGCTTATGCCTGTGGGTTTTAATGAATATATATTTTATAGGTTGTTTTCTGAAAGACCTGATTCTATTGCTGTTGAAGTCCGTTGGAATTTTACATCTTTTGTGCCCCAAAACAGCATGCTTGCCTAGTCAGTCAATGAGTTATTCCGCTCAGCTAAGGTGAAGGTTTGATTTAATTTTTTTCCTTGGTTGGACATTATCTATTCCAGTTTTCTCTGGCTTTGGAACATAAACTGATTTTTTTTTCATTTGAATTCCTCTGGGAGATCTTTAAAATGAAATCAGAAATTGATGATAAGAAAAGCAGGGCTAATAAACACTGTGCATACCCAGCTGCTGACCTTATATCCTTGCCACATTTGGGGAGGCCTTGAGGTGTATTGGATTGGAGCTTAACTTCCTTTTTTTTTTTTTTTTTTTTTTTTTTTTTTTTTTTTTTTTTTTTTTTTTTTTTTTTCCCCTAGTTTATTATCATTTAGCACAGTAATACTTATTAGCCACCGAGAGCACTGGGCAAAGGAAGCATCAGCTGATGATGGCCTCATGGTTTTCCTTTGTCAGTGCAGATGGCAGCACTCCTAAAGCTGAATTAATTGGAATAATTTCCTGCCACTGTCCATGGGGACAAGTGGAGCTGGGTATGCTCTGAAACAATTCCCTTCCCAGATCACCCCCTGCAGACAATGGCTGGAAGGAAAGGAATTTGGTGGGCACTGGAGCTATTTCCCATTAGGGGGCAAACTTAAACAGCAAGATTTTGGAATGAAACGTGTGTTATTTGGACTGCTCAAGGTTGTTAAACAGGGGAGAGAAGCAGCCAGTTATGACTCCTCCATTTTTTATATGATGGGATGAGTTTTCAGAGAGGAGAATGATTATGAATGCCCTAAGGTGTAATTGCTCCAAAATTTCAGTCTCTGTGGATGCTCAGAGTTACATGTGAGAAGGGAAGGCCCATCCCAACAAACAGGCTCACTGTGTCCTAGTTTTCATAGTCTCTCTTTCACAAAGACAAAATTCTGGTATACTCAGTTTGCAAATTAGGACATCCACATTTAGATGTCTGTGTGGAGGTGTCACAATGAGGGTGAAGTGAGCTCAGCAGAAAATAGACAGCTGTCCAGGGGATCACTTGCAGCTCCATTTTCAGATGAGGCCATTTGAACATGGTGGGACCTGAAGCCCCAAGCTGACATGGGGTCACATACAAATGACTGTATGTCAGTGGTTTTGGCTGAATCCTACCCTTTATGTCTTTTGTCTACTTTGCTGGTTTGGTTTTTTGTTTTTCATGTAGGGCAGAAATAATTACATTCTCCCGTCAGAAGTTGAGAACACTCCAACTAAAATGACCTAACACCAGCTCATGTAAAGATGGACTTTTCACACTCCTTGAAGAACCTGGCTTTGTGGTGCAAACTGGTGGGGCTGGTGATGGTGGGAGGAGAGCAAAGGCATCAGCAGCTTTCAATACTAAAGCCTAGCAAAAGGAAAGAAGAAGGGTATTGAGGCCATGTCTCCAAATATCTTGGGATCCACCCACCTTTATGAAGATAAGCTACTTCCTGTGTTTCTAATTATCCAGAAGTAATTACTTTTAGTAGTACTATTTCTCCAGCAAGATTTTACTTTGAAAAATGTCCTGTCACTTGTACAGCTGATGTTAATGAACATGCAAGTTTTGGCTCAGGGCTGGTGTTGACCAAGTGAGAACTGAGTCAATATCTGTACCAGTGAAATTAATACAGTAACATTTAGATCAGATGTTTTCCCCCTCACTCCCCTTTGCATTCAATCCATGTTTCACCAGTGTACTGTAGTGGCACCTGAATAAACACTTGCAAATATTTATAATTCCCCACCTTCTCATAGGGGCTTTCTGAGATCTTTCCCACAACTCTCCCATATAAAACAGTTGAATCCCTCTTCTTTCTTAATATAAACATGAAGGTAATGTGCCCCTTGTCACAGCAGACATCTGTTATATGTATGGTAGTTATTCTGTACCTCACAGATTAATCATTGTGCTCAATCTCATTTTGCACTGCAATCTGAAAATTACAATGATTCCTTGAAAAGACGGAAATCAAGTTTGTTTGTTGTATATTAATAAACTTTAAATCACTCCCACATTCATAACTGGGGTTTTGAGATTTGTTCCAGTCTCCAGATGACAAATATTGGCTGCTAAAGACACTTTACTACGATTGGCTTTGCTAATTGCCATGAATGAATTGAATTGAACATTAATTAACTATTTCTTTAAAGGGCTCATCACAGGCAAGCCTTCTAGACTTGTGTAAATTTATATTTAACATCCCATGACAAATGCACGCCTTTCAACAATTGGTTTGCAACTCCTGACAAATGTTTTTATTTCATTTTATGAGTTATGAGTTCAGTCACTGCATCAAAAATAGCCATGGCTTAGATTAGCATTAAGACAAATTCCTCTTGAAATGCATTTCCAGTCTTTTGGGAATCAACAGGCTTTCTATAAAATGAGGATCTTCCTCTCATTTTTCCTGAATGTTTATGTTTTATATAACAAGAGAATTAAAAATATCCATGAGGGCACTGCAATAATTCATATGTTGGGCATAATGCAGTACAGGAATTTGTTCCAAACCAGATCTGTGCTTTTTTTGGATTAGGCTTAACATTTCCATCACTGGAAAATAATTATATATTAATAGAAATACTAGTTATACTTGGGATCCCTTCTCGTATTGCCACCCTCCAAAGAAGGGCTTGGAGGAATGCTGGGTCAGCCCTTTTGTGACCATCTTCAACTATTTCATACTGTAGGACAGAAATTTGGTGTTCCAAATATAATCCTGAATGGTTCATTTTGCCATTACAGCAGCAATGGCAAACCTTGAATTGTGCTACAAAGACTGCTTTGCTATGGTTGAGCAGCTGAGCATATTGTACAGTTTCCTACTGTGTGTTAGGATTTTATTTTCCATACAACCAAGTGGTTCCTGCTGCAAATATTTGAAAGCTAAGCAGAAAGATGTGGTGAATACTCAGCTCAGTTGCTGATATGGAGCTAAATTATATTTTAAGGGATTTTGATGTTGAATAAATGAGAGGGGGAAAATGTACCAATCTAGCAGGAGTGTCAAAGGACTGAAAATAAAATTAACAACTACCCATAATTTCAAATATTATGGGTGAGTTCTTTGGGGTTTTTTTCAGACATATTTTTTTAAAACTTTTAGCTTCAGAACTCCCTTATCCTGGAAAGAAGAGTACAAGAGTGATTTCCAGGAAATGTCTCTAGAGTATTCATTTAAATATACATATATATCTGTGTGTGTGTAAATGTGTGTATGTTTATTTATAGTTTTCTAAGCCTTTGTCACATAATTTCCCTTTGCATTTGGTTTGCATTACAGCATGGGCTAATGCATTTGCTCTTGGAGAAGACTTGTACAAATATACATCAATTTAATCTATTTGTGCTAATAGAAAGGATTCTCTGTGACTTTCTTGGCTCCATTGAGTTTATACCACATACATCCACTTTACAGTATTGTCCGTGGTTTATCTTCATTAGTCTCAGGTTTTATAATTCTTTGTCCTTCATATGGCTTGAATTTTGTGCAGGGCCTGGGACTGCATACCCTGGGAACTAGCCTGGAATTCAGGAGAAGCAGGGTTTTTTTCTTCTCTGTGATATTGGCCCTTTTTGACTCCAGGTGGGTCCTTTCTGGCCCTGACACCTTCTGCATTTCTGTCAGGCTAGAATCTGAGACCCAGCTCTTCAGTGACTCTGACTCTGTACCCACATGGTGGCCTGAGAAATCTGTGGATGTCTAGATGTCACCATGGCTCCCAAAAAGTGTTTGTTTGAGGAAAAAAAATTAATCTGAAATAAAATATATTTTCAGTACTTTCTCATGGCCTGCTAAGTCAATCTATGGGCTTGTTGTACAGCCACAAATGTTTTTGCAGCTACACAGAGAGAAATGTGCATCCTTCTTCCTGGAATGGAACCTCACATAGGCTTTACTTCTTTGAGGGCACTTGCATGCTCTCTTTCCTTCAGGGCTGTCTCATGTATTGACAGTGCTGTGTGTTTGTTTGCAAACCTGAATCTTGCTGTGCAGATGTAAGGACTCTGACTCCTTTTTGTGGGTGGAGGAAACCACTGCCATGGTGCTCTGCCTTGGGCTCTGCAGAGTGCCAGGTTTGGGACAGTCAGCACTGTCTTCAGTAGCAGGATCAGCTGGATCTTGAGCTACAAGTTCATGCTGCCCACTGCTTGAAACAACTCTGGTAGTTAATCCTGGACATTATGCCACCATTAGACTGTTTAACCCAACACCCTGAACCTTACAGGTTTGGTTGGCTGAAGCAGACTGGGCCCTCTGCAGAGCTCTGCTCTGGTGTGGTGAAAGGGTGGGTGAGGTTGGCTACTACTATTCACACTCTGAAATGATGCATCTGCTTGTTATCTGTAGATTTTTGGGGTGTTGCTGCTTGGGCATCTGGCAGCTGAGAAAGCTGCCTCAAATGTGCAGTGGTTTGTAATCAGAGCCTGGCAGATATATTCAGTTAAAATTTAATTTCCAGGCCTGTGGTTTACCCTTGAGAGGCTTTCTTCCATCTAACAGCAGCACCGAGCTCTCATCCAGGCCGAAGCTGAGTCAGCTGTCTGTTTTCCAGGTACTTATCTTCTGAAGTGCTGAAATATCTTATGCATTTCACTGCCTCTTGTGTCATGGGAACCCCAGTAAAAGCAAATGACTGGAGGAGAGTTTGCCTTTCTAGCATTTCCAACCACAGCAATAAGACAAGTTCATGGAAGAACTCTCCACCTGGGCCTATTAAACATTAAGATGCTGCTGTGACCATTGGCTCAGAAAGTCTTAGATTGTGCAGGGCCAGGAACTAGTAGAATATACAAGGGAAAGATCTCTGTCTGCTTTCCCTTGTCTCTTACTCGGTTCCAAAATATTCACTACTCTCATGTCATCTTCTGAATTAAAAGGATCTTCAGTGTGGTCCTGTAGAGATAGATTTCCTAACTTCTTAGAATGTTTCTCAGCTATTTGAAACACTGTGTGGTCTCCACAGAAAGCTGTCAAGGGATCCACATCACAAGCTGGACAAAATGTATGGATTGTATGACATTTAATAGGAATGTTTTAGTAATCTCTGGTGGACCAGAGGAGTGGTCTGCACTGAGTGGGGGCAGACATCAGGGCTGAATGACAGTAGTCTTAAACACACAAGTTTACCAGTCCCATCCATCAGTGTTTATTTTTGGATCATATCTTCTGGATGGCTACAAGCAAAGTGGGGCTGGAGAAATCCTGCTGAATAGTCTGAAAAACTGAGCTATGTAGGTTGTCACGGGGCACTTGAATTAGTAGGAAAACTTGACTCCAGAAGGAAGGGAGCAGCTGGGGAGGTAGGAATGTATCTGAATTCAGGTCTCAGGACCTACAGCAAGCAGAGGCAAAACAGTAGTTCTGGCAGAACGGAGCTGAAATAGCTCTGCAGAAACTTAAGTGTGGCTTGAGTTATGATTTAGCCATTTATCTTTTCTTTCTATGTTTCTGTCTAGCCCCCCTTCTTTATATCTTACAAAGTAGACCATCCTGCCAAAAGTGTCTATGAATTTATCATTAAACTTAGACTGAAATAGTAGAAGTGATGCTGGTAAAGTTAGGGTATGTTGTTCCCATGGTGGTGGTAGATCAGAGTAAAGAAGGGTATGGGTAATGTAGAGGGTTTGCTCAAAGAAATTTAGGAATCACATTCTGCTTTCACCAAATCACAAAAATATGGGCTTAGTTCTGACAGATGCTCCTCCTTCCCTCAAGAAGGGAAGTAGTGGTGGGATGCTAAGACTCTTCCAAAGCACTGAGAAGAGTTGCCGTTAGCATGTGGCATCTGACAGGGCATTTTATGTATTCTGGATTATGCTGTAGTTTGAGATACATCACAAGGTACATATGGGGCAAATAATTTTTTTTCTTGGCCCATCCCTATGTGTCATAGGAGTAGAATGATATCTCTATGCACAGGCAAGCTAGAAAGAGAAATATACTACAATAAAGTGAGCTGATCAAAGAAGAATGACAACAACAATAGCTAATTATAGAGGAGAAAGCAAAACTTACATAAGGTTTTATCCTGTTATTTGGCTTTGTGGCAAAATTTAGTCCTGTCTTGCTTCTATCATCTGAGGAGCTGTAGAACCTACTGATCAAACAGCAACAATTCATGGTTGTCAGAATGAACAAAATTGATAGTTTATTAAAAAAGATAACTAATTGGTGTTGTAGTCTATTCATTATTGCCTGTTTGCACTTCTTTCATAATTAAAAACCCCACATAGTTATGAAGCTTGGCAAGTTTTTCTTTGGAGTGTGTAGTGCACACTCCATACTAGAGTGTGTGCTTAGCTCTAGCACTTACCTATATTTTGTGGTACTAAAGGGAACATTTTCAATAATAGCAGCTCACATACTGGGTAGTCCTGTTGCATGCATGGACATGAATTGTTGAATAAGTTACCATTAAATATGTACAGCAATCAGTGACAGATTCTGCCTCTGAGATACTGAGCCTTTTTCTTAAGTAACTGATATTACTGAATGCTTGACAGTTCCACTGTTTAATTGTTTTCATGAATTTCCTGCCTCTAAAATTCCAAATGGACCACTTCAATCTCTACAGAGACATTAATTTTGCATCTGCTTTTTTGTCCCCTTAGAGCTGAATATTTTAGTTAATACTAAATAAATATTCTTTACAATGTGTTATTAACAATAGCCATGAAATCCAGTGGGTAACTGGTTTGAACCACAGCTGTCCTGTTCCTTTTTTTACATTGCTGGGGGCAGTCCTCTCTGTGATTTGTCCATATGAAGTCTTCTGCCCGTACACCTCTCTCCTCACATTCAGAAATTGTGATTCCAGTCCAGTGGCAGCCTATTAGGTCCCAATGTTTCAAAGCATATAGTGATTTGTGATATAGTGATCAACATCAAAGCAAATTACTCTGATTTAGTTTCTCTTTAGAAAAGGAAGTGGTCCTTTATTTTCCCACTGCAATTTGTTCATCCTTGCTAAGTGCTGCTGCAGATATCATTCCTTCCTTCAAACTTCCTTTTTCTTGTTTTCCCTTTCAAACTGAGAATTGCAGTCAGGCAGTTTTATTTGCCATTTTAAAGGAATGTATTTTGCAAGCACAGGCCTCACTGTTGTGCTCTTCTGATGTAATTGGAATAAGATGATTTGGCTGCAGAACTTTGAAAAATTTGGAAGGGCTATTACAGAACAAACAAATAAATTTATCATATTTTGTGACATTTGCATCTCATTTTCATATCAAAACACATAGCTTCTGAAATCCTCATTTCAGAGGTTTAAATTGTTTTTTGTACACTTCAGTTGAACTTATTTAGGGCAAATTTTCCCCTTCATGCATTTCTAGACACCAATTCACAGATGATCTTTAAATACCAGATTTTTTTGATAGAAAGAAATCATAATAATACTAAATGAAAACCCATCTCCCTCCAGAATACGGCTGAAAAATGAGATTTCTACAAATATCTAAAAGTTGTCTCTGAGATTTCTAGATTACTCTTAAAATAGGAGAGGAAGAAGATGATAAAAAGAGGAATTGGCAAAGTCCTTGGAAATAACCCATAACGTTGAAATAATTTCCTTCATATAATTATGCACTTTTATCTGATTTTTTTCCCTCTTACTCAAAAGTAGATTGCATTTATGCTTTTGAGAACTCCTTAACTTCTGCAGAGAAGAGATTTAATGGGGCTGATGATTTGATGCCAAGCATCAATGGCAACGTGTGTTAATGTCATTTTCAAAGGCAGTAATGTCCAGTTGTGAAGCTACCCAGCCTGACTGCAAAACTCATTCAGATGATCATCCTGCATGGTCTGATGCTAATCTTGCAGACTACTGATGCATAATGCAAGTTCAAAGTACACATTTAGATGAAAATTGATAATTTCCAAAGGTTAGGTCACTGGGATTTTCTAAGGAGTTAAGAACAAGTCTCAGTGTGGAAATTTGGACTTCTCACTGCAAGTGAGGACTTACTTTGTTCCATATCCAGCAAAGCTGGGAATGAGAGACCATGAAATACAATTTCAATTTGGTTATCCAAAATGAATGAAAAAAGGAATTAATGCATGTTTCTGCATTTGATCTGGAGGGATTTCTGAATAGATTTGTCTTTAGTGTTTTGAATCAATTTTATCTTCCAAAATCTTTCAATAAAATCTAAATGCAAGAGCATTCATTGTGGTTTTGTTTATTCTCTTTTTTAATAAATAGCAATGAAAGCTGGGAGGGGACAGAGTGCAGGGGATTGGTTTGTTTTTCTCTATCTACTTGGTATTGCAGACTTAAGATACAAGCTATGAAGCTTGTATCTTAAGCTTGTATCTTAATCTTAAACATTAAAGCTCCCAGCACTTTTTTCAGTGTGTATGACTAATTAATTATTTTTAAAGAGAAATATAATTTTGGCAGCTTCTTCTATTTAATTTATTGGCCCAATTTCTCAATATAAACAAGATATCTACCGAAATTAATTATTTAGAAAACTAATAGCAAAATGTTTCTCAGATGCATTATTATGGAATAAAATCTCAAAGTAATAATTTTTGGGATAATTACTGTGGAAAAAAAGGTTTTAGCCAGGAATAATACAACATATGTCAAAACCTGAAATCACAATTTGCCTAGGGTTTTTTTTAACTACCCCATCAGAATGTAGAGAGTTCTGCATTCCCGAGCCTGTGGAGCAGCCAGCCGTGGGGATTTTGCTGGCTATCCCCAGGCTTACAAAGACAGGCACGTAGCAGCTCAATCTGTGTGTGAGAAAGGACACTTAAGAAGTTGTTACAAAGCCCTTTGCAGATAATGACCCTTTTTTCTAATTTACAACTTAATAGTCTTGACAATTAATAATTGCCTTGACAAATGAATAATCTTTACTGAAGTGCAGTGTGAAAAGCAAACAACAATCTGCAATTCTTTAGTTTGTTTTCTTTTTTACCATTACTGCTAGAACAGTTTAAGTACTTAGAGAGGGCATCAGGAACGGTTGGAATTTCTTCATATACCTATTATGTGATTTAGTATACATCTTTCAATCTGATTTGCAAGAGAAGCCTAGAAAACCTAGTCTAGTGGGAACCAGAAAAGTGTGGAGCAAACCTTCCCTGTCACTCTGCTTCCTTCTGCCACTGTCATATCCACTCAGCTGGATGAGATCGTGGCTTTGGTACCAGTTGCAGTCCAAGCTCAAATAAAGATGCCTGATTTAGATCATCCTGATCGTGCCCTTTCTCCCATCATCTTAGGGGCAGTCTTCACGTCTAAGCAGAGCAGTATTCCTCCTGCTGATACAGAGCATGCACCCTTGATTTTTGCTGACTTACTGTGCATCCATACTTACATACTGTAATATTGTAAAGGGAAAATAATTACAACAAAAAAAGCTGTTTTCTCAAAGAGACTCATGATTCTTAGGTACCCACTGAAAAGGACTTGAAGAACTGTAAGTCCCACATGGCTCTGCTCATGTTTTGCAAAGTTTGGCAGGGTTTGACAGTTTACCCTGGCACCCATGCCAGATGCCAGGGAGTTGGGACTGTGGGTGTTTATTGGGGTACACTGATGGTGGAGAGCATTCCATCAGGTGCCATATCACTGCTGTGTGAGGTGGGCTGCCACTCTTCTCACAGCAGGAACAGATGACTTTTCCAGAGGGCAAGAACTTGTAGAGGGTGGTTTATATGACCAGATGGAGCCACTGTGATAATCTAGTGTGAGCTTCCAGATTATTTAATAAGAATTGGCAAGAGCAGGCTATCAGTTCCTTGATTTTTTTTTTTTTTTTAATGAGGGGAGAGAGTGGTGAGGTGTTAATTGAGAGGGAATTAGCTCTGGTTTATTACTCTGCATATATATGATCTATAGGTATATTCAATGATGTATTTTCCTCTCTTGTTTCTAGGCAGAGAACACGGTGCTAGAATCTTACTGACCTTTATTTGTAAAGATTCCAGAGCCTGAGAAGGTCAGGGCAGGGAAG
This sequence comes from Prinia subflava, assembly GCF_021018805.1. NCBI lineage: Eukaryota > Metazoa > Chordata > Aves > Passeriformes > Cisticolidae > Prinia > Prinia subflava. Next base: position 88,232,687 of record NC_086249.1, on the reverse strand, counting down.
CAGGTGACCAGGTGTCAGTGGAGCAGGCAGTCTGTCTGGGTTTGCTCACTGGAAAGCTGGCTCTGGTGGCCTGACCCCTGGGCAGTGACAGAGTAACAGCTCAACACCACCGAGTGCCAAGGGCCCGTGTTAGTGAGGCTGCTGGCTGCTATTTTGGACCATGGTGAAGCTGATAAGGTTTAAATAGGAAATCACACTACAAGTGTCTGGGGCATGCTGGTGTTGGCTTTTTAAAACACATGTCCACAGCTGAAGCACAGTGCTAACCTCTCTGAAATCCCTCCTTGAGGTGCAATCATGCCCCTGACAGGCATTCTACTGAACATATAGCAGGGGTGCCAGAGTGATGAGGGCTTGAGCTGCAGAAAGCGAGGACAGGTGAAGGTCATTGAAGGTTTGATGAATAAAAGCAGATTCCTGAGCTCCTCAGTTAGGGGCTGCCTGCTGGAGCAGTGCTGTGCCACTCTGCTGCAGTGGCTGCTAGTAGGAGATGGGTGAAGAAGCCACTTGTCTTGGGTTGAAAAATGTAACCAAAAATGTGTACTCTGTTCTCATCTGTTGAAGTCGGTTGGGAGATATTGTTCATCTCTTGTAAGACTAGGAGTGGAAAGAGGGCAGATGCCTTCTGTTAATGGGACACCTGATAACACCAGATAAGGCAGTGCCTTCTTCTCTCTTCCTGCACCCATCCTCCTCCGAGGGACATCACCTGTGAATGGGCCATTTAAGGCCTCTCACATGACTGAGAACATCACCTCATTCCAGTGTGAGATGCTCCACCCAGTGGGAGGAGCCAAAGCCTTTCCACTGAGATAAAACCAGCAATCCCAATCACCAAGGGAGCCTGTTTCCAGAGCCGCATTTGTCACTTTGGGAGGACTTACTTCGGGCTGCGTCCAACACCCTGACCAACAGGGTGTCAGGTTTGCATTCTGACTCTGTCAGTGGTCCTTTGTACTATTGCATTTATTTTATTTTATTTTTACCCTTTTTCATTTGATTCTTCTCTCTCTATTAAATTGTATTTCTGACTTGGAGTCTCACTGGTTTTGCTTTCAAACCAGTACACCACTTTTCTTTGGGCATTAACTAAAACAATGAGAAAAAAATAGCAAATGTCTGGAAGAGGAGCAGACTGAGAATTCACTTCCTTATAATAAAATTCTCTCTTCATCTGTGTAGGCATTTCTGCTAGACTGCCATTTCTTTACAGACCAGACAGTTAAATGAACAGTTGAGTATCCACTTGTTCCCTCAGCACTCACACAGTCAAAACCATGGTGGAAATGCCTAATGCTTTTCCTTTTAACTCCTTGGACAGTTTAAACTAGTAAAACTCTTCAACATATTTTTTGTTTGGTAAAGAGGTGGTCATGTAAAATTATCAAAATTACAATAATTAGAAAATTGCAGAGAAAAGTCTCTAGGACCTAAAGCTCCAATGTGTAGGCAATAGAACTGTGATTTATAAGCTGACATGCCAATTCAGCTACAGGCAACTCCAGCAGCTGTTTTGCTACTCATTAAAATAAGTGCACAGCTATCAGACTAATTATAGCATGGAGCTATGGAGAAAACTGAACCCAGACAGTGAGACAGGAGATCTTCTGACAGAAGTACTCCACAGCCCACTGCAGCCTGGAAATCCTGCTGCATTTTAAACTGCTGTCTCCCTGGACGTGTTTGAAGTGCTGCTTATTTTGTACATTTTTCTTAGTGTCTCTCTCTTCTGCCTCAAGTTCCTCAAAGATATCACTGAGTCTTAGAAGGGGAGCTACTAAAGGTGTGTGGGATGCACCAGTTGCTGCTTTTGTTTTTTGTTCTTTGAGAATGCAACCCATCCTGGTGACTTCAGCTTTTTTATTATTAGAATAGACTTCAGCAGCTGCCTCACTACGAGGGGAAAAAAAACCTTATTTTCTCCCTCATGCCCTTTCATAAAAGGAAAGACTGGATCAAATTCTATATATCTGCTTGTGTTAAGTTTGTGATTAGGGCAGAGTAGTGTTGGTTTAGGTGATAGATAACTCTGGTGACTCCTAATGCCTTCCTGAAAATGTAATGTTTTGTAAAAGGTGACCAACTTCTGGGTTTTCTTGCATGCCAGTGTGTTAATTTTTCTGCCTATGTGTTCATGTTTATGTTCTTGTAAACAGAAGTCAGGTACTACTGCTCATTTTAACTAGGCATGTCTATAAAATAGCAGTAGTTTTGTTTCAAAACCCTTTCTGATTAATGAGGCTTAACTAAGCTTTTGGGAAAAGTGCTGTATTTTATTGTCCTTGGCAGTGGTGGCAGGCAGGCATGGTGGTCTCTGCTCTGCAGAAGAGGGTCCTTACTGCTGCACTGGCACCAGCAAGTGACTCCTACCTTCTTCAGAGCATGCTCTGGATGTTCTGCATTTGGAGGGATTTATTCTGAGATAAGAAGCCAGCTGGCCTTCAGCTTCTTCTGTAATGTTGGTCTCATCCTTGTGTCACACAAGCATCCACACTTCAAGAGGCAAGCTAGGCTTGCTAAATTTTGGAGCCTTAAGCTGAACTTCACAGCCTTCGTTTACACATCTTTACCATATCTTGACTTGTACATTTTCTTAGAGAAGATATCTCAAGAGATAAAACAGATTTGGCAGCAAAAGAAAAGAAAATGGAAGAACCTCCCTAAAATTATATGCATCTGGAAAATTTTCTAATCTGTCTTGACACATCTGTTGCTTTAGAGGAAAAAAATTCCCTGGCTGCACTGGGGCCCTGCAGCTACATGTGTTGGGGGCATGGTTGTATAATTTGTGGAGCGTAATAATTTTATAATTATATTGCTAATTGTCTGCTACCCCTTTTTTATAATAACAGAATGAAGTGATTCATAACTTAACAGTTTTACAGGAGCTTAGAGAGACTGTTAACTGAAAATGAGCTCTTGCAACACAGCTCCTAATAACTGTTACTGTTCAGGGCACACTATCAAGCTGCCCGAATGCCTGGCTGGAAGGTGTAGTTCTGCAGAACTGTTTCAGATTTAAAATCTCTGCCTTTGTGGTCTTGCCTTTGTGCAAAGTAATAGGAGAGAGGATGGAAGAAAGGTTAAGAATAAGAGGAAAGGAAGTCTAAGCAATATCCACAAAGAATTTCAAAAGGGTACAAATGGTAGGAAGAATCCAAATTGCAGAAAGGAAGAGATATTCATAGTGAAAAGTATAGAAATTGGGTTTTGCAAAGGCTGAAATACTTTTCAGTTCAGAAGTGAGGAAGGATTGATAGTTTGGGCATTAGACAGGATCTCCTCTGACAATACTTAGAAGATCTAGAATTTGCAAACTTGATTGCAGAGACAAGGTATTTACCTTCTTTTCACTGATGATTTGGATTTTTGCTTTCTCTGAGCTAGATTTGGCTTTAGGGGGCCAAAGCTGCTTTTTCTATCTGTGGATATGTTTTTTCTGGATATATTTTTCCAAAGCTGCTGTTACTTCCCAAGGCAACTTTACCTTGGCTGGGACAGAAAGGAGTAGCTGTTCTGAATCATTCAGGCAACATGTATGGGTTGATTTGTGCTTCCCAATTTTATAAGATGGAAATGTGCAACATTTTACAGAAATAAAAGGATTTCAAAAAATCTTTAATGCTTAGTTACATGGAAATTCTATGTGTAAAAAGCAGCAATATTTTTTCTTCCCCTAAAAGCAGAATATTCAAATATCTGAGCTCGTGTGTTAAGTGCACAGCAATAACTACCTTTTGGGATTTTGAGTGCACACTGTTTGCTCTGAAACAGTTTTAAATTGTTAGAATTGTAGTTTCATTATGAAAAGAACAATTTTTCTTTCATACACGAGAATCTGAAAATGAAACATATCTGATATTCTTCCCTCAGTCCTGCAAGTCTCCTTTTATGGCAAGGTTCCTTAAATATTTCATCTTTTAGAACTGATGATTTACTATACTTGGCTTTGATTTTTACTGCTTTCCTTGTATCATTTTAAATATAACATGGCTTATCATTTCAGATATAATGTGACCTAGGCTGTGAAATCATTATGAAAGATTCTTCATTAAGAGTCACACTGGATTCTTAGAATTATTTTGTTTCAGAGGATTTTTTCCCTCATTTATCCCTAGAGAAATTTTCAAGCCAGCTGGTTCTGATATGATACAGACTATATACAATACTCATTTTGCACTCATAGTTGCTTGACGTGGAGATCAGTAGATTAAAGGACATATTATTTTTTTTGGAAAATATTTGAATTTGGAAACCATATTAAAGTGAACATATCTCAAAAATTAGCTCACAGCATGTATGTGTGTTTACATGTGTAACTTAAGTATTCTGCAAAATATGATACCAGACACATTATCTGATTCAATCTGTATGAGTCGTTTTGGCATGTTCAGAATTTGCCTCATGGACTGAAGTCAATAAATAGGAAACTTGTTCAGCATGTCCAGACAAAGTAGTTATAAAAGAAAGAAAGATTCAAAAAAGTAGAGCAGTGGAAATATTTTAAATAAAGGGACAGGGATTTGGAATACAACAAGTTAAATAGAATATATGGGATAGTTTGATATTTGTTCTTTTTGGCTAAAAGAGTTCAGGTCTGCTGCTGCTTCTCTCAAAATCTGTGGCAAGGTCTCTATGTTTGTTAATAGGCTGTAACTGTGTAATTTCTAGTATATTTTTTTCTTTTTCAGTGTGATAAAGATATTGACTTTGGGCTTTTACTTGTGAGAATTGCACAGTCCCTGATGAACATGTGCCATTGCTATTCCTAGAGAAGCATGTAAAATTCTTTTGTTAGAAGGTAGGAATTTATTTTCTGCTAAGCATGATTTTGATTTTTTTTCATTTCACTTACTGATAAAAATATTAAGGTAGGCACAACCTTTTAGAGTTCTAGTTAAATACATTTCATGAAATCACAGCATTTGCCTTAGATTCTCATGTTATCCTGCCAACAATAATTTCCTTTAAAGCTTGTCACTCTCAGTGTTCTCTTGCACACTTTAAGATAGATTTTCCATTCATAATCTTTGCCATTTCACTCTATTCAATCTGCTTTAATATTTGACTTTACTGTATGTTGTTCTGTGGACCCTACAGCTACATATTGGAGTTTATACCCAAGTTGAAATCCAGCAGAAAGGAATTTAAAAACCTAAGCAAATAGGCTAATGCTCCTTTGTCTTGCTTACGTATTTCTCTATCTTTAAATTGTGTGTACTACTACTTGCTTTGGATCTGTGGGTGAACTTTTTGTGTGAAAGATTACCAGTATTGCATTTTGCTCCATTTCTTTTATTGAAGCTCTGCTTTATACCTCAAAGTAGCACGAGATGCCTTTGGTAGGTATCTTTTCAAGCAAGGTGAAAAGTGCAGGCGTATTTGCAAAAATAGTTGATCAATTTTCTATAATATTTAGAGTAGACAAATCGTTAGAAATTTGTCTTCACTAAATATGTGCAGAAAATTGATCAATTTTTTTCTCTTGGTGACATGCATAATAGTTTATAGGATATATTTCTGTAAAATCTGCACAGCTATACTAAATACTTCTAATACTATTAGAAGTATTTATTTTTGTTATCTGGTTTTGTTCTATAAATGAATCTAGGCTTCTTGTCAGTGTTTGGTAAAAACAGGCATATAAAGTTTTAAATATTTTCGGTCTGTTAATGTATTCCAGTCTAAGAATGCATCAATTTGATATGAACATTCAAAGGGATTTGGTGGAGAAAAACAATTCTGAGAGATTATGAAAGCTTTAATGGAATAAAGTTAAATTTCTTTCTTGAGATAAATTCCACAAAAAGACAAAAATACATTTTATCAGTATTGAATAGTCACAGAAAACCCCCTACCACACTACTCCTATTCATTTACCTTTCTCAGAGATTCACACACAACCCTGACTTGTATGATCCTGCAGAAACAGTGTCTTAAATGCAGCAAGAAAGGATCATTTGCAAAGACTTGAGTGTCCCTCAGTCTAACCAATAGGTTCAGCTTCTGTAGCCCAGGAGGGCTCATGGCAGCAAGCACAGTTTGTTTCAGGGGTGTAAAGTTAAAAGTCTCTTGGGAACAAACCCCACTCTTCTGTATTTGCACTTGTAGTCAGCAAAGGGATGCAGGACATGAAATTAGCTTAGAAGAATTCCTGTAATTTGGGCAAGATCACCTTTCACACAATGTCCATCTTCAACCCAGGCAGTCTGTGTGAAGACCAACCCATTTCACATCAGTCACTCACCTTTTCCAGTCACAAAACCTTTTACCTATCTGTGAGTTATCTTCTAGATCATAACTCAGTTGAGCTCTGTGCACAGGCCTGGCTTTTTATGTGCATTATTTAGAATTTGCTGAATCCACGCTTTTGTGACAACTCAAACATCCTTTAGAAAACAATTATATGAAAAATTCTTTTGCATCAGTATACTGAATATAAAACATCTGCAGCCTTTAAATATGCTTTGTGCAGGTATCAACCCAGGTAATATGTCAGAGCAGAAAGCTAGACTTTCTGGAATTATTTTAAAGCTGCTTTCAAGTGGGACTTTTGTGCAGTGCACAGACCCTTTAAAATTCTCTTTAAATCCTCTTTCAAAGCTGAACTGTAGTTGTCTGTCAGACATAGGGAATATGGGGACATTACAAGTAACTAGGATTATTTCCTGTCTTTCTCATTAGTGAAACTTCTAATACTGGTTTGTAAGTACATTTTTACAACATAATATTTTTAACTGGAAAACATGGCCACAAAACTGGATACTGAATATATTTATTCTTTTGGATACACTCTCTGCACCTTAAGAAAATACATCACAGTGAGTTAATAATTACTATTTTTATACTGTGTTATTTTATGGAAAGTATCTCTCACCAGCAGGAAAGTACAAGGACTTCTAGGAATCACTAGGGTATAATGAAAGTTGCCAAAAATGTAAACCAATACAGATTTTCTTATGAACCATGAAAATATTATGTTTAAACTAAAACCCTAACCTTTAGCCTTTGTAGGAGAACAGCAAAAAATATGGACAGGAATTTTAAAAAAGAGTGTCTGTATAGACATTTGAGGTCTTAGGTCCTATTTATTTAATAGAAAAAATGGCCCAAGACCTTAGAAAATACCAGCCAACTAAACTAACATCAGAAGATCAATGAATGATCTGTGAGTAAGTGGAAAATTTCTAGGCTGATTAAATCTGCAAAATTAATCTGAACAGTGGGGTCCCCTTCTTTGCTTCTCAAGTGTTTTAGTTGAGAAGCAAAAATTTAGTTGAGCTTCTCAAGTGCTTTTAATTACAGCAAGATACCTTTTCACCCCCATAAGGGCATTTTTCCCTGAGATTTTTCCATTCTGCTCATACTTCCATCACTTACTAAGTCCACAGACTTCAGCCAGCATGCCAGCAATACTCCAATAAAAGAAGTTACCTACCCAGCAACATAAAAGAATTATTCCTCCTGAAGAGAGAAAAAAAATTAAGTTTCCAGGATGCTACTTGCTAAGGTGTCAGTGTTGAAGTATACCATGAGATTTCCTAGCTTAAAGATCAACAATGGAGGCATATAATCAAAGAAGGAAGCCTATGAAGATATTTTAAAAAATGAGATTTTTTTTTTCAGTAATTTATTTTCTTCATGAATTCAGTTGTGGACCAACTGAAGCAATTTATTGAGTCTGTATTAATAATTACTCTTGGCAACAACATGTGAAACAAAACTAGTTTCCTGATTTTGAAGTTTAGCCATAAAAAGGACCATTTATGAGGATCAGATATAAAATCCAGAACACTGTTGAATATCTTGAAACTGACTGGTTGCAAAACTTGTTTCCCGTTCAGAACAGAACAAGATTTTTTTTTTTCTCAGTCCTTTTAGTTTGTTGGGTGAGGTTTTTTCATTTGCTAAAGGGAATACAAGAGTTAAATAACCTCAAAGAAAACAAAAATTAAATGAAAGTTCTGTCTGACCCCACGCACTTTTTTACAGTTCTGGTTCAATAACCCAAATGAAATATCCCTTGTTAACATGGTTCTAAGTACAAAATACCTTAACAACAATTCCCAGGAGATGCTGTAACACCTTTGTCAAATTCATTTTAATGTTAAAGTAGCTGAGAACATGTTCATTCTGTGAAATCAGAGGTATTTCAACATCTCCATTCTAATTTTGGATGAAAACAAATGTTGAAATATTAGAATTTCCCCCAGGATGAAAATTCTAATATTTTGTTCGTCTCTAGTTTCCAATAACTCTTACACTTTAATTTTGTAATATTTAACTTAATGTTTCCCATGTGAGCATTATAGCACTAGTGGGTGAAACTTTAGTCACCTCACAGATTAGGCATGCAAAGGAAAACAGTTCCTGTATGTACAGGGACAGATTTCTCCCAAGTACCTTCCTCTTGTTTCCCCTGCTGATGAGATGTCAGTTTATTACAGACTTGATGAATGGAGTTTCCTTTCTCAGGAAACAGTAGTCAGGCCTATGGAAGCATTTATGTAACAGCATACATTCCCTCCTTTCCCTGTTATCCCTTCCCGTGGCAGCCTGGACTGCAGTCAGAGCCTGCCTGAAGGGAAAGAGTGAAATGCTGCTGCTGGGGTAATTGTGGGAAACAAAACTCAGCAGTCCTGGTCTTAGGAGCTGGGAAACCACGACTGACCCCTGCTTGCACCTCTGTGGTGCTGAGTGAGAGACCTTCTGTGCCTCTCATGCCTCTGGATGATCAGGAGGGCTGATGCTTTCCCTGGTAGGGCAACTTCACACACACGCACACCACACCAAATTTCATCACCTAAAATCTCTCTTAAGCAAAATCTCTTTTAAGTTTGCTCCTACCAGGCTGGGTCCCAAACAGTCCAGGCCTGCCATGACTTTTAATATTGGGGTCCTCCAAACCAGCCAACTCAAATGAATTGCAACATGAGCTAGATTCAGTTCCCTTTCAAAGCAGGTGCAAGATAATGTGAGCTTCTCCACAGCCTACACTTCCCTAGATTTCAAAATACTTCACAGATTAGCTTGATTGAACTTTCTCAGTTTTACAGGTTGGAAAAGTGAGATGTTGACACAGTCATGGCTATCAAATTGTCCACTGTGTTCGGTGGCATAGGAAGTCTTGGAGCTTGTGACACCAGAGTCCGGGTCATACACTCTGTGTTGAACCATGGTCTTCAGCAGGTGTTTCACAAAATGTGTGTTAGCAGGTCTTGGTCTCAGTTCTGTTTTCCTTCCTTAAATGCAGCACATCAGTGCTTGTCTCTTGTTCTGATCCATATGAAGGATGGAAAGTGGTCAGTCTATTTGTCTCTTTCCCCAGCCAAGGAATGCCTGGTTATGACAGTCTCTGGCAAATTTGAGTTGTGGCTTAAAGAAGCTCAAATAGAGAAATGCTGTAACCATGTCTTCAATCAGGTAGACACAACTACTTCTGACTATTTTGCAATAATGTAAGTACTATGAAGGGATAAGTCAATGCTCTTGTGCCCAAAGACGTGAGCTCAGTTCTTGCTGCCATTTCAGGCTGTGGTCTTATGTGTGCATGAGAAAAGGAAATTTCAACCTTCACAATGTTTTGATTTGTAAATATTGCTCCTAAGATTCAATTTCTTCCTCCTTCCTTTAAGCCCTAATGTCTTGGTTTGGAAAGACAGGTATCTGTCAGGGAAAACTGGCGTTTCCCTTGGAATGGAGAATGTAAAATTTCCTACCTCTAAATTATTACAATTTTGCAGTTAGGAACCTTCAGGCAAAAATATGGGAATAGGAGTAATAATTCTTTACTAGGAATATTAAAAATGCATATGCAGTAATACAAAAAACCAAGTAAGCAAACAAACAAAAGTCCTAGAAACCCCTGACAGAGTCAGGAATACGACCTGACATGCTGTCAGCCAGGGTGTTGGAAGCAGTCCCAATAAATCCTCCTGGAGTAACAGATGTGGTTCTGTTGGAGTAGAGATGATCCTGAAGTGGCAGTGAGATGAGTCTGGTCTTCCTCTGAAAATCCAGTGGAATAGAGGATGCTCTGCTGTTCTGAATCTCATGTTTTATCCAGGTGGGAATGCTTGGCTCCTCCCCCTGGGTGGAGCATCTCACAATGGAATGATGTAATTTTATCAGTCATGCAGTGAGCCTCAATGGCCCATTAACAGCAGATATCCCCCTGGAGGGAGGATGGGTCCTGGAAGAGATAAGGAACACTGCCTCACCTGGGTTTAACAGCTGGACCATTAACAGAAGGCCTCCATCCCTCTCCCCTTTGGAGTTACAAGAGAGAAAGGAAAAACAAAATCTCCCCAAATGGTTTCAACAGATGAAATAGAATACACATTTTTTTGTTACATAACCCAAGACACCTAAGTACCTAAATCAAGTTTGTCAGGTGTAGCCCAGGAACCAAAACTACTGATAGAGCATGGCCTGAGGTGTCCTTGCACAGGTGTGGCCCTCAGCTTCCACACAGACTGTACTCCTAGGAGCATCCTTTACTGGCACTCAATGAGGGCTGTCTTCTGGAAGAGCTAGAGTAAGTACAACTTAGAGACAATTAAAAAAAATACAAAAGCTCAAAAGTACAGGCTTTGGTACAGTTATGATTAACTCATTACCTGGACAAGGCTCCTGAAAGTAGGTGTTGAAGTATGCACAGCAGTTTATACAAACTGATACATTGTGCGTGCTAATATTTATTATGTGATAGGATACAATGATGGTAGTAAAACAAAGGGCTGTAACAGCAAGCCTAGAATACCTTAAAATATTTATAACCAAAATGGAAAATTATGTCATTGCTGGACAAATGTTGCTTGATTTTTAAATTATTCTTCCAGTGCATTTTGCTCCTTGGCAAAAGTAGCCAAAGACACAGATCCAAGAAGTTCAGGTTTCTAATAAAATAATGAGTTCTTCCACCCTCCCAGTGTTCAATTCAGCAAACTACTTTTCAGGAGAATATATTCCTAGGGTGCACATAGCCAGGAAGGACTCTAAACTGATGTTGCTGGTGAAGCAGAGTAAAGGCAAAGTTGTTTCACTGACTTCAATGCACACTTCGAAGTATTTCAGGTTTGTCTTATCTCAGAACTTTCCATATGTGCTATTAATAGCTCTTCAATTCTTGCTATTTGATTTTTGTTTTCAAAGCTTTCTGTCTGCAAGTTCTTTATTACCTGTGCATGATTCAGCGTTTTAGTATAATTTATCACAATTCCTCTATCAAATATGGTTCTTTTAATAATAAAAAATTTCTAAAGATTTGAAAGTATGTTTCTGTTTTCACAAAAAAAAAACCACAAATGCAGCTGAGTTGAGCTCTAATATAAGTCTGAAAATCAAAGCCTAACACTTATTGACCATGTTGCTTTTGAAGAAAAGGTAAGGCTAAACAGAGGATAAATAAAAAGTTCTTCTTAAGTACTTGATATTAGGTACTATGATAAAATCTGAAAAATGAATTTTTAATCAGTTAAGATGCTACTGTTGCACAAGGCCCTAAAAGAGATTTTAAATTAATTTTTCCCTTCAACTTTGCTTGTAAAATCTTAGTTCTGCATTTCCCTATTCCATCACATATGACATGTAGCATCGCCACAGTCAGCTCACGCAGTTGTTGGCAGAAGTCTCTTGAGACTTCTTTTGTGATCTCAAGGTGATGGCAGAGGGAATATTTTTGCAAGTTCAGCTGCCACAGGTAAAACAAATAAAATTTGCTTTAAATGATATTTCATTTGAGACAATCCACCAATAGCAAAGGATTTCTGGGTAATATCTCTTGAAGCCAAGCCATGTCTGTTAGCCCTTTGTGAAGAATTAAATCCCACTAATGAACATGAGAACAGGTGCTGAAACTCCTGAATTGTTGACTTTGCTACAGATTTGTTAAAGGCTCTAATAAAACAATTTTTCTACTGTTTTCTTGTTTGTCAAATAAGAAAAGAAACAGCAAAAATACAAGCATGCATTACATGTTTCTTAAATGCTAGGTAGTAAATACTTTGTAATTCAAAATTAATATCACTGCAGTGATAACACAGAACAGTGATCTGCCGTAAATAATTTTTTGTTCCTTCCTGAGCCAAGAAGGCCTGGGTGAATATGTTATATAAGTCTTGTCAAATTTGACCAATTTGTTCTCAGGAATTACAGTGATAGAATCTCTGAGTTTCCTTAGGCAATCTTTCTCAAGTGCTTTACAGAACCTACCATCTACTCAATTACTTAAAATGGTTTAAAACCATTTATTTCTGGTTCTGTGCATGATGAACTTGATAAACAGATTTTTTTTAAGATTTCATCAGACTTACAAAGGAGGTACTTATATGTTGAGTTAAAATTACACACACTGTTTATATCAATTATGGCTATCACATATCCACCTATTTTGGTTTTTTCTATTTGAACAATTAAGTAAAATGATCTTTGTTAAACTTTCTATTTTGTTTCCTCTGTATGATTTAGCAACACAGGTTTCAGAAGGGTTTTTTTCTCGTTAATCGTTGTATTGCTAGAATGCAGATATATGTACATGCAAAAGATTACTGATCTATTTTACTTGGGAGGTGATGTGTGATAATTGACCAATCCAATAGAAAGGTGTTCATAATCACAGACCAAATTTCAAAATCCCTCTCCTTCTTTACACTTGAATGGTTCATTTAAGACATTCAGAGTTACACACATCATAAAATACTGTGGTCTTGAGGAGAGGATTTCTGAGAGGGCCTCACTCCCTGATAGCATTCAGGCTCAGGAGTTCAATATTGACCCAGTCAATATGAGTGAACTAAATTGCTTTACAATAACAAGCAGAAAGTCCACCTGTTCCTCCTTTGTGGCAGAAATGGTCATATAAAAATACTGATGTAGTGAGAACTGGAATGGTCTTTAAAAATAGAAAGTTAAAGAATTTGACATCCAGTTTAAATCCCCATGATAAGAACTGCAACATAAGGGTTTTGTTTTGACACTTAAGATTCCCAGTACATCTCAACGAAGACTCTCTTTGAATTTTATTGAAAGTAGGAGCTGGTTTGTTTGCAGTTTAGCTCTTGAGGAGGCTCACAGTGGGGGTAAGCAAATAGGGACTGACGTAGATAAAGGTTCCTCCAGACGTGCCACTGCTCTTTTCTCAGAGATAAAACCCAAGAGATTACAGATAACAGTAAACTTCCTTAAGGTGAGGCTGATGGTCTAATGACTCTTTTTGCTTTACAAGGCCCAGGGTGTGTTTGGGAAGGGAAGCTATTAAGACAGATGAGGTTTGGTGATATATTGTATTCGGTGCTCCCATGGGACAAAGGGATCCTTTGATTCCTGCTCACTTCTATCCCCTCATTGAAGAAGACATGCTACAAAATCTTTAGAGAACCAGATGTACTTAAAACCCCTTCCAAATAATTTTGTTGTTGCTGCTGCTGTATCTGAAAAGCTGGGTTTGTTCTGGGGCCCCCAAGCAGCAGTTTTCCTGGCTGAGAAGGCTCGGGGGAGAGGTTTCTGGGTGGCCAGGGGCTCAGTGAATTGCTGGGAAAAGGAGTAGGTGGAAGCAAAACCATAGGGCTCTTATGTGATTGCCAGAGGCAGTTGTCCACAGATAGGAAAAGGAATGAGGAGAGGGTGACTGCTGGATACCTGTGAAGGTCCTGCTGAGGAACAGCTTTTGGAGGAGTATCTGTTCACCAAATGCCTGTGATGCTGGTGCAGCTACAGGAGGAAGCCTCAGGGGAACTGGGCACTACAGGAGGCATGGTGATGGGTGCTCATCTTTGGTGGGGTAGCAGGATCCACAGGTCCAGCCTATGGGACCCTCTTGACTCTGGCTTCCTTCTCCCCACGGTACAAGGTACATTTCCCATGGTTTCTTTCTCAGTTGTGTCAGTGCTGCTGGAAGTACAGGGGTGTAGGAAGGAGTGGTGGGAGGGGTGACCAAAGGAAGGAAGAGAACTCTCACTGGAGGAGGGAAATGCTTTCCTTGGTGAGAATGGGCAGGATAGTGAGGAGCAGAGATAGGGAATCAGGATGTCTGGTCTGTGTGTGGGGGTAAGGGCAGTCTGGTTAGAGCACAAAGTACTTGCTGGCTATAGGAGAGGCAAGAGCTCTTCTTGTGCTGGAATAAAGAGGAATAGTTTAATGGGTGGTTGGGTTGGCTTTCAGTGGGGAGAGATGGAGGTCTCTGTCCCCACTATTTACCACTGCTGGCAAACTTCCTTTCCCCTACCTGAATACTTACTGAGATTGCCCTGGCTCCTATCCCATAAAGCTTTACTGATATTTCCCAAAGCCACTGAGTGATGAAGATGTTTGTGAGGTGTTTCCAACAGCTCCAGTTCAGCCATTCATCTGTCTTCCATGTTCACACACATGTAGTTTTGCTGGACAAGTGGAAAATGAAAGAAATTCTCAAGCTCCATGTGAAGTAGGTATGTATTTCAGCTTGCTCCCCATACTGTGGTACTCTTCTTGGAATAACATGGCCTTGGGAGGCATAGCTGGGCAGGCATGGGGCCATGTTGGGAGCATCCTTTTGGAACCTGGAGGTGGGAGTTCTCACTGGGCTGCCTGCTGTGAATGGGGTGGAGCAGCCCCTTCCTACTTCCTATGTGATGCCCTTGACCACAGCTCCTCGGGCAAGTTCTCTCTAGCACATCCTGCCTAAGTGCAGAGCCCTTCTGAAGGATGACAATACATGCAGCTATCAGTCTTTTGCCCTCTTCAGTGCCTCCACTGAGTAAAATGTTGCTGTGATGGATACAGCCTATTTGCTGTCAGTATTTAATTGTTCTGTGCTGTGTTGTAGGGAGAACGATATAGGAGGGACAGTACCTGTGTAATCTGTTTTAATCCCATTATACTTTTGCAGCTTTTTTTGTGCCTGAGTGAACTGAGAGTGCCTATTGTTTCAATAAAATGCATGCTGACCCTTAGTCTGAGCATCTGAGGCAGGTCTGCTTGGTGTCTGCTGACACAGTGAGGTGCAGCAGGGTTTCACTGGCACGGAACTCCAGGCATGGCCACTCCAAGGAGCTGCACTAACAGCTCTCTGAGGTGTTTCTAGAAGATGAACTTTAGTCTGGGAGTGCATAATAATGCATCCAGACACTGCCTGTGCACTCCAGAACCTGCACAAGTGCATTTGGATAATGCTGCATCATGCCATGAAATTATCCCCATTCTTTCACAAGGAAGAAAGATGATTGAAGAAAAGGTGAGCAGGTGGCAGAGCAAGTATTAAATAAAAGTTTGGAGAAGAGAGAAATGGAGACATAACAGGTAAGCAAATGAGAGAAAAGTTACAGAAAAGTTGTGAAAATCTTGACATCACAGATGTCCTGCAGCTTAGACTGCATCAGGAGGAATAGGACTTATGTGTGATTTCTAGGGTATTGCACATACTTATCCCACATGTGTATTGCACAGAATCTTGGATTACTGGGATGGTGTTTGTAGCCCAACTGTTGGTGTCTCCTGGGCTCTCCTTGCCTTGTCAGCCCATATTTGAGGTCACTTCTGCATATGCTGTCCATGAACAGGTGGCAGCCTTCATCCTTATGCTCCATGCCTGTGAAAAATTATTCCCTCCTTGTAATTTTGAATTTATTCACAAAACGAACAAGAAATTAAGCAAGAAACCAGACCAGACATCTCTGCAGTTCACAAAACTCTCTTCCAAAGAGCTGAACACGAGTGTTAGATTCTCTGAGCAAAGCAAGAAAACATATAGCATTTTAATCAGGATTATCGCATGACATCTTGTTAGTTTTCTGGACAAATGCTTTCAACTAGTGCAATATCATTTGGACAGATACTGCCTATAATAACAAAAAATATCCTTACCAAAATGATGGTTACCATAAGCACATAGTGTGACTGCCCATCTCTTAGGAAAATTAACAATTGGACCAGATGGCTAAAAGATAAATAATAATTCAGGAACGCTGAGAAAGAAATGAAATACATTAATAACCATACTTGAATCTTCTCCAAGGGCAAAATGATACACTGTGAATGTGTTTGTCTAATCTTCTGTAGTAATAATAATTTTCAGTCCAGGCATTCTTTCTATTAACCATATGGTTTATCAGGCTTTTCTTCCCAGCGGAGGGACTGTGTTGCAGTTGCAGTGCTAATACAAACACCCATGTCTGAGGAGAATGAGAAAAGTGTATTTGAAATAGTTGGAGTCAGATGCAAGCATTGTCAATCACGTTCCCATCTTTAGCTCTTTGTAAGATGGATATTTTTTCTTTTCAAAACTACTTAATTGTTCTGGTTACAAATGTGTAACTGAGTGTATAGCAAGTTCTGGCAATAGTTACTTGGGATGAAGGTAAAAAGAAATTGTATTGAGTTCTTGTGAGCAGAACTATTTTTACTGAAGTATCTTTCATCTTACAGCTCTTCATGTAAGATAACTGTGTGTGATAGATAAACCAGCCCCTTATTAAGAAAGAACACAGCAACTCTTTTTTTCTCCCTGGATTGTTAGAAACAGAATTAAGTAGTTATATAAGTTCAATATTGAATTTTTTTTTTCAGTGAAGTTTTATCCCCTTTACCTTGACTAATGACAAGTTTACTCTTATTTTACTCTGGAAGATGAGAAACTGCTGTTGTTTTGATACAAGCAGGGTTTATTTGATTACATGTTTTTCAGCTTCGTGTTTTGTGCAGAGCCTGAGGAGAAGAGCTAAGAAGGTAATGGAAACAGCTCAATATTTTGTGTTCCTCATGAGCAAATCACAGTTACAATTAAATATGCAATGACATTTACAAAGAGGTATAGTACAGATGAATTGAACCTCAGCAGACTTGTTCTGCATGGAGTATAGGTACTAAAAGCGAGTATGACTTCTTTTTCCTTCTGGTGTCCCTCAAGACTCCTTGCTGAAGTCATCCCCACCATACTGTGGACTTTATCTTGGGGTGCTTATGTGAAATTGATTACTCTACTCTCTCAGTAAAATGAGGAACCTGAAATGCAGACATGAGTAACTAAGGCCAATATTAAGCAATGTTGTGATGCCAGAGCAGTGTAAAGAGGCGTCTGTGTAAATGAAAATCAGACTTCATGTTTATGTGAATTACACATCTGCAAAATATCTATAATATAGAACATAGCAGTTGTTTAATTTTTACCTAATTAGAGAGGCTTGAAAACATCTGGCATTTGACACCAATCCATTTTTTCATTGTATCCTCTCTTGGTAAGTTGGGAATGGAATATAATATATCCCATGAGATGCACTTTAGTTTATGACAGGTGTGCATTTCCTAGCTGGTCATTCATTGTATGACAGCATTTTTTTCCCACAGATACAGCTGGAAATACATTTATTTGGCAGTGAGGAATTTGCAAGGGGGGGAAAAAAAGCTTTAGGAGGAAGCTTACATCAGAGATGTAGATATATAATGTTTGCTCAGAAATCTCAATGTGGCATTTCGTAACTTTCACAGACATTTGCTTTGTTAACCAAAATACCATAAATTTAATAAAGAATTGGTGCAAAATTTCCAACATTAGTATAAAAAGTAAAATGAAATGCGTGTTGTCAAACTATAATTACTCCCGTAGCATCTGTAACTTTTTATTTAAGCAGTGACCAAGTCACTCCTGTTGTACTTTCTGCTGCTAGCAGTAAGGGATGGGTGAAGTGGGCCAAGGGATGGTTTGAGCTCTGTGTGGGGTCTGTGGGCAGGGAACAGGGAGCTGAACTTTCTCCTCCTTCCTCCTCCTAGAGGATGTGGGAAGCCCTGGGACTGCACGAGAGATGGTGGGAAAAGCTTGACACAGCTCATTATGGAGACTCTCATTCTCTGTGATAAAAAGAGCAGCTCTAGATGTGCTTGCTGAGGAATAGATTAGTCTGGCATGTGGTCTAGACTGGAGCACTCACCAGGGCCAGCCATTGCCTGAGGCCAGTGCATGTGCAGCAGCTCTTGGCTGTGCTGGTAAACCCCGACCCTCCAAAGAGCCATGCAGACCACCTGCTAGCAATGGACCCAAGCTGACTTCCAAATTACGCCTGGAAATAGTCTGTGAGTGCTCCCCACAGTGTAACTCAAAACCACACCAGAAGTGAATGATACATGTGGCCAAATTCTAGTGCCTGGGAGCATCCCCTTGTGTCATTTACTGGTAGAGACATACTCCAAATGTCCCTTCCAATTTATTGCTCTTGACTTGGAGTTTCCCTAGAAAAGCCTATGAGGATATATACAGAATTGTGAAAATTTGTAGTTTAGGTAAACTTCATGGCATAAAATAGGTAATTTCCTTAATCCAGGTTTTTTTTGGTTTTTTTTGTTTTGTTTTGTTTTGGCTTTTTGGTTTTTTTTCAATTGTGACACTACTAGTTTTGTTGTTGTTGCTATTTTTTCATTTTAAAGGAAGATAATATTTTTTAATCTTCCACAAATCTTTTAGAATGGAAAATGTCATGTAGCCCCTTGCCAGATAAAAATATGTAGGACATGTGTGTGTTTTAACCCCATATGATTATCTCATGAAGCATATGCACTCAGACTGTTTTGCATTGCAGGCTCTCTCCTTATCCTTAACCAAAGGAAATGACTGTGTTTCAGGTTTTTCCCCTCAGATGAATGAAAGAAGGTGGCTGATTTTCTGTATTGGTTTTGGCACAAAAAGAAAAAACACCCCCCCCCCCCAACAACAACAACAACAATAAACAAAACCAACCAACCAACTAAAAATCCCCCCCCCCCCAACCACAAAACAAACAAACCACAACAACCAACCCTCCCCCCAAAAAACCCAAATAAACAACAACAACAACAAAAAATCCATCATAGCTGTGTAATTGGGAAGGGATTTTTTTTTCCCATATGGAATATGGAAAACCTTCACTCCTGGTGGAAAAAGCCCAATTCAGTGCTGCTGGATGTGGAGAAACGAGCCTGGGTTTTAGCAATTATTTTTGTCTGAACTCTTCATGTTTTCTCTCACTTCATTTAGAGAAAGAAATTAGTCTTCTATTATTCTTCTGAAGTTTTTTCTTGTCCAGTCATGCTCCTCTCCCCCCTCCTGCCTGCCTCAAAAACCCAGTGCTTGATCTGATGACATTGTCAAAATGGATTTATGGATTTGTTTACTAACCAGGACTCAGAATGAGATGAAACAAGTTTGCATTTAGGAATGGATATGACAGATGCTGCTTTCTGAGAATTGATTCTTGTCATAATTTTTAAAAATAGATTGCTAATGTGAAATGATTCATAACTAAAGAAAATTGAGGGTAAAAAGAAGTCCTCATATAAGTCCTGAAAATGGCAGCCTGGCATTTCTAAAGCTGAGAGGTAAAATGTAACTGTTCTGTGAAAAGCATTTCCTCTTTTCTTTTTGGCATGTTTTCACTTATATCCAGGGTGGTCCCGAGGATTTGTGGACTCAGCGAGAACAGGAAAGATTTCTCATCATATATTCCTTTCCCTCCCATTTCCCCCTTCTTTCTTTGTTTGTTCTTTTATATACATGTATATATATACACACACACACATATATACATATGTATTTCTTTTTTTTTTTTTTTTTTTTTTTTTTTTTTTTTTTTTTTTTTAATTTTTCTGCTTTCCCCTGTTGTGCTTGGGTCTGAAGAGTGGCATCTCAAGCGTTTGCATACAAATATGTCCTGTATCCTTACAGGGCAGCACGTGCACCCCTCAGCCCCTTCAGAAAACACACTGCTGGCATGAATTTCTTGGGCTTGTGCATGGAGCAGACAATGTCTGGTCCCCGAGGGCTCCCAGCCTTGCTCGGGTTTTGCTTCTCCTTTTCCCCATGTGCTCCTTCTGCCTGCCCTGAGGCAAAGGGGTGTTTTGCATTGTGCTGCCCTGCAGGAAGCCCATGGTAGGGATGAGCCTTGATTTCCCTCTGCCGTTTTCCTTGCAACTCCATTGATTTGAAGTTGGTTGTTTTGGTTACTTTGTTTGGTTGGCTTATCATTTCTCAGAATTGCACTTACAGCTTTAGCATAGTTCTGTTTTCCAGTCTGAATCTTCTCCCAGCTGCTTTTCTCAATCACTGTAATCTAATATTCCCTGGGTTTTGCACTGACATTTCAGGCCTTGTTTCTTCCAAAATACACATATTAATGCGATTAAACCCTCCTAGACCTTAAACCCTCCTCAGTCACTTCAGAAAATTAACATTTTTTAGCCATTGTGGAAAGAAAAAAAAAAAAAAATCTTGCCACTTCCATTTAATAGTATCACAGCCAACCCAAATGATGTGAGAGAGAACATTGGCATTGGAATAGCCCTTGCTGAGGAGAAGCACATTCCAGAGGAAATTGATTTTCATGTCACCAACTTAAACGTATTTGTAAAATTAGGTTCTCAGCCACAGGTTTCAGTGCTGATTTATTTGTCTTTATTTTTTGCTAAATTTGTTCAAATGAATTTTTAGTGAGCTAACAATTAGCTTCTGACAGGGGCTGAGGAAAGGTTCATGCAAATAATGCAGAGTGCAGACCAGTGTGTACGTGGAGGTCAAGCCAGCCTTGTGAAATGCATAAAAACAGTCGATGGCAGGGTCTGACCAAGCCCAGCAGAAAACTCGGGATTCACACAGCCTAAAGCTGGAAGGCAGCAGTGTGTTCTGCTCTCTGTATCTCACAGGCTGCTACACTTCATCCCCTTATCCATGCTGAACACACTGCTTCCTGTGTAAGTTAAACATGCCTTCCAAAAAGGCAGCCGGGTTTGATCTGAAATTAGGGAAGGTTTGCTTTGATAGCTTTTTGTTGATGATTGACGAAGTCCAAACAAACGATTACTTTCAATTTAACTTTATCTGGCATCAGCTTCTGACCACTGACGATTATGCTCTTCAGTTAATGAGCCTGCTGTTTTTCTCTATGACATAACTGCATGCAGCCATGTCGTCCGTCAGTCTTCTCCTTGTTAAGCTCAGTCTTTATGTCTGCCTCTTGAATATATTTTCTATGCCAAACATCCTTTTTTTTTGTACCTTTCTCAATGTTTTCAATAGTCTTTCAGAAGTGCAAACTCTGGATTGCAGCTGGCATCTTAATATGTTAGAGTGTGCCTCCTGGAAGTTATGGCAATTAAGAAAATAAGTTATTTGACACAACATATAAAAGTTAAATGCATTCAATGAATTATGCCCATGTACATTAATTTAAGATTATGAATCCAGTCAGTGCCTTCAAGCTGGTGACAGCTTGCCTCCAGTCACATCAGTATGTGTATGGCTGGTACTGGTTTTCAGGTTTCTGTAACCATTTTAGCCTACTCCAGAAGGATATTTTTTCATGAAGCTGCTACATGCTTTAAATTAAAAATTTATGTTTACCACATACTGTGAAATGGTCTCTTCATGTTCTCATCACCAGTCATAAGATGTCTGAAATTCTGCTGGCTTTCTTTTGAAGAATATAGGAAAAAAAGAAGAAAAAGGAAATAGTCTTCTGGTCTAAATTGGGTTTTGTTTGTGTTTTCATTGATAACACGCTTTAGTGAAGGAGTGAGAGAAGAGGAGAAAAGCTTAGGAAAAGGTAGAGATAACTCCCTAGCTGGCAGGGTGGTTTCCTCTCAGGCTGGAGACTGCTGATAATAAAGGTGTGTCATTTCCACGCTGAGGACCTTCTCTTAGCTCAGATGACTTTAGCCTTGTGGAACCTCCTGGCAGCCCAGGGAGGATAACTCACCTAAGAACTCCTTGTCCATGGTTTTCTTTCCTTAGCTGCCATGCTTGGCTTTCCTCAGCTGCCATGCTTTGCTTATCAGAACCATTTCACTTCAGAAAGTGTGCATCCGTGGGACATAAACTTGGCAATGGTTTTGATAACTGCTATTTGTATTGCACATGGTCGGTGCTTTTCCCTGTCATTAGTGGTCTCCTAATCGTGTCTGGAATTCTGCAAATGCCAGGAATTCGGGCAAGACATGGCCTGGATTTTTCAGGGCTGATGCCCTTTGACCCTTTTTAGGAGATGATTGAGGGGGACTGCTGGAGTTATTAGTTTTCTTTATCTTCTCCTACCCCCCTTCTCCAAACAAGCCCCCCTAGATTTTTCAGTGCAAGATATCTGCTTGCACAGCAGAGCTAGGGCTAGGAGAGCATGCTAGTGACTCTTACGAGTAATGTATTTATCCCAACTATTAAAGAAAATTAACATTTTGTTAAAGAGATATTGTGGAGGTAGGAATAAATTGTATTGTATTTCTCATACGAGGATGGGTAGGAGAAGGATTTTATCAGCAGCTCATGCCTGTGACCTCAGTTTCAATTGGAGGTTTCTCTTTATCAGCATACTCTATTTTGCATATGCCAAGCTGCTCTTTCTTTGCCACTTGCAAGTTCAATCTTCTGGTGATTCATGTATTGCAGCTTTTGTGGGAATATTTTTAAAACTTTTTCGCTTGGGTTTTGACTCTTTTCCATGGCTGAGGACATGAATTAGGCAGAGGTTCACAACACACATCCTGTGATGAGCTCAGTCAGTGATACCACCTGGGAGGCCACAGGGGTGGTGTCTGACCTGTTTAGAATAACATGTGCCTGAAAACTAGGAAAGGTGTTCAGGATATTTGTGTCCTAACATATTAGGTCCATTACTTCCTAAATTATGCAATAACTCACATTATAAATTCAGCAATTAAGACACTGTTTCTATCATGTCTAGTTAGACATGGCCTCTCATAATGTGCTTGATGTGGCTGAGCAAATCTCGGTGTATGACATTATTTCTGAGTTTTCATTAATACTCACTTTCAGTTTCACTGATCTGATTTGCTGGGTGGCTGATGTGTGAAGTGACCCTGATCCTGCAGAAGCTGAAGAAACACAGGAGATGCTTGGTACTCCCAATTTCCTTGTACTTCTGAATGAGCTTTGTGTTCTCTACCTTTCACCTCGTGCCTTTCAATATGAGAGCTAAAAGAAACCCATTTTTTTTTATTAAAGTCATATGTTAGTGTCAGCTTGTAGTTTTTTTCTGTGAAATGATTATTGAAACTAAAGTGATTAAATTGGTATAACCTTGTGCTGTCCTCATTTGTTATAGCAGTGATCTGAGTGGATTATCTGTAAGTGCTGAGTAATCCTTGCCTCAAACTGGGATCATATAGCTGGTAATAAACAGCATCATAAAACTGACATCACTCAGCCAATGTTTTTCTTTAGACTTAAATGATGGTTTGTATACACTTTAAAGAGAAAATTTCTTCCATTAGAAAGGCTGGGGGAAGCCACCTGGAAAGTACACTCATCTGCAAGTGCAAGCTTTAAGCCTAGGGTGGTCAAATATGTTAAAAAGACAGAGAGAGAAATAGAGTAGAAAAAATAAATATGTACAATTCCTCTGTCTTGCATATTTTGCAAGTAATAGCCAGAGGGATGGCTTTGACCTTAATGTAAGGTTCACTTGCAGCACAATGGATTTATCTTGCCTGATAGTTAATACTGTTAATATTTATGAAGAGTGGGTTGCTTTTCCAGAACATTTGTTTTCTTTCTAAATAAATCATAGTGCTAAAAAGACTATCTTTCAGCATGCAAAGTGATGGTGTGTTGTTCAGCATACAATTCAATTTCTTTTTTTTTTTCCATAGCTGAAAAGCAAATGTATTTTCACTTTGACTCTGATTTCAGCTCTTGAAATCTTAGAATCAACTTTGTTATACTAAACATGATTTAAATATTTCATATGTGATCAGTTAAATTCTGGTAGCAGGGAGTCACAAATGACTCTACATATGTACATAAAAAATAGTGAAATATTTTGCCCAAAGTCATAAAGTAAAAAAGAATAGTGAAATATTTTGCCCAGAGTCATAAAGCAAAAAGCTATTGGCAAATCCCAGACATTTAGATTTATTATCTGGTCCCTCGCACCTAGACCCAGTTACTCATTGACTGATGCTATAAATTGTACATCTCTAAGGGAAAGGTTTTGGTGAACTTTTTGAGAGCCAGACTGCAAAAGCTGAAAGAACCGTTTTCTATTTATATGCAAACAAGTATATAAGGTGTTGAAAAAGCAAGCCATGGGTTACACCTTTGGAATTTCATGCAGTTCACAGAGATCTCAGAAAACACAGCTTTAATAGAGGGCTTACTGCTGTATAGCCTCAGGAGTGAAAACCCAAGCACTCCTAGCTAGCTCTAATAGTTTTCCCTTTTAAGATATCGACTAGTTTATTTTTAGTTACTTTGCTTTTTGTAACAGGGCTAATGTCAATGATGAATGTTGTGAGAAAACCCCACTGTTTCTAGAACTTTTTAAAGATAGGCTTTATATGCAGTGAATAGAATTCTCTATAGTAAGCTGCTATGTATTGGGGAGGATTTACTTTTCATAAACATTTTTAATGTTTTTAGTACATTGAGAATAAATGTTTTAGATTTTGCATCCAGTTTGGAATGAAAAGGGCAAAAGGACAAATGTAGTAGAAAGGAGTAATGACAGCAGAGTAGAAAGATGGAGGAATGACAGCAGCAACTCTTGGGTAGAAAGGAACAAACCTAAATCAACTGGGAAACTGTATCTATCCATATATATATACCTATATATATGTGTATATCTATATATAAATATCTCTCTCTCTCTCTCTCTCTCTCTCTCTATCTATCTAGCTGAGAACTGCATACTCTTTTCATAAACAAAGTATAAGAGAAAGACATCAGAGGTTAAATGAAATGAATTTACAGGCTATATCTGGGCAATATACCATTGTTTCCCCATTCTTTTCCTAGATCAAGACCTACCTACTAAAAATAAACACATCTTTTTTTGGAGAGACAGCAAGGTTGTCTTGTACAGTCTGCACCATCTGGGTAGAGTGCCCTCTTCCCTTGTGCTTGGCCTTCCTGCTGCAGTACATATCACAGCTTTCTCCTCTGCTGGAAAACTAATGTTTGCATTGGATGGAGCTCAGGACAGGGAACTGTGTGTAGAGGCATTAATTACAGGAATCAGGTTCATAAACTCGCCTGTTAGAAAATTAAACACAGGTTTCCATTTTACAAAGCTGCTATTTCCTCCACACCTATTTTCTTATTGCAAGAGATTTGTACCAATTTTCTGTGGATTAATAGTGGTCAATCCACATTTAACAGCAATATGATAAGTCAGACCTTTTAAAGAGGTCCTTTTTTGTTCCTACAGCTTCAGCAGAGGCTCCCAAAATTCTCTGAAATGAAGCAGAAACAGCTATCTGATCCTGGAATTTCACTGCAAAGTTTGCTGACGCTTGAACACTGAAAGTCTGAACACAGAAACTGTTTTAGGACAGTGGGCAGGGTGGAGTTACACCAAATACCATCTCAAATGGGAAGGGCAGCAGTGGGAGCCGGGGCTTGTGCTCCTGCAGAGAACTGTATTCATGGCTGTGTGGGGGAGGCTTGGAGCACTGCAGAATGGAGAAGAGCTGATGCTGTGTTTGGCCACAGGATAAGTTGTCAGCACGTCCCTGGCCAGCTCAAGCTTGTGCACAGATGCGTTCTGTGTGACTTTGTTAGGTTAATAAAGCAAAAGGAGGGCAAACGCTGGGGGCTTTGGGTGAGTGTGGTTTAAACCCTAAAAGGAAATCTGCTGGCAAGTCATGGTTTACTTTGGACATCTTCTCTAATGGGAAGAAGCAAAGATCATTAATTTCTCAATTCTTCTAGTGTGTGGTAAAGAGGTGGTTTTTAGCAGGCTGCACTTCAGCCAGCAATATTATCTGGTGTGCTGCAGCCTCCTTTATAAAGTGTGTTGCTGTAGAAAAGTTGATAGGTAAACTGAGGAAACAATGTCACTATAGTACTAAAACTAATCATGTCAGCCCTTGCTTTTATAATGTAATCCATTTGTGACTGTAAATAAGGAAGGAATAAATTTAGATTTAAAAATATCCACAAAATTGACCTTTTCTTCCTTTCCTATACTGTCTGAATCAAATCTAGTCACACATGTGTAATTCATCTTCTTTTTAATCAAGAGTAAATTATAAAATGAAAGTCAAGATATTAAGCTCTTTTCTCAAACTACTGAGATGATTAGGCTCCAATTTGACATTTTAATTTCCTATCACAGGAGTGTTACTCTTTGCCTTAGGAGGAATGTCTTAAGAGAGTTAGGTCTGTTATTCCCCAGACCGTCCTAACACATTCACAAGTCTGAATAACCCCAGACACTATACCAGCTTCCAACTTCTGCTTTTGACAGCTATTTTTAGTCTGTCATATTTCTGCCTTTGAACACTATCCCAGTTGAGATCCAGACTGAAAATGCTGAAGCTGCTAAACAGCGTTTTTCCTCGTGAGTGCAGATGAACCATCCACAGTTTGTGGCTTTGTGCATCCCCAGGGATGGAGCCTGAGGTTGGTGTGGAGTTGTCAGCCTGTGCCAGAGATCCATTTGTCTCCTTTCTGTCAGGATGGCACCGTGTCTGCCAGCACTGTCACCTCCAGCTCTTGTGCCTTGTTCACCCACGGGAGGTGTGTGAGTTGTGCCTCCCATGATAGGCATTCTCACCATCATCCCTGAGTCACTGCCACCAGCCCCATCCAGTTTGGTGAAGTTTAAGGCTGGGACCATTTATTTGGAATGAGTGATGGTTGTAAACACCTTTCAGCACTTGTACATCTAGTAATTTTGTTCGGTTTACTTCCTTCATTACACCACAGAGTCTCAAGCCAACTTTATGCCTCATCATCAAAAAGTGAAATCTTACCAGGAAGAGGGTGACTTCCCCTTTTCATCACTCTCTCAAACCATAACCACTGTTTGGCTGTCCTTCTGTATGGGTATCTGGCAAAAAGGGTGCTGGACTTCACAGAGCTCCTGGAGGAATGCTGACCTTCCAGCCCTGGGAAGGCAGAGGGTCACCTTAAAAATTTAAAAACTGGGTCAACTGTTCAGTACCAAATGAACTACTGACATCTCCCTGTGCTCATACACACACAAAGACAGAGCCAGAGGACATTATGCAGGAGAACTAGTGGGTTCTTACCATTCCAGTGTCTGTAGGGAAGGTCACGAGTCCCCATGACTCACAGCAGAGTGGCAGATGTCCTTGGGAGTGCAGGATGCCTTGGAAGGAGGCCAGTCTCTATTCCAGGAGCACAGCAGCCAAATTCACTACCAAGAGTATCATTTCTGATTTGGAGCAAGCTGGGTCGATGCTGGACTAGGGGATCCTGCTCCATAAACCACTGCACATCCTTTAGGTGCTGATCCTCTCAGGATAACCACCGTGCTCAGTCACCCCAGTGAACCTGCACTTGGACCAAAATAGCAGAGATTTATGGGCCCACACCAAAATTCACTGAAAGTCCTAGGTCAGAAGTGAAGTAAAGCATCAGGACTGGGCTGTGTGAGTTCTACAGGTGCCCCCTTAATGGAAAAAAGAGCACAGGGCCGTGTGTGCCAGTTATAAAGAGTCACTGAGTTATGAGACATATTGGCAATCTGTCTCATCACATCTTGGGCACTTTGTTGAAATTATCAAAGACCTTTATGGTGGGGTGTAGATGTTTGTAGACATAAAGTATATTGCTGTATTTGTGAAGAGAGGCAACCTTGCATGGCACGAGACAAATGCTGACTGTGTACTGCTGTGTGTGCTCAGCAAATACCTAAGATTCCTTCAGGGGTTTAGGGGATGGATCCATTCCCCAGTGCTTTTTGACAATAGTCTGGTAACAAAGGGAATAAAAAAGAAAAATAAGAGGCTTAAAACTGTCATTTACAGACTAGAAGCACCACAGATTTTCCCATAAGGCTTTCACATCTTTATTCAAATTTCATATCGGCCAAACCAAATTGAACAAAAAGGAAATAAATTTTCAAAGGAAGCTTTCTTGCAGAAGTTTATGCTAAATATTCTTGTGAATGGAAAGACTTTTCCTCTCTGCTGTGTAATTTAACATGGGAAAAATGGATATTCCTGCACATAGTCCTGCAAATAAATGGGGTAGTCTGTGGCTAGGAATCTTCCAGTGGAAATTTGCAGCAAAACAAATCACTAAACCAGTGTATAAACCAGAATATTTGTTCTGGCAACAAAATTGATTTGACTAAGCTCACTAAATCTGCCTTAGATTTCTAAGGAAATTATTTCTGTATTTCTGTTAGTTTTATTCTAGTACACACATAGGTTTTTTGAGCAGATGTCTTTGAGGTTTTGTTATTCATTGCTCAGCAAAAATAACTTCATCAGTGATAAGGTTAGTGGTGTCTCTGACAAAGTAATTTTCTCTGAGCTGCTATAAATGTGATCCATGAAAGTTCTTTTGGTCCATCACTGTCCAAATTAGGTACTGAATAGTGCATATTTATAAACAATGCATATAGATAAGAGAGGCATTAAAAACTCTTTCAGAGGCCAGACAAAAGAGAATAATCTTTTTCTCCTTAGTGTGTTGAAGTGAAATTGTTAGTAACTTCAGATGTAATAGGGTTACAATGACACAGGGCACAGAAGCAAGGAATAAAAATGAAATGAAACTTCCAATAGATGCTCTAATTTTGAAATTTGCAAGCATCCTCTCATTTGACATGCACAAAAAGGAGCCAGTTTTAAATGATGATGGTATTATTTGCTGTGCAGTGCTATAATACTTTCCACTCATCTCTTTGGTGGTTTCTCTTTTTTATCCTCCATCTGTCTCCAAGACTGAAGAGGAAATGTAGCAACATTTTAAATATTTCAGCATAATGAACTGATATTATGATTTGAAAGTTGAAACTCATGTGGTTTGGAATTCAGAAAACCCAGGGATCCACAACTGTGGTTTGTGAAGTCTTTTTATATACTACTCTGGGTTAATATTGAAGCTTCTATTTTGTTTTAATATTATATTTCACTGAATAAGGGATTCCTTCACTTGATAAGTTAAAGAAGGGATAAAATTAAATTAGCTTATCTCACTAATTTGAGAGATGTTCCTATCATGATGCCAGTGCTCCAGGTTTTTCCAGCTTACTTTTTCATTGACTATGAAGTGGATATTGAAGAATTTTTCAAATGTTGATAGCCAAATCTTTGTCTGAGTGAGGTTTCTTCCTGCAGAGCCCCATTTTGAGAGGCTGGGTTTTGTGACAAGCTGATATTGGGGAAACTGACTTTTGATGGACACTTCAGATATTACAAACTAAATTAATTTTCTTCAATTAGTTTCCTACTAATATTTCAAAGCTGTGTTTAACTTTACTGCTGGAGCATACCATGCATGCCCTGTGGTTCTGGTCCATGCATCACTTGCATCTTATCTGATCCCTATATTTAAGTTTCCTTTCTGTGGAAAGTGGGGAATGATATTGTCTATTTGGGTTCTGTCCTTATAAGAAATAGTCTGGGGCAGGGAGACAATTGTAAAGCAGGGGAACATTCTCAAGTTCCCTGATCAGATATAACCTGAGACCTCACCTATGAGAACAAGTATTTCTCACATACAAATACAGCTCTTTAACGTGAGGTCATCAATGAGCAGCAGTAGATTTTACTGTCTGACATTTCTTTCTTGTGCACTGTTAGAGATCCTGAGGTAGTAGTTCCTTTAAATTACCCCAAATTGCCTACTGTTTTTCATATTTAAGTGACTAAAGTGATCATAGTTGTTACATGTCATGTTGCTTGTCTGAGAAATAAAATTAAAGCTGCTTTTCTAGCTTCTGAATCCCATGGCATGTCTAACTCATGTCTGCATTGGTATTT
This sequence comes from Prinia subflava, assembly GCF_021018805.1. Classification (NCBI taxonomy): domain Eukaryota; kingdom Metazoa; phylum Chordata; class Aves; order Passeriformes; family Cisticolidae; genus Prinia; species Prinia subflava. The sequence goes on along the minus strand of NC_086249.1, from coordinate 88,202,999 downwards.
TCTTAAAAAATTATGATGTAAATAGGCTGAATGAAAGCAGTAGGTTAAATGTTCTTATAAAGTTTTCCAGGAGGCCAGAATCCCCCACCTGTGAGGAAGATAGAGTCCTTAATGTTACTGCAGGTTTTGCAATAGGAGCCTAGTTGTTCACTGCACTTACAGCTCTACTCCTGTCCTCTCTTGCTGGGAATCCAAAGGCCACCTGAACATTTTGAGCCTCTTAGGCCAGGGTGGAAAATTTGTGCCAATTTTTGTAGTTCAGAATAGATTATAGTTTTACAAGACAGTATGTTTTACAAAGAAATGTCATGCCAAAGATCACATGTGGCCCTTGACCTCTCCACTCAAGTCAGTAAGTTCCCATTAAAGCTGAATTATTCGGAACAGACTAACACGAATCATGAATGAAAATTTAATTGCCGTTCCTCTGCTGTGAGATGCATAAATTCTGACATGCTTCCAGCAGGAATGTATATTATATAAAACCCCATTATTTTGATACTGTCATGGAAAGTTGTTTGTTTTTTGTTTTTTGGGTTTTTTTTAAATTTTACTGTTGTGCATAGCTTTTTGCTGTTGGATTTGTCACTGAATGAAATTGTGGATGATTCTGTGATTTAAAACTAGTGGAAGTTCTGTGTGACATCTGTGAATTTATACCTTTGAAATAATTTTGTCAAATTTACTGTTTAGTTGGAACTAAAAAGTGAGAATTGTGTGTAATGTTTATCAAGTTTACATGGTAACAAAGATGAAAAGACCACCAGGGGAGCACAATTCTGCTAAGTCCCAAGTAGCTAAAGAGGACAGCAGACAGGTCATCCGATTCTGCAAGTGCAAAGTGACAAATCACTTCATCCCACCCTTTCAACCATACATCCTATTGACTAATTTAAGCTATAAATTTGCACCCTGAAGTCTTCATCTTACAGGATTCCTATGACCCATTAGACCACCACAGTCTACCACAAGTTTTCTTACTCCTCTCTAGCTGCCTGTCAGCCAACACATGCTGACTTGAATTGAGAGTCTCAGTTCCTGTTGGATTACCTTACATTTCAGGTGCTTCAATTAAACCAATAATTCAGATGCCTCTTGTTCTCACTTGCCAAGCAGAGTTTGAGGTGAATCTTGGTGGACAATTGAAACATAATCTATGAAAAATCCCCATCCAGTACCTGCCTAGTCTATCTTAAGCCTAAATGTGATGCACATTTTCTCTTGCTGTCTTCCCCTGAGAAACTCAATTAAGTCTTTCATATCTAATCCTGCTTAAAATACAGAATCTTAAAATACTATGTGGCACCTGATGGGTCCCAGGTGTTTCAGAACAATCTCTTGCTGCTGCCACGGGGGTGGAGCACTGCACAAAAGTTGCAGTTGTAGCCAACTTTTGAACATTAGGCTGACGGGGTGGGCAATGCCCCTTTCAGACAGTGGTTAGTTAGGTTTTACACCTGGAAAATGAGCAGCCTGTGCTCTGGAGTCCTGCCTCTGCCCATACAGTACCCAATCCATAGATCCTCTCTTGGGGATAACCTGGGAATAAATGGGAATTCATGTGGGCAGGCAGAGAAAGCAGCACTGCCTCTGCTGCTGAGTAGCCATGGTGACTCTTTTGGGATTTGGAGAGTAAGTCCTTGCTTAGAACTATTGTCTTGGAGGCAGAATAGGGAAAAGAAGCTGTTATGGCAGGTTAATTGTGCAGCTCTCCTACCTTTGATATCTGGCCTCTATTATTCTAAAAGATCTTGGCCTCTGTGCCTGGCATTGCATAGACCGTAAGGATAAAGTTTATGTCCTCAACAAGGATGGGACAGAAATATTTTATGGTCATCAATTTGCTTGGGCATATATGGGTGGCTTGTTACACAAAATGGTTCAATTTTGTCTCAGCCTCTGGTATCCTTTTGTCCCAGGGATCCTTTAAGGCCAGGGCAGCCCATGTCCCAGCTTTGGACTTTCAATGACTTACTGGAGCTGAGTTCCCTGAGAGGTTAGGACTGCACAGCAATAAACCTGGAGACACAAAAGTAATTTACTGGTTATACTTTCTATTGAAGCCACTCTGTAGCATCCTGAGAGATGCTGTTTACAACTGATCCAGCCTGTGAGGATTCACTTCCTTCAAAATTCTCTTTCCAGAAGCCCAGGGTATATGAGCAGGCCCAAGTAAACTAATACTGTGCTTTTCAGTGATGAAAGTGTGCATCATTATTGTCTGGGAAAAAATGTCCAAACTAGTCTTAACAAAGTTTGAGCAGGACTACCTTAAAAATAGTGTCAATCATATCTTAAATGTAAATAGTTAATTTAAAAATAAATACAATTTGGTTCTTTTAATTCTGTTCTCAGTGATAGGTACACAGGATTAATTTGTTTGACTAATTTTCCACTTAAAATTGTATAATCTAATCCAGGTAAAGACACACAACTGTTCAAAGCTTTCAACATTTGCTTTCAATGTTAACTCTCCAGCCATGGTTAGAAAAATAATTCTTCCTGAAATCTGATCTGCATTGCTTCCTTTTGTAGTATTTTTGCCTTCTTTCAGCTGTCTTTCAAACCTGGAGTAATAGCATTCCTCTTTTATTCATATTTGCTTGCCCAAATCCTAGCTAAAGAATGCAAGCAAGGAAGCAAACTGACTTGTAAATTAGCAGAGGTTTGAACTGAATGGAGCAAAAATACCATTCTGTTACAGACTTTCATAGTGCTTTAATTTAGCTCTTGTTAATTAAGACCATCAAGCTCCTGTGGTTGTGCTTGTGTCAAAAATATAGCTCTCTTTCAGTAAATATAATTAGGAATAACCTTCAGGAATAAGAAAAAAAAAAGCAAATTATGCCTTCCTAGTGGTATGGTTGATTTGTTTAATGTAGGAAGGTAGTTCTAGTGTTTTGCCTCATCACTCTGTAAATGAAGTATTTTTCAGTCAAAACCTTCTTTATAGCAGTTACAGTAATAAGCTCTCACACATTATTTCCAAACAAGTTTAAACAGGATAGAACAGTGCATTTAATGCATCACAGCTGTTACATATACTCTTGAGTTTTGATTTACTTCTGTCAGAGTAAAAATAGATTTTTATAAATGGATGTTTCATGCTTTTCACTCTAATGTATGACATACAGTGAGACTCATGTTTCCCTTAAATAATGGTTTAGCCACTGTGAATCCCTACCACAGCTGCTGAGCAGTGAGTCCAGAGCAGATGATTTAACAACAAAAATTCCATGAAAGCTTCAGATTCAAATGGAATCCTTGTTCAGAGGCTCCCAAAAAACACTTCCCAGTTTTTCATCAAAAAATCCAGCATTTTGGCATTCTAAATTTTTGGTTTATATGCAAATAATAAATGTCAACCCAAATAGGCTTTGGGAAGAGGGCATTTTAAAAGGATGTTACCATGTGTAGCTGCTCTTAGGAGAGAAAATTAAAGTACAAGAGACATGCTTCAAGGCTTGCTAATTTACTCTGAAATAAATCCAAGGGACTTAAGAAAATGTGACAAATTTTTTTTCAAGAAAATGTGAATGAAAAAAACACCTGAAGATTAATATGTATTACATAGTTTCCTTTTGTTAGAGATTCTGGTTTGTTTTCCTCTGGAATTGTTTTGTTGCCACAGGGTATTAAATTAAAAAATACCCTCAGACGTCTCTTTGGAAAACTCTTTATTTAAATTCTTTCTCTGTTTCTTTTAAATTTTTAATTTAAAGAGAGAAGACGAAGAAGAAGAACAATAAAGTTCTTTAGTAAAGCTCTGAACTAGGTCCAAATCTAAAGATTAGGTGTAGCAGGTTAAGACTTCTATGCCTTACAGAAATTTTGATTAAGTAAGGTAAAAATATTTTATGTGCAAGGTAATGGTTTTATGGTTATTGTTTGTTTTAATTTTTTTTTCTCTTTCTTATTAAGGTCTTGCAAAACTCGAAAAACCCAATTTGGGCTAATTTTTTTTTTCTTAGAAATGCTAATAACTGAAAGTCAGCAAAATGTCCGGAAAACCTGTATTACACTGAATGTCAGAAGGTAGCTTTTGCCATCTTTGAAATTATTTTTTCTTATAGATTATAAGGATGAAAATTTTATGTCTGTATAAAAAGGTATTTGAAAACACTGATGTGCATAACAAAGGTCTGATTTTGTTATGTTTGCTTGCATATTGAAGATTTACTTTCTCCTGTGTTTTGTTCTTCCAATACCAGTGGGAATTTTTTGAAGGTTGGAATATTATTCAACATAAACTGACATTTGAGAGTTCATGAAAAATAATTTAAAAACCCCAAACCAGAAATAAAGTCTCAGCTTTCTAGGAAAAAAAGGTTGTCACACATCTGTACTAACCAGGATTATAAGTTTGGGGATACATTTTGCTGAAGTTATCTTTTATAAGTACACTTTCTCAATTTCTTTATTCTAAAGCACAGAAGGTACTGTCAATTCAGGCATTGCATTTTAACATATCCATTTAGAGAGAAATTTCATTTTTCTTTCCTGATGTCTTCTTCTACTACTAAGGAGAAGCATCTGTACAACAACGGAAAAGAAATGTAAGCTGTAATTTTAAAGAGACTGCACTTGAAGAGAATGGGACTACCCATTAATATAAAGTTAAACATGCATCTAATATTTTGCAGTAATAACTTTAAAGGAAAATATTTCTTTGGAAGGCATGCTATTGTAGGAGCTAATGTCATAACAAATTGCTTTTCATTTCTTCTGAAACCCTCTGCTGCATATAATATGTATATATAATCTTGCTTCATCAGGAAGGAGAATGTGTGCCCCAGTGTGCACTCCAGAAGAGAAGAAAGGTCCCATAAAATCCAGGATTTCACAATGTCTAAAACATGGAGCTTGTTGCCTGCTCTTTTTGTTTGTTTCAGAAGCTGAAGTATCTTATTTTCTGTTCTAGGAAATGTGCCAATCTAACACTTCAAGTGACTAAGTGTTTCTCATATGTCCCAAGGCTAAGCTCTGGAGAGGAAGGTTATGAAAGAGGTAATGGAGTAATATCTTAAATTGAAAGAGCAGGATTTTGTGCAAGATTTTAAAAAGCTTATAGTGCTTACTGCTATTATGATGAGTATCTCAGTCGTATCTAAAATAATATCCCAGATGAAAGTACCATTGTTAAAGGCTGTGCAAATTTATAGGGTGAGGGAGTTTGAGAAGAGTTGAGACAAGACGAAAACACTCATGTGGATGCAGTCATTCCAGCAAGAAGATGAGGAATACAGCACAGATGAAGTACTTGCGATACAAACTTTTTAGATTAAAAATGTACTTTAAAAATTATTTTGTGAGAATATGTACTTGTATCCAAACATGATGTTCTAGACAGTTGCTTTTGAAGTTTTGATATTTCCAAATAATTACACTAAATATATATATATTTGTCTTTTCCACCAGCAGCTGTGTTTTGATAAATTGAACTTTGACAAATATTATGAAAACTTTGGAAAGATAACTGAGAAAAAAAATCTTTTTTGAAAAAAGAAAACAAGTTTATATTTAATGATAATAACTTTTCACCAGTCACTAGATGTTTGACGTAATTCAGGCCTTGGATTTAAACAGTTCACATGCCTGAAAGTCAGACCTAGATCTGACAGATATATGTGGAACTCTGAGAACTTCTCTTTGAAACTGACAGGAAAATGCACAAAATGGAAAGAAAAGCACTAATCCAGTGCAATGCACTGTAAATCTATCAGTCATACACTTCCTTAAGCTATCATAGGTATGAAGTAAGTCAATAGAATTAAATTAATTTCTTAAAAACTCCTAAGGCAGAAAAATAATTTTATTTTGTTTTTGGTTTTCTATCTTTTTTTTCCCCTGTTTTAAATCCTAAAATGTTTGACCTGGGACTTAATTTCTATGCTGTTCACATGCAACAAAAAGGCCTTCCAGAATAACCATCCTTCTCTGGCATTTCATGTGACAGGAGGGAAAGAAAAGACCCTCTATACAATGCTGAGCTTAAAAATAAACTTTTCGGGTTTGCAAATAAGTGAGAGCACAATGGAATCCTGTGTTACAATCTCGTGTGTGTATTCATCATGGATGCCTAATTATGAAACACAGAACTAAAGCTGAACTGTGTACCCCTGGTTACAGGACCCAGGGGATGACTGGATTCACTGGTTGTAACTTGTTCCTCAGGGGCCAATTAAAAGCACACCAGGTAAAGTTAAATAAAAAAATATATAACTCCTGTATATTACAGATTTTACTCATTGCTGAAAACTGGCATCAAGAGAACCTTGGTAAACTGTACTTTTTATTAACTGCTTTATATGAAACCTTTAGCACTACCTGTAAATTCCCATTTGTGTCACCTTTTATTGTCAGAAATACAACTGGAGGAAATTTTTAGATACATAGTTCTTCTGCTACCCTTGTGAAAGAAGATGATGTAGGATCTTTGCTAAGAAATGGTCTCTGCACTCTTGCAGCCTCCACAAGAAAATATTCCTTTCTCTGCTGATATTCATGTAGACCACTGTATGAAGGAATTCAGATTGTTTCTGTCAGTAATTTAATCTTAGAGTCATAAGAGTGTGTTTATTTTAGCTCTGCTGGTGATGAATTCTTTCTGCTTTCAGATAAATCATAGTTAAGAGAGTTGTTGAATAATTCATCAATATAATTTTGAATACTTTAGTGTATCAGATCTCAGAAAATATAACTAGAAAATGAACAGGAAAAGCATAAAGCACCCATAATGTATGGCAAATGTTTGTGCATGAAAAATATGGGCTTTGTCTGTTTTTTCATTTTTATCTAGAGTTACACTGGTGTTGCTGCTTGAGTTTAACAGGAGCAGCTCCCTGTCTGCAACGACTCAAATGGTAAAAGAAACAAGAATATGATCTGATATGCCTGGGTGAAACAGAAAACACAGGAGCAGATATACCCATTGCAGTAATGTGTTGGCTCATGTTTAAACATAAATGTCTGTATCAACAAGCCAACAGCCATTAATAAACAGCTGCTAACCCTGCTGGAGATTTTATCATATGCATGAGTACTTTTTGCTAATGAGAAAATGCTTCGTTTATCAAAGTAACATTGGTTTCATGGAGATGTAATTCAAAGTTTCTTGTGCTGTACTGGAATACCAAAGCAAGTAAAGAATGAATTAATTGGTATTACTGTACTGGAATCGATTTAGAAAAAATAATTTGTGAACAAATCTGCACTCTAGTAAGACTGGAAATGTCTTTAGCGGAGAAACATTGTATGTGGAGAGTTTGCTCACAAACTTGTGGAAAATCCAACAAATATTCAAGGCAAGGAAAGGTCAGGAACACTGAATATCTGGAAACCCTTATCATTTACATTTTTGGTCAATAAAAATAGTCTGAATCACGCATTTAAATGCACTCTGTAGGTAACACTGTAGGAAAAAACGAGCATTCCCAAAGGTCCCTACATCCTATCTTGGACACAGAAGTTTGATGCAAGTGATATGAACTACTGTCTGAAGTTCTCCTGTCTCTCTGATGCACAGCAGAGCTGCTTCCACGAGGGTCTCACATCCCTGCAGCACACACATACATTTGTTGTTTGTGAACAGAAAGTAACTTAGTATGCTACAAAGCACACGAGGGACAAGTAAAGAATTTGAAAGCAGTGAGTAAATTAATAAGCAGATATCAAAATGACATTAATATTAAATTAACTTCTAGCAGTCCCAATTTGCAAATATTAAGCTGTGTTGGTTGTTGCACATTAGACACTCATTAGAATCTTTTTTATTTTTCCAGTAGAACTAAGCAGCTCTATATGAATGTTACTTCCCTTTAAGGCTTTATAAATCTGATGCTCTGAGACATCTGGACACTCGCGAAAATTCCTGAGCCTATAAACTTACAAAAACTGTTTTGTGAGGGGCAAGAAGAAAACTTATCCCCAGAAACTGTGGTGAATTTGAAAATCACAAACTATGCAATTAATTTTTAAAAGATTATATTTTTTTGTTTCTTTTTATTTAACTGTTACTTCAGTTTGCTGGCAGAAATCTATGTTTAAAATTCAGAAAATAAACATAGATATAGAAACTATTAACCAGCCTTTGTTTTTTATGGCAAAATGGGGAATATGTGAATATGTGAAGACTTGAAATAATCTTATGGGAGTCAGTAGTTGTAATTCCCTAATCTTTATTACAGCCTGCAGCTGGCATTTTGCTATGTTTGTTTTATTCATTCTTGACTTCTTGAAGTCTCTCAGCTCTAAAGCTTTTGAAAAGAAGCATTAAGTTTGGAAAAGGTCTTTATTAAAGAAAGTTTCATCAAGGGCTTACAGAATCTTGTGGAATCATGAGGTAATGAGAGCTGATCTTTGCAAAAGTCAGGCAAGCTTGGGCTGGAAGTACAGGACAATTATTTTCTCTATCAAATCCCAATGACTGCTGAGGATACCCATTAAACTGCACGTAATTGGCAATCCTTAAATATTTTTATCATGTGTAAAGGAACAATAGGGGATTTATATGAGCTATAAATACGGGGGACGAAAGCCTCTGCTAAAAGTTGCTCATACAGTGAACAGTGGAAAAAAAAAGAGAGGAACGTGGCTCATGAGCAGACTGAACAGAACAGTAGGTTGACAAACATGATGGGAACATAACCATGTTATTTATTTGCTATGTTTATCTAAGAATTTTAAAATTGAGGTAGTGATCCCAAAACTATGATCCTGAGACAATTCACGATTTGCCAGGCTGTTGGAAATAGTCTTTACATAGAATCATATCAAGTGATTTGATATGATATTTACAACATCTTTCTGGCAAATTAGGGGTGTAAAAGTGCCTGGTAATTAATTATAAATTCTTCAGGCCGAGGATTTACAAAAAAAGAGATGCTGTGTGGAGGTCCAGTGGCCTGGCCTGGCTGGAGAGAGCCGGCCACAGCTGGGATCAACCCAAGGCCATGGGAAGAAACACCCTGGGTTAGGGGACACTGTTTATAGTCATGGAGAGTTAAAGTTAGTTGGAAAGGGATCATGGAAGTTGTTATGTTAATATGGGTTGCCTTGCTAGTTCTGATTGGTTACGTTGTTCCTAGAATGTTCCATGGCTGGTGTATATAAGTTGGGCTTGGCCCTCGTTCCAGGTCTTAGTATTTGGGAGCATTCCTTTTACTGTGGCAGAAGAATGAAGGGCCCTCAGATTTCCCACCCAGGACGTGTTCCCCGCTTTTCTCCCGTGCCGAGGAGTCGCAGTTATCGTCTGCCGGTCCTCGCGGGCGTGGACGGAGCGTGGAGCAACACGATGGGACTGGAATGACGCCGTGCCCTGGGCACACAGGAGCCAGTGCCAGCCCCAGGAGGTCACCGTGGCTGGGTGCACCCAGCGGGGCAGCAGCCAGAGACAGAGGCAAAAGGGTCTGCTGGGATAAGGGGCAGCACGAGAGGACAATGCACAGCGCTGCCCTTACGTGTTGTGTGTCTGCTCCATCAGTGTCTGGTGTTTCCTCCCCGAGCTTCTGCCCATCTGCCAGGCACACTGGTTACATCTGCTCCACTTTAAGACCGACACTATCTGGTATGTGAGTTCCAAAGAAGCCTTAGAATGAATTTTTTTTCCCTTTTTGTGGGCTGTGTATAGCTACTCACTGAACATCATAGTCCTGAAAAAAAAAACCAAGATGAGAAATACCAGATAATTCCTATTAAGGCTTACTGTTTGGTTCCCTGTTACTTTACATCTAAATTCTCTCTGAAGCATCTCATGCTATCCTTCTGTGAATTTAGACCAAGTGTTCAATATTGAAAAAGACTTCTTTTTACTGCAAAGCAGACTTCAAGTAAAATATAGAAAATACTGTACCTTATTTGGTCAAATAACACTATAAGCATAAATATATAGACTTCTATGCACTCTAGCACATACCTAAAAATGAATTGAATTGAGTTAACCAATATGAAATGCCGAACATTTGTAAAACTCATATCAATATTATGGAAAAATAGTAATCTAGTGGTACTCATTATGTTTTATGTATGACCTTAAAACATTGTTAAAATAACTGCTTTCTTAAGAGCATTGATATCTAAATGTGGATTGCTTTGGGATAATAATTTAATTTTACTACTACACGACTGAATTTCTACCAGTGGTTCCACTGATAGAAAAGGAAGTCTACACAGGGTGGAACATGGGCAATCTTGATTATCAGAATACAATTTTTTATCCTGGCAGCAGGTAAACACTTTTAACAGACTGCCTGGAAAGTCCATGAAAACTCCAGTCCCAGAGATACTCACTGACAGAAAAATGCCCTGAGCAAGCTGGTAAGGGATGTGTGTCCTTTGTGCAAGAGTGTTCAAACACTGGGCCTGACATATGGGCCTGAAAACCCCAAATACTGTCTGCTAGGAGAAACTCATAATAGGAAAAATGGTCTGAGACAAGGCTGCTCATGGCTGCCCTGTCAATACAGGTAATACCTTTTTAATAACAAAATTCAACTAGGGAAATAAGTTCTATTTACCCTTAAATGAGCTTTTCTAATGAAAGCAGACTGTAAAAGGGATAAATCTGGTTCCATGATTTTTGGAAAATAGGATGATTTGGTGAGATATCTTAATGATGGATATAAATGATCAATTTGGGTATAATTAATTTTCCTACACATTATGGGGCTCCTTAATGTGTTCACAGCCTTATGTAGTTGACAGATATGATACAGGATATACGTGAGTGTGGCAGATCTTTGTAATTTGGGACAGCAGTTGGAAGAGGGGATTCCCTAGTGTATTTCCCTATCACAGATGGCACTCGACACTTTGGGAGTAACTGAGCCAAGTTCTTGGCAATCTTCTCTCAGACCATGCCCCAGACCACTGCCAGGGAGTGCAGGTGAGGAAACTGCGCTTTGCTGGAAGTGGTTCACTAATACAACACAAAACAATAAATTCAAATCATGGTGGGAGTTCAGGGAAAATTGTAACCTGCCTTCCTAGAAAACTGGCTTTGAAGTGAGAATTGTTGCCAGGTACATCTTGAAAAAGGAAAAAGAAGGAAGTGACCACCCTTGGCACGCCCTCACAGTGAGTCTGTGTTGGAGATGGAGACTGCTCCCTCTGGCTTGTGTGGCACCTGTCACTGCTCTTGGTGAGACATCCTGGTGTGAAGACTGTAGGGGAGAAGGCAGATGATGGCAGTCCCTGGTCTGGGCTTCCAAGATACCAGTCTTCAAGGAAGAAGCCTGAAAATCCTGGTGTTAACTTGGATTCAGCTTCCAGCCCTGCCTAAATAGCCTTGAAAATCCTGGTTGGAGATAGATGAGGATTTTTCCTAGAAAATAAAGATTCTACATGTTGTTTGGGTTCTGATTTTTTTCCTCTTTTGATAACACTTGTGAATATTCGAGTTTGGCTTCATTTGTTTAAAGTTCTGATTGATGTAATGATGTTTGTCCTGTGAAGAAATAGCCATCTGTTTGTCCTAAAAGCAACATCTGTAATTTATGTACTTACAAGAAAGTGTTAGGGATAATATTCACAAGTTTTAAAATTGAATAAAAAAGTTAATAACTTCTGCTTATAGCAAGTGACTATTAAAATTCAGCTAGAGGTCATCTGTTAGTTCACAGGCCCCTGTAACACAGGACCAGAAATATACCTGTGCAGATGGCAGTGAGGTCTGTCTGCCAGCTCAGTCATTTTTATGAATTTTAGCCTTATGACAGATTTAATTTCTCTTTTTGATCTCCAACTGATCCACTTGCATCTCTCTACAACCTTCTTTTCCATTTCTCCACTCTGTGTTATTTTGCCATACCTGTGATAGTTGCATGTGGATAATAGCCTTTCATAGCACCACTGAAAAATCATAAGTATGAGCATCCTATTTAAAACAGAATTGTACCTCTGCTTTGCACTGACAAAGGCAAGAAAGCCTGAAGTAAGGGCTGCTTTGTTTCATGCTAGTGTAGAGGTGCTGGTGTGGCGTGCCAGGATCAGAGAGCTCCTATGTGTGTATGCCTTTAACCTCAGACATTCACAGGGTGATGCTTTCAGGTTGGAGGAGTGTCCTTTAGAGATGGCAATACAACATCAGTGTTACATTGAAAGAAACAGCCAAAGAAAAATGAAATCCATTGAAACACAGGGATTTTTTAATCCAAACTACATATATACCCAAAGTGTTTTCAAGTGAATGGCTGAGTTGGCACTCAGCTCAAATCACCCAGATCTTGTGCTTTTCTAGCAATAATCCTTATGTAATTACACATTTGACATGTGAGAACTGCCAGCGTGGTTTGACACTGCTCAACAATATGTAATCTCTCATGCTACAATCTGTAATTTTCATAGCTGTGTGAGAGACTGTGCGCTGTCAGCTCTCGGCAGTCTGGGTTCACTGGAACTGACAGGCTGCATATTTGTTAGCTTATTTTTGCTTACTCAACATGGAACTGTATATTGAGTTCAGACTCTAATTAAGTGAAATTGAGAGGTAATGTCTAGAGCTAGAATACTGTTAAATCCACTCTTGATGTTGTAAATCTTCAGAATGGATGAACTGAGATTACTGGTGCCTATGGAAGACAGCCTACTGGTCTCTGGTTTTCCATCAAAGCAGATTATGGCTTTCAATTTTAGATAGCTGTTCTTCAGTTGATTTCCTTATAAGTAATGAAGAAATGTAGCAAGCATTATAAAATAAAGGGAGCTTTGAACTGGAGATAATTTCTGAATGTCTGACTTTCAGTCTTAATCAGAAAATTATGTATGGGAGTTTTCATACTCAAAATCCACTTTGCTTTGATTTGTACATAATATTATGAATGACAGTGGGAGAACAAGCATTTGAGATATGACTTCAGTTTTCCTTAATCTTTTCCTCACATATGGAAAGGTAAATATCTGATTGAAATAACAGCACAGGCTCTAGAATCAGAGAAGGGGAAAATATTTACATAATAAATGTAAAGTGATGGGACCATTATGAATAGTATAGAGGTTTGCAGATAGCTCTTGTACTTAGAAGACAAAAAAGTCTTGCCTTAAAACCAAGCAGATGCACTAAACATACATTGAGAAATTTGACAGAAGATGATAGTTAGAATACCTTATTGCTTCTTCTCAGGATGAGTTTTTATAGCTCCCCTATTTCTGTCCAAACTCAATTCTGCTTTAACTTTTTTTGCAGACAAGTTCTTCTGTAAGCAGAAATGACACATTTTGGATGCCAACCATCACAATAATTACACAAATACCCTGAAGGCATGCCTTTCAGGCTGTACACCCCAATACAGGACAGTTTGTTTCACTACTAATGGCTTCTAAAAACTTGTGCAAAATGTCCTCTTCTGCCAGCTTTTTGTTTCTATTCCCATGAATGTCTGTGAAACACTCTTTATGTATTCCTTTTATATACATTATTTTTTTCTGTATCTTGAGTACTGCATAGGCAGTTCAGCTACTTCTTTCATGAGGATGACAAGTAATAGTGGGTAATCTGTGTCTAGGTAGCAAGAGGGTAGAAGACCTTGTTTGATATGTGCATGTAATTTTTGTATGAATTGAGACCTTCTTTATTAATCAGTCCAGGTCAAAAACTTGTTTACACATAAAAACTAAGCCTCCTTCAGGACATTAATATGTTGTTGTGTGTAAAAGACTGGTTGGAAAAATGTCAAATCAAATAATTTTCAATGGTTTCCTGGAAATAAGAGGATTTAAATGAATAAGAAAACTAAATGAAGAGAATTACATTGGAGCTCCAAGTCCTACAGAAGTTCAACCGTTTTCTATTTTCTTCACTTTACTTTGTTTCTTGTATTTAACTTTGTACTACACACTTTGCCATTAATAATTTCTCTTCTCATATTCCATTGTTTTCAGAGGATTGAAAGAAAAGGGAAGTTGGTAGTTCAGTTTCATATAGCATAAGGCTATTCCTTTAGGAATACACTTCAGGATGGGTTATGAGTTCTTGAACTTTTTTCCTATGCATTGTTTCGGCTTTACAATTTTATGTTCTCTTAGTACTTTATAATATATGTGAACACTGCAATCTTCCTGTAATAGTATATTACAAAATTTTCCACCAATTAGTTGTATGAATGAACTATTGCACTTTCATTTCAAGTTTATTAAAATTAAGGCCTTTTTTTTGGATTAGTCATGGATGCAGTCACTATGGTATAAAATCCCTCATGAACAAATATTCACAGGCGAAATTTCTAACTTTTCCTTATACTGAAGCAAGGTTAATGTAGAAATTAATACTGTAGCACAGACAAGACCAGTTGACTTGTGTTATTTTTTTATCAGATACTTTAGCTTCCTCTCAAGCCCCTCAGCCTGAATAAATGACACTTTGGAACTGGCATCAAATTATAGTACAAAATTACCTTTTTGTCATGTCCCCACTGAGGCATCATCATTCTTCTTGCTGTCCTGGCATCTCAGCATTTAAAAAAACCAGTTCAATCAAAATAATTGGAAGGATGGGGTATGACTGAGTGGCATCTATGCTATATGCACCCACAGGCACACATCATTTCCTGGCTCCTGGAGCACTGGTGAAAATGTAATGCTTGAACAGTGTGCCGCTATGGCTGGCTGGTTCTTTGCCAAAGACACGTATATTTGCACGGATTTCAAGCATGCTGCCACTTTAGGGTTGGAAATGAAACCCTAAAAATCAATAATTTGGCTTCAGTATTAGGCTGTGTACAGTATTTTCATTGTGGTTTTATTAGATCAGTAAAATACCCTCTGTGGGACAGTATCACAAGGAACTAATTCATGTATGAAGCTTGAAGCCTACTACATGCCCTAGAGTTTAGAAAAAGGGATTTGAAAGAGGTAAAGGAGTTATATAGAGGCTTTAGTGTTTAAAAGAGTTCTGTAATGAGGAAAGAGTAACAAGAAACTAAAGTCTAATAAAGCAGATATTGTGAGATTTGGAGTTTCACATTACCTTCATTTGCTTTGTAAATTGCTAAGGAAACAAGCTCCTGGGATGCTTTCCCTAATAAGCCCTCATCAGCATGTGTCTCTTTCCTCCCATCCATGCTGTACACACAGAACAGAACACTTAATGGTGCTGAAAATTCTTAAGCTTATTTCAATTAAATTTGAACCAAGATTTGATTAAAACATCAGCAAGTGTGTTTGTTCTAAATGCTGTCATATGCCTGCCACCTTTACACATGCTGAGTAAAGTCTGCCTGCAATTTGTGAGGGTTTGAACAAGTGAATCTTTGTGGTGCTCCCTCATCAGCAGTTCAGATTCTCTTCTCATTTTCATTTGTGTACAATCTACAGAATGACTTTCCTCTATAGACACAGGATTTGGAATAATTCTGCTGTTTGGTATTACACTGGATTTATGTCACTGTGCTTGGAAATTGGAATTTGAGCCTCCATCAGGAAATTAAACTCTTGAGCAGAAGTTGCTCCCACAGATGACATTTCTTTCAGAATAATGATCATATTGGTCAAAGAGGTGCAGAATAAGTTGTGCCACTGGCACAGATGAGTTGGCAAAAGTCCCTAAGGTACTCACAGCCATGCCAGTAACACAGCAGGTTTTTATCAAGTGACAGAAAGGGCAGATTTATTTAAACTGCTATAAGTTGGAGCTTTGCCTTATAGGGCATCAAAATTCATTTGTATCTTGTGTCTGAAAGAAACATTCCTCTAGCAACCTTAATTCCTCTCACCTTGAAACAAGAAGAAAACTCAAAGGGAAAATTACTACTCATCACTGCTGGAAGAAATATCAGTGCTTTTATAGTGCAGTAGCAATGGTAACACCTGACACGGAACATGAGGACCAAGTAGATGGAAGCAATGTGAATAACACTGTCTTTGGTTTATGTTCACCTATCAAATGATTTCCTCAAAACTTAAAGAAATTAACTCTAAATTCTGAGAAATATTTGACATGTGTCAAAAGAGACTGTGAGGAATATTTATGAGCAGTTTCACTGTCCTCGTGTATTTCATCACAAGCATTTAACATTTCACAGAGTTGACTTGATTGCATAGCATTAATAACTAATTTTCTAGAAGATTTACTTATTTAGTGTTCATAATCAAAAGATAAAGAAGTGACACAGAAAGACCAACACACTCTAGTGATAGTGAAGTGCAAATTTGTGACATGAATTTAAAAACATGCTACTGTATGGCAGGTGGGGAAAGTCTTGAAACCCAGAACAACATATGTACCAATGCTTTAATGAAAATCGTGATATAATGAATTGTTGTTCACCTTCTGCGCAGTCACACATCACAATGTTCCTGTATTTTGTGAGTTTTCTATAATAATGAATTTTATGAAAACTGAATAATTGAATACAAATATGCAAATAGCTATGAAAGCACTATCTGCCCATTCCAGATACAGTCCTTGATATTCATAATTTGTTTTCAATATCTTTGTGTCTGACAGAGAAATCCACAGGGCTTGCTTTTGTCTGTGCCAGATGCCTCTCAGAGGAGAGGAAGTAGTTGCCAAATTGCTCACCATGCCGTAGAAATGGCAACTGAAAGTGATTACACCCAACATATGGTCCAAAGACAGACATCTGCTAACAAAGATTAGGGATACTGTGGCAGATTCTCACTTGTTCTAATGAGCCAAGTAATCCTGAACATGAGTCCATTAGAACAAATGAGAGTAGCCACCAATGAATTTTGCATCAGACCTGTCTCTCCCCATCCACATCTACGCTTTGTAAGCCTGGGTGTGCAGTGGTGTTGTGGGAGGTGTGGGTGTATCTGTCAGAAATATTTCATAAAACCATTTTAATTAGTTACAAAGGAGTAAGAATAGCAAACCTAGCAGTAAGAAAAGTGAACCTAACAGTTTTAGCAAAATGCAGTAAAACCTCAAGGTGAGCACCTGGAGATGGTAAGTAGTACATGGGTGTAGCAGTAAGTGCATTGTTTCTCCTCTCTGGAGATGAAGTGTGCTCTTTGTTCCCAGTCAGTTTCATACCTGGAGAGGCAGCACTCTTCCACAAACATTGGCAAAGCAGTCTCTTAGTTGTTAAGTGGGGAGGGGAAATTATTTTCAATTAGAGAGTTGAGGAGTCATGGCCAGGAGGTCTAGGAAGAAACAGCTCAGAATTAAGCACCTGCATGGCAGATGCCCGTCTCAAGGTGCCATGTCTATCACAAGTTGCCAAACTTTGCAAACACTTTGCAAACACATGGAAGCTGTAATCAGTGGCCTGCAATATTGCCTCACTTCCTGGGACACGGGTGGCAGAACAGGAGAGCCAGAGAAGAGAATGGCTTGAGGGAAGGGTGGGTGCTGGTCACTGAGGAACTCTCTGCTGACAGGCAGATCTGAGAGTGGATGCCAGCAAAAGGAAGTGACTTTGAAAGCTGTGTGTGTGCTTTGGAGGCATAACTTTTAAGCTAAGAACAAGAGTAGTAATAGCTGGCGATTACAAGGCAAAAGGTGCTGGCAGAAGGGAAAGAAAGCAACTTAGTAAGGTGAGAGTGAGAGTAGTGATGAAGCAAGATAATAGTGACTGCATTGATCTCACCAAATGAAGCTGGTCAGTAAAGGAAAAATTGGGACAAGGAAGTTTTGTAAGAAGGCTGATCACTGGTATTTGCTGAGCAGTGAAAATGCTGCTTTAGCATAACCTCAATTGAAACAGAGATCTACTTTTGAGACTCTCAGCAAAATTAGGAAGAAACTTGGGGTAGACAGAATGTATGCAGCCTTGGAGAGCAAGAATAAGGAAAAATTATGGTCTGCACACTTTTTTTATAACTAGAATATTATTTTTCCAGACAATTTTGATGTTTAGTTACTTCATGCTTTTTTTTGTGTATTTAAAAAGACAAAATCAAATGGTTAAGAAAGTTATGCAAGATGCTGGGTTATGAGGGAAAATTTAAAATGCCAAATGTTTGTAAAATGTGTGTGATAAATATACAAATCCATGAGGTGTATGTATATTACCGTATATTACCATATATTACATATGCAGACCAAATGTGTATTTCCATGTCTAGACATAACTACAGACACAGATATGGATGTATGGGTACTCACCTGTAACTGAAATATATAAACCCATTTTAGGCTTTCTTCTCTTATAGAGGAAATATTCTGAAATGTCTCCAGCTATATGGCAGAGTTGAGGTCCTCTCCAGCTTTATGAGAAAACAACCTCTGCTGTGCAAATCATTTTTGCTGAGTCTCTGGAGTGTTACTTGATACTTTTTCAACATTTTTTGTAAAGTATGATGGAAGCATTCCAGTAAAGAAGTACAGCATTAAATATAAGATTATTAACACCATTCCTTTTTGGCTGGGCAGGTAGAAGGTATGCATACTTTTTAAATTTTCAAGCATTTTAAAGAACCTGTCTCTAAAGTTTTAAATGCAGGTAAGTTAAAGTTATGATTTAGGAGAGGTAGGAGTACATCCCTGATGATTAAGTTTTCTACATGCTTTGTTTTGAACTCATAGCCTAAGAAGGAAGCTAATGATCATAAACTTTGTTCAAATTTGACATCTTAATTGGGAAACATTTAAATAAATTTGGAATCTATGTGAAGAGGTTGCTTAACCCATCTACTATCAAACAAAAAAAATCACAGATGCTTGTGCAAGGGTTAAAATTTTACTGTTTGACTTATGGAAGATATACTGTTTTCCTTGTAGCTGCAAAAATCAATGTGCAAGATTGTTTAGATATTGACATTTCAGAAGCTGACATGTGTTCTCTTTTGATTGAAGAATGTTGTCCTGCCCTCTGGTCTGGAGATGACATTTTGCAATTTCTCTTCATGTAAATTGATAACAAAGTGGAATTCAGACTTCTTCAGAGTCAGAATCACCTATCTTAATTTTAAGTTGTCAAATAACTATCTGGCTGTAAGACATCTTAAAGATATTTTATTTTTTCCCAAGGGAAACAATGAAAGAGGACACTCTGCTTTTCAAACACTTAAAGAGTCTGCACTCATGTTTGGCCCACTATAGAAAATTGAAAGTTCATTTTCCTTGATATGCTTGTTTGGTTGCCTGCTAGGTTTTGACTAAATACTCAGGCCAGAGGCTAAACTGAGGTGAGAGTCTTTAATCTACATTTTGCCTGCATTTGTCGGCATATCATAAAAAATATTATCTTTAGGATATTACAGTGTGGAAAACATCTTTGCATTTTTTTCCTACTTTTGTTCAAGCTTAAAACCAAACAACACAGTGCAATGTTTTAGGCACCCTTTAAAATTAAAATTAAATTAGGTTTAATTTACTTCAGGAAAAACTGAGGTATTGAAGGGAACTGAGTGGGTGAGAGCTGTCCTCAATGTACCTTCAGAATTAGGGCTGGATTTTGGTGGTGTGATTTAAGAAAATACTGTGTTTACATTCTGCTGAAATAACCCACTTTAGTATTTCATCCATCTGGGAGGTTGTCTGTTAGTCTTATGTGAATGAATATAACTTTGTAAACACAGAAAAAAGAAATCAAAAATGCAGTGTTTTAGGTCATGTATCTATGTCACCCACCTGAGTATGAATTGCAGTAGTAGGTGGTGGCAAATAAGGGAATTGGATATCCTTTGGGTATTCAGTAATTTGTTGTTGCAGTTGACTTATTTTTGAAGCATTTGGAGCCCCATTTCTACTTGTAAATTGTTCTCCTAAAATGTATTTATAAGTCAATGTCTTAAATTAGGCCTTAATGGAAAAATAGATGAAGCCTTAGATAATTCTTTCCTCCCCTAGCCATGCAAATAAAGTTAATAACTGCTGTCTTGCAGGCTTTCTTTTTCTGTTTACTTAAATTACTAATTAGTTGCAGTGATCGGAATTGTATTCTTTAGACTGTAAGAAATGGAATTCCAATAAGGAAGACTGAAGTTTTCCTAAAAATAAACTGTGCTCTACTAACTTCCAACCAGTGTATAGAGTTGTCAAGCTGTTTGCAAAAGGATACTTGCAGCACTTGAGTTGTTTTGTTTCATTCTGTGGCTGATGTAGGGGAATTGTAAAGCTTTGCTGCTGTAATTGCAGAAGATGAGGTGGAAATTTACATGAGTAGAACCTAAGCTGGAGACTTTTAAAAGATTGAGATGAAAAATACAAAGTACAATGAGATGAAAGGTATTTATATTTGCATAAAATGTTTAAAAATTAATCTTAAATGTGTTATAAAGCAAACTACATGTGTGAGTGAAAAATTGCAAATATATCACTTCAGCAACAACTTTGTGTCATTTGTATTTCTGGGTGGCCAAATACTCTATTTAGATATAGACTGAAAAAATATCTTAAGAACTCTATTCTGCTGAGCTTGAGTTCTGAGCAAAGGCAGTCTCTACCAAAACAGTTAATGAAGTACAAATAGGGCTGGATTTCTACTGAACTTTTAGAGTGTTTTAAAGCAAATGATAATAACAACGTGGCTCTACTGAGAATGTCAACTGTGGAGTTCATCAGCATATATTTAATTTAGAGATTGGTCTGATATGATGATGTTGTGGATACACATGCCAAGGTATTCACAGTAAAAAAGCCACAGAAGTGATTTAATAGGTTTATCTCTAGTAGGACTTCTATAAGAGATTGTGGAGCTTTTTAGCATAAGTGCTTCAACTGATTTCTGCAAATTTCCATTTTCCTTTTAGGTCTCATTCATTCTGAACACTTTCCACCTGTAGTGATGTTTTGAGTGATACTATTTTTGTATAGTTATCACAAGCATTGCAAAGTTGAGTGAGCTTCTTGGTCAATTCAATCCTCTATAATCTTTTTTTCGGAGTCAAATTAATTCAGTGGGTAGCTGGGAGGAAATGTGCAACTAAGCTTTGGTTTTACTGACATCTGTGAGGAGATTCAGAAATAGGTGAAATATGGTCTCTTCACAGGTATGCAGTCCTTTAATTGAGCTTTTTCCAATGAATTTTAACTCAGTCATTTTAGCATTTGTAGTTTCATAGTGACAACAAGTTTCACATCTGAGCATCCCATGCTTTTGTAATATGAAAGGGTACTTTGAAACCAGTGGTTTACTGAACTGAAGCAGTGGCAGTCCTATGGCTGAGACAAGATTGAATCTTCCCATTTCATGGTATCTCTTTTCCTTCTGAGATGCATCACATCCTGCACCCGGGAACAGCCCTGACCTGAGCAGTCACACCTGGGGCAACTGCAAGCACTGTTACTCTGCTGAACCTCCAATGTGCAGAGAGATGCTAATTCAGAACATTTGCAGTCCTAAAACTGCAATGGACTTCAAGAGGATTTATAAAACAGTATACTGAATATGTTATATAAATTATAGAAAATCTGCAATTATCAAGGATTTAGTGTGGTATTATAACTCCCAAGTAATAAAACCATATTGTTACCTTATTAACATATACTATTCCTGCTATGGGTCATATTTTTCAAAATTTACCAGAAAACGGGTTTATTTGCAGCTCAACAAATTTTGAAATAATGTAATATCTTGCATAAACTGAAAGTGTAGGGCAAGAAATGTAGTCAAGGTGAACCCTGCTATACCATTTCTCTGTTATATTGTTGTAACTCTCCCATCAGTCAGGGAATGGATTTGTTAGGATTTCCCTGCCCTTGAGCAGCTCAGGGAACTATGTCAGTCAAGGAGGTCATTCCCTTGGTTTGGCTTGTAAAATGCACAAGAAGACACAGAAAAAGAGGGAAAAAATGAGGGAAAAAAAAACAGGTGACAAATATTATTGTTGTTGATGTAACCTATTTGAAAGCGTTGGGGTTGTTTTTTAGTTCTTTGAAGATGTATTGTGGTGTTCACAGGTATCAACTTGGACAAAAATTATTAAGGTGCATTTTTATTAGGAGTTAGTGGAGTCTGACTCCACCACTACAAAGTTTTCTGCTGGATTTTTTGTAGGTTTACTAAAACACTGTGTTCAATCACTTAATTCATTACAACTGAGCAAACATCCAGAGCTGTACGTCATCATTTTATTGAAGCATAACAAAAGTGAAAGCAATCTGTGGAAGCAAATAAAATGACATCTGTTTGCTGACCCCAAACTTGCAAAAAAGGGAGTTAAAATTAACTACTAATTTGTTGAGTAAATGCCTATCAACTTCTAAGTATAAAAGCAATAAGACCCAGGATGGCTGACAGGAATTAGCAGTCCTCTCACCACAGAAATAATAAATTAAAGAAGCATAATTCTCAAGTTCTGTACTATGGTATTATTAAAACATGACCTGCAGTATTTAACAATTTTGAGTGGAGGGAAAATGCTTCTGCATTAGTAGTTGATTGCTCATCCGATTCTGAAGTATTTACATATTTCGGATTTCTGTCTCGATCTGCTTAGGAAGGCAAAAAAAAAAAATATTATGACTAATAAATAGATCCTTGTTTGTGCAGGTTATACTCTTAAAAAAGTTGCTCACCCTTGGCATGCAGATGTGATGGGATGTGCTGCAATCCTGTTATACCCTGCTAGCAATATTGACATCCAGGTGACGGTAATAGCAACAGTGCCTTGCCTCCAACTTTTTAAATGTGCACACATCTACCATTCTGCAACCATCAGGGATGTAACCAGAGGTTTTGTGTGATTTCATTTTGCCTGCATTCATCTTCATGAACTAGGGCAGAGAAAAGCATAAAGAAATCTGGGATAAGATGGTGGAGTTGGAAAAGGGGTTAACTATGTTTTGCCTGTATCTCCTGGTACCTCTAGTTTATAACAATGGCAACATCTACTCCCTTTATGTTCCTCATTTTTGAAGCTGTACAAATATCCCCAAGTTCATGCCAGTTTGAAATTTGTGTGCTTGAGTCACATAAGAAGATCAGCGTTGTCTTGTCATGCAATGTCTGTCACTCAGCCTCCCTCAGCTTGGAGTCACTATGTCTGCTTAATGCAGCAAATTATTTCAGCCACATTGTCCTCATCTGTCCTCAACTTCTGCTGCATCCCCTTTGCTGGAGACAGGTTAAAAAGCTGAAATATTGCTAACTGTTGGCAAGTTCTATGTCCCATGCATGAATCAGATCCTCTGCCCTGTTCAGTGAGTTGTGTCTCAGAGTTCCTCTTCCATATGAGGTAATGAAGGGAAAATATTATGAAACCATGGATACTATATCATCTATATCTATATCATCTATACATATATATATCTACATCTACATATAATTTTAAAAAACCAATTATACTAGTGCATGAATGGGACAAAAATTTTCCATCTCATGCCTAGAAAATGGTATGATAAGATGCTTCTCCATAATCTGTTAAATTCATCTCTTTCCTGAAAGAATCAATACTGAGAGTAAAGTTTAGTCTTCATAATTTTTTTAGTGTGTTACTTTTTTGCAATAATGAAAATTGAATGCAGCAGGGAAGATGGAGTGCATTTTCAGACAACTGAAATGAGCCATTCCTTGATATTATTTTTAAATTACTAATGAGTTTTCCCTATTTTCTCAAAATTATGTTACAATAGAAAATCACTGTTACTTATGAAAGTTTTTTTCCTCTCAGAGACTGAAATTTGCTAGAAAGACTTAAGAAAGATTTCCTATTTCTAGCAAATTATCCACCTCTGCTTTTGCTATTTTGCATTACCAGTTTTTCAGATTTACTTAGCAAAAAGTATACCTGTAGTGTCTGCTTAAAAACATAGAGTAATTAGTTCTATCAAATGTATGCAATTTATCCCACCTGCTGAAAATTTTTAAAGTTAAAGTTTTAAAGAAAGGTATAGTTCTCATATTAAAGTAATGGGGGAAAAAGTCATATAAACTAAAGAGAACAGTATCTTGACTCAGGTGTTTATCAATGACAGCTACTTCTATTAAAAAATTAACTCCTACATTCATCTTTGTATGTTCATAGAATTGTATAATAGTTGGGAAGAATCTTTTAAAGGTCATCTAGTCCAACACTCCGGCAAGGATCAGGGACTTCTTCAACTAAACCACGTAGCTCAGAGTCCCATCCAACCCAATATTGAATGTTTTCAAGGATCAGGCATCTACCACCTCTATGGGCAACTTGTTTCAGTGTTTTACTGGAACAAGTTCTGAAGAACCTTCTGAGAACATTTTTGAGGACCTGGGACAATAATCAGGAACTGAGAGTTCTCAGCAAATGTAGAAGCAGCAGTGTTTTAGGTGTCCTGCTGTGACCACTGTTTGTGCTGTTTACCCCTTGCATATTTTGATTCTCTTCAAACGCTTACTTTGGAGACAGCAACAGCAATAATGTTCAATTCTGAACTAGAGCCCAGGAGGTTTCTCCAATTCTTGTCTGTTACTCTGGAGCTTGCCTATGAAGAGGGAAAAAAGACTGTGCTCAACCAGTGAGGTTGAGGGCAGGTTTAAAGGCTTAAAGGTGAATGAAGACACTCTTAACATGCAGTTCTGCAAGTATGAAGGTACATGTTAGAGCACAACTCTAGGTCAAAGGACCTGCCATGTTTCAATTTGGTCTGAAGCTCTTAATCCTAAATCCAGTCTGCTGATGCATACAGGAACGTAAGCAAGTTCAGGGTGTGGGACCAATGAAGGGGAGGAGATGGATAGCCTGAGCAGCAGTTCGCTTTATAATTTGTTGCACATTATCAACACTTCAGTTACACTGATTAAGACTCTAAAATTGATTATGATGGTCTAAAATGGCAATATAACAATATTTATGTACTAATTATACATGTTTATGTCTCTGCCTGTTTTAGTATCTTTGGCCCTTGTGGTCTCAAAAGTTATGCCCAGCTGAATTGATTTCCTCTCAAATTTGTGATGATGGAATGTTTTTCTAAGTACAGTGTTGGGAAAAAGAATCAAAATCTAAAGATTTGTGTAACTCTTTGTTTTAGAGTCATATATGTGTAATACACCTGTCCATTTTTTTTTATCAACTGTTTGGAAAATACATTTATATTTACTTTTTGTTAAAAACATTGATAGCACTTCAGAGTAAAAATACAGCAACATTTAATATGGAAAATATTGTCTGGTGGGAATGATGCCTATAAAGGTTTCATAATGTTCTCATTGTCTGAAGATCTAGTGCAATATCATGTTCAGGCAACACTTTCTATGTAATTCAATGTTCAATGTCCCAACATGGTATAAAAACTCCCCACTGGGGAGGAAAAAAATGGCATTGCATAACAAATTAGATTCACATACAAACTGTTTTTAAAAGGTCAGGGAAATGGAATCTATGCTTGGTTTAGGTGAAAAAACAGGTAAAAAGCAGCAGCTAATCTTGAGAAGGTTGCCTGAAACAATTAGGAAACTTAGACTTTACTGCCAATCAGTTTGACTAAAAAACCTGACTTAACATGAGTCAGACCAAAATATGCTTGGCTTTCTTTGCACCGTGGTCCAGAATTTTGTATTATTTGTACTGTGAGAAAAAGGGTTGTTTTCTAATGCAAAGTACAACATCTCTGCCCTGGCAACTGCAAGGGTAATGCTGTAAAAAGCATATTGATTGTACAATTTGCTCTCAGTAACTTCTGGGGTTTTTTTCTTGCTTCAGGATATCAAATAAAGACATTGTGATCATAGGTGCAGATTTGCTGGTGGAAACCAAGGAATTCTGTTGTGGGATTGCATTTTATGGAAATGGTTTGCTCTGGCTCACCCTTGGAAAATGTATGGTTTATCCCCAGTCTGTACCCTCCCTGCAGTATCCTGTATCTGTAACCTCATTGGCTGGAGAATGTTACCGCGCCCCTTTGAACCTCTGTGATAAGAATGCCAAGGCAGAAGGCTCTGCCCCTCTTGCCCCTCTACCCCTGGAGGCGTCCGGACGCTCCTCTCTCCTCTCCCCCCCTTCCCCCTCCCCCCTCCCCTTTCCCCTCTCCCTCAGTGAATAAACCCTCACCTCATCAGCATCCCACCGGCATCTGAGTCTCCTTGCCTGCCAGCGCGGGAACACCAGGACCCCAAAAGACCCCGGGGGTCTCCGGGGGGCACTCCCCGGGGACCCCCCATAAATTTAAACAACAACATTCTGTCTTTCTTTTAATATTACCTCTTGTGTCCTCTGACTTTTTTGTGACTGAAAATATCGTTACATACCTATATGCTCAAGAAATCTAAATGATGAAGAAGTTTGCCAATGTTGCTCAGCACATGTGCAAAGATTTGGTTTTGTCCAGATCTATTTTTTTTAAGCATGTAAGGTGTCTACCTAGGCCATTTAGTAGTCACACATGCATGTAGTGTTTCTAATTCATGTTCCTTCTTTGGCTACCTTGGATTTTCCAAGTGGAATTACACACAAGATGTGGTCCAGTGACCTCTGTCCCTTAACACAGCCCATCTCCCCCTCTGCCATTCAGACTGTGACTGCATTTTCCCTGATCATTGGCACAGACTGGCTCTCAGCAGGAAGAAATAATGAACTCCTTGGCTTTTCCAGGCTGTCTGTATCCCAAATGCACACTTACTCCTCAGCCACTGCCATCTTGTAGCATATGCTCTTTTTCTTCCTCAGAGTTTCTTGATGTGATCATACAGGCCCCCTGGGCCAAATACTGCAGCTGTTTGGAATGATCTTTTGGGCACAAGGGAAGCCTAAGAGTGATTATAAATTTGGCAGACAAATCCAAGTCATAGCCAAAAATGCTCCAGACCTACATTTTGTTTGGTGAGCTATAAAAATAAGTACCTATGTCCCAAGGAAATATATACAAAAATCAGTCTTCTTCCCAACACTCTTGATTGTTGCGTTCCAAGTTGATACCTCCAAAACATAACAGGAATACAAGAATTGACTGTGTATACATATTATTTAGTTTCTATAGGAATAGATCATGTGAATCAGCAAGGAGTGGTAGATCAAAAATTCAGCCTTAGTACAACACTTTTGCACCATTCTCACAGTGCCTGCAGGTTGGAAGAGTTCATTGAAGCTCATGAAATTTAGTGTAGTGAGTCTCCAGCTTTTTCAAAGACTTAATTTCTAGTGGCCTAGGACAAAGGGGAATGACCCAGAAGTGAGGAGCCAAGTCAAGCTGGAGTGTAACCAATGTCCTGTCTTCCCTATAGGAAATTAATTTTTGTGGAACAATATTCTACTGCTAAAGAATAAACAGCATGATACATTGTACTGAAGTGCTCTTACAGGGCGCTGTGGAGTGATTGGATTCGGGCTGTAACAAGGAATTTACTCTGTATATTGTACCTGAATACTTAAACAGTTTTCCTAAAATACATTTTAGCAGCTAGGTTGTTCAGCTTGAAAACTGCTAAAGGAATTTACGTGTCTGTTTC
Source organism: Prinia subflava (assembly GCF_021018805.1). NCBI lineage: Eukaryota > Metazoa > Chordata > Aves > Passeriformes > Cisticolidae > Prinia > Prinia subflava. The sequence goes on along the minus strand of NC_086249.1, from coordinate 88,175,739 downwards.
TATGGTTTACAAAAACACATAAATAGATTTTCCTACTGCAAAACTGCCTGTCAATTAATTCTTCCAATTAAACCTTAATAACATATACTTCTTGAGAATTTGCATTTGTGCCTTAGGCGTGGGACTCATGCACAGTAATTTCATGGACTATAATAGTCCTCAGCCTACCCTGGGATCAAAGTTGTGTCTTTATTTTTCCCCTGTGTTTATTGGAAGCTTTTGATTCCATCAATCAGACCAAGGCAGAGTCAGCTTCGAAAAGGCACTGCTGGGTTACCACAAGTACTATTTTGGTATGTTTGGAGTAGTCTCAGGCAGAGCTCACCAATAGTTATTCTGCTTAATCTTTTTTTCTTCTTATAGCTCTTCAGGGTTCCATCTTCAGACCTTATTAGTCTTTTGTTGTTTTCTAAATGCTAGTATCTAAGTTACAGTAGCCTTTTAAAATATTAGATGTACTATGCAGATGACAAGGCTTCCTTTCTGAGCTGTCCCTTCCAAACTTGGTTTGGTTCCTGAAGTTTCTGAGCTACCCTGAAGACTTATTTCTGAGTTTCAGCCAAAAAAAAGCACATTATTTTGCTTTTGTGACAAAACATAAGCTGTGTGTGTGGAACCCACTATCATGCTGGACTCTTTCTTCACAGTCCCTTTGAGGCTAATTTTTCCATTTCCTGTCACTAGAGATTGCACTCTTGGAGGCAGTTTTAAATCAGTAATGTCTTTGATGTTTTTCTTTCACCATGCCAGGAACATTCCCAGAATGACATTGATGCTCTCCCAGGCTGTCCAAATGTGTATTCATGGCAGGCTTCTGCTAAGCTGCTGTAACACTCTCCCGCTCTGTTTGCTAGCCTGCCAGATGTGAATAAGCTCCAGTTAATTGAAAATACCAGATTTTGAATAGGTTGCAGTTAATTCAAAATGCTATGGCTGATACCAAAATATGATGTGGCTAAACTTTAACCATTGCATCTCTCTTTAGTGAAAATCAAATGACAGAAATATTTGTCAGATGTTTTGAACCTTTTCTTCTTAGGCTTCCAGTACCCTTAAAGAAAAGTGTACAGAGGATCTTTCCAAAGAAGGCTGAGTGCATCTGATGTAACTGGGGGTCAGGTAGACTAAATGGATTTGGTGTTTTTAAATGGCAGCCCAAAATGAAGTGCTAACATGGTGAATTGTTTTCTGATACTGCTGTGGAGTTGCATGCCTACAGATGGGAGGCATTAATGTTCTGTCTGTCACTCCAAGAGCTTCTTGTCTTTTGCTTGTGCCCTCTAGTATGTTAAGCTGGAATTCAGACTTTTTGCATAATTGTACTTTTGTGGTTATGGCAAAAACATCTTAGAAAAAAGATTTCATTTTGTTGTCACTGTTTATCATACATATACTTTATAGTATATATATTCCATCCATTTTGAAGTTGAGTGAGGCTGCTTGCAAAACCAGGTATTAATACTTACACTACTGTACCTTGAATAAAATATTTCTGTGGCTAGGATTCTGAATAGTCATTCTACATTAGAATTTTTGCATGTGCTAGACCCATAGCAATTTTTGCTTTCCATGATGCTACTTCAATTAGTAAAACAGCTATTCAGAAAAAGATTTTGTGAAGAATATGGAAAATCCCATGCATTTCATTATAACTGGATGAATCTATTAATATCATATGATTCAAATAAAACCCCTGAGTAACCAATCTGATGGCAAAGAGGCTCCAGGCAACAGGGTATGTGCTAAGGCAATACAAGTAGCTGAAAAGGGCAGGCAGAATAACTGAAGGTATTACACCAACCAGGCTGACATCAGTCCTAGACAGCAGAGTGAACATCAGAATGCTGATATAGGATTTAATTCTTTACAATTCAAAAGATGGGAATATGAGTCAACCAGCCTTTATGGCTTGTGGATCTGGTTTCATTCCTCTGATAAGTTTGCTTCATTAAGGCAATTATTTAAATACCACAGAAACTGCCTATCATAAAGCCCTGAACTGCACATTGTTGTGATTGGAAGTCAACACTATCTGATGTTGATTAAGTGTAAATTAAATGGATTTAGACACTTGGTTGCTGGTATACATCAAAGAGGTGTCACAGAAGATTTATCATTGAATAGAAGTATTTCAGATAGGATTTTGCTGAGATGAGTTACAGGTCAAGACTACGAAATACTGTTTTATAAATAACTGAAAAAGTAAATATAAAAGCAGTGTGAATAAAATTTATGAGTGATATAAAGCATGTCAAAATACGGAGAATTGGGTGGCCAGGTTAAGCAATCTGGATGTCTTAAACTGGTGGGATGCAAGCAAAAGGAGAACTCAGATGTCAGAGTTCCTGCCCATAGAGACTCTTGCATGAGAAGCTGCACAGGCTGGGGTGCAGCTCTGCTCCTGTTGCTCACAGTCCTCTTGCTTGGCATGCTAGTTTGTCTGAAGAAAACGATGTTCTGGCTCTGCTTCTGGCACCTGAGCCAGCTTCCCTGCCTGGCTGCTGCTGCACACTGGGCTCTCTCTGCAGTTATCCAGTCCTCCTGCAAGTGTGGTTACAGACCAGCAGAAGTGGGTCCCACAAGTTGGACTGAGGTTTGCTATTGACTTCAGAATCATTTGTATGAGCAGATTATGAAAATCATATTTTGAGGTCTTAAGTTATGTCATCATATTAGCTGTAATTTATTTACCAACACAAAGCCTAAAGAAAAGCAAGAGAAAAAAGTTTCATACTGTGTAAAATTCACTATGGAAAACTGAGTCTACAGACATTACAGTGGTTGCACAAGTTGAGTGGGTTGAAAAAGGAATTTTGAGCTGAAGTTGGTACCTATTTTTCAGGATTCATATGAGTTAAAGATGAAGCATTATAAAATCAAGATATCTGGATTTTCAATGTCTATAAGATGTTATGTGTGTATATCCAGAACTACGTATGTGTTTATCTGTCTGTTTTCTCTCTGTCTGGTATCAACTTTTACAAAGAAGAGAAGGAATTTTTAAAAATTCCAGCCAGTTACTGGTTTGTGCAGTCATTTACCGTAGGATAGATCCACACAGCTGTTAAAAGGAGGGTGCACAAATCCTTGTTTCCACTTAATCTCTGTTGTTTGCACCAGCTCATGTGATGGTCCAGAGTGAGGGAGGGTCAAGGAACACTTCTTTCTAAAGCAAATTCATCCAGGAGCATTGTCTTCCAGCTGAAGTGCTTCCCTGACTTGTCCCACTGCGAGGCCATTCGGGCTCTAGTTCTGGTGGCAGGTAAAGCACAAGGGCAGCGCTGCCTCTTCACGGCAGAGCTGCAGACTTGTGGTGGAGCACGGCCTTGAAAAGCCTCAGAAGCTACTCAAAATTGGCTTTGCTGTTCTCCTTGTCATTGTCATGTTTTGCTGCTGCTCTCCTTCCTTACGTGTGGGATTTCCAAACCCGTGGTTTACTTACCCATCCCTTACGTTTTCACACCTGCTCCTCTTGAGGTTGATAGTTTTATTTCTCGAGTGGAACTCAGCTTCCAAGAGGTCAAAACTGTTGTGGGCAGTGTTAAGGGTGACATGCAAGCTTTACAAATAGAAATGGAGTGGGTTTTTGTCTGTTTGAAATGCTCCAGAATAACATAAAGAGAGATTACACCAGAAATGGATCATCTAATTTTCTTTCAGGTTATTACACGTCTGGGTTGTCCTTGTCACATGTGGCAAATCACTCATTCAGAAGAACAAGAGTGAAAAACGGATGGTTTGACTCCCTAAAGCAAATGTAGCCCAAGTGAATTACTATATGGTACAGCGCATGGAGGTATCAGATGAAAATTCTCATCCCAAAACCATATGAAACAAATACCACATTGGCTTAAAAATACATTTTAGGAGATCTCCATATGGAAAACCTGACTAAAACTACAGCTGACTTCATATGTACAGGAAGGTTTATAATTCACACTTGTTGAGAAGTTTAATCCAGCAGTACTAAGACAAATTTATGGTGTTCTGTACGACAGAAACAACTTGCAATAATACTTATTATAAGTAACAAAGAAATTATGGAGACAGGGAAAATCGGAGTAATGTTTACAAGCACAAAGTCTGGCAGCAATGACACTCTGAAAATGGCAGTGAGCTCCACATATTGCAAGTGCAAAGAGGCAGCTGGTCTGCTGAGAGATGGATGTTGTTGCAAGGCCAGGGATGTTCCTGTTATCATCTCTGAGATTAATTAGAAACATGTAAAGAAAGTGAGCTGTCCTGGAAAACAAAACAAAACATTTAATAGCAATATACCTATTTTGCTTTTCACAATAATGGAATAACATATTTGGAATAAAATATTGATCCACCTAAAAAAAATTCAGAAAACCATGAATAATTGTCCCATGGAGACATGAGGGAAGCAAACATCAGGTGCAGAGCTTGTTTTGAATGTGTGGGGGCAGCAGATCCTGGGTTCCCCATCTGTGAGAACCAATAAGGGGAAGTGGAGTAGCTGTGGAAGAGGAGCAGGATTTCCTATCATCCAGTCCCTCTCCAAGCTGCTACCTGGGGCTTCCCCCAGGACCTTTGGAGGCTCAGTTATCGTCTGCTGCCCCACCACCTGTAACCATGATGACATAGTCCCAAAGAAGCCCAGCATCATTCTGGCTGTGACTGACCACAGCTTTCCAGGACAGCCAGGGAAGTGGAAAATAAATTTGAGAGAGACAGTGTTACTACTGCTGCAGGCGGTGAAAAATACAGTTCAGTCCCAGAGAAAGGTCCTTTCTTCAGCCACTTGCAACATTGAATGGGATGGGGCAATTTAAATCTAATAATCTCATTGTGGCCTTTCTCCTTCCTAGTGTAAACAGATGAGAGAAGCAGAAAATGAAGGTAAGTAAAGAGAAGTTTGAGACAAAATGAGGAAAGAGCAGGCTGATTGAAGTAGAAAGCAAGTGTAAATAAATGGTTTCTCTTGGCCTCCCCAGGCGTGCTTTCCACCAAGGTGTAAATTCCAATAACATATGTGTAGCTTGTGAAGTTATTTAGTGGAGAAATTAAAGTACTAACAAGTGGACAGTTAGGAAGTACTACATTAACACATTTAAAGACCTCTAAGTAGCTCTGCATGATGGAAGGCTGGGGGAGCAGCAGGTTTGTGCTCTCTGTTCTCAGGTAGCATGAGACCCTCCTGTGCACTGTAGTCTGAGATGGTGTCTGCTCTGTTTTATGAGATTTCATTACTGGACTTGAAGGTGGCAGAACAGGGGGCAAAAAGATGCAGTGAAGGTGAACCAGCACTCTGATGATGGGAACAATTCTTTCAGTGGCATCTGAATGACAGTGGTCTCTTACTGTGCTGCCTATTGCACAGCATGCTGAAATGACTTTTCATGTTAAAATGCAGTGTTTCTCCTCCTGATACTTAATGTAGGTGGCTTTTTCTCTTGCTTCTATATGATTTCCATGCCCCTACAGTCCCTCAGTATTATTTGTACTCTTGTTTACACAAAGGCTTTTCTCTAACCTTCAGTTTATATTGAATTGCTCAGGAATTGCATAATATTTTTTATCACCTAGTTCTGCAGTCTTTCCATAAAATCCAACCACAGCATGGAAATATATATGGTACATTTATAAAGTCTTCCATATGTAAAACAAATTAGGCTCTAATATTACGCCCCAGGCTATTGTGCTAGTGGGAGACCAGGATTCTGCATTTGCACTCCATGGGAACATTGCTGCTTTTTGAAGTGTACATGTAGGCTGATGTATTATCCACCTGATGAGTGTTTGAAAGTGTGAACTATGCACTACCAGGTCAATAAAAAAGGGGATGTTTCAAAGGACAGGCTGGAAACAGTATGTATTGAAGTCTTAATGATGACAGCTTGTCACTCAGAGCTGCTTCAGCAGGAATATCTAGAGAGCCAGTATGCAAATATGAGGGCATTATGACATTATCAAACTCATGGATTGCAGAGGCCACCAAAACCTAGTAACTGAGAAGCTCAGCTTGATGCACACCTTACACACCTGAGCCACCTCGGTTAAAGGTAGACACCCCCAAGAGAGCAATTCTGCTTCATATATGCCAAATGTGTGATCCTACAGGACTAAAATCTGGACTACAGGAACCAATCATGAGAATTAAATCCTAGTCCTGAGATTGCATTTACAGGTGTCAAGGACTGTTTCATCTCTCAGCTCATTCTAATGATGTTTGTAATATTGGCCTGTAATTCTAAAACACAGAAATTATGTTTCTGCACTTGCACATCACACAAAGCAGTCTTGCTTCTGCAGTGGACAGGTATTAAGTGTCTTTTTAGTGACTGGATCATTCCCACAGAGTTTTTCCTGTCTAGATGTGTCCTATCAGAAGATGGCTTCATAAGTGTTCAGAAACTGTCTGAACTGAGAGCAATGTTTCTTGAAAACAAGTGATGGTTTCCTTCTCTATTTCCACCACTCAATAATTAGCTTCATTACAGTCAGAAAAAGCTCCAACTATTTTCTTGGTTTTGGAAGCAAATGTAAAGAACTGCCATTCTCTTCCCCATTCTATTTTATGGGGGAAAAAATCACCAAAAAACGCCCAAAAAACCCCACCCCCACCCAAGAAACACACTTGGAATACATTTTGAGGATGTAAATTACGTGCAGGCCTGTCTCTCTCTTTTAGTTTTTATGTTTTCAATTTCCATTCAATTTTATGAATTCAATTTCCACTCATATCCCTACCCATTAGGCTATGCATTTAGTAACACAACTAATGCTTAAAAGAATGTACATTGAGGAAATGCAAGTGCTGTATTTTGTAATCAAAAGGCAGTAGCTGTTTTTACACTGGTCTGTTAAATTACGAAATCTTTTCTTTCCATCTTTCTCTTCCAATCAATTAGAGTTTTTAAATAGAAGCCAAAAAGATGGACTCAGTGTTTAGTCTGAGACTATAAAAGATATATCTCTTGTCTTCCTAGCTCATAGCAGAGCACAGTCCTTATGATTGTAAAAATAACCAAGTAATTTGGCAATATTCTTGTTTTTATTCAATGAGAATTTCTTCAGGGTAAACCTAAAAGAAGCATTACAAAATCTTGAATCATTTTGCAAAAAGCTCAATACAGTTAAAGAATTGAATAATGATGCTTTATTTGTTCATGTATATCTGAATATAATTCCAGTGTAAGAAAGAAGCAATCTGATGCTCAGATGATCTTTCTTTTTCAATACAAAAATGAGAGGCAAAATACACTTTTATCATCATGGAAAATACAGTGATCAGTATTTTGGATGTTGCAATTGCAGAGAAATCTTACCCGTATTTAGGATAGCCTGTGCATGAATTTGGTATAGAACTCGAAGGCAGAATTTTCATAATTTTAAAGTTTACGTATCCAACCCTTATAAAAACATAGGTGTCCAATCATGTAAGAGATGTATTCTACATCCAAGGACAGGCTGTGGAAGCTCCTCACTGAGCTCAGCTGTACCATGCCAGCTCCCACAGAGTCCCCCTCCTGCTCAGCACAGCACTGCTGTTCTGGCTGCCCTGCTGTCTGCTGGACACCCCCAGGGGCAGCAAATTTGTGCTGCTTCTTGCCAACAGATTCCTTTTCAGAGGAATGTGCAATGGGCATAACATGGATACAGATTTGACAGCTCTGTATTCCCTACCCAGCAGCTGGCTTTTTCCTTTTTTACAGAAGAGTCCATCTGGAGTCTGGAAAACACTTTCCAATAATTTTTTAGTGGATTTCTTTTTGTTTTTTCTTAGAAATATAACTGTTTCCACTTGTGATGAAGACAGAAGATCCAGCCCAGCTAGCTGCCAGCAGCACAGTCTGAGTGTCCTATCACATCAGACAAAAATCCATTGTATGCTACGATCATATCAGATTTCTGTAGCTGCCATGTCTCACAGGTGGGCTTTACATGGCATTCACCTAGTCTAGGGTGCAGATACAAGGGGAAATTAGGGTCCCACCTTGAAGGGACTGAGAAGACCCCACATTCTCAGAGGAACAGCTGGAAAGCCAGACAATCCCCACAGTGGTGCTAACAGCACTGATCATCCCAGGCAGGTGTTCCTGGTACAAGCAAACCCACTGCTACAACTGGCAGGTAGCTGTAAAGGCTTTCAGCAGAGAAAACAGGAGGTGAATGGCCGTTAGATCTGCATCCCTCCTTGCCCCTCAACAACCAGGCTGGTGTGCTGTGCTGTAGACTGATGGGTTTGGCACTTTCACAGAAAGTATTTTTCTGCACAGGCAGAAAAATAAAGACATTTCTGCTCCTGTCTTTTTTTCAGGCATCTCTTGCTATTTGCCTCTTAGAAGCTGTAGTCTGGTCCAGGGAATTGCTGTATATGTTAAAAGTGTGAAGGGAATAACACAGCAAATGTTCTTTTGCATTTCAGTGTTCTCTCTGCTTTCCTGGATCTGTCAGTCTCTCCAGCAGGAAACATAGCTGTAACTCAGGAAGGGTTTCAATTATCTTCTTGTTTGCTGGTAATAGAAGAAACCTCATACTGACATGTTTCTGAAGAATTCCAAGGGGCGCATACTTCATACCACAGAACCACTGAAACCAGAAAGAAAAAAAAAAAAAAAAAAAAAAAAAAAAAAAAAAAAAAAAAAAAAAAAAAAAGAGAAATTCCTAACTAGCTCTAAAGCCTTCACTGGCCAAAATAAGGGGAAGCTGAATATTATTAGCTTTGTTATCTATTTACTAGCACCTTACTGTCACCCATGTCTTAACACTGTAGTATCATACGCACGGGGACACCTTGCTGTCATGCTAATGAGCTGGCTTGTCACATCTATCATACATCTCATACTTTCAAGAAAAAAAAAAGGTCAGACACACAGTTTGTAAATATAGGCACAACCTACTGCAGGAACATGTGGACCTCAGGGAAATGTACGCTGTGAATGATTATAAAGACATCGGAGTTTACCACCTGAACTGTTTTCCCTGGGTTTTAACAGGGAAATTACATCTCAAAAGCTGTCTTCTCTATATGAGTAACTACAAAACACGGTAACACTTCTTTTTCCTACATGTTAGCACCACCATTCTCCAAAAGCAGAGAAACTTCTGCCTTCTCCCAGCTTTCCTGAAGACATTGTCCAGGGATAAACCTTAAGCCTGGACAGTCCTTGAGCTTAATAATCTGTTACTTCCATAGCTTGGGAGCAAATATGACAAGGTGGGTTGGGCCAACGAATCATTTAATATATAAGATGAATATTGGAAAGTGTTTTTGGGTTAATCCATATAAGTTTCCAAAAAGCCATTGTGCAGCCTGTTGCTCCAGTGCAGGATTTCCCCATTGTTGCTGCTATTCATATGCTGTAGACAGCAAAAAAAGTGCTCCCCCTGATATTTTTTTATTTTTTAGAGGTGTTTTTTATAAGTTCTACAGGAAGCCATAATGTATCATATATGTGCCAGCTGAACCCTGCAGAGGTGAAGCCAATGCCAGCACTATCACCTCCTTTCCAAAGAGTTCAGTGGCCTCTCCACACACAGCTGGGGTCACCCTCCCACCAGCGCTCCTACCCAGCAGTAATGGGTGGCTAGTTGTTCCTGTCCCTGCCAGACCAGAAATGTGTTGCAGGTACATAAAAATGTAAGGGCAAGGAGCTGCCTTTCCACCTTGGACCAATAAGAATCTTGAATCTATATATCATCCTCACCCACACAGAAAAACAGCAGCTCCAGCTGATGAGAGAGCACATCAGCTGCTGAAACCATTTGGGCTGGTGTACTGAGGCTGCTCAGGAGAAAGTACACACTGCTCTACTCCTTGTCCTGGGAAAAGGATTGAATGGGAGAAGGGTGCTGGAAATCCCTTCTTGGAAGTGTGGGAGATGTTACAGACCTGGGAGAGAGAACAATATGGTGCAAAGTTTACTTGTAGTCACAACATGATCTGAAGTGTAATTTTTTGAATAATACTGATACAAGATCACATTTTCAAATGTTGAGAGGTGACTCTCCTGCTGATTTTCACTTTTTAGAAGTCTGCTGTATATTTTGTTGGACACGGCCATTGCATACAGTTGCTCAGGTAAAGAAGTGGAAGGTGATTTGGATGATTGAAGAAAATGCCATGCATGGAGCAGATTCAACTGAACTGGAACTTCCTTTGAGATAGCTTAATATTTCAAACCTTATGAAATTATTATAAGTAGTAGTGCTCAGTAAACATAAACAGCTAAAACTTCGACTTCCTCTCTGCTCTAAAATACTTTGTTTCCAATATCACAGTTGCATTTCTTCATTATTGAATGACCCCAAATAGTAGAGTTTCATATACAAATCTATAGGTACTGGTATAAGACTTAGCTTCTTCTAAGCCTATGACAGATGAAAATGTCATAGTATCTCATATTAGTATCTTTCCTATTTCAGACTTTCAACACCATGAAGAATGAGTAATATCTTTTTCCTTTCCTAAAGTGCAAGTAACCTTCAAGCAGCTGCCTTTTGAACAGGAGGGGAGAGGCCATTGAAACATGGCTTCTTAAAGAAGGGCAAGTGTTACTCATCATCATTTTGTAGTGTGTTAACTGAAGTACGTTTAATTACCTCAACAGTGGAATAAATGATTTTTCAAGCAAAATGAAATCAGCATTTAAATATTTTATGTAAATTCTGATGCTTCTCTTTGGAGTGCATGTTTCAAGTCACAACAGGTCCTGTCAGATTTTTTTCAATCAAATTTGAAGACAAAGCATGCAGAAAGTTTATATTCCAACATAGAAGAGTGAAATTTTCAGGCAATGAAAGTTGTATTCATTTCTCACAGAGATTTTGGTCTTGCTCACAGAGATTTCTCAGCCCTTTAAGTTGTTCTGGCAACTCTAGGCTACAGAGAACAGATGCTTGTTTAAATGCCCCCATTTTTCCTGACTTATGGACTCCCAAAATAAACAAAATTAGTTTTTGATTCCATGAAGGCTGTCATTCTAACATTATTTTAAACTCAAAACTCCTGTGTTGAAAACAAAATAGTACTACCTTCAATTCTGAGCACACTGGTAGTATTTCCAAATTCATTTAAAAAATGTACTGCAGCACTTTCCATAATGGGCTGAACAACTTTGTCCACTTCTTCCTTCCAATTACACCTTCGATATTAGTGGAAGATAAAGTAACAAGAGGTGTTTAAGCAATAGAGGAAATAGGAAAGAAAAAAAAAGTAGATGTTGTTGCCAGGATAATGGAACCCCAAGGACACTGACTACATTTTCCTAGCTATAGATCAGCTCACAGACTGAGTTTCTTAATACGTAGATTTAATTAAATTTCTTTTTTCTGTATCTGCCATTAATTGAACATTTATTCCCACCTCTGTGATTAACATGGATTGGGCCAACATTTTTGTGCAATAGTCTGTAGATTTTTTAACAGAGAAATTATTTTTAATTATTCATGCAGCTCTAATTCCTTTTAGAATTGGTCAAGCTGTGGGTCTGAAACAACATTCACAGACCTGTTAGTTTCCTACTTCTTAGAAAAGAGTGCAGAGTGTTTCAGGAGAGCTTTGAAAAAGAAAAACACAAAAAAAATGCTAGCTTTTTGCTTTTCTCTGCTAATAAGAGTTAGAACAGTCAGCACTACTCTGAAGTTAAACAAAAACAAAAAAAAAAAGCTAAAAAGTAAGATAATCAGCCAACTTCTACCCACCAAATACTTACAAATGTGATTATATTTAGTCAAAAGAACAAATAGCTAAACTTTTTTTATTGCACATAATGCCTCCAGGGATCCTGCAGTGAAGAGATGATTGGTTAGAGTTTATTTGATGATTTACTTATATTCCTCCAGTGACAGATCTGCTGCTTTTCTACTGTCTGACCACTTGCCATAGCTGGTAAGGTGATGCCAAATTTTACAGAAAAATAAATATCTAGAGGTGGGAATCAGCTGACAAAGTGTCTGAGCCAACAATCAATATTCACTTTAGAGCCTCCAGAGAAAAATAGGCACTTAGAGGGCATAATTCCTAAAGCAGATGCCTAAAATAGCTGAGCTAAACCGAGCCCTGGAAGCGCTGATTTCAGAGACAGCAAGAGGCCGTAGCTCAGAAGTGGAGGCAGCTGTATCAGGGATTCAGGAGTTTCCTATCTCAGGAATCTGACTGTAGAAGATGCTGCTGTAGGATGAGGTGGCCTCCAGATACACAGAGCTGATGGTTGTGCCATGTGCAACACACTCACCTGAGAGCTGCCTTGACAAGTGAGGTTCAGCTTAATCCCTCCCCATCCCAGCATGCTACACCAGGTGTTAAGTGCTGCTTGAGAGAGCGAGTAGCTTGGCAGGGCAGTGGTTTCCCTTTGCCTTGGCTTTGTGACTGGAAGTGTAGTTGGTGTGTGGCAGGGCCAAAAGAGCAGAATAGTGGTGGAGTGGTCTGGCATGATAACACCTCCCTCTTTTCTTTCCTGTGGATCTCCTGAACTTGTTATTTAGCAACATTTAAATCTACATCAGAAGAATGTCTATGGGTAAAAGTAATAAAATCCTTGGGAAGAAGGCTCCAGTTTAAGGAAGTCCAGGTGTCACTCAGCAGCACCCCTTGGGTAGCAGGAAGCAATGGAAGAATGGAGAAGACAGTTCCTTTAGAGTAGATGAAAATTTACCTCTATTGTTTCCTGTCTGCTGGTCTTCAGCTGCAATCCTTTGCTTGCTGTCAAAATAATTTTCAGACAATTAGGGAGCATTTCTGGTCACTCCCTATTATATCTATGAACTAAGTTACAATAAACTGAATTCAGAGAGGCTACTTGCATAGCTGTGGAATTTTAAAATGCTTAAGACTTTTCAGAACTGGATTTTTCCTTCTGTCACTAGCCAAATACTGTAAAAGAATTTTTATATGTAAAGTCCTAAACAAAGACTCTGAAGTATAGGCTGAAAGAAGTCAGTATAGGCTGAAAGAAGCTATCTACTCCAGTCTTTTGCATATTTTACGGGTTTATCAGCTGCACTATTTTGAGTATACTATCTAATCTCCCTTTAAGTATTTCCTCTTCTGATATCCCAGAAGTTTCTCTTGGCAGACTTCTCCATTGATGAATAACTCTTATTTGGAGATTTGTCCTCACATCTAATCTAAATTTGTTGTGTTTTAGGTGAACATTTTCCTTGAACAACCACAATCAAGTCTCTCCCTTTTATCTTGTTTCTCTCCAAAACTTCTTAAAAGTTCCATTTTTTGTTTAAACTACATGTCCTTTCCAACTTGTTCCTTATAGCTTGCAGCTTTCCTAATGCTCTTCATCTTTGCTGCTCTCTCATCTTCACAGTGAGAAGGTCAAAGGATATCCTAAGTGAGGCCTCAGCTGTCATGTGTATGCATGATTTATTACCTCCCTACTCTTAAGTACAGTTCTTTGAATATATGCTCTTTGTATACCAGTATTATCTCTGATTTTCATTTGTAGACACAAAATCTAAAAATGCTTTTTAGCTAGTTATTTTCAGTAAGTTTTGGAACAAAAGAGTGCACTCTTTACCAGAAATAGTGACTGGGACAAATCACTTTTTATTTAAAAAGTTTTATTTTGCAGTACACACACATTTCTCCTTTTGTGCTGATGAATGGTTTCCTTCCTTTTCCTCATCTGGGAACTCCATGACAAAACTTGCTGTTGACCAGTGTTTCAGGTTTTCCACATAACAAAGACCTGTAAATAAAAAAATCCACGTTTTCCTTTAAATACTCCAATCTCCTAGAATGGAAATTTTTGTCTGGTCTTTACTGACTTTTCCTAAGTTTTGATGTTGTTATGCACTGAGTTAGGCTTAAAGATATGGACTGTTTAAAACTAAGGGTCAAACTAGTCCATGTGTTCTACCTAGAAATAGTGCTGTTTGAGCCACAATAATCTGCTCACTATCCATTTTAATCAATGTTTTTTAGTCATGTAACTCATTTTCACATGCTCTTTGGCCAGCAGTCATATCTCCCAATTCAAGGAATGTGACTGGCACTCTAAGACATATGTGCAGCCACCCCTGTGAAGGGTTAAGAGAGGCGCACCTCTCTCAGGTGATCCACTCACTCAGGGTCTGAGAAACAGCAATAATTTTCTTCCAGAAACCACAGAAGAGCTCATGGTGGCTGTGCTCCAATTCTCGATACTTCACCTTTGTAGTCAGGTAAAGTGGATTCATGCAGTTGCCAAGCTGTGAGTCCTCCAAAAAGCACTGGGGAAAGTGTGTCAACAAGCCGTGGGTTTGATGCTGCCCTCATGGCAAACAAGGGAACATGCAGCCCTGCATTGCCTTTCCTGCCCACACCTGCTCTGGAACACCTCTCTGGGCTCATTTAGGATTTTCCAGTACACACAGTTTCTTCCATTTTCTGTAGTATTACATGGGATGAAATATAAAAATATAAAAATTCATCTGCCCATGACTCTTTCATTTGCAGCTTCATCCTTCCCGTCCATGTAAAACTGCGTTACTGGTTTAACTAATCTGATAGTTATGTCAGTTCAAACATTAAGGATATTTCTATTACCCCATCATTAGCAAAGAATGATTAATATGGAAGGTGCTGCAGTTAAAGACATCTTGAGAGGACTCTAAAACAAAGCTTCAAGCACAGCTGGTCAGCATTAAGCACCACAGTGCTTACAATCCCCAGTGTTGATGTTGACATGAAGATATTTTTTTCTGCTGTCTGGAATTCTATGGCATTCAGAACTAAGCGTTTTACAAATGTTCTTCTTAGTATAGGTATTCTAAGGAGTTTTTTTCTGGACCCTAAGGAGTCTGAAAGCCTGTTTTATTGTCTGGTTTATTTTCCAACTGCCATTTAAATCCATCTCTAATCTTCATTAATAACAACACTATAATTGCTCCATTAACTTTTCCAGATAAAGTGTTTAAACTCTACAGAAGCAAATAGCTTTTTTTGCTAGATTGTGTGCTAATAGCTTCATCTAATACCACAGCCTTGAGTTTTAAATGTATTTAATGAAATCACAAAGCTATTGTTTAATGTGTATTACTGAAATCTGAAGAATATGTGGCACAAGGGTAAAGATAGCAACTTGTTGCGTTACATTGATTTAAAGATTCATTTTGAAAGACTGGTGAGGAAGAAAGATCAATTCATTTCCCAAGGGTAAAAATAATACCCTTAGTCATTGGCCTTAACTTGTTTTGACATCTTTGTTTCTGTGTAAAGGTTAAGTAATGTGGTCAAATTTTATAAGTAATGCTTTATTAACGAAGTACTTGCATTAAGGCTGTAAAATTGAACACCAGATCAGGAAATAATAAAAAGTAAGGGTTGTATCATAAAGTTAACTGATCCATACAGCTAGTGTTCCCCAGATAAGGTACATTCTCAGCTGCCCACAGTATGTGCAGTTGTGAGTTACTCCTCCTGAGTAACTTAACCTTTTAGTTTCTTCATTTTTGATAATTTTCATTTTCAGCCTGAAGGTTGAATGAATGCAGCTTCTTACAACAATTTTTAGTTTGCCTTTTCTGGAAGAAAATCAAATCTCTGTGCCTTCTATTAGCTGAGAATAGAAATTACAGTCTGTGGCTACATAGAAATTAAGGTCTGTGGCCAGTGTACCTGCTGACCTGGAAATCTTGTGGTTTTCCCTGAAGTTCCTGTGTGCACATGGTTATAGTCCAGGAACTTGTCGCTGTGACACAACAACTTCACCTGTTTCTCAGATGTGTGATTGCCATTTAGATGCCTCTAGTGCATTTCAAGGTGAAGGCAAATTACTACAGTGGGCCACTGCAGAGGGCAGCATAGCATGACAGATTTTTACTTTTCCATGAAATGAGATGGAAGCATTTACACAAGCTGCTCTGAAGTATCTTCTGCAAGGCAAAAGCAGATAACTAATGAGTAGTACAGAGAAATTTACAGAACTTCTCTGCTGTTAGTCTCTGGACTGGACAGTTCACTTTCTTATCCCCACCCCAGTGAGGCAGGGAAAGAAAATATCAAAAACTCAAGTCAGAAAATCCATGGGTCAAGACAAAGACAGTTAATGGGTGAGTGTGGTGGGAAGCACAGCAAAGTAACACAGTCACCACACTGCAAGGCAAACCAATGCCTAGCCAGTCTCCAAACAATGGTTACCTCGGGTTACCCTTTCCTCTTAGTCTATCTTGGGTTTTAATAAATGTTTGTTACATGTTATGAAACAGCTCTTTGGCCAGTGTGGGTCAGCAGTAGTTACTGGTGGTGTCCACTCCCCTTTCCTTGCCCACACCTGACCTTCTCTCTGGAGTGGGGCAGTGTGGGGAAAAAAAAGCAACTTTACATGTGGAGGTGGTGCAAGCACTCTTCATAACAGCCAAACAAAAGTATTTATCAACACAGTTTCAGCCACAAAGCCAAAACATAGAACCATACTGGCAGCTCAGGAGAAAGTTAACTCTATCCCAGACAAACCCACTCAGCTGGGTTGCTCCAGCAGTTAGCTTGCTTGGGGAAAGCTGCACTCAACACCAGAGCAATTTGTTCATCATTTTTTCAGGTCACAAACTAAAAGTCTGAGTGTATCTGTGTATTTGTGTATACTGCCATAGTATCTTAAAATGCAATGTTAGCATTCTGCATGGATAAATTATTTAATGGCAGTAAGGAAATAGCAGCACTTGTGGACTTGTACATAGAAATGTATTCAGGGGTTTAGGTTTTTAAACTAAAAACCATTTGATGTACAGAGATGCACTGTGATATTGCATATCTTTGAAGAGACTTTTATGTGAAACAAAGGCTGTCAGAACTGAATCTACCTCATTTGTTAGGTACTCACTGCTGCCATTCTAGCTGAGCATGTTACTTGATTTGAGGGCTGGGTAATGTAGCTGAGAACAAACAATAAACTATTGAATGAATGATCCTGTTGCACCCACAAAACAGAACATACATTGTGGGATGTTGGTGATGCACATCTCGGAGGGAAACTGAAGATGTAAAGATGCAGATACCAAGATGAGGTATGAAATCTTGCCTGTATCAAAGTGAAAGGAAGTGTTGCCATTGCATGGAAGAAATCAGAACTTTGAGAATGCATTAACAGCTTGATTCTGGAAAACGTGCAGCCGTAGCGCTGGGCAGTGAAACCTGAGAGAGCTCTGTTGCTTTATACTTACCTGGCTAAATTGAGCCAATTTATTTAGCCACTCAAGTGTGGACAATTTCAGCCTACAAAGAACTTCAGAAGCAAACCTTTTTAACTGAGTAAGAATTCAGTGAAAGGAGACTAAACCTGCTGTGTTTCACTCTGAGTATTTAACAGGGAAAATTTGAAGGCAGATATTTAGAGTCTCATTGCAAGATGATTAAAAACTAGCATTATTTATTTCATACACTTTTTTTGGTGTATTGCTCTCACCTATTCCATTCAATCAAAATTCACCATGAAAATTTACACTAGGTTTCCATTTCTGGTACAAAACCACAAAGAGTGACGTGGTATTACAATACACAAAGAGTATTTTAAAAATAGGCAGAAGTGGGAGAGGGAAAATCCATCAGTCTTTTCATAAGAGAAAGTATTTCTTATAACCACTTTTTGACATGAAGCAAGTATGCCTAGTAAAGCACGCAACTGGAAGTAAAGAGAAACGCAGTAACACATTGATCTGTAACCAGGGTTCTGCCAGGACTGTGATTCTTGGCTCTGCTGGACAAAGGTCATTTGGCTTACAAATAGTTACTGTCTAAACAGCAGGGACTAAACCAACGCCCATAAACTGTTTGTATGGATTGTGCACAGGAAACAAGCTAATGACACGCTGAATGAGAGTGTCTGTTTAATGCTGGGCTTTTGCTGGGGGCAGCCTGGAGCACAGTAGTGAAGACAATAACTCTTCATTGTGAATTGCATTAATTTCTAATGAATCCTTTAATTCCTAGCATTAAACCCAACATATTCTAGAGGTCTGTTCAGATCTGTTCTTATACCCTCTGATGCAGAATACAAGCTCAGATCTACTAGACCTCTTCCTGGAAAAAGGAGAGGATTATTTCAGCGTCATTAGTCTTAGCATTACATGCAGATATATATGTGTGACAGCACAGTAAATGGGGGTAATAACTCTAGGTTACTCTCAGCTTCAAGAATTAGCTGAATTGCTTGAGAATTATATGGAGTTTTCTTAAAGAGATGAACTCAGAAATAAAAAAAGGTCAGACTATGACATGTATTATGATTATTAACTGCTGTTGATGCTTTAGCAGAGACGTGCAGTAAAAATATAAATAAATTTTATTCTGATTTATATTTGAGGAATAAATAATTATTTTACTACAAGTATTTTTTAAGCAAAGAAATTCTCTCTTCAAAAGGTAACATATGCAGGACTCGGGGAAACTTTTCATGCCTTTGCCAGCATTCTAATGAAACCACAGCTTGGGGGCCAGCAAGTAAAGCATGAGATTTTATGCCTGGCTGTAAGAGCCTAGATCCCCTGACTGATTCTCAATATGGTGTTTGGGTAAAGAGATGGAGGTAAGCAGGTATGTCGGGAGGTAAAGGGCTCTGTCAGGTGTAGAGTATGAAAGTTAGTTGAGTTTTCAGCTTGAGACTACGGTAAATAAAGCACATGTATGGGCATTGAAAAAGTGGTGGGAAAATCTTTAACTGAGGGAGTATTTTAGATAAATGAATGTGATGTTTATTGTGAGGTCTGGGTTGACTAATAGAAAAGTGCTAGCCTAAGGACAGACTATCAGCCATACTTGAAGTAATATCTACTATCTACTCTATCTACTATTAGCCTAGTAGCCCTCTTAAAATTCCTTTGTTGTTGCAGTTTTGGGAATCTGATGAATTTTAATTGGCTTGACTCATGTGAAAAACCTGATACTCATTCATGAGCTGGTCATGAGATCACTGGTGGTAAGGGAATACTTGGCTGTGTAGTGCACTGCAAATGCTTTGTCACAGGAGCATGAACTTGGAAAGGCCAAGATCCTCTTAGGCAGTGGAGCCACAAGTGAGTTATCTGCCCCAGAAGAGTTGAATGAAGGTCATTACACTAAGCCCCTGGCCACATATTCCTGATTCCCTACATGCTGTATAGAGAGGCTGTTTTAGATGTATTTATTGAGTGTCTCACAACTTTTATTGGTATTGTTTTTCATTTTTCTCAACTTCTAAGCCAAACTCCTTCAGGATCATGAGGCTGAATGTTTATGCCTCAGGGAAAGAGGAAAATTATAACTAAAGAAGTATTGAAACCATTAGGAATGGACATTTGGAATAGCTTTTCTGTGCAGCATATTATTTAATGATCTTCAAGTCCTATATTAGGCATCAATAAGAAAAGCTGTAGTCCACTGGATAATGATAATTTTCAGCTTTTGGGTGGTACACTGTTGTTTCTAACACTCCATACATCACCAGGAAGCTAAATTAGTGTCTCTTGTGCATTTTGAGTTCTAGACAATATATTCGGGAGACAGAATGAAAAAATATATATATTTTAGAGCTCATTGTATTTTTTTCAAGTCAACCTCTCATAATTTTATCAAATCTTGAAAATTTTCTCATTTTCACTCATATTTTTCTGTTCCTCCATCATGTTTTATTGCTTTTTTGCCCTATCCTCATGCTTTTTGCTATCTAATTCCTGCTGCATATCAACGGTGTTTTGGCTTGTAGAAAAGCCATAACTAACAGTGAATCTTGCCTGATTATAATAAAGTGACACATATTACATGATTTTCCCTGTAGTTATTTATTTTTTTCCTGCTGAAGTTCTTCTGGACAAGCAAGCTGTATTTGCAGAAAAGGGTTAGCAAGTAGTGAGCAGTCAAGGTGATGAAAAAAATACATGAAATACACGTGTCATTGCTCTGCAAAGTGCAGCATGGGCTTGTTCTTGGTACTTCCTCTATCTCTGTTTCCCTGTTTAGGTAGGGGTGTGTCTGTTAATATATTGCAATCACACATCTCTGACAAAGACAGGTCTGTCACCAAATGCTTAACTATTATATTGTACAGAAAATGAACCGGGAAAGAGTAAAACAAGCTTTTCTTACACTGCATCTTTCCATTGATACCAGTAATGCAATCTTCATTTTCCAACCTTTTCACATAATGCTTGATATATGATAGTCTTTCCATGGAAACTTCAATATTGTGGGAATTATTTTAACATTTTTAGAAGGTGTGTGCACAAACCTTTGTCACCTTGCAGTACACGCACATACCTTTGTCACCTTTACTTTTCTAGGATGAAAATGCAGGCTCAACGTTCTGTAAAATGGTCAAGTGTGTAATGTAATGTGAATGTAGTACTCAGTATTGCTATGGCTCTAAGTAATGGAATAACTCCATAGGTCCTAAAGTGCTGCAAGGAAACTGTTCTCCCTCTGAACACCCTGCACCACGCACTGCTAAGCAAACTTCAGCACTCGGACCCATTCGGTATCTGTGGAGTTAACTAAATTAAGCTTACTTCCAGTTAGCCTGTGTCACCAGGAATGCAATTTGTGTTTACCTATATAAGGCAGCCTGCTCGCCCCGGAGGAGCTCGGCGGGGCTGTCGGTGCCTGCGGAGGGGCGAGCGCTCCGCGGCGGGCGGGGCAGCGCCGGGCCAGCGCCGCGCCCGCCAGCCACGGCTGTCCCCTCTGCTTCGGCTCGGGAAAAGAGGAAAACACCGGCAGCGGGAAAAATGGAGGAGCAGGTACGTCAGGAGGATCCTCGCAGCCGGGGGGTGGCGGAGTCGCGGTGCGGGGAGGCTCGGAGCGGGGTTTGCCCCTCCAAGTGTTGCTCCCTCTAAAAGCGCTTGTGGGCTCCGTGGGGCTGCGAGCGGAGCGGGCGGTGCTGGGGAGAGCTCAGTAAAACTTATCTGACACTCCGGGTGCTCCCACGGCGGGCACACCTTGGTTATACTGCAGAGATTCCCAAACTTTCTTAGCGCGGATGGAACACGGATGTGAGCTGAGACTGGAAATAAAGCTGAGATGCTTTGCTCAGTGGGGTGAAACTCTGCAAATCCATGGTGTTATCATCCTGGTGTATCTGGGAAAAGAAATTCTTGGCATGTTTGTAATTTGTTTTTTTTTTTTTTTTTTTTTTTTTTTTTGTAATGTTAGAATGTACATTTTGCAAAAGATGCACTCATTTAGCACGTCTAGGGTTTTGGTGTGTTTTATTTGGATGTACGTGAATACAGCCAAATCACCATAGCTGGAATGTGCTTGTTACAATACAGGGAGTTCTTATAACAATAAAGATTCTGCAGTGAGTTAAAAAATAAACTTCAGGTACTGTTATAGGAAATGTAGGCTAAACAGGTTCTACTACAATAGGGATCACCCAATTCAAAACAAGTATTTGTATTTCTTAGGAAGTATTTGCACAGTGTGATAATATTTTTAAACAGGCTTTCATTAAATTCCTCACAAAAATGGAGAATTTTTTCTCTGAAGATTTTAGTCAAGACATAATGAAAAATGAAGTTAGAAACAGAATTCAAGTAGATCTCTAGCTGTAAGAATACTGGTGTGCAGTCTGTCAGGACAGTTACTTTTAAGTAGCAGCATGTTCACTGTGAAACTTTATTTAAGTTTTCTGCCATTATGGTGAAAAACATAGGAATGGAAAAATATTTTCACTTGATCTCTCAGAGTACCTTCTAAGAAAAAACAAATGCAGAGACCTAGTCAGAAACAGGTGGAGTGCATTTTCAGAATGATTTTTGTTTTTCTGACATTAGAGATTAATAGATATGTGATTCCTTTCCTCTTATTTTCATAGTTATCCATATTTATGTGTGCACAGGCATGTGAATGGACCCATTATGGGACATGTAACTACATCTTCCCTAGCAATCAAAGTGGGAATGTAAAAGATTATTTAAAAACTTCTTCCTTCTAAATGGCTGTAACTTTTATGAATTAATTTCTCACTGAGATTAGTAATACAATATTACCTGGTTAAAATTAATTCAGAATAAAGAATTTAAAGTCACTTGTGCTCACAGAGATTATCATTCATTTCTATGTAAGATTTTTGTTAAACTCCTGACTTTGAAAGTTGAGTGAGGTTTTAATGGGAATGACACAGGAAAACTATAGTAGTTTCAGTAGAGACTTTTACAGGAGCTTCAACACCACAAAGTACATAGCAAGTTCCTGAATATCTATTTCAGGGCTGAAGCTAATGGGTTCTTTGTGATGAATCATCTTTGGTTGTGGTGGAAGCCACCACAGCAAAGAAAGCAAGGCTGGTGGACCAGAACTGTAAATTTTACCTGTCACACTTCTCCTGGTGGTTTTGTGGAATATCTTTATTATTTTGAATTGAATTGGAGTACAGAGAAAGGACTTTTAACAGGGCTGTTAGTAAAGCATAAATTTAAAGGGCAAGAGAAAACTCCAGGGAAAAAAGGCTTTTAAATCACCTTTTCCAAGTCTCTGCAGGAAATTGCATTGCCCCCATCAGTTTGTCTAGCTATGTTGCAATCATTAATGGTATTTTGATTTCCCAGTGCCAAGCAAGGTAGAAGCGTGGTTCAAAGTCTCTGCAGGGTATTCTGGGCTGACATGAGCTTGCTGTGTCCCCGGACCTGGGCAGCCAGCAGTGAGGCAGGGCTGGAGCAGGGCTGGCCTGCCTGAGCCTCGGGGAGCCCATGGGTGTGACCCTTTCAAGGGACACAGGGGAGGGGCTGGCTCTCCTCCTTTCAGACACAGTGCCACCTGTCCCTGCCAGCCACAGGAGATGTGTAATGATGTGGCTTCAGGGGTTGCAGCATCAGGGGGTCCTGCCTAAAACCAAATTCTTTGCAGACCCGAAGTGATGGCTGGGAGATAGATCCCAGGGAAATTTTATCCTTGTTTACAGTGAGAAAAGAATTTCAAAGTAAATAAAATGCAAATTATTTTTATCCCATTTAAAATATAAGATTGACCTTGTGCTATATTGAAAATCACAAGAAAATACAGTGGCTATGACTGGGTGACCATTCTGTGGCCTGAGGTCCTGCAAATCACCCTGCTACCCTAGGCTTGGGCCTCTAACCCTTGTTAACAGATGCTGAGTTTTATTCACTGGTTAAAGAAGAAAGAGCTAAAGGCATTCTGACCCTGTTTAAAGATTTTTTTCATTCATTCAAGGATCCCTTTGTATCAATTTTAATGGCAGAACTGTGTTCATAGTGCAGTAATGGTGTTGCGCTGGACTGTTTATTTTGAGGACGAATCTGTTGAAGCCAGCTGAAGGCAATGAACACATCAAACCTGTGCATACACCTGTGGTGCCAGCTTCAGTTGTGTAACTAAGACTGAAGGAAAGCAGAAATCCTTGGACTTGATAGTATTGATAGTGAAACAAAATTATCTTCTGCCTTCCTGTTGTGTTACTGACGGGTTAATTCATGAGAACTATTAATAATTTGTCACTTTTAAATCAGAAAGTGCTTTATGTATTTAGCATATAGTATCATAATATTTTTTGTTCAGAAATGAGAGAACATACTAAATGTCTTCAATGTTTTTCCACATTTAGTAGTCTGCTCATGCTAGAAACAAAGTCAGGGCACTTTTTTTTGTAGGCTTGCTTGACTTACATCCATCACCTCATTTTTGCTTTCATTTTCTGATTTACATATAATTGGAAGCTGAATGCTCTCACACCTTGTCAGGAGGCAGTTTGGTTTATCATGTTTTTTCCTGATATCTTTACCTCATATCTTTACACATTCAATAAAATTAAAAAAAAAAAATACTAACTTTTCAAAGGTGTAACTGGAGAGCTTGAAATAATAAAAGAACATGTTGTACTAGTTGCATGCTCCCTTTACGATTTTGTTAAAGGCTTTGCCATTGCATCATGGTATCATTTTGTAGTGTAAGCATTTTACGTGGCGTGTGTGATTTCATTGCCCTTAAGTGACCTTAGTAAATTCCTTATTTCCCCTGAAGCACATACCTAATTGAAAATTGCCATCTGCAGTTTAAGAGCTCTAAGCAAGAGCTCTAAGAATAACTCAAGATGGAGATGGGTATCTAGAGAGCAGAGCAGAATCACTTTTTCTGTAGAATTCTGTATTGCATGAAGTAAAATACTTGCTTTGAAGATGAATGATAAGGAATTATAGGAAGGGCATCTTTATCTGTCTTCCCAGTTCATCTGCCTAATGCTGCTCTCCAGAGGTCATGTGATCCACCAGAAAGTGTGTGTTGCCTATTTTTTTTAAACCTTTTTCAAAGCTTGCCTCTCTTCTTTCAGCCTTTGGTAAATGTATTTGGAATTTAAAGTCAAAAATATAATTCCAAATCTGAGCTGGGCTTTCTAGTACAGCAGCTGTCTTCATCCTGCAGTGCCTTGCTTGGCTCTGGTGTGCCACTTTCAGGATACAGTTATGGTGATTGCAACCGCAACCTAAAAATGAGAAATGTCTGGCCTAGCATTGCTTTCATTACAACTCCTGTGAGCATAAGTGCTTAAGAGTCATGAAAATGAGGGAGGCAAAAAGCTGGACAGTGTGAAGCTGAGGAATGGCTTAGGAAGGCACTTTCTTAGATGAGAGAACATTAAAATGTGCTCTGGATTAGAAGTCTGTGACATCCGTGTATTTGTTCACTATTGTGTAACGAAATTGTTTAGGACAGGAAAAATGCAAGTATTTTAATTAAAAAGGGTTGGGGAATGTAAAGCATGAAAAGTCTGTGATGAGGATGTGAAGTTTTTATCCTGTCTTCCTGTGTGTTTATTCATTGCAAAAAGTTGAGAAAATGACTGGACTGAAAATTAAGCCTCCACAAATTCTCTAGTCCTGTGTTATCTCGCAAGTAGTCTTATTTAGGAAAGCTTAACCTTTAAATCTATTTTTTAAATTCCAAGTTATGTTTCAAAACCATTTATCAGCTTCGCAATACACACTTCTTTGAGACACATAAGGGGAAGGTATTAAAAATATGCAACCTGTGTTAAGGTCTGAATTTACCAGCTACTTAAGATGTATTTCCCTGCTGTTTTATTTTTTTTCTTTCATTAAAAATATTAGCATTAAATCTAGGTTTTGATGGTGTAGCAATTAATAAAGGAAAGACAAATATTTTATTGCAAAATTTTGTGTGATTCCATATTTTAATATTTTTTCATATTAAATATATTTTATGTTCAGCAAGATATCTAGAAATATATTTGAGTCTAAAAGTCTATACTAAGGCAGATGCATGCCTAATCTATCTATATCTATGACAGTAACACATCTTCAATTTCATGTGGATCTAATAACACTGCTGAATTTTTTAGTAAAGTTACTATTTTCATATGATTGTGTGCACAGAGACTGGAATAATTGGTACTTGCTTTTAGGTAAATCAGTTCATACTCAGGATTTTTCTTGAACAAATTGACATCTTCCATTTACGGGTTCAGTATGGGGTAAAAGTTCAGTTGCACTCTTTTCTTTAGTAGTTTTACTCAATGGTGTTTTTGTATTGATCCTCTGAAAGCTGGATTTAGGAAGATGGCATATTAAAAAAAAAAAAAAAAAAAAAGCAGTTGCTTTCATCAGATATCATTATATGAAGTTCAGCTTCATTTAGCATTCATGATGTTCACATTCACTGTTATAAAAGAAAGGCCATTTTTGACACCTTGTGCACAGATCCAGTCATTGCAATGGGCTTAGGGTGCTCTGCTTGGTGGCACACTGGATTGCAGAGTGCTCAGGGGTATCAGTCTGAAAGTGTCAGGACTTGTCTGCTGTGTTCCTCCAGTGAAACATGTGGTCCTGCTGCTGAGTTTCTAACATTTCTGCTTTGTAGCTGCCTAGCCGGGAAAATTCCATGTAAAACCTCAGATCCAGCCTCCTGAGGTGGATGTTTTTGGACAAATTGAATTTGAAACAACATGAATGAAACAACATTAATGTTCCTGCTGTGTTAATTCTGTAAAATGAGTAGTTGTTTTACTATGCTGTTCATGTCTTAGTTGTCTCCTTCATGGGAAATTCCATCTAATTATAGCTGGGGAGTTTAGGCATTAGCAGTTAGTTATGAATTTTTACCTTAGGTTCAGCAATCTACCCAGGGTGGTTTGGGGTATCCTGGTGGTTGTGTGTTCAAAGTTATGTAGCTGTGCTTAACACTCCAGTGGGAAGTTCTGGCCATGTTGCATTTTGCCTTTGATATCTTGCCATGCCACCACCATTAATGCAAGCTTAGACTGCAAACATCTGTTTGCTTTTATTGCACATGTGTTGCTTAAGATGTTCAGTTTTCAGATGATGTGAATCACTGGACGCAATAAGCATGTATGATTGGTGTAATAAATAAGCCTTAAGTTGTGTCAATAAAGTGCATGTCCTAAAAAATGCTATGTATGATGTACACAGAAAAGTGACAACTTTTCATAAGTATTTCATATTTAAGTGGGTTTTTAATAGTTTGGAGGAAGTAACATAAATGTCAGTACAGAAGGAAAGATTGTATGCATCCATATGTCAGACAAAGATGATGAGATCAGAGAAATGCACCTGATAGGAAACAAAATGATGAAAGCTCTATATCCTCCATTCTAGAATCTCACCATATTTATGGCATGACTGGAACACTTGTAAGAAAAAACATGCATTTTGGTATCCCTACATATAATCTAGAGTGTTCTCTTTAACGAAAATGTTACCTGGATTTGGAAATAAGTTTAGTTGTTGATTTCAGCAGTACCCCATAGGTACATTGATGCTTCAGAGACCTGCCATGTTGATTCTAGTGTGTATCATTCCACATTGCTGGAATGCACAACAGGATTACTTTGGTTTGGATTAACGAAAGTGAGTGAAATGACTTACAGTTGTTAGCTTGTGTTTTAATTTTGGAGGTTAAGCTAATGTGCCTTGAAGGTTTAATTCATATGTTTCTGTATCATGAGGAGTCCAATTTGGACATTTTCTCTGCCACATGAGAACTAAAGCAACAAAACACAAGGAGAAATGGAAGATTACAGTTGAGCAGAACCATCAGCTGGAAGGTCTTTATTCCCCCACAGACATTTTAAAGTTGGTATGCAGATTTGCTATAATATAATAAAAATTAAAACAAAAAGCTCTCTAGAAAGGGTTTGCAAAACCAAAAAGTTTAATTGATGGAGTCAGTATCATCTGCCAAGTTTCCAGTACAACACCCAGGCTGAGGGAGGTAGGACTAAATTTGAAAGTTATTTCTCTAGCTGGCAAGCTGGTCTGAAATCAAGAAGATATAATTGAATCAAAAGAAGCGTTTCTATAGTCAGAGAAGAAAATATAATTCATTTCTAGAAAATGAGGAATAATTCAGTCAGCAGGAGTATCTATGGGCTACTTCAAATTGGAAAATGAATGCAAGTCACTGATGAGGCAAAATGCTGAAATGTGAAAGCCATTCTGGGAGTCATTACTGAAGGCATTATGAACAAGAGGATGAGAGGTAACCATTTTGGCCTGTTCTGTTGTGATAAACAGAAATCCTGAATTGTTCACTCAGTTTTATACATGATGCTTTAAGAAATACACAAACAAACTGGAGAAAAACTAATGTAAAGCAAACCAAAAATTGTATTAGGGAAATAGATTGCAGGAACTGAGTGTGTTTTATTGCAAATCTGTATTCCCAGTGTGTCCTGCACAAGCAACTTACGAACAAATATTCTGTCCCTCTGCCTTCACACAGAGGTCCAAGGAGGAGCTGAGCTTTTCCTGCTGCCCACTGCTGCCTTCATGATCAAAAGGTGAACACATCCAGTTGCTGCAGCTACCCCCAAATCTGGCAACTCATGGGTTTTCCTATCAAAGTGCTACTTGCATGAGCTCAGCTTGGTGAATTGCTTAGAAATCTCTATAAATGAGAATAAATAACATAGACATGGTTATAAATGTGACATCAATTTATTGTTCTTCGTCTCTGAGGATGGAACAAAAGGCAATTTGCAGTAATGGTGGGTTTCATTAGATTCTAGGAAGAACTCTACAGTGGTATTTAGGCACTGTGATGGGTTACCCAAAGAAGCTAGGTCAGTCTTTGGAGGCTTTTCAGGCTGAACAAAATATTCTCTGTGGAGGATCTAAGTGTAGCTGATCCTCACAGTGAGCAGGAAATGATTCCACAAAGACGTTTGCATACTTACAACTGTAGTTGCTTGCTATGACTTTGGCTGTCTCCCTAGCATGAAATCTGGAAATATTTCCCAATTTCATATCCCAACCTGCCTCATGTCCATGTCCCAACACATTAGCAGTGTTTAAGCTGGGCCTGCATTTTTTTTCATGTCCCCCTTATGCCTCCAGTTTCCTCACTCTAACCAGGTGCCAGCAGATCAGCAGTGACACTGGTGTCCCACAGCTGGCCCTTGCCTGTGAAGAAGAGCTGCTTCAGCCTCTTTACTGATTCCAATACCCACTGCTTTAGAATTTGGGACCTCTGAATGACTGTGTCACTTGAGCTTCTACCCAATTATTAGTCTAAAGAGTTATTGCCAAGACTCCCATTTTAACATTAGCATTTAGTAACAACAAATACACGAGAGATTACATGAATGATTATAAAACCTAATAAAATCATGGTAAGAGTGTGAATAGTTATATGAACAAAAACCACTGCTATTAACTCTAAAAAATACACTCCTTTTTCTCTTGCTATGTAGATCTTGTGGTGTAGCCATGAAAACTGGAACAGCACAATCTCTGTCGATGTAAAGTAAGCAAGAATGTTACTGTAAATAAATGTGGGGATTATGTTAATGGAGGAGAGGAAGCTGTTCTCCTCAGTGGTGAATCTAAGTAGGAGGTAGATTGGATGGTGACATGACAAGGTTCTTGTTGGAGAACAAATTTGGTTTGTTGTGTAAAATGTGTTATTGATGTGCTGTGGGCAACTAATGAGTCCATCTCCTCTGTCTTGTGTGGCAGTGCTGAGTCATTGATTACAGTCAATCGATGCTGCTCACTGCAGTGCTGTATCCATTAATCTCTCTGTGAGAGTACAAGGCATAGCATTCAATCAATAAGGTCCCAGATTAAAGGCAATGATCCAGGAAAAGGAGAATGTAAAAAATAGAAAAACAGGGAAATGGAAGCGAGTATAATTTCTTCTACTTGATACTTCCCCATAACCTTCTCATGAGTCAGTATTTCTAAGGTTAGCTACATTGTGAAATCGTGATTCATGAGGTTTGTTTACTAAATGAATTCCTTAATGATGGTTAAATTAATTTTTTGTGTCTAATTCACAAAAAGGCCAATGCTGAACTGTTGACCTTCCTAAAACTGGAAAATGATCTCATATTGTGATTTGGTGAATGTTTTTAGTAGCACTAAACCTTTTTACTTCTCACAGTCATCCATTTGAAGCAGTTTATCTGCTCACTTGTCTTTGAATACTTCACTCTGATTTGGAGGAGGGTGCAAAGGTGTTAGAGCAGAGGTATCTGCTGAAAGAACAATCTGCTTTCTACCACACTGTTCAAAGACACCTCTCAGTGTCAGAGCCTGAATGTGCTTCACTCCTTGTCCCATAGCTGGGGCTGTTCTTCGGAAGTTTTTTCAGGCCAGTGTTTAGCCAGAGTGGAGAGACTGTCACTGTGAATTTCACAGCTCTCTGGCCAAAGACTGTGTGGTTGACTGGGGACTCCATCTTGCAAAAGGGATGCCATAATGCATTCTGTTCATTCCTGTTGGAAACTTACTGTCTTCCACAGTGGTTTCTGTCTTAATTCAATCCTTATTCTGGACACAGAAGAAAGGAACGTTGTCTCAGGCAGCCAATGTGTAACTGTTAGGAAAAATACTTGGTTTGTGATGGCAATAATTACCACAACCATTAATTACTGTATTTTCAAGAGAGAAGCATATTATTTCACATTCATAGACAACATCACTCTCTTTCTGAGGTTTAGAAATTTTCCATCTAAAAATAATTTGCAAAAATTAAATTCAACTAGGCTACTAAAATATTCAGTAATTTTAAGCAACTGTGTGGCTGTATGTCTATTCTAACCCAGCTTTTGACGTATTGCCTAGAGGGAAATACTCTTTAAAATGTTTGGACAGACTACATCTAAAGGTAAAGCTTGTTTGAAAGATGACATTCTTCTAAACAAGGTTCAGTATTTCTCCTAGATCAGGATTGGGTCAATGGCTTTTCATGGCATTATATTCTGAAAAAGAAAATCTGAACAGTAATGTGCAAATATGGAACCAATATTCAACCAAAAAACATTCTGTACTTTCTAAAGAGCCATGCCTCAGCATTTTTGCTCCACTGAAATAACTTAACACTAGATTGAGAAAGATGTGTACTGTAGCCTAGGTTTTGCTGGACTTCAGGGTGTGGGATGTGTGATGTTAAGCCTTGACTGCTGTGCCTGTTGCAGTCACTTCCTCAGATCAAGACCTACAACATCTCCCTTACAGGAGTTCATGGGCTGCCCTCTTCTCATATCCAGAAACTTCACTAACTTTCTTCAGTGCCAGTGCATTGTTTCATTTGCTTGCAATTTTCTTCCAAGTGTGGTTGCTAGTTACTATTCTCTCAAGAGCTGGACAAAGCTCATTGATTTATAAGCCCAAGAAGAGATGTTTTCGGTTTTATCTATCTTTTTATTTCTAACTTGCCCAGGAAATGCAATATCTGTGCTGGAAACCTTCCCTCTCCTAAAGAGGCAGTGCTATGGCCAGGAGGTGATATATCTGTGTGAATATAAACTTACTCCCTCCTAGAGTGCCTGTGTCACTGGAAGAACAATGTCACAAAAATCAGGACTGTGTGGTTCTCCGGGGTGAGCTGCCACCAAAGGAGGGGGGTACCCTGGCTTGTGGGCCTAACTAATGTCAGTCTTACATTTTACATTATGAGGATGCTGACCCAAAAAGCAAGGATGTTTTTCTGCCCACATGGAGACTGTGAATGTGACAGATGGAAAACTAAGACTAAATTAAAACAGGTTTTCAAAAGTCTTAAAAGCTCCATGTAAAGGTAGGTGCCTCCATAGGTTTCTGGCACTTTCATTAACTTGGGTCTCTTGAATTATGAATAGGTGGAGATAGCAACTAGGTACTGAGATGTTTGTATAAGCATATAACCTAATTTGTCTTTTTCTTGGATTTCTAAAAAACAGTTTTGTCCAAATTAATCAGTCTTTCACTGTAACTGTTTGGTACAGAGTCTGAAGAAGTCACTGTTGTTTACCCCTGGTTCCTAGGCCTTGTGTTTAAGTCACTGCTTGTTTTTAAGTAGAGGGTGAATGGGGAAGTATTTCTTGTGCAAAGTGCTGGGAAGGTGGCAGTGTTACACTTTCCCATCTAGGAGAGACTCTTCCCAAGGCCCATTCCTCTGTGTCCTTGAAATCATGTGCTCCAGCTCCCTTGTAGCATTCTTCCTGCTGATACATCAGCTGTAGCTAAGGATTCCTTTCTCAGAATGATCAGCATTTCAAAGCAGTAATATCAGTCTGCCTGCAATTCCTGGGGGAGAAAGGGTTACCTATGCACTATGGGGAGCAGAGAGTCCTGTGTTCTTGGGACCACAAGATTTCAAGGCTCTGAACACATAAATTAAAAGAACAGTCCATTCTATTGGACTGACCTAATTTTTAAAACTTGCAGGTGATATTGAAATCTCTCTCTATTATCAAAATTCATCAACAGTAGCAAACACATGTAAGAACTGGAGGCAATTTCTCTATTGTTTCCTGTATTCACTTTTGAATATAAATCCCACCACTGTTTTCTCATGCTCTCAGATGGGTAGAACTTTTTTCTTATGTACAGTGGTAACCACTAAAGTTTATGTTGAACATTTGTAAATGAAGCATAACTTTTCTGTTCTCAATTGCACTGATTTAATTTGTCTTTTAAATTTCTGTGAAACTGCAGGGAGAAAGGAGCTTTTAAGATACTATAAAAAATGAAAGGATCTTGCCTTTTTCTGTTATAACTTGTTAGAAGCCCACACTTGGTTTTGGACAAAGGATTCCAGAGAGCTGGCTTCTCTCCAAAGTGACTTCCAACTTTATTCTTAAAGGAAGAGATCCCAGGTGCAGGAGACTGAAGTAATAGGAGATCTAATATTAAGACTGTCAATTTTTTTTCTTCTATAGCATGTTTCTTTTTTCTGCCTAATGTAAGATAACTATAATTACAATCTAATTTACAATTGCAATGGTAAGCACACTTTCCTTTTGACTCTTCAGGTGAAAAAACTGCTGTGCTGAACCCCACTGTTCATATGTCCACAAAAAGACAAAACATTTTTCTGTTTCAAGACAAATTCTTCACCATATATGTTGTTCTAGAATTAAGATGCAAGCTAATAAACTGAAGCAATAGGTGATGTGGTGTTGCTTTTGCAGTGCATTGTTTATCTGCTATAAAGAAAAGTGGTTATAAAGAACACAATCGTCTGAAAAGATTACAAAAGCACAAAAGAGGAATTATTTACAGTATTTCATCCCAGCATGTATCAAAAAGGATGTTGAATGAGTATTACAGAAGCATTCAAACAGCACTGATCAGCACACAGAAATTAATGGTTTATGACAATTTTTTGGAGAGATCTGTATCCAATTATAAATTCCTCTTCAGTTTATGACTAACATTTATGGAGTAGTCTTTCGAGGGAAGTGGTAAAGCACTGTGTACTCAACTGTTGGCAAATGAGGTCTGCAAAATGTTTGAGGGCTCTTCAGAAAGCAGATCTGAGAGGAGCAGTGCTGTGGATGTGATGACATGGTGGAGTTTCCATGTCTCAGTTCTGACTTGCATTTTGACAGTTGTGCTGATGCAGAAGCACCAGGTTGTGCCAAGTTTACAGCATTCAGGGTAAATTAACTTCCCCCTCCAACTCTATTATTAGAGAATTTTCAGACTGAGGTGCTTTTTTTGTTGTATTTGATTTGAAAATAGGTATACATTTGAGATTCAGGGGAATTGTGTTACAGTTTAACCAGGAATGCAATCACTGTTCAAAGCACAAGAAACAACAAACTCTGAAATAGCAAATGTCCCACCAATTACATGACTGATCTGTGTTGTGAGAAAGAAAAAAGATGATAGATGTGGTGCCTCTATTACATAGGATGACATTAGAACCCACTGTGGGCTTTGTAGCTTGCCTAGAAACAACATCTCAGCCAGTTACTTGGAAATATGGCAAATAGCCATATTCCATATTTGCTCAAACCCCAGAGAGTTATTTAGATTTTTCTGGTTTGTGTTGTTCTATTATTTTTTCATCTACTGTTTTTGGTTGAAAGCATGAGTTGGTCAAAACATTTTCTTGGAAGGATTGATTGACAACACCTCTACTGTAAAAAGGCTCTTCAGTGGAGGAGGTGCAGAGAAGCTGGCTTCAAAAGTGCATATGAATTTGCTCTGATTCAGTCTCTCAGAGTCATATCAAATTATTGACAATATGAGATTTTAACCCTGAGTCTGTCATATCTTGAATACATGACCCAGTCCCTTGCTTGTTTGAGTTCCTTCTGACAGCTTCTAATGTATATTTTGTGTAATAATCATACTTATTTTTTTCAGAAAAACTCAAAGCACACATCTCAAGTGATTTTTGTAAGTACTTTATCAGAGTCTGAAGTGAGTCTTCCTTTCTGTTGTCTTTCTCTGCTTCAGGTCATCATAAATTTACCTAGGTGTATGATGAGGCATTTCTGAAAGGAAAATATTTTTGTCTAGTTTTAACTTAGTCCATATAAAGGATTTTGTCCAAAAAGTAATTTTTCCTGTGCCTCCTTTCTTTGCAGTAACTTAAAAAAAAAAAAAAAAAAACCTAGTCTTTTGGAATTATGGCATGATGAAGCAGGCAAATGTGGTCCTATAAGGAAAGTAGCCCTGCAGCAACTGCTCTACAAGGAAACTTGAGGGGACCTTGTTTTATGTCAGACTGGTACAAATGGCAGCTTCTTAAACAATGCTGTTATGTTCCTGGAACATGTTCAAATGGCTTTTAATGTGGGGGCCCTTAACCGTGTGAATTACCAGCTTTACTCTTATGATCTACCACTCAAAAGTGACTGGATTAATAACAGGGCACCGGTGTCTCTTTTGAGCCCTTTCTTTTGAATAGGATGGCATCCTGAGCTATCCACAGCTTCATCAGCTTCTGTCCTTGTCTGGGGCCCTGAGCATTTGTCCTCACTTACACAGATGTTGTTTTTGCTCAGGCTGCGGTTCTCTTTTTTAAGAAACCTGACCACTCTTTGCTGAAAGCCTGCTTATTTGGTAAACTCGACCTCTGGCTAAGCAAAGCTTGTAGCCTGTTAGAAATGAGGTTCTTTGAATGTAGCAGCTTTACCTGTTGTTTTTGAGCTGTGTGCAGGCATGGCCATACTGAGAAAAGTAGCACATTACTCCCACTGCAACGGGGTGCTGTGCCTACAACGAGGGTGTCTGCACCAGCTGCATAAGAGATCTGTGATGAGTTCATATCATGGCCAGTTTTACAGCATTAAAGGACTTTCTCTCAGAACTAAGTGGTGCAGGGAAATTACATATCTTGCACACAAAGTTTCGGTGTTTGATAGTTAGAAAGGACTCAAGTTTATTGTGAATATTACTTAATATGTTAGGTTACGTGGACCAGAACAGGGATCTAAGGACCTGAACTTGCAAATATTTACACACTTGCTTTGCTTGACTGTGTAGTATAGCCCTGTGTAGGTTAGTAGGTCTCTCATGACAATAAAAGTAATCATGTAAGAAGGTCTTCTTGGAACTGAAGCCTCGTATTTAATTCTCAATACATCAGAAAACCAGTGAAGAGTATTGCAGGACAGCTTAACAGACCATATTGACAGCTAGATGATTTTGTTAATCTGAATTTTGGACAGATGGCAAGGAGTCTATATATTGTAAACTGAAAATATCAGAGTAATACCTCCCTGTAAGCATAGCAAAGTGTCACTGCAAGGATGCAGAAAGACTAGAACACAGAATATTTTACAGATGTTCCTTTTCCCTTTTGCTCTTCCCACTGTTCTGATATTGCCCTTCCCACAGTCTTGAGATTGACCCAAAAATATTTTGACAATGTTAAAAGTTGTTCGCCTCCCTTTACCTATCACAATTTGCTAACCAGCATTTTCATGCAAGATTTGAGGTGGAATGTTGTAAAATTATGTGCTTTTAGTCTGTAAAACTCTGGACTCTGTCCAACAGACCGTTTTTATATGGCCTGGATCCTTTTCAGACAAACAGGATCTGTACCAGGGTGCAAAATTGTAGACAACTGATGCATTCTTTAAAATAACTACAAGTTGGCTCACTGCCTTTTCTGGGAGTCTGTCAAGACTCCCCCACTGGTGCCTAGGAATGTATTTTTGAAACAGGAATTGCCAGGAGTGCCAACAAAGTAACAAGTTTAAAGGTAAACTTTCTTTCCTGCGGCAGTTTGAGAATTTCTTTGTAACTTACTGGCCTTCTAAGTAAAATGGGTAGGGCACTTAATCCTTCTCAATCTACATATCTGTTATCTCAGCAAATAAATATTTTTATGATTTATAAAAGGCAAATGTACCACGAGGGTTTTTTTTTTCTCTTTAGTGGTAGACCAGCTTCCTAAATCTGTGATGTCATTGCAAAATTTGCAATTTAGAAATTTGTTACTTGATATGTGCAAATTAGTTCAATCAAAACCTTCTCCAGAAATCTTCAACTGTGGGTAGCAACTCCTGTGTATCCATCTGGGTAAAACTACTCCATCTCCTTGCAAGCATTTATTAGTTGCATTATTTCCCTGCTTCTCCACATTTTTGTCCGGTGTTTTTAAACCCAGAACTTCTGGATCTTCACTGTTCTCTGTCCTTTACCTGATGGGATCACCTTTAGCTCCTTCCATGAGGCATCTGTTCTTCACCTTAGCTGTGGCAGTAGCATATGAAAGGTTTTATCTGTCTCCACTCTTGGATTCAGCTAAGAGATACTTCAGGCAAGGAGAAAAGTACAAGTGCTGGTGGTAGCATAGGTAAGAGGGGGCTGGATATGTTCTTTTTGTTCTCTCCAAGGGAAACAGGCAGGTCTCTCAGCTGTCAGTGAGAAGAGGGAAGGCTCATAGCCAAGGGTCTTCTGCAGAAGAAGAAAATGATGAGTGACAGCTGCTTTTTCCCTGACGAGTTAGCAAGGGAAAATTGTTCTAGATTATCTTCCATCAACGTGTCCTTTTAGACCTCAGGTGGGAAATTTGGCAGGACTCTTACAAATATACCTGCTTTCCATGAAGCAGCAGTTTGACTCAACTCTCCTTGCTCGACAGCAATACTAGGGATGCTAGCAGAGACTGAGTGAACAGTGCCAGTGATGTTGAATAGAAAGGGTGTCATATTTAAACTCATACCATTTTTAAAATTCCAAACTTACCTCAAGGAAATTGTGTGAGTGCATGGTGATTTTTGTCCTGAGGCTGGCAGGGGAAAGGTTGGAGTCTTTGGTACTGTTAGTTCTACAAGTGTCCTGCCTATTAGAGCAGTGAATGGGATGTGGCAGTAGCAACATCACAAAATTATATCCCAAATGTACAGGCATATGCATGACAAAGCTTCTCACAGATAAGAAAGGTTGCCTTGGAGAAAGCCCTCTTTGGGTTTCTAATGATACATATTGTGGCTCTAGAAAAATACACAAACTCAGGTTGCCTTTAAAAGTTTAGGAATGGTGTAATCAAAGAGAACATTTGCAGAAGTGTTTAGGTTTTTTGGTTCCTCTAAATAATAGAGAAAGGTACAGTCTACTGCCAAAAAACTGAGAAATATAACAGCCCAGCTGCTTGCCAGCATTTATTATGCCTTAGGAGACATTCCTTTTTGTTCTTTTTCTTCTGAATATAACTCAGGTTTGATGAAAGTAATTATACCTTTGCACTGGCCCTGGCTAGAATAGAATAGATTTTTCTTTTCATAGAAGCTCTGTGTTTCAGAATTTTGACTGAAATAGAACTGATAACGTTCTCAGTACTTTAGCTGGTGCAGAACAGTTTTGTACAGCAGGGAGGTCTCCCCTGTTTCTCACTCTGACACTCCAGTGAGTAGATTGAGGGTGAGGGTTCACAACCAGGCAGATGACCTGAACCAGGCAAAGAGATATCCCATGCCATATAAAGTCATGCCTCTCAATAAAAGGGAAAATAGGGAGATATAGGGTATAAATCATCTTTAGCTCAGGAACTCTCTAGGCATCAGTCTACCCATGGGAAGTGGTGAGTGACTGCTTTTGCATTGCTTGTTTTCTCCAGTCTTCCTCCCCCTTTTCTTTCTTATTCAATTATATTTTTATTTGTTTAATCTTTTGTGTTTTCTTGGTTTTTTATCTTTTTTCCTTTCTTCTTCCCTCATCCAGTGAGAGTGGTGAGTGAGTGACTGGTGCTTACATGCCCACTGGTGTTAATCTGCAACAGCCATACTTTGTAGGATTGAGCTGCTCATCCCTAGAAGATTTTGGTATCATCCTTATCTTGATGTATCCAAATCTTCTGATTTGCACTCTTAAAAAAAATAAATGTGCAGATGGAAATATACAGGTTTGTGTGTGCATCAGTCAAAGAGAAGGAAGACAACTGCTGAAGTGGAGCCCAGCTGAACAGTCTTTTCGTATTAGCAGTCCTTTTCCATTCAAAAGCACTTTGATAACAATCTCCAGCAAAGGGCAAAACACTTTCAGAGGCTTATTTTAAAATGAGAATGGGACTCCTATATTTATGGAACTAACTTTGGATTCCTTTAAGTCCAAAGGTGCCTCACAAGCAGGCCATCTTCCATACATTTTTATATTTTTCCTTCCACCCTTCAAATTGTTATCTGTTTGGGGTTTTAAAAAATAAAAAAGATTTTGGTTATGTCTGTATTCATTAAATGACATCATTTTGCTCCATTAAACTATAGCAGTTTAAATGGATAAAATCTAGATAAGCAGATTTAAGAGGAACATTTGTTGCTGGGTAGTCATCTTAGATTTCAGCCTTTTTGCAGTGTGATTGTAAGAAAGACAAGGAGAGTCTGAAAGCATATTCTTTAAAGTAGTAACATTAGTCATTTTTGAGCACACTTTCTAAGCACTGTCAAGTCAATGATCTGTTTCAAAGCCTGAAAACCAAAGTTGACAATTCTTTTCATTGTTTATAGAGTTATAGAGGAAAGATATGCTTTGAATTATGTTTGAAAAAATCTTAGAATAAATAGGGGTGTGACTTGGCCCTCAGTTCCATTGAGCAGAAAGAGAAGCTGTGCATACACAATAAAATACAGAATTTGAATCTTTACTTCATGAGGGAGACAAATGAAATTTCCATGCTTCTTTGGTCTTTTACAAGTTCTGTATAATAATCATAACAGGAAGTGCTGTAAGTTTCCATAGGCTTTGAGGATAACTATGTAAAAATAAAATGTAACTGAAACAATATGGAAATCCTTATTAATAAACTTGATTAATTTGATTGCTAATTTTTATTAAAGTACCCTCCAAACTGTAGAAAAGAGGGGTTTTATTTAAATATTTAAAATAAAAACATAATAAGTAGTAAAAAGGATTTTCTGCCTGAAAGTAAAATGAGTATCCCTTTATTTTTTTATATACTTTTCTTTTCCCCTGTGAATTACCCAACATATTAAGCAAGCACAATGAAAGAATGTTTCTTGCAGTGTTTCAGCAGGAAATATGTAGCTTTGGCTGTATAAAATGACAGTGCTCAGGAAGGTGAATGTATTGAATTACTCCATTAATAGAAAGGAGACAGTATTACAGTAGTTTTCCCCAGGGCACCGAGTTTCACAGGTGCTGTAATCATGGTGGGCTACAATGATAGTACTGTAAATGTAAAAATAACAATATGCAATTAGATGAATTTTTGTGTGAAATGTGATAAATCAAGGAGTGGAATTTGTCAGACATCAATTCCCTAATAGCAAGAATGTTTATCTAAACCACAAAAACCTCACAGCTGAAATCACTATTTTTTCATGTTTTCACTCAGTTCACAAGAGAAATATTAACAGCACACTTCAGAGAAAGAAGCCTTTTGGTCTCTTTTTGCAGTCATTAAAAAGCACTTGTTAGGTAGGCATGCTTTTGGCAATATCTATACCCTCATTTGCATGCTTTCTGAAAGCTGTCATTTTATGAGTGAAATGACACTACCTGTCATTTATCTCCCAGTTTGGGAAGGGTAGAGTTGAGAGATAATTAAGGGAACTCTTGCAAAGATTTCTGCCCACCCATCATTCTTTGTCCGTGGGAAGTGTTTCTTGGGAGAGGATGCTGGTGTTAAATGAGGTATACTTTCTGGGTATCACTGCATCTTCTTTGGTAATGTTACAAAATGTGTTGTTGAGAAACTGTAACTCTGCAGTGGTAAAAACATTACCTTAACCATGACCTGATACTGGAAATCACAGTTTTCCTGAGAATCACACTTTCTTCAGGAATTTAAATATTGTAGGTCCTAATTTCCTGTTTGCTAAAGAGAGGTGTTTGTTTTCAAATATAGAAGTAAAATTACCAAATGAGTAAGCACAGAAATGTGTTGTGACTGACCCTTGAGCAGTGATGATCTGGCCATAAGGAGGTGCCCTAGAAGCACGACTGAAGTCCCAGAGAGCTGCAGCTGGGCTGTGCCAAGACAAGATGCCTGTCCCAGTTTGGAGAGATCGTTCCTGCACTGATGGTACAGGCCAGGATGGGACCCTCAGCTCAGGAGCTAAAATGTCTGCAGCATCTTTTTGGGTGCATATAAGTTCAAAGTCTGCAGTGTGCAACCCCTGAGCCTGTTGGAGCCTGTCTTCTTAGCACCTTTCCTGGGCTGAGGGAAATCTTCATACGTGTGACTGCTCTGCAGCTTCCTCTGGTATTTACTCAGTGGGTTGTCAGGTGAACTTGACCAGTGGGGTAACGAGTCCATAAGCACAGATGAGGCACACTGATTAATAAAAGTAATATTTATATTTTGCAGCATTAACACTCTTCAGAGATTGCTATGTTTTTGTCACAAAGGAGCTAAAAATTTTACCTTTTTTCTTTGTTTTCCTTCTTTTTGAACTTGATTCCCACTGAAGAATGAATGATTAAACTGATATGGAAGTTCCCCCTATCAAAACACCAGACAGGGCCTCTCCATTTTGTTTTCCTCTTCATGGTGTGTCATTCAACTACATAACATTAATTTTTGTTATTCTGTTGAGTGCTCTGCAGACTCAGGTTTGCAGTACAGAGATTCAAAGCTTGTTGCTATGTCTCCTGTTCTTGTGACTCACTCTGGCAGCCTGGGCCGTGGAGAATGAGGTGCTCTAACTCTCCAGAGGCTGTATGATGCCAAGAGTGCGGAGGCAGAGCTCAGATCCCACTAGATACAGTGCCCCTGGGTTATTTGCCCCTACAACTATGAGGTGCAGCCCAACCCCATGGTCCATCCTGTAGGTGAGTTCAGGGGAGTGAAACCCCAGGGACAAATAGTTCACTTCCTTGGGAGATAGTCCCAGAGAACTGGTGAAGGAGTGGTTGACCTCGGGCCAAGGTTTACTAGCCTGTGTGCTGCTGTTGCCTGAAGGTGGTTGGGTTTACTGGAATGCAATAAAAACACTTGAACATAAAAGGTAGGTAAAGTAACATGGTTAATATGTGAATTGTTAACCAGAGTCAGACAACAAATGTCTGTGGTGGGTGCAGGACTCTCCAGCCAGTGTCTGCAATGGAAATCAAGTTCCCATTCAGTGTGACTGAGTGACACCCAGGATACAGAAGGAAAACAAACAGTAACTATTATCTTTCTTCTGAAGCAGCTCCAAGTGAATATAAACACTGATTGTTTAGAGACCATCAATTAAGCTAAGAAGTGTTTAGAGCAGGTGCAGGAGAGATAACAAATGAAAAGAGATTTTTATAGTCTTGTGTATTTAAAACAGTTTGGCTTTTTGATGTTGTGTTTACGGGGAGGAGTATTGACTTGATTGTTGGAGCCTGGGACTCCTTTATGAACTGTTTTTAGTTTGATAAACACATTGCAGACATCAAGAGGAAAGCCCTAAATGATGGGACTTTAATGCTGGAGATGTTTTATTTATCACTGCAGTAATATTGAAAGAACGTTTGAACTTATAGATAGAGGTTTATGGTCTTGTTAACCTCTGGTTTATTAGGGCAGAGTTATGCAACCTTTCATATTCTGAACTCCCTAGTAGTGTCTAGAGGAATTGCTGAGACAGTTTGTATGATGAGCTTCCCAAGAACTTGAAAGCCATTTCAGATAAAGGGTAGGAGAAAAGGAAACATCCATTATCTTGACTTTACAGAGGAGAATCTGAGAAATAGAGAAGCAAGGGACAGAGATTTTACAAAAAGGTACAGTGTTTCAACCAAAAGAAAATTTAATTGACTTTTTACAAAATAATTCTGCAGATGAAACAAGAAGCTGAACCCTCATCTCCCAGTAGTAATTGAGGATAAATGTGGATCAATGTAGGTCTTTCATCTCTAATCTTGAAAAAGTCTTTTATGTCCCTTCCTAAAATAGGTAACAGTATGATTTTTATCTTTTTGTTTGTTTAACACTTCTTGTCCTTTATTCTTTCAAGATTTAGCTGTCAATATTCTGCACTTTGACACTCTCTACAGTTTGTTCTCTCACTGAAATTCAATGTACTTTACAATAGGTTTCTTAGCTTCTTTGTTTTCTGGAGGCAGCTTTGCTATTCAGGGCTAAAGGTGGTAGTATGAAATACTTCAGGTGTTAATTAGAAGCATGGCCCTGGCTTACTGAATCACTTAGGGAAAGTCACTTGATCTTCTGGCCAGCTCATTTATAAAATCAGTAAACAGGAACATGTCTTCAGTGACCACTAGATCACCCATCCAAGCCAACCATCCCTTGGTAAATGTATTACCATGTTAAAACTGACTGCTGCTAGCAGAGGGAAGCAGCCCCACCAGCAGTGAGCTTTGAGCTGCAGTGGCAATGCAGAGTGCCTGTGTTCCATGACTGGCACTGGGGAGTGCCCTCACGCCTGGGCTGGGGGTACATTTGAGGTAGCCCGTGGCACAGCCATGCCAGGGCACTGATGCACAGTTGTGCTGAGGCAGGACTGCCTTCCAGCACCCCTGGAAGCACCACCTGTCCTGAGCAACTGCACGATGGCAAGGCTGCTCCAGGGAGAGTTCTGGTGGAAACACTGTATGGTGCATCCTATTCCATACGTCATATCTTGTGAAAACTGTGTGTGGGAAGGCCAGCCAATCTGCTCAGAGCGACTAGAAGATGATGTCCTTGCCTGTGGGAGAGTGGAGGTGTGAAAAGGAGGCTGTGGTGTTTGTGAGGAAAAGCTTTGGTGGTGGATGGCTTCTGTGAGAAGCTGCCAGAAGATTCCACATGTCCAGCTTCCTCAGAGATGGACCTGCTGCTGGCTGAGTCCATCAGTGATGGTGGCAGCACCTCTGTGCCAACTTACTAAGAATAGGAAAGCTGTTACTGCACAGAAGCAATTGCAGCCAGAGAGTAGTGAGGATCTGTGATAGAAACAGACCTGCAGGCATCAAGGTCAGTGAAGGAGGGGGAGAAGGTGCCCCAAGTGCCAGAACAGAGATTCACCTGCAGCCTGTGGTGCAGACCACGCTGAGGCAGCTGTGCCCCTGCAGCCCATGAAGGTCCCTGCTGGAGCAGAATCTGCCTGCAGCCTGTGGAGGACCCCCGCCAGAATAGGCAGGGCCCAAAGGAGGCTGTGACCCTGTGGGAACCCATGCTGGAGCGTATTCCTGAAGGGAAATTCACCTCATGGAAGAGACCTACACTGGGGCAGTTTGTAAAGAACTTCAGCCAGCAGAAAGGACCCATGCTGGGAAAGTGTGTGAAGGGTCCTCCCCCTGAGGAGGAGAGAGTGTCAGAGACATTTGATGAATGGATTACAGCACCCATTCTCACCCCCCTGTGCCCCAGGAGGGGAGGAGATGGAGAGTTCACAAGTGAAATTAAGCCAGGGTCAGCCTACTCATGCCAAGAAATTGATGCTGCTGTGGGTTTTTCTCATCCCTCAATTGACCATCTCCCTGGAAAATCCCAAGAAAACCCTTTTTAGTCCTGATTACTAAGGGAGAACTTTCCAATAATGGGAATTTTTTTTTAAAAAATAAATATATAAAAATCAACTGGTGATACCAACAATGAAGCAAATGTTCCCAGTGGATTCATCCCATATACCAGTGGGGAGAAAATAAATCCCTTGTAGGGGCAACCACAGCCCTTGTAGGGTTACCAGAGAATCCCTGTGCTGACCAAGCGGGAAGGACGATGTGAGGATGAGATTTAGGGTGAACAGGAGCTGAAGCCTCACGGACTGGTTAAATTACTTAAACGTCATCTTATCTCCAACACCATCAGACATGCACAAAGACACATAGGAACATACAGCTCTTTACTATGGCTGAACATATGCCTTTATGAATGTAAAAAAAACAGAGTTCTATTTCAGTCAAGCATAATATAGTTTGCTGTTAAATTCACAATTAGACTGAATGAATTTATACATTTGGTTTTAGTTTGTCTCAAACTGCCTTGCCATTTTTAGGCCTCAAATATTTATAAAATCTGTAGAATTTTTTTAGCCAATGAAATGGTTCTGTGATCCTTATCTATTATATTTTTATGAAATAATTTTTTTTACATGAAAGCTACTTCAAATTATTTCTGCTAAATTCTAGTTTCATATATGTAAAGAAAAAGCCAGAGGTGAAACACTTAAGTTTGTACTTTCATTGTTTTATAAACAAGAGATGTGAAACAACTAAAATGAGACAACGTTTTGTATATATATGTATACAAAGTGTATAATTGTGGAGCTTTGAGTTTAGTTTTGAAAGTAAATACAGATTTAATGCACCTTGAATAAAATGTGACAAATAAATATACTATCACTGGTCTCTAAGGTTCTCTTTGAAGTAAAGAGCTTCATTATAATTTCTAGAAGGATGTGGCAGGCCAGGTGTTTATTACAAATTAGTCACATATGCTGATATCATTATACATCTCACCATAAGAATTTGCAAAATATTCTGCTAACTACTGTGAGGATATTATGCACTTTAAAAATGACAAATTATTTACCCTATGCAGTTATTCTTTAAATTTTGAAACACTAAAATATTTAGGGAATTAAGGATTAAATTGTCACAAAATTAGTCTCTTGGTATCATTCTAATATAGGGGTATTTTTAATGAATCTTCCACTGAGGAAAGTTTACTTCTTATGCTTTTCTTGTATCTGTCACACTAATGTTCAGCATTCTTTTTATTTGTATAATGAACTTAAATTTGTATTGCCTTCCTAATATATCTTTCTAAGGCTTGAGGATTTTGGAATACAAGTACCACTGTAATTTGTGTGATCTATTAAAAATGCAGGCATTCTTTTTTTTTTTTTTTTTTTTTAAAAACTTCTCTTTCACTTTATTTTTGAACCAGCAGCAGTTAAAAATAACTGTTTAATTGTAATGCCCCCTGCAAATCCCCTCCCAGCTATGA
The DNA here is from genome assembly GCF_021018805.1 of Prinia subflava. Classification (NCBI taxonomy): domain Eukaryota; kingdom Metazoa; phylum Chordata; class Aves; order Passeriformes; family Cisticolidae; genus Prinia; species Prinia subflava. The sequence goes on along the minus strand of NC_086249.1, from coordinate 88,131,269 downwards.
CATGGTTTGGGTTTGAAAAGCCATATAAGGACTTTTCATAACCATTTCATTCCCACAACTTGTACTTACAGAAAAAGCCACTTTTTTTCTTGATGTAGAGTTACAGTCTGTGGTGGAGCTTGCAAGACCCCAGGCAGAGGCAACCCGTGGCAGGGTGCTGTGTGCTGCTACTGCCTCGTGGGAGGGCTGATTTGAGGGAGAGGAGAGCAACACTGAAGCTCATTTTTCCTCCCCTGTTCCATAGGTGGTTGGCACACGTCCCTTTTTGGGCTGTGTCACCAGCTCGTGTTGGTGTGCTCTCCTTTGGTACCCCGCTATAGCGCACCCCAGAAGAAGAGAATGCAGCCTCAGCCACCAGCTTTTGCTGCAATTGCCCCTACATGCAGCTTTTATTTAAAAATGCTAAACTTAGAGGTGACGTTTCTGTCAGGAATCATCTATTGGCTGAAAAATTCCTCGTGTGCTTGTGGCTTGACACAGACCCAGCGTGGACTTTCTGTTTTTCCATGTTTTGATGCTCAGGTTACACGAGGTGGTTCCTCCCTTAGATGGCACTGTGTGTTTTGGCGGTGCCTCTAGTCACTCCCCCTGTGTTAAATGGAAAGTAATTAACTTTTAGGAGGTGTGTTTGTTATAAAAAGCAGCCTCTCCATGTGGATGTGAATTCTTTGTTCTTATCAGACTGAGGAAAACGGTCTTGCTTTCTCTGTATTTTTTTCCCCCTCACGTTTGAATAGCAGTACTGGAAATGCAGAGCAATAGGAAGTACCTGGAAAGTGCCAGTCAGATCAAAGCTGAAATATACCTTTCCTCCTATTCTGAAATCAAAGGATTTTTACCTTTCTTTGGGTGGTTTAATTTGGGTCCCTGTAATTTGAGAAACTAAACATTTTGACTTTTTTTTTTTTCATTTTAATGGCCATGCTGCAGAACAACTCTTTTCTTTCCGTAAATTTGACAGCACCAAAAATTATAGATCTGGTTATTTCTTGCAAAACTGTGAAAGAAGTATGGATAAACCCCTGATTTCTTAGTGACTGAGAAGGAATCAAGTTATTACATTGCTGCAGCTGCTGTTCGATCCATTGGTGTTGTTAGAAAATTGAGATAGAGAGAAATTATCCTTAGCTGGGACAGAAATTCACCCCTGAAGAAGGGGCCTGCAGGAGGCCAGGGCAGCTCTCTGCTAGTGGGGAAGGACCTGAATATGATTTTGACCTGGCAAACAAGCACTGCCTTCCTTATTCCCATGTGTGGTTTGGGCGCTTGGATGAGCCAGGGATAATCCCTGCCAGAGGTCGTGCCTGTGGCCACCTTGTTTCAGAGCACATGAGAAATCAGCAATGTGGATGTGAGATGTTCCATGCCACTTTGCCTTGGTGCCAGAAGACAATCTCCATTTAATTGACTCATATAATTGCAGGCACTGTGTCCCAGCAAAATGCTAAGCAAACAGTGGAATTCACCCACTCTGGATTCTTCAACCCTAGCAAGGCAATGAAGAGCAGTAGCACACCTGGTGAATATTTTACTACACTGGTCTTTGGAAGTACCACTGCTTTTGGCTGCATCTATAATGGTTGTTGTGAGGGGCAGTAAAAACAACCTTAGTCAGGAAAAAGAACAGCAAATGGGTTGGGGGTTCAATATTGTATTTAACTGGGAAGATAATACTACTCTGCAGGATGGACTGGGGTGAGGGAAACATGGATTGCTACCTGGCTGCATTATTGACTCTCAGGGTGACTTTGAGCCAAATACTCCAGTTTTCAGAAGTGAGTAATGAGTTTTCCTGCTAGCTGGACACATTTCACGGGGTCATAATTTCGTCCCTAAAATGGTGGCTCTCTGAACACCTGAGGCTGTAGATTTTTCAGGTTTGAATCTATAACATGGGAAAGCTGATAAAGGCACACAGTTTCCTCATCCTTTTTTTACTGTTCTAATTTACTGTTAATTTTTTGTAACCAGAAATGCTGCCTATTATGTGTAGAAGGTACACATAATAAACACAACTGAAACACAACTTCCCAATCCTGCATTTTGGGTGGCAGAGTATACTTGTGATCCTTAAAATATTGTTCAGGTTATTTATATGAACCATATAATTTCTTTTTATGACTGATGCACATAAATCAACATGCAAATAAAAAAAGTTGAAATCCATAAAACAGACTTCCTAGGTGAAGAAAAAACAAAAATGCATATAATGCAGTTTACACAACAATAAACTGTTAACAGCTTAGTTTTGTACAGCTTTGGAAAGGAATTTAAGCAGATGTAGTAAAATATAGGTTGAAAGTAAAAAACCCTGTAAAAATACAGATTCATTACTGTTTAATTTCAACTGAATTTCCAAAGCTTAAGACTCGGCTTATGTTTTCATTACAAGCAGTTTTTCAAGATCTTATTTAATAACTTCAGTCTATAGGTTAGTAAGATATATGCAGATACAATTTGAATTTTATAAGTCTACTTGAAATGAGAAACTTCTAGCTAATAAAATTATACGGCTAATAAGTGTGATAACTTTTAGACCACATGAGGATTATGATTTTTGTGGTTTTCTTTCATTGGGAAAAGGGATCATTTAGAATAGTTTTGACTAAACCCAAGTGTGGCTGTGCACTTTTGCTGTCTGTTGTGATTGTCAGATGTCATCATGTGTGGGAACCCTGTGTGGTACCAAGAATGTAAGGGGTGGAGGGGTGGCAGTGAGTTCCTCAATAGCTTGGAAATGCTGGTTACTTTCAGCACTAAAAATCTGTGTTGGTGAAGCTTCAGATAAATTTGTCTATTTTTATTTTATGTAAGTCTCTCACTTGTTATTTTTACAGGTATATGAAAACATAATTGCTCATATTATTGGTTTGCCTAGGTAGAAAGGTAGGTCAGCCAGAGAACTGGTCAACTCTTCTGAAGCTCTTGGTGATAAAACTTTATTTCCCTTATGGGTCCTGGTGTAATGCCAGTTGGTCTAATTAAACTGATCTTGACAAATATATTTTCTCACACTTTAATGTCTGGAGCATGATCTGACATTCCTTGTCTAGTCTGTTTTAAATAAAATTTGTTGGAAAAAAAATGCAAAAAATAAAAAACCAGAATTTTTTGAGAAGAGTGCTTCCCTAATAACAACTGCAACAACAACAAAAGGCATTCTGTATTCTTTTTTATCTATGATGTTTCTCCAAAATCTGAGAGATTCTGATGCTGAACTTAATCTGTAGTTATTTACTTAATCACATTTAATTGAAAAACCAGTCTTCCTACAACAACATCATGGCTTTCTCAAGTCAATTTATCATAGATTTGCTGGCCTCATTATCACTCTGAATGTTCTTCCTATAAACCTTTACATGGAATAGGGACAGCAGAAAGCTGTGAATTAGGAAATATAAAAGGCAGTGAAAGAAATGGACATTATGTCCATTCAATATAAGACAGTGTCTAAGGAGTAGCTTGGCACAATTTAATGAGCTTTTGTCTGGATTTGCCTCCTTTTCTTGAGCTGTTGTAGGGAAGAAGTTCAGCATGGTATAAAACCAACACAAGTCTTTCCAAAATGCTTTGCTTTCTGTAGCTTTTCTCATGCCAGCTTTATCTGAAATGGTCTGTACAATTCAAACACAGAGGCAGATGCTAGTGGATGCTAAATTTGTAGAAAACAGTAGTAGAGAACTGTTATTTGCTTAAAAGTATTGGAGAAATGAATAGGAGAAGCAAAGACAAATATTCAGATTTACATAAGTAAGAAAGAAAAAACATGAATCAGGCAAGTCCTGAAACCAAACCCTCATGTCCAGAGTCCTTGAAGATTACCCATGGGTTCTGATTTTGTACATTAATTGAAAGAAGCATGGAGTCTGATTCAAAACTGCTGAAAAGGACCATGAAGGACATGCTAGGTGACCCAGTGGTAAAAAGGAGTGACAGGCACAAAAATGTTCAAGGGCATACCTGCCAGAAGGATGGAAAGGGAACAGGTTCTGCAAGATCATCCACAAAAGGTCCTTGGAGAAATATTTAGAAATAGATGGACATTCAACAGAAGTTCAGGACTAGAGATAAAAACAGAATAAGGAGGGTCTAACAGGCAATACCACTAAATGTTCTGCCTGATAGCTACTTTTATTAGGACTCCTGACAACACAACAAAAGCATCTGAAATGTACAAACAATCATTTCCTTTGAATGGACACAAGTGTAGCACTGGCATTGCTAACTGAAATTAGAAGTGACTCAGTTGTACATTTCTAAGCATGAAAAGAAGTATGAGCTAGGTTTTGCAATCTTATCACATGTAAAGAGAAGATACTGAAAGTTTTCCCTGAAATAATTTGGATTATGCTGTTTATGACTCAGTCACTTAGGGAAGAGACAGATCATTATTTCTCTAGAAAGCAAAATGTCATGACATTTTTATTATCCAGGAATGTTAGGCAAACACTGAGATCATGCCCTTGATCAATGTGTGTCTTCAGGATTTGTTTTGCTGGTAGATTCCCAAGGGGAATTCCCATGCCCACATCTGATACTTTCTCCAAACATAAATAAGATCAACACAAGTGTTTTTAACAAGGGTAATTTTCACAACCTTCTCTGCTAGGAGAGGTCTTTTCCTCTAAGACTGTGGGTAAAAAAGGACATAACCAGCCAGCTGGTCTCAGGAGCTCTAAAACCCTTGTTATCCATCACACAGGTATTAGTGCTCATTGGGATCCCTTCTGGAGTGCCATCTAAGCTTAACTGGGAGTAACTTTTTGCCTGGGGAAGGGGCAGTGGGCTGGGTCTGCTGTTTGAGCCACTGAGATTACCCCAGGTCTTGCACAGCCTACACTCAGTTTAAGTACGTTAGAAATGGTATATCTAATAGAATGATCTGAAGAAAACAATGAAAGGACATTGAAAAGTGCTCTGTGGGCTTTTTTTCTTTTCTTTTCTTTTTAATAACATCTCAATATAAGTTCTATTTATAGTAAAACACTTACTTTGACAGGTCTAAAAATATTATTATTTTAAAAGGCTGACTAGACTTAATGTTGGCTTGGGTCATAATTTTCTTTTTATTATTGCAAGGATATTTCTCTGCCTTTCTCTGTTAAACTAGCTTAATTGAGAATCCAAATAGCACCCTTGAGATGACTATAAGGGCTGAAGGCAACTGCATATTAGAGTCAAAATCATCCTGTTATCAAAAATAAATCATGGTCTTTCTCATTCACAGGGACTCTTTAAGTATTTTCTCTTGGGGCTTTTTTTTTTATGACTATTCTTCTGTACGAAGACTCGGCAAGTGATAATGAAAATCATTTATAGTTCAGATTGCCTGGAGAATGAGGGGGAGACAAACCTTCATTTTAGGAATTCAGCATTTGGGAAACTACCATGATCAAATGCACACTGCACAAAAGGAAAATTTTAAGGACCTTTTATTGATAGTTACGTGGGACATTCAAAAGATGATGCCTGCTCAATATAGCTTTTGTATAAAAAAATGGATCACTTATGATCAGTAAAATCCCGAAACATTCATAAAATGTCAGATGTCACTGGGAAGCTGAGACTTCTGTTTCTCGAATCAGGAGGGACTGATCTTGCAGAAATATTCTCTTTCAACGATTTCTCTTATTTAAGAGAAAATGTTGTATTTAAGGTGCAGTGTTGTAGTGTGAGGCAAGAAAATTATTCTTGGAGATAATTTATTGCTGAAGTGGGAGGTTTTTTCATACTACTCATTGCAAGTAGTATGAGTCTCATTTCTATTAAACCAGATAATGCTTAGTTTTTTAAATGAAAATAAAAATACGCCAACATCAAGAGCAGCGAGATAAATGCGGAAAATTATTTTTTGTCTTTGTAAGGACTGTAATAAACTGTTATGGATTATTAGGTCAAATATTGTCATTCTTTGTGCAGTACAAAAGGGATGAAAGCTGCTCAAGAGGATAAAACTGCGGACGGGAGGAGTGGCCCTTGTGGTCAGTGTGTCCCTGCTGTTGGTGCTGTCCCACAGCAGTGTCCCCTTCCCCAGGGGAGGAGAGGCCCTTGTGATCAGTGTGTCCCTGCTCCTGGTGCTGTCCCACAGCAGTGTCCCCTTCCCCAGGGAAGGAGAGGCCCTTGTGGTCAGTGTGTCCCACAGCAGTGTCCTCTTCCCCAGGCAGCTCCCCAGAGGAGTGCTCTCCGTGCCCACCGCAGGGAGCTGAGCTCCTGACGGGTCTCTGCCACTTCATCATTGTGAGTGGTGTCCGTGCTGCACACCCACCAGCACCACATGTGGAGCAGCTCTGAGATGTGGCACAGGGGAGGGGAGGCCAAGCAGCGCTGCGTGGAAGGATATTTGCACTCTGGATGACACCAGATTTGGGGAGCTGGAATTGGTTTCCTCATGCAGGCTTTTGGTTTCTGTGTTCCCTCTTGCTCCTTCATGTGGCTGCTGTCTTCCTCCTCTCTGTTCACTGGACCAGGATGAAACAGAATGGGATTCTGCTTTATTTCCCCTCCCACGCCTCCACATTAGATGTGGGACTTCCCATTAGCATCCCTTAATCCACCCCTGTGGTTGTGTTCAAGGCATGGAGGAAATGTGTCCCTCACTGAGATGCTGTTTTGCAGAGAAGTGGGAAGCCTTCTGTGGGACAAGCACTCCTTGGAAGGTATGGCCTCTGACATGGCAGTCCTGGAAGGTTTGATTATTCCTGCTTTAATCAGGAGGTTGGCCCAGATGACCTTTGTGCCTAAATCCATCTATGGTATGCAATGCTATAGTGGCTGTTGAGAGGGGTAAAAAACCCACTACAAAACAACAAGATACAGATAAATGAAAGATAAGGACTCAGAATCTGCAGCTGTTAAGTATTAGAATAATAAGGCAGGATTAGTGTTGCTGCACTTTCCTGGGGAATGAAAACACAGCACTCCTGGGTGAAGCCTGTGCTGGGAAGATTCTCAGCATGTCACACAGTACTCCTGGGACATCGACCTAGTTATTCTCACAACTTCAGCCACACGACATTGCTTAATTAAATAATGCAAGCATGTGCATGTTATATCTGTGCACACCATTTGAGGAGCCTTTTCAAAGAGGCTGGCCCTCGAGGTGGGAATTTTGTCATACAATTCTAAACATGAACAGGGAAAAGGTTACATTTTTGAAACATCTGTAATCATTTGTATGCCATATAAGTTAATTGGCTGTGTATGGATTTTAAGCAGTTCACTCCTCTTCTGTTATGTTCTGACAGTCTATGCTTTGCATTCTTGAAACCTTTATAATTTTCCTAGAATTTCTAGAAACAAAACCTGAAATCCAACTAAATTATGTTAAAAATTCAATAATGTAGCTGTTATCAGTCTGCTTTTTATTATTTTTTACTACATCTCTGGTGAAAAGAGAAAAAAGGTATCAATAGGGGTTAAGACCTAACTGTATGACTTTTAGTTAATGCTATAAAAATACTGCAGGAAATTAGTGAAAAAGCATCTTGTATTTCCCTGCATGGGAAACAAACCTGTGAATAGAATTATGGAGTCCAGTCAGAGAACCAGAGCATCTATTCTTACTAAAAAATACAGCTTGGCTGCAGGGCTTGAGGTCAAACTGAGCAAAAATAAAGACAATGTGTTATCACATCAAGAGTGTGTACAAGAGAGGTTTTCTGTGCTGGAATTATTTTGTAAATAATTTGCATCAAAATTTCAGATTTTGGTTAATAAGAATAGTATCTGTATAGACAAACACTGACTTTTTTTCTCTTTTTGTTGATTTATAGTCACTATTAATATGTAGTTATCCAGGAGGTAAAATACTTTCTTATTTCTCATTCGAGTCCCTTTCTACTGCTGATTTTCTTTTTTGCTCTGCCTTTAATCTGATGCTGGCTGCAGTGAAAGATGATGTCTTCAGCTGTGCCATGAGTTCTTTTAAATCCTTCTTTTCCTCGAGCAGCAAGATAATTGATTCCTTCTCCTAAAATGTAAACCTCACAGCTTTCCTTGTCTCAAGTATATCTACAGTCATTTTAAATAGAATAATGTGTGTCCTACCGTGGTGCAATGTACTCTCCTTCCTGGACCTCTTCTTCTTCTGTGTTTTAATTGGCAGTAATCTGACACTGAGCAGTCACTCAGGCATAGTGGGAGTATGGGATTGTGTGCACATGGGCTTATATGGAGTCTGGGAACTTGATTGTGTTCAACATCAAGCTGTAAGATACTGGGAGCAAAAAATAACTGTGACAATTAAGTGCCTCATAAAAAGTCAAGAAACAAAACCTTTCATTGTAGACTTCCCAGTACCTATCAAAATAGATTGACAACACTAATAAACTGATTCCTGCTTGTGTCTCATGTGCAACATGTAGTTATGAACATTTTGCACCATTCTCTTGCCTCTGGCAAGCTCTTGAGAAGGCTGAGTGTGCTGTGGAAATGAAAAGGCAAAGAGCAGAGGTGCTTGCTCATCCTCATCTGGGGATCAGGCATGGAGGCTGCAAGGGGCTGGGGGGGCTGTGCTGCTGCTTGTATGACTAAGATGGTTTTTTGTTGATTTTTTTTGTTTGGTTTGTTGGTTGATTTGGGGATTTTGTTTTGTTTAGTTTGTTTCGCCTGTTTTGTTTGGTGGGGGTTTTATGTTTGCTGGTATGTTTTTGGTTTGGTTTGTTTTTTTGAGTGTTGAACGTCAGTTAATTAGTTAATTTCTCACGCGTCTAAGTGAAAGACAAACTGATTCAATACATATTCACTGCATGAATCTGATTTCATACAGAACAGAAACTGATGAAGAGACCAAACATGGGCCATGCCAAAAGTCAGCTCTAATTCAAGCAGTGAAGATCTATTGAATAAGTTTGTCATTTCCTTAGACACTCAGACCTGACTCTCAGAATTGGAATGTATTTGTCAAAAATTTTTATGAGCTTTCTTGAATGTTTTTAGTTATTTTATTGGGTTTTTCTAATGAAGTATGTAAGGATGATGACTAACTGAAATACTAATATTCTCTAAGTCCCATCTGCTGGTGAATAACTGAAATGATGAGCAGCTGAGCCAAGTTCTTGTGCTGCCTCGTAATTGATCAGGAATATTGTATCTGCCACCAAGTGTTTGTTTTCTCTGGAGTGGCTGATGGCTTCTGTCTGATAATAGGATGAAATCAACCATCCAAAACATTTCAAACTATCAGCAAGAATTAGTGATTAGCTTCTACATGAGCCTAGCAGTAAATCTGCTCTGTTCCTCTTTGGTCTTTGTGACAGCAAGTGACAGAGAGACTCTCAATGTAATTGTTATGACTTGTGAGTGCCCCTGCCTTTTCTCCCTGCTATTTGTTCATTAAAGGTAAGTGCTTTCTCTCTGAGACTGGTTAAATGCAGAGTATCTGCATTTCTGGTTAAATGCTTTCAGTATCTTACTGTTTGTCTTTCTCCTCTTAGCACTTAAAACTTTCACACTCTATTCCAGTTAATAGCTTTTCTCAGGGTATATTCTCAAGTAATCCTTGAAATGTCTCCCTAAATCAGTATTACTTTTGGATTTAATATTGAAATTCAAGATTAGGACACCAAAATGTAAGAGTGAGCAGCGTCTGACTTTGTTCTGGACTCTCAAATAAATGGGCATCAGCAAGAGCAGGAAATCATTTCTCCATTCTCTGTCCTGTCTACTACTCACTCTCAGATACTGAAGCTTTTAAATCCTGAGAAAACACAAGGTTCAATGCATCAATATTTTCTTGCTACCTTTTCAGTCGTGGTCGTATTTCTTAGCTTTATTTCCCCTGAATGATGGGTGACAGGTAACACTGTGGCCTGCACCCCCTGTCCCTGTGGTCTGAGCTGCTGCAGACGCTGCTCCGTGCTCCTGCTCGAGCATCCTCGGCTGCTGGAGCCTTGTTGGTACCTGCTGTGCTCTGGGCAGGACCTGCCTGCTCTGGGCTCTGCTCTCTGTGCCTCTGTGTCCCCAGCTGGAAATTGTGAAGGCCAAAGGGAATTCATCCCTTTGGAAGCACCCCGAGGCCTGTGGAGGAACCTCATGGTGGGGCTTTCAAAGGTCTGGCCGAGCACAGCTTCAGGGCCTCCCAGTGCTTTTCTTACTGCCAGTGGGATTAACTGGGTTTTTATGTCCTCTGTTCTTGGAAGCCAGGAGCAAGGAAAATGGTTGTACTTGAAGTGATGTAGTTGCTATTGTCAATTCAAATAGGATGGCCAGAACGTGTATATTGCTGGCATTTTCCTAAAGTATGAACCCCCATCAAATGCATAATTCTATGGACACTTCTGCTGAAAGCAAAAATTTTTTGGAAACAGAGAAGAGACTAATAATTAAGTATTTCCTAAACTTTAAATTAAATTAATTAATTGCCTATTTTTGTAATTAGTCTTTCAAAAATTACATGACACTAAAGTAAGTGTAAAATTTTTAGATTAAACTGGTTACAGATATTAAATATATTGGTAGAAAATAATTTTTTTTGCTTTCAGAGGTCAGAAGTAATCACATATGGTGTTTTGTACTATATTTCCCAGGCAAAATGAAGGGGTAAATGATAACAGATTAAAAAGAAATTTTATTTATTTACATTTCCAAGCTGTTTAGAAACTGCTGTAAGAATTCCTTAAGTGATACAGTGTAAATAACTCTTTTTCATTTTTAACAAAGATATATATATATATAAATCAACAGAAATTCAGAAATATGTTTTCATTCTATAGCATAGAATGAAAATATAATTCTAATATTTTATTAGGAAGCCTCTAGCTCAATAGCATTTTGTGCAGATTCTAGTAGGTTTTTTCAGATGTTTGGATTATTGTGTTAAAAGTATTCTTTAGTGTCAAATGAGGAAAATGGCAATTTAAGACCAAAAGTCAAAGACCCTCTTCTATGAAATTGAATTTCCAGAGCCAGAAACTGTGAGCCACTTATTCATTGGAACAGGTGTTGGCACTCAAATTCCTTAGAAAACCTTCCACATGCAATCCATCACAGAGAGGTCAAAGTGGCTTCAGTTTGTGCAACTCTTAGAGGGATTTGCAACCTGCTCAGGAAAGGTTTTAACTACTTCTTTGAAATATAGATCTTTATTACAAAGAATGCATGTTATGTGTGTAATGTGGTTCTGTGCAACAGGCTCAATTCTCAAAGGTGTGTTTTTCATGGTCTACACTCTCCAAGCATACCTTTTCCCTTATAGTTTCAATCGCTACAGTAAGATTAAGAAAATCATGCTACTCTTCTTAACTCAAAAACTCCAAATTAATCACAAGCCTTATGTCAGGCTTTTACTTCTGTTGGAACAAACATGTATTTTTCTCAATTTAAATGATTACTGAAATGCAAAATAACAGATGCTTTCTATAGCATATCTCTTTAGCACCATGAAAAACATTGCCAGAAGACAGATAACATAGGGATATACCTCACAATAGTGCAACATAATTTTTAGAATTTATTTGATGCATGCAAAGGGTTGCCCTTTTCAGAAGTGGTGACTGTTTGGAGACAGAAATGGAAACTCAGGTCATTGGGTCTTACTTCCAGGCCTGTACTTGCACTGGTCTTACATTTATCTGAGAATACTTATAGTTCCAAACCTATTTATGTTTAGTACCCTTGGAAGAGAGATGAACATTTTAAAAGCAAATGGAGGTTTTTGAATGACTACAGTGGAGTCAGAACTATGAATAGTGCTCTTGCCAAGATAACTATTGGAAGACTATAATTCATAATGAATTTATTCACAGATAAAAACTGTTCTGTTTAAAATGCACAAACACATACATACACATGCATGTACTGATTTTGTTGATTATATATAAGTATTTGTAAGTTTAATGTGGAAATCCTGTTGACTTATTAAATCACTTAAATGTTTTATGCATGTGAAGCAGTGGATTTTTAGCTGTATCTTATAATCATAATGCATTTTATTATTCTGATTGAATATTCTTGAAAATTAAATGCATGGTTCTTGAAAATAAATGCATTATGAGTTTGGTGTTTGAGTGGGGAAGGTTTCTGCCTTTCTGCACATTTTTCTATCTTGATTGTGGACACTGATCCAAATTATAGGCATAGGTTTTATAGGGTTGTTTGTTTCCAGAAGTTTTAGTTAACATTCTTAAGTGAACAAAAAGGATACTAGAACTGAGCAGGTTGAAAATTCTGCCTCCTCTATTTTGAATATTTGAAGGAAATGCAATTAAATTGATGCCTTCAGGAATTCATGGGGAGGGAAATAACCTCATCGAATTTGACTGAATACACAGATTTTTTCTTTAGTTCACATTTATAACTCCCATTTATCAGTAATTAGACACACACATTAAGGGAAGAATGTCACAATGTTTTGTTTTTTTGAGAATTTTGGCATGAGAATAGAGTGCACATTCATGCAAGCTGGATTTGTTACTGACCACAATAGCTGCAAAGGCACAATTACACTTTATTAGTTCAATAATTTTGCTAAGGAGCAAATATTTGTTGTAGCTCTGTGGATGAATAACATACAACAGATTCACAGCTTCAGGGGAGCATCAGTATTCCCATTCCAGGAACAAGGACTTCACTCTCTGGATGCTCTCTTCTGGAAAAGGCCACTGGCATGGGGCAGAGCAGTGCTGGGAAAAGGCTCTGCATTGGCTTTTTGCAAGAAACCTTAAAGCTGCCTTTTTAGTGTGATGTTGCAAGAGGAAAGAGTGCAAATAGCCTGGTTCAGTTTTTATTCTGTAAGCATCCTAGCTGTTTTTGCTACAGTAAAGTTGCATAAATTTCATAAATAAATGTAAGCAACAAGGGGTGCATCTGTGCCCTGGATCTTGGTAATCCCATGTGTTACCTTATCCACATTCAGGTTGGTAGGACAAGGGGTAAAGGTTTGAACTAACAGTGAGCAGATTCAACACATATATAAGGAAGATAATTCTTTCAGTGAGGGTGGTGATGGTGGAACAGGTTGCCCAGAGAGGTGGTAGATGCTTCCTCCCTGGCAACATTCCAGGTCAGGCTGGATGGGGCTCTGAGCAACCTGAAGATGTCTCTGCTCATTTCAGGGAGGCAGGACTAGATGGACTGAACTGTTCTGTGATTATGACAGTAGATGTGGAATTAATTTTGTTTAATTACAGACATGTACAACTTCAGTGGTTGGTTTCAGCTAGTCTTGCACTGGCCTTTTACAGCCTGAGGATAGAGACATAGTTCTGAAAGGATGCTGAATCTAGTCACAGGCATAGTGGTTGAGCAGGAATGGCTTAGCTGAGGATGCCTGGGTTTGCTCACAGCTCCTTGACTGCCTACTCTTCTGCGTGTTCAGACAAATCAGCATTTTGAGGAGTTAGAAGAAGAGAGATGGGAGAGAGAAAGAATTCTTTGCTTAAGAAAACAGCGTATCTGAAACTTTTTTGAGCAAAGGAGCTGCAGAAGCACCATCCATTCTCCACGTGGTATTCCTGAGATACTGGCAGCATTTTAGTGAAAATTTTAAGTTCAATAAACAGTATAAATATGGAACATAAATAGATTAAAAAAAAAAAAGTTTTGGGTTTTGTAATCTGAACCTGGTAAATGTTGAAATAGTTTGCCTTTTTCATGCTTCCACCATTGTGTTGCCTTGTATTCAGGCTGAAGCCCAAAGTTGGCTTTTTCTAAAAATGACTCTGCCATTTAAAAGCTTGTTGCAGAAAAGGGTGGTATTCTGTCATCTGAACATCACATACAACTGTTTTAGTTCTGGAACGATCAGGCTGGTACAGACTCCTTTCTTCCCTATGCTTTCATGTCATGGAAATTTAGGTTGCTGATTATAAGATACAGTTTAATATCAACAGATTAGTAACAGAGATGTGAATTGTGTAATCAAACTCATCATTTAGTAACTTAAAGGCACGTTGAAGAAATAATAAATTCAAGGGGGTTTAGTCCTCTTAATTTTTAGGGAGGATTTTTTTGGTTGTTTTGGTTTTGGATTTTTTTTTTAAGAGTTTGTACGCTTCAGCTTCCAATGAGGGGTCTCCTGCACTGTTATGATGGTGTTTTGCCCTCAGTAAAGACAGGAGTTATTGGTACACAGAGATGCATTGCACATTCTCTGCTGCAAAGCCTTCAGTGCATGCCATTAGGTAACAGCGTGTGCTCGGCAGCTGCAGTCTCTTAGCAACCAACTCTGCCTCTTTCTTTTGAATTCTCCTTTTGTGACCCAGAGTCAGGTCTTCAGACATAAACCTCAGCCTGCTTTTCTATTTCCAATTCAGTGAAAAGGGGAATGTTTTGGGGTGCTTATGAAAAACCCAGATAGTTCGAGGATATGTCTTTTTAAATCTAATGCAGGTGTTAAAAATAGAAATAAATTTATATCTAATAATTTAATAATAAATGTATCATTAAAATCCTGGAGTTTATGGTATTGTTGATGGTGACATGCCATATAGTTTAACAGGAAATGCTATTTTAAGAAAACACATAATTAAAATCTGCGGATTTGGCAGTATTACATTTATGTAAAACGTGTACTACCCTTTTCACTGATGTAGATATTAAAGTATGTACTTTGGGGGATGGTGGTTTGCTGGTTTGGGTTTCTTTTCCTGTTATATATCTGTATTTGAAACAAGGATGGACAAAAAAGAGCATTCCTTCTAGGCAGGAGATTAGGGGCTGTGCTTTCAAAACAGAGGTTTACATTCAGACCTTTGTGAGTATGCTCCCAAAGCTCCCATTTGATGCGGGTTTCTTTTGGAGATGTTACTTGCCTTTAAGTGGAAATGTGTACTGAAAACCCAGTTCAAGAATTATTTTATTAACCTAAATAATCTATTAATTCAATTAAGGAATGTAAGAGTTACTCTGGTGAGGTGATGGTGAATTGCTGTCATCAATAATGGTCCTTCTAAACTCCAGATATATTTTATGTCTAGACAGGTCTATGGTGTAGAAGTATGATTATACAGAATATATCAAAATGCACTGAAGAGATTTTTCATAATAAGCACTTTTTTGTTGTGGGTTTTTTGGCTTTTTTTTTAAACCAAGGCATGTATAATGTTTAGAAATCTTTCTGAGCTGACAATTCTGGTCAATTCTTCTATGTTAAGCTGATTAACTGTTTCTGACCTTTCCAAGTATGTCATATATAATCCTAGAAGACCACCAGAGTTGAAACTATTCTGTTAGTTTTGACATTCCCATCAGGCTTTCTGTCTGTTTCACAAGCAATCTTAATTCACTTGTTTTTAGTTAATTTGACAGGTCGTTGTTAACATCATTACTAATAGCAAACTGCTACAAGTTACACGTGTTTTGACAAGAGAAGTCTTCAAGACACGGTGATACCCATTAATTAGAAGAGAAGGAAAATACTCATTTCTTTTGCCCAAGAGCTGGGTATTATATCAGTATTTTGGGACTAGAAGAGAGAAAAGTGTATCTTTACTTCAGGAAAAAATTTATACATTTCTGTCCGAAACCAAGTGAGAACCAAGTGGAAACAATCATGACACTTTAGTGCACATCACCATATTTGGAAAATTTCTCTTTTGTCAATTAGATCTTGAGTGCAATATCACTTTTCTATGTAGAGCCACTGCTAGTTTATCTAGCTTGTTTTGATCAAGTTTTTTTGGTGTATAACCAATTTTATCATGGAATGTGAAATAAGAGCTAGTCTGCTGAGCTCTTTTCCTTCCCCAGAGGTAAAAAGTCGAGAAGTTCTAGCAAATGCAATGCAACCCAAACGTGAGCCTTCCAGGAGAGGGATCAAAGACCATTCCTGAGAAGTCTGTTAGGTGACACATGATTTAAGGAGTCGTGTGAGGGAATAGGTGTTTTGTTGCTGAGACAGACTGAAATTCGTAAACAGTTGTGCTGGTTTTGGCTGGAGTAGCGTTAACATTCTTCACAGCAGTGGCTGGTATGGGGCTGTGTTCTAGATTTGTGCTGAACACAGACTGACAATATGGAGATGTTTTTGTTATTGCTGAGCAGGGCTTACACAGAGCCAAGGACTTTTCTGCCTTTCCCACTGCCATGCTGGTGAGGAAGTTGGGGTGGAAGGGAGACTGGGAGGAGACACAGCCAGGACAAGTGATCCCAACTGACCAAAGGGATATTCCAGACCATCTGACATCATGCTCAGTCATGATGCCTGCCCATGGGAAGCACTGAATGAATTCCTTGTTTTACTTAGCTGGTGTATGTGATTTTTGCTTTCCCTACTCAGTTCTCTTTATCACAACCCATGAGTTTTCTATCTTTCACCCTTCCAATTCTCTCCCTTATCCTGTTGGGGGGGAGTGAATAAGCAGTTCCATGGAGCTTGGCTGCTGTCTGGGGCTAAACCATAGCAACAGTAAAGAGAGATAAGAAGGTGGTATGATGTGTGGTTTAAGTGGGATCAAATTTCAAGGAAGAAGAGGAATTACAGCACAGAAGTTTTGGAGAGAAGCTTGCATAGAGGATTCTTTCTACTTTTGCTCACCAACCAACAAAGCATGCAAAAGCTAGACTGGTCTGAAGCCTTAAATCCAATATCTGATCAGTAAAAGTGATCAGATCTTGCTTTGAGTTTCCCATTTTAGTGTAAAACTTACAAGTTATACATGAAAATAGTTTGACTTTAAAACAAGAATGGAGCAAACCTTCAAGAGGAGCAAACTCAGGTAGGAACTATATGAGAAACCAGTATCTGTGAGAGTCAAAGTGTCTTTCTGCAAGGTACTGAATTAAAGACACATCCCACCCAATGTTAATCCATTCCTGATTAAACAAAAGCAATTGAAGGTGGTCTGGGTGAATGTAGCCCTTTACTGTCACAGTTATGATCAGGCCCCAGAGCTTTACTTTAAAGTCTGGGTTGTGTTTCTCAGCCCTTGGTGACGTGGGCCAGGGGACTGCACTGCACCTCCCTCTATGCCTGCATGTCCTGCTTGCTTTCTTCTGGGACCCTCTAGGTGTGTGGGGAAGGGAATTGATGTCTGTAATCTGAAGAGCTAGGGACAAAACCAAATGCCACTTTTCTGTTTATCAGAAGTAATTTCCACCAATGTTAAATGATGGCTCCTGAGCCTGATCTACTTTGCCCTTAGGAACTTGATGGAAATAGGGATCCTGACATAAATGTAAAGATGGAACTGGTGTGGAAACAATCTGGGATGGGAATTTGAGGCCTGACATATTTACCTACAGGTTGTACTGGCCTTGCCTTGTCTCTATCCTGAGAAGAGGAGCACGTATCTGAGGTTGCAGCTGTTTTGTTTGAAAGGTTTTGTAACAAAATGTTTGTGGAAAATGCTTTCAGACAGTAGGGGAGAAAAGAGCAAGCTGATGGCTTCAATGCCTACATGCTTGCATTCTTTGAACTGCAAGGAAATTATCCTAAATCATTCCTGACAATAATAGTGATTTACTTTATGTATTAGGCCATGTCTTTTTCTGACATAAGCTAGAAAGAGCTTTAACTTATTTTATTCTCCTCATCAAGTCTGTTCTTGTTGCAATGTGATTTTTTTAGTCTCTTGTTTTAATATCTTCTTTTGTCTTATGATTTAATTTTATCATTTCCAAGAAAACTCGTGTTAAATGATGCATCTTGATAATCTCACATATTATATCTATATAAGTATACACATACTATAATATTATCCTGTAATATTTGACTTTTAAAATGGAGAAAATTAACAAATCAGGGTAATGATAGAGCAACTTAGAAGAGGGACAAGCTTGAATGGTAGCCTAGGACTAGGGAGTGTGCTATAGTTTGGCATTTAAAGTAAAGAGTGACTCTGAGGTAGCTTTCTTTAGGCAGTAAAGAAAATGCCAGTGCAGCAATTTCTCTAATCACATGGATTGACATTTACTTTGAGACTGAGCCTGCCTGTTGGTTAATTAGCATGGTGGAGTCACATTGCACTCAGCCCTGAATCTCAGCAGGCCCCTATTGCAAGATTTACATTTCACAGGGAAGAAACAGTCTTGATAATGAAATGATGCTTTGTAGAGATATGTGCAAGAGAGCATAGCCAGATTATGTAAATATGATTTATCCAGAGCTGTAGCACGTGGGTCTTGTTACTCAGACAGTGATCTGTAACTGATGGCTCTTGTGATTTCACATATATGTGCTTGGTGATTGGTATTAACTTTTAAGATCATTTATTTTTATGTATGCCATAAAAGGCTTACATCAAAGTTAATATATATCCCCTACGTTTACCCCGATAGCATTTTGCGATGTTTATCTTCTCTGTCTTTTTCATCAGTCACAGTGACATTTTCAAAGGAGGAAGATCCCTACTGAATGCATCCCATTTAGCACCAAAATTCAGTTAGGGATGCTCAGGAACTGAAATATAATGTGCAGTACCTACTTCGTACCTGCTTCATTAGAGTGCCAACATTCTTTCAGCTGAGAGAGCTTCCTATTTTTTTCTCATTATCTGAAAAAAAGCAGAAAGTTGGGAAGAGGAGTTTTGCAGAAAGTTTTATTGGTACCGCTGCAGTAGCTGAAGTTTCTGAGCAGGTTCAGGGAGCCATGGTCTTCGTTGGGATTTGTTCCCAACTCGTTTCACCCATACTGCATTCCTTCAGCTACTCCAGTTACCCATGAAAACCAGGACTCAGAGCTTTGTGCTCGTCAAAGGCAGGGCAAGGTCTGAGCCTTACGTTGTTCTTCTCTTTCTGCTCTCTCGGGTTAATCAGATGTTTTCAGTCTAGTTCCATCTTTACGACATTGCATGCCTGAATATATTCTTTGCCATTTTCCCTGTGGTAACTTCAAAACCTTCATGGCTTCAACCAGGCAGCCCTTGAAGGGGATGCGTTTCTATGGAATTTATACCAGGAATGCCCTGGGCAGAAGAGTGGGACCCGTGTGGCTGCCCCTGCAGGGGCCCAATGGGCTGCTGTGAGCTGCTGCAGGTCCTGCTGTGAGCTCCTGGCAGGGTCTCCATGGGGACCCCTTCCCTGCCTGGGGCAGCAGCTGCAGGGACACACGGTGAGGCAGGGGTGATGCCTGCCTCCCTGAGTGGAAGGGCCAAACTGGAATCCCTGAGAAATCATCTGCACTCACTAGCTTTTAAATTGCTAACAAAACACAATGCTCTTCCAAGAAAAGCCTGCTTGCTCTTAACCTGAAAATTAATATGTGAGTACAAATAGTGTCTCTGTTCCATTAAAGTACTCTGGAGGGAGAAATAAGAGAATCAAACCCCTTGTTTCTAAGCTCATCACTTTGGAGAATTTCCTGAAAGTGATTAAATTGCTACATTCAAACAGAGAGGGAAAACATGCTGACAGCACATTGCTTTTATTCTACTTTTGGCAAGTAAGAAGATTTGAGTATCTAAAGTCCCCATTGCATTTTAGGAATGCAAGATAGGGTCAGGAATTGTGGAAAACAGAAGTCACCATTGTTAGTTGTTGACCTAGGATCCTGTTCTGCTGATTTTTGAACAAGTGGGCAGGCACCAACAAGTCACTGAAAAAAAGAAATTTGCAGATGGTTTGAGAATTGTGGCCACACTGGGAGAAGGCAGAAAGCTAATTAGTCTTGTAAATATGTAAAAAGCTCCCTCCAAAATAAAAACTATATTTAATTGATACCTATATGTGCATTTCTGGTTGAAAAACTATTGTCTGCATAGAGTAATTTTTAATAAAATTATTTATAAACATCAAAATCTTTGGTTTCTACCTTGTTTAAAAAGTATTATAGATTTCAGCTTCTTCCACACATCAAATATGTAAAAATCTTCAGATTTTATTATTCACCTCCCATAGCAAAATATGGATTTGAAAGTGAAAATTTTGAACTTCGATAGTGTAACAGAACTATAGAAATACATTTAAACAATTACTCAGACCAGTTTCAAATCTCATAAATTTGACTTCACAAATAGTAATGGGCATAGGCATAAGTTTGCGATTATCTGTGCTTTTCTTAGAGAGGCAGGGGTCCCAGACATCCTCAGGACATCTGAATAATTACAGACTGGTTCTCTGGGGAATCCCTGTTTGTGTATTTTTGAAAGTACTTCTGAGTAGAAAAATTAAGTGCTTTCCATTTTTCTTTGAACCCAAAACATCTTTCAGCTTGAAATTCTTCCCTTTGAGAAAAAACTCAGCTCAGTAAGTACTTCAGTGGTTGGCTCCTCATCTGAAAATACCGATAGAGCTAAACTGCAATGATGTTCTAGTGGAATAAAGGGCTAGACTCACAAGGGAAGGCTTATGATACTGTAAATTCCACTTAAATCTCAAAGAAAATTGCTTACACTGCATATTGACTGCAGGTTAACAGAAATTCATTCCGCTTTCCCTTCTTTCTCCTTAAACCTGAGTATTGAACAGCTTTTGCTTTTTAGCCCTTTTTGCTTTCTGCGAGGTTGTGAAAGAACTGCTGGACTCTCCACTACATTTTTCACATGGTTTTATGGAGGATCAGCTACACTTATGCATAACTATTCAGAGGTTTTCTTTTTCTTCCCGTGTTGTTTTCCTCCTGGAAGAGTGAAGTGACTGAAAAATGAGACCTTTAGGTCTACTCTTGCCCAATGATAAAGGTCTGTAACCCTTTTCTCTTGAATGAAATAATGTAATGTTCAGCCAGACTAATTAACATTTGCTACTTCTGATTTTCTAATTTTTCCCAGGCTACAAAAGGGCTGGTATTTCACAGCTGGTGCCAATGACAGTAACTGTTGTACCACCTCTCTTTCCTTCAGTTCATCCGTCTCATGTTTCTCTTTATTTCAGATTCTGATTGTACTTCTTGCTACCAGATTATATAGTCAACAGTATTAGTTTCCAGCTATTAAGTATATATTAATATGCAAAAATTAATGTCATATGAAATTATTCCTGACTGGATGGTACTGGTAATTTCCTATCATTCCACTGGATGCTTGAGGTTATTACAGCAGAATGTGCCTCTGACAATATGGTTGTGTATTTTTATTTTCTGCATATATGTTTATCTTGAGGCTTTTGCTTTTTTAATACACAAAAGAATATGTGAATTCTAGAATAGCAACTACAAGGCATCAGTTGGATGGATCCCCACGTGATTTGATTGCCATATTTTCACTGAAATTGTTTCCCACTCCCTCTTTATTTACTCAAGGTATAAACTGTGACTTTGAACTAAAGCAAGTTGCCTAATGCCACACTGACAGTCTGTGGTGGAGGGAGGAACTGATCATACACATACCTTTACTCTGAACCAAGATTTCTCTGGTTTCTTACTACATGTTATTTTGTATATGCTTTTGAAATATTGCAACGTTATGAATAAGCTCAAAACCCCAAATCTGAAACATGATTAATTGACCTTGGCATTACTTAAAGAAAGCCATTAGTGTGTATATCACAGGCTCCTTCCAGCTGCCACTGAAGTTTGTTAAGATTTCTCATTTCTTCTTTCTGACCTGAAGCAGGCTTCAGGAGTGACAGCGTATCCCATCCGGTTGGAATAGCATTCAGTTTAACTAAAGATGTACAGTTTTTAAACAGCGGAAGGAGAAGAAAGGCAAAATAATTTCAAGTGAAAATTACTTGACAAAATGTTCACTGGTGTTCAGTTTACAGTGAGGAAACAAAGCTATTGGCTGAGGAAATTGATAAATAACATTTAAAGCCTCAGAAACTAAATGTGTTAAAAATCTTTCCATTTTATGTCTATATTTTCTGTAGAGCAAAACAAAAATATGAAATAAAGTGTCAAGGATCTTTCACAGGAAAGAATTCAGCTGAGCACAAGTGCATGACATTCAAGAAGTTTTTAACATCTGTGACAGTTTGTTGTGTGCTTTGAAATAGAAAGCAATACTAAACAAGAAACATTCAGTTAACTCATGTTCCTCAAATCAGTAGAACTTTAGCTATGATCATTACAATCCAAACGTCAAAAATTGACAGATATGATGTTTTGCAACCCTGTCTGGTTTTGCCCAAGTCTTGGTCTTGTTTTTGATTCCATGAAAATGAATGATAAAACTCTTGTTCCTGTCACTGGGAGATATCTGTGCCCTGCTGTGGAGTTTATATCCAAAATTCTGACAAGAATATATGGGCAACATTTTCTGTCAGGAAATAATTCAGGGTAAAATTGAACACTTTAATTTTTCTTTGCACCTGCATTATGGAAAACCAAAACTGTCCATCCAAATGATTTGTAGCAGTGGCTGCAAAACCATGATTGTTCTGTTTGGCACAGTTGGTACACTGAAACATGGTGTTGCATTGTTCTGTGATTATAGCTGGGAAAGGATCTGGCACCTCAAACTGTGACAAACGCTTCTATGATTTTCTATAAGATAGTAAACATTGTATAAAAAGAAAAAAAAATGTTTGAGCAGTTGTACTAGCTTTAGCATGGCTTTAGTGACCAGCTAGTAAAATATAAGATGACAATGCATGACCATTTCTGTGCATTGTCAGCTTTAAGCTGCTCAGCCCTGCAAGCTTTCTGTGGATTTGCAAGAACTGAGGTCCAACTTTGCCATCAACCTTAATGATCTCAGAAATGTTGCTGACATGAAACTGCTGCCATTCTTTATGCACGCTTTGTTGTGAATATTTTTTCCAAATATTCTTAAAATCCATTTATTAACTGCCACAATAAAGAAAACATTTCTAGATAATGATCTAGGGAGAACAGAGGAGAAGCTGCTCTTTAAGCTGTTTAGAAACCTTTGAAATTGTGAGCAGCAAGAGGCCACAGATCTTTTACTAGCCCAGGGAGCAGCACTTGTTTTTATTCTGACAAGGAAGAATTCAGGCTGGAAAAGAAGTACAGGGGTCCAAAATATTTTCAGAACAATAGTCAAAAGTAAATTTCTTGGTCACAATAATACAAGAATATAATTTGAATGCACAAGTGTTAGTTATCAGTTGATTTATAATAATCAGAAGAGATCAACAGAAATGGTTATGAAATATGTTTGGGAAGTGCATGCAGTTACAGAGATATGTTGTTTTCTCTCAGTATTTTTGAAGAAAAAAATAAAATTTGAGGAATACTTAGTTCACTGCAAGGGATCATGTGGCTTCCAGTTTTCAAATACAGAGAGCACAAACTCTACAATGTGCATAAATCAAGATCATTTGTGCCAGACAAGTATTCCCTCTCACTTGGTTTAAAGTGAGATGATGATCTGATGGCCAACTCAGCTTTTTCCTGTTTTAGTAAGCTTGGTGCTTTGAAGCACAGGAATCATAAGCTGTGATCAACATGGTACTCTGGTTTCTTATAGCTGGTTCTGTGGAATGTTTCTTTAATTTACAGTTATTTAGGATATTTACAAGAATAAAGTATTTGCCTTTCTTTATTCCTAACCCTTTCCTTGGGAGTTCTATGGGGTTGTTATCATTCTTGCTTTAATAATGTCAGAGTAGTACATACTCTGAATAATCTGAATAAGAACAGTTCATGTAACAGAAGACTACACTGGAAATTTTAGCATTACAGTATTTTTTTTTTCCTTCTCATTAAGGGTAGTTAGTGTTATATCTTCAAATATGTAGCTCTTTTTTTTTTTTTTTTTTTTAGGAAAATTGACTGCTTTTCCGTAACTTTTGCTTTTGATCCTTTTCTCTTGGCCAAAGGAATGTTGCCCAAATGCCATCTCTTTAACCAACCACAAAAGATGTTTATGCTGCTTAATTTTCAAAGGCTAATAAACTATAATATCACAGACCTTTCCTGTTTATCTTCAGGGAGGTGATGTTTGCTTGTTTCTGTATGCTGGCCTTGCCACGGACCTGAACAACTTGTGGAAATACAGGGCTGAAAATCAGGGATTGCTTATACATATTTCCTTTTAGTACATGCAAGACTGTTCACCACAATTTTTTTATTTCTAAAATGAAGAATATTTATTAATTTTACTGAAACCCAAGCTCTTAAATGCTGTTGAATACATTCCTTTGCAGATATTTTTATCTGAAGTGGTTACAAAAGCAACTTTGGCTCTTGAATAAGATATAGTACTTAGCCCTATAATCCTGAACTTACTATCCTGACAGCTGGGGAGCTGGAGAGGAGCAGCTTTGTCTTTATTTGTGTTTCTGTCTTTGGCAACTGTGACTGGTTTGTGGTGGAAACACTGAATTGAGTATATCTTCCTTATGACCCTCTTACTCAGCCAAAAAAAAGATAAAAAGAAAGAAAGGAAATTCAGTAGATTAAAGGAAGAGATTATTCATCACAACTGGAAATTATTCCCTTAGAATTTTAACAAAATTTTAGTTTTTAAATGGTCAAGAATTGAAAGCTAATAACTTCTATCACTGCTTTGAGAACTAGAAAGATTTCTAAAATTAAGTGAATACGAGGTCATCTAGCAGATGAGTAAAAGCTTTAAAATATCTATTTTCACATAGAGTTTGACATCACATTTGGCACTTAACATTTTATATTTTCTCCACAAGATGCAAGTTCATAAAAAAATGTGCTAAGCCATTTAATACTTAGAATTTTAAAACAAAGTTCAATTATAAATAACAGTGACTCTCCAGGAGTTCAGCTCTCACCTCATACCTGTTGGCATCCATGACATTTTCAAAGAGAGCTGTTCTCTTTGGTAAATGCCTATTGGTGTAACTACATCATGCTAAAAAGACATTAGTTTCACAAATATATTTGGAAAAACCTAGGCTGAAACAGAATTCCTGGTTAAAGTTGGAGAGGAGCCTTTCCCACCACAGCTAGTCTTAAACTTGGGTTGTGGCAGATAGTCTGGAGCCATTGCTATGACTGATTTGCTGCATAGATGTGTAAAATCTGGTCATATCCTTAGTGCAAGACATCATTCCTTGGTAAGATTGTCCTAAGAAAGGAACAATTTTATTTACAATTTTAAGTACCTACTGCTGTTGCTCACTTTTTTCCACATGTCTTTCTGTCTGCATATTTACACACTCCTGTGTCTGTGGTTCTGGGGTAGCTGCTAAATGTGCAGAGGCTGAGCACAGAAAGCCATGACTGCCAGGGAACAAACTGCTTTAACCAAGTATCTGCAATGGTGTTTGGAGTACTGAAGAATTTGGATTAACACAGCCAGTTTTGTTTTGGTTGGTCTCTATTCCATCACCATCCTTTTGTTGTTTCTAATTTATTTCTGCGTTTGCAGCTTTGGAAGGGCTTTTTTTAGAGGCACAAGGAATCTGGGAGTTCTGAGAATAAAAGTCAGATTTCCTGGCTACAAGTCATGTTCCTAGACCACAAATTTTCCTTCTCAGAAAATCAAATTTTGTACTAGCTTGTATCCTTGATTATTTCTCCTCTCCTCATATTTTGGGTTGGTTTGCACAATGTTATAGGATACTTCAGAATAATGTCACAGTTGAAAAGTCTTTGTTAAGAGAGAATATTTAAAATTTCTTCTCTTGTGTGTATTTATTTGTTTTCTTAGCAAAGACTAGAGTCATATTTCACCTTTGTTCAGGATGTGTCTGATACATCTGGAGAAGAGAAATGAAGCTGGTGAAGGGTCTAGAGAGTGACTCCTACAAGGAGTGGCTGAGGGAGTTGGAATTGTTTAGCCTGGAGAAAAGGAGGCTCAGGAAAGACCTTATCACTCTGTACAACCACCTGTAAGGTTATAGACAGCTGAGGCTCAGCCTCCTCTGCCAGGAGGACGGGTGACAGGACAAGAGGACACAGTGCCAGACTATGCCAGAGGAGCTTCAGACTGGACATTAGGAGAAATTTCTTCACTGACAGGTTAAAACAGGTTGAAAAGGGAGGTGGTGGAGTCACCTGGGGGTGTTCAAGAAAGGACTGGATGTGGCACTCTGTGTCATGGTGTGGTTGATGAGGTGGTGGCTGCTCAAGGGTTGGACTCATTCTTTGAGGTCTTTTCCACCCTAATTGATTCTGTGATTCTGTCTTCCCATGACAGCTGTTTCATTTTAAGTCATAAGTATATGCATTTTTAAAGGCTATGGAGGTATTTACTAAGACAAGAGGTCCTACAGATACCAGTTATCATGATGTTAGACTGTTAATGAGGCATTGCTCATGTAAGCAATGAAATCTGTAAAAGATAGCTCAATAGGCCATGTAGGCTTTCTTTTTTATTTGAATTATTTTGTTCTTTTTTCTTTTGAGTAACTACTTCTGGACTGTTATAGTTATCTTATTAAAGGTATGTTTTCCATCTCCCACTAAAACACTAGAATAAAGTGCTTCAATACTATCATCTTCCCAGATAGTAACAGGTGTTTCTCTGTTGAAGTTCTAAAAGTCCTAATTAACATGAAATATTTTTAATACATAAATACTATCCAAGTCCTCAGAAGCAATTCTAGAGTCTGCTTTTAGAGTACAGTTTGTGTGTAGAAGGTTAAAGAGGAAATTAAAGGAGCTCATAGTCTTTTTTTTTGCAGTCAAGCAAATCTAAGTACTCAGGAGGGGTTAAAGAATCATGTAGGTACCCCCTAATTCTGCATTTGGTTTCCAAGTCTTGCATACCATTTTTTGGAGGGCTGTGCTCCATAAATACCTGTAATTTGATGTAAAATTGCATGAATAATAATGATGCTTTGCTATTCTACAGTGTTCTCACTTTTCAATGCCTCTTGGAGGTTATTCTGACACCTAGGTTGCTCACACTGTATGTGCTGCTCTGTGGAATACTATTGGTAGGATCAGAAATCAAGACTTCTGGGTATCAACTTTGAATTTCATTATCAAAGACATGGTCTTCTTTTTTAAGTTGCTTTTGTAAAACATATTGCTTATTTCTATTGGATTTCTATTGGATTTTTTTACATTCATGTGCCAAAAACTTGCCTTGAAATGTGAACTTTAAAGGAATACAGTCTTTCATATACGAATATGTTTGAAGACCTGGCTGCATTTGTGAATGGAGTGGAGATGCAGATGTTTAAAATTTGTAGTGCAGTCATTCAATAGCTTATTTGAAGTCATGTGTTATAAAACTAGACACAGAATCACTGTCCCCCCAGCTACCAGGAAGTACATGAAAAATGGTTAATGTGTTAGCAAGAGAGAGAGGTCATTAATTCTTTGTACTAATAAAGACATCTGTTTAGAAAAACTCTATTTCCCCAATTGTTCCTTTCTTGTTTATTACATTTTTAACTGTAATATATATGCATTATATTATACCATGGGCCAGGGATGCCCTCTGCATATATCTTAAGATTCAGAAAAATGGTGAATTATGTCCTGACTGGAGCTTTCAGAGATTAATTCACCATATTTTTAAGTCATTAGTATTGAGTATATAATCAAATTTCCTTCTGTGGTATGCTTACTACTTTAGACAGGTAAACAAAGTAATTAATTTATGAGTAAAAAAATCCAGTAATTAAGAGAGTGGCAAAACTCATATCAAGAGTAGTCTATCTTGCATATACTTCTAGCTTTAGTTGGTCACATTCTCTGGAATGAGAGTAAACATTTCTCTCAGTTGAACCATTAAATAATTCTCTGAATTGCTGAATTACTTCCTGCCATGTATGTGTGCTCTCTAAAGTCACACAAAAATGCTGTATAAAGCAAGGAGTTAAATGCAAAATGTCAGATGTAATTTATTATCATACACAGATAAAGATAATAAAACCATTTCCCCTTAAATAATACATGGTAGATTCATGTGAGATGTGGAAAATACACTAAATATGCTTGTGGGGAAGCAAACTCCATAATTCATTTGCACTGCATTTTCACCCATTATGAGCAAATTTGCAGAAGAGATGCCAATTTGCACCCCCAAATCTCCAGCATGCCCTCTCACTTTTTCCATTGTTTTTCCTTATTCCTCTTTATCTAGCAAAAGGAGATATGAGGTAGAAGAAAAGTAAAACATGTTTCAGGTGATGTATAGATATAAAGCATGGGACTCATGGTGGGGATTAATGATTGTGCAGGACAGCAGTTCATTAGGTTCTCTGTGTCCTGTATATGCTTTGTTCAGCTTTTATTGAATACAAATTTTTGGATCTATAACATCATCATGTTATTTTCTTTTACGTACACAGATCAAACAAGAGCTGATAGGATTCTGTTAACAATTCTTAGTTCTTTGTTTCTCTTCATACTGTACACTTTACCTGAGTGTAAGAGAGACACTATAAGACAAGCTTGCATAAAGAAATTATAAGAACCCCCCTCTGACTGAAGCATTACTTTCCTGCTTTTTCAGTGCTGTTTTCTGTGAAGCTTCTTCAGAAATCTTTCACTATATTGCTTGCAGAGAAAAAGCTGCTGCATTTTAGCTTCAGTCTTCATTATATGCCATTATATAGTCTTGGTTTATTCAAACAGGAAATTAGTATTTAATAATTATAAGGCCTTTTTCATTCAGTGGAATGTTGTTAAATTTGTTTATTAACTGCTATTCTTAGGCATTAATTTTCCACCTGTAAGTGGAAACAAATGTGTCTAGTCCGTTCTTATAAAATCCCGCCTACATTAGGAAATCTGCTCTAAAAGTCCATTTGGCTTATCCAAACCCGCAGTAACATATCCTGATAACACATTCCCAAGTCTGTGAATGGGTTTCCACCCCTGCTCCAATGATGACATTTGTGTAAAAGCTTGGGATCAATGGATGGTCTTTGGCTGCGGCAGGAGGGGTGACACTGTAATAACCCCTGTGGATCTCACCACAGGCACACCAAGCTCCTGCTGCTTGGGTGAGCTGTCCACTTATCTGAGAGGACAAGCAGTAAGGACTGGTATGGTTGTTTTACATGTTGGTTCTGTTGAAATTACTCTGCCTGTTTATCTTCCTTTTTTTTTTTTTTTTTTTTTTTTTAATTACAAGTAATTCTAGGAGTCGAATTTCTAGTTCATTCTTTTCGGAGACTTTAGACTCAAAAACGCCAGTTGATAACGTCCTAGGACAGCTCAGGTTGGAAGGAAATCTGGAAGCCAGTCTAGACTAACCCCTTGCTTAGCCATAAGATACCAACCTACATGAAAAAGGAGTTTTTTAAGCTCTCTTTTTTAAAATTTTAAATTACATATTTCTGTTGAAACAGAACTGATGATATAAAACATGTTATTTAAGTAAGCTTTCAAAACCCCCTCAGCTAACATGACTTTTCCCATGTCTATAAAATTTCAATTTATGTGTGTGTGACTTAGCAAAGCTGACAGTTGCAAAGATTTGTAATATGTTTATGTTTCATCCACTTCTTGATCTTTCATCTGATGACACCATCAGTGGAAAAAATAATAAAACAGCACTTTGAAAATATTGTTCTATTATACAATGATGTGAAAGCACTTATTCTAACCATTAAATCAGTAGTGTGGTAGGATAGATATACATTATATTAAAAATAATGACTTTTAGAAGACAAGAGGACTGGAGGGTAAGAATGCATCTCTTTTGAGTTTGAATCTCTAAATCTTTCTCTAGAAGATGTCTTCTTTTACATGAAGTGATTTTTGCACCAAATGGTGCTGTGAGTGAGATGTGTTAGGCAATGTTCCTCCTAAAAGGAGCTTTACTGTAGAAACACATACTTGTATTTTTAGAAAGGTGTGACAGTGACTTTGGTTTGAAGTACCAACATCTCAGTAAGACATCTCAGTTCAAGAATTTGCTGTGTCTTCTCGTATCTGAATATTTACCTCTAAAGAGAGCAAAGCACAGGTCATTACACATCTAAGTTAATTACAGTGTCATTAATCGATTCATCAATTGGGTGTCTGATGTGCCATGTTCCCTGATATTCCCAGAACTCTGTTAACGCCAGATGCCTGCTCTGGAGTTTGCAAGAAGTATCTTTAATGGTTCTTAGAGTACCTGGTACAGCCACAATCACATTTCATGGACCTGCTAAGTGCAGTGATTGAATCCAGCTGTTTGCAATCTGTGTGTTGCTATCATTTGCCAGCCACTCACCATGAGAGCTGGGCAGGAAGCAATTTTCTCATCCCATTAAAATCTTCTGAGATTCAAAAAAAAAAAAAAAAAAAAGATAAAAACAGAAGAGTATTTTTAGGCTGTTCCCCAGAAGGGGTAAAAACCCCTCAAAATAGCTCATCCTTATGACAGTCATTTTAGATGTGGACATTCAGATTCCAAAATGCAAGCTAGATATCTTCATGAAATGTTTGCCTTTTTGAATAAATCTTTTGAAACAATAATTTCCTGATGAAGTGCATTTAATATCCCAAATTCCTGATTATTTCTGTGTACCAGAGCCACTATTTGCACATAGATGATCCGTCCTAGTTGAAAAATGTAATTTTTTTTCCACTTGAGCAACTGCCAATCCTTTGGGAAAAGTAGACATTGCACACTAATATCCCTCTCACCACCACAGATCATCCATGCTTCATATAACATCATTAGATATATCTGCTGAGAGTATGAATTGTATTTCCTGCCTCTTTTTTCTTTGTAGTCACTGTCAGTGACACAAATCTAATAGGAATAGTAGGATATGTCTGTTCACAGATGGCTTTCTTGTAAAAGGGGAAGATGTAAACCCATATATCTCATTATGTTACTCACCTAAATGTCAGTTTTGGCTTTAGCTCTAGTGCTTTGTTTTATTATTCATAATATTAGACTGCATTATATGATACTATTTGTATATTATATTGTACTTGAAAAGCACATTATTCTAGACACTGTACAAGCTTAGTAGATAACTCCTTCACAGGCTAAAACTGAAGATCTTGGAATTTACAGTACTGCTTTATTTAACCCAAATTCATACTGCAGTGTACAACTTGAAAAGGTCTACTCATTGGAAATTCTGACGTAACACATATTCTGTGTCCATGGAGGTGTTGGGTCTTACGGGATAGTGGGAAACAAGAAGAAAAGGAAAGAGTAGGCTATTTTTTTTCACTGATGTTGTGTCCATTGTGTCCATGTTGGGGATTTTTTGATCTGTGATTACTTTACAATGATTCGTGGGAGATGCCTCTGCCCAAATTAATCTGCAAAGGAGGTCCTATGCTGATGTCATTAATATGGATTTTATTTAACAGAGCAAGAGAAACATAGGAAAAAGAGAGAGGGCAAAGAAAGAGAGTGACAGAGAGGCAGATTAGAGTAGAAAGATAGTCACCATCCCTGTGGATCCAGTGGCACCTGGATCTGTTGCAACATTTCTGCATCACGCTCAGCTCTCTGGTGGAAGGCCTCAGGAATGAGACTGGGGGCACTTAGAGGGTCTTTGATAGTTTATGACCCCTTCCAAGACATGGCAGCTGCCTCTCACGTGAATGTGCCATGTGAATGTGACCTTCCTGGGGTGGAGAAGTTTTACAACTGGGCCACTTTGAGTCAGGGAAGAAAACCGGCATGACAAAAAGCACGATCCCATCTTCTCAGGGTCTGCTAATTTAGCCCAGCTTGTAGCCTCTGGTGGTGGGTCTTCACTTCCTCTGCCTTGTGTGGACCAGAAGTTTCACCATCATTCACTCAAAAACTCCTCCTTCCCCTTGACTGGCAGGGAAAGAGTGTGAAAACCTGGCCTCAGCAAATGAGTCTGTGGGCTATGGCACCCCGGAGCCTTGTTTACTTCTTCTTAGACCTGAGATAATTGGACAATAGTACCACATTCATCTTATCTCAAGGTCCTGTCAGGTGGCTTAACTCAAAGTCCAAATTCCAGAAATCCAGGAGGCAGTTTGGGGTGGGGGGTGGGCTTTGGTAGTTGCAGCTTTTTTATGGTTTGCCATAGAGGGTAAATCCTTCAGTCATCCTCATAGTGTTGAAGACAAATAGGTTTTTTAAGTCTCTTACAGGGTTGAAGGGAAGAAGGCCTAGAGCTAGCTAATTGTCATATGAATGAGAAATAGCCCTGTAACTGTACAGCAGGTAACTATGAACCCTGCAGGTTTTCACAGTGCAGATCAGCAACTGATTGAACACTAGATGTGCTTCAACACCCTCTCTGCTGCTGCTTCAGGATGTCTGTGTGTGCAGGAGTAGTGTTGGCGAGGGCAGTGTGTGCCTGCTTTGGCACAGGAGAGGTGCTGTCTCCGCTGAATGCAACAGTAAGGCTTCCAGCAGCTTTTTCTCTAGATGATGTTTAATCTGCTGGCTATCAGGGATGTCCTCAGAGTGTCTGTTGACTCCCAGATTTTCGTTTGTTGTGCAATAGATGGGGTGTGATGTCTGACAAGAGGCTGCCAGTGCTGGGCAGTGAATGGGGAGAAACTGTATTGGCACATCTGGCTCTGGGGGACCTGACATACTGCTGAGAACTGGGCAAAACTGGGTTACCCCATCAGTGCAGCTCCTGGGTGTTCAACCCTTCTCTTTGAAAATATTCAACAGCATGAGTTGTTGAATATGATTTCAGTATATTATTAATTGTAAGTGAATCGTTTAGAAATGGAATTCTACGTAGGCAAAACTATTGGATACTTCATACTGTGCTAGGTACTACAGCCTATAAATCTCTTTTCTAATTTATGGTTATTTTTATTCATTCCATGAAAAGATCAGCAATAAAAGGAAAACAGCAATGAACAGCTTTTTTTTTTTTTTTTTTTTTTTTTTTTTTTTTTTTTTTATACTTTGCTGACTACTGGTGTATAAATAATTTCTGAAAGATATGGTTAACTTCCCTGGTGGGAAAATAAAAATGCTAAATAATTCTAAAGAGTGCAAGCAGCTCTACCCACCAACTTATTTCTTAAGATACCAATAATAAAGCTGCTAGCTTCATGATTCTACTACTTTCTTTAAATAGTTCAAATGGAACAAGAACAAGAACAGCTAAAAATCAAGGGATATCTGGAAGATATAGACTTTGTAGGGTAATCTTCTCTTATATATATCTTTTCTTTATAGACTCAAAAGACTATGATACTCCCCCACAGCATAGCTTGATATCCCATAAAGCTTAATGGCTTTTTCTTAACAATGCTTATCTTTTAAGGGAACAAAAACTCCACTATAAGGACAGGTAAGGAAGGACCAGCGAGATCAGGATAACCCAAGGTCATGGTGGAAGCACACAATAGCAGTAGAGGTGAAGTGCAAACTTCAAAATGTGTATTAATACCTGGTCTCCACAATATCCTTTTTACTGCTGCACACTGCTTTTATTTGTAAGGAGCATCACATATTGTGTGATTTAGTTTTCTGTTAACGGCAAGGCACCCATAATTATGTCTCTTTTTCCAAAGCTCTTTGAGTTCATCAGTACCCCAAGTGTCTCTGGTGAAGCATTCTTGCTGTCACAGTTGCTGTTCAAATAACAGAAACACACAGAAGAGATTTGCCCGTGTGAATGGCCCCCCAGGATGGAAGGTGACCTCTGCCTGTCAGATCACCGGGCTGGTTCACTGCGTGATGCAGCATAAGCAGAGCTGCCTTGCAGCCCCTGAGCACAATGTGTGGGGTGTGGGGTCACCCTGCAGCTCCCCTGCCCTCTGCTCCCAGGTCACTGACTGACCTCCTGCCCGGGGGCAAGACCCCTGCCAGCCCAGCTGGAATGGGCTCAGCACACTCCCAGCCCCAGCACAAGGCTGTAATAGGAGAAAACATTTGTCTTTGGAGGCACTGCTGCTGTCAAAGAGTATATTCACCCCCATTCTTATTTAAATGAAGTGCATAGTCAAGACTTCACTTGTTCTAAAAGCTCTGTGAATTCTTGAGGAGAGAAAAATAGAATAATGCTGTCAAGCTTCCCTGGCAATTAAAAAAAAATATAAAGGGATGCTTTTTCTACAGTGATTTCTAGTGGAATTTCTGTGATATGGATGCTCATATATATATATTTATATATATATATGTATGTACATGTAGGAAGTCCATGTGTACAGGGGAATAAAATAATGTTACTGGAGTTCATCATCATCAGAAAAAAACCAGAGATATCTGAATTATTTAGTAAAGGTTATCCATGGAACTGGGAAGTTTCATATGGGATTAATCTAGATTCCTCCAAGTACCCTTGTTTCACTTAGGACTAATTGTATGAATGAGAGATGCCACATCTTGGTGTTGAGTTAGTGCCAGCAAGAGGTTACAGTGTAGACTGAAATGACACACAACTGAAAACTAACACATTTTGGATATTTTATATAAAAGTTGCTTCAAGCACTTTCAGTATCATTTCCTTTGCTTCATCCCATGGAAAACAAATCAAATAGCTGCCTAGAAAAGTCAGACATTCCCAGGATACAATACTTACAGTGTTGTTACTTCTTACTGTTCTAATGCCCATGATACCTAACAGTTCAAACTGAATTTCACTCAGAGGAGATTTACAGTCTGAGGATTAGATTCATTTGTCCTCCACAACCTTGAACAAGAGAAGGTGGGGAAGACTGAAAGACTTTGAAATCTGGTCCTTTCCAGATATGAAGGTTTCTATCCAGCAGACTACTTCTTGGAGTCACTGTGTTTTAGAGCACCTCTGTGTAGCTTTTCCCAGATCTTCTGCAATTTCCACTCATGTGCAGAGACCTGAGAGAATATGAAGTTTTCTTGCAGAAGAATTGATTATTTATTTGAAAATTAAAGCTGTTATTTTTATTTTTCTTAAAAGTTGTAATAGTTTAGACTGTACAAAAAAAGCTGGTATGTAGGACAAAAGGGATTTCTTACCACAGCATCAGGGTTGATTTTATATCCCCCTTTTCATTAATCTAAGGTGCCTCAGAGAACTGTGTATGTGTCAGACTGCATTTTATCGTAGAGGTTAATTGCTGCAAAGGATGAACTATCTGTTAGAATTTTTGTTCACATTAATAAACTCTCTTGGTAGTTATATAAACATTTACTGTAGTCCATTAATGAAAAGTGTGCTAGTGCAGGTGCTGAGTATACCACAATAAAATTTTAGCAGTCAAGAGGTTGTTTATTGTACTTGGTCACATACTCTTTTGCACTCACATGTATTGAGACTGAAATGGAACAAATAAAAAACCAAGAATAAAGCCTCTTAAAATGGGAAATAAGTTAAAGGAAAGTATTTTAACCACTGTGCCTTTTTTTTCAGCGGTAAAACAATGCATTATTAATTTAGAGGAATTAGTACTATTTCTCCAAGCACACTATCCGTGATTTTTATTTTTCTTTTACGTGATAAATACTATTGCCATAAAAACAATGGAAACCAAGAACTTGTGACAACTCATTTTAGGTCTCATAGGCTTGAACGTAAGCTGAGCTGCCCTGAGAGAGTTGCTGAAAGAGTTTACTTGCTGTAATTGTAATAAAGGAAATTTAAAAACCACAATCTGTTTCAAGTCAAAAATGAATAACCAAATATTGTCTTAAACATTTTTTCCCCTCTTCTTGGCATGTTTATGTTCTTTAGGCAAGTGGCATTATTGGACTCAGGATACAGTTGTTATTTCTTTTAGATAAGTAAACCTGTGCCTCTGCACAATTCAGTCCAGTAATCCCAAGTTTGCAGTATCAGAACCTTGGCGTTCCAGTGTAAGAAAAAAAAAGTAAAAGTTAAGAATAGATTAGAAGTAGGGATCCAATCACACACATTATTTTTTTTTCTGGTGTTATGCTTCATACATGCTTAATGGGTTTGAAGAAATGTTAAACACATCAGTTGCTTTGTGCAAGGTATCTTCTCCAACTCATATTTATTCCAGAAAGGTGGCCCTTCTCTGACTGCCATGCTATTTTAGCTATTAAAATATTATAAAAGTGTAAAAAAAGTGGGTTTTAAAAATAATTTCTGTAGGGAAGTGTGAGGTGTTTAGCTAGAAAACTCAGACTAATGTCATTATTAATATTATTATTATTATTATTATTATTCATTATAATGGGGGTTTTTGTGTCTGCAAAATATGGATTTCTGGTTTTCAGTTTCCATGTGTCTCACATATATAATAGCGAGATCCTTCCTTCCTTCCTTCCTTCCTTCCTTCCTTCCTTCCTTCCTTCCTTCCTTCCTTCCTTCCTTCCTTCCTTCCTTCCTTCCTTCCTTCCTTCCTTCCTTCCTTCCTTCCTTCCTTCCTTCCTTCCTTCCTTCCTTCCTTCCTTCCTTCCTTCCTTCCTTCCTTCCTTCCTTCCTTCCTTCCTTCCTTCCTTCCTTCCTTCCTTCCTTCCTTCCTTCCTTCCTTCCTTCCTTCCTTCCTTCCTTCCTTCCTTCCTTCCTTCCCTCCTTCCCTCCTTCCCTCCTTCCCTCCTTCCCTCCTTCCCTCCTTCCCTCCTTCCCTCCTTCCCTCCTTCCCTCCTTCCTTCCTTCCTCCCTCCCTCCCTCCCTCCCTCCCTCCCTTCCCTTCCCTCCTCCCTTCCTCTCTTCCTCCCTCTCTTCCTCCCTCTCTTCCTCCTTTTCTTTTTTCTTTTTTCTTTTTTCTTTTTTCTTTTTTCTTTTTTCTTTTTTCTTTTTTCTTTTTTCTTTTTTCTTTTTTCTTTTTTCTTTTTTCTTTTTTCTTTTTTCTTTTTTCTTTTTTCTTTTTTTTTCCCCTTTTCCTATTTCCCTTTCCCTTTTTCCCTTTCCCTTCCCTTTCCCCCGAAGCCCCGCGCTCCGGCGCTGCTGGCCCTTTACCCGCTTTAGCCATAGGAGGGAGCCTCTCCTCTTCCCAAGGCGGCGCCGCTGCCGCCTGGGCCCTGGCGGTCTCTTCCCGACGATTCGCGTTTGGCAGTGTCAACCCTTCCCTCATCCTGTGGGCTGATCCACTGCAGCTTCACAGGCAGCTCCGTTTACACGGCAGTCGCGCCTGCCGGTTCCACAAACAGCGGTGCAGAAACCACCAAACCTGCTCCCCGTGGAAGGGGGGTTAGGAGTTCAAGATCGTACCTGCACGTAAGAGGGGTTCAGGATTTTTGAAAATAGCTGGGTCACATAAATATCTGCCAGCATCACTGCGTCATCCAGCTGGTATAAGAAAGAATTTTGTTTACCTGGAGATGTAGTACTCTGGCCTTTTTCATGACATCCTTCTCTTCATTATAGGCAATAAACTTTGGACAGTCAGTATTTTGGTTTTTGTCCATTAAATCAAGTTAGGTTTGACCTTAGCACAAAGTTTATGCCATTCATAACAAAACTTATGCTTTAGTGGAGTTTCTTTAGGTGGAAGGAAACACATGGCTGAGAATAATAAAATTTCTGACTACTTTGATTATGTTGTAAGCTGCTGTAAGAGAAAGAGAAATTAGTCAATCAAATTAAAAACTACAAAATAAATGCAGAAGGGAAATACATCATTACAGAGGAAAAACAGAATGGTTAAAGAAGCCTGACAGAAAGAATAACATAAAATGTTATAACATATTAAAACCCAAATTAAATGAAATTTTAGGCAATTTGACTGCATAAATCTGTATGTGAGATGTAAAGGAAGGTGCTCTTGAAGTTTACAAGTGATCAGAAATAATTTCCCGGGGTTACTTGTGCTTGGTGATTCAGCTTGTGGTTCCCTTTTGCAATGGTCAGAGGTTTCCCTTATGTTTGACCATGAGGTGTGCCATCCTCTTCCTCATCATACAGGTCTGAGCTGGGGCACTGAGGGTGAAGTGGCCTCAGAAAGAGGGATGGAGATTGCTGCTGAGATGTTACAGAAACACAGCATTCGAGTCCCTGGAATGAGAGCCCCCAGTGTACTCAAACAGGAAAGTGGGTTCTCCAGCCTTGCAGAGCTGCCTTTTCAAGTTCCTCTCCTTCTTATTTCAGTTCTAGGCCATATTATTGTTTTTTCAATCCTCTGCCATTTAATATATGTTCTGAAATCTGTCCTGGATTGTAATAGGTTTATCTTATATTATTTTGCAGAAATAATAATAATAATAATAAACCAAACAGAAAATGTCCCTCATTTTCTCACAGCAAGAGATGTGCATGGTATTAACTCAGGCATTTCTCACACCTAATATTCTACTCATTTTCTTGCATACATTATTGGATAATGTCCAGATAAAGTCATATGTTATTTTTTTCTTGTCATATGAATATGATGATAATTCCTGGGAGGAATCTTTAATGAGTGAGTAAATCTGCAACAGTGCTTATGTTTCAGCTCAGTACTACAAATTCTTGTTGGTATAAGTAGATTTCTTGTGTGGAGTCTGATTAACTGTAAGGCACTGATGATGCTTGTGTTTGCAGCAGTTTGCAGGGCAGTTTCCCAGAAGCTATTTATACCATATGTCAGTACCCCACTTTATCCCTTATTTCTCCTCCCCCTTCCCAAATATACCCTAGTAAACTCTATTAATTTCTCTTTGTTTTGGAAAAATGGGCAAGAATACCACAATGTAAATCATTGTGTATTTGTTTTCACTGTAGTAATATCCAAAAGTTGGAATTCCAGCTGTGCTGCAAACCTCTGAACTACAGGGAAAATACATGTGTCTCCTCCAAAAGACTTAACAGTCTGAGGCTCCAAGCCTAAGAATTTTTTAGCAGATGTTTGTCTTTAAATGCTAAAGGGGTTACAAAAGTCTTGATGGTTGGGCTTTAAAGGCCTCCCAGTCTTCTCAATGCTTGTGTCTGTGTGCCTGCTGATATCAGTCTGTCTGTAACAGAGTTGTGATCACAATATCTCATCTTTAAAAACACCAGGGAATGTCCATGGAGTGGATGTCTCTGCACCCCCTGCTGCCCACTCATCCCTAGGTTGGTGCAGAAAGCTGTAGAGGTGGGTTGGATTATAGGGATTTTTCCTGACTTCAAAAGAGGTGTACCCCACTGCCCAAAATTATAGTGTTGGCTTATCTTTGACCAGCATGGCATATTGTGGGAACTGATAAAGATCCAACACCCTATCTGCCAACACCTCTGAAAAGGCACTCAGTGTTTTTTCTTGCCAAATTTACAGAGAACCTCTTTTTTGCTCCTTGTATCTTATTGCTGAAGAAGGAATGAAGATTTAGAGTTGTGCAAGCCCCATGCTGTTCTTTTACTTGGCTGTTTTAATTTTGCTCTTCTATCTAACTTTAGGAAGACTGACATATTTACTGGAGCTTGCAGGCTGATGCACCAGCGTTGGCTGATGTGCTTTGAAGTTCCAGGCTAGACATCCTCAGCTTCACACATACACTCCTAATGTAAACCCAGCTGCACTGCTGAATCCCTGCTTTCATCCAACTCTGAAAAACTGGAGAGTGGGTTTGGACTGAACCCGTGGAGATCAAACCCCAGAGAAATGTTATTAGATAACCCTTGACAAAGTGAAACATTGACTTCAGTAACATTCTTGCTCAAGCGACTCTAATCATCTGAGTTTTGAACTTCTCTTCCTTTTTACCCATGTTTTTTTACTGTGTTCTCCTCTCCTTGCTAATCCTTCCTTCCTTCTTGCTGGGTCATTCTTCTTCCAGCTTGCAGAGTTGCCACCCCACTGCTGTCTCAGGAGAAAAATCCAGTCAAGTAGATAAAGAATATTCCTGAAATTAAATGCTCATATGTTATATGAGCATAGATCATTAAACAACCTTACCACTGAATAGTAAACTTCTAAAATTAATTGACTGTGTTAAGGATCCCATTAAAAAGGGTACTCTCTAGAGCATCTACTGACATGGAACTCATGTTTAAAAGCCAGATGATGTAACTTTAAAATGTTTATATAAAGATACACCTATCTGTTTATAGAGATATGTTTATAAAGATATGCCATCTCCAGATGACCTAGATGATCGTTAAGGTCCCTTCCAACCCAAGCCCTTCTATGATTCCATTTTCTACACTGCTTTTAAGAATTACTGGGACTTCAGGGTAAAAAATAAAAAATCAAAGAGGTGCAGTAGATTGCACTAATCAGTCACACCACTGAGTCTCAAAGAGCTTAGGAATCTCTAGTTTTGCTGGAATCTTTTCCAGTGCAATTGCATGCACCACTCTGTAGAAAAGATTCTCTAAACTGCTCTTAAGATTCCTATTAAACATGTATGGCTGTTATCCAAATGAAAGCCTTATCCAAGAGGCTTATGCTTTTTGTTAATCCTAAAAACATGGAAAGGAGTAAATTTTGGGCATAAATAGGTGCTTTGGACAGATTACACAGGCAAGAGGATGTAGTTGTGAGCAAGCAGAGCAAAACTTCTGGAGCAATGTTTGCAAACCTGCTGCTATTTCCTAAAGCTCAAACTGCCTTCAGGTATTTATCACGAGTCTGAAAGTTACATTCTGCTGTAAGAATGAGAAAAAATGAGCTATTCTGAAATTTCAGTGCCTGTTGCTTTCGTCCTATTGTGAATTTTTTCTTCCTCTATGCAAGCTTCCAAGTGCAGAGGTGGCTGCATTTTTCATGCTTCATTCTTCCTTTTGATGGGTAGAGCTCATCTCATTTGTGCATAGCGTAGTTAACCACCTGCTGGAGCGTACAAACTTTTTTATTTAGAGGCAATGTATTTATATCAAGTGGTCTCTGAAGAGGCCTTATTCTTTCTAAAGTGTTTAAGGTACTTCCTTCTTTACAATGGGAATGCTCTCAGATTGTTAGGGAGAAACGAAGCAACAGTGGCAGTATAGAAGCTGTTTTGGGATATAAATGGTTCACAAGTACATCTTTTAAAACTTCCTTTTAAAGGGTGAAATTTATACCACATGACTTTCACCATGCTGGAGTCCCCTCTAAGTGCCAGAATGGGGTCACCTAAGCCAAGAGTGTAATTCTAAGGTGGTTCTTAGGAAAAGAAACAAAATAAAACAAAAACAAACTAAAATTTGGACTTGAATTGATGAAACTCAAACAAATACAGACCATATTAAGCTTTACCTCAAACATGAGTAGACCAGTCCCTGTTTTCAGAAATCCTCTTCTAGAGTGTGAGGATCACTGGAGCTGGGGTGAACTGTTCTGGAGAGATTTGGGTTCCTGTCAAAGACATTTTGAGGCAGGTCTTTTGGCCCCAGTATTCACCTGTAAAATCAGAGATCTGACACCCTCCAGTATTCATGATGAACCCATCTGATTACATGAACAATCAGAAACAAAGACCAAAATACATTAACAACCTCTGCTGCTCTCTAAGGAAATTAGAGGCCAGCTACAGGCATTAGGATGTCTGCTAATCAGCTCAAGCCTGCAGAGGTGGAGCCTTATGTTTCAGAGATCATTCACCATCTTTTTTCAACTTTTTTCAGTTGAAAAAGGCAATTTCTTCATGAAGAGCTCTGTGAAATCTGGCAGGATTTTTATGTCAAACATGTTAATCTTGTAAAAAGATTTCTGAATTCATTTTAGCAGAGAATCTGCATTCAAATACTGAATTTGCAGTTTTAAAATCTATGAATGCTCTGATATTTTATGATGTCTTTTAGGTAATAAGTAAAAGACATCACACTGGAATTGTTTGCCTGAGATTACTGCAGTGAGACCTCTGTCCAGAAAAGAATTGTTCAAGATTCATGGTTCAATAACTGAATTAGTACAGTTAAGAGATAATTCACAAAAGTCACAGTCCAAATGTTCTTTGGTCATAAATGAAACAAACCAAATTCTTTCTTTCCTGCCTTCTTTCCTTTGTTCTCTGGTGATGTTGCTATTTTCTTAAACTGAAATATGTCTGAAATAAACAAATTGGATTAATTCCTCCTCTTGAAGCCTATTCCTTCTGCCCTTGGACCCAAACTCCAAGTGGAAAGGGCTTCTGTTAAATTCACATTTTTGAGGTAGGAAAATGTTTTGCAGGCATTTATTGCATGTTTGGTTCACTGCTAAAATGGCTCTGTATGGTGGAAGATTCTCCTCTGCTCCTGTCTCCTCCTTCAGCTAAGCAATAATGGGGAGACAGGGCTGTGAAGTCACAACCCACATTGTGAAAAGAGATCCCATCCATCAAACTGTCACCTTGGTTTTCTCTCCAGGGTCACAGAGGAACAAAGTCAGCTTGTGTCAGGTTGAAATAGCATTGGTAAGTGTTAGTGTGTGTGAGGCTGGTGGCTTGAAGTCTATTTATTTTGTTTGAAAGGCTCAAACAGCATGCTGCCAAGCAGAGGAACAGGCAGGAGGAAGTCTCCTTATAAATTATTACTGGAAGGCTCACAGCCAACATTTAAGATGTGAAATTATGCCATCTGCTTTTCTAGGTCTTTGATTTACTTTGTGGCAGCTGCCTGTTTCTGAGTTTTTTGCACCTTGTGGAGAAGTAAAACTTGTGCTAAAAACTATTATGACAACAGTTTCTTTAACAAAGATTTAATGCATTCTTGAAAAGCAGAGGCTGTGCAGGGGATGTTATCTCAATATCTATCTCATGTTTTCAAGACAATTTGTATTAAAAAATGTTGTCTCTTTTTACATAAACTGGAAATGAAGACAGAATCCTTTTCTCATTGTGAAAAGTGCAATTGATTGTTCTGATTTTAGCTATCAGAAGCATTTCAGAGAGGCACCAGTGGGTTTTTAATATGGTGACTCATAATGTTATTGATTTTGTGTCTGTTGGGGTCTCTTTTCTTATAATTTTGTTATTGATTTTCTGGGGGAACATCTTTGTTGTTGTTTTGCCGTTTGAAATATTTACGATTTACTTGCCCGTTCTTTGTGAAAAAGAAACATCCGAGGCCCAACAAGAGCTTTAGGAAGTCACGTGGCTAATTATAAAAGAAGAGAAAAAAGCCTAATTAGTTCAGGGCAGGCTGGCCGAGATGCGGGCGGGCACTCCTGCGAGCACCCAGGGGTGTTGCGGTTCCCGGAGCGGTGTCCGAGGTGCTCCCGGCGGGAGCGCTCCGTGCCCGGGGCCCCGCGGCTGCAGCGCTCCCTCCCCGGGGATGCCGCGGGGGCAGCGCCGCTCCCCCACCCCCAGCACCGCTCCTGCTGAAGTCATTCCGTGCTCGCTGCTTTCTCCTGTGCGAGGATTAGGGAGCAGGAGAATGGCTTTGTGAGGAAGCTCGGAGAGTGGGAGCTGAAGAGAGGCTGAACAGAGGGGCCGAAAGACTTTAGCCTTTCATAGTTCTTTCAGTCAGTTCTTTCTGAGAGACCAATTGCATGCGATACGGCAGCTGGGGGTTTTGTTTTCCTTTCAGCTGTGTACTGTAGGAGAAGCTGGTAAGGTTATTTTTTTTCCTTGTTCTACTGTTCCATGATGCTATTGTGATTGCTTTATCGAAGGGAGTGTTTGGTGAGGAAGGGAAGTTGGTTAATGATGCTGAGGGTCCCTGCATTGTCTCTGCTTTGTGCAGCTGCAGTTTGGGAGAGGCACTGTTTACAGCACAGGGGCTGGTTTCCTCTGAACAACTTTGCTGCTATTTTTCCAAAGTTGTTTAAACCTTTCTTTCGGCAAAGCTAGGAAAATAAGCAAATAAACGGACCTG
The DNA here is from genome assembly GCF_021018805.1 of Prinia subflava. Taxonomy (NCBI): domain Eukaryota; kingdom Metazoa; phylum Chordata; class Aves; order Passeriformes; family Cisticolidae; genus Prinia; species Prinia subflava. Next base: position 88,088,087 of record NC_086249.1, on the reverse strand, counting down.
GCTGTTTGGAAATGGGTAAATTTATAGAGGCTGCAATTTCTTGAAAAATCTTTTCTGCCTAATTCTTAGTTTCAGATGTTCTTGCTTTGATGTTATCAGATTTGTTACTTTGCTTAATCAGCTCCAAAACTCAGGTTTGTTTGAGAGCCTTTCTTCACTAATCTTTTCATGTTTTCAGCAGGGCCAAGATAAATTGATAGCCAAAGAAAACAAAGCAAAACAAAAGTGTATCTGTGGAAGGTGAAAATATTTGAGGAAAGGAAAAATCCTGGAGGAATTCAGGAATTAAAAAATAAATGAAGAAGCATTACTTCTTGGCAGTAATTTTTACCAGCGTGCTTCTATCAGTGTAATGGGAAGCATGTGGTTAGGCAGAGAATAGAAATGCTCTTTCAGAAGATCCAAGATGCACAGGTGCATATCCTGTCTAACTGCACCTTTCCAAAGGAAAAAGTTGTCATATTTATTGTCTTTAACAACAACAACAAAAAGTTAAACCAGAAGATCCTGGTTATCCTGGCTATCCTGTCCCTTTTGTTATTTCTGGAATAGTGACTTGTGTTGGTCAGAATCTTTTATTTCCTTTCATATTATCGTGGGAAAGTCTTGCTTGAATCGGTCTGACATACGTGAGCGCAGCTTGGGGTGCACCAATGCCATTCCACAGGCAGGCTCTGAAAATCCTGCCTGTGACTCACACGAATTGTAAAGACCATCATTACCAACAAAAGTTTCTTTTGTGGCCATTCAAAAATCACAAACAAGGTAAGAGGGAATGATTGACAACAGTTACACTACTGATTGACAGAGAACCAAAAACTTGGTCTGTGACTTACTATGTTAGTTTTTCAAGAAGTGTTGACCTTTTTCACTATTATTCTGTTCTTTCTGGTGGACTATTCCCAACTCCTCTATTGAGGCTAGAATGTCTATCTAAAATGTGTCTTTGTAATTACTGCCTACAGTCTGCATGTCTCTTTACAATCATATGCTTATTTGTTGATGCTGAAACAAAATTGAGAGATGCATTGCAATCAGACCTCCATGAAAGAATGTGTATCTTTTATATGCCTCGCATGCTTAGCTATTGATTTCAGCTACAGATTTCACTCCTATGAAGTAATGAAGCGCCACATCCAAATCCTGCAGATTTATACTCACAGTTCTAGCTGTTAATAATGGAAGGCCCAAGGATATCAATGTGGTTACTCATGTGAGTAAAGATTTGGAGACTCATTTCCCATTCATGAATGAAATGGTTTGGGAAATGCACAGTTACTATGGTTCTCTTTTGGCTTAAAAACAAAAATCTCCACAAAAACAACCACTAATGACATCTGCTAGAAGGGCCCAAGGATAGAAAAATTCAGTGATTTAATATAAGAATGCAGTATTAATATAAGGATGTGACAGCAGTGTTTTAGGAATTATAATAAAAATGTTCCCCCTCTTCAGCTTATTAACAGCTTTAGAAGGGAAACTTCATTAGTCTCTTTGTGTTGCACCATTAGATACAGCCATGACTCCTGAAATACCACCACAGCTATAAGGTACTCCTTATCTTTAAAATAAAAGTTAATTTAGGATGGTCTTTATCAAGTGTTTGTACCTACTCTTAGTGCCACTCCTAAATGATAATATACTGATGTTTCTGGTTAAGCTTCTTCTGTAGGCAAACGTAACAGTATCTCCAGGGTGCAATGTTTATTTCACATCCTCGGTTTCACTGCAAGCAAACAAGGATGCATCCTCTGGTAATTGATACACCAGTTAAGGATCTTCAGTTCTCTAAAAGAGAAATTACTCTGGTTCAGTGTTTCTAAACTGTTCAACAGCATCCTGTAGTTTACAGAGATAAAAGACATGTATTTGCTGCTACTTCTTTCCTAGTTTTCATGAATTCTAAATTTCCAAATTGTATTTTGGAGGAAAAATAGGCATCTAACTTAAGAGAACTCACAACTGATTTTATAGGTCTGGATAGTAAAGGAACTATACTAAATTTTTTTTGGCAAATAGTCCTGAAGTTACCTGTCTGAAATGGAGAATTGGCTATCCCATCAATTTTTAAAAAGCAGATATACAGGGACTTTTATATGGCCATTATTGTTGGAAAAGGGGCCTTGATCACCACCAACATCACATTTATGCATAAAGAAGTAAATCTTGGCTATAAATGTCTTTTATTAAGTTAAAGCAGAACAAAATTCCAAAGGTGGAAGAAAACATATAAGCAAACATAACATTCACTTATAAAATTAGAGCAATCTAAACATGTTCCAGCAGTCATTAGCTATCCCCTATTTGTCACAACTGAAAGGTTTGTGCAGATCAAAACAGTAATATTGCTTCTCAAAACACATAAACAGTTCTGTAGAGGAAGTTGTGAAGGTGGAGATGCCTCACTGGCGCACTGCTGGAGTTGGGTGATTTTTTGGTGAGTTTTTTCACATTTCTTGGTTTAACTGTCACATAAACACAGTGAAGAGGGAAAAAAACCCCAAAAATCAAACCCCAACAAGAGAAAAGAGTGTGTTTTTTACATTATTTGCATACATATATATATGTGTGTAAACATGAATGAAAATTTATTAAAATGTACTTGTCACGCTGCAGATTTTTTCCCAGCTGGTTTTGTTAGTATTCTTTTAGTCGCACTCTTGCTTGGACCACTGTAAGGTCTGTTGTTTGAACAGATCTGAAAAGACTCATGCAAACATCAAACATCTTCCAATTAAACTAAACACTTTCTATGTTTATTATTAGACAGAGGATTCACAAAGCTTCCACTTAGAGCTGAAGGCTGCCCATCTTCCTAGGAATTACTACCTGAAGTGAATGTCATTAAGTCAGGCTAAGCATACTCCAAAAGAATTCTACTTGTTGTTTTCTTAACAGGAGAAAAAGACACCTGGGCTCTCGTGGGAAGCTGCTATGTTGCAAACAGTAAGCAGCAGGAGGTCCAGTCTGGTGGGAAAGGATAGGAATTAGCAAGCACAGATTCCACTTCACTGCCTGACAAAACAAGAGATTTTGAATGCTGCTTCAAAAACCATCAATTGTCACTTTTTAAAAATGCTGTGAAAGTAGTCAGATACCAGTTCAGGAGTTTTTTACTCATGAAGTAATAGAATATAGAACAGGTGGAGTATTTTTGTCATATATATATATTTGCCAATGATACTTATAGTTTCTAGATATGTCTCTGTGACTTTCAAAACTCTGTGATGGAAATCTGCATGATTGCTGGTGCATCATTCTGTTATGCACATCCTCCAGCACCTCAGAATCACAGTGTGTTCCATATCCTGGGATTTTCTTGGTTTTACATCCATTGTAAACAGGAGATATTGAATTGCTGAGTAGCAGATCATCTGCAGGATGATTGGAGTGTCTGATCTGTGGGAGATTGTAACGATATATGGCTAAGGTTTGAAGAGTTCACACACATCCCACTCTCTTAGTGGGGTGTGCTTCAGTAACATATGGCCATGTCCCTTCATCTCTGAAAAGTTGTAACATTTACAAGCATGTTGTACCTCCTGGCTGGATGTAAGTAATCTTCATCTTGGAAATCTCAGTTCTCTCTAGAAAAGTAGTAGTCACTTTCCATGATAAACTTCCAGGTTTTAAGAGATTGACTTCTGGCCCATTAAAAGTTAAAATTCTGGGCAGAATGCTGCCTGTCATTGCTGATACATAGTGAAATTTCATAGATGTGTGGTCTTATCCAATTAAAAGTGACTGAAATTTTAATGATCTTTTGGCTGACACCTTGGGAAAGACCACCAGTGATTTTCTAAGGGGAAAGAACTTTTAGGTTCCAACAATACCTGAGTCTGTCTAAGCCCAGTACATTATTAGCTATGCAAATCTATGGAGATTTGCAGGAACTTTTGAAATTTTCTGGATTGCATACAGACAGAAAAGAGAAATGGATTATTTTTACTTCCATGAATAGGAGTATCATAGTTCAGTGCTTAATAAAGGAAGCTAAGGGTCAACTTGTCAGTCAAAACTGATCTACATTAGAAAAATGCAGGGGTTTTTTCCTTTATTATTCCTTCTTACCCAGTGCAAACCCAGCATAGAACCGGTGTAAGAACTGAGCCTTTGGGACTTCCAGGACTTTTAGAGCATTAGAAGGAACAATGAATTTTGACTGCTTCTACACCTCTCTTAAATACTAGACTTTGCACTTTGCTCTCTAAGTCATTAAATTGCTTAGAAATTGTTTTGAAATGTCAGTAGCTGCTGAGAGAACAATAAGACTGAAAGCTGAGAGAATGTGCAAAACAACCTGGTTGGCATTCAGTTCCAGATTAAGTTCCTAAAAATTGGGCAACTGTGGGTAAATGTCTACCTGTGATTCAGCTCAAGTGACAGCTGACTCCTCAAGTACAATTCTCTTGCCACACACGGGGATCTAGTGCCATGAGAGATGCATTAAGGTACCTCAGACACCCACATGGCACTGAGAGGTGACACAGGACATTGGGACACATTGCCTTTCTGGAGAAGTAGCTCTGCCAGGGGCTCGGAAATGAGGCCCCTGTACCGACCCCTCAGCAGGGAGGCCATCTCAGCAGCTCTCCTCATTCCACTGCTCGTGTGGACTCCATCATCAGTGGCTGCAGTGCCAGCTTTCACACTCAGCCTGCCTGCAGCCAGCTACCCACAATGTGAATAACTGCTGATTTTTAATACATGGTGTTATTACGTCACTACTGTTGAAGCAAAAGAGTTATTTATGGACTAACATCGAAGTGTTCCTGTTCATTATGATAATAGGAGGAAGAAGGAAAGTGGGAAGGAAGGAGGAAATTGTATTTGTCCTATCTTCTGAAGGCAACTACTTTGAATGCTTAAATTAGGACTCTCATTGACTTTGTAAACAATTGAGACCTACATAGACCTTATCTCAATTATTTAAATTCTGTATAAGCCCCTAGCTTATACAAGGGAGACAGTCTCCTTGAACTGATTCATGTGGCCTTGGTAAGATGCTGAGCTGGTAACATGTAGGACTAGTTGACAGAAAACATCAGGAATGACCATTATATCTTAGGTCATGTGAATATTACACTTTCCTAAGGTTATTCTAAGTTCTGCTAATAAGTGTTCAGATTAAAAGAGATTGAACCAACAGTTCATTTCAAGATATCTATCATAATAGTCTGTTAATCTAATTTTGCATGACTTCTCCCTTAAATGGTTGGAACTGACTTCTAGATGTACTTCTCTTTGTCATCTGTATGGGACCATCACCTCTGATAATTCAAACTGAGGAAAGAAATGCTTTCCTTTTGTTGTGTATCACTCACATGAAGTCCCTTTGCTGACACATCTTTAAACTTTCACATTGTTATGCATATCTATAATGTTTGTCTAATGTATCCATGTGTATTTTGAAACAGTATACATTTGCACTCTACCTCACAATTCCTTTGTTTTCAGAAAATTATTTCCCCACCTGAAACATAAATTACAACTCTGATTATTGTCTGTTTTGGGGCCCATAGCTAGAGTTCAGATGGTAGGGCAATTGTGGAAGTGTTTACCAATTTACATATTAATGAAGCATAGTTTGATAGACCTTGATTAACACAGGCTCAGTCAACATCTTAATTAGCCAGAAGCGCTTCATGAGGTATTGATGCCTGTCTTGCAACCACTGAGATTTTTTGCCAAGCAAGTACAGGTTCCTCAATAGATGTTTTCCATAGCATTGTTAAAGCTAAGACCTTAATCATTGCTCTAATGAGGGAAGTTAGTTAAAAACTGTTTGGCCATGTGCAGAACACCTGAGGTAGCACAGCATCTTCATTAGAGGGCAGATCCCAGCCAATTTGTAACCTGGATCAGGTATGATACTAAATAACACATTTGTGCCAAAATCACATTGAGCACAGAATCTGTTCTCTAGGAGCTGTGGATGTTTTTATCTGATTGATTAGTTCCACATGTATGCAGCCCCAGGAATCTCTCCACAGGAGCCCACATGGAATTGGGATAAGCACGATTTAAGTATGCCTTTGTAGCTGAGTAACCTGCTGGGCAGGACTTCATCTCTGGTAACAATGTCTCTCCTGATATTTTGTTTAAAGGCTTGCTAGTCTGCAGCTAATTTATTTTACAAGTAAAAACCAAGTTTCTCCATACAGATATGTTTTAAAATTCCTTGAATACTATCAAATATTGTTTTCAAAAGCTAGCCTGGCTGAGGACTAACTCCCAGTGGGACAATGAAATGTTTAGAATTATTCCCCATTTGATTCCTTGCTGTACGTCTTTCACTGCTGCAAAATATACACAATAATATGTAGATGGAAATGCTAGGTGTATATTTATTTTTATTTTCAAAAGGAAAATTTTGTTATGAAATGTTTGATTTTAGTGGGAAAAAGGTTTATTTTATTGAATGAAACTAGAGAATTATCTCCCTTATTATATGTTCCCACTATCACAAGTATGCAGAATAAAAGTGCAAATAACATGTACACTGTGTAATTTCTGTTCTTGCTTTCATGATAGCTGATGTAAGAGCTGCTGGTGGTGACAGAGAGAAAAACATCTGTTGTGTTGTGTGGAATTGGTATCTGAGCAAAACAGGGAGCAATTTGTGGTCTTATATTTTCTATTGTCGTCAGGCACAACATTGTGATTTTCTGCTTGGTTTCTGAGAAGAAGAGATAAGAACTATCTTTGAAACCAGTACCAGTCTTGCCTGAGTGTCGGATTCTGTCCTGCCCTTCCACCCAAAGGGATTGACATCACAGCCTCCCATATAGAAAGTCTTCCCTCATTGCAGAAATCCAGGAAAGTTTCCCTAAGATCAAAACCACTTACAAATTACAGATATCTCTTGCCAAAATGGAGAGACTTTATTAGTGGAAAAGATCCAGAAAGCTTCCTTGGTCAATTTGCCTGCCAATGTCTTGTTATTTCTTGTATCCTCTCAAAGGCTGCATTATATGCAATCCATTCCTGTAGGTTTTAGTGACAGTCTGGCTCTTAGAGGTTTATTTTCTTGGTATTAAACATTCACTTCATGCTCATGTTTGTTGTACAATCCTGCTCCCTTCAATACAGGTCACTAAACAAAAGAAGTATTCTGTACATAATTATAAAAACATTTTAATTGCATTTCAAAATATACTATAAGTTTCAGATGAATGTAAGAATTTGTATAGAATCCTTCTGTGAAAAGCAAATCTATAAGGCTATTGAAACCCTAATGTTTGCCATCATAAAATAAAAATTTCATGCCTTGAAATATGGAGTGATAGAAATTGCCTTGACATATGGAACTTGAAATATCTTAGCCTAAAAAACAGCAATTTTAATTTTTGTGGAGCCAGGCATTTGAAAAATTCAGCAGCTATCTGCAGTTGCCATATTGCATTAATGTGGATGCTACCAACATCTCTTGACCTAAGTACAAAGAAATTGATGGTACAATTTCTTTTAAGCCTAAACACACATTGATAGAGCTCCCACTGAGGTTACAGCAGTTTACAGATGTTGTGTGGTAAATGAAAATGGCTATTTGGATGAGTAACATAACTAAAGCTAAAAATCTCAGTTTTTAATGGCTAAAAAATACAATAGAAAGCATCTTATGAGATCTTTAAACACTGAATCTTGAGATGATTTTTGTATCTGGAATTTGGATTTCTTTTAGCTATGGACAATGGCACTGGGAACTGTTCCCCCTAAATCCAGAAGGAAACTTTTCTAACAGATGGTTCTAACTTCAGCCCTACCTCCTCTTGAACATCAACAGAGGAAACTGTGCTTAGTCTCTGTTTCATCTTTTGTTAGATTCATATTACTAATATGTTTTATATTATTCCTTGTAACTTTTCCTTCTGATATCCATTCTGGATAACTAATTTAAAATGAGTATTTATCTTTGCTAACCTCCATGAATCAAAATGACAGATTGTTTTGTTGTTAACTCTAAAGGACAAGTCGTTTCATATATGCCTTCTGGAGGTTGTGTCTTTCTGCATTATTGAAGAAGCTCACATACTTAGATTTAATCCCTAACTTCAGTGTTTAACATGTGAGATAAATCTCTCCTTTAATGACTTAAATTTGGTGTCATTATAATGTTAAAGTCTGCAGAACTATCCTGACATTTAAAGAACATAAAATACCATCCATACACACATAGACTGTAAACGGTTTTAAAGAGGAAACACATCTAAAATACTTAATCACCCTTCAAAATGAATAGTTAGAAATAGTTTGAAAGTGTATATTTATGTGTAACTCGTTTTTTCTCTGGGAAGTTGTAGCACCTATTTTTAACAGTCTTAGAACATTATTTTCTAAGGGTTTCTTGAGTTCTTAGATTAAATACAAAATTCAAGTGAAATCAATCAAGAAGCAAAGCAAAATATTAAAATGTCATGAAGCCATGTGAACAGCATTTTCTTAAATGAGAACTTTGCAAACTGAGTTTGCAAGTCCAAAGAGTGAACAACTGTTCTCTACAGTAGTATGGTTTTTCCATGTAAGTGCTTACAATGAATTTCAAAGAGGAAAAGAGATAAAAATGTTATGTCTCATACACAGAATTCATCATGTTGTTAAATCTCCATAATCAGTCATCCTCCTGGAAGTATTCAAGTAGTTACACTGTAATTAACTTGCATTTGCACAGTATTTTTCAGCATAAGGAATCTGTACAAAGTGCTCCCATTTTACAGACAGGAAAACAAAGAGGTTCAGTGTTTTGATCTGATTCTGGAATTTCTGAGCCTAGTAGGTCTCTAGTGTTCATGATCAGAGGTCAGGACATCTTTCACATATGATCCTCCCTACCCCATGAGAAGAGGTTTTCCCAGAACCAGTCCCAGGGAGACATACTGGGGGAGCAGGTGGGGACTTATTAACACGACACATTTGTTTTGTACAATTGTAGACATTAACAATGCAGCCACTCAGCTGTATATACACAGAAAGTAAATATTTATGTGATCGGTGATCTGGCTGGAAAAAGTAAAAAATGGGAAAAAAAAATTATTTTGTTAGATGTCTGACTCTTTCTGTTACACTATTTCTCCGTTGTCATCTTCGTATAGAGTTGTAGGCTTAGAAATGCTAGATCAAATTTAAAAAATTAAAAGTGAAAAAACCCAACCAACCAATGAACAAACAAACAAAACATACCCTCCAAATACACCGAAAACCAAAAAACCCCCACCAAAACCAAAACAAAACAACAAACGAAATGCTGGGAAAAAGCAGGCAAAAAAAAAACCCAAAACCAACCAATAAACCCAGCCAGCTGTAGCTGATACTGTTCAGCATGAAAAATGTGGTGTTAATTCTATTTTTTTTCTGTAGGAGATCATTAGAGGGCTTTATGGTCTTTCCAGACCAGTACAAAGACATTCGATATCTTGATGTGTCTCTATGAATTTGAAAGATATGACCTCCATAGGGGATACTACTGTTGGTTTTACAGCATTAATGTTTTCCTTCATTTATTTCTGCAGAATACCTGCACCATCTTTTAAAGTGGGAATTGCCTGGGGTGACAAATTGAATCTTGAATCTTTGCACCTGACGCCACAAGAGCCTATAAATTAGTCATGGACTAGGAAGATACAATCCTAAATGTTTCTATTTCTCATAGAAAAAACAACCCTTGGGGTCACTAACAAAGAATGAAAACCTGGACTTGTTAGCAAGAAAGCAATTAATTATTTACACACATGTGAGTATTTGCCATTAGCATCTTTAGAATTAGCAATACTTGTTCTGCTAGATTTGCTTCTGCCCTTGAGAGTGTAGCTGTTAAGAAAAGGTATTCATCGACCCTTTTTAATACTGGGAAAAATAAGCAACAGAAAATATGGTTCTAAAGCAGGGCTATATGTGTCCATTGCTTTCAGTCTTTCAAAAGAAACATAGATTAAGCTATCTTATTGAAAAGCTACAATAGTGTGGAATCACTGGTAGTGACTGTGCTATCCCCATATGGTAGTTTATTATTCTAACACATTCATGGCCAGGATGAAGCAAATAAATTATTGAGTGCTGCGAGTGATTTCATTTTTGTATGTGTGTGTGTGTATGTATGTCATTATTAGAGCAAACACTAGAGGAAAACCTTGCATCCTCATGTGACTCCCGTGGGGAATCTTAATGCCAGTCAGCCAGGTGGAGCTTCTATGTGCTTTTTTTCTCATTCACTGCCATCCACGCATCCATCATAATGCCCTGAGCAGTTTTCATCCATGAAAACTCCTTGCTATAGCAATATATAAGCTTTGTAAATAAAGTCTGGCATCCCTGAGGGGAACAATATTGACTTCTAGGAATTCTCATATATTTAATCTGTTTTAAGGCCTAAAAAGTGTATGTCTGTAATAAAATATTTTAAGACCTTTTTGTCCAGGGAAATTTTTTCCGTGGCAGATGACCCACAGGACTGCAGCGGATATGAACATTTAGGGGTTTCAAATGGATGCCGTATGATGCAGGAATTTTTTAAAAATTACTCCAAGGGGAAAGGACCCCACCCCCATCCTCCTCACCCCCAGTATCTGGGCAGTTTGGAAGCATAAAGGTCCATGTTATCCCAAGGATCCCAGATACAGGGATATATATATATATATATATATATCCAGATATAGGCAGAGTACTCCCAATGGCTACAGCCAAAGCTGCCTGTTTGCATCCAAGTGCAGCATTTTGGTTTTCAAGGTTAACTAGGATATGAGAGAATAGAATAGTGTTTTGTATAGCACCTTTTATATAGCACTTGTTACTGCTCAAAGCACCTTACAAGGACATAAAGGAGATAGTGCTAGCGCAGGGAGCATGAAGGAAGGCTGAGAAGGTATTAGGTGCTTAGCAGGAGATCACAAAGCATTTCAATGAGCAGAGCTTGATTTACTAAAAAAAGCAATAGTGGCCAGAAATACTGATGATATTTTTTTTTCTGCTTCCTCTTTCTCCCTGTCTCTTAGATGCATAATAGATGACACCAAAATTTTGGGAGTTTTTGATCCACTGTCTTAACGCTGTTGACTTCTTCCTTTCCCTCAGGCCTTTTCTTCTGAGCATTCAGCAAGACCTGGATTTAGTTCTGAAAAACAAAATGTCTTCTCAGCTTTAGCCTTACAGTATGAAATGCTTTAGTCTAGTTGTGCTGACATCATACACAGAGCTATGTAGTAGGATACATGCAATCATTTGGAGAGAAAACCCTCCTAAGCAGCTACTCAAGGTGGGCAGTTTTCTAGTACCTTCTTCAGGCACCTGTGCAGCCCGAGCAGAGACATCTGAGTTGGCTCTGTCTCTCCACACTCAGGACTCAGGGGTGTGTGCCTGACCTGAGCTGATAAATCTTGTGAGGAGCTTGAATTCAGATCCAGTAGACATGCTCCACATTTAGCTGGAGCATAGCCCTGTCTTATGAGTGCTTCCAATATGTTGGACTCCTCCTGTGTTGCTGCTTGCCATGGCCTGGGCAAACCTTCTCTGTGCTACCCTAATTCAAGTCCCCAGTAAGCTGAACAGCAAGGTACGTGGATCAAGCTGCATGGAGCAGTGAAGACCTGCCATAAGAACCCAGGCACAGGGGAAATGCTGGGCAAGCAGAGTCCTCTGTAAGGCTCAGGGTGAGATCTGGGGTAGCTGAAAGGAAGCAAGAGTTGATAAGCCTCTTGAGTCCAAATAAAGTTAAGTTTTTAAGGCAAGAGGGTCAGTCATTGTCTGGAGATAATGTATTTAGCCTGAAATTCCTGACTTCACCAGCTGAGCAATTTTTAGAGCTTGTGGGTTCTTGTAATCTATTTCTGATGCAACATGATAGTTGCATGTGCCTGTAATTTCCCCTCTAAATCAATTTGTGAGTAAGGTTTCTTGCAGAGACTGCATACTTCTCGTTGTTTACAAGTCTCTCTTCATATTACTGACATCAAAGTTGGATTTATCTGATTATATTTACTTAATTGTTTAATTTGTTAAAGCATTTAATAGAAGGCTTCTGGAATTATATACTCAGGTTTTTCACTATAAAAGTAAACAACGACACGTGTATCTGTCTGCTACTACACTTGAAATGATAGGATTTGATTTGGGGCAGTGCCAGGAAATTATGACTTTTGTAGTCTGGGTGGAACAGCTTGGATGCAATCAAGGATTTTCTTGCTGTTTATTCCCTGCCTTACAGTACACAGGATAATGGGAGGTATTCTTTAGTAATTATCATAATAATATTACATACCTGCAAGCATTCATACAGACATGCACACACTACTTTTACCACTCTTATATCTGATTATTTAACAGCTCTACTTCCATTGATTCATTGGATTGCTTTCTTGCTTCCTTGCTTGCTTTTTATACATATATATGTAAAACTCAGTTTACATATTCTTCCTGCTTGTTGCCCTTTTTTAGGTGTGGGTGAAGGCTACCAATACTGCTGCCACAGGACCCAGGTTTTTTAACCATGCAGTGACTGGGACCCATTTTGCCTCATTAACTCACCCATGACTCCTTATTAATCTGTAGTTTTGCACTTTGGTGTTGCAGTGGGAGCCGAAATAAAAATAAAATTAATACGTATGATAAGAAGCCCAGAGGTTTCTAAACTGCAGTGTTTTAGTTAGATTTAAGGGAACAATTGCCTTGTTTTTCAGATCATGCCAGCAGTCACAGGCAAAAGCCATCTCATGAAGAAACAGTGGAGTGGGGTCAGGGTACTGCTGCAAGAGGAGGCACTGGGAGAAAAAGAAAAGCTGAAAGGAGGTCAAGGCAAGACCTCTGGGAAAAGGGAGTTGTTGTCTGCTCCAGCTGCTGAGTGAAGGGGCATGAAGGGCCAGATGGGAAGGAGCAGCTTTCCCTGGGCATAGCTGCCCTTCTTTGCTCCTGAGGGGAGCACTGGCACCTCCTGGCAAACCAGGAAGCGAGGTCGAAGTTGCTCTCCTGCTCCCACCATCTGCCTGCTTCCCTTATGTGCCTAGAGCTGGCTGTCATGGTTTGTGTGCTCTGCTTAATACTGGCATAAAAATGGAAAAATGTAACCCCCAGAAATGTATGCACATATCTGAAGAGTCTGTCAGTAGGGCCACAGGGTAACTCAGCAGGGCAGGTAATGAATATCTTAAAATGCTGATAACATTGACTGTACAATTAACTGCTTTTTCCAAAAGGCAATGCATTCAGGATCAGTGTGGTCAGTGTCTTTTCAATACCTGCCCTTTCAAACAGCAAACAGGTGTGGGAAACAGGATAATTTGTGGGTTTTCTTCAGAGAGAGATTTCTATAGTCCCTTCCTCTTAAAGAGATTGCAAAGCCTGAACTAAAACTGATGAATGCCATGGAGTCAGCAGACTGTTTAAAGCAACAGGTATTTAACCTGAAAGCTACCATGCTTTGCACAACCCCCTGCATAGGAAGGGAGATTGCAGCAGCCCTTCTGGGGGTAACAAGACATATTATCCCTTCCAGGAGCTCTCTGCCTAGGCTGGCATATGCACAAATTGAGGTCTTTTTCTACCTGTAAAGGAGAGCTAGCTTTCAAAAAGCATTAACCTCCTGCCAGACTCCACCTCTTTCACAATCATAATATTTTAGGTTAAAATCATAACATGTTAAAGGCAATTCTGCATTCCTTTTTTCTAGCCTCTGGCTTTCAAATTGTAGGGGTTATATTCAGGTCAGACTGTCAGCTCGCTCTCTGTAACAGTCTAAAGGCTAAATCCCTTTTAAAAAAGAAAATAAATCTTCAGTTCTCACATAATGACTTGGTATCTGGAGCTGAGGCTTCACAGAAAAGATCAAATAGCCTAAGCCTAGTGACAGAACTGTAAGGAATAGCAATGCCTCATTATCCCACAGAGCAACATCTCAGTTATAGTGGTTCTCTGAGACAGATGACCAAGAATATCTATAGTCCCAGTGGCAGGAGATGGTACTGCTCCTGTGCTGGCTCTGTTGGGGAGTGTTGCTTGTGCTCCAGATTTCTGTATTGTTATAGCTGCTCACTCAAGCATTGCGGGGTTAATTCAATGGTTGTGGCATGTAAAATGGTAACAAGATGCGAGATGCTGTGCAAAAGTTAATGACTCATGGGCACAGATGGGGCCAAAATTGGTTATGAGTGGCTGCTTGGCATTAATTCCCTGGAAAATTCGAGAATAGAGGTGGAGGGACAATACAGTGAACAGCTTTTTCTTCCTTGGTGATCTTCCTTGAAAAGAGAGCAGGACCCTTGTCCCATTTGGACCCAACCATGAACTCATCTCAGCCTGCACACCCTTCTCCAGCAGCTGCAGCTGTGTTGGAGCAACCTCAGTGCCTGTGCTAACTGGATAAAAGCATTTCCATGTGCTCTTTTCATTCACAAAGCACATGTCCCTCCCCACGGCCTCCAGTGTATCCTTATTCCCTTGAACTGGATCCAACTATTAAAGCCTGCTATGTTTAATTATTGCTAAGTCTGGGAGGAAATAAAATCTTACAGTCATTTTACCATGTTTCAAGACAGGTAGGTGTAAGTCACAAATGTGCAATGAGTAACAGGAAATTCAGAAGCCATCAGAAAGCAGTAATGTGCTCCAAAGACAATGATCATAAAACTTACTTGTGCTCTTCTCAAGCATGTGTGTGGGGTTCTGCAGTTCCTGGCCTGAGGAGTGTCACTCCTCAGCAAGGATATCTCAGTCAGGACCTGAGCAGGACAAACTCGCCTCAGGGCGTGGCATGGTAACACTGCAGATGTTATAAACCAACCCATGAGCAGGTAGATTGCTACCGGGAGAATTTGTCCTAAAATTTTTAAATCCCCAAGATTTCAAATTAAGTGAAACAGAAGAACTTGACTTCAACCCTTTTACCTACTATATGCAATTTATTTTTTTTTTCCTTGCTTGCTTGTGCGTACAGAATGAAACGCATGTGGGGAAGTTTTCCCCATTATATATACCCCTGTTATCCCTCTGCTTTACTTCTCCCACAAGTTTCTGATTTTGGGGAGATACTGCATTATGCATGAACCAACCACTGGACATTACTCTTTGATTCAAATGGAGCTTTTTGTGTATATATGTATACTCATTTTAACAAAGGTATGTCTGACAAAAGCCATTGCTTTCTTTAAGTAATGCTGTAGCAAAACAGCACCAAAACAAGAAGAAAACCATTCAGGCTACACTAAGGGTCAATGCAAAGAAAACAGTACTGAAATGTAGCTGTTCCTGTGGGAGGGCTGAAGAAAGAAGTGTATTTCCTTCAAATCGAAATTCACTGAAAAATTGGTTTGCAATTTAGCATCATTTTCTCTTCTCCCGTTAGAATATCCATGATGATATCTGGCAGCCACAGCAGCAGCAGGCAAGCTCCACTATGCTCTGGTTTTGGGCTCTCTAAAGTATCTACATATTTGTTGAGAAGCAAATAATCAAAATAGAAACCATGGCTTACTTTCAGTTTTGCACTTTCACTACATGCTTTTTGACATTACCTTTTTTTATTAACGAATTATTTCACTTTTCTTCTGATTCACAATCACATTACTCCTTCTTCTTGTATGAATTTTTTCTGTGAAGGTTTAAAGACATTTTTCTGCTAGAAAGCCCTCCTATCTTTTTGTTTCTAAAGCCTTTTTTTAAAGTCTTTTGTACTACATTACTAGGAAAAAAAATTGCTAAGAGATTGGAGAGATATTTCTTGGAAGAGGACGTAAAAAAGCATATATTCTGTTTTGTGGAGGATGATACACCTAGTGATGTAGTTGGAAGAGCTTAACTGTTTTTTTCACATGGAGATGAAACTGTTTGCTAATGCCTGTTGACAGTATGTGTTGATGACGCTAGGCTTCTAGCCTGAGCTCTAGCAGATGATGATAAATTCCAGACTCTAATCAAACATCTTTCAGAAACATTAACATTTGCTAAACAAACATATTTTTCTCTTCGCTATTGCATGTAATGGATGTTTTTAACATTGTTTGCCAGTCTTTTTATAAAGCATAACAGATGGCCACTGCTTCTAATGAAATAATTATATTACTTAACCCTTTCCTTGGGAAAGAAGAGGCTTGGGCTTGCAGCCGCCATCATATTTTCTATAAATGGCCCTGATAACAAAGACAAAGCTTTTGGTTGAAAAATCTATTGACAGTTTTAAATGAAAGAATGGCTAATTCTCTCAGGCTTGATTTTCACATTGGTCACCCTCTTTCTCTTTATAAAATGTGACAGGGAAAGTTTAATCCAAAAGTCTGTGAGGAAGCACAGAGCTGTTAAGAGCCAGCTCAGTGTGATGAGGTAGATCTATGCTGCACTCAGATCTTAGCAGTGGCCAGGAACCCCCTCTTCTTGATCTACTTGATGATACAACTGCTTGAAGAATTTTAGGTCAGTATCCCCCGTGTCCTATTTGTGTGTTCTTGGTGACATGCTAAGGCAGCTGGCTGAGGTACTAAAGTATTATTGAGGTACTAGACTGGCAGGTACACTTATGTATGCAAGGAGCTGTATGTGGTGTAGAGTGGTCTCTAAAATAGGTAAAGTTCAGGCTCCCAGGTCCAGTGTTTGTGAAATACGGGCTGGTGAGCTTAGTCTGCTCTCTGAAGTCAATATTTGTCCTGTTGAGAACCCAAACTCTATCAGAACAGATTCACTGGGAGTGTTCAGGAGCATTCTGGCACGGTGGAGTCCTTTTGCAGCATGCTGCTGTACATACATGTGAATGGCAGATGAGGACAGACTCCTCAGATTCAGAACACACTTGATTCCTAAACATTTCAAGAAAGTATTTGGCCTTTGACATTGATGACATACCAGAGTTTGCTAATAATAGCATGCCTGAACTTTTGTTAGAAAAATAAGCACATCCCTCAGCAATTCCCACACTCCTAGGTTAAGTCACCACAATATCATATTAATGCCAGGGCTGATGAGATACAGAGAAATATTAAAACTTCAGTTGAAGAAAACTTGTTCTCATTTAAGAGGTCTTTTTCATAAGACTGAAAATAAAAGCAGTATGGTATCAGCTAATCATTTGTCAGCACCATTGCTCTTGGACACACGTAAGGGTGGCAGGATGTTCTTGCCCCACTGTCTTGCCCAAAGCTGCTAAAGTTCTGCTGAATTATTGTGGCAAATGCAGTTTCACTCACTACCCCTAAATTAAAGGAAGTGTGAGTAGAAGGAAGAATTAACTGAATTAAGATAGAGGAATTCCTAAGAGGAAATATTGTGAATAGATGAGCTTGGAGACGAAGTTTCATCTGAAGGTTAAGCCATATTGTTTTTTGCACTGGGGGTTGGGAGGGGTTGTTAAGATCAATAAATCTATCTCCAAGAGGAGGTCAGTCTTGGAGATATACTTTTAGGTTTGCATGTTTTTCAAGCACAGTGGTAAGGACTCAACCTGTTCACATCCATAAATAATATGAAACTGATTATACACAGAGGTGGAAATAGGAGGATATATGTCAAAATTTCACAATATTTACTATTTCTATATCTAGGAAGAAATGAGAAACAGAAATCTGAGTGTAGATAGGGAGAAAAGTTCATTTCATTATGAGGAGACCTGGTTTTAGCATGGATCTTGGAAGATGTAATAATTAGCGGAATAATGTTGTTTCCACTGAGTCATTATATATGATAGCTGTCCTGGTATTGAACACATTTCTCATCTGTCTGGAATTGACATTCAAAACTTGTTTTTTTGTCTGATACGAAAATTCAGTGTTTGTGTTTGCTGCTTACCTCTTTTGAAGGGGAAAAAAAAAGAGTACATGTTAAATTAGGAAAGACAGAAAGAATATAAAAATGAGCAAGATAGATTGATATCCATATATTTCAAGTGAATAGTTTGAGTTATCCCAAGGTTTACTTACTGGTGTTTTTATCCCTCCCTCATGCTGACTGTCAGGATATTCTGTTGCTATAGTGGCTAGTGTGGAACACACTCTGCAATAATGGTCAGAGTTCAGTGATTTAATTTAATTTTCACAAGCAGAAAGCTGGACCTTAACAAAAACTCTCGTGTCCCAAGGGGGTAGGCATATGCTGGGAAGAAAATGTATCACAAATTTCAAGTATGCAAACTTGTGGCCTTTTAAGACTCTAAGTATAGAGGAATTATAACACAGAGACTTCATGGTGAGAGTAATGCTGGCGCATAAAGTGTAACATAGCAACTCCTGGAATGCAGCAATAGTGTGCTGCAATAGTGTGCTTCCTCACAGCCATTAAAGCTAGGTGAAAAACAGTTGCTGGTGTGAACCTGTGCTGTCTTCTCTTTGTGGAGAAATCAGTTTTAACATCAGAAAAGTTTAGAAGTGGAGTTGATGTCACCTTAAGAAGAAGTGGATCACACAGTGTTATAGATGCAAAAACTGCCTGCTGTATGTGGCTTTTAAAAATATATTTTATCGTTGCCAAGTTTGGAGCTGAAGCTTACCTGAGAAGTAACCAAAAAGTGTTCAGGTTTTCCCTGCAAATGGAAGGTTTGTGCAGTTTCTACCAGAAGCCTGCCAGGGGGGTTCCTGCTGCTTCCCGAGCCGCTGGATCTGGGAGCGGTGCAGGCTGTGCTCAGCCGGGCGGACTGGGACAGGGACAGGGACAGGCACAGGCACAGGGACGCGGACAGGGACAGGCACAGGCACAGGGACAGAGACAGGGACTGGGACAGGGACAGGGACAGGGACAGGGACAGGCACAGGGACAGGGACAGGGACAGGGAGCGGCGGCCGCCGGGGCTCTGCCGCTGTCACTCGTGTGTGTGCACGAGTTTGGGATACATGAGCTCGCTGTTCCATTTTAACAACGATTAAATGTGCAGGTTCTCAGGCATCAGGACAGGGAAGTGGTGGAGTCACCATCCCTGGAGGTATTTAAAAGTGCACGTGGATGCCTACCCTGCATAGGGACAAGGTTTAGTGGTGGACTTGGCAATGCTGTGTTAACAGCTGGACTCGATCTTAAAAGTATTTTCCAACTTAAATGATTCTATGCTTGTAGTTCCTCCTGTTCCCATCTCTTGGTCTCATAATTTATCACCCATCTACCTTTTAATGTTTATTCCTGCACTGTAAGTGCCACAATTACCCAAATATTGACACCAGTGACAGAATCTTTATGATAGATGACGTCTGTCTTGGTAAACAGAGGATCAGCTGCAGGTTTGAACAGATTTCCTTAAAATTGTTAAGCCTTCTGGCAGATGACTTCACCATCATCTCCAAACTTCCCATGTCAGGTTTGGTGTGTGCTGAAGAAGGAGGAGGCAACAAAAGCCTTTCTTGCACTTCAGAAAGGAGCCCAAATACAGAGTATGGATGGGTTTATTTTGTAGGTAACAAAAGTGGTGATTGTACAACAAGCATGACAATTTTACTTCAGCTAACTACAGTACAAAAACTTGCTGAATGCTTATTGTTGTATTTGCAGACTGGCTTCATGTGTACCACATGTGCTTATTGTTGTTGCATTGTGACTTCAAGCTTTTATGAAGTGACAAGCCACATATTAATAGTTTTAACAGAAAGTTCTCTAGTTGTTAACATGGTAACACCTTGCAAGAACAACATGTTATGTCCATTTTGCATTCTAGAAATATGCAGCATTCTGCACTTCAAAATACATAAGGAAAGTGTCTGTTTAGTACTCTAGATCTGCTCAATATATTATCTTCCATGAATTCCTACCCTGTTGCTCAGACCAGCTATAAAAATTTGCTGCCTCAGACTGCAAAACATTAATTCATTTCCCAGGAATCTCTTTGGATACAAGCTGTGAGAACAGGTCTGGAAGTTGCAAGCACATTTGCTCTTGCTCCATCTTACTCCAAACTGAACTGATTACCAACACTATTGTAGTAACAGGTGCTCAAATATATCCAACTTGTTATTAGCCAAGCTTGGAGGATTCTTTTTGTTTTCTCTGACCCCAGTCAGGTTATCAGTTGCATATGGATGTAATCCTACTCATATTTACCTCAGTAAAATTGGGCCATTTTAAAAATAAATGTGTTTCATAATAGCAGGGTTCTATCCTATGACTGTATCAAATGTCAATGGAAATTTTCAAAATAAGGTACCAGGTAACATAATGATCACAGTGACCCAAAGAAAGTCAAAACATCGGTGTTTTGATGATAATAAAAATTAGGAAATTTTATGTTTATTTACATTCTATATATCCTAACAAACCAAGTCAAATTAAAATAAGTTAGTGTTAAAGTGTGTTAAA
Organism: Prinia subflava; assembly: GCF_021018805.1. Taxonomy (NCBI): domain Eukaryota; kingdom Metazoa; phylum Chordata; class Aves; order Passeriformes; family Cisticolidae; genus Prinia; species Prinia subflava. The sequence goes on along the minus strand of NC_086249.1, from coordinate 88,067,846 downwards.
ACTTCCCATTAATTGCATCACAAAGAGTATAAACAAGTATAAAAGTTTGAAATTTGGTGCCTTTACAATAAATCCACTCAACCTGCCCTTGTAAGTAGGCAGTGCATGAAAGCATTTGCCCATGAGTAATATCTTAGTAAGCTGTGATTTGATGTGACACATTTTCTCCCCAATTTGCATACGTGATTATAGACTTCCTAAATATCACCTTCAGATTCACTGGCAAAAATGTAACCCATCTGAAAGAAACACTGGATGAAATGTTGGTGCTGGGACAATCCCGGGTCTGTGTCCAAATCTGAGACAAAGAGTTCAGACCATTAAAAGCTATATGGTCTATTGCCATGCTAATGTTTTGTTCTTTGTTTAGAGCAGACTTTTAAACTTGTTTCCATGACTCATTAAATCCTCTGAAATAAAAGTTCTCACAATTCTAGTACAGTGGAGCAGTTATTTTTGGACTTAATTATAAACAGGCTAGATAATGAGCTACCTAACTTGTGCCCATTTCTGAAGAAGGAAAATGTTTAATGACCTCTCCTTTCTCTAAACAGTATCAAAATCCACTATATTTTGTAGTTAAAAGAGTGGAAAGTTCATGAAAAAATGAAAGGGATGCATAAGCAAATGCCTGTTGGGCAACTAATATTTTAAATTAGAAGTAAGAATATGTATTTTGTGAACCTACTAAGTATGCGGCTTAAGAGAATATCGTAACCATAGCAACCCCTTATCACCTGTTCGAGACGCTGCAATGTCTCCATGAAATGTGCATCAAATGCCCTGCTAATATTTGTAAAATACTGATAATATTAGCTCTTGGAAACGGTCACACTGAAAGACAAATGCATAAAAATGCTTGAGACTAAAGATGTCCTGTCTATTATCTGATTTCTCCTTGCCCTTCTACTTTATTTTTATATATCAGTTTGATTTTTCAAAAGCAAAAGATTAATAGGTTCAAGAAGTGACTGGAGGGAGAAGGGTGGTGGACACAGATGGCTGCTCACCTACAGCATGACCATAATAACCACTCTCAGTTAAGTGTGCTGAAGGCTTTAGTGGCTCGTGGTGGCCAAACAAACCCTACATAAAGTGAAAAGTTTCCCAAAAGGATTGAACATGAGAACTCACTGGAAGACACCCAAAATAAGGTAAGTACAGATCCCCTCTCTGCAGCAGTTGTCAATCTAAGAAGAATGTGACTTGTGCCATTTACTTTACTTACAGGATTTCAAGTCACATAAAGCTGTAACAATAATGATTTTTCTGCATGTAGAGACAGCTTCTCTTGTTTTAGATGTTGCATTTCAGATGGTCTCCCCTCTTTTTCAGCTTCGAAGCTGCAAGTGGTCAGAGCTTTATACTTATCTAAGGTCTAATATGAGAATAAGACAGGTGAATTTTTCTGTGGTGTTATTTCTGTGCCCTACAGCCTTTAGGGCTAAGGATGCTGGGATGGCCTGGAGAGCTCCCCTGCACCACCTTTTCCCAAAGGGCTTTGTGCTTTGGCCTTTTTTGTGGTATACTCTGTTTTTCCACACAATTAAATACTTAGAGAAGCAGGTAGTCCCAGTGAATTACGAGTTCCTGTGACAAAAGAAATATGGAAATTGTGCTTAAATCAGAAGCCTTTCATTTTTGAATCCTTAGTATGACTTTTTTCTCTCTCACTTCAGTCTGAAGTGCAGTACACTGTATATATGTGCTCCCACTCTGAATAGGTACGCAGAAGGAGGAAAGCAAAATCAATTGTTCCCAAGTGATTTGGTAATTGAGCAACCTGACTGCACAGCTCAGCCTTACTCCTCTGTATGTGCTAAGGGGTGTTCCTGTCTCATTTTGCTCTGCAACATCATATAGTATCAAGTTATTAGTTGTTAATTTCAGGTGGTAGATGGGAAACTGAGAGCACCAAAAGCTTGGATTGCTGAAGATGACAGGGTACTCAGGACATCACTGTGCATTCCCATTGACATAAAGGACCTTCTTTGTGCCCAGGAGATGTGGAAAAGTCTTTATGAAATGAGTGTTGGGACCTTTACATATCATTGCAGTTTTATAGTGAATTACAGCAAAATTACAGCTGAGGGAGATGTCTGAACAAGAAGGAGAGAGAGTATGAGCATATGTGACAGTGTGGCCCTAGGGATCAAAATCTGCATGAAATAGTTGAGAAGGCATGCATTAACCTTCATCACTGGGCTGATGTGCAGTAGCAGCTACTTCTGTGCTTTTTTTTCCTGCTGTTGGTATAAAATAATGATGTTGGAGAGTGTGTTGCAGGCAGGGGTTATAATGGTTCAGTCTCCTTGTAAATAAGCATGTGTATTTATGAAATAAGACACTCTGGACAACATCTGCTAATTTCAGCACTGAAGTGATAAATGTAAACTAATAATGACCTGTGAAAATAAGCAATACAAAAATTAATGCCTAATAGTGAGCATTTTATTTCTGTGTTGAGCTTCACTTTCCATAAGTCTTACCTGAATCAGATTTTCTGGGTTACTTCAGATTTTTTGAGTATCTTCATTAAAATGTTTATCACCAACTATGAAAACATAGTTTTCATGGACCAGCCTGCCTTTTTTATTTTAGTATTTTTATAAGGCCATCTTATAAAATGAGAATCAAAGGTTTGGATTATAAAAGTGGTTTACTTGAAACCTGGAGAAGTGCATTATCTTTGCAGTCATTGTCTTTTATTGCCAGCACCATTTAACAACAAGAGAGGACTGAATAGGTGACACCTCTGGAAATGTGAGCTAAAGAAAGTAAAAATTCTTTTGGAGGCTGGTAAACCTACACTATGTATTCCTGTAATTAAAATGAATGAGGTACAGGGACTCATAAAAGTGCCATCTGAAAATGGTTTAAAAGTTAAAAAGAGCTACTAGACACAGATAGAAGCGTGAGACCCAACCAGACCAGTCCTCCCAGGGCAGTCCCAGTGAGTCTATTTATAAACACACCATTTCAAAACCCTCCTTAGCTGGTTTTAAGCTATGCTCCTGATGAGAAAAAACATTAATGTGATAAGCAAAGACTTTGTGAAATTGTTTCCAACTTAACTTCTGTGACTAATGCTTCGTGATATCTGCCTACATCTTTGAATTTAATCCCTACATCCCTTAATTTAAAATCCTCTCATAAGAAGGTTCTTTTGATTTTCTTCTGAATTCTTTGCCTGTTTTTCTCATTTGAAATTAGAGGAACGTGGTGGTTTTGGTGTTAACCTTACCACATAAATATATTACACAGTCAGTACCAAGGGTTTCTCTGAAGCAATGGGAAGGTGTAGTAATCTGATATTTCATAGGTAATCTGACCTTGATGGTAACCCCAGTGAACTTCAGAAGCTTATGAGTCAAATCATGAGTCACATATGTTAGCAAATTCTCAGTTGTATAAAGTGGTTTTCCTGGCCAGAGTTTAAGGATTTGGGATTTGGGTTAAGGTTTTTGCTCTTGTTCCCCAGCCCACCCCCTCTCATCTCACCACCAACACTGCAGTCCACTGGTATCCTGAGTAAGGAAATATTTTGTTCAGTTGTGGGGAAGAGCACATAAAGACTCAGCTCTTTTCCACTGGAAAAGTCCAAGCATTTACCTTAAATTTTTCTTTAAGAATTCAAACATATTTCTCCACACATGCATGGATGTCTACATGCAAACACATATGCAGACACACACAATTTTCTAGAAACAATTTCAGTAGTGTGTTTGTTGTGTTGTGTGGTTAATACTAACTTTTGCATTCTAACTGCTTAGATTTAGTCCAGAAACTTGTAGTTACTTCTACAAAGATTAGTCTTTTTATGTCTTTCATTCCTGCTCATAGGCTGAGCCTGTGCTGCCCTGATTACAGTAATGCTCGAAGATATTTCAACATTTATAGATTTATTCTCTCCTTTATTATCCTCAACAGTATAAAGACAGCTTGAACACGCAGTCTGAGAATTCCAGTGAAGGAGATGAAACATGTTGTGCCCCGGGCGCAAGTAATGTTCAGGCTGCAGTTCATATTTCCAGTGTTTAAAATATGATTCTGAGTGATGTCACTTCACAAGTTATCCATGTGACCCCCTTGCTGCATAGCTGACATGTAATTTTTGTTGGAATCTCCTGTTCCAACAGGCTGCCTGTTTCACAGAAGCCCTTTTCCCGTGAGGCATGGGTAGCCAGGACACTGAAAAAAAGAGAAAAGTGAGAATTCCCTACAAAAATATTCTCGGGAATTTCAACTGTGAAAAGTAATCTTATTAAATTAAGTTTCATGAGATAGTGCAGACTGCTGACAAACTTTTATGACTAGAAGCATGAAACAATATTTTAGTCTGACTTGAACTTTTAGACAACTTTGGCTCCATTGATCTTAGCTGAAATACCTGATTTGAAGTGAGCAAAATATTGGTTGGTTGTCTTTTCAGTGGCAGCTGGCTTCCTGGGATCTTTAAAGAGATACCTGAGCTCTTTTTTTTACCTCTATATGACCAAAACTGTCTCGTGTCACTCCAGGGAAATACAGCAGAACATTGAAATGTCAAATGTTTTCTGAGAACAAGAAATATGAGGAATTAAAAATTATGCAGAAATATTCCAGTTTTTCATGCTAATGCCTTATCCCAGCTGAGATTTTGAAAACATGTTAAAACACCAGCATTTCCTCTGTTTTGGAAAGTTTGCAATGCAGAGTCAATCTCTCTATAATTCTTCCTGGACATGGCATAGTCTCTACAGTGCTTAGAGTTTCTTACTTCTGGCACACTTGTGCGTGGCATATGATATACCTGACCTGTTGTATGCAGGTTGAATAAAAACTGTTTTAGAGCAGAGTGGCTTAATAGTGAGTGTTACATGGGTTTTTTGCTAAACCTGTGGGTTGGGGGCTTTTATTTCAAAAGGAAGGATTTGCATGGTTTGATGATCTCAGCTAACACGCAGAAAACGGGGATTTGAGTAGATGCCTGCTTGCTTCAAGTGACAATTTATCAGTTTAGGCTCTTACTTGTTTTAGTGAAATTGTGGCCAGGTGACTCTCCCTCGAACCTGTGTGATTGTATGTTTGGATATATCTTCTGGAACAGGAGAAAACTACAGGTTTTGATGGATATTGTTCAATGTTTGACTGACGAGGGCACATATGTTATAATTTCTGCTAGCCCGCATCTTTATTTGTTTATCTTGAGTCACTTCATGACTGACTTTTGCAATTGGTCACTAAATAAGCAGTTGGCACAAAATGCAATGGAATAAAGTTACGCTTTTTTTTTCTATGTTAAGAGAGATTACACATACATAGGGCAAATCTTGTCTTCCTATTTTATCTTTTTTTTTTTTTTTCATGGAGGCTTCTTAGGACTGGAATATTAAAAAAGGTAGTAATTTAACTGTTATCTACTACTAGCAATGAAGTATAATTATAACTGAAGTAGCAACTAATTGTAAAATCCTAGGAAACCAAATGGAGAAACAGTGGTAAACTAATTATGATTTCCTTTTAATTCAGCATTTATATGTACTAGGGAACAGATGTTTTAGAAACTCTGAACCCTTATAGCATCCTTCTTTGTTAGTCTTTTTAGCTTACTACACTTCCGTAGAGTCTTAGAATAGACTATCAGAGTCTTCTGATCATTAATTTATTACACATGACTGTGCACCAGCTTGTTCGGCCTAGCAGATCAAGTATCTGCCTCGTAGCAGATGTAGTAAAATGAAATCCAGCAGACATTATTCTTTTGATTAAAAAGCCTTAATCAAAAGGTCTAGTCAGTGTAGTCCTTAAGGCAAGTGCAGATGGATTGTTGTTTAACCACTTTTCTGTCTGAGTTGGGGATTACATAGGTTGCTTCAGTGATGGAGAAAGAAGAGGTCCTGAAGGTATCTTCCCTTCTCTTGCCTGCAGCCCGTGCAGTCCCAAGTGAGATCAGAGCACTTGGAGTGATTCTGTGAAGGCTGAACCGTCTTCTAAGGGTTGTTCCACCAAGAGGACTGAAGGATGTCCTGATTTTTCTGACCTCTGCCTGTTTTACTGATATGCTTCCAAAAGCCTGAGTCTTGAAAGGCAATGAATTCCCCAACAATCCAACTTAAGGGCACCTTGTGCACTGTGGCTTTCAGTGTGTACATGTACATGTAAGGATGTCTGACACTGCTGGTCCTGGTTGGTCCTGGTTTCAGACATTCTGCCAGCATGGTCAGTTCATCTTCATTGCACTCACTGCAGCAATGTTTATAAAAGCAGCTAAATACTGCTTTGTGAGATCCAGCGCTGTACAGTCTTACATTCACAAATGTTAACTATGTCATTTGAAATCATTGTGTGGTGACACTCACATCCTGAGAAGAGTTTTTCATATTCAGGGTATTTCAGAGTTTTTCCTTTTTTTTTTTTTATACTGTCTTCTCATAAAGTTGTCTTCACCTTATAACCTTACATTTTGTGTCAGTTCTTCTGGAGGTTGTTTTCACATGCCAGTGTTGACTTAAGTATTCTAGTGTTATATGGGGTTATTATGAAGTATTTTGTATTCTGGACATCCTGCTCTTCCTGCAGGTGCCAATTTAAAACTGCCAAGGGAGGGACTATAAAAACTATCAGAAATGAATTTCAATGCCAATAGTTTGGGTGTGAATATTAGATTTTTCTCTCGAAGTGCAGCAGTCTAGCTGCTTGTCTTATATTGAAAAACGTGACTTTATTAGTAGAGTATATTGCAAATGAAAGACAATATATTTGTGATTGACTTCATATCTGAAGATGTTCATTTTCAAACTAGAGTTGTTTCTTTCTAACCTGTATGTTGGGGCATATTTTTCTCTGCTGCAACTCTTTAATTTCTACCATATAATCAGATCCTGGGGTCTACTCTGTCTTTGTTTGGCACAGCTCAGTAAAGAAATAGAGTGGTTCTCTGTCTTTAGCATATATTAAATTCTTTAGGCCCAGAGGATTTCCCTGGCAGCTGGAATTCAGCTAATGAGAGAAACTCCTTTTTTGCTACTTCCTGTTCTGTGCTCCCCCTGCAGCCAGTGCAGACCTGTCTTGGTCTGGACTACGTAAACTGTATTATACAAAAAAAAACCTCCAGCAACTGAGGGATCCCACATAAGGCAGTTTTGCATTTGATCCCAGTTCAAACTATTTCCTGTGTTTGGTAATTTATTAGAAACAATAGAAGTAGGTAAGGAAGGTTTAGTTAAAAAATCAATAAGTAAAAGTTTCAGATTCTGAAACAGAGCTAAATTTTTGGTATCAAGATTTTTGTCTTTGTCTTGTCACAATTTAAAACCTTCAAAACTGCACACTGCATTGATAGGCACTGAAATAAGCCTCATCCCACTAAATTTAGATGAACATTTTAAGAAATAGGTGATGTGCTAACAAAGAGCACTCAACACCTAATCTACTGTAGCTATGTAAAAAATATGTGATATTTTTACATAATGTACGATTTGTAACTGGTATTACATGGTGGTGGGGTTTTCTGCACATTTATAGGAACTCTCAAAGCTTTTTGGCTACATAAATTGGCTCACAACACACTTTAATCATCTTTTTCTTAAGTAGCAAAGGGAGGCAGGATTTTTAGTTAGAACCCAACACCCTGAGTTCTCTCAAGTTCCTGCTGACTACTTTTGCCATGTCAGGAGCAGAACAGCACAAACCACACTGAAGATCTTCCTGATCAATGTTGCAAATAATGGAAGCCCATCTAAAGTTATCCTCCCTTGATTTTGCTTTAGTGAAGGGGAAACGTAATGCTTGAGACATGAGGTTCATGGAGTGCTTGTGTGTGTGCCCTTTGTGTCTGGGAGGTGCTTGGTGTGTGATGAGGAGTGTGGCAGGCATCCACAGTGAGCAGCAAGGTCAGAGCTACTTTGGTACTTCTGTGTCTACTGGTGTCACTCGTAGCTCCAAGGGGTTTGGTAAGACGAATATGTGACCATTACTGCTGATAACCAGTGTTCACATAACATAAACCTGCCCAATGGTTATGTGTGCTTGTAGCCATTTTACTTTACCCTTAGATTATTTCAATACGAATCCTTTAAAACTTCTGTGGTGCTTCCCATGACTTTGGTGTGGCTTATGCAGGTGTTTGCTCCCAGTGATGTCGGATCTTACACCTGGCACCAGCTCCTCTGGCTGCTCCTACCTCCACTGGTTCCACTGGACAGACTGTAAAAGTTTCCTCTCTCAGGGTCAGAATCCTCTTTCACTTTCCTGGGCACCATATGACTTTGTCATGCACACATGTGCCCTTGGGTTATAGACAGGAAATCTGATTTTCAGAGGAAGGTGTAAAAACCAGCACCTGTCTTCTTGCACCCCAGATGGCAATTCCTCTTCCTCACATCTAGCTGTTCATCTGTGTCTTTGGATGCTGACTGCCCTCAAAACCACTTCAGATATAGATCCTCTCTTTTCCTCTTATGCTACTCAGAATACTCTAGGAACTGAAGTGCAGGACTGTTTTCTGAATCCACTGCCTGGGATAATATACTGCACCCCCTGCAGCTGGTGCAGAACTTATCTTGGTCTGAACTGCAAAAATGGTATTACACCAAAGAACTCCACCAACTGAGTCATAAAGTACATTCCTCAAAGATGGAAAGTGAATGGCATAAAGAGAATAGGGACTTTCTCTGACACTGGATTTAAAGAAAAAATAGCTCACACCCCACCCTGAACATAGGTCATCAATTTTAATGGTTTCATATTTTTGCTAATACTAGAAATCAGTTTTCACTTTATACAATCAACTCATTTTGATGCCACATTCTCCTGGGTTTCCAATAAAATGCAGTACCCATCCAATCCTGTAAGTTGTGCTTGTTGTATATGCACGTGTATGTAGGTGTCTGCATTTCCAGAAAAGTTACACAATTGTTTTATCTTTATAATGTTTGAGTTCTTACAGAAACTTTTGCTTTGTTCCCATGTGAAACTCTGAAGCTGTACTAAGAATCCCCTTCTTAAACCTTGAAATCGAATATAGGGGTTTTGTGTGAATCCTTTGTAATCCTTACTAATTTTTTCAGTTTTGAACTTTTAAATACATCCTCTTCACCAGAGTAGTTTACCCCTAATGATCTGATTATTTTGAAAAAGTACATTATGTTTCCTTTGCGTCCTGGAGATGATTCTCCCAGATTTAAAGTAGTAAAAGATAATCACATACCACATACTCATTTCAAGCGACATGTGTCCGCTGAGCTATGCTTGGGGAACAGAGAACCAGTGTTCCTGTTAAGTGCTCTTGATGCACCTCACTCTGCATTGCAGCTGCTTCAGGCCGTTGTGCAAGTGGGCAATATTAGACCATCACTGGGGCATCACTCATCTCCACATTGGCTAGAGAGGATGGTTGGGCTTATGTTTACACAGCATGTTTTATGGATCCTTGGAGATGGTTGGTGGATGGTTTGGATCCTTCCTTCTGAGGACACAGACCAGGCAAGAGTAAAGTTGGACCTGGATAAAGTGCAGTAGTGGTTTCAATCAGGTTTTCCTGCCACCCATGCCATTCTTCTGATTGAGTGTCAATATTATGCAAGCTCCTTTCTTTGTTACAGTTGTGAGAAAAATCATTATTGTCTTTAGATGGGAAAACAAATAAATACATAGTTCAGATATTTTCTTTCTTTCCCTGTGACATACCCACTGCTGGAGCTTATCATAAGTTAAAAGGGAATATATTTTTGGAAGCTTTTAATTAAAACCCTGGAAACATATCATCGTAATTTTTTTTCCTGTAACTCAATTCAATAAGATTACTTGTATTGCTAAGGGTTTTTAGTGATAGAGACTAATTTTTTCATTGGTAGATAACACCATTGCAGAAGTAAATTTGTGATATTGGGACTTTACTTCAGGCATCAGATTTGCCTGATTGTTCCCGAAGATCAAAAGACAGATTCCATTAAGAGTGGAACAGAATGACTTACAGGCTTCTGAACTGATATTAAGTTCAGAAGCCTGCAAGCCTTCTCCACTTTGGAGAAGATTTGCTGGTATCAATTTGCAGGCTTGCACTTCTCTTCGCCCTGTTTTTTTTTGTTTGTTTGTTTGTTTTGTTTTTTTTGTTTTTTTCTTTCTTTTTTAGCTCAAGAAATTTGGAACTAGATGTTCTTCAAGGTCCCTTCCAACCCCAACAATTCTATAATTCTTTGAAAGGTGTAACTCAAACAGCAATGGCACCTCAAATTTGAGATTTTTGATTTTGCCTTTTCTTTGTTTATTTTAATGAAAGCCACCGAGGGGCAGCAGATAGCAGCTGAACTCGTTAAAACAAAACAAAACACATTTTTTTTCCTTTGAAGTTGCATTTCGAGTCCAGTGTTATCTTGCTTGAAAAACTCAGCTTCAGCAATGAGGAAAACACCCTCCCTAACGAAGGGAAAGCAGACAGTGAACTGAGGCTAGGGATGATTAAACGTTTGCCACGGAAACAAATAAAACTTTGCAACAAAACATTTCCATAAACTGTGGATCCGCACATTTATTTTTGTTCCTTCCAACAGACAGGCACTTACCCTTAATGTAAATGGTAAACGGTATTTTACTTCCCGCTTATGTCATTAGGTAATTTTCCTTTTAATCTGACATGAGGAAATCGGTGCTTCTGGAGACGGGATATTGCCACTTTACCGGGGGCTGTCGAGCGTTTCTGCATCGCTCTGATGTTGCATTAGTTTCCACCGGGCATTTACATATCCTTGCTGAAATCCTGGGAGCCTGTTAAGCTTCGAGCAGACCCAGAGCAGCTACATGAGAATGGGAATAATCTCTTACACCGCAAATTGACTTCCCTCTTTGTAGCCCTAGACACTGTTTCCAGCTGCTTTCAGTCTTTTAAACCCTTGAAAGCTTTCCTAATCCCGGTGTAGGCAGCCGCCTTTCTGCGCTGTGCCGCCTCCCCTCCCCGCTGATTGGCGGGCCCGGCTCAGCCGCAGCTCCAGCGCTGGCCGCGGTTTGAAACCAGAGCCGGGCAGCTGCTCCCGCCGCCCTTCCCACAGGCTGGGCAGCGAGGGCTGGGAAACTTGACATTGTCTCAGCCAGGGCTCCCCCAGCAAAGAATAAAAAGGGAGGAGGAAGTAATAGACAGGCAAGAGGAGGGAGGGAAACTTGCTTACGGTGGGAAACTTGATGGATTTCTGCCCCGCCGGCAGCAGCGCGGAGTGAGAGCCCCTGGCCCGCTGGATGGATGATGGGAATCTCACCATGAGGCAGGTAAGGAGCCACTGCCCGCCGCCTCCGGCTTCCACCGCTCCCAACCCCTGCCGACCTCCGCTGCTTTTTCCCCCGCTCCTCTTTAATTTCTCCTTATAATTGTAAGTTTTCGGCAAAACCCCAAACAACTAAGTTCTTTCCCCCCTCCCTGATTCTCCCGGTAGGCAGGGATGCCATGCAAGTCATGGTGCGTTTTGGATTTGTAGGGAGCGTGGAAGCGGTTCGCGAGCTCTGTAAATCAATTCCAGTTTGCCATGGTTTAAGCGCATTGTGTAGGCTGTCTCGCAGCCCTGTTTGTGACATGCGAAAGGAAGGAACTTGCTGTGTTATAAGCCTGAATATGCCAATAATTCAGCCCAAGGATAATTTATTAAATAGCTCTGCATGAGTTCCTTGCCTGCCAGTGCTTTAATCTTCTGATTGTTTTAAAACGTAGTAGTTTCAAGCTGTCTTGCAGCTTCACAAAAGTACTCTAAGATGGGTTTTCTAGGGATTTTTTTCTAAGATTATTCAAATGAGGGGTTTTTTAAAGACTTCTATTCACCTGAGGAGACAAAAGGAGCTTTTATTTTCGTTCTCACAGTTAAAAGGCACAGTGACAAAATGTTTTTGATTCTTGTTTTCCATAGTTTTATAGCAACAATGCACATTTAGAAGAACCTTGTGGGAGGAAGAAAAACTGGCTGTATCTTAAGACTGAATCAAAGATCTGTCCCAGTTTAAAAAGCCAGTCCACTTCCTAAACTTGCTCATAATATGTTATTTTCTGGGTAAACAATGGGTAAATATGAGGAAATGAGAGGTTTTCTAGGTTTTCTGTGTGGGTGTCATTCATTCAGTTCTCAGGGGTACTTTTATAGCACATGTCCAGGAAATGCATGTGTGAGGATTTTGCACCTGTAGCGCAAATGGAACATTTGTTTTACAGTCCCTTTCTGAAACCATGGTGGGAAGTCCCAGCTTCCTTGCCAGTTTTCTCTAACTTGCAGGAGGTGAGGAAGGGTGAAGAAAGAGAAAACACAGGTGATGGGACAAGGAAAGGTATTACTTGCTCCCATTAGCAAAATCACCACGTTTTCTAACTCTTGAAAGAGAGGGAAATTCTTGTCCTTGCAAAGCACAATGAAGGGCATTTCAGATACTCAGGCGGATCAGCTGCATGCACGTAGTCATCAGAAATCATTATCGCCACAAGAGGGTACTTTGGCACAGGGGGTTACCAGCGAGGAGTGCGAAAGAAGCAGAAATGTTCAGGACGGCAAGAATACAGTGTAAAATGCTCTGTGAAACATGCACTTTGCTCTCTTGAAATATCTCCACCTAAAGAATAGGCTTCAGGGACAATGAAGATTCCTAAGCGGTGGGTTAAAAGAGCAAGGCAAATACGTCTAACAGAGAACGGGGGCGGAGGGCCACTGCTCAGGCACACACGTACTCTCCAGAAGAGGAGGAGGGATGGGGGAGGCATTCCATCCTCAGGAGAGGGGCAGGCACGGGCGGGCTGGTTCCTGCCGGGCCCGGCCCGGCCCGCAGCGCTGCCCGGGTTTGTTTGAACACCTGCCCCGGGCGCGCTCCTCTCTCCCGTGCCGAGGGAGCCTTTCGGCAGTATTTCTCTGGGTTCGCTCGGTTTGCTGTGCACAAATAAGTTCAGTTTGGCACGGAGGGTCTGTGGGCACTGCTAGGGCCCGAGGGACAAAATCCAGGGAGCTGGATGTCAAGTGGTGCTGAGCTACTGAGGGCATCAGCTCCTGTCAGCAGAATTCCTTGTTTGGTGCCAAATGAAGGTTGTGATGGGCTATGGAGTCACTGTACAAAACGTTTAGGAAATCCATTACAGCAGACACTTAGAAGCAGGCAAGACATGTGCAGCTGGAGCCCTCATTCCTCCTTCTAGTTGGAAATTGTTAAGGGAAAGAGTTATATGCAGAGGGTGACCTTTCCATGGCCCTCCTATTCAGAGCAACAGAGAGCTCTTTTTTACCTTCTCTTCCGCCTTATAATCATCTCTCCCTACCTGTCCTGCTGCTTTCTCTGTCCCTCTTTGGTGCTCCTTTCCTCATCCTTGCACCAGCTGGGAAGGGAGTGGGTTAACTCCTTCCTCTCTCAGGCTTTGGGAGTGAGTGCTCCCACTTTTCGTGGGACCTATAGCTCAATTTGGTGTTGCAGAGTTACCCATCAAGTACATAGGCGTGTGGCAATGTGCTGCAGGTGTTGGAATGAAACCATGTACTGGGCTGATGGCCGATCTGACCCAAGGACAACCCACAGCTACTGAACAATGGCACATAGAAAGACAAATGCACTAATTTCCACAGTTAAAGTGGAGGAATTAGAAAAGTAGAAACGTAATATGCAGCCAGTTGATAAGATTCAACCTAATTTACTGCTGTGCCAGTCCAATAGTCTTCAGCTGGTCACAGGGGTTGGTGTAAATACTGAGTTGAGATTTGTAAATGAGACAGTATAAAGAAGTAGCCATTTATAGTTGATCATTGAAAACCTCAGCAAGAGCTGTCTTCTTGCTGTCTCATAAAAGAACCTCACAAATAAGATCCAGCAACCAAAATAGGAACATTTCTATCCTATCTGAGAAACTATGCTGATCACAATGTACCAGTAAATGTTTAAGCATCCACAGGAAATATACCCATTGGTGTGTGCTGTAAGACTAGTGGTAGGAAGCAGAAGGGCAGTTTTTGAAGGTATCTTACATAGTTGCAAAAACATAAAAAAGAACTAACAGACAAGAAAAAAGCCTTTGCAAGAAACACTTTTTTGTTTGTTGGTTTGTTGGTGGTTTTTTTTTTTGCTTTGCAGAGTACTGAGTTCAGTTTATTATTTATAAAGTAAGGAAATTTGCAAGTGATGGAAACTCCTGAAGGGGTGCTCAGCCTTCGTGAAGGTGGAGTTTTTGTGTGGCTGGACACAGTTATGTGACTGGATTCCTTGAGTTTGCTGCAGAACTGGAGAGGGCACTGTGGGCTCTGTTTCCTAAGCCTACTTCACAGAAAATCAAATGTTTGATGAATTTTAATACTTCATTTTCATTCCCTTTCAACCACAACATATCCCTGAAGTGCAGCTTGCAGGAGTGTCATTGACAAAAAATGCAGCTCCTTACTTTGGCCTCTTCCCATTGAAGTACCATTGACTTTGATCAAGGCAGTCTTGAGTCCTGAGCCCTTTGTCACATAAAGAGGTTCAACTAAACAACTATTAACTGACAGGCCACCTGAAAATGAAAAACTGTTTCTAAGGCTCAGAAAACCATTACAATTACTTATCATGTCTGCAGTCATATGGCTTTTAGTGTGCATATAATCACGAAGTGAATAAAGGCTGTATACATTTTCAGTGCAAAACATATGCAAAATTCAAAATCACTCCCTTTCCTTTCAGCTGTTTAGGTTCTTAGCATGTGTTTCTTATTTCCTATTTTCTTTTGCATACCTTTTAAAATTCTTAATGCATTCCTCTGTAGAAAAGCTGTGTTCTTTTTGTGCTGTAGTTCTATAATCCTTTGCCTGGCACAAGGAAATTATCTTACAGAGTTCATCCTGGGATGTTTTGTTGTTTGTTTGGCCTGTAAGGGGAGAAAGAGCATCTTGAAGAATGCTGCCTTTTTTTGTGTGTGTACTATGTAGAATAAAGAAAACAAGTGTACAGAGTCCACAGGCTGGGAGTGTATCAGTTAATTAGTGGCTGGACATTGCTCTGTAGGAAGCCTGGTCAAGATTTTTTTGTGTGTGTATGTGTGTTGTCTGCTCCCTTTGATCACTTCTGTGGTAAATAGACATGCAGGGTAGCTATAGCAACAAGTGCTGTAGGTTGGTGGGAACAGAGGGGATGGGATCCCCTGACAAAGGGTAGTTTGTTAGAGTGGTTGGTTCTGATTAGAAAAAGGTGGCACCAATCAGGGCATTTAAAAACATCAGTTTTACAAAAGGCAAATGAATGTTATCAGTTTCAAAGTAATGCTTGTTTCTGTAGCTCTGCAAGAGTAGATCATGTGGAAGATTGGTGAGGAAGGGGGAGGGATAATAAAAAACAGAGCATAACCCATTTACACTTTTGAATGTAAAAATATTCACACTAGATGTGCTTTTTCTTGTGGTGCTGCACTATCTATGCAGTCTGCATTTGCAGAGAGAAGCATTTGCAGGAGCCAAATTCCCACAGATATTGATACAAATAGATGTGTTTTTAAAATAAGGCTTCAGGAGGCACTGATGATAATGTGATGTTAAGGAGTGCATCTGATCCATTACTTTTCCCTGATTTATAAAAGTTCCATGTACTGTTTGCAATCCCAACATCCTGTTCCTATTTCAGCAGCCTACCTGTAGAGGTCAGACTTGAAGCTCTCAAAATCTTCCCATGATAGAATTTCAACCTAAAGCTATAAATATACATATCCATAGCCACTTTTCTTATTAACTTTATGTGGAATTCTCTTAAAATAATGTTGGTTTTTCAGTGTCAGGTTATTAGGTAACGCCACATTCTGCATTGTTGGAAGCCTGAAATACATCAAAATTCAGCTTCATTTCACGTCTTGAATAGAACCCAACCTGAAGCTTTTATTAGATCCTGAATTATTTAGATGTGTATCTCTGTGTCCGTGATCCCCACTAGGCCTCCTACCTTTGATGAGGTCTGTCTCCAGCTCCCTCCCCCCGGCCTGCCCAGCCCTCTGCTGCGCTGGCTGCCGGCTTCCCACTGCTGCCTGCTCTCGGGGCTTCCCCGCTGGCCAGGGACAGGGAAGCAGCAGTGCCAGAGGGTTTCAACAGCTCCTGAGCACTGCAAAAAGTTGTCAGACCTCAGAGTCCCTCCACAGAGTAGCACGAGAGGTAAGGGGTCTGCTGGATCCTGGGGTCAAGGAAAATGAAATGCTGGGAACAAGGAGCTTGCAGTGGTAAATGCTCGCAGGGAATCTGCTGAAGCTCAAAAAATGCTTCAGAATCTGGAGAAACAGTTTGATTTGTCTGTGGGTGAAGACTGAGCTGAGAGAAAGGAGCAGACCAGTATTCACATACAGCTGTACTAATTGCCTTTTGGATGTGCGCTGGAGTTTGTTTGAACTGCATTTCAGACTTCTCAGGGTATTCCATTCTTTAGCCTGTTTTTGGTTCAAAGTCTTTATTACAGTCGTGCAGCTTAGAGCTTGTAATGCTTTAGCAAGCTGTAAGGAATTACTGTATATCCCCGAGATCCCTGGCTTGCAGTGCAGAATCCAGCCTGTCTGAAAGCTGGGGAAAGCGCTAAAGGGTAGGAAGCTGATTTTGATCTCTTTTCTAAACAGTAAAAATAGTTCTTAATTCTTTCAAATTCTTTCCCATTTGCTGTCATGTCATGGCTTTTTATCATTAGTATTTATATCTTCCTGGGGGATGTGGGAGGAGAAAAAAGCTGGCAAAGAGGCAATGTTTGTTTGGCCCAAAAAGTTTTATGATTGAATAAGTGTTGAGATAACAGGGTGCAAGAACAATTTTGAGATAGTAAAACAAATAAAAGAAAGTCCAGGCTTTTATTCCTGTAAAAGGAATAAAAGGACAGTAAATGAGCAGACTGATGAGGCTGACAGGATTTTTTTATTGTAGTGTGAGAGACTTTAAGGAAAATATTTATGGAGGAACACTTTATGGCCTCAGAAAGGAGCTTGTAACGTGCTATGTCACTCCACATTTTGGGGCAGGAAGGCCAACATATTTCTCATGCCTTTGGTGGCAACAACATCTTCCCATCACTCTTCACCCAGGCTGCCTTGTGCTGCCCGTGCACCTGTGGGGCTCCAGTGTCCGAGCAGGTGCCCAGGACAAATGGCACTGACTCATCTGTTTGGGTCTGCAGGTATTTAATTACAGCAGGAGCTCAGAGACACCCCCCTCCCCTCACAACACCGACCCTCTCCCCACACTGCCAGAGTGGGAGGGCAGACTCCTTTGTGGTTCTGGCCAGCTGATGCACTTTGTAGACTCAGGTGAAGCGAGAGCTTACTTAGATGAGACCCTCTCTCCCCCCCACACCATCTCTGGGATCTATCTTTTTTTTTTTTAGTCGAGGCACTAGCTGAGATTGATGTCTTCTTTCAAAAAATACTGAGAAATCAGTATTTTATGGCAAAATTGTTTGCAAAACAATTCTATTTTTTTTTTCAGTAGTTATCCCATACGGAAACACGATCCCTTTTGGTTTTTGTTTTGGTTTGGAGTTTAGGGGTTTTGTTTAGGGTAGGATTTTTTTGGTTTGGTTTTTGTTGTGTTTTTTTTCTTCTTTTTAATTTGGCGTGTTTTGTGTATTAGTTTGGGGATTTTTCTTCCTGAGAGATAATTGAAGACATGAGAAAAAAAAGGAAGAAGAAAACAAAAGGAAAAGAGAAACACTTCATATTTTTATATATTTATATTTAGGATTGGAGTTGCCAAATCTAGCCACTCCATCATAAAAACAGTCAGCATCCCAGTTTCAAGGAACTCTTCATCACCAAGCAAGCTTCAAAAGTTTTGGAGGGGGTTTTGGTTTTATCATTGGATTGTTCTGGTTTTCCCTCCCTAATATGATGCCCTTATTGCAAAATCTCTACGTATTTTACAGGGAAGATGTACGCTCTATTGACAGCTTCTCCTTTGTGGACCACCAAGGTCTCCCTTTGTCTCCTGCCTCTGTTTTTTTCCTTGTTTGTAACCAGCTCCAGCTCCCTGGGCAGTGAGGTCTCAAGCCATCAGCCCAGTCTGATTCCAGCTCAGCTCTGGATGCAGGGATACAGACAGGTCTCTCTCTTACTACTTGTATTTCTGTTCTTGTTGGAATCACAAGAGACTGTAGGCAGAAGCCTAAGCAACTCTGTAAACAATCTCACTGAAAAGTACACGTGTTGTAAATCTGAGGTGCAGAGGAACAAGAATTGGGGAAGGGAAGGCTGCCCTGAGCAAGGAAAAGGACTGCTCCTTTCAGGGCAGTGCATGTGGATAAAGCTCTTGGGCAGGGACACACTGTGAAGCACAGACCAGGTTTGTCCATGTGATATTTGAGACATTGTTCTTTGGTTATGCCCCGTATCAAATGCCATTGATACCAGCATGCATTTCCTCACTGAGGGATGTCAGCTATGTGGACCTTGTCTTGAACAACTTAGGAAGCCTAGTTTTTGACTGTACAGGTAAAAAAATGCCCTATCCCACCAGCACCTACTGAAACAGATAAATGGTTAATGACTTAATTTCTAAATGGAAAACTTCAGAATTATAGTGTAGACAGAGATTTCAAACTGGGATTTAAGCAGTTCAAAAGTGCATTGTATTGTTTTGGTCTAATTAACACAACATGGTGATAAGACATTAAAGCAGAGTGACAACACTATACATTGATAACAGGGGACATTAATGCCTGGAGACACAGTCTACATTGTAAAAATCTGAAAAAAAAGGGCTTATTATGTTAGATAGGTCAATGTGATTTGACCTAGTTTTGCTTTGCTGCTTGGAAATTATGTCAGTATTTGTTATGTCATCTCCTTGGATGAGCAATTTACCATCCTTTTTGCATTGCAGTGTTGTCCTAATATTTTATATATTTACTTACTCTCTAAAAGGATCCTTCAGGCTAATTCTAGAGATCTGGGAAAAACTGATACAAAACAAAAACCTCCTGAAACCAGCTTCCTTTTCATATATATCCTCTGTGCAACGAAAGGGAGTAAATTTAGTAATAGCAAAAATATAGCTACTAATTCTGAAAAGTATCCTGTCCCCTTTGCATTTAGAACTCAACAAAGTTCATGGATATAAAATGACTGTGCTAACTCGTATAGCTATGTACACCTTTTCCATAGAGGTTTTTAATCGCTAGAAACGCAGCATTTTTAACTTTACCTAGATGCTTATGTAAAATAGTGGCTTAAAGGAACCACACCATATACTTCCCTGAAAGGTGAGGTCTCGTACAAAGTCATCACTATTTCTCTTGTGAAAAATGAGGTGGTTGTTCAGTCTTCATCAAAATCATAAACCCTTTCCTTTATATTCATGTTTACGCTGGTTTTTCCCTCTGCTGCCATCTGGACTTGTAAGACATTTGCCAGGGCTCAGATTGTGGTACATCAGGGAACTACCAGGGGATTAGATGTCACTGTTCTTTGGTCTATGGAAAAATTTTGCTGTTACAATATTTTGGTAAATGTTAGCAAAGGAAAGCTCTGTCTCTTCCTTAGCCCTGTCTTCTCATGGCTATGCTTCTTACTGTGTTTAACAAAGGTAGGGTATGGCAGGGTTGCACCTTTTGCTTCTTGACATTTCTTGGTCCAAAATGGGCAGCTTTGAAGCCTGCTTTTGTTTCTGCTGAAGTCAGTGTTATTGGGGAGGCTGGGTGGATCCCCCGTTCAAAATAGTATTTTATTGTAGTTACTCAAATTCATCTTTTGTGATAAACACTAAACAGATCAGATGGTACTGTGAGAGCAAAATCATGCTTTCTTTTCCAAATTTTTTTCCAATTTTTATTTTAATTCCTATTTTCTTGAATAATAAGAAATTTATTCTTGAGTTCCAGCATGAGTTTGTTCCTTGCAGTGTCAAAATATTTTAATGAACTAAGACCTGTACAAGTTCTTCACCATTTCTGTACAAATACATCTAATCTTCAGAAGGTCCTGCTTACTCAATATCTTCAGCTCAAGTAAAATTAAAAATTGTAATAGCCATCTGAATTTTTTGAGCATACTTAGATGCAAATGCTCTTACATCCCTCGTTAACCAGCTCAATTGGAACAAAAGCCCAATATGAATGTGTATTCAGAGGTGCCTCTTCTTTACTATAACATTTGCTCTTGATCCCTAATTAAGCCTTGTTACTGAAGGTTAAAAAATCCTCCCACAATTTAACTCTCCTTGAATGTCTTGACTGCAAAAGAAACTGTCAAGGGAGAAGTCTGCTACTGCCTCCCATGTGCCTCCTCCTTTTAAACAGAACTAGAGTGTAAACTGCTTATGAAGGATTAGCAATGACTGGAAATAAATATCACAGATCCCCAGAATAATAAAAGCCTCATGCATGAGGAAGATGATGATTGTGGGTTGAAAAGACAATTCACATAGCTAGAAAGACTGTGCAGGGATTCATGGGAAGTTCTCACTGTTCTCTGGAAATTATCTGGCCCAACCTCCTTTTAAGCACAGGTTGCTACACCAATTTTCCTCAAACAATATTGAGAATTTCCAGCACATGAGAGTCCCCTGCATTCCTGGGCAGCCTCTTCCAATCTTCTTTTATTCTTCCCCCTCAATCCAGACAGAATTTCTCTTGCAGCACTTCAAGTCCATTGTTTCTTGTTCTGTCAGAAGCATCCTTGTCTAGAGAGCAGCTCTGTTTCCTCTATAACTAACTGCAGATATTCAAGGAGTGTAATTAGATCTCCTTTGAGCCTTCTGTCAGAGTAAACCTGTTTCCTTCAACCTTTCTTCATATGTCAAGTGCTACAACACCCTAATAATCCTAGTGGCCTCTGCTGGACCCTTCTCAAACTCTCCAGCTGAGGGACCACAAGTGGTCACAGTATTCCAGGTGTGGCCTTGTAAGTAGAGTGAAATAGCCACATTTCTTGGTTTGCTGGCTGCACTGGTGCACCCCAGGAGGCTGCTGGCCACCTTCCCTCTCAGGACACACCACTGGCTCCCAGTCAGCTTGCTGCATGCCCAGGACCCTTTCAGCAGAGCTGCTGCTCCAGCCCAATCCCTGTTTGTGCTGCTGCCTGGGATTACTTCTTTCCAAGTACAGAACATTACATTTATCTTTGTTTAGGCTCACATTATGGCTTAGTTGATAAAGTTACTTTACAGTCTCCAGAGGTACCTCCTGGCCAACATAACAAAACAAAAACAAGCCCTTAAATTTTCCCTGTTTAAGTTCATCTTATTGCATGATTGCTCACAAAGGGCTTTAGTTATTTGACAAGCATCATCTGTCTTTCTGGACCAGAAATCCTGGGGTATTAGATCATGGATTTTGTCTAATTTTTCTAATTCCATGATGTTTTCCATTGTGTGTTTCTATGAATTTATACCTCTAAATACTGTAGAAGAGTTAGCTTTAGGAAGACAGATTGCATCATTTTGGTCTTGAAAATCTGGAAACTGTTACTGGAGAAAACAGGTTTATGGAGAAATGCACCTTATTTCCCCATTTGTCTTGAGCTGATGATGTAGGTATGCACCAGAAGAGACTAATAACCAATGGTGCTGATTTTTTTCCTAATGTTCCTTTGAGTTTTCAGATTAATTCCAGCAAACCTTTAGTCCACTGATTTTTTTTTTTAGCTCTTTGTATTGAACCTTGCTGCCCCTCTCCTTGACACTGCTCTAAGTTTGCTGTTACTGCCTCCTTACTTCTCTGTCCCCAGAGGTTTTTTGCTTCCTGCTCCTTCCCCAGATATCTGAACGACACCAAACCTCTCTGAATTGTAAGGTAAACACAGGGGAAAGAGAGAGGAATGTTGTCTCAATCGTTTCTCTTTTTCAAATGTGCATTTAACCTCACAGGGAAGATGTAACTCCTGGCCCTATAAGTGTGAAGCTGGAAACTTGATCATGACAAAGAAGAAATTTGATTTTCCCCCTCTCTTCCAGTCCTTCTAACACTGAACTGGATTTGCAAATTTTTCTTGAAAAATCTTAGGCTAAAACAGATTTTATATCCTTTCTGAGCATCTTCTGGCAGGTGTTTGTGCCATTGGTTGGTGCTATGCCAAGGAATGTCTTAAGAGTGTTTGCTTTTTGGAGGTGCTTGGGTTAAAGAAGGGGATAAGAGAAAGGAAAGAAAGGGGAAGGTCTGGTTGTTTGTGTTATTCCAACATAGCAAGGGGAAGTGGCTCTAATTTTCTTGAGAACAGTACATTTTAAAATATTAAGATTCATTACTGAGATTAGACTAGGTTATTTAGAAAATAAAGTACATAAGAGAGGGACAGAGAGAGGCACAGAGGGAAAACAACTGCATGGGAGAGGAGACCTGGAGGAACTCTGCAGAGAAGGAAAAGATTACTCATCTCTCTTCTTCAAACTGCATTAGGAAAGCAGAGGAAGCAGTCTTTATCCAGAAATTGAGAATGAACCTTGTTTGGCAATCTTGAGGATGAAAATAGGATTTTTCAGGTACAAAGTCAGAACTTGCCTTGGTAAGCACAAATGAGAGAGGAATAGTACAGAAACTTCAAGAGTTTGGAGACAAAGGGAAGGAAGGTAGAAGACCTCTGAAGGCTTACAAAGGGGGTTAAACTTACAACCTCCATTGAAACAGTCTTGCCTTTCTTTGCTTGAAAGAACCATTTCCAATGGTACTCGTTCTTCACATTTGCATTGCAGTGTAAAGGTGTAATGGGACGATCAATGGAGTTTTGTTTCATAAATCCTCCGGAAAACTATTTTCCTAGCAAGCTTTCCTTTGCAGTGTCTTTTTAAAATTCCTAAGATCATTCTGGGGTGTTGGGTATTTTAATGTCTGTAAAAAGCAGCTGAAATATCAGGCTTAGTCTTCTGATCAAACCACAAGGTTTCTGACTTTTTCAGTCTTGAGGTCATTATATAGTGTGTGCAAATAAATTGTCTCTACCAGATTGTGAAAGCTTGCCCATGGGGGCTAGAGGTACATGTAATCTTTTGAAAAATCAAATATACCAATAACTGTAGGCATCTTCATTTCTGAAATTTGTTAGCTGGACTTCTGCAGCAGCATCAAAGTAAAAGATTCTGAGAATAATTTTTACCATAAGATGCTGTTAAAGAAGGGCTTCCTTCCAATTGTAAGAACATTATTCCTGATGAGCCTGTAGATTTTCCACTGCATGAATAAAGACTCATCCTGCAGAAGTGACAATACCAAACTTTTCCCCCACAATTTCATGATTGCAGTTCCATGGAAAAAGATATTTTCCGTGATAAAGACATTTGATGTTGTCATCTCAGTAAAAGGTACTATGAGTTATATAACTTAAGTGGTATCATAATATGGAGAGATGTACAGTGCTGTACTTCAGGGCAGGCATAAGTCCAGCCATTATAGCTGAAAGGTCAATTATAATTAATTTTCCTAGCTTTGGACTGCTTCATTGGAAAGTTTTGGGCAAAGACATCCATAGGAGATTGAAAAGATGTGTTCATGTGCTATGCTGTGCAGATCTACACTAAGCACTATTGGGATGGCATATGCACTACAGGAAACGAAACAAGCTTGGGGATTTGCTCATATTTACAATAGACATTTATTTACTTAGTGTGTTCTTGCTCGTGTAGGGTGAAAAGGTTACATATGTCTTCAGGTGATAATGGACAAATTATTTAATTAATAGGGTGATTTTGCTCCAAATCAGAAGGTCAAGAATCTTTGCCCAGTGTGTGGGAAAGAACAATCCTCAGAGTGATTAACACCCAGAGGAAATTTCTGAGTTTATTTTGGCTGGTCTATAGTTGATAATTCCCTTGGCTAAGGGAATGCCCGGCTCCATGTCAGTCACCATTTCCAGAGCTTAACTTTGAATAGCAGTTATTGCTCACACATGTTGGACTTGTCAACTCTTGTTTCAGAAACAGGATGCAAATTAGCACATAGGTAAACTATGGTATTTGGGGGATTTGTTTCTACTTTATTGTTGTTGAAACACTCGAGTTCTTCAAAAAAGGAAATATAGGAAGGTTCCTGATATAAGTCTGTTTGTATAAATTAAGAGATGTCATGCCATACTACTTTATGTGGACAGAAGAAATTTGACAGTGGTAAGGAGAATGGGAAAAACAAATTACAGTAGCATAGAAGGGAACAAGGAACATCCATTCTCCAAATCTTAATTATACAAGTAATGAAAGAAATCTTAGTACTTCAGAAAATATTTAAGGGAAATTATATAAAAGATCAAAAGCCATAAAAACCTCAGAATAGCTCAGAATAAGGGAGATAAATTGCTAGTGTTGTTGCACTAGCAGAAAATAATTCGGGGGAAATTGCAAATGATAATAGGAAGGGGACAATGCTCATACTAAGAAAGACTGCTCCATAAAACAATCGAAATCCCCAAATCTGACCTGAGAAATTTCTGTCCAGACTCCAAATTTATTATCAGTTTAACTCTGAGCATGCAAAATGCACTGACCACATTTTCCAAAGAACTGGAGCATTTTGTTTCGGTGGATAGAATAATTCACAGATGTTTTACTATGCCAAAACTTGGCTATGGTTTAAAGCATCATTTCAAAGGTTTGGTACAAGGTTATGTTTTTAATATTTTGCACATTTATCTTTATCTTTTAAATGCAAATGTGCTGGGTCAGGAATCATGGAGGTGGGTCAGTCTCCATGGTCTGTTACATTTCCATATGTCCACACTGCAACTGAGGAGTTTATTATTCAGCTTGTTTGAGTGGTGACCTCCAGCTCTCCCAATCTAACAATAGAGGAAGTTCTACTTTCATGTCAGCCACTATATGTCCTTTATTCACCTCAAGGGGAGGACACATTTTAAACCAATTTATGCTGCTAGTTTTCTAATACCTGTTTATACTTCCCTGAGAGTGCCCAGAAGTGCATCAAAGATTTCCTGCAGTTAAGTGGAAAGCATGAGGGAACAGCTCAGATACAGAAACCACAGCAATTGCCCCAGCAAAACTTAGGAACAAACACAGGAACTTCAGTCTGAAAACTGATGTGAAAAATCAATGGAGTGAAAATTTTAAGTACATGGGTTGGATATGAGTTTATCTACTTTACTTAACTGGATTTTAGATGTCTGGGTCTAAATCTGTGGCATATTACTTTTATCAAAAAGGGAGGGGATATATAAGAAGAGACCTGCAGAATCATGTCTTTCCCAAAATACCTCGCATAACTAATCTTTATCATCTGTCTAATCCATCTTCAAATGATGGATGGATTGACATGAAGACCTGAAGCCTCCTGACGCTATGTTGGATATTCACTTAACTGAGGAAGAAAAGTGGTGAGAAGGCTTTAAATAGGTTGTGGTAAAAGATATTTTGTAATATAGGTTTGATCTAGGCAGAACAATACAGAATAATGAAAATAATATTGAACATTTTCTGTTCTCTGAGAAGTCAGAGTAAGTGAAGGGTTACTGTGTTAGTGTTGCAGCAAGGTCAATACATAAAGAAACAGAGCATCGAGAAAAGGCACCTTCAGTAAGTATTTTAAAGGAAGTATGAAAACCTCATGCTAGCCTTAAATCCAATAGTACTCTTAGTTTGCTGTGTTCTCTCTTCATCCTTATTTGAAAATATTAAAATGGAATATGATTTTTTTAAGACAGGAACAGTATTTACAAAATGAGACAGCAAAAGACTGTGCTGCCTATAAAAGACACAGTTTTAAAACCAACTTCAACCGAAAATCCAAATGTGATATTCCATAGATTAAAAAAAAAAAAAGAGACACTCATAGGCATTTGCATATAATTAAACATCTGCAAGAAATTCAGTGACCCATTTAATATACATGAGGGAAGGGATACCATCCAGAGGGAGCTTGACAGGCTTGAGGAGTAGGCCAATGTGAACTTAATCAAGTCAGGGCAACGCCCAGTATCAATAAAAATTGAGGGATGAATGGATTGAGAGCAAGGCAAAAGTACTTCGGGGTACCAGTGGACGAGAAGCTGGACATGAACTGACCACATGTCCTTGCAGCCCAGAATGCCAGCTGCTTCCTTGGCTGCATCAAAAGCAGGTCAATGGAGGTGATTTTGCCCCTCTGCTCTGCACTGGTGAGACCCCACCTGGAGCCCTGCACCCAGCTCTGGAGTTATCAAACCAGGAAAAACAGGCACCTATTGAAGCAGGCCTGGAGGAGGGTCACTAAAAGCATCAGAGGAGTGGAGCACCTCTGCTGTGAGGACAGGCTGAGAGAATTAAGGTTGTTTGGCCTGTGAAAAAGAAGATTCAGAGAAGACCTTATTGTGGCCTTTCAGTAATTAAAGGAGGCCTACAAGACAGCAAGACAGCTGAAAAGTGTGTGGTGATAAGACAAGGGGCAACAGCTTTAAATTGTAAGAGGGTGCCTTTAGATTGGCTGTAAGAAAGTTTTGTGGGTTTTTTTTTTTGTTTGTTTGTTTGGTTTTTTTTTTTTTTTTTTTTTTTTTGTGTGTTAAGGGTGGTGAGATACTCAAACAGAGATGTCCAGAGAAGCTTTGGATGTTCCATCATTAGAAGTGCTCCAGGTCAGGCTCAAGGGTACTTTGAACAACGTCATCTATTGATGTTGGTGCCCATAGCAGAGGTGTTGGAGTATGTGAACTTTAGGTTGGGCTGAAAAAAACTTTTATGATTCTGTGATTTTTTTTCTGTTTTGTTTATTTAGGTCATGTTTTAAGCAATATTATGAGAGTTCCCCTTTTAATAAGACATTCTAAACTTGATTAAACCATGCATGACTGCATTCCAGAAAGTGTACTGATTTAACTGGAAATTCTCTGCATATATTGTACTTTTGTGATGGGAGTCTTCTGACAATATAGTCCCTGGCAATGGGGATATCTATGTCTTAGCATATTTGCTACTAGCTTCTTTTGTAGTCCATGGATATAGGTACCTCAGGAATAAGATTTTTATTTGCTCCAAAACCATACAAAACTGTAAGATAAAATGATTAATCAAAATGCCCGTTGAATAGGAAAGGATCCCAGTATTACAAGGATCTTGTCATCCTTAGACTTCTGTATTTTGGAGACCTCTACTTTATCAGATGAAAGGAAATTAAATTTTATTTAGAGGAGGCTTTGTTTTCCCTGATCTGTTACAGCCCATTCAAAGGTGACTGTGTAAGTCATGCAGCAAAATCTTGCTTTATGTTGTTTTTCTGATCCAAAATCAGGTGAGATGAATTTCAGCCTTTATAGAGAGTGTGACCAGCCAAGGTTAGCAGAATGGTACTGCAGTCTCCTGGCAGCCAGAAATGATTTCTTCACCAGAATTCACACTATAGCTTATTTGAAGTGCTTAATGGTATTTTGTCATGGTGAATTGAGTGAGGGCACAAACTGACAATTCAATTTCAAAAATGTTGGCTTCAGAAGCTTTTCTCCTATCCAGAATGTAATTATGGTTGAGACCTGTATTGCACCCTGGAAGAATCCTAATGGGAACCTTACCTGTAGAAAGAAATGTTGTCTACTTTATACCACACATTTTTATCTTCATAAATCAGGATTGCAGTCATTGATATTGCCTGTCTTTTCCCACCCATTCCCATTATTTCACATTTTTCTGTATATTCTATTTCTGAAATTCTACGTTTCCTACTTTCCAATCTTGCCCATATTTAAATTTTTGGTCACATTTTCCAGAAGGTGAGAAGGTTTTGGCATATTCAGTGCCTGTATTTACATTAACAAGTCATGCTGGGCCAGTTAACAGCAGATCAGGAGAACGAAATGATTGATGCAGAGAACCCCATACCCAAATTATACACATTTTTTCGCCATACTGTACTCCTTATAGTCAGGGCCCAAAGACTTCATTAGCAGCAGAAGGTCATTATTAAGTGCTCATCTAGAGCTCATCATCTGTGCTATTATGTCTGAGAGGATGAGACTTCATGCACTCAAGCATTAGTCAGAGATGTGACTCCAAGCCTGATTAACGGAGAGGATTGGGAGGTTGCTTAAAAATGTTCCCATGACCTGAACGAAAGCACTACCGGGAAGATACAGAGCAAGCACAGCTTCTGCTCTGCAAGGGCACGGATCTCCTTGAATTAGCATTTGTAGTGCTCATTTCCCTAATGCGGCTTTCCCGGCCGGGCTGATCCCGAGGGACGGTGCCAACAATGCGGACACGGCTGACAGCGAGCCACGCTCGTGGGGCAGGCGGCGTGACCGTGCCGCAGGGGAGGAGGTCAAGTTGTACACGGGTGAACTGGGGTGTTCCCAGCACCGTGAACATGATGAAGGACAGGCTTAGGACGAGGAAGATGGGTTTGGGTCAGACTGGGAGAGAGGAGTACTAATGCTAAACAGTGTTAGAGTGCTAATCCTTTTAACTTCCTCTCGGGGCTTTGTTGTCAGACCCCTGTTGGGGCCTGATTATTCAGCCTTTGCTCTGTCTTCCCAGGCACCCATTCTGAGCAGGGCTGTCTCTTTCCATTCTTAACAGGGAGCTGAAATGCAAAAGGCAGCTAGTGTTCCTTCAAGGTGGGAAACAGGTTTTTACTGTTCAAACATTGTAACTCAACCAAAGTTGCAGAATGTCTGCTGAGCGAGCATATGAATGTATTTAGGATGTTATGCTGCTCAGAAGTACAAGAATATTGTATCTGCATTGCATTATTTCTTATCTCAGCTAATCATGGAAAGATCTCTTCTATAGAAAAGCTCAGGAGTACATAAAGGCACTGTTGTTTCTTGGAGTTAGTGAAGCTATGAAACGCATGAACTTTACCCCTTGTCTCTACAAAAGATTTGCAGTTCTATGAATTTTAAATCCATGGGAAATTTTTGCTGCCCTCAGCTGCTGGGTTTCAATGGCTAAAACTCTTTTGAAGTTATGCTTGAATGCTGCTTTCTTTATAGCCTCCAAAATGACACCTTATGTTTTTCCTGCATTCATAACACTGCAAAAAAACCGAACAAGTGTTCCCTGTTCAGTCAGCCATCATACATCATCTGATCTGTTTGGCTGCTTAAATGTAGTGATTAAATGCCCATAATTCCAAGA
Source organism: Prinia subflava (assembly GCF_021018805.1). Taxonomy (NCBI): domain Eukaryota; kingdom Metazoa; phylum Chordata; class Aves; order Passeriformes; family Cisticolidae; genus Prinia; species Prinia subflava. The sequence goes on along the minus strand of NC_086249.1, from coordinate 88,038,900 downwards.
AATACTAAAACGTGTTTAGCAGTTTGATGTTTTAAAACCCAGGAATAAAAAGGCAGATGTTATAATCCGTGAAGGAATAGTACACACAAACTGGGGGTAGGGCACAAGAAAACTGGAACTGTTTCCTGTGTAATGAGCCATGCATGGCAAAGACTCTGAGGAATGGCCAGCAGCAAAGAGCCACCCACAGCAATGTAATCATTTTATGTTCCATTAAGGCCTCGTTACTTTGGAATTTATACAAATCTATGCTGCAGGAAAATCTAAAGCCTCTTGTACAACTCTAGTAAGGAAGAAAATCAAACTTCTAGGAACTGGGCTATCATTTAGAAGAACTGCATCCATCCAGTTCTGATTTTTAACTGCGTACCTTGGAGTGGAATGGGAGAGAACTTTGATTCAGGAAGGAGATGGTAGCATACTGAGCACTGCAAATGGCATGGCACGCATGGGCATTTGCAAATAGCAGCTTTTGGCTCTGTGACTGTAACTCCATTTTTGCTCACTCAAGATGACGGGCAGGAAGAACATCCTGCATTTTCAAGGTCACTAGAAACATTAAATGGATGTCTTTTTAAAGACTACTGAGAACTTCTCAAAACAATTGGACACAAACTGGTTATATAAAACCAGATATTTTCATATGCCTTTTTTGAAAATAAAAGCTAGAAAGGGAAAAAGTTAATTTGCCTTCAGTTTTCCCACCTGTAGTATAAACCTATATCATAATCTAAACCATTCCAAGATACATCCTGTCTCCTGAGTCAGAAAAAGCCCTAAAGATCCCAGTTTGAGAGCTCAGTTAGGTCTGTGCATCTATATTTTTCTCTCTAAGGAAAACTGTGACTTGTATCAGAAAATTTATCCACCACTTCCCCCTTGGAAATCCAACCTTTTTATCAGTTTAACTTTCAGACATGGACCTAACTTAAAACACATCAGGTAAGACCCATCAATAAGCCTTACGTCCAGGTTTCTGTCTGTAGTGATGTGTCCAGCATGACAGATACAGAAATATCTTCAAAGAGGGTGGTGAGAGAACAGTGCTGTTGGACACCAGATTGGCAAAAGTGTGATTTTTGTTGATTACTGGAGCCATTCTCCCTAACAGCATTCTGCTAGCCTATTCAGTAACCAGTTGTCCTGGAAGAATCAGTCTGTTCCAGGTGCTGTAACACCACAGAACTCTTTTCTTCTCCCCAAGCACAGGCAGATAGGAAACCCAGGGGAGGTTTGACAACACTGACCATAAAAAGACACTCTTCTTCTGTGTCTTAACTACATATTTATACAATGACATTTTTCTGATATAAACAAATACTTGCTTCTGAAATATTTAAGTTGAAAGCAGACCCTCATTCTTTAATATATGAACTAGTAGAATAAAAATATATATGAGAGAATCCTTTAAAAGATTGTGTGTTCAAAATGTTTTGTCCTAAGAACAAGCACCATTCAAGGTACTGGGGATCTGTAGTGAACAATAAACCGATCCTGAGAATTAACTTCATCTGCTATAATGGGGTGATATTTATCTTCAAACTAGACAGAAGAAATCTTTTCAAGCCCTTGTGTACAGATCTGACTGAAAGAAAGATATTTATCAGAGGATCTCAAGTGGATGACGAAGTACTATACTTTGAATTGTTTATATTCTCCTCTCTTTCCTTTATATTATTTTAAACTTTGTTTTGCTCAGCATCAGAAATAGGATATCCATGTTCCTGATGCAACATGAACGTAAGTGACATGGAGTTCTTCTTGTCTGACGTTTTAGGGGAAGAGTGCCACACAAATGTAGCTGAAAAATTTACATCACTCACTAATTGAAGTCTCAGGTTTCTTGTCTGTTTTACACTGTTCAGACCATTAGTGGTAGCATAGACATGAATACTTCTGCTCATAATACTGTCAGATACTTTTCCCTCTTACTTGTGTATAAGACCTGAATAATATAATTTGCTTTATTGACTTTGGTAAGTGAAAATCATTCTGGGTGTTTCAGTCAGTCACTTATTTTGAAATTTTTCACTAGAGTTCTCATTTCAAGGTTCTTTCATACAGCAAGTGTTTGGGGTTTTTTTGCTTTTTCCTTGCATGCACAGAACATGAATTTTTCACACAAGTGAAACAGATAACATCTAACGATAGGCTGATAATACCATGTAGTTATTTATGTGGTTCATAGTTATAAACCACTTTGATCACATTTTGATTATGTACAACTGGTCCAGGCCACCTTCCACCCAGAGGTTGTTGCCCAGTTTGACTTCATAGTAAAGCACTCAGGAAGATAAGGGCTGTGTTTTTCAGAATCACATTTTTGTGCTTTCATTTCCAGGGAATGCTAATTCTTATTACTTCATCACTCAAGTACAAATATAATACAAAGCCATAGATCTGAAAAATCCTTTTTTTTGAGTATTAGCCCTTCAATATTTCAAAATAATATACAATAATACAAGTGCTGAAAGGAATAGAGCTTCTTTGCTAAAGACATTCTGTGCTCTGGGTGTGTGATGAAAGTCCAGCATAAACGCACAGAAAAATGAAGAATTGACTTTCTTTTCTTCCTAAGGAGCTCAAAATGTTCTGCTCCCATGGGATTTAATGTAAGTGATGCTGGATATTTAGTCCACAGCATTCTATTCACCTTTGAAAAGCCTAGGTTATAATCTGATTTAGATGGCAATTGAAAGAGCTCAGCAGTCTCAGTTTAGTTCCCTTTTCATTAAATCACCATCAGCACTTAATACAGTGCTGATCTTAGGAATAGGACTCATTTTCAGGCATACTGGCACTGTTGGAGTAAAAGTGTCACAGAGTATGTACTTGGCTTTAAAAAAAAATGAAATCCACCAAATTCATTCCTTTTAAAAAGTGCAAACATATATGGAAATTTTTCAAAGACAACCTTACCTACTGCATGGGATGCTTTTATTCTCATAGATGAAAGGCTATTCTGCATTACAAATGGGAAAGATATTGATACTACTGGAAAAAAATCCTCAGTAGGAGCAACTGCATTATGGTAACAGTGATTTGCACTGGCTTATCAAAGATATCAGTGTAGCAGAATCTGGCTAAATGGCATACTTTTAGGTGTGGCCATCAAATCAGAAAATATGCTAAGTTAAGATGCTTTGATCAACATTTTCAATCATCTATTTACATCTGATCCCTTTCAAAGTTGTAATGGAGATGATAGGGTAGTATAAAGAGCTGCAACAATAAAATAAATAATTACTATCATTTGATCTAGGAATAAGCAAAAACATTGCCATAAGTAATAAAGGCAACAACAAAAGCTTTCTTTATTAAAAGGAAGCTTCTCATTCTGCATTATTACATTCTGAACAGAAGGGTCAGTTGTTTTTATTTAAAAATGGCATGCCAGTTAATTCCATTTCTGTAATGATCGGTGGATCAAAAACTATACATTGCACCCATCAGTATTGGTTTTTGCAAGATACAGGCTAGAAATAGCAGAAGAAAAATGTTTAGAGTCTAGCACTTCAGGGGGTTAATGTGTTTTAAAGCTACTACTCGAATGACCATAGTTTAATCCCTGTGCTGCCAGTCAAGAAAGTGATTAAAAATCAACCATTCAGGCAGTTGCCTCTGGGTGTTGATGTGCCAGGTTGTGGGTGTGGAGTTAAGGGGGTGGAGAAGAGGAGGGTTTGTGAGTGTATGGCTGATGTTTGACGAGCTGGATTTCAAAAGGAAGGAGGGAAAAAAAGGGAAAAACTCATCTTGCCCCAGGAGGGAGGAAAAAGTGAGAACAAAGCTTCTTTCAGTGAATTCAGGCAGTCTTACAATCGTAATTTCTGAGTTCCTCACAAGAGAGCTCCCCCCATCACTACTCTAAAGAGAAAATAAGATTGTGAAATCAAAAGTCAGCCCTGGGGGAGGTGGGGGAGGAAAAGGGGAAGGAAGCTGGTAAATGAGACAGGATTTATCCTGAAATAATAACCTTAGCAGTGATAGCAAGGCTCCTGGTGAACCACTTGGTGGACTTTTTAATCTGTCTCCTTAGATGCTGAGTGTCGTGTTTAAAGCAGGTTCTTTATGTCAAAGGAGATTAACACTGACAGAATAACATTCTTGAATGTGAATATGAAGAAAAATATTTTTCCCCATCTCCCCTGCTGGAAATTCTGATATATTTTGGCAATTCTGACATAATTTGCTATATTATTTTCTTGTTTATTGTGTAGATTTGTTTGTATACAATTACACCTAAATTACTTCTAAAAATCAATTTGGAAAAAAACCCCACTTATTTTCTTTTTACCTAGAAAAAAAGTCACTGAGGATAGCATTAAATCTTCTTTCAACATTAGACATTTACATAACTGATGGCTGTGCTACTGCCTTTTGAATCCATGCAAAAATATTTCATCTCTCAGGGTTTCTTACACATCACATCCATGCTAATGTGGGGAAGATGCTTTGGTTTCCCATCTTTTACGAGAGTATCTCGTTGAATGCCCAGTACACTCAGCTCCCTGAGCAAAGAGGGTAATGCCAGTGTGAGGCTGGTGCCAGTGAAGCACCAAGCAGAGCAGATCATCTTGAGTGCCATCATGTGGCATCTACAGGACAGCTGGGGGATCTGGCCCAGCCAGTGTGGGTTTAGGAAAAGCAGGTCCTGCTTGACCAACCTGATCTCCTTCTGTAACAAGGGGACGTGCCTTGTGGATGAGGGAAATGCTGTGGATGTTGTTTACCTGGACTTCAGTAAAGCTTTGACACTGTTTCCCACAGCATCCTCCTGGAGAACCCATGCCCATGGCATGGACAAGTACACTCTCCTCTGGGTGAAAGACATGTCTGGATGATCAGCCCAGAGAGTGGTGGTGAATGTCCAGCTGGGCGACAATCACCAGTGACATTTCCTAGCGTTCAGTACTGGGGACAGTTTGGATAGATGTATCAATGACCTGGATGAGGACATCGAGGCCACCCTCAGTCAGCTTGCAGATGACACCTAGTTGGGCAAAGGATGGGAAAGCTCTACAGAGAGATCTGGTCAGGCTGGATTGGTAGGCTGAGGCCAATGGTGTGTGGTTCAACAAGACAAAGTGCTGGGTCCTGCACTTCAGCCACAACAGTCTTTAGCCATGCTAGGGCAGGTTTAGGGTGGACATCAGCAGGAAAGTTTTCACAGAAAGGTAAAATTGGGCATTGAAATAGGCTGCCCAGGGAGGGGTGGAGTCACCCTTCCTGGAGGTGTTTAAGGGAAGACTCAGTGCTGAGGTCTAGCAGGCAAGGTGGTGTTGGGTCATAGGTTGGACTCAATGATCTCAGAGGTATTTTCCAGCCTAATTGATCCTTTGATTCTGTATCCTATGTATCTAGGACTGCAAAAGTTGCTCTTTACACAGAGTTTTTCTCTGAATAATACTTCTGAATCTGTCCTTCCCCCTGCTTTAGGAATCATGTTGTTTCATTGAATCATAGACACCCCAATATGCTCTCCTACGCTTCTTGTCAGGGATTTTATACTTATCTTTATTTTCTAGAGGTGTACATTGTTTAGGAAAGAAAAGCACTCCAGAAAACACTATAAATAAGGTGTACATAGGTTACCCTTTCACATATGTGATATTGATGATTTGAGCTGAAAGACAAGCAAAAAAATAATAGTAGTGGTTTCTATGAGGGTTTTCTAGGGCTTGGTTCTTACAAGCTGGAAATGAGAGCAGCCTTAGCTGGTATTTTAGATGCTGTTTAAAATTGGGTAAAGAAAGATAGTGAAAATAGACCTAATTTCTAGTCCTGGTTTGTGGGGGTATTTTTATGTCATTAAGATGGAATTTCCCATCACCACTGCACTGGAAGTCTTCCAACTGCATTTGCAAGATTAGCAGAAAGAGGAAATGTACGTTGAAACAAGCTTTCTCCATTTCTGTTCAGCTTCAGTAGGTCTGGCCTTTGTGAAGGTCTTGAAGAAGTGTTGGATCATCCTTTCCTGATGGTAATCCAGGAACCCTGAGCAGGGTTTGAAGGAAGTGATACAAACTGGATTTGAACTATGTGTTTGCTGCCATAACACATTCTCATCTCTTCCAGAGGGGTCTGGTTCAGCTGTCTGATGGTCAGGAACCCAGAACATCCTGGCTGTACTGTTTTTCTCTGACTTCTTAGTGGAAGAGATGGTTACCAACAAAGAGACATTCATGCTACCTATTTTGGAGACCTATCCCCCAAGAAAGATTTGTCCCATCCCAGTCTGTAGTGCCTGTTTCACTCAGTTTTCTAAACAGAACCTTAAACAGGTGACTAAAATTTTGTCTAGTGTTTTAATGGCAAAAATTAAGGTTTTGTTCTGTCACGTGTAGAGGAACTTAGCTATCTGTTCTTTGGCACAGGCCACCTGCCTGTCCCATTTGGCCAGCCCCTTCTCCAATTTTCCCTTTCTCAGACTGGTTTCTTGATGATATAGCCACCCTCCGCTCATCTGGCTCATCCTGCCTGTGGCATTAGAGATGACTGAAGTTGTCTTTTCCTAACTGAAAGTGGAAAAAGAAGTTGCAAGAAATCAAATCATGGAGTGAATGGTTCAAATAATGGATTTCTATTCCAGGTGTAACTCCCTGGCAGATGGTTATTCTGACACCATTTTGGGTGTGGATCTCTGCACTGATGAACTTGGAAGGGATAAAAAACAACTACAAAACTCAGTGCAGGAGGAGAGCCCTTAACACATCAGTCTCATAGGATATAACTGATCTGCTCTAACTTCCAGTGGCAGCAAACTCTTCTTTCTGGCATATTGTAGCTACTTCTTTTCTCCAGCATCTCAAGTAACACAATACCTTTTCATAATTTCTTGTTGCTGGAAGGGAGGTGATGAGTGCTCATGTTCTGCTAGGGGAATTTTTTCATCTAGGACAAATGCAGGCAGAAGATACTTATTGGGTTGATCAAGCAGGAAACAAAGGTAGTTAGAAAATGTGACATTTATGTCCTTACATCCACCTATAGGAGTATGTGGGTTTAAGACTAATACAGTAAGTCTGCTGTCAGGAAGAGTTAGCTGCCAGCCAGATTGGTTTCCCAGAAAAGAATTTTCTGTAGGCTGGCTGCTGTTTAATAAGTGCACTATTTCCATTATTCAAGCTTTTGAGTGGATTCCTTTTGCTTATAGAAAAAACTGAATTCTCTCTTTGTTAAACAAAAATCATCACGTTCTTGAATTTATAACAGATTCATAGACATTAGTGCAAAGTAACCCAAAGGTGGTTGTTTTGCCTGTCTTGTCTTTTTCCCCCCCAGTCAAGCTCAGGTGTCAGGTGCTGCTGAACCTGTTTGGTTGCTCTGTGAAATCTGGAGGGGCACAAGCTGCCACCTGGAGCTGCTACCCAGAGCAGCCACCACTACGTCTGACTGGTTCACAAAGACACATTTATTCTGGTTGGCATTAATTAGATAAAGAAGGTAGGAAAGGAAAAGAGAAGAAAAGAAGTTATTGCATTCCTGAACTGGTAATGTATACAGGACTGACAAGTGGAGAGGAAAATTGCAGGGCATAGCGGCCGTCTCTACTGGCAACTGAAAACAGCCCAGTAACTTTGTTTTCAAGGGACTTGTGCTTTGTCTATTTGCTCTAAAGAGGGCTAGGTAGGATAAATTGATGATAGCTGTAGCAAATAAATGTTACCTGGAATGGAAAATTGAATTTGCCTTAAATATTAAAAGCATAGATTCAAGATCTCAATTCTTTGAATTTTCACTATGTAAAGCACTAATAACAATGGATTTTTTGGGGGGAAGGTTTTTTGGTGGTTTTTGTTTGGGGACCATTGTGAAATTATTGCTCAGCAAGTCCAAAACTTAAAATTGACATTTGCTGCAATGGCATGTTATAAAGGGCTAAAGTATAAAAAGGCTTTCAAAGGAGTAACTAATGAAAGATGGGCACATGGATGGCTGTTCCACTGCATCAGAGTGGGTATTTCTGGAAGAGAATCAGTCACTAATAGGTTTATTCCTCAGTTTCCTTTTACCTCACTCATCTTCTATGGGACATAGCCTTTCCATGGCAACTGTGAAGAGAACATTTTGTTAATCTAGTATGACTTCTCCCTATGAAATTGTATATCTGTATTAAAAATCTTAGGTTCAAGGAGATTAAAATTAATGTCTGCAATATGTATTATTCTCAACTGGTATTCTGTGGTATGTTAATACCAGTCCTGTATGAACTTCAGCTTTTGAAATATATTGCCTGTGTGATGACCTGTTCATTAACAGAAACTCAAAGTATTACACCCCTATCAGTTAGAGCACTTTGTCATTCATTTTAGGCTGGAAAATACCATGCTCAAGACCTGAAAGTTCCATAAAAATTCCTCCTTAAAGATATTGCTACTGCTTAATAACCATCTGGCTTGGATTTATGTCTTGAGTCACTGTGGGGACCTTTGTTCTTTGCTTTACCTGCTAGATTTTGGTTTTATTTAAGTTTTTTGTTTCCTCTTGCTTGAGTACAAAAGCACTGTTTCTTATCATGCTTTGGGTTGTAATTTGAATTGTATTTTATGATAGGTTACAGTAGCAGGAGATTATTTTGAAGAACAGAAAGAAATATAATAGTTTCCTTTCCTTGTCTATTTGTCAGCATTACTTTTCAGAAAACTCCATGACATGGACTGCAGTGATAGTGGTACTGAGAGCTGCAGGAGCTCTGGAGAGCCTACAGCTTGAGTGACAGACTCTTCTTTCAGGGTGATGGAAAAGGTGATGCTTGCATGGGTCCCTAGTCTGAAATTTGAGAGTGAGTTGTGTTTATTTTTGTGTAGATGCAGGTGCACCACCCTGAAGAAGACACGGACAAGAAAATAAGGAGTAGAATATGACACAAGAGGAAGGTTGCCAGATAATTAGAGATTTAATAATAAATAGGAGAAAAATTATTGCTGTGCTGTCCAGGACTTGGTGCTCATTTGATTTCTTGCAGATCATGAGTACTTAGAGGGAGCTAGATTGATGGGATTAATTAGAGATATATGTTTAACAAGTGTTCCTGGCTCTTGTGGCTCATTAGTTAAAACTTGAACTTCATAAAAATGCTCTTTGCAATCCATATTGGTTTACAAATTCAAACCATTTTGGTTTTGAATGGAGTAGAAATTAAATTAACAGATAAGTAATGCAACAAAAATAGTATGTAATGGGTTACAATGATTTATATTTCATTGGAGAATCAAAAAAACTGAACCCATAAATCAAACATAATTGGCAAGGCCTGCCTTTGTGGAGATGTTTTCTCTAGCAGTCTCTGGTGGTCTGTGTTTAAATTCATCTTATGTGACATTACTAGAATCAGTCTTTGAACTAACTGTAGACTAAGTATATAACTTTTATGTTTTAAGCAGTTTGTTTCCCATTGAGAACATTGACTATCCAGAATCTTTTTCTTTTATACATTTGCATTTGTAAATAGTTATATCTCTTCACTTGAGAAACTATTAGAAAAGTAACAAAAGGGTGTATATGTTTCTCTGCATGTCGAGGCTGTCTATACTGAAGTTTTGGAAATCTGAAAGGCAATTAATTCACTTAACAGGTCCTGTGCTGGTAAGTAAGGATTTGAGTTCTCTTATGCTTTGTTAGTGTTCTTTATTAAAAGGCACAGCTTTCCTTTACTAATACTTTTCAAGGCTATTCATTTTAATTTGCTAATGATCCTCATTTCTTTTAAAATATACTGATACAGTTAATATACGAACATCACTGGAAGACAATAGACAATACCCTCAGGACCAAAGATTATTTCATTAGCATTTACTTGTTTGGTTCTAATCCTCTTTGTCTATGTACTCAACTTTATTTACCATTCCCAAGAAATTCTTGTATCTGATGCTATCTCTCAGTGTCTGTACAGCAAATGCCACTGCTGTTTTCAGTAAGAAGATGCTCCCTTCAAAAGAAAGCTGATGAACTATGGCTTTAGTTGGAAACAGAACTGAAGTTTCAGCAAAACTGGGAGCTGATTGTGAGGCTAAAATACCCTTGTAATTACTGAAACTGTAGATTCATACTGCTACTCATGAATACCACATAATCCTCCCATAATACTAAGGGCTATATTTCAATGCTTAAGAAAACAAATTTGAATTTCTTCTCTCATATAGTTCCTTGTGGCCATGGTGTAAGAACATGAACAAATTCAGGCAGTGTTTGTCAAGTTTGTTAGAGTGAAATCTATCCCAGTTTTCAGAATTGGATCACATAGATGTAAATCATAATCAGACATCCTCTTTGTAAAGCATCTCCACCAAAACACTAATTTACCTGTTATGCTAAAAATCCGTAATTTTTAAAATATAAAACAGTGGAGGATTTAGATGTAGCCAAGAGCCTCAAAATGAAGACTGATCTCTGAAACTTATAGTTTTAAGGCTGTCTAGATAGTAGAAGCCATTATTCTCTCCACAATGTAGGATTTCTTGCCTTTTCAAATACTGTGGAAGAGAATTAGACTTCAGAAGATGTGTTTAGAAACTTTAGACTTCATATTTAGTGTCAGCTCAAGTTTATTTTGGCTGCTAAAGTTTATTTCATACTGCTAAAAAGCAGTTAACAATAAAGTAAAAGAAAACAATTTTCTTATCTTTCCAATACAAAACCTTTTCTGTGTGATGAGATTGAAAGGATAAACAATCCTTCTGGATATGCTGCAGGAGAAGACATAAAAAGGATTGAGTTCCTGTGCTTTTGACTGGGTTAGTTTTATTCCCCTTCCCCCCATTTTTAAACCTGTCTTTGCACACTGATATCCTTCAGACCCTATTTTGATGGTCAGGTTCAACTGATGTTTTCATACTCCTGCTCTGATCATTCCCTCAATGTCCTTCTGGGGCTCAGATTGGAATTCAGTGCTGTGTTGTTAATCTAACAATTTAGAACAGAGCAATTAATCTTCTTTCTCTATCCAAAATGCAGCACTGAGCAAAAGGCTTCATTGATCACAAGGCATTGTTAAAAGCAAATTCTGTGTAGTAATGGGAGTAGCTTTTTTTCCCCTTTCTCTGCCTCACCTACCCCCAAATTTACAAGCAGCTGCAGTATATTCTAAGTAAGGGGATTTTTTTGTTTGTGGCTTACTTTGAAGTTCAGAAAACAGCCTTTTGTTTAAATTGGGGCAATATGATATTTAATAGAGCAATTTATAATCTCTTCAAATATGAATCAATTTCTCCTTCAGCAAGGCATGAAGTATTTTACAATCACATGCTGCTGTTGAAACAATAGTTTTGCCTTTCTCCAAAGAGCCTTAATAGTGGGTCATTTATAGTCTGGCTTATTGGGTCAAATTCAAATGATATTTAAATACAAATGAAGCACTAGGGGGAAAATGGCACACCTGCATACAGTGACCCTTCAATGTCTTAAGAGTTCTACCAATGAGGCCAGAGGAGGTTTATAGCTCACAGAGCCATTAATGTGAAACAACTATTTGAGGAAGAATAACACTTAGCATTCATATGAAACAATTTCATACTAAGAAATTGCTCAAATTGTATCACATGAATCACTCTTGGTGACATAATATTTCTTAATTTTTCCTAAAAGCCAGACTGCTTTTTTTCTTCCTTTTATGTCCTTAGTGTTTAAAGAGCATTGCAAGATGGAGATGCTGACTTAAAGGGAGGAGCATCTGTATTTTCTCCACTTCCTTCACTTGGGGTGAGCAGAGGCTGTGGCTAGTCAGAAATGTACTGAAGATATTTGCCTGGAGCAGGAAAACCCCATGTCTCAGACCTGCTGTTAAGAACAGCAATGAGGCTGCTCTTACTCTGGCCCTGTTACAGAAAAATGTGAGTTGCTCATGTCATTTGGATCAGCCCCTCTGTGCTGACTGACCATATGGCAAGAGAAGAAGGACTGGGGACATACTATTTTTAACCAATCCACTGTTGTTGGTTTTCATTATCATAGAATTCTATAATTAGCTGTATAGAACAAGTAATTTATGTGATTGTGCTTGCCTGTGGAAAAGTTACAAACTGCAGACATTAGCATATTTGTTCCATTTGTTAATATTACAGTTTCAATATGATCCATTATACTACACTATGTCATCTGCTTTCTGAAGACAGTGGACTGATTGTTTGGAATAAGTGCCCAGCAGCAGCACCTACCAATTTAAAAAGTGTATGTTCCTTGTCCATCAAAATAAGATAAAATTGCACAGATAATGAACTAGAAAAGAAAGATCATATTTCTGTTCTGCACATTGAAGAAGTGGCATAGATAATTCTCTTTTGAGGGCAGAAGGCAAAGCAGTAAAAATGAGATTTGGAAACTGCGTCTTAGTATTTCCAAATTAGCAAGAGAAAAAAAAATCTCACTTTCTAGCTTTCTTAAAACCACATGGACCAATATTCAAGTCCAACTGTTTTTACAAAGATATCTCTGCGTGATTCACTAAGGACTCAATGGAACCCAGCAAAAGCTGTGCTGGACGCTTGTGGGTCAGTGAATTTCAGGATTCACGTTGGGTTATGATTTTGTGCCCCATCTAAGTTGCTTCTCCCAGTCAGTCCTGGTATTGTCTTTTTCTAGCACTTTGAATATTTTCTGGAAACAGGATTTCTTGTAACCTAACTGGGCACTTGCTTGTTTCTATTCTATTGTTGGTCTGCTTCAGCTCCTAAGGTGCTCTGTTTCTTGCTTGCCAGGAGCATTGTAACCAGGATAACATGTAACTGTACAGCATAGCTGCAATGCGTGCAGAATATGAAATACGATACTCGATACTCCCCTAAACAACAGGATTGTGCTGATCAAACTTTTACCATGAAGACCTGGCTGTGAATTTGGCAGAAACAGTGGCTGCACAGCAAATAGACACAGTTTAGACACTCTGGCTTCAGAAATACATAGTTTTAGAATCCACACATGATGAAGGAATAATTTTACAGAGGGTCAATAGATGGATTTTCATTATAGCCTTAAGCTATATTAAATTTATATACAGTAACTTAGCTCTCTAGTAATATATTAGCTCAGAGTCTTAGACTGAATTTCTTCACATCCTGTTTGAGCTAGGGACGTTGCCAGTTGATATCTAGTGAATCTTTTGACACAGTTTAAGAAATTACTGTCACAAACTACCCCGTTCTTTTTGCTGTAACTTACTGCAACTATACACACCTTAAGCAATCATTTTTTATAGTTTATACTATGCAGAGAAACACACAAGCTGTGGTTCAGTGCTTAATCTACTGATTCTGTGGTGAAGGCAGTAAGTTTCAGCAGAAAGGAGCTATTGGTGGCTGAAATATCTTTTGTTTCCTTTGTAACATTCACTGAAGCTCTTGGTGGGTATTATAAGAACACAAATACACAACTGTGTTAGCTCTGAGCACTAGAGATGATATCTTGTTAAACTGTGGTAATTTGATTATTTTCAGTCATGTATCTCAGTCCTTCTGCTATATGAGAATCCAGCTTCATGTCTAAAGACACCTCTATTGAGGTTTTCATGAGTTTCAATAGGTATTGAAGAGGAGGAAGGCTAGAAGACATCTATTTTATAGTTCACACTTGAGTTCAAAATTGGAAGAATGGAAATTAGTGTGGTAGAGGATATTCATCAGATGACTTCATTATCTTTAGATAAGGTCATTGAACTCAAACAAGCTGGCATCATGAGTGACAGAAATACAGCTTTATGAGGCCATAGGTTTGAACTCATAATCATTCACTTGCATGCATGTGTGTATGTGCATATATGTGCACAAGCAGTGAAAAGTATTCCAAAGCCTTTGCTGAAAAGCCATCACATAGAGATACTCAGCTCTAGCTATGAAATCTCCCCCAGTGTTGCCTATTGTAACACATGCAGTGTGTTACCCACAAACTGAAGTAAAACTGGTGCAGGAATTCAGGGAGACGTATCAGCAAAATTAAGATTATTGGAATCTTAATTGTATCACTTTTATGATTGATTAAGAAGATTTAAATAGAAAAAAAATGTTTGTTCATTGAAACAGCTTCAGACTGTGGCTGGTTGTCTGCAAGCAAAGGGCATGACAAAGCTGACTAACTATAATGTGGACAAAGAGAGCAGCAGGACACCATCTGATCACAGAATCAAGAATCATTTGGGCTAGTTGATGACAAATACATCTGGATGAGTATAAGCCAGCATGGCTGGACAGTCAATCCAAGGAAACTACGTGAAACTGTTTAATGAAAGATCAAGGACAGGATATGTGTTGAGGAATCTAAAATTCTTCTGGCTAGGACTTGTGCTGTGCCTCCTACTGGGCTGCTTATAACTTGACTTGACTCTAGGTTATCCATGGACATTTAATATTGTGGAAAAGGGTTCTAGTAATCATAACCCCTCTACACATCTGTCTTGCTTTCTGCATACTTAGTTTGCCTCTTAGAATCTGCTATTCCACACACAAGTTAACAGACATTGCCAGCAAAAAGCTTTAAAAACCTTATGAAGAACGTGCATTTGTATGAGGTCTCTGGTCTATTGTTTCAAGGAAATGAAATGAATAGGAAATTAAATAATCACAACAGTTGTTTATTGCCTCAAAAGAACAAAGTACAGGCTCTTCCATGGAAGAAAAACCTAATACAAATGTGGGTTTGCAATCTTATGCTCAGATGTCTGAGGTATGTTTTGTTTCACTTTGTTGTCTTACCATTGTATGAAAGAGGGCATCGCAATATGAAAAAAGGAGAACAGAAGGAAGCAATTCTTTCCTGCTGTTTCCACTTTGTGTGACTTTTAACACCTTTGTTGGAGACCAAATGTCTGGTGTGACTCAGTCAGGATTCCTCCGAGGCACTTTGGTAAAGCATTTGCAGTTTCCTGTTGCAGTTTGCTGCTAATGTACAAGATAACGTAAAAAATTTAAAAAAATAAAATTAAGCAACTGCTCTCATCTTGTGTTTCACCTGGTGAATCTCAGACAGTAGGGTTTGTAAGAAGAGAAGCCTTTCACACAGGCATTGTACTTTCTCAGATTGTCCCCACTTTTAGCATACTCCTGCTAGACTTTGCACTGTTACATTTTTTGAGTAATATTTGGAGAAAACAATAAAAAGAAGTGATTATTTGCTGCAAGTCTGTTGTGCAGAGTTCTGCCGTTCTGGAAAACAACAAATGCACAAATGTTCCCTTCGAGCGTGGCGGGTTTGGCCAGTCCAAGCCAGCCCCGATCCAGGGCTGGGTGCCCCCAGGGCTGAGGCCAGCCACTCTCACCCCAGCCAGCCCTGCCAGCACAGGCCTTGCCCCGCTGGGATCTCTGCCAGAAGGTGCGGATTTCTTCCTGCCTTCACCCAGCCGGGCTGGCCCCGGGAGGGACGGAGGTGCTCTGCAGTGGGTGCAGCACGAAGGGCCGGCTTTGGGAGCAGGATCCCGGCGGAGGCGGTTAGGTGGAGCGGGTTTTCCTGCCATTGTAGGGGAGATTTTCCTGTTGTGTTTCAGCCACCAGTGTCTTGCAGTTGCAGGCGCAGTCAGGATCGCTGGGACAGGGGCTCCTGCCCGGGCTGCCGGGGGTTCCCGAGGCCAGCGCGGCCCGTGTCCGCAGCGATGCTCCCCACAGAGGATGCGGGGCGGGATCCAGCGGTGGGTATGCGGCTGGGGGGCTCCGGGGGAGCGCAGCAGATGCCTGTGTGTGCGCTTGCCATTGCCAGTAATTTAGGAAGTATTTTATAATGTGTTTAGCAGTCGCAGGGAGGAGTTGAGGTTTGCTCTGTTGCTGTGATGAATTATCTTTTTTGGTACTAGAAAGTCTGGAAAAAAGGGAACATTATTCATCTTGTGTTTTCAAACAAGAACTTATTGTCTTGTTGGTTGTCATAAAACCAGTTAGAGAGATAAAGAAGCCTTAGCATCTGCATAGTGTTAACAACATCTGGAACATAATAATTCTGTTTTTAAAATAAGAGATGAAAGCTGGAATAAATGTTTGCATCGGAAAAATTAAAAAATACAATCATTCCCTGAAGCCTGCTCCAGTCCTTGTGCAAAGTCTTTCAAATTCCATTTATTTATTTGTAAATGATAAAGTTACATAACCTAAAGCAGTGACATGCTTCAAGTGCAATGGCTGAGGGGCGATGTGCTTTCAAAGGATGTGCATTTGGCAGCAGAACACTCAGACTGATGGTCTGCTCACTGTGGTTATTTTGTATGCAAATTCTCTATCCACAAAAGCCCACAAAATGCAGCATACATTTAGGAGAATCAACAGTATGTGTAGCTCATAGGTACAGAATCATCATGTGATTTTCCCTGTAAAATATTTCAAGACAGACAGTTGTCTGAGGATAAGATGACACTCAGTGATATTTGAAAGTAGGTATTTATAAAGCTGCTGGAAGCTGTGCAGATGCATACCAGTAACTCTTTCTCAAGTGCTACTCTAGTTATTACAGTAACACTGACCTGCTGCCAGCTGACAGGAAATGTACAATTTTGTTTTATTTTTTTGTGATAAACTGTGAGACTTTGTCATTGATGAAGAACATTTAAAGGGATATAATTAAGCTATTTTTTTCTCTTTCCATTCTCTCTTAAAAGCTACTAAGCTATTTTGAGATTGATATTGATGGCCTTTTATTTGCAAGGTCTATTTGTGGTATTGATACAGTAATTCAGAAGCAGAGCTATCCAAAACTAGAAAAATCCCTGCTCCCTGGAAAGAGGTTGCTCTGGGATTTTTCTCCTGCAACTCAACTTAGTTTTCTGTCTCTCTTCTTGGATTTTTATCTAGAGAATAATAGAAATTGAGCATATTTGAAGATATTTATTGGAAGCAAATTTGGCTAAACAAGTGATTGTTGAGAACCTAAGAATAAAAAGGAATAGATGTTAGAGTTTCTATTTTCTCTTTTTACAGCTCAAGAACACTAAAAAGAGTTACTCATTAGTTGATGTAGTCTTAATTTCTTAGATTCTTAAGTTTCTTTCGTACTTGAAATAAAATAAATGTATCTAGAAAGCACAAGTCACTTAATACTAAAGATAATCTCAGTTTAAATCAGATGCCTTTAGAGATGGCCACTTCTTTTCATTGATTTCCAAGGGGCTTTATAGAGACCTGTTCAGATGAAAGCCACCACTTGCTTTAGGAATTTAGGAACCACTATGCCACAAGAGAGAAGGACTGTATTCGCATATTTTCTCACTTAGTGATTTGCTACCAGGTACTTGCATATTTCTGTTCTGGTCTACAGAGCTGAAGAATGGTCCTAAAAATTATTCTGCTAAGGGTGAACAGGAGCCTGGTACCCCAAGCTGTGGTGGCAGAAACATGCCCATGACATGTGACACCAGTGAGACAGGAAATGTCCCCACTCCTCTCAGAGGTCAGGGTCTGGCAAGGGCCTGTGTGAAGATTCTCTTTCCTAATGCAGTAGTTGTCCTGCTGATTCCCATTTTATTATTCTCAGGCCCAGGAAGCCTGAGCTGGGGGTTTCCCTCACCCAGGTGACAGGTTTCTGTCAGGGGTCTAAAACAAATAACCTTCAGAGCACAGATACAGTTTGTTCCTTATCATCCACCTTCCCACAGTTCATAGCTAATTTCCTCTTCTAAGGACCTAATTAAAATCTTGATTTTTAAATACACCGTTTATCTTAGGGAGTTGAGTGTACTGAGAGTACAGCAGGCATAAATTAGAAGGAGCCTACAATGTTAGACAGTAGGGTTTGGGGGTTTTTTGCAATAGTCAGAATCTCTTTATAGTCTTTGTAAATCTGCAGAGTAGAACTCTGAGAAAATGCATCCACTTCTTTTAAAAAATCTTTTATAGACTTTTTTAAGCATCACAAATGAGGACCAGGGCACAGGACAGTGAGAGGTTAACACTGTGCATTTTGTAATGTGATTGTAAATATAAGGAGCTTTAGTTCATCAGAAATACGTCTTGTAGGTAAAGTTCAGAGGTCTGTGTGGTGGGTTGAGGTCACACCTTCATACCTGTACATCTATTGCTGTTATTTTAAATTCTCTCTCTGATAAGAAAGCAGACCCTGCTATTCTTCCACAAGAAATTAAAATATTCTTATCTAGGTGAAGACAATGATTGTGAACTTTGATACCCATGATTCCCTTTACTTAGCTGTGGGGAAAGAGCAACTTGGTGGGAAGAGAATGCAATAATTTCTTTCTGCCACCCTATGACCTCCTCTGAAAACTCACAGTAGCTTAACAACACCAGAGTTTCCCAGCCGCACTAAAGTATCTGTGTGTGACCTCTTGTGACTGGAAGGAATGTGTTGGAACACATAATTTCTGAGTATTTCTGTTGCTGTATTGTCTGTTAAAAATCAGGCTGTACTGTGTCGCCTAAGGTGTTACCCAAGCTGGGGAAATGTGGGACATTTCCAGCTCTACCATGCAATCAAAGCCGTATGAAAGCTGGTGGGTTTGCGTGGGTGAAATTATTTTACCTTCTTTTTGTTGTGGAGTGGCATCTATATCAAGGAAGCTCTTAGCTTGAAATGAATGAGGGTAAAAGAGTGATGTGGTACATAGCAATTTGTCTCCTTTGGTAAGTTTTTGAGGTTGCTCCAGTTGTTGTTTTCCATGTTGCCAGCATCAGACCAAGATGTGAACTTGATATTTGTTCCTATATAGCTATGATATACCCCAGAATAAATACCATTTTCTCAAATGAAGAGTGCAAATTTAGTTGAGGAGATTTTTGGAACAGACCTTCAACCATAAATTTAATTGGAGGTCAGTGCTAGTCACATGTGCTAAAGATTAAACAATTCATTGCTTTCCTTTCCCTGAAGAATTTTGAGGAAATATTAAATCTTGTATCCAAAGAATGTAAAGCTACAGGATTACAAAAAACTTAAAGAATAGAGACCAAAAAGCATTCCAAGTATATAGTAGTATAGGTTTATATACATGTGTAATATTGTACCTAATATATTACTATATATAATATTAAATCAGCAATTTATTGATTGCTTTGGGATTTACAGGTCAAGATTTCTTTTTCTAGTCTGTTAGTTTTTGAGCCTTAGTTATTGTTTTATGTCCCTTGATAAGGAATATGTGATGTTGTGCCAAAACCCTTAATTCTGTGAGATGCTCTTGTCTCACTGAATAATATAACAGGATTCCTCTTTTTGAAAATATATTCTCCTAGTAGCATATGTTCCAACCAGAAAGGGATGTTGTCAAGGCTCTATAACACTGCAAACAGCATAGCAGACGTGCCTTTGCTGTATTGATATCATTTAAATGTTACAAACAACTATCTCAACATTATGGAAAGACTGCATGTAACTTCTAGACAAGGCAGATGATCATTCTTCTGTAAATGAATGAATAGGATGAACTAGTAATTTTCTTTCATGCTGATCATTTGTTTTTACATATCAGGAGCTGTTGAACAGACACTATCTTTTGAATATTTATTTATTCTCACTGCTTTGATAAAAGCCAGTGGGAAAACAAACATTTGATTGCTTCAGGGTGTGTGCAGCTTGCTTTCTTTACTGCTACAGAAGTTTCCATTAAGCATTTCTAAAAAAAAATTCTGATGTTGGATTATTACTTCTTTTTGCACTACTCACACAAACTACACTGTTTACATGAATATCTCACTAGCTGTGCTCTTGGCAATTGCTAAAATCATGAGTACTCATAAACTTCAATATCTGCGCTGCAGAAGGTAAAATCTGTAAAGGACTGGGGATCACCTGGGCCATGAAGGAGTTCATGGGTTTGATCACATTTGAAATGTTGATTGAATGGGCTCTGGAACAGTCACATTCATTCGTTGGAAAGAAAAGTTGTTCCCCAGACAATTTTGTGTATATTCTAGAAAATTATAGAAAATGGCAAAAAGAATAGTATTTCCTCTTTTTTTCACTGTTAAATGAAGAAATTGAAAACTGAGGGTGTTTTTATAGCCTGTAGCTGGTTTATTACAGGAACAAAATTTAAAAATGTTACTTTTACTGTGCACTTAACAGAAAAACGTTGCAACTTTGAAAACTACATCTCTGTATTGTGGTAGTAACCTGCTTAAGCATTCCATAGATCACTCAGAATAGTGTGGGTGCTGACTGCAATTCTCCTTGTTCTGTAAATCTAGGATACATACATATATGGACACACCTATGCATGCACAACTCATTTTATTGCATTTCATACTTACTTGTATTTTGTATTCCATTTCTTTTCATATTTGTATAATGGCAGTTAATACACTTCATTTTCTATTGGAAAATGTTGCCAAGTGTTTTCAACAAAAATACTTAATCTTCAGGTGTTCAGCCTTTAAATCAGCCAGTGGTCTTGTCTCCATGAGTTTGGAGGACTAAGGTTGAAATGGCCTTACTGTAGCAGCCTTTCCATAGTAGTCTTAACACAGTAAATTGTGAGAAAACATGACTAGAAGAATGCTATTCGAGCATGCTTAGGCACATTTTGGCTATAATTCACCAAACCACTGCAAACTGTGATTTTACCAGAGAGGAATTTCAAGGAATTTTGGAACATGTCACAAGTACAATTCTTTTGCCTGGTGCTATTTGTTAGTAAGATGCTTAAAGTTTCTAGAATGGCCTACAGCTGCTTCCTCCTACAATGGGACTGAGTTCACTACAATGGAAATGAAACAGCTTTAATTCATGCCATGAGCTCCACCTTTACAAGAGTGGAAAGTGAAGTTTTCTAGGACATTGTTTTCCTCTGCTTTTCCACTTCTGATAGATTCTGTTCTCACTTTTCTTAAAGGCTGTAGGATTAGCTGGATATAAGAAGAGCAGGAGACACTGTGTGGCATGCTAAAACATTGCCTGCTAACTTTATTGTAATAGCTAGGGATTTATTCAGTGTGGGGAGAATTCTGTAGTGTTTTGCTGACCAAAAGTGATCTCAATACACTAGTATTTTTGATACATTCATTTATAAGTGTAGTTTTATACTTGTGGTGAGTTGACAGTGGCTGGATGCCAAATGCTGACCAAAGCTGCTCTGTTACTCCCTCCTCAGCTGAGCAAGGGAGAATAAATATAATGAAAGGCTGATGGGCCAAGGTAAGGGCATGAAGAGATCACTCACCAGTTACTGTCATAAGCAAAACAGATTCAATTTGGGAAAATTAATTCAACTTTTTACCAACCAAATCAGAATCAGGTAATGAGAAATAAAATACCTTCCCCTCCACCCCTTCTTCCAAGGCTTAATTTCACTTCTGATTTTTCTGCCTTGTTCTTCCTAGCAGCAGTGGGAGGTAGGGAATGGAGGTTGCAGTCAGTACATCACACATTGTTTCTGCCACTCCTTCCTCCTCAGATGGAGGACTCCTCACACTCTTCCCTGCTCTGGAGTAGGGTCCATCCCGTAAGAGACAGTAACTCCTACAAGAATTTTTGCAACATGAGTCCTTTCCACAGAGTGCAGTTCTTCACAAACTCTGCAGTGTGGGTCCCTTCTACAGAGCACAGTCCTTCAGGATCAAGGCTGTTCCTACACAGGTCCCTCACAGGTGACAAGTCCTGCCAGGAACCTGCTCCAGCATGGGCTTCCCATAGGATCACAGACTCCCTTTGGCATTCACCTGCTGTGGTGTGCAGCCTTGCAAGGGCTGCAGGTGGATCTCTGCTCCACCATGAACCTCTGCAGGCTGCAGGGAGACAGTCTGCCTCACCATGGGTTTGTGCGGAAAAATTCACTTTGCCAGAGGTTTATGTCCAGAAAGGAGACAGAGGAGTCCTGTAACTTTATTTATGAACAAAGGGAGAGGCCATAGGGAATTTCTCAATGGGGTCTCTCAGACTGTTGGAGGACGCAGCCTCCTTTTCATCCCAATTTTCCTGGCCTCTCCCTTTCCCCATCGGCTAAGGCACTTGGACGATACAGATTTCCCAATTCACCTATTATATGTGCCCTTTAACCTGCACACACAAACACAGAAACACCATTTGTACTACATAGCTCTATTAAGTCTTTGTTCTTATTCTCAAAGTTGAGAAATTTAGCACGACCTTGGCTGAGCAGCAGTCCCCATCAATTAGTAACCTTTTCTGAAACTCATGGTTTCTCCTGTTACTTCCCTACCTGCAAGTCCCTGGGCCCTATCTACAAGCAGATTCACACCATCTGCTTGCAAAGACACATTTGTCTTACTCCTTTCGGGCTGCAGGGAAATCTGCACCTGGAGCACCTCCTCCCTCTCCTTATTCACTGTCCTTGTCTGCAGAGCTGTTTCTCTCACATATTCTCACTCTCTTCTTCTCTGGCTGCAATTGTTTCTCTGCAGTTTTGGTTGGTTTTTTTTTTTCTTTTCCTAAATCTGTTATCTCAGAAGTGATCCCACTGTTGCTGCTGGGCTATGGCTTGGCAAATGAAGGTGTTAATGCCACCTACAAAATAAGTCATGTTTGTAAGCAGAGGTACAGAGATGCTAATTCCACTAGTGTTAACAGAAGTCTTGCAAGGAACTAGATTGATGTTGGGATTTAATTTAGTGCATGTTTACAACATACTGCATAACTAATCATTATGTGCCTGGGGAGATGTCACAAATTCAAAGTTACTTAAGTATATTTTTGTTGTTTAAATAACGTTTGTTTTGACAGTCACTTCTATTTTGATATCTGCTCTTAAAATACCTCCTGTGGGTAGAAGAATAATACTTGTCATTTCAATGCCATTTTGGTAATAATATAATTTTCTGCCAGTAATTCCATATTTTTGCAAATAGGAAATTATGTACTTGGTATTTCTTCACTCCTTTCTGTGTCTGGTGCCTTTGAATTTTTGAGCTAGGTTGAATATGAAATACAACCCTATGCATATATAAACCATGCATATTTTGTGTCTGCCTAATCTTCCAGTTTCCTGTAGCTATGGATTCTCTACCATTCTCAAGAAAAAAGGAAAAGTCCTAACTCAATATGAAACCTTAAGGCAAGGGCCAGTGAGTTTGAAAGTTTTTGTAGCTTGATCATCAGCCCACTGATCTGTACTTTAGGCACCTACTTAAAAGTGAAAGCAGAATTAGTGGATTAATCATCTGATTGCCCAGAAAATGCAGCCCATCTTTGGTGAGGAGCTCTCAAAGGATTCATTATTCAGTCCTAGATGTGGTGTGTTTTGGCTTATTTGCAATGCAAAAGAAAACAGGGAAATGTAATTTTTTTTTGGTTTCTATCAGTGTGCTCAGCTTTGTTTACCTTGGAAGATAGGTTCTTATTCCAAGACGTTTACAGTCTGAGATCAGATTTTGGCACCCTTGCTCATACTGAATAGCATTAGTTAAGGCTCAGCTGCTGCTCATTCAGGTCAGATAGATTAGAGTTAGTCATCAATTGAGATGGTATTTGTGTAGAGCCCCGATGGTGATTCAAACATCTTTCTATGAGGCAGTGATGCAAATGTTTTTCTGCTGCTTCTAGCTGTTTATCTATACTTCTCTTTTATATGAGTACCATAAAAAAGACTTTGCTTAAAAAAAGTGCTTTAAGAGGGAAACAGAATGAATAAAACTGTTTGGCACATGGAGGAGCAGAAGGAATTTTGTACAGAAAGATTAACATAGAGGAAAGCCCTGTATTCTGAACACGGTCCTAAGAAACAATCCTGAAAGGCTGGAGGGTTTTCACAGGGCTGCCAATAGATGAGCAATGATTAGTTTGTCTTTTTAAACATTGTCTCCTGCCAAACCTAAATCCCCTTCTCCCTTTTCCAGTGCAACATTCAGCCTGTAGGATAACGGATGATGAGCTAGACAGTTGTGGTGTGGAAGGGATTCAAACAATGTGAATGAGATTTTGATCTTCTGGGACTTCTGTGAGACAGAGAGTGAAGAGGAGGAAAGACAAACTGGTCTTCATTTGCAGAAAAGGCTTTAATCTCTTTTGTGCTGTATAGCTATGGCTGAGAGGGGAGTTGTCTTCCTGCTTATATTAAATTTCCAGACATTTAATTTTGACCAGATGCACTGTGCAATTATGGCAGCTGATGGATAACTATAAATGAATTAGTCTTTGGCAAACTGAA
Source organism: Prinia subflava (assembly GCF_021018805.1). NCBI lineage: Eukaryota > Metazoa > Chordata > Aves > Passeriformes > Cisticolidae > Prinia > Prinia subflava. The sequence goes on along the minus strand of NC_086249.1, from coordinate 88,014,884 downwards.
CTTTATTTCAAAAAAGATCAGCATCATGGAAGATACAGGAAAGCAAATTTTGTGATGGGGTCAGTGCATTTTTTAAATGCTCAAATTTCTTGGCAGAATAAAAGGACGCATTAGTGGAAAGAGAGAGGCAAAGTATCCTCATTTCTAGTCATACGTCTGGAACAGATGCCTTGCTGCTCTTCCCACACAGCAAGGAGGACTAAATACCAATGGTGGAGTCTGAACCTTGCCTCTGTTTGCTGAACTTTCCTTTCTGCTTTGGTTCGTGTTGGGGTTATAGGTAGCATTCCTGTCACCGCCACCACGCTCCCCACACTAATTGTCATGAACTACAGAAGATTCAAGCATGCTTGGTTCCCAAGGCTGCTAATGAGCCCTGAGCTTTTCTCACCCTTAATGAATCAAGGTTTGTTTGTGGGGGATTCTTGTCCTTCTGTCTTTTTCCCTGGCCAGGGGAGGAGTCAAGAGTTCACACAACTGAACAATGACTTTACAGTGTAAAGACCATGCAGCTGTGCCATCTGAAGCCATCCTCAGTTATGAGCAACAAAGCTTAAATAGATTGTACTGTGAAGAGGTACAGCTCTGTGAGTGTGAAGCATAGCTTTTGCTTCTGCTCCACTGACCTGTCTGCTTGCGGCAGTGACGGGCCCTTGACGGGAGCTTAGGCAGGGAGAGTCGCGCAGGGAGACTCTTTCAAAACCATCCTCTGTAACACTGAGCGCAGGAAAAGAAGCAAAATGAAGTTTCAGTTGATCTCTGATGGGGGTGTACTGCTGCCTTCTCCAGAAAATCCCATGCCCTCCATTCAAAAATCGTTGATTCTTGTCCAAATCCTCTTCAGGGGTTTAATAAGGTCATTAAAGCAAGCCATAGTTCGAATGTTTTAGCAGTAGAGAGTACTCATTCAAAAGTGGATACGTACACAAACTCTTCCTAGGCAAATCACACATTTTGCTATCTTGCTGTCTAGAGGCTTTTCTTGTATTAGAGGTTGGGATCATAATTAATTTGGGCTAAACTGGTTTTTGGCATCTACCTAATTAATCTTCATTTAGACATTTCAGTTACAACTCTGTGTGCTCCTGTGGCTATATTAATCTTACTACAAACCTGTCTGTGACATACTTTTTGGCACGTGTATACAGGTATACATGCACAAAAATAGAGGTCCACATAAATACAGCTGCATGTGTTCTTGAAATATATGAATATATCAGTATATGATATATATCATACATATATGTAGGATATCCCATGCTAGAAACATTATTCCTTATGTTTATATCCAAATATAGATATTTACACAAAAAACACAGACATGCACTCTAAATGCTGTGCTATTACAATAGTAGCAAGTGAAAATTTCAATATGATGAAATAACTTTTTTAATGCTAATAGAGATTTTAAATTTGTGAGTTGTAATACTCTGGACTAATTCTTGCACAATACCATACAAAGTTGAAGGATTTTTTTTAAAATGTTTTACTAATACATAAGTGAAGCCAAAAGCAGCATCTGCAAAAGAAATCTAATTTTGCTGTAATAAGCTGTTTGAAGTTCATCATTTTGGGTTTTAATAATGCACAGAAACATCTGCTGTTTTCTTTGATGGCATGAAAGAGAAAGAGAAAAAGATAAAGAACATTTGGGTTTTTTCATACTTAAGCGAACAGAGAGGGTAAATAAAACAGTTTAAATACCTTGATGTGTGTATGTGCAGGTTCAAAACTTTTGATTGCTCTCCCGCCCGGCATGGTGGGTTGACAGACCAGGGAGAAGTGGCGAAAGCTGACAACCCCCCATGGCTGACCCCTCATGTTTTCTCTTGCCTAATCGAATCTTACATGTGTTTCCAGATAGCTGATCAGCTTCCCTGGATTTCGCTGACGCCACAGGAAAGCTTTGCCTGAAGATGGAAACACTGGAGTCAGAACTGACCTGCCCTATCTGTCTGGAGCTGTTTGAAGACCCGCTGCTGCTGCCTTGCGCTCACAGCCTCTGCTTCAACTGCGCGCACCGCATCCTGGTCTCCCACTGCGCCACCAACGAGCCGGTGGAGTCTATCACCGCCTTCCAGTGCCCGACCTGCCGCTATGTCATCACCCTCAGCCAGCGCGGTCTAGACGGGCTCAAGCGCAACGTCACCCTGCAGAACATCATCGACAGGTTTCAGAAAGCCTCCGTCAGCGGGCCCAACTCCCCCAGCGAGACCCGCCGGGAGCGGGCGTTCGACAACAACAGCATGTCGTCCTGCGAGAAGGTGCTCTGCCAGTTCTGCGACCAGGACCCTGCCCAGGAGGCGGTGAAAACCTGCGTTACCTGCGAGGTGTCCTACTGCGAGGAGTGCCTGAAAGCCACTCACCCCAACAAGAAGCCGTTCACTGGCCACCGCCTCATCGAGCCTATCCCGGACTCTCACATCAGGGGATTAATGTGCCTGGAGCATGAGGATGAGAAAGTTAACATGTACTGTGTGACTGATGACCAGTTAATTTGTGCCTTGTGTAAACTGGTCGGGAGACACCGTGACCATCAGGTGGCAGCTTTAAGTGACCGCTACGACAAGCTAAAGGTCAGTGTTACCTATCAGCTTTTTAGCCAAGCAGTGTGTGGTTGGGAAGGAAAATACCCTTTGGCTGCATGCTAAAGTCTTCATTCCGGCAGTGGTTGGGAAGGGCAGATGTGCAGTCTCTAATCATATGAGATACATGTACAGATCTGTATGTGTGTTTGTTCACCATATACAAGGTGCCAGATTTTACTTAAGAAAATATTCCTCACTTGTGTTTGGGTTTCTCTAAAGCTCTCATAAGGAATATGCAGCGTAAATTCCTGTGTAGGTGAATTTTCTTATCTACCTGCAGCTGGCAAGGTTTAGCACTGACTACACAAATACAGATGCTGGTTGAAATGTCATGTATTCTTTGCATACATTTGGTGTTGATTATTTTTCATTATGCTGCTTTCATTGTGAAAAGCCCTTCACATCACCACTAACAGGAGGTGCATTTATTTGTGCTGGCTTCAGGAATGTCAGCTGCCCGTCCAGCCAGGGAAGCTGAACGCCGGCTCTGCTCGCCCCGCACTGCCTCCCACCAGCCTCGCAGGCAGTGCAGTCCTAGAAACAAAGCCAAAATTGTTTCTGATCTTCTTGCAGCATTCCCACAGTTCAGCAAGCTTCCTGGCATACCAGGAAGCTTGGAGGCTTCCACAACCTGGCCCTGTGGAGGACACCCTGGGTGAGGCAGCAGTGGGCAGCTGGGTCTCAGGGTGCTCTTGAGGCTCTCCAGCCTGCCAGGAGAGGTAGAGCTCCTGCTGGACATTGAGGCCAAGGCAGGCGACCTCACACCCACTTGGGTGTACATTTCTGTCATGCTGATTCCTGTGCTGCTGCAGAGCCAAGGCAGGAATTAGGCATCCTGCACTTTCCTCCACCCACTCCCTCTGGACGGTCTGCATATGTCTGTGTGCAGCTGTGGGGAGAGTTTTTAAACATGGACTGGAATCCAGAAATCACAGGCATAGAGAGCAAGGTTTATCTGCTTGAACGTGGAAAAGAAACTGAATTAATTAATTAAGTTTAATTACCTTAAATACTTTCAGATTAAACAGTGGGGCTGCACTCGTGTCTATGATAACTTAAGGTACTCTCTGGAGTACCTTATCTGCACACACATTCTGTGTAGGTTTTGTGCCTCTGTGCTATGCAAACATGGCATCATGTTCTATGATTATATTAACATAATGAAAGACACTTCTTTCCCTGGACCTGATAACTTCCTTTCATCTCTTAAAGACTTTTTTACTTACCAAAGAGTTGTTGTTTTTGCTTTCTTCTTTTCTGAACTAATTTTTTATTTTAATAGTTTTGTTATCGATAACATTAACATGGGCCATAAATGTGAATATCTGCCTGGATTTACTGTGCTTTTTATTAATCCAGTGAGTTTACATCTTTAACAGGTGCTACTATTTAGTGACATAACAATGTATTGATTACCAACTGGATCATCACTAGTAGGAATATACTGCTTAACATGAAAGACCTTCAACATTAAGTACTGGATAAAGTAATCATATTTTTGATGATGTAAGAAAAAAGCAGTAAACATTTCCTAGTGTTGATGTACATAGATAATGCAAGTCTTGAAAGAAGACTTTAAAAGGCCTGTCTTCTCCCTTGTGATCTTTGACTCAATACTGTTGATAGGAAGAAAACGAGTGTGTTTTTTGCATGATCTGTGTCTTTTCTGTGCAAAGATGACTAAGCAAGCTCTGAAGGTGTATCTTAAAAAGACAAATAACACTTACATTGGATGGTCACCTTGTTTGGCTAACCTAAAAGTAAGGCAACTGAAGTTCTAAACCTACTAAATTTCTTCACACCAGCTGCCTTGAAGACTAATTAAAGTACTAATTTAATATACTTGACCCAAATAACTCTTGTCTCAGAATGAGAACTCCTAGCATTATTTATATGATTTGTGTGATTTTTTTGGGATGCAGAATTTCTTTATACCCAAACTCTACAAAAGACCTTTGCACACAAAATTATTAGTCTATGTGAAATCTTGTTCCTATCATCTTAGTCATGTAGCAGCCAATTTCATGTTGCTAATGCCAGTGATGACATCAGTCATGCCAGTTATGCCACATATACAACACATTTATGCTCTGGTTCAGGAACATTAGCCAAAGATCCAGCCTCCCTTCACTGTTCACAAGAAGGTAATCTGAAAGTAATATCTTCCTTTTCTTCATTACCTCTCCCACCACAGCAATTAGTTCTGGTTTACAAATCAATCTTAGAAAATGAGATTTTCAGTTCTGTAGATTGGCATTTATCCCTCAGAAGTTAAGTAACAATACTAGTTCCACCAGCATTTGGTAGCTGATGATCAAAAATTTCAAGTCCATTTTCACATTCAGGCCTCTTCTTCCTCCTTCCTTAAGGGTGATAGGATCTCCTGATTTCTGTAACATAATATTAGGCATGAGATTGCAGATGGTCTTTATTAACTTACAGGTAATGTGCACACACTACTGGCAAATTAAATACTGAAATGGATTAGAAAATCCCCACATGAGAAAATGGGTTGCTGCTTTCTATATTGCTGCTGTGGCTTTTTAGTATAATGAGATTTGATATATAGGCTACCCCAATCTTAAAAAAAAAAAATCTGAAAGAATGAGATAGGCAATAGTATAGTGGATTAGTTAAAAAATGTGTTTAATGTTATCTTTCATTAAAAAAGCTGAAACACTTAAGGTGACTCTTTCTTTTGATTTTTCTTTTTAAATCGATGTGCTACTGATATCAATAACAGCAACTGGTGCTGTTCTGGGTGTTAAGCTATGTTAATTATTTCCATTTTCTTGCAGTGGTGTTGGTAGTGGTTTAAACAGTCTCTGTCTTGAGGGGTGCCTCATCAAGCATAGGACAAAAGAGGCCATTACAATCTATCTCCTTTTGTGGCAAAAATAAAACTCCTTAATTAGGAGCTCTGTGCCGTGTCCAACAGAGACTTCTATGCTCAAGTGTGTTTAACAGTGAGTGTAACAACTATGGACATCTCAAAATGAGGAAGTGCTTTCCTTTGGCAACTATATCTCCACCACTGAGAGGTGCTTCTGTTTCTCAGCTTGTACTGGGGCAGAGAGGATTGAGGGCATTTGTGTTCCTTCAGGAGCAATCCTTTCCTGCTTAGCTGCACAACCGCGATACCACCGTCATGCTCGCTGTTGGTGTAGTGTTCATAGATGCACTTTGGTTTTTGCTCTTCTTTTTGAAGTTGATCATAGATGCGTATTAGTAATGGAAAAAGCTATAAGCCATGTTCAAAACAAAGGACAGGAAATATAGTGGTAGTATACTAGATTTATGGTGTGGTGATCAAAATTGTGATAAAAATAATTTTTAACACTAAAAACAATCAAGGTTTTAAATATAAGAAGAAAAAATGCCTGTGCTTACCACACAATATTACCTTAAAGTAAATATTTATGGCTAATTACTTTTGATATTTGTTCTTCACTTTTTGTCTTGTTGCAAGAACAAGAAAATATAAACATGCATTTTTTTCCAGAAAAAAAATTGCCATTGTTTGATAGATCTATTTAAACTCATGAACATGAGTGAAAACCCAGTAAGATAAGATTTATTTTGAACAATAGAGAATATTTGCGGAAGAACAAAGTTATAAGGTGTAGATGGAAATATATCACTAATTTAATATTAGCAAAGAGCTATGAAAAGGTGTAACAAAAGATAGATGGTAAAACGTATTTTGAAATGGTGTAAAGCCACCATAACACCACTGAAACTAATTTTTTTACTTGTCTTCATATTTACTTAGAATTTAGCCTCTAACATACATCTTCTTGCCAAAAAATAGTTGTGGCACATTTTTTCTAATTCTTGGTCAAGAAAGGTCTTTTACTGAATCAAACTGTTGCAGCTGAGCTTTGTTTCACCATATTTTTGTTTGAAATTTATTAACGCTAAGTTGTTTTGGACATGTCTATGAAGTCGGGCAGCTCTCTGAATAGCACTCAGCAATTCCAGAAACAAAAGGAGCTTCTTGTTTGTCTGGTTTCCAGCTGGTTTTAGTGGTAGAATCCATACACATGTATTTTTCCTACTCTGTTGATGCAGGATGCAAGGATTACTTTTTCTGTTGTGTGTGTCAATTCAACTACTCACGAATATTAAAAGAATAGGAACTGTTTCCACATAGGGAAGAATGAATTCATCTTTTCTAAACTTTTGACAATGTAAAGGTAGGAGACTTTGTCAAGTCCACAGCTATTACAAATAAAATCCAAGAATATGTCTGCTTCCCTGCTACATACAGATTATAGATTAAAAAACTTTTCATATTTAAATAACTTTGCAAAGATTCTGGAAAAATACGTGTGGAAGCTTTCCAACTATTTTTCTATGGCATTATTTTGTAATGTCAACTTGATAATTAATTGATATAGTGATATTATAAGAATCCAGATTTAAAAATATGTATTCCTGTAAACAGTGGGCTTGACAATCCAGGAACATTGTTTTCTGGACTTTCATATAAATATATTATGCACATATATGTTAATATATGTCTATATACATCCTATGCCTGTATTTACAGTGCTTGTGTCGGCATATAAAACCAATACTAAAATTGCACAATACAGAATGTTGGTATTTATGTCTATGTAGAGTTGTCTAGTATAGAAATATGGGTAATTTTCAGTAATGTCTAACTTATGGAATAGCTATAATCTTGAATTTGAAGAAACACACATATCCTGTGTTTTAAGTAAAAATGAACAGTTTCATATATATGTGCAGGTCAATAAAAGTATAATCATTGTTAAAAGTTTAACCATATCTATAAAAACAATACATCAATAGCTTTACTTATTACCTTTTTTTACAATTCTATGTATATATCCTTTTTAGTAGCTGAGTATTTTCATGTCTAGGGTTATAGTTTCTCTGCACACCCTTAATTTTACTTTCTATTTAATGCAAGCAATTTTAATAAAATCCAACGGATATTGATGCCTTTTTGTTTGTGCTAAAATCACAAGCCAGACACAGCTAAGAGATAAAAAGGCGTTACTTTTTTAAGCATCTGTAGATCCTTAGGTGCACAGTTCTCTAGATGGAAAGCACTGAACATGCACACGTAACACAAAATGCATACCATTTTTGTGTTTAGCAAATTAGCATAACTGACAAGAATCCCCTATTGGAGACATAAGTGATGAGGTAATTCTTCCCTGGTTCTACCCTTTTCTGAATTTCCCCCCACTTTAGATAGGAACTAAATTTTGTTTATGAAAATGTGTCTCCAAGAGCTGGTTTTGACCTTGACTTCCCAGAGAATCTAAACTTAGACCCCCAGGGCCTGGAGCAATTGGGGAATTTATTTTGTCTTTCTGTCTAATAAAGTAGGTAAAGTGCTAGCTATGACTACAATAATTGGCTACAGAGCTACAAAAATATATGTAAAGAATATGAAGAATATATAAAAGCAAAAAAGCAAAAATCAATTCTGCATCAATATACAAAGACACAGTATGTCAGTGTAATAGTGATATGTGTTATTAAACATTTGGATAAGTGGCATTTTCCTTTACATTGTTCTTAACAGATTGAGAGTAGTGCCAGTTTTGCAAGTTTAACATGTATTTAGAACATCATAATCAACCTGGCAAAGTGTAGAGCTCATGGACTTTCATTATTATTAGACCAGCTGCATCTTGATATTATCATCATATTATTATTAGATTAGATACTGATTGATAGATATTTCAGTGTATAATTTTTAATGAAATTAAAATGATGAATAATCACAGTGATTATTATGGAATATTATTTGATATTACTTAATTATTTAACCCAGAAATAGATTTAAAAATATACCTAACTTGCTATGCTTCAGTATTTGCAAAGATCCAAAAATACAAAGATGTTGCATGGAAAAAGATTGATGTAGGAGCGAGCTCTTTTACTACAATTGTTTTGTATCTACACTTGTTTTATTACATTGAAGTATAATTATTAAGAGAGACTTCAGAAAATTCTCTCTTTAGGTCAGTGTTACCTGCATTGTCTGTTTCCTCCACTTGGTATTTCTTTTCAGAGTTTAGACAGATAACAAACAGTATTAATACAGAATACCAAAATCTGTCTTTGATGGGGGATAGTGTCTGTATGTGTTTATTTTAGACAAATTTTGAAGTTCTTCATATATCTGACTGTGGATAATGAACTATGATTTTACAATTATATAGTGCAATATTAATATGAGATTAGGGGGTTTTATCTGCCCAAGTTCCCTTAAATAATATAATCCATAGGTTTTTAAAACATAATTTCACGAATTTAATAGTTGGCAAGTCTTTCACATACTACTTATTTCCTTGAACCTTAGTGGAAATTATGGTGTTTAAAGTCTAATCTATTCCAGAAGAACAAAGGAATTAAACAAAATTATAAATAGAACAGCATTACTATCTTTGTTCTCATGACCCTGGTTTCCAGGGAAGCCAGACTAGAAGTTAAGTAAAATACACTGTCATAGTTTTTCATGGTTCTGATCTAAAGTGTTCAGAGAACAGACTTAAATCCATGTTCAAATTCTAAACTGGTGTTTTGTAATGACCTCTTGGCTGACCCTTAATTGCTTATGTGTTTTTAGACAGTACAATGCTAGAATGTCATTGGTGGAATATAATCCACAGCAAAGACTTCCTTGGAATGAGGATTTGTATAGAAACACTAAATAATAAAGTGATAAATGTGGATGTCCTACAAGTAGATGAGTACAAAGACAAACCAACAAACTGTTGGTTTAATCCACTGAGCACAGGTTTAGGAAATGTAGTCTGCCTAGCAGAGTAGCAAAGGTGGTGTTGGCAACAGAAAAAGTAGCAAACAAATGGTCTTCAAAAGCAGAATATTTATGGGTTTTAGCATAACAGTGTGTTCTGTTACAACTGATAAATAGAATTCGTCAGTAAATTGTTTTAGTGCTTTACTAGGGAATGATAAAGATAGTTGGGAGTGTAAGGTTAAAACTACTCAATGTGGACTGTAGGCTAAAGCACACAGTCTTCAGTGGCATTGGGAGGTGTATGAAGGGCATAAATGTATATGTCTATACCTAAGTATGTATATTCTGAATTTATTTTAAAGCATAACCTCATTTGAATGAAAATATTTTTTAAAATAATATGGCAGCGAATACATTTTCAGACAAATATGAAAGTTGTTAACAATAGATTTTAAATGGGAAAAAAACCCCAAAATCTGGATGTAAATGTCTCCCAAAGAAGCCCTGCAGAACACTCATTATTCAGACTTTCCCCAAGACTTAATTTATTATGCTAAATTGCTCAATGAAGAGAAATACAAATTATGTTGACTATGACCAGTAATGACACATAATTTTAGGAGCACGAGACAGAGAACTAAAGCAATTTAATTCTCCATCTTACGTTGAATAATTTTCATTACCTCTTTTATTTTTACTTTTTCTGATCTTAAAACGTACACTAATTTAGCAATGACCCCACTATATCCCTTCCAATGTTGGGCTTTACAATTGTATATCTGTTATGTTTTACTTTGACCTTCTTTCTTCAGTAAAATGTACACTTTCTATCAAAACAACAATACTTGTATGTGTCTTTAGCACTGGGAACCTTACAGAGAGTTTATAACAAACAGAAATGGTGCCTAATTTGTAAAGTCTGAATAGTCCACGGCAAGGGAATCTCCTGCAGAAGGTCATGGACTGGAAAGGCATGTCAGGTTGCTAAAGCACCCTTTGGACTCAAAGCCTGATATGGGTGATAAGATTGTGTGTTCCCTTTCTCTCCCACCCGTGTTTACCTCTCCCCAAAGCCAGTCATCCAGGGCCCTGTCTCTGTGGGCGTCCCTTGACTGTACAAGCAGGAAGTGTTCTCTTTTGCTAGGAGGACGTTTTTGCCCTTGAGAGCAAACACCCACATCAAGAATTTGAGGCAAAGGATTCCTGCCCTTCACAGCTTTCACCTCTCATTCTCATAGTGCTGCTCTCACAAATCTGTTTTCCAGTTGTTTCAAGTCAGTGAAAATCTAAGCAGGAACAAAGAAAAAGTTAATTTTATGATAGTGTGACTATACTGAGTTATTCAAACACCTTCTGAAAACACATATTTAAATAATCCTTACCATTTTACAGATCAACTACTTAGTTGAAAGTACATTGTTTTCACCAGTAGAATGCTTAGAATATCTTGGTTAACTAACAAACGTGTAATATATCACTGACTTTCTTGATGATGGGCCTTGATGGTGACAGCAGGAACAATTTTTATAATAGCCTTTTCTTCTTTAATTTCTACAGGCTGGAGTTGAAGTATTACTTTTTTACATATTTCTCCTTTGTGTGGCATGTTGATCCTATGCAATATCTCAGTTTACAAGGGTGGAAGGGGAGCATCTACAGGGTTATTTCAGTGCCTCAGACAAATGTGATTAAAAGACTGGGCCTTTGGGTTGCTTTTGTACCTTACAGATCGCCTTCATTAAAGATGACTAATCCCTTTTCAGCTGTTCCCAGTTGCCAAGATGTGATTCTTTGTAGTAGCTAGAACTGCACTTCAAAATTTAGAAAATTCTGTGCCTCCTACTAGCCTCTGTGTTTGCACATGCACTGTGACTTCTCCATAAGAGCTCCCTGATCACTGAAAATTGGAGAGGGTTAGAAAAAGACAAAAGCAATGAGTCCATATACAGGCACATGGTTATGCAGAAATGTTTTCCCCCGTTCTTCTCAGTTATGACTATCACACTTCCAGAATTTTCGGCTATTTATATTTTTGTATTTATTACATTAATAAAGTTCTGTCAGATGGAAACCAAAAGGGTGGAGTGGTTTGGGTTTTTTCCCATGCTCACAAACTTAGGATTTCTTGAGAATTGAAAATTTCCTGCCTTAATGTAGTCTCAGTCTTATTTTTTTAAACTTTGCAATTTTTAGCTTCCTTACAGTATGTTAGCCATATTAACCTAAAGTAGCAGTATGATCTCGTAATTATATTTTACATCATGAGAGAGATCAAATTCAGCACAGATGAAAAAAGTAGCTAGAGTGTATATGACTAGCTTTTTCCTTTGTTATTTATTTGTTCAATTAGTTGTGATATTCAGAATGGTCTTCTAAACTACCCCAGACCTCTTGTCCATAACCTTTTAGTGGTCCAGAGAAATTTGGCTGCACAAATCAAATACTGAAAATTTGAAAGTCAAGGATAACTTGATGGAATAACATACTATATAAAATTTCAGATTTACGTGAAAGTTGAGGGAATTTTTAAGAAAAAATAAATAGAAAATCTCTGTGAGTATTTGTGACTTTTAGACAGTTCCCCTATAGTATCATCTCTACTAACCACATCAGTCAAGTATAGAAATTAATTTACTTATTTTTACTATGGTAATCCCCAAAGGCTCAATTAAAACAAAAATTCCTATAATCTAAAGTCATGTACAAGTACTTGAGATGTAATTCCAGCTTCAAGGAATATTCATTCAGCAATCCTTAGAACAAAATACAACAGCAAGCATGACAGGTACATACATTTTATATGGTCACAGTAATAATCAAGTGAGCTGTTTGCATCGTGTAACTGCCAAGATTAAAAAATGTTTGAAATTAATATTGGCTAGTTTCAGTAGTCAGTAGTCACTACTGCTTGATTTAATATAATTATTTTGGTTTTAAATAAAATAGCCCCACCTCCCCTTGTCCTTAAGTTGAAAAGCCTGGATTCTTGTCTTCACCTAAAAGAAGAGGTGCCACTGCAGTTTCTGGCTCTGTATATCCTGCCTTATGTGTCAGTCTAATAAATTAATTCTAATGTTGAAACTGATGTTGGTTACTGCTATAACAGTACTCTCTCTCTCTACTGACTGAAATCTAAACATCTTAAATTTGAAAAAAAAATAAATTCCAAAATATAAGGGGATCTCTTTTACCCTATGAAATAAAGATTCTCTTTTCTCTTGTGTTTCAGCTTTAATTCCTTAATGAAATTATGTTTTTGATATCAATTTTTTCTGAAGGTTTTTTCCAAATAAAAGCAAAATAAAATCATAGTACAATGAAATCTTTAATGTAAAGTATCTATCAGCTCATTACAATAAATAGCAAAATGCTGCAATTACATTTTGATGCAATTACTTCTTAGTGCCATACGGCATTAATCATTTCTTTCACCATTGTTCACTGAAGGCTCACCAGTTGCTAGTGATAAATCATTGCTAATACCAGGACAGAGGAAGATGGGAGCACCAATCTGCTCCTAGGCTGAGTGAAGGGATGGGAGTGAAGGGCTGGGGGATGGAGCTCTTGTATCCTATGACTTATATCAGGATGGGATTGTTAATACACCCCTTGTTTCAGGGGTATGCCTAAAACACTAAGCACTGCAGCATTTTTTTTAATATTGTTTACGGTAATTTTGCCAGTAATTCATGCATATTTTGAAGTACTTACTTTATAGTTTTTAAACTTCTATCTCTGCCTCAGAAGATAAGCATTATCCTGTTTGACTACAAATTAGCTGGAACATCTCTGAAGGCAGATAGTACTGAAAGGTTACCAAGATACTCAGACTATCAGTTGGGCAAGGCAATGGCTAATTTGAAGCAGATAAAAAAAAAAGATGTGCTTCCCCAGTCAAAAAAAACAGCTTTTCTCTTTTCTTTTGAACTAGCCACACATATACAACAAAATGCAAGACTTGTAAAACTCTCCTGTTTACCCCATGCAGGTCATGGTAATTAAGATGTCATGCTGTCTATGAATAATAATGTCTGTTCAAGCTTGTAATGTGTTTGAATGTCAGAGAAATTTTCTACATGTAGATCTGGTTGATAGTTAAAATTAACAGAAGTAAAATAGAAAACACATTATCTTTCATTAGCTACAGGAGAAATGAAAACATCCTGTGAGGAAGTAAAAGGGAAGAAGCTATGTTGCTGTGTTGCTTATACAGGTTAATATTCCCTTGGTAAGCACCCATTGCGTTGCTTTGAGACGAGATGGAACTTCCATGGGTTCCCACACTTCAGTAGCCTTCCCCCTTGAAACTCATCTCTGCATTTCTGGAGATGTCCTGACTCTTCTGAAATGTGAGACTACAAACCCGAGTTTTGTTATTTGTTAGGACACTGTCAAACTTTGAAAGAGATTGAAGATGAGCAACTGTTCACAACATGTGTGTCTTGCAGTAGAAGCATTAGGCAGACTCATTAAGCTATATCTAATGACAGTGTGTGCAAAATTTATTTCCAAATTAAGCCAGCAGCATATGGAGATTATAACTCATGCAAACTGAATTTGAGCAATATCTATCCTAATAATAAGTTACTAAAGAGAAGAGAAAATTCCTATCAGTGTATGAATGAAGGTTCATCTGAATAAGTATTTAAAATATTTTATTTCTTGTCCAAAGGCTTGGAACACATGCATGCAAGAAATCCCTTCAAAGGAATAATTCAAGTAACTATTGAAATACTGCAAATAATATCTGAACATAGTTAAAAAAAACTTTAAAATTCTCAATCCAAAAATAGATGCTTTCAATGCCTTTCCCAATATAATAAACTGGACTATATTCTGTAAACTATAGAAGGGGGGGAAAATATATACAGATAAGTAAGTGAGGGATAGAAGTGAATGGTTGGTAGTGAAATCTCCCGTGTTTTTCCAGTAGTCATGGATCTCCTTGTGAAGTGTAGTCACTCCTGGCCCCCCCGTGCTGGGACAGTGGGTCACTGCAGGATGACCCTGTCTGTGCTGGGGCTCTCCCATTGCACAGGGAGCTTGTCAGGGGTGAGCTGCATTTGCTTTGTGAATAAGTGTTTGCTGTTGGAAGGCTGGCAGTGAGGGCTACAACTGATCTCATTTTAAAATAAAATTCATTTCAACTACATTGGAAACTCTGTCATGTGAGAGAGCTCCTGCACTGAGGCCCTTCTTCAGCCCAAGGGTCAATAAAGTGCCCATGTGCCAAAAAGGACCCATGAGTTGCCTGCTGAGGTCATGCAAAATTTGGGTGAATTTTTGTGATTATTCAGACCTTTCTTGCCTGTGCCCCTCAAGTATAGCCAAACATTGTTCTTTCCCCTGCCTCTAATTTCAACCTTCAAAAATATACTGAAGCTTGTGGGGGGGAAGGGCATTATATTAGCCATGCAGAAATGTTTTCACCCTCTTTTGAGCAATTCCTTATGATCACTCTTGAGGAAAAACTGCCCTTTCCAGTCAAATCCACCAAATGGAGCAGCATCGTGAAGCCTTTTCGTGGTTTTTGTGGGGTTTTTTTGCCTCTACTGAATTAGCTTTCTTCTCAGACTTGGTAGACACACACTTCTGAAATTTTGATGCACTGAAATTCTTATGTAGGCAGGATGCAATTAATTACTGCAGGCCTAAGAGTATTATCAGAGGAACCCTTTTTTGCCCCATTAATTTATTTGATTACTTCCAGCTTTGTTCATATTTATACTAGTTGAAAACCTTTGTCTGAGCATGCAGTGAATTGAGTAAAACTACCTCTTTAGGTTAATAATTTTCTGGTAATGTGTTTTGTTAGAAGAGGCTGTGTAAAAGAATGAGGAGATACTAAAACATTTTTCTGAAAAATGAAAAACATTTGAATGAGGTCTGAATTTTGAGTAGTTTTAAATGGGTTCTTGCTCTGCCTAAATCATTTAGCATACTTGCACTTGAATGCAATGTAATTTTTCTGTCAAATAAGTCACTGCTACACTTTAGGAAAAATAACAAAAAAATCCCCAGCAAATAAAACAAATTTGGAGTTCTATTATTAAATGTCATAATACTTCCTTTCAACAGTGAAGGCTTCAGATTTTGATGTGCACAATATCAAAATAATTTTGAATAACTTAGGAAGTTATTTTAGTCTAGTTTTCCATCTATTGTGTGCAGAGTTGAGTGTTTGCAGTATAGGGGTACAAGTAAATTGTTGTGTTACAGGTAAATTATTGTCATAAGTTACAAACTCAGATGTGGGAGAGCTTATTTTGTAATGACTCTGATTATAGTTTGCAATGAAGCTGTCACTCCAAGGAAGAAAACAACAGAAGGTAAAGAGGGGGATGCTTGTTTGTTCATGTAGTTTGGTTTAGATTTTTTTCTGACAAGTTGTAAGCATGGTAGGAACCCCGGCTCACCCTGAGCTTTGAGGCTGGAGTGCCTCACTGAATGACTCTTGCTTGCTGAATCTGCTGCCGCGTGTTTTCCTTGGAGGAACTCATTTCCTTCCCGAGGAGTTCTGCAAGGTCAGGCAAATAAATATCCCATCTTGGAAGCTGTGTGTCTCAAGGCTGGTCTTTCTGAGTTCTTATTTCTGCAGAAGAATTCATAGGGAAAGTCTGTCAAAAAACCCTAGAGAAGCTAAGTTCTTCCATAATGGGATGCTGTTTTAAACTGGGCATACCAGGCACAAGAGAAGTGTTTTGAAGCTTTGATGTTTTGTTTTCTAATACATTACAAACATAATTTCAGTATTCTTGTGTAAGATTCAGAAGTCATGTAATTCTAGTACTGTGAAGAAATACCACTTTGGTAGTGGGAGTAAAAGGTGCCCTGTTCAATCTTTAAAATTTGTCCCTATTACTATTTTTGCTTTATATTATGTTTACAGGGTATATTGGATTCTGGCCTCAGGGAGACCACCAAAATCCTACATTGTTTCAACAAATTTCATTGGAGTTTTAACTGTTATTTACTGTTTTCTTGCTTGTTTATTTATTCATTCATTACTTATCATTGACAATTTAGGATTTGTGTTACTTTTACTCTTAGTGCTAAGGTGTATTATGGGAGAACTGAACTAATTTAACAAGCCTCCTGCCACCAAAAATTGTTCTTTCTGATTATGTTGCTCTCCCTGTCTTTTCTGCATGCTGCTGTCATCCCACTGGAGAGCTTCAGTAGCTGTGCAATCCTTTGAACTGATTCCCTGCATTTTCTGCTGGCCACCAGCAGCCCCACCAGCGCAGTGGTGCAGGCACACCTGAGGTGGGAGCACTGAGTCTGGCCCATTTTCTCCCTCCTCAGGCACCCAGCAGTCTCCATGGACTGCACAAGTGTACTCTAGGAAGACTGCTGCCCCAGATGCTGGTAGTAAATGCACAGATTAGGTGCCTCAAATACAATTTGCCAGCAGCTATAACAATTTAATGGCTGGTTTCCATGCACCCTCCATTTTCCTCTTCCTGTAGCTGTTCATCACTACCTCCTCTGCCCTGCCTGTTCAATCCCACCCTACCTCTGCCAACTCTCAAGAGCAATAAAAAAACCAACTCTGCATAATAAGTGAATAATTTCCTGGATGTCTAGCTACTTGAAATTATGCAATGACGGGTCAGATTTAGTCTGGTTCTGGTACAAAGTAAGGACAAGGATTTGACATGTTAGGACAGGAATGAAAAGTGATTGAACTTTAAATATTATCCTAAGGAAGGAGAAGCAATTCCACCTACAGCCCTTAACAGGGTATAACAAAAGGGAGTACAGCAACTTCTCGATGTCCAGCTCTGTTAAGGGTTGTTCCCTTTATCAGCACAGACTGGTTAAGATGTACAAATGTGACAGAATTTTATGAAAGTTGAAAACAGAAACTTTCTTTTTCTTGTGTTTTAAAGTGGCCTAAAATTATTTTTGCCATTGAAATTACCATAATCGATAAAAAAATATAAGCTAGAGATAGAAAAGTGGTATTATAATTATATCTAGATCTATATCTATAGCAAGGCATCTTTCAGTACAAAAATTCCCTGCAGAAGTTATGCTCCTCCCATGATGTTGGCATTCTGGCAAAAGCTTCTAGTGTGAAGCTCAGGCTTTTATTTAGAATAGTGGTAGAAGAACAAACTTGGTCTTAGGAGGTGTTTACACCCTAGCTGTGTATTTTGCCCTCTGGTTAGGCTTCATGTCACCCCTAACTTCCTATAAATCCTCCAGAGCGTTAAAAAAGAAATATTAAACAAATATTTCACAAAGTTGGCTTAAGTTTGAGCTTGGAAGCAGTTGTAGAAGTCATTTGGTTTTGATTTCCTTGAGAACCCATACTAGATTTCTGGTAGGGATATAATACTTTTCTGCAGAAAAGATTCATCAGTGAAAAATATGGGCAAGACTGAGGATTTTTATTATGTATTTATTTTGTTTTATACACATGACTGGAAATAGTCTTGTAATATTCTTTGAAATATGGTAGAATGTATCTGTCTAGTCATTCTCTTTTAACCACAAAGCAGCAGGAGTTCAACAGCTGAGCTGCAACAGGTGTAGATATATCTGATTTTTAAAAACTTTTGTCAAAGCTTTCCCACTTTCTCACGGACTGCAGGATCAAATGGGCTTGGGAGTCATGCTCACTAAAACAAGGCTATTCTAAACTAAATAAAGAGCAAATTCTGAAACACACCAGAGCTAATTTGCCATTGTTTTCACCATAAACCGTAATGAATCCTCATCAAATGAATGCAGCTGTTATGGTGCTGTATCCAAAATAATGTAATTAAATTGCTGCTTGGGGAATTTTAGAGTATAAATTTGGCAGAAACTCATTATTGGCAATTTGACAGCGAGGCATTTATAATCTTATCCAAAGAGGTGATCCTGTGTTCTGTCATTCTAAGAACAGAGAGGAGAAACAGAACCAGGATGACAAATGGCCAGACCAAATCTGAAACGAGAAACCGCAAGAACTTAAGGCTAATCCAAGCCATGCTGGAAAGCCTGTTGGGATGGCAAGGGGAAGACAGGATGAGAAAGCTTGAGCATGTTACATCAGAAAAATTCCCCACCACTCTCTGCAGTGACAAGGTCAACACGGGAAGAGGGCCCACCCCAGGGAGCCTGCGGGAGCCACAGCTTTGCCACCACCAGGGTCACAAGAGTCACAACCCCTGATCAGGCAGGGGTAGCCCTGGGGCCTCATGCCCAGAGCTGGCTCGTCCTCCCTGCCTGCTCCCTTACAAAAACATTGAAACATTGCCCCCCTTCCTCTGTCAGGGCTGTGTGGATGCTTGACTGGAACTGCAGCAGCCTCCTCCATCTGGGGGAAAGCAGCAGTGTTGGCCTCTTGCTTGATGAGTTTCCCAGAGCTGTCAGGACCCGGGCTGGCACAAGGAGAGTCAACATACAACTCAAACAACTATAAAAACTTCCGTGATGAACACACCATTGTCTTTGCTGAGGCTGTTCAAGATCAAACAAACTGCCACGAAAGTGCTGAGAGTTGTCATGAAGTGACTACTACAATCATTTTTGTGATTACAAAACTAAAACTAAAACTGGAGTCACCCTCTCTCATAAAAAGCAGATTGCGTTTCTAATTTTAAATTGTTTTAAAGGTGAACACAAATTAAATTCTAATTTCAGGAAAGAGAAATTTGCATTTTGGCCAAATCTGAACCTTTAAAAGTTTATGTTTAATAAACCTTCATATACCCATTCTAATTAAGCTTACATAAAAAATTGCAGGTTAGAGCATACTTGAATTTAACAACAATGTTTGCGTTCCTTCATATGCTAAGCAAATTTCCTGGGGTTGTGTTTCCAATATGAGTATTCACTATTATGGCTTCATAATTGAATATCCATCAGTATTTAACATTACCTGTCCCTAGAGTTGCCTAACACTTCAGCCCAGGGATGACTGATCAGATGAAGCCAACAGAGTCCTTCATGTTTGTTGTTTGTTTTTGTTTGGTTGGTTGGGTTTTTTTGTGGGTTTTTTTTGGTTTTTGTTTTGTTTTGTTTTGTTTTGTGGTTTGGTTTGGGGTTGTTTTTTTTGGTTTTTTTTTTATTCCTTAGTGCATAACAGTTACTGGGAAATTTGCAGATGCAACAGCTGCCAGCAGAAGTAATTGAAAAGGGGGCTAGGAGAAAGTGGCAAACAGAGAAATTTCAGAGTCTTGATGAAAACCAAAATAAATAATTTGCTAAAGATAGAAAGAAAATGTTGAGATTAAAGATAAACATGTTCAATAGTAAAGATCTCAGCTTTGATGTAGAAAGAACATTAAAAATACTAAAAGGAAAGAGTTCAAAGTCAGGTGAGAATTCCTATTACATATACTTGCAGAAAAACTGTATTTTGAGACTTGAAGAAAAAATGAGCCTGCTATATCGTTCTGTTGCTCAGTATTGACCAATAAACATCCTTTTGCATGGAAATAGAAAATAGTTACTAGAGCTAACATTTGACCTCAGGTGAGTGTCCCAGAAACCTAAATCTGCTCTAGCAACTGATGTCTCCTGAGTTTGAACAGCTACAAAGTGAAGTTAAAGAGAAATTGGCGGGTTGATATTTGTAGATTCATCATGGATTTCACGAGTTTCATTTATTTATGCAGCTTTGCAAACCCGAAGCTATCTGAGACCTAGAAAAACAAATATTCATGTCTTCTTAGAACTCTGTGAAATGAGTGCTGGTAATCTTAGTGAGGGGCTGAAATAATTTGTTGCCAAGCTCTCAATAAGCTTTATCCTGGATTTGATACACAGCACCTTCATCAATGCAGGAGACAATGAAGGGCCTCTACCCTGTGCCATACCCCCAAAAATGTTGTAGCAGTTGCTTAACAACTTCACTGTGATTTTTTTCACTTTACTTGTTGATGACTTCACCTTTGGCCTCTTTGGTCAGATTATTCGGCTGTTGCAAACTCTGTAAAGTCACTGAGAAAATGCTGCCATAATCAGTAGCTTAATGGAAGGATCAGACTGGCCTTATCCTGCCATTTGGTCAGTAGAGTTGGGTAACATTTTTAGTGTCTGCAAATTCATCACAAATGGAGTTCTGATCCCAAAGCTGTTTCCACTTTTTAGTAGAATGGCAGAATTTGTCTGAGGTAAAGAAAAAGTAGCCTGGAGATAAACTCTAATCATGTTACCCCTCTTTTACCCACTAACTCAGGGATTGTGGAATTTGGTTTTTAATCTCATCATGAAGGTCTTGGAAACAAGACCTCCCTCTGCAAAAGGACAGTGTCTCTGAGGAGGAAGTTGGAGGAAATTTGGAGCGAGCTCTTCTTTTTTCTGGCCCCATCTCTTGGGCCCAGCCAGAGGTGATGGGCTCTGGGGTTCTCAGCCTGCTGGGCTGCTTTGGCCCACAAAGCCCACACAGCCTTGGCACTCACACTGCTGCTGACACAGCTTTAACAGGAGAGGCATCATTGCCCATCTTTGCCCTCCTGGTTTGATTGTCCTCCACGCCTGGAGGTTCATTCACTCCCAGAGAAATGGGAACCCCAGGTCAAGTTTGTTCTTTTCCCAGTCCAGAGCAGGGACCAAAGAAACAGCCACATTTTGTTTCCAGTATTTCAGTTTGGCTGCTGACCCAGAAAATCAATTACAGTCACAGCCTTACATAGTGCAGAATCAGTTAATATTCAGTATGACAATGAGTATGACTGGCCCATGTGGAGCTTAGACACCTGCAGAGGTTGCTTTCTCTGCTTTGTCTTATTTATCTCTTCACAGCCCTTTATATTCTCCAAATGAATCTAGCTCTCTGTGCAAGTTTATTTAAAACAGAGATGTAGTGAGTTAAGAGAATACCAACTTTTTTTTTTCTTTTTGGCACAGTAGTTCTACAGACTGGTCTTAGATGAAGTTCAACTAATTTATTTAACAATAGTGAGCTGATATTTCCTCTGATACTGAGATTTGGCAGAGAGGACCAGAAGGAAGTGTTTCAATCCCATATATAAGACAACAGTAAAAGGGAAAAAAGAGATTTCCTTTTTATTATATGAGGAGAATAATATATTACAAATAATTTCCACCCATTAAAATGCTCTTTTGTTCCTGCAGCCTCGCTTGGGATTTGTGGTCAGTTCAGTTTTGATCACTGTAATATCTTTGCAACATTCCATCTTTGTTTCCTCATATCCATAGCTTGCTTTTGCTTGTGTTCCATCTGATCCCAGCTGCTGACATTCAAAGATCATTAACCAGGACACTTATTACTAAAGAGCAATGGTCAAAGTTTGGCGTGTTCCAGCCCAGCTGCTGTGGCTGAATTTTTGTGGTCCTCAAATCCAGTCATTCCTGGATAACTCTCTCTTTAATCAACTGACCAACTGTAATTTAGTCACAACACTAGTGGGCAAACTTCCTTAAACAGGGCTATTTAGATCATTTTTGTGTAATTTTGCAAATCCTAAGGTTAAGTCTCAGGTTCAGAAGCTTCCCACAGAGTTTGCAGAAAATAACTTTGTGATGTTCTATCAGTTTTTTTAGTGTTTGCTTGAGCTATTACTCTGATCACTGGATTCTACATTTTGGCACTACAAATTAGGAGTAACTGGAGAAAGAAGAAGGAAATATTTCACTTTTCTTTTTTTGCACACCAGCAGCAACACAGAAATGCTAAATAAGTTCATGTAAGGCAGGTTTTCTTTACAGAACCACATGGCTGCTTTTGCCTGGTTTGTACCACAGACATTAGGAAACTCTATTAGCAACTCATCCCTGCAAGCATTATTTCAGCCTCAGAGCTCCAAAGGGCTTCTGTGGCTTGTGAACCACACACTAAAGAAAATCTGACTTGCTCAGAGGCGTCTCCACGGGAAGTGTTCCGTGCAGCCTGATGTGTGCCTGATTCGGACACCGCAGGGCAGCGCGCAGTTAAACAGCAGAAGGGACCACGAGAGAGGCTGCCAAGTCCTGTGAAATGCAATACCAGCTCCTCAGCGTGGTAGAGGAGAGGGAGATTTTTGGATTCCAAGGTTTTCAGAACAATCAAGAAATGGCAGTAAGTACTGCGATGCCTCAGGAAAGGGCTGATTCCCAACTACTGATTTTTGATAGCTTTAGAACCTGCCAAATGCTGAAAGAATGCTTCTCTCCACTGTGTTTTCAAATTTGTTGTAGCTAAAATCAAGAAGCCTAGAGGTCTGAACACCAGACCGTAAAGTAAAGTTCTGGGAATTAAAATTATCCAAATAATAAGCAATATAAAAGAATTTGTGTTTCTGATTAGTTTGAATTTTTGGTTGATTTATCTCATTTAAACTAACTGCTGTCATAATAAACCTGTCTTTCTGAGAAGCAATGGACTCTAATTCCTATCTAAAATACTATTGTTTGTTTTTTTTAATTTAAGTAGAAATTTACAGTGGCAAAATTTTGTTCACAGAATAAAGTTAGAATGGGCAATTAAAAAATTTGTTCAATAATTATTGTGTGTGAGCCAGGGGTCCATTCCCAATGAGGGATCTTGTGTTGTAAGTTAACTCTTCTCATGAGATACTGATACCTTTGTAGATAATGGATGGCATTTATCTATTTCTGCAAAACTCCTTACTAGTGTATGTAGAATTTTTTACTGATGAGCAAGCTACAGTATTAGTTTTTACTCAGCTTTTCTTCCGAATTTAGTTTGTATGCTAATAATGCACTTTTTCTGTGTCAGCTCTGCATCAGATCATAAGAACGTTTTCTATTAGCCTTGTCCATTCTGCTCAGGTGGATTTCACAGATTCAAGGAATCCTCTGTAGTTCCCTGACTCTGGCTAACTGAAGTTCATCAGTATTCATGATTAGGATGTCTTTTTCACATTCTTAGCCTGGATAATTTTTAAATAAAAAGCTCCCATATACTCAGATTTTCTGAGATGAGTCTTCTCCTGGATTATGCAAATTTTTAAGGTCAGAATTTCCAGATGGTAACTAATGGCTCATATGTGTTAATGTACACGCTAACTATATTGTGTCCCTTATAACTCAGTGACCAGATATAATAAGACATTCCAGAAATTCAAATTCCTACTGAAATAGTGTTGCATGAATTGGAAAATCTGAGTGTTGCATGAATTTGGCTGCTCTTCATCTCAAACCATAAACATCCTTGGATTTCCAGCAATCACTACCCAGGCATGTCCGTGCTGCTCTTCACCTGTGCATGGGAATTCTGATGCTGTCAGGACATCCCAGTCTTCCTGAACATGAATATATATATATATTATATTCAGTTTCAACTGTGTAATAAACCTTCAGAAGGTCCCTGGCAAGGGTCACAGTGCCCACATGGCCTTTGTAGCCCCAGAAATTCTATATACCTTCAATATTTGATTTATTGAACACACAGCCAGTGCTCAGAACTTTTACATCAGGAAATTTTGCCTAGAAATGATTCTTCTACATAACCCAAGCTGCTGACATCCTGATTGCCTATATTATACATTAGACATAGGTGGAAACAAAACCATCACCAACTTTGTAAGTGCAATGAGGTTTTTGCATAGTAAAAGTGGTCCACTATATTTTTGCTGACTGACCTAACACTGTGTTGTTGCTTCACTAGAAAAACTGGCCCTGTTGAGGAAATCTAGTGAATATTTAAAGCTTATATAAATGCATATCAGTGTGTAGTGCAAGGAATTATGTCACTAAGATACTGTGCATTTGATCTTTACTTAATTCTTTATTTCTCCATTTCATTCTTTTTATTTCATTCATAAACTAGTAGCGTAGCAAGCTAAGGTAAAAATTATTGGAAAATACATCTTATCTTCCTGCTAATGTTTCCAATTCATGCAACACTATTTCAGTAGGAATTTGAGTTTCTGGAATGACTTATTATATCTGGTCACTGAGTTATAAGAGACACAAAATAGGTAGTGTCTACTTTAAAGTACAAGGATCAATGTCTCTTTAATTTTTTTTTCCTTCTGAGACAGTATTCTTTCCTCCTGAGTTAAGATAAACCTACTCAACTACTTTAAGTTTAACAGTATATAATTACATTTCTTTTGAGCATCCTAAGGTATTTTTTGCTTTCAGATTTCATGTGAAAAGCCAGTAATTGCTGTGTTACAGAAATTCCTGGTTCTAATACAGATGCTTAATAATAAGATATAATAAGTTATAATAATAAGATGCTTCTGAGACAGATATTAGGAAGGCCTATTAGTTATTTATTGACCTTTTATCTGGAAAGCATCAGGTTTCATGGTCCTGCTGTAGATCTCTCTGAGCATTATAACTTGCTATTTGTCTTAAGTGAAGGGCTATCTATTTTTATGATATATAAATTAATTGGTAAAAGCTCTTGTTTTACTGTAATTTAAAAGTATTTAAGAACTTATATTTTGCTTAGTTAATTAGTAAAAAAATACAAAAGAGAGAAAGAGAGGAAAGAATGAAAATCAGACTCCAAAATATGTAAGAAAAGAAAAGGTAAATAAAAGCTGTGTAAAGGTCCCAGTCTTGCTCATGGAAATTGTGCTGTTCACTTAAATGGGAGCAGGAACTTGCCCTGTAGCAGAATGCCCTTTTGCTTACAAGACATGGGACTGTCATTATGTAAAATGGTTTTGTGTATTTGCCATCTTTTTTTCATGTCACTCAAGAGCTAAAGACCCCCAGGCTAGCATTAATGTCTAATAGAAGTTTTGTAAACCTTTTACTTTCAGTGACAATCTGTAGTCTGTTGCAGCTCTCATTCTGCTGTCAAAAAAAGGGTCTTCAGTGAAGTTAAACATGAACTGTTCATGTCTGAGAACTTGGCAGAGGATGAACACTGGAGTCTCAGTTTGGTTTCTGATGTACAATAGGTGATTTCACAAAGCACCTTTGCAATTTGACAGCTTTGTTTGCAGGAGACCTCAGGATTCAGTGAGCCTATAGTTAATTACTTAACATTACCCCACAGAAACCTGCCTCTGCAGGTCAAATTTAAAGCTAATTCACTGACAGTACCACACTTGCTGTGCTGCTTTGGCACTAAGAGTAGAGCAGGAGACTTCTAGCTCAACTCAGTACCCATTTCAGTCTGTAAGGTATCTCTAATGTGTGTACCTCTCTGAAATCCTGAAGAACTTGGGGAGTATAGACATGACATTTAATGAGAAACTTTTAAATTACTTTTTTTAACTTAACAAAAATTATCAAAAATATCACTGTAAGTACTGTAGGTTATATTTGGGGAATGACAACTAATACCACCCTGGATTTTTCTACTCCGGCTGTAACCTCTTAAAAGTACCATCCAGTTTTTATCATCAATTTTCACTGGAGATTGCAGTGTCTGTACCATATGCTTTTGAGGCTGGTGGCTGAGCTGCAGAAATGGAATGAAGGCTGCACAATGCCAGGGACACTGGGAAGGAGTTAGGCAGCTGGTTCCATTTGCAGTATGCAGGGAACCCACAGCCTATGGCCAAACAGGCCAAGCTCCCCTACAGCACACACACAGAGGGGGCAGTAATTCAGAAAAATGGAGGTTTAAAAGGCAAGGACCTGCAGGAGGAAGAGACTTCCCCTGAAGTTGAGGTGTGTCACAGACCCACTTTGCTGCTCTGGAGAGTAAACACCTGTCAGATCAGGATTGCTGCTGGAACTGACTAAGGCAGCTCCATCTGCTCCCTGTGGAACACCTGTGCAGCTGAGAAAAGGGGGCTGGAGATAGCAGGGGGTGACTCTTTGCCAGGTGCAGAGGGAGGCACCCATGGGCTCTAGAGAGAGGTGCTGCTTGCCGGGGTTTGTGTCACAGTGTCACTGCAGACTCCCAACCCTTGTTCAGCCCACTGACTGATACCTGCTGCTGCTGCTTCACACTGGCACCAGCCACGAACAGCTGGAGGGGGCCAGAGGGGATCAC
This sequence comes from Prinia subflava, assembly GCF_021018805.1. NCBI lineage: Eukaryota > Metazoa > Chordata > Aves > Passeriformes > Cisticolidae > Prinia > Prinia subflava. The sequence goes on along the minus strand of NC_086249.1, from coordinate 87,988,681 downwards.
AGAAATGGTCAGAGGGCTGGAGCACCTCAGCTATGCACACAGGCTGAGAGAACTGGGGCTGCTCAGCCTGGAGAAGAGGAAGCTCTGAGTAGACCTCAGAGAAGCCTTCCAGTACCTAATGGGAGCCTACAGCAATGCTGGAAAGGAACTTTTTACCAGGGTATGTAGTGATAGGACAAAGATAAATGGCTTTAAACTGAGAGTAGGTTTAGCTTAGATATCAGGAAAAAATTCTTTTGTATGAGGTTGATGAGACACTGGAAATTGTTGCCCACGGAAACTGTGGATGCTGCATTGCTGGAAGTGTTCAAAGCCAGGTTGAACAGGGCTTTGAGCAACATGGTCTAGGGGAAGATCTCCCTACCCGTGGCAGGGAGGCTGGAATAAGGTCCCTTCGAACCATTCTGTGATTCTGTGAACATCGTTCTGAAATGTAGATCTCTGCTTTGAGACTCTTAAAGATAGATGTTTAGTTGCAGTATTTATTTGATAAGTTAATAATTAATTCATATATTTTATACTGCACTTGTACAGGATGAAAGCTATCAGGATTAAAGTTAATTCAAGACATCATGAAAAAAGTGTTTTATTTTCAAAAAATAAGCTTCTTTCATGCATTCATTGGATAATTTTTGATATTTATCTGTTTGTTGCTCTAGGTTAGGGAGTAATGGGAAGCTGTTTTTTCAGCACTTATGCATAACCTGACCCTTCAGTGTGCTTAGGTTCCACAAGTGGGATTACTGTGATGGGACCCCGGTCTGGAAGAGATCACTGCAATTCGATGCATGTTGCTTGTAAATAAAAATTATCCTGCATTTTGTGATACCATTTAGAAGGAAACTTTTAAAGACTGAAAATGTTATGTCAAAGCTTTTAAGAAGGAAGAGGCATGAATAGTTAAAACAATACAGTTTCTCAACCCCATGAAATGGAAATATGTGGTAAATAGTGTTTCTCTGTCCAGCTGTACTACTTGCAGGAGTAAGGATCACTCATATGAGGATTTAAGGGATAAAATCCAGGGCTGCCATTTCAAAGCACTAAACAGAATTATTAAACAATAGTGTTTTGCAGGAATGTCTCCAAACAGCACTTTTTTACCACAGTACAAGAAAAAACAAACTGAAAGCATACCTTTCTCTTTGGCATTTCTTCCACATGACAAACCTACTTATATATGTTAGGAAGAAAAGGACATAGTTTTAAGTAGAGGGATATGTTAAGGAAGACAGATTCACGTGAAGAATGAAAAAGAGAACAGTCTATTTTTTTGATTGTTTAAATTTCTTGGTATCCTAAGTTTAAATAAAAAACTACTGAGTCTTAATAATTGTCTGGACCAGGATTCTTTTATGGTATTACATTACAGGTAGTACCATCCTTGCAAAGTAGGAGCATAGCATGTCTCAAATTTATAAAAAACCTGAAAACCAGAGATGCAGCCTGTTACTTCTAGCTGTGACTATTTATTCCCCTATGTCACCATCAAAATCTGCAGCAGAGATCACAGAGATCATACAGGTTTTGTACTGCTTCATGGATTGTACCTGAAAATCAACTCTTTCACTCACTGGGTTAGCACTGCTCTTGGAGAATTTTGGAGAGTGAAAATTACTTTGAACATTATGACAGCCACAGCCATGATTTCTTGACTTTTTTTCTGAACTTTTTAAGGTGGATTCTCTATCCAAACTTTTGAATCAAGGTGCTAGCAGGACTTAGGCAGCATGAGAGAAAAGTTTTGTTAGAACTTGAAAGAAAACCACAGTGTGAAGCGAAAGCAACATGACACTGCAGAACCACCACAAACATTCTTTCAGTGCTTCTATTGTGCTCTCTCCTTGAAGAACTTCAAAACCATGTCTATTCCCACAGTTTTTGTGACTGTACCCTTAGTTCAAAGCAAGAACTGAAAGCATTGTGTTTGTCTCATGCACAGATGTTGCCAGATCTTGAGATGGAACCCAGGGTTTTTACCTTCTGTCAAGTACAAATATTGCGTTCATATTCTAGCTAGTAAACAATGCTGCCTCAAGTAAAGGAAAAAAAATCTGAATTCCTGTCTAGGTCTCAGATTTGGATCACATATTTTATTCCAAAGGGCTCAGTGTTTATTTCAAAGAGAGAAGCTGAACAAATATTTTATTTTTAATTGTGTTAGATAGAAATATCTTAGAAGTTTGACAAAGCATTATGCTTTACTAGAACAAAAAGAGCAACCTGAAACTTTAAAAATGATGAATGCTGCAGTGCAACTCCCAATAGAAAATCTTAGTATAGGGCACAGACAGATCAGATTATGTTTATCTTTGATCAAGAGCCAAAAACATCAGGAGATAATGATAGTAATTTTGTATTCTTTTATTTTCATAGAGAACATGAGATAAGCATTGGAAACGGTTGTTATTTATATTATATGAGGAATTAATTATTAAATTACTTTATTTAAAACAAAGCTGTCTGAGTGAAATAAAATTGGATACTGTTCTGCCGTTCTTACTTTTAACATTCAATTAATTATCTTCTATTATTCCATTCTTCAGCCTGAAAAAAAAAGACAAAAAACCCACCAAACCCCAAAAAATGCCCAAAACCTTTCAATTAAGTATAGTCTAATGCCTGGACATATATCCACTTTTAATGCTGCAATTCACTTCCACAGTTTTTGATAATTTTAGATGCAGTAACCGAATCTCCTTATCACTTAAACACAGTATGAGGTCACAAAGATTCAATTTCCATTCCAGTGTAAACTTTCAAATAGAGATAACTTGTAGTTTTTTAGTTGATTTCTTTTTTCTTAATTAATGCATTCCAATCTGTGCTGCAAAGAGAAGAGTCCAAAGGTGAACCTTACCTATCTTTACAGAACTGTTATTACAGATATCTATAGGTATCAAGGTGACAGGATCCTGTTTGGAACTGGAAGCAGGGACAACTAGAAATTTGAACATGAACTTTCTCTTGCTGTAGGGGTGGGGCTTTGTTTGTTTGTTTTGTATGCTGGTAGTTATATTTGTTTTTTCTCCAGGTATGGTCCATTTTTTAAAAATTCAGGAAAAGACAAAAGGGGAACCAGATTAACCTTTGTATTCTTCAGTAATGATTAGGGAGAACTCAGTGTTGGAAGTTCAAAACTGTTTCTGTAGGTGAATATATATATAGGGGGGAATTTTGTGAAAGACTATGATTGGAACTGCATGCTCCTGTTACAGGTGGACTGCTAATTGACATTGAAGGAAACTTATTCATATCATTAATATGGGATGTCAAAGTTCAAGTATGTGTTCTGTACACTATGTGCTCAATCTACAACTATTTATAAACATTGAAATCACAGGAACATGGATCTCTCACATTAATATATTCATACATTACAAAAAAAATCTCTGGAATTCAGGAAAGAAAGCAGAGTTTCTTGTGCACGTAGCTGTGTTAAAGGAGTCATCTTGGGGCCAATAGAAAATGTAAAAGCTAAATCCCATATTTTGCTTAGCTCATGAAGTTTCTGACCAGTGTATTCAGTTAATTCAGTTACTTTTCTACCATCATTCTTATAAAGTTCTACATCTTCATTCATTTTTTGCTAGAACATATTCAGCCATGTGTGTTTTCTCTCATGTTCATTTGGTCCCACACTTTCATTTGGACCCTGTGGTCCCACGCTTTCTTTTGTTCTTTAAACTATGTGGGCTTTCTTCCTCAACAATGACAACTGTTTCCTTGTCCCCATCTGTCTGCTACTCTTTGAGACTTCCCCTCAGAGAATGTGCATCTAAGAAACTAATTTTTAAAATTTTTGACACCATGACCTTTACTGACATTTGGGAGGTTGACATCTCTCTCTGAGTCGTATCTCAGCATCCTGTACACTCAGGCTGTACTTCTCATCAGCATGCTCAGCTTTAGGTTATTGAAGTTGAGATCAGTCAGGAACAAGGTCTGAAGGTGGAAGAGCTGGGCAGAAACAAACACAGCTCAAAACAAAAATAAAAATAACTGCAACCTGCAGAAGTACAGGCAGTCCCATGGGTTGAACAATCAGCATTCATGGAATCACAAGAGGACAGGGCTGGAGTTTGAAAGGACCTAGCTCTCTGACCCCACCATGGGCAGGGATGCCTTCCAGTTAGGTCAGGTTGCTCAGGACCTCGTCCAACCTGGCCTTGAACACTTACAAGGATGGGGCATCCATAGAATGGGACATTCACAGAAATATTTTTCATTCTGTCAAGATACTTTTGACCTGACACTGACAAGTGTCTGTATATATACAGACATGTGCAGGTAGATATATTTTTATATATCTGTGTGAATATGTATGTGCTTATCTAAAACAATCTTTTCAGACAGGCTGATATTTCTCCTATCTTTAGCCTTTCATTTTCTCATACATGTGCTCACGTGCTCAAGTCCTTGCTTGTCTATACACTGATCATTCCCCATTTAGGCTCCTTCTCTTGCCTCTTCATGAATTTGATTGTTGGCTCATTTTGTTCCTTATTGTTGAACTACTGTCAAAATTGTGTCCCTGGTATTGATTCAGCCATGTTAATTTGCCATCACTTCAGTATCTTTCTGTTTTGTTGTTCCCTGAGTTTCAGCTTCCCAGGGTTCCTTTGAACAGCCTATATGGTGATACTTTGCTGTTGCTTCTCCCTTGATCTTGTCATTGTCCCAGTGCTGCCATTTTCCAAATAAATATCCATTTTTCATATTTAATCCTCACACCTAGAGCAATGCACAATGTTTCAGGGCAAGGTCACTTCACGCTCAAAGACAGCCGTTCCAAATCAGTGAAGTCTGAATTTTTGGTTTTTTTATAATATTATAAGTCAAGGAATTTTAAAATAATGTTAATAAAAGATGGCATCAGTTTTTGATCTTTTAGTGCTAGGCTCTTTGCTTGAAATGTTTAGCTACTTTTGGGGTGAGACTATGGTTTTGTTTCTTGTATTCATACAGTATCTAGCAGAGCAGACTTCTGCTATGGGACACCACTCTGTAGGGAGACAGAGGAAAGAATGCAGTATGTCACTTCATTTTCTTATAAATTGAATGCTTTAGCACTTCAAAACTAATGACTAATTTCAGCTTTGGATTCACCATATAATAATATAGTAAGTATTAAAAGCTTCAGGAAAAAATTCTAAATGTTAGTTTCATGATTTTTTGGCTTATAAACATTTGGGACAGTCCCCTAATAATGAATTATGGTTTTAAAAGCATGCTCTATAATATTTATATATAAAGTTGATGAATTAGTTTAATTTTAACCAACTATCACTCATCAATAATCAATTAGTCATCTGTGAGCTATGGATAATTATCATTATTTATGTTTTAGCCTAAATTCTCTAACCTTTTAAAAAGACAGTATTTGAATAAGTGTCCCTGGAGGGAGTATTTCAGTGCTCAGCTCTGCATTTAATTACTACAAATTTCTTTTAATTTCACAGTTATTCACTAGTGATATTTTATTTACAGATAAATGTCTTATACAGTGAGGAAGAAAAGAGGCATTAGCAGGCTCAAGATTTAGTGTTTGGTCCTTTCTTATGTGTTGTTAATTAGCATATTAATTGATTACTTGTCTATTTATTTATTTTCTAAGCTTATTTTTTTGATTTTGCATGTTGTAGAGTGGTGTAGTTCAGGTGGATTCCTGGTGCTGAGTAACAGTCCTTATAATTATGAAGGAATTCAAGAGAGATCGCATGCTTATCCAGCTTGATGAATTCCAGCCTAAGTCCTCTGAACCGTTCCAAGAGGTGACAAAAAGGCTTTTTCCCACCTGCAATGTGAAAATGAGGCACTATCATCACAAATGGTGGGGTCTCCCTACCAAGATTTGATAAATTTGCTGAGTGCTTGTCATTACACTTTGAAAGGAATTAGCTAAAGAATTCTGTAGGATAGAACTGTTCTTGTGAACCTTCTTTAAAAGTGCTTAAAGGAAATGTGCTGGTCCATAGATCTAAATTCATTGTTCTGATAATTTAGACTTTTGTCATTAATTTACTTGTTTCCCAAATTTGACAGGCACACAAAAATTGCAAATATGAGTGTGAAACTGCTAATACAAAAATGTGCTAAAAATGTAAAGCTGCATTCACTTGTCCGTAATCCTTTCCAGGCCATAAACTGTGCTTTTACTTATCCTGTTGCAGCTAGGGATACTGCAGTAGCATATTGCAATATTGCAATGTAGAACCCCTTGTAATAATGCATAGCTTACAGTATCATATCTATTTTGGTGTGCTATGCAATTATTTATATTGGCACCCTGCAGTATTTTTGGGATACAAGCAGTATTTACTGTAGCTCTTTCCAGCTGGGCTCAACACCACGCTTCCTGCCTTGAGAGCAGTTGATGCTCAGGAATTTAGACAAGAATTTATTCTTTGCTTTTTCTTCTCCTGTGGCCAGAGGTTATTTCCTTTCCTGGTGTTCATAACCCAGCCCCAGTCCAGTCTGGAGTCTCTGGAAAAGTGGCAAGTGCACTACAAAGTAACCTGTATGGGCAGCAGGGCCAAAAAGGTACAAACAGAGAAGCTTTTACCTCCATTACTGCTCTGAATAAATCCAGTTTCTTCTCTTGCTCCACAGGTTCAGTTTTCCCTCCTTGCAATGCTTTCTTAGAAACCCTGGATGTCCTCAATACCTCTTCCTTTGCACAGGCTACCAGCTGGGCAAGCAGCTGGGCAGCACAGGGGATGTGTCCAGGGCACTGCTTCAGCAGGCCCTGAGTCAGCTCAGTTCTCACATGCTTTTCCTCCTCAGCAGGATCACTAACAGAGCTCTCACTGCAATTCAGCAAGGAATTTTAATGGAATTTGTAGGACTTCAGCCTATCTAAGGCTTCTGTCTCTGTTTCTTTAAAGTTAGACATTCAGTTTGCAGCTATGGTAGATATAGAGGATAGCTGCATGGAGGCATTATAGGCAGTCAGGACAAAGTTAGAGAGAAGGTTGAATTTAAATGAAGTCCTTTTGGAAGCAAGGGGTTTTTTCACTATCCACAATATATTGTCTCCCTCTAGAATGCCAAAAACCTCTGCTTTTTCACTCCCTCTTCTTCCCTTTCACCAGGACAACTCTACACAGTCGGAAACTGTTTTTACGGGGAGCAGCTGTTTAAAATATTTCTGTAGTTTCTGATTTTTTCTGAGTGACCCAGTACTTCAAGAGACAGGTGTTCTAAGAATATTCACCATTCTACAGCTGTAGTTTGCTTAGCCAGAGAAATAAGTGAATGATAACACCATGCAAATAAAATACTTTGAGTACCTGAAGTGTAACTTTCCCTTTACTTTTTCCAATCAGCTTTTAGTTTTTATTTTTGCTTTGTTTTTTTGTTTGTTTAATCCATGCCTCGGAAATGTGTCCTTCAAATCCAAGGCATCTCGAAAAACTAGACATTAACATTTCTAAGTAAAAGCTGCTTGGTTTTCAGAGGGGCTGCAGGACTTTCAACAGTCATAAGCCTAAAGAAAATAGTGTAGGCTCTAGAAACTTCTGAGGAAGTTGTCACTTAGAGAAGTTTTGTGAGTAATTTCAGGTAATTTGACACTTCATTAATAGGAAATATGGTTCTCTTTCACTAGTTGCTCCATGATAGCTTGTTATCCACCTCCTCACTGGTGCTGGCTGTTACAGTCACGCACCTTGGAGAAGGATTTGCTCTCAGTAAGAGTAATATTTTGATGTACTTGGCTGTATGCCCCCACATGCTGTAGTGCTGATGAAAGGGTGAGAGTAAGAATGACCCTTTTAACAATGGCATGTTCTGAAGTTATTTTAATGAATTCTGAAATTAAGTCACTAGCTGCCAAAAAAGAAAAAAAAAGTAAGGTAGATAAAGTTAAGAGGGTTTTTTTTGTCTGCAGAAATGAGCTTAAACAGAGTTCTTCCTCTACTCTGAAAAACAGTGTGGGTTTTTATACTGAGGGAGCCTTTTCTTAAATTTCAGAACCAGTCTCTCAGTCACATACCACACACTGACTTTGCTATCTAATTCCTCTCTTTAAAATTGCATCTACCATAAATAAAAGATGCGAGGATACCATAAACTCCATCTGTATCAATTCATTTCTTTCTCACCAAGGAACTAACCCCACCCTGGAGTCCAGACCTTGCTGAGAATTCAGGAGCTGTAGCAGTATCATTCTGTAGTGCCATGGCAGGCCAGGTAAGGAAACCTGCATTCATAATTCAGTTTCCTGAACACAAGTATATACTCATCCCATAATGAATACATTCCCAGTTGTCATGTGAAACAAGTGGTGTCAGTAAATGAGAGCATTCATTTTGTAATTTGAAGCTGAGCAAACCTTTTGGCCCCATACATAACTTTAAAATAGAAAGGAAGAAAGACATTGATAGCAGAAATCATCATGCCAATTCAAAATAAGTAAATAGAACTTCATTAAATTATCAGATTTAATGAGTAAGTAACATTAATTTGCATCTGGAGTTGACTGGCTGTTTTGCAAATTGAATAATGTTTGACCAAAGAGATGATCACACACCTTGGCATGAGATTTCCTGAAGACTGCCAACAGTTGTACACTTCCCCTATTCCCTCCTTTTTTTTTTTTTTTTAAATCATCATATGTAGTATCAGGTGCTGACTTTTCATTTTTTGTTAGTGAATTTCTCTCCTTTCGATATCACAACATCAGAGAAAATAGTGATATATGTGAGTGCATTTTAAAGTGCTAAAGGGACTCAGTGAGTCAAGATTGCCTTGTAGTGAATCCATGAGATGTTGCCCTTGGCATGAAGACTGCCTGGCAATTTCTGACCCTTCAGCACCTCACTCTTCCCTCTCTGTCACAGCTCATCAGCTTCTCAGTTTTTCTGCTACAAGTGTCTATGGAGATGGCACACTACATCTCTTATAGATGCTCAAAGGATAATTCTTATTCCCTACTTTGTTCCCAAGGATTCACCCACACCTGGCTTACAGTGCAGCTGCACAGAGTGGTGCCAGCAGGATTAGAATAGTGGTGGGGGCAAATCAATATTTCTTAAACTGGCCTTGTCATCACAGCCAGAAAGTGACAGTGTCATGTTAGAGACTACAGGACTCCTCATATTCAGTGTTGTTTGTATTCCTTGTACATGACCAGTCCCATTCAATAGAGAGATTTAACACGTGAAGGCTGCCAGGACATTTGCAGTGCCTGTTCCCACCCCAGGGAAACCACCAAGTCCCAGTACATGAAGGGTGACTGTGGAAGGCTCTGGGTACTGCCCTGAGACCAGTTTTATATTGTCTCATGAAAGAGAGTTAAGAGAGTTATTTCTTTTCATTTTATTTTATAAATGAAAAAACCTGAAATACTCAGTGATGTGAAGTGGCAAAGGCCACAGAATAAACATCACTCCTAGGCATAAAAGTCAAGAAATAACTTACATGAAAAACTTGATCTGTAGGGTTTTTTTTTTTCTATCAGTCTGTGCTCAAAATAACACAGCTCTCATAACAATTTCTTCATGTTTTCTTTTCTGGATGTTATCAGCCAGGAATGAATCTTCCTTAAGACTAATAAGAAAAAAACCTAGTAAACCTGTTGCTTTTAAAAGCATGCTCATTATGCCATGTGCACTATGCCATTTTCAGAATCTTTTAAAGTGGTAACTCTTTTTATACTTAAGTATTTTTTTTCACAAGAGAATTGGGATGTGCTAGGATTTCTCTGTATGGGTTAAGTCAGGCATATGAATTTTGTTTTCAAAACTAGCTTTTCTTCCACACAATAACTTATTCCTTGAACAAACAGCAATATCTAGCAGGGTAAGAGAAATGGCTAGCACTGAATAAACGTATTGGAGGAGAATATTCACCTTTTACATATGACAGGTGTTAAATACTAAAATATCTTTAAAGCCAGCTGGCAGAGTCAGGCTGGTACAGTGCTAAATTTTGGATTTAGTGTGAGAAAATTGTTGATAACAGGCTGATGACTTGTTGTTGCTAAGTAGTGCTTTGTCTAAAACAAGGATTTCTTTACTCTTTCTCCAGTCTTTTTTAAAATTGAGTTTCTATCGGATGTACTGATTAGGAGACCCATATTGTATATCCCCAAAAGAGTTGAGTATTTCACTCCAGCTAAGTGAGTTTGTTTAGCCTTGTGAAAAGACGGCTTAGGGCAGACCTTCCCATCATGTTTCAGTATTTAAAAGATGACTACAAAGAAGATAGGTACTTCTTTTTACAGGCAGTCCAATGAAAAAATGACAGGTAATGGATACAAGTTACTGCTGGGGAGATCCTGATTAGACATGAAAGGAAAATTTCTCACGATCAGCAATTGGAATAATCTCCTCAGGGAAGTGGTGTTGGAATCCCCAGTGTTAGACAGTTTTAAGATTCTGCAGGTCAGGGTACTGGACCATCTTGTCTAGACTGAGCTTTTGCCAGGAAAGTTTGGAACACATGATCCTTGAGCTCCTGTCCAACCTGGCTGCTGGTACTTAGACAACAGCTAGAAAGCAAGAAAACACATTTTTTGAAATGATTGTGTTATGAGAAATGAAATCACTTTAGCTTCTTCTTTGATTGTAATGTCAGAAAAGAAAAGAAAAAAAAACCTACAAAAGATATCAAAGTCTTGATACTTACACTGAGATATCCTTAGCAAATGAAAACCCAAATAATCACATTAACATTGCAGTCTTTTGTTAATTAAAAGCTGGACTGGGAGAACAACTGCTTTATTTCAGTTTCCTTTACAATGAAGAGGTGAAATCCTACCTAAATCAAATCAATGGCAAAACTCATAGAAATCACAAGTTAATAATTTAGATGAGTAAAGGATCCTTTGATGTTTGCCTTTTTAAGTGCCTACAAAAGAGCAGCATTTCCAAAGACAACCATTGGACCATTTCTGGTTTTTACTTCTCACATTTCGCATGTAAGAAGTATTCCCAAGGTTGCAAAAAAAAGATTTGTAAGAAACAATAAAACCAGACTCTCTGGTGAGAGACCAGTTGTTTCTGTTGGTCTCATTTATGTGATTCTATTGTAATATATGATTACACATCTGCAGGCAGATGGAAATGTTTTACTAAATGGGAAAATATAGCTGATATCATAGGGATCATTTGAGATTTATTAGAAAGTTATCTGGTGCAGACTTTTTTCCCTGTAAAATAAACCCACACAATGTCCTGCTAAATTATTCAACTAGAGGCCTATTCCTCTGACAGTCTAACTCCTTTCTTCCTTCCTTAGACTTTGTCTTCCTCTTTTCTCACACCCAGTCTCCACCTCCTTGCCTGCTCAGATCCTTTTCAAGTTGTACATGCTTAGCATCCATGTCCCAAGATCAGTGTTTTCCTGCTTCAGGTCTGTATTTATTCTGAACCTTTTCCTTTGGTTCCCAGACTGCTCGGACCTCCATGGATACTCAACTATATTCGGTAAGCCCCTGCCATCCCACAGACCACTGTTCTGCTTAGGACTCTGCCCTCTCTGCTCTCTTGCCCTAGTGGTTCTACCCTGCAAGGCTTTATTTTCCCAGCTGTTTCCCCAACACAGAAATTCCCATTTGTATATTCTCATCTTGCTATGCTGACTTTTCCCTGGTCCTTCTTCTACTGTTTCTTCTTCCCATCACCTTATCCTTCCACCATCTCCACCCCTTTTTTGTTCCTGGGGTTATAATTTACAGCATCTGTGTTGTTATTTTAGTCTCTCATTTGAGGCTCTCATTTGATTCTCCCATTTGATTGTACTTCTGGAGAGGCTTCCAGCTCACCCATCTCCCCGTGTCAGCACCTTTTTTCATAGTGATGCTTTGCTCGCTCTGCTTTTCCAGTTATCCATCTCCATTTCTTCCCAGCACCTCCTTCCAGTCTAGTCTCACCAGGAGCATTTTTATCCACTGCTAGTCTACCTATTATATATATTTGTCATACTCCTTTCTGTGTGTCTAACTTACGGTGCTTGTTTCATTTCAATTTTCAGTTGAACTTCTCTGTGTTAACAATTGTGTTCTCAAGGGAGGGGAACAGGGGGCACAGGAGAGACAAACTCTGATTTTAGATCTGGAATATGACCCTGCCTTAGGTCATCAGGTGGGAGAAGTCATTACAAGGATATTGTAGGTGGGTTCGAGTAGCCCTGACCTGTACCATGATAGTACACATCCCATCTGGTCAGCTGGAAGTCTAGAGCTCAGTTAGTGTTGTCAGTCTTCAGAATTTTTAGCTGCAAAACTGTAATGTACAGTTTTTTCAGATCTTTGTTTGAATTTGGAAGGACTGGCAGCTAAAGGCAAAAGGAATGCACTTGGCACAAAAACATCTCCTGCCAAATTTAAATGCAGATTTCAAAGCACTGAGGAAGCAGAGCACAACTTTTTATCATTGATGGCAGCATATTTTCTGTAACTTGTTTTGTGAAATTAGCTGGTGATTTTATCGGACATTTTTATAAAAATGAAAATTAAATAAAATCAGGCCTAGGAAATACTGCAACTGGGAAATTTAATCTGACATAACTGAAGTTTGACGTTGCAGTATGTGAAATAAGGACCTAATAAGGGGAAACGTCAAATACACATAATCATAGATGAAACTACAATCCCTGCTGATATGAGTAACAGCTTTAAAAAGTCTGAAATATGTTTTAAATAGTTGAGGATAAGTTATGAACTGAACTACATCTCTTGGAACTGATTCTTAACATTCAACTAATGGCTGGATTTAGCCCTTTGTGTATAGCAAAACAATTTTTAAAAACTTGTTGCAGGCAGACATTATAAATTCTCTGCTTTCTAAGGCCAGGTATGACCACAGTAATTGCAGAATCTGACCTCATGCAAGACAGACTGCAACATTCTGCATATTAATTCTTTTATTTCACCTGTAACTCACAGAGGAACATGATAGCTGTTAGTGTATCTGAATCCAGCTATCCATATGCATGGATTCCGGATGGCTCTTTCCTGGGTTGGGTTCAAGAGAAGAGGTCAAACCTAATGGCTGTGATGACAAGACTGTATCATAATGGGAACACACCACTAGCAAAACTTTCCAATTAACAGGGGATGTACTGAGCTGAAATAAATTGTTTCAAGTGATGATCAGCCTGGTGTGAAATTATAAACTCCTTGTTATTATCAAAATGACTAATTACAGCCTCTGATGCAGAATAGCACACCATTTTTTTAAATCTGGGAAACTGAACTGAAAATGCATCTAGTCTTATGCAAGACCTCTACAGAAAAATGAAGAGCATACAATTTTTAGCTTGTATTTTTATTTAGTTGAAGCATTATTTCAGTATAAAGTATAATGTAGTATTTCTTCCTCCTTTTTTCCTTCCCAGTCTTTTTAAAATGTGTGTTTCTACAGGATGTCCTAATTAGGAGACCCATTCTGTATACCCTCAAAAGATTTAAGGATTTCACTCCAGCTAAGTACCATTTTTGACTGTGAAAAAACAAACAAACCACCATTTTAATGGGGGAGAGAAAACCAGGGCAGCCAGGCTATTCAGGGAAAACTGAGAAGTAGGCTTAAGTTTTATATAAGCATTATAATTCATGTAGGTGGTTCTATCTTTACAGTTTTCTAACACTGTATAGGACTAAATTATGTTAATTTCTTTAGTACTTCTATGTGAAGCAACTCACACACATTTTAAGGCTTTATCTTCCTTTTGCCCTACAGCTTTCATATCAAGCAAACACATGTTAAAAGCAGTTAAAAGCAAGTCTGAGTCTGTCCTCTCCATTAATAGGTTTTAAATTTAAAGCTCTTTGAAACTTTCATCCCCGTTAGCTCAGCCCAGGAGCACTGAACCACAACTGTCTGCCAAGTGCTGGCAGACTGTCCTGAAAAAAGAGTGGCAGTTCTTCCACCCCTGGTTAGACTCCTCAACCAATGCTGAATGAAGGAAAATAAGTTAGATTTCTCTATTTAGTGGAGTACACGAAATAAGTAAGGGTAAGATGCCTTGAAATTCCAGTTCTTTTCTTTTTTTTGTCTTTCACAAGTGCACTGAAAACTGAAAACATCCCTTAATAGATTACAGTCTGTTCTTTGTCAAAGATTCCAGGTGAAGCAGAAAAAGTGTGATATTTCTGTAACTGTACAATACCCAAAAATAACTGTATTCACTGGAGCTTGATATCATGCAGAAAATAAAAACTAAAAGAATAGATTAACTGAAGGTAATAGAAAAAGCTATGTCTCTATATTATTCACTCATGGTTTGCAACATACTTTGAATAGTGCAGTCAAAAGTACAAAACATTGTCACTTATACTATAAGTCATATATGATAAACATAGCTTCTAAAAATACATTTCATTAAGTTCTTTATATAAAAATTATTTATGATTCAACTAATTATGTATAGGTTTTCAGGATTTCAGTAACATTTATGATTTATAAAAATAAGGCTCTTAATTACAGAATTAGAGAATAATTTAGTTTGAAAGAGACCTCTGGAAGTTATCTAGTCAGCAGCCCCTTTTCACAATGGGGACAGGTTGCCTAGTGACTATTTTGACTGTCTTCAAGGACAGAAACTCACAGCCCCTTTGTGCAACCTCTTCATCATTTAAACACCTTCAAGGCAACAGCAGCCACCTTTGCTGTGAGAGCACATGGTCAGCTCCTTGTCCACAGGATCTGTGAGACCTTTTCTGCAGTTGTCAGAGTTAACAGATGTTTTTTCCAAAATAAAGAGTTTGCTTAAAGAAAATCACCAAATTGTGAAATCCACTGCTTTTGCTGTGATTCGTTTTTCTTTCATCTCCCTTTTCTTTATTTCATTCACATTTGATTTTTGTGCCAGTTGTTTGACCCTGAGTCTCAAAAGCATTTTTGAAATACAAATTTCATTTGTACCTAAGACATTTCTGAGGTTACCTTTAGGGAACTCTGGAGGATGAAGCAAAGCAGACTTCTATTTACTTTGAAAAAGCACCCAGCAGCTAGTGTCATACAGTGGAGACATACCACAGCACATATTTAATAATGAGAATGGACAACCCTAAAGGTCTGGACAAACACATCAAGAACCATTGAAACCCTCTTTTTTCAGACACGTAGTTTCCAAATTACATTCAGCAGCAAGGCAGGTTTGGGGGTGGAGGGGGTTGGTTTAGGTTTTTTGGGGACGTTTGTTTGGGGGTTTGGGGGTTTTTGTTGTTTTCTTTGGTTATTTTGGGGGTGGGATTTTTTGTTTGAGGGGTTTTTCAGGGTTTTTGGTTTGTTTGTTTATTTAGCTGGCTGCTTGGTGGGTTATTTTTTTTGTAACATGTTTCTAAGGGGATAGTTTTAAAAGTGTGAATTGAGAATGTTCATCCAGTAAGGTTTTACTTTGATCCTGTCAATGGACTACAGCATGGGCAACATACCAGTTATGTCAAACCTAAGAATCTTTGCTCTTGCTGTCTTCAGTAACAACGTATAGATTGTTTGAGAAATAGCTGATACCACTCTAACAAGTAATAATCATTATCTTGAGCACCCAGATTACTTGCCTGAACAAAAATTTTACCAGCATTTAGTATCTATAATGGGAGGGGGCTTCTTAACTTTACTGGCTTCTGATGACTTTCATTCAAAGCCCATTAACTCAGTAGGAAAACTAGCACAGCCTTTAGTGCATATTTGATTAAAGACATTTGATCTTCAGGAAATTGAATAATCTGTAAAATAAGGGTCAGGATGTTTTTTCTTGTAAAAGTAATTGAAATTCATATAAGGAAAGAACCAAGTAGACATTATTGCTCTTTATCTCTATTAAGAAATTTTGTTTTATCAATTTTTTTTAATTAGTTATAGGAGTAATTAAAGCATTTTAGGGCCTCAAGTATGTGGCACGTGATTTGGTTCTTTCTGTTGAAGCAAGGTGGTTACTATGGAAACAAAGACATTGGAAGATTTGCATCACTATTAACTTCAGGAACAAATACATTATTATGAAAGCAAAGAAAACTTTGAATTATGAAGTAAAATAAGTTCCTTATTAATTACAAAATCATGGGTAAAAGCTAATTTTATATATTCAATAGGAAGCACTCTCACAAAAACAAACAAAAAAATGGAATTTAATGGAACAGTCATTTCAATATTCAATAACATTATCTAGAATATGTAATTCCCAAAATGTAGATCCCATCTTCTGCACAAATAGTTACAACAAGGTGAAGGACTTACCAAAACCAACTTGTTTTTCCCACCAGGGTGTAACAGTAATTTAGAGAGTAGAGCTTCTCTTGACATAGTTACTCAGGCAATATAGGGGATGGTTCTCCTGGCCATTCCTCAACTGTTTACACAATTCTTTCTAGGCCATCTCACAGCCTGGTGTGTTTATGCACGGGGTGAACCAGCCCATGTACAGAACTAAGGAGTCAAAGGCCCCCACTCTGGGAGAGCCTGATATCCTGCGGGTTTGCAAGCCTTGCCAGGCTTTGTTTTCCAAGCATCTGGAGATACAGGAAAGTGTTGCCCAGGCCAGTAGGAATTAGAGAGATGTCAGTTCTCCTCTCCTGTACATAACTCACTTTTAACTGTTAATGGCACTGTAATGTTCAAAATCAGGGAACAGTTGCATAATTGAAATATGTCCAGACTGGGCAAATCAGCTCCAAATATAGCCATGAGGCTCAGAAGCTAGAACAAGAGGCCAAGCTAACCTGTAGGCTGATTTCACTGGAGTGTTTGCTAAAACACATCCATATATACATATGGATACATATATGCATGCCCATGCACATGTGCACAGAGCCATGCTTAATGAATCAGGTACAGCTCTTTAACTAGTAAGAGTGGTCAATAAATCATCAATTGTACACCCCACACTTTGGAAGGGACCTCCCAAGAAGATTTGTTTCAACCTTTTATGTAAAAGGGAGCCTACATGACTATATAGCCTATTCATCTTGAAAACTTCCAGTGATGAGGACTCTCCCTTGTCACTGGGGAGGCTGTTTTAGTAAATGACTGTTCCCACTGTATTACATGTCTTTTTTACCTTGAAGTGAAATATCTCCCAGTGCAACTTGTACCCATTGCTCCTTGTCTTCTCTATGTGGCTGCTTGTGAAGAGACAGTCTGTTTGTAGATGACCTTTAAGTAGAGGGATATTCTTATGCACCCCCTTGAGCCTTCACTTATCCAGGGAGATCTTACTTCAGTCAATGAAAAAAGGAGGAAATTGAAAAGCTGTTGTGCAAGAAATCAGGCTCAGCACTCAATCAGTATTTTGTGACCTCAAAATGTTATTGATGGCCATGCACAGAAACACCAGAGAATACTCTGCTCTCTCTCTACACCCCTTGCACATTGCATTACTCATTCTTTTCACTTTGCAGAACATGCATGAGCACCTGTAGAGATGCATGCTTTTTTGTGTGTGTTTTGTATGGCTAAAGTGAGGGTATTTCTCACATAGTCTATAGGCTCATCTCTCACAAAGCATGGATGTGGAAAATACATGAAATAATGCACTGGGTAAATCAAGTTCATATCTTTTCTCCAAAGAAAACTTTGTCTGAGATCAAAATCAAACCGAATTAATTGAAGGCCTCAAGTTTAAGCTTCCATGTGCTTTACAGTTTTTGTATCCTCCCAAAGTGCCGTGAAAAGCATACTTATATAATCAGTATTGACTCATGTTTTCAGCACAAAAAGTTTGGTAGCCTTGATAGTAGGCAAAATTTCAAAGGCTGTCATAAATTGAATGAATAATTTGTCTGAAGGAGTCTGTATAAAATGGTCACATTATGTAAATGTGTCAAATGAGATGCTAAGATCTCCCTCTCTCTTTCTCTAGGAATAATTGGATTTGCACTTCTCTCTAAATTGCTAGTCTTTTCAGCAAAATGTCAGGTCATTCATTTTTCATTACCTGAATTCCTGTCATATTAGGGTTACAATTGTTACAGAAAAATAAGCAAAGCTATATGGGAGGGTTCAGGCAAGGTGTTTCTACATTTTACTACTGTTATCCCACCTGATGTAAAGATGGTCAGGAGGCCATGTAAGACTAGCTCAGTTTTGCATCCTGAGTTTAGGTATGCTGGAATGGATAAGATGAAACATATTAAAATTCTTTTAAAATCATTCAAAGGTCATAAAATCATAGAATATGCTGAGTTGGAAGGGACCCAAGATGATCATTAAGTCTAACTCTGGCCCTGCACAGGACACCCCAATAATCACACCTTGGATGTGCCTGAGAGCACTGTTCAAACAGTGGTTGATCTCTGTCAAACTTGATGCTGTGACCACTTCCCTGGGGAGCATATTCCATGGCCCAGCCACCCTCTGGGTGAAAAACCTTTTACTGATATCCAAACTAAACCTCTCCTGACCCAGCTTCATGCTGCTTCCTTGAGTGCTGTCACTGGTCATGAGAGTGAAGAGATTGGTACCTGCCCCTCTGCCTCCCCTCCTGAAGATGTTGATGACCACAATGAGGGCTCCCCTCAGCCTCCTCTTCTCCAGGCTGAACAGAACAAGTGACCTCAGTTTCTCCTCATACTGCTCATACTGCTTCCACTCAAGGCCCTTCACCATCCTTATGGTCATCCTTTGCTCTGTCTCCAATAGCTTGATGGGGGTTTTTTTTAATATTATGATGGCCAAAACTGCCCCAAACACTCGAGTTGAGGCTGCCCCAGCTCAGAGCAGAGGGGACAATCCCCTCCCTTGCCTGGCTGGTGATGCTGTGCCTGATGCCCTCCAGGACAGGGTGGACCCTCCTGGCTGGCTCATGTTCAGTGCTGCTCACATTCAACTTCCCATCAACCAGGACCCCCAGGTCCCTTTTCATGGCTCTGCTCTCCAGCCTCTCATTTTCTAGTCTACACATACAGCCTGGGTTGCTCTGTCCTAGGTGCAGAATCTGGAATTTGCTTCATTACTCACACCTCTAGAAGACCATCAATTTTGCATTTGGCATTTTGGAGGAAGAAGAGGTACCAGGAAAATGGCCCTTTAAAATTATGATTATTTATCAGAGTTTTTGAAGAGATTAAAGAAAGGTTGGTCTATACCTGTCACTTGCTGTTCTTATAGAAAAGGGACTGTGGATTCAGGTGTTTCATTCTCTATTATTCATAAGTATTTTGCTCTTAATTGAGCATTTATTGAAATCTAGTATATACACGCACTTACAAATTGCTTTTCTTTTCTGAGGGTTAAATACCCTCTTTTCTGATGACAGATTTTACTAAATTTACTAGTGCAAATTGATATGCTCAATATTAAGGCAATAAACAAAGAATCTCATCCTTATTTCATTAGTAAAATGTTCAAAGTCTTTTCCTGTTAGAAGATGCAGAGCTGTTATTGATTGCTCCAGTTCTCTTCAAGAACACACAGGCCTTTCCTTTGTATTTTGCCTTTCAGCTGAAAATCTGAAATGTCAAGAAAGCAAAGTTCTAACTCAGAAGGGCACAAAATAATGTTTTAGAAATTGAAACAGACCTGTGTTTGTGAGTCTGAAATCTTACAGTTGCACATATCTGGGCTTGTACTTGCACTTTTTTCCCTAAAAGCATCCTTTGATTTCATACAATATGATCTATCACCTTGCAAACTACAGCAGATTTATTTTAATGTATTTTTAAATGTCTTGTGGGACCAGAGTTCTGTGGTGATATCACAAACATTCTGACAGAATCCACTAATTCTTAACTCACAGAAGTTTTATTCCAGTTTTACCTTTCAAGCTGTGTGTAATCAGAAACAAACAATAATGTTTGGTATATAGTCATGGGATCTCAAATTTTGATGAAGTAGAACTGGCTTGAGTTTTATGGTTGGACATGCTGCTAGGGATTATATGAGTGCAGTAAAAAACTACAAGAGTACTTGCAAACATACCTTCTTGAGCTAAAACTCACTACTTTAAAGTTTCCTCATGCAATTGTTCATAATAGCATGAACAACTCAAGAGTTTATACAAATTGATTAATTCACATTAATAAAGTGAAAAAAGTCTGTGATCGTCTGCAAAGCTGAGCTAAGTGAACATGCAAATGTACTGTGGCTTCCACGTGGAGTGTTTGCTTCTGGCTGGTTTGATTTTTTAACATTGCATATACATTAATGAGGACTGTTGAAAAATAATGTGTCCCTGCACTATTGACCTCTCAAATGATAGTTGGATTGACACTGAATTGATTATTTCATTTCTTTGTGAAAGTACACTCCATTAGGGAGTGAAAAACAATATCTTAGCAGGGGAGGGAGTAATTTCTTTGGCTGTTTTGCTGTCTATAGCATGCATCTCTCACCCCCTGAGCGTTGTTCTTGAACATCCACATTACTTTCAGGCCTTCCACCCAGAAACTCTTGGCACATACACTGCCAGCAAAGCAAGAGCCAGAAACAGAGTTCAGCTCAGGTTCATAAAGTCTAGCAGGAGGTGAGGGGCATGTTGTAGCAGCAGCTGGACAGGTCACAGCATGACCAGAAAAAATGGAGCATAAATACAAGCATGTTTTGGAAGTAGTAGTGAAGGAGATCAGGATATCTGGGAATGGAGTTGGATGCACTGATGAGGTAAGGGAAGGAAAAACCTTTAGTATTATACATTAAATGCTGTTAAAGAAATAAAAAAAACCTGAAAGACTCGTGACCATTGTCCATCTTGGGTATAGCCTCTGAGAAGCTTTTGCACTGCCCAAGGTATATCTATTGAAGACCTTTAATAAATACCTACTTTATTCTCTGTCTAGTCTCTGTTCTAGGTAGCTAGTCCAAGGCATCAAGAGAATTATTTTAGCAACTCCTAAATGTGAGGTCTGGTGCTTGGTCAAAAGCTTTGTATAGAAAAATACTGATAAATTATATTATCAGGTCAGGTTGACAAGTATTTTAGATGAATGTTTAAGCCTTTTATTCAAAAAAGTTAAGCTTATATCTAAACTTGAAGACTGTGGGAAACTCAGGTTCCCCACACCAAAATTCCTTCAGGGCATTTGTTCAATCTAGTAGATGGTTTTAGTTGGCTGAGTAGGAAGTAGAGCAAATGAGGAGAAGAAAACTGAGAGATTTACACTTCTGTCTGGGGCAAGCTCTAACCATGGGCAGCAAGCATGTGACAGAATGAGCACCAAGCTGGGCAGTTGCCAACCTTTTTATGGTATGTAGTCTGCAAGGTATGGTATTCACTGCAAGGAAAAGGTGGAGCCATCAATGACTCAAGCGAGGAAAAAGCAGAGTGCTCCAGAATGTGGTAATTAGCCCATGGTGCGCTTGTCAGCAACATTTCAGAAGGGTCATAAACACAAAACCAAACCCCCATAAAACACAACTGTAAGTGGTGCTTTGGTTAGTATAATTCACCCTATGTCAGAATTGGGGTTTCTGCTCAGCTGGGTGACACTTGCCTCATGCATCATGACACTGGACAGTGGGATCAGCATTTTCCAAAAGAGGTGCGGCTCTCTGGCTTCCCTTGGGTTCCCCAGTGGTGCCTGCATGGCTCCTAATGTGCCAGGAGGGCAGCAGCTGGGAGTATGTGGTGCTCACAGATGCACCTCTGTTCTCCCTGTAGTGGAACTGCTCTGACAGTCCCTCCCATTCCTGGAACAGGAGCTGCTGGTGCTCTGTGTTAGCCCAGCTGCTACAGGCTGCCTAGAGGCAGACAGAGCCAGTCAGTGAGAGTCCTGGCTGTGCCAGGCCTTCTAGCCATGCCAGGAGGTGGACTCACAGCTTCACTCTCAGGAGGGCAGTCAATAAATATCCTTTGATGTGCTGTTTGCTGCACTGAGAAACAAATGCAGAAGGGTGCAGCTGTCTCTAGTGTCAGCTTTATTGCAGGCCAGCAGAAAGAGCTGAATTAGGCTTGTGGCAGCTCCACCGCTGTTACCTAATGCAGGCCAAATCACCACATTGACCTGCTCCATTTCTTACCTGTCTAGCTGCCCTTTTTAACCTGCCAGCTTTGCATAATACTGGATTGTTTTTACACATACCCGCTTAGATAAGATGGAATTTTTCAACCACAAAATGCAGTAATATGTATTGACTGATTAAACCCAGATTTTTTTCCTCAATAAAACCTCTTAAATAATTACAACTTTCAGAAATGTTTAGGCAGACATCTGCAGAAATCACGACTTTAATAACACTGCATAAATTTGGCTCTTTAGATAATATTTTGTTTTGTTTTTGTATAGATGCCTGTCATTAGTTATGTAGAAAACCGAATTTCAGGTTTTGGAATGAACACTTCCAGGATCTTGCTTGAGCAGAACTATGTATCTCATGGGCAGGAGCTCATGTTGAAGTACTTGGTTTTAAATACATTCCATGTCCTGAGAGGCTGGAAGTACACTTAGCTAGGGTGCTGCAGGACAGCTGTGCAATAGTTCAGGTTGTCCTTAACCCCCTTCATTGCACTGGATTAGCCCATGGGGAAAAGAATGAGTTTATAAGCCCTCTAGCTCACTACAATAAGTCTTTAATAACATGCATTAAAATCAGGGTGTCTGGTATTTGTTGTGCTCTTTTAACACTTCAGCTTCCGGTTTGACTCCTCCATGGAGGCAGGAAAATAAAGGTCAAATATATTGTGGCCTCAAATATATTCTTACACTTTTGCAAACCTTTATTAACTCACATATCAGTCCAAGCTGTGTTTTAGTTTTTAGTGTGGTCAGATGCTAAATCTATTCCTTCTTGATCCTTGATTCCTGATTATTGTTCTAGTCCTTTTTTGATTAATTACTCATTAAAAACAGAACTGAAACAACACCCAGATCCCAACCAAGTTAATAATTTGGGTATCTTCTAATAGCTTAATTGAAAAGAAAAAACAATAACTTCTTCTATATAGTCAGTGTTGTCACTCTCTAAACAGGAACAAAATTCTTCTAGTAAGTTTGAATGCCTCTGTAAAGAGAAAACGTTATTTCCATTTTTGTATGTCTTCCCATTACAAAAACAAAATAACTGTGAAAATAAGTATGCAGTGAAAGTTTCATTGACCTGTGTTCTCAGTAAACATGGTCCTTGTTATGGGCAAACAGTTTTTAAGTATATATAATATTTCTTTTCCAAACTTATAGTACACATCAATGGACAACTCTTGCTTTATGGTGCTATATATATAGCTCTTGTCCTATTGTTTTTCCTCAAAGGCCACAGGTATGAAATTTCTGTTTCTCTAAAGGAGAAGAAGCAGCAAAGGAAGAGCAACCCACAAGACAGATTAGTTTAGTTAAATAAAAGGGCAGAACTGCACTTACAAACTGCAAGGTATATTGGTATATTTGATGGCCTGGCTTTGCAGAGACACAAGAGTGTAATTGGAGGTTCTCCTCAGAATATTGCTTTCTCAGTTAATAAAGATTTTATGTGGTCAAGAGTTTGAAGTGCTTGGATTTCCTTTAGTTTCCACAATGTCCCATGTTAAAGAGAGATTAATAAAAAATTGTGACATTCCTACGAAATATGGAATTATTCAATACTCAACTTAGTTAACATCATTGGAGTCATAATGGTTTCCCATGGAGATATTTTCATTGCACTTTTAATAGAAAATAGTCCTGGACAATTAATTAACAGTGTAGTATCTCATGGGTCTTTCCTTGTGATATACTATAATCACTTGAGGCAAAAATCCTAGTCCCCAGGAGTCTATCAACATCATAGCTGTTATTTCTTTACACATAGGAATGTGGAGTGCAGTTGTCAGGCTCTGCACATTTGAGACTTGAGGTCAATCATTCCTATTAAAATGTTACCATTCCTGGCTGGAGAAATACAGAGTTGACCACATGAATTCTGCAGAGGAGTAGGCATCTGTTTCACGACAAGTACATAGAATAAAAATTAGCTTAAGTTTTTCCATGTGCACCTGGCATGTCCACTTAAATAAAGAACTCCAAAGGAAGTTCACACAATACCCCAAACCTGTCTCAAAACCACGCTTGATAATCTGGCAGTTATTCTGGATTTGATTGGCAACTTTTTTAATAGGTCAGACACAACTCCTGGAGGCAACAAGACTAGTTGGATATGTCACTGTGATGAGGTGAAAATATAACTGCAGCACATGCAGCATAATGCCTTTGAATTAGAAGGAAAACATTTCAGTGGAGATGTGTTTGCATGGACTGTGTTAGTGACAGGGAGTACATCTTGATCTCTAACCAGCCTGCAAGTACTAAAGATTGATCTGCCATGTCAGCACCACTCTGATCTCCCTGCTGGCTTCCTTGAGTGAGTTAGAATGCCACCACACTTCTGCTTTGTGATGCTTTATTCCTCATCTATAGCAGTGTAGCTGTGTGGCTTTAAGTTACACACTTTAACAAACCCAGTATGGAAGTGTATAAGCTGTTTCATTTTGACTGTTGGAAGGAGGTGATTGGAGGGGGGCAGTGGTTCTCAAGGAACATATAACTAAACTTAATTTCAACTATGCAAAGTTGTTTTCTTTAAATCAGGAAATAGCCTCAAAATATGCTTTACTCTGGTCAGTTCTACCCCAGGATCAAGGGAAATGCAAAAGTGACAAAAGCAGTCAATGCTTGCTGCTGAAATGCTTTGGTCATGGTGGATTTGATAAAAATGGTGATCAGGACTATTGTTACATATACTGTCCCATAGGATGGGTCTTAACACATGCAGCAGTTTCAAAGACTGGACCAGTTCTCAAAGCTTTCCAGCAAGCAGTGAGGGGAAAATTCAAATGACTGCTTATATTAATCAGTGTGAGAAAAAAAAATATTTTTAATAAGAAAAATACAGTTGTTTTACTTCAAAAGGAATTGAAAATCTCATTTTACCTGATAAATATCTGGTTTAGTTTTTGGCTTTTTAAAAAGACATTTTTTATGGACGCTGACTCTGAGAAGATGATCTTGGGAATGCTTTTTTTTGTCTTCTCTGACATAAAGCAGGAGCACACAACTCAGTATTTCTCTTCTTTAGAAGCTTACATTAATTTATTTTGACAGCATTTCCAACCCATGTAGTAGTTTAGGATTATCTGTTTGTGCTACCTTCTTATTATAGACAAGCAATGCTTTGCGTGAGACTGTTAATTTGGCAAAGGGCACGGGTTCACATTTGGTTTTCATAGACTGATAGATTTAAAGGCTAGAAGAGACCATTATGATCATCTAGTCTGACCTCCCACTTCAATCAGGGCACAAGCCTCATGCAGTCTTTGCTGCAACATGATCATGACTTCAGCAGCAGCATGATCATGAGCTAGACAGCAGCCTAAAAAAACGTGATCAATACTGAGTTGCCTTCCTCTAGTTTTTAGCATTAGTTTTTCCAACTTGGACTCCTGTCCCTGGATCATATCATTTTATAGGCATGCAGAATCAAAATGAAACATCATCCTTAACTGTCCTTTTCAATTACATGTCTGTGGTTTCATCTACTTGGATTTATCCCAAGATTATAGGAATATTTATGTTGTATAATTGTCAGACCATGCTAAAGGGACAGTAAGCATTCTTTTCACTTTATACTGGATGTTGTAAAAACAGTTTCAAAGCATGCATGGAATGTAAAGATCTTGGGCTGGATCTACATAATTAAATCAGGAAGCATTCAGCCTTGCTTTTGCTTTTTGAGAGCAGTTGGCATCTACTGAGTTAACATACGTGAAGCCTGTCCACAGAGCAAATTTACAGTAATTATTGTGCTTCTTTAAAAAAAAAAACAACTCTTTAGAGTTTCAAAGATTAATTTTTAATAGACAGTTAATAATGAAAATTAGCAACTGACAAAAAAAGATAAGAAAAGGAAGGTGTGGACGTTTAAGAAATTATAATTTACCTAGAACATTATCAAAAATACCGTTGAAACTTGGTTTGCCCAATAGAACAGCAGTAGAAGATTAGGTGGGAAGAAGGAAGATACTTGGAATCAGGTTACTCTGCTCATTTTCACGTGCATTCATCATAGTGTGAGAGCACACTTTCTTCAGACTTCCAACCTGGCTAAAATTCACTCTCCCAGGAACTCTGGTCTACAACAACTAGATTAATTTTCCAAGTTGGCCGGACCTCCAACTCCAGCACTGTCCTCTTACGCAACTGGGGAAGTTCCTGGTGTGGATGAAAAATGAGGTTGCAACACTTTGGAAAGTCTCTGAGCAAACATCTGTTTCTGAAATTTAAGTGTTCAGGCCTTTTCTGTGTCCCCCTAAATGGAGTAAAGAAAGAGGGCAGAGCTCAAACACTGCAACTTTACTGTTACATGGTAGCTAAAGTGGCTCCATGGTCTGTCTGAGAAAATAATGGGGAAAGTACTCAAGGAAGATACTGCCAAGAGAAAATCTGGGTAAACATACTGCAGGAATTGATCGAGTTTTATGAGCTTTAAAACCTTTGAATCAGGCCACTTTTAAGAGCTGCCATTCAATACTGCCCTAGTGGAAATGGAAAGATTGACATTAATTTCAGACTAGCAGCCACCAGGCTCCTGTTGTCTGGTAAAGTGTTAATAGAAACCAATGTTCTTCAACAAAAAATTAACAAAATTCTGATTATTCTTGACTTTAAAAACCCCAATCTCTCGCATAACAAATGGCATGGAAACAGAATTCCAGGCTTCCCACACTGAAAATTACACAGTTCAAGGATATAGAGCATGGGAATGGATTAACTCCAGTTTTTCTAAGGCAACTCACATGTTTCATAGTTTTCTTCCATTTTCATGGTCAGGAATTCAGAAGAAATCCAGAGACCTGTGAAGCCATAATAATATGTATGGGATTATATTTATGGTCACTGGATAGGAAACTTATTATAAGATTTTATCGAATACATATATATATATATATACAGGAATATAGATTATTGTATCCAGATTTTGGAAATATCCTTAGTAGAATAATCTATATATAATCTATGGGTCAATACATTTCTGTTTCAGAGAAAAATGCTGACTCTTCATATATTAATGGACTTAGCTGAAGAGAAATAACTTTCAGTTATTTAAAATCATTGTGGTGTTCCACAACCATTTTGAATACATTTTTTCTTCATAGTATATATAGGTACCAACTGCTATTATTTTATATATTCAATAATACATTTTAAATTAGATAACCTCAAACAAGAATACACAATTTTCATTGGAATTCTTAGTGTAAAATAATAAAATATTTTAAAAAATAATATATAGTATTAGAAGTTTTATAAATAAAATTTCAAGAGTATTTGCATAATTGAATAACATTAAGGAACTGTTTATTGAAGGCAAAAGTTATCAGATATTGTAATTACATGTATTTTGCATGTGAGTCTCAGCCCTACAAAAGGACATCTGACAGCACGGCCAACATGCCTTTGCAATTAAGATCATTCACAGTACAGCTTATGGAAATGTAGGATCCAGCACAAACAGTTCTGTAAAATGCCTGTTCTTGTTACTCTTTGTTTTAATGAGATATAAAATAAATGTAGTGTAGAAGGTATTTTTACAGCCAGAGCTGGTCATACACAATATGCATGCCTGTGCTGGGAAGGAAATGCCAAAATTATGTACTTCAAGCAACCATCACGCTTCTTGGAAGGGTCATATACACAAAGCCATAAAAATGTTTTGCTTTCCTTAGTGGCAGTAGTGTGAAGAGAAGAAGGTCATTAATAAAATATGAGGAGGGTTGAAGTTAGTGAAAGTTGTGCAGAGACACTTGCAGCCCTTGTCAGGAGAAGAGCTCAGGACCCACTTCTGGCATTCTCGTTCGGGAGCTCCAGGGAATGGGTCAGAGCTGTCCCAGACCTGCTCCTCCTGTGCTTGGGTTTCCCTCCTCTGGACACAGGGAGGAGAAGGAGGCTTCAGCATTTGTTGCTAGATCTCAATCTTCCATGCAGTTGCAGAGAGCCAGGATGTAGCCTCAGATCTGTGATCTGGAAAGGACTTGGCTCTACCACAGTTGCAGTGGTTTATGTCAGTTTATCTGTTGATAAACACAGAAACATGGCACAAGTTCTCTCGTAAGAACAGTCAGTGAAGGCAGAGTTTGTGAGTAGGTATTTCCTTCTTACCCATAGAAAGGATGTTTCTCTTTAGAATTATTTATTAAAAGATATAACTCTGCTGAACTGCAGAATAAAATTAAATAGATCAATCCCCCCCCAACACTTCAAATCCTAAGAAGAAAGTGCTGACCAGTTCTGAGACCTCAGCAGCAGGCTTTTAAATTCATATATCAGACTGAAAGCAGGAAATAAGGTTTCAATAATGTTCTCAGTTAAAATAACTATTTCTTTTGGGGAAATGTTCTTGTCTTTTCTGGTCTTCTCCTTACTATTTTTTTCCTCCTGAATAAAAATAATTGCTTGATCTAATTATTATTAAGTCCTTAGAAAACTGTTTTCCAGAATTCACTCTTATCTTGACCTTTTTTGGTCTTGTCTTGAATAGACAAAACATCTAATCCAGTCAAACATTTAATGGAACATATCAATATAGAAGTCTCATATTCATATCTGTGTAATTAGATATTTCAAATATTCACCTAAGTATTAAATTCTTTGCAACTTTTTTTTTCTTTTATTTTAACAGCAAAATTTGGAGAGTAACCTCACCAACCTTATTAAGAGGAACACTGAACTGGAAACTCTTCTGGCAAAACTCATTCAGACCTGTCAACATGTAGAAGTGAGTACTGATCTCCATGAAAAATGCTTATAAACTTAATTATATTCATTTCTAGCATCCAGGAGCAAACATTTAAACAAAAAAACAACAACAACAAAAAAATGAAACAAACAAGTGAAGAAATTAATTTAAATAATGATAAACTGACTTAAAGCTTTTCACTGATAAGTGGTGTTCTCAATGCAGATAACTTCCTTTACATTCCTTTCTGTTCTGTTTTTATTATGGTGTGTTGGTATGGCCTCCACCTCTACCATACTTGAACACATCCCTTGCTACCTGTAACATTTGTCTTTCCAGGTCCTTTGTGAGATAGAGAAGTATTTACAAGTGCAAAATAAAGGCGAAAAAATAGGAACACCCAGATTCCCAGCTTCATTTAGGTTTCTGTTTACCGCTGGTTTTGTCACACACAAAATATATTTATCTTCCAAAGAAGACAGGTTCTTACAGGCCTTTTAATTACTTCACTTACATATTCCACTCTGAGTATCAAAAACGTCTTTACCACGGTGGGATCTGAACCTATAATTTCTACCACCAGAGAAGGTGAAAAAAAGTTCACCCAAAAAAGGCAAAGAAAACAAAACAAAGCAGAACAAAACAAAACAGAACAAAACAACACAAAAAACCACCAAGCCCAAACCAATTGGCTAACCAAAGCCAAACAACTCCCCATTCTTCCAAAGAGATCATTTTATCTATGTTTCTATCTGCTCCACTTCTCTAGAGCCTCACCAACTTCACAGAGATCAATAAAACCATAAAAGTCCATCCACAGTAAGAGACATTAGGTGAATGGTTTAATTTCTTTGTACAGGCACCAATAACACCAGCCAGAACAGCTGGAATGACATTAGTGGGTACTGAGAGACAGAGATAAGGCACAATTTCTTCCTCTGCATCTAAACCCCACGAAGCAGATGGGCTCAGGACAGCATAAGGCCTCTTCTTCTTTGGTGGCCTATGTCCAAGATGTGCTAGATCTGAAAAATTTGAAATTGCTCCTCATCTCTGCAGTTCTGCAAATTGTTACCAGCTCTAAGTCTCGTATTAGAAAGAATCCAACTTGTTCAGCTGGTAACAGATGTGCTACTGTCCCTAGAGTCCTGTTTTAGAATATTTCTCTGTAGACACAGAGCAATTGCAGCAGAGTTGCTAATGAATTCCTAACATGTTTTATTCGTCAAATTAGTCTAATTAGCATTTAAATTAGCTAAATATTAAGAAATGAGCTTCAGTCAAAACCTTGGACCTCGGCTGAGCTGGAAATTGGGCAAATGGGGGTGGTTTTAAAGTTATCTCTGTTTCTTAGAGCCTTGTGAAAACTTCAGATATAATGTACATTTCTCCAACATTGGAGAAACTGTGGCTTAGATGGATTTTTGAAAAGTTGGTACATTCTTTTTCTTTTTGCTTGTTCAGGAGAGAAATTCAACCCAAGCCAGGAACATGAATTAAAAATTAAATTAAACGATATATTGGCTAAAACATTAACAATGCAGATTTAAAAATACAGATATTAGGAAAAGTTTCCAATGACTGTGTCTGTTTTGATGTATGAACTCACTGAAATGTTGAAACTGATCAGGAAGTTAGTTTTGCAGCAAATACTTTCTTTTTCATTTTTAGATATATCACAGATCATTAGATAAAATACATTGTACATAATTTGTAAACATAGAAAAACATAGGTAGTAAATTTAAAGACTTCTGTTACCTACTTTGGTTTTCCTTACCTAATTTGAAATAATTTTGATTTAGATTTTTGGGGACTTTAAAACTACTTTAAAAAAAAAAAAAAAAAAAAAAAAAGCTTTCAGTTTCATGTATAATTTGAACTTTGAAAAACAAGGAAGGAAAGGAAATTATTATTATTCCTTGAAATAAAGTTACCAAGACTTTACTCTGAGATATATAAACTTTTAAAATGCATGCTCACTAACATTTATTTGTAACTACAAACAGTAACTTTTTTTAAGCTTTTATCATGTCATAAGCCAAAAAATGCAATGTTACATGAAAAATGAAAAAGGAATGGTTTTTTTTGGTTTGATATGGAGCAGAAGCTGATATTTCCAAAAATAAACTACAAACAGGCTCCGTGTGTTTTGAATAAATGTATCTCTGCCAGTCAAACCAAATGTTGTCACAAAGCCACTGTTTCTCATCAATCAAGTGAGCTGTTAATGGCTTCCCAGGAACCAGTTTATGGCAGATTAGTGATCTTTCCCAACTGTACTTTCATCCACAGCAAAGGCCAAATCCCAGTCTCTCTATGTTTAAAAACTAATGCTTATTCCTTTCTGAAATAGCTATTTTCTTTTTTTTTCTCCCATGAGCACACGAGGATTGATCAGTGATGTTGGTAATCTATAAGATGGAGGCCTTACAGCCATTGGGGAGGGGGTATCTGGTTTGGTCTCTCATCAGAGCAATGGAAGCAAATCTTGCCTATTTTTAGATGGAGTTTATCAATTTATTATAGGATTTATCCTGATGGAGAACTTAATCTTGGGAGACTCAAAAAGTTCCCTTCCACTCTTGCATTCCTATGGGTAGTTCTGCTCATAAAAGCAGGAAAACCTTTGTGAATAAATCAAGCCAAACCTGTATTCTTTACTGCTTTAAGTAAGATATAATATCAAGCATTTTATTATAATAATAATTTTAGTATCTGGATTTCTGCTTTCATGCCTAACATGGGTTAGCTTATTAACTTATGGCAACAATTTTTAAAATTCCATTTTCTCAAACGGAATCACACCCTGAAATGTGATTGCTTGAGACTACAACACTTTTCTGTCCAAAATCTTTCTGTTTCTTTAGGAGCATGCTGACACACTTGTTCAACTCATCTTTCAGACACATCTCTAATATGTTTTTCATCTTACGCTAATTTTTCTGTCTTTCCATTCTCCCTTCCTCCGTAATCCTGTCTGTCATTACTTGGTTTTACAGAAACCCCAAAGGCTGTTAATCAGGAAAGCTTTGTTTTCCTTCCTTAGAAACCATGACAAGTGTACAGCCTCGTACTTTTGGCCTGGCTGCTTTCTGCAGAGCACCCCTCACTCGGGGCAGCTCTCTGGGCTCCCTGGTGAGGCAGCTCTGCTCCTCACTCTGTGCAGGGAAGGCAGCTGTGGCTGCCTCCCTTGGGACAGCAGGGTTGGCTGCATAAAAAACTGATTCACAGGATAAAATAGAGCTTTCTCCACAAACTGAGAGAATGGACTAGAAACAGCTACTGCTTGGATATGTATTTCTTTGCTGTCCTAGTTCACATCATTGACACTTCTGACAGTATCTGTAGAAAACTCTTTTAAGAGCATTAAAAACTGTCTTGGATAAATTCATCTTGCATAGGCCTTGTACAAGTCTTCCAAACACAGTGTTGTGAAATTGGGATGGACAGGCCCAGGGTAGGGCACTACAGGTGAATCCCTGGGTGACAGCACCCCTGTGGCCACACCAGCCCACCTCTGAGTTTCCCTCCATCCTGCTGTGTGCTGGGGGCCCCAGTGTGGGCTCTACCACAGCTGCCCTGCCTGTGAGCCCTGCAGCCCTGCCTGTGAGCCCTGCAGCCCTGCAGCCCTGCCTGTGAGCCCTGCAGCCCTGCAGCCCCGCCTGTGAGCCCTGCAGCCCTGCAGCCCTGCCTGTGAGCCCTGCAGCCCTGCCTATGAGCCCTGCAGCCCTGCAGCCCTGCCTGTGAGCCCTGCAGCCCTGCAGCCCTGCCTGTGAGCCCTGCAGCCCCGCCTATGAGCCCTGCAGCCCTGCAGCCCTGCCTGTGAGCCCTGCAGCCCTGCCTGTGAGCCCTGCAGCCCTGCCTATGAGCCCTGCAGCCCTGCAGCCCTGCCTGTGAGCCCTGCAGCCCTGCAGCCCTGCCTGTGAGCCCTGCAGCCCTGCCTATGAGCCCTGCAGCCCTGCAGCCCTGCCTGTGAGCCCTGCAGCCCTGCAGCCCTGCCTGTGAGCCCTGCAGCCCTGCCTGTGAGCCCTGCAGCCCTGCAGCCCTGCCTGTGAGCCCTGCAGCCCTGCAGCCCTGCCTGTGAGCCCTGCAGCCCTGCAGCCCCGCCTGTGAGCCCTGCAGCCCTGCCAGCCTCCCCTGCACTCCTGCCGCACGCAGGGTGACGGGAGCTGCACCGCGCCGCTGGCTGTGCCTCCTGCAGCTGAATGCAGCTCGGGATTCAGCACTTCTTAGCTGAATCAGGGGAGGATATAATGCTGTCAGTGTTCAGGTTCTCCCTTTGGGCTTGATATTACAGGTTGCTGTGACTGGCAAAGTGCTGTGTCACAGAAAATTTGGTTCTTTGTTATAATTTCCACTCTACGATTGTGAGAGGTTTCGTTTAGACCATGGCATTCATTGACATAAGGCACAAATTTGAGCATGAGACTCTTACGCCAGTTACTTCCTTTCAAAGCAATTTGCGTTTTGTTTTTTGATTTTTTCCTCATCTCTTCTAGGAAACGCATGATTAAATGTCTGTTGTATAGTCAATACCATGAAGCTTCTCATCTGTTAGACAGAAACATAATCTGAACTCAGCTGGAGGAGAAATTGGAGCAATTATCTAGGAGGGAGGAGAAAGGAAATAGGTTTTGCTTGCAGATAGTTTTGTAGCATCTGTATCTCAGTCTTTCTGTTTGTTTTGTTTTGTTTTGAATTCACCAAACGTCATAGGAAGCAGATTCTGGACAACACTGTAAAATAATTTTTGGTTGTATAAAGAGGAGGCATTTTCCTCCAGTTGTGTAACCCTCAAACTGCTGCATCCTTTGCTCTTTGTATGTAATAGAAATGCTCAGTTTCTAGCTCACTTCTAAAGATCTGCTGCAGGCAAAATTTCAGGTTAAAGTTCCCAGTCAAAAATTGGGTTTGTGTGTGTCAAATGGTGGTTTTTTATAGTCATGTTATATAATCACCTGAATAAAAAGTAGCATATTGAAAGAACCTTTCTTTCACTGGCGCAGATACTCAACACTAACACTTATCAGATACATTTTTAATCAGTGTAAAGCCATACTGTAAAACCAATGAAGAGAAGATGGCAGCACCTAAAAAAATCCTGCTGTTGCTATTTTTATGTAAGGCTGATAAAGAAGAGATGAGTCAAACTGGAAAATTTTATAATAATGGAATTTTGAGTCTCTAGTAAGACTTTAGCGACAAGATAGCTCCTTCAAATTTTGCAACAAAATGTCTCCATCAATTTTTGTATGGCATTTCTGTTACTTGAGAGACAGCAAAATCAAAACTCAGTTGTCAATGCAATTCCCAAAGCACACTTGAAAAATAAAGATGCTTTGTCTGTCACAATAAAAGACAGTGAGTACTCTGATTTCACAAATTTTCACGGTACTCACTCCTTGAGATTTGGGATTATTTTTGTCAAAACTCAAGTAAACCAAGAAGTTCTCAATAGGAAAATTAAGTTGGAAAGCCTGTATGTAAATCCTGGTGTCTGAACTGCAGCAAATGGCCTTCAGAGTCATACAAAGTCTTTGGAATAAGGAATTGACTTTGCTGGGGATTCTTTTTTTCTGGGAAAGGAGCAATGGGTTAGAAAAGTATGTACCATCACTGTGAAATATGTGTGCTAACTTAGCAGATAACTTGGAAAGGAACTCCACAGAAATTTGCTTTTTCCTCTGCCTCACTATCTTCCATTTTTGTGAAGATGCTTATTCAGCAGCTACATTTATTTGCTATATTTAAGTGCTAAA
The DNA here is from genome assembly GCF_021018805.1 of Prinia subflava. NCBI lineage: Eukaryota > Metazoa > Chordata > Aves > Passeriformes > Cisticolidae > Prinia > Prinia subflava. The sequence goes on along the minus strand of NC_086249.1, from coordinate 87,954,332 downwards.
AGTAAATGGTATTTTTTGGTTTCTGAAATAGACAGAAAAATATGCGTTGAAGGAAAGTAGTTCTCACTCTCAGTAAGATATTAATAACAAACCTGATGACATGCATAAAACCTTAAGATGGAGTTTGCAGCATTTTTTCTAAGACAGTTCTAATGGGAGAAGGTAAAAGATGCTCTCTATTAACATTATTTTTATTAAATATGCGGCATGGTCTATTTTGGTTTTTAATAACTTTCATTCTACTTTTAACTCCACTCTTATAAAAGTTGATTTCATTCAATGGAAATCTCAGGTAAGCTTTAGTCAGAGTCTTAAATTTATGTAGCATCTGAAAAGAGAAACTTCAGAAATAAAACCTGACAAAACATGCTGCATAGCATATGGTGATAGAGAATATTCATTCATGGATGTCTTAAGTTGCATGCCTAGTGAACTGTAGCCTTGTAGTCAAATACTATTTCCCTAAAGAATTATTAAATTGATTTTAAAAATCACTAATTAAATGTATAATTGGTCTCATACAAATATGGAACTGCAGCATTTATGCATACATTTTATGTAGAGATTAAGCACGTGCTGGAACATGTTATTACACCTACAACTGTTTTGTACCTTCTGTAAATTGGAGTTGTAGTTATGGTAAGAGGTCACACAGATGTATATAACCCAAGAGCAGAGCTTGCCACTGCCTGCTCAGGTGGCCAGCTCTGATTTGCGCCATCTCTCCCTTTCTCTCCTATCCAGATGTTCAGATTTTTGATGAAATTATATTCTTGCAAGACTTTCTCCTTACACTAGTAAATGGACCTTGGTTCACTATTAACCACTGGTTAATTAATGCAGTAGGTAATATTTTGTGCCTGCTATCAGAGACTGTAGCTTGTCAGTCAAAATGTTGTCAATTTATAGAATCTTCTATCTCAGGGACATTTATTGTTATGGAAACAAAATACTCTTGAATTCTTCTTTTTCTGCCTAACATAAGCAGCTAAAGAGCAATTAGAGCAGCAGGGAGACCAAAGGCACTGGTCCTCTTTGTCAGTGTTTATGTTAAACACTAAGCTAAAGACTCTGGCTCCTGGATGACAGTTTTAAGTGTTGAACTATTGTTTACAAGTGCACTGGTTTCAACATCATGAAAGGATGGGCAGCCCTTTGAACTTCGGTGATTATTTGATAGTTTTTGTTTTTCTACCCTAAGTGAAACACATGAAGTGGAATAGTTTGCACAATATGGAACAAAGGCTTAATGTCAGCAGGAAAAACAAAAATAAAAGTAATAAATAATTAAATACTGCTCAATTTAAAAGTATTTTCATTATTTAGCTACAAAGAAAGGTCTGACATAAAGTGTAAAAATAGAGAGTGAAAATAATGACATTCCTATAATTTTTTTTTTCCTCATGAAATTCTGGTGTTTTTTTGTTTTAGAATGAGATTGTAAATGTCACTAGAGAACTTCTAGGTGTCTTGCTGGTTTAGTTTCTCAACAATGTGCTTCAAAGCACAGTGTGACAAAAAACTTAAAAACAATAATTTAGTAAGTAAAATGAGTACTTCAATCTCCTAAGAAAGGTTTACTTTTCGTCAAGATTGGGCAGATAGTCTTATCTGCTGGACCCAAAGTGGTTTAGCTATCCTGGCCTAATTGATCCTTCATTCACAGAATTCCTACATAGCCAGAGTTAGATGGCATATTTTTACACTGACCTTTGTTTAACCTGCTCTGAGACTGCCTCTAAACACAGGTCTCCTGGTTAGAGATAGATGTGGAATGTAAACAAAAACAAAGCCTCAGGCACACTTGAAATGGAAGATGACCATTTCTTTTTTTTTTTTTTACCATTTCAAAGTAAAAAAACTTGTAAATGATCCATTCAGATGGCAAGCTGATTAATATCACATATTTCCAAAGGCCAGGTTTGTCATCACAGATAAAATCAGATTTATGCTTAGACTAGGGAAAACCTGAAAAAGTTATTTTCCAAGAGTTCTGCTTTTGCTCTGTAGAATACTATATTCAACACCAAATATCTAATAGGGATATGAAATAAAGGAAGTTTGAATCCACGACTCATAAAAAGAAAAAGAATTTTTTTCATAAATGTACATTATTATTCTTTGTATTTTCATTAAATAAATAGATTACATATGGATTATGTTAATCTAATACTTCAGTGTACTGTGGCTCTGTGAAGAAAAGTTACTTTACAACACGGAATAAAATAAACAGGCCTCTCTCTTTACAAGAGTATAATCCTTTAATTCATCTAGGAACACTAATCCAAGAAAATGTGTCCCACATCTACATGACAATGAAAAAGGTTTTCCTAGAGCAAATAGCTATCGGTCATTGTATGCTAAAATGTTAGGGTATTCTAATCTCAGTTTCTGGGTTTGATGTAAGAAGAAATTCAGGCTCAAATCAAAAATGAAATATGTGGCAATGATGTAAAAGGTTTTCAGTGGAATCATTCAATTTACTTTGCTGATATTTTTGTCTTCTTTTGAGTATACAGTAATTGTTATGAGTATATAGTCATTCTACAGCTATAGTATGTAGCCATTCTATAACTATCAACTCAAACATGTAAAGGAAAATTCATCCCTGTACAGTCACAGATGCAAAGAATTTATTTTTTTAAGGAATTGAAACCATTTTTAAATCATGAAGATAAAACTCAAATTCATACCTCAATTTCCAAAGATAAGACTCTTTCTATGACCTACTTTCTTCCATTTTGCATAATTGATAGATGACTAATAAACACAAAATCGCTCTGGTTTTGATGAATTTATCACAGAGAGCATAGCCTTAAAAATCAGACCCTTTCTAATCTAAGATGTCCTTTTTTGCTTGTCATTTAGAGATTTTTTGCCAAAAAGACACTTGAAGATTGCCAGTTGTGGAGAGAATTGCCTCACCTGTAAGGAATCTCAGAGGAAGAGTTTTGCTATTGCAAGGAAAATTCTTCTGAGACACTAAAAATCCTTTGCTTCAGTGTATTAGTTGAGGAAGATGGGTATGAATCTAGCCCTCTGATTCTGTTTACCTTTGAATTAACCATAGAAGCTCCACTGTAACCTCAAATCTCTAACCATTCTGTAGTTTTGTGATTTCCCAAACATCTGTTAGGGACTTTGAAACCACCACATTCATTTTCTTACGAGCTAAGCTGCAATTTACCTCAGGTCTCTGAAGATGAAAGCCAAAGAAGCCTCTACAGAGAGCAGAGCACTTTCCAAATCAGTTCTCAGCTTGTGGAGCTGGGAACAGCTGGTCTGCTCTCCCCTTTGGGTTGGGAGGGTGTGTTGTTTCCAGCTCCCTAACAGACATCTGAGGAAGCCCCATTTGTCTTTTTTTTTTTTTTTTAACTACACCTACTTCCTGAGGCAAAGGGCAACAGTCTCTATCCATATGTCTGGAAAACCTGGGAAGAAATCTGGAATTTGTAAGGTTGTTGGGTTTTTCAGTAAACTATTTGAGGATGTTAAAGTTTCTGAATAACAGGATGGGACTGTCGGGAGACACTCTTTGAGCTTTTATTGCAACTTCAGCTTCAGTACAGGGTGAGACAATTGAAAGATGGCAACAGCTCACATCTTCCTAACAGCAGGTAAAACTCTTTGTGTTACAAGGCTTTTTAAAAGTTTTCTAACTAATAATAAATTGTCGAAAGCTTACAGACTTCTGCATAAACTAATCATTAAAACTACATGTATACTTTATATCTAATAATAGGTGCTTGTTTCAAAATTCTTATTACTCAAGAACTTTTTATATTCCAAATATTTCAAGACCTAAAATTCAACTCTGTTTCAAACCCCTATCTATGTAAGCTTATTGCAAGGATATGAAAGTCCTCTGCTTTGTCAGTTCCCACAATATTCCCACACTCTGTGTGTTACAGAAATGGGAATAAATTCCCCACAAAAGCAGGTGAACCAGAATCTGTCTTTCTTCTTTGTAGATGTCATAGTTCTTGCTAAATCATAAGACCTCCTAGTCAGTTTAAAAACTGGCATGGAAAAGAAGTTTATAAAAATGATACCAATAGAACAGCTTTAGGTTCAAAGTATTTCTGGACATGGAAGTTTAAGGAACCAGTTGATGCCAAACTAAGTGTATTATTGTCAGTGAAATTTTCCATAGAAAGATGTCCCCAAGTCTAGCATAAACTATCAGACAACAGATACCTCAGATTAAGGAATCAATCTTCATCTTGGGTGGAGGAGGCCCAGACTGAAGTCAGCTCTCTCTATGACTTGGAGACTTTCACAAAGTGTGTGACACAGTCGCCAGACTTTATAAGGCAGCTCTCAGTCTCTTTTAACAAACTCCTTGGAAAGAGGGCTTGTATTTTAGTGTGGAAAAAATGTAGAATGTAAAACCTCAAATATTTTCACCAGACAGAACTCACATTCCTTGGCCAGCCCAGCTGGAAGCTGTTGTCAGGGTTTCTATTTGTCAAAGGACTCAAGCAGAAGGAAAAGCCTTTTTCTGGTATTTTTTAGCACCTGTACAGTGGAGCCCTGATCCCTGCCTCTGGCTCTTTAGTCTGACATATGACTCCTCAGGAACATACAAGTAAATAATATTTAATGGTAATCTCACAAATAGTCCCTTTAGGGCCACAGCTAATGTAGTGCACTTAAAATTAGGCATGTGCTCAATTATAAAGTTATTATTGAATCAGAGGCTTTGGGGGCTGAAAATATGATTAAGGAGTATTTCAACTTGAGAAAAACCTCTAGATTAAATGTTGAGGGGTTTTTTTCGTACAAAGCTCAGATGTATCATATAATTTTAGAATATTATTTTCATTTTTAATAAGCTTGTCCAAGCTATAAAGTTGGAAATGTCTTCAAATGGAGTTTATAAAAGAGTATACATTTCAGATTTCAAAGAAAAAGAGAAGTCTGCAGTCAATGCATTAAGAAATCCAGAGATTTTTTTTTCCAAGCATTTTGTTTTTCTTAGTCCAGAGCTTTTTAGGTTAAGATCCAATTAATACATTATTCAAATCAACCAGAGTATTAAATGAAGCAATGTTGACTTAACTTTCCTGTAACTTTATGTTTCATGACAGTTATCCCAAAAATTAATTAGGTCTTCTTGACAAAGCAAAGTGGTGCTAGAAGTAACACTTTGAGTGGAAGCTACTCAAAAATCCGGTGAAGTGTTACCATAATTAGGTGCCAAAAGTGTTTCTGTAATTAAGTGCTGAAGTTGGCTGTGGCGTGAGCTGACCTTGGCACTGACGCAGGAGCTGCGCCCGCGTGGATTGACAGCAGCCTCGGGCTGAGCCTGAGCAGGGCTCCCTGCTCCTCGGTGGAATTTCAGTCCAGCAGTGAAACTGAGATTAGGGCAGGGAGACTGGTGCATGGCACAGCTTGTTGAAAGCAGCTCTGTAGAGCTTCATGCCAAAGAAAGATGCGTGATGCAGCTGAGGTGGTGGGATGACAGGAACAGAGGGACTAGGAGGGACAGTGCGGATTGACCAACTTTTCTAGGCTACCTGAGCTCTCAGTAGAGAGACAGTGGCACTGCTAGAGGCTTTGGGTGGGCTGTTTCGTGCTCTCTCTCCTCATGGACCGTGGTGAGAAGGCAGGCAGAGCAAACAGCAAATGTAAGGAGAACCATGGGCACCCAAAACAGAACCATAGCAATACCTTCTACATCTTCACCAGCATTTGCAGTTACCTCTGACCCCTTCCAGAAACAAATGTATTCTCTTTATAATCTTGATATCTTAATAATTAGGCCTCTAAAATGTGCAAACAAACTTTAATTTTATGAAGGTTTGAGAAAGATAATCCAAAACCTTGATGAAAGCAGGTCTTTATAAACAAGTCCGCTCTTTGCCTGGAGGATAGTGCATTCCACATAAAGAGCTTATTTGTAAAATTGGTTCTAGACCAAATTTAGATACATAAGAATTTGCTTAAGCTTAATGAACTCTATAATGTGCTTATAGATAAATGCACGTTTAAACACACTGTTGGAAGGAAAGAATATTGATGCAAAGTCACGGGGCTCATCAGACTGAAAAAACAAAAAAGGGGGGAATATCGTTACTTGTCACCTGGAAGTATTCCCTGCTGTTGCTCACCACTGACTCTTACCATCCCAGGGGGAAAGGTGACATGGCTGTGGGGCTGAAAGCTGCTTTACTTTCTTACCTTCTTTTAGCAAAGTGCAGGTGGAAACATAGCTCTGAAATAAGTAATTTCATTTTTTTTTTTTAATTCTAGACATGATTAGAACTTTTTACCTTTTTTCTGACTCTTCACATCTATATGTAAGCTAGACATGCAACTGCTAGAGGGGAAGTACTTTTTCTGGTTGTATAGACTGTTGACTTTGCACTGAAATAATCAGTCTCCCTCAGAAACAACATATTCATCTGAGAACACAAACTTTTCTATTGTAAGTTTTCTTCTTTTTTTAAAACAAAGGTCAACATTTTCTACAGAAAGCTAATATTTGTGAGGGGTTTCACACTAAAAAAAATTCATTTCCTCATATATTTATACTCTACAAAACTACATAAGCACACTATTTTCTATCTGATTTATTGCTGAGGCAAAGCAGGAATAATTGAGACAGTCAACACACGTCTTAGTATTGTCACTTGGATCTTTGATAACTTGAATCTTTTAGAAACCAAAATGTGGATATATATGGGTTGTATAACAGCAGTTCACTGTCCTTTCCAGTAAAAGGACCAGGGATCATTAAATGCAGCTGGAAGGAGATGGGTTCAAGTCCCTCTAAAAGGAGGCAGTCCACTTCACTGTGAGTTAGGCTGTGGTGCTCATTTCTGTAGAATAGATTCATAAGGTTTCCAGGATTTGAAAACTAGACTAATCCACGCTATTTAATTCCTCTGAATATCAGTAATGATGTATAAAGTGTGTCTGTTTCAAGAACACTGAACTACAAATGGCTGGAGGATGAGAAAGCGTTCACGGGGGTCATCATACGTGTTGGGACTTCTTTCCTGCCAGCACTCTTTACTATCAGACACTGGCTGTGGCAGCAGGGAGAGGGGATACTGCCCCAGAGGGACTCTGATCCAGCACCCGTGCCCTTGGGCACGCTGGTGCTCACCGCAGTGCTGTGGGTGGCTGCAAACCGTGATGTGTGGAGCAGCTCCTGAAGAGACCTCGCCTCTCACTGGTGTGTGTTAGAGCTGACACCACTCAATACTCACCAAACCAGACCTTTCTCACTCGAGTTAGAAATACCTGATTGTCTATTTGCAAGTCCCGCCTCCTGCAAACAAGACATTGAGACTCAATTCAGTACTTCACAAAAGCCAAAAGAGGGGACTGAAAATAACACATTATACACAGAAAGGAGGGGGTGGGGAGGAAAGCCAAACCAAATATTTTAGAAATTGCAATTTTTAAATTAGAAGACAGAAAAGGAAAATATCAAAAAAAGGTATTGCTAATCATAGCTTTTTCTTTGTAGGTAAATGCCTCCCGCCAAGAAACTAAGCTGATGGAAGAATGTGACCAACTCATTGAAATAATCCAGCAAAGACGGCAAATCATTGGAACCAAAATCAAAGAAGGAAAGGTAAATTTTTCTTCTTTAGATCACAAGTAGCTCAACACTGTTTCCTCTTGAATGTAACTTTTTTGACTGCAGATATTAATGGCAGAAAATTGTAAAAGTCCTTATGTAGTCCTTGGCTACTGACTGATACTTTCATGTAAAGAAGAATGAAATCCTTGAAGATTAGTATACTAGACCTCAACTTGTTATTTGGTATTTCTCTTACTACAGGTGATTATAAATTTTAAGGATAAAACCAGAAATATCATGATCGGTAAATGACAAATTATGTCCACTTAATGTTTCCTTCACTCTGTTATGTCCCTGACAGTATTTCCCCCAAAGTGTTAACTTTCACAAAATGTCACAGCATGTAGAATCATGTCTGGCAATTATCTTCTTTCTTTTTTTCTAAGTACTTCAACTTTTTATTCAAATAATATCACACAAAAATTTTGTTCCAGTCATTGTCATTTATGAGAATATGAAATCTTTAGTTATTTACTAAAAAAGATATTCAAACGTGTGCAAGAAATTAAATTAGGTGTGCATTCTAATTCCTAAAGTTCCATGATTATTTGTAACAAACACACTGAGCTGGAAAAATCTCTGATACTCAATTTTCAACATATTTTGCTAGCTAACTTTTAACTCAGAAATGCATTAGAGTTGAATTAATGTTTTTATTTTCTAGGTACAAGGGGTTTACTGTTTAACTCCTAAACTAACTAGTTCAGATATTCATTCTTCTTGTGTGGGAAAAGCTCAGGAAAGGAATAAAGTCAAGAGCAGGTTAAATGGTTCATGTGGCTGTCAAGATATTCCAATTAACTTGAAATGAAAAGCCTGAAGGCAAGGGCTAATTTAAACACGTTTGAAACACATCTTGTGCACTGTGTGAAAAACCCTGAATTTCCTCATGGTGTTAACAAAATATAATTCCCTTCAAATGAAATAGATAGCCTTCATTTTTGTTCAACTCTTCTTCTCTATGCAGAGAGACCAAGTGTGCTACCAATGAAGTAGAAAAGCTACCATTCATTTGGATTTGTTAAATATACACATTGCTTTTAAAAACCCTGTTGCTTGCAAAAATGTATTCTAATTTCCATTTGCATGGAACATTTGTAATACAATTGACTCCAAAGTCATTTGAATAGAGCTGTTATAAGAATCTGTCCCCATTCTTTTTTCTATTTTGTTGAGTTGAAAGTTATATCAGTGGAGGTCCAGTCAAAGTCTGGAATGCTTTGATTCAAATGTGGTATATGTTGAAAGATTTCAAGGTCTCAAGAGAGACCCATGTGAAAAGCCACAGGAAGTTCTGTCCAATGTATCTTCCTTTAAGAGAACCTGTGCTAAGAGTCTTTCTGGAGGGTAGAGCATGACACATTTCTCTCTATGACTGTAGGTGTGGCTACAGAGCTGGAAACACATACTAAGTTCTAGCTGTGCCTGCAAGGCTGCAGGTTTAGTTACACAAGTCTGAACATCCTGTGCAGCTCCATACTTAATCTCACCTATCACCCAAACCTTATAAAATTCCACAGAACATGTAACAGGAAAGCAGTAAATATCAACCAGGTAAGAAAATCCTAGGGCAGATGTCATTCCTACCATTGCAGAAGTAGGTGGAGACTGACTGAGACTTCCTTTTTCAATTTATCATCTTCATCTTCTTGAGGATATAAGAAAGAATCAATCAAGTGAGAAGTATAGTTCATATATAGATATCACAAATCACGGTATGCCTTCCACTGCAAAAAACTCACAAGTTAACATTTATTTTGGTTCACTGTTTGCTTGTTAATTAATTAATAAATAAAGAGATAAACTTCTTAACACTGCAGTGAGCCTTTCCCTGGTTAGGCTGGTGTAGACTGAATTGTAATATCTGCAAGTGCACAGTTACAGGAAACATTGCAGCATAAGTTCATCCTAGGAGCTGATCAAATCATTTGCATTACCAAAATCTGTGCATTCTCAGCATCTTCTTCTATTTGCTGTTTCTGTCTTTAAAGAGATACAAATGTTACATGACACAAAGCATTTTTCCAAAACCTTTTTTGGAGAGTTTTTCAAAAATATTTAATTTTCTGCTTGTTTCTGTTGCCGGATAGCTGCACTAAGACACCCTTGTCACTGCTTGCGATGCAAATATATCTGAAAGTCAAATCAACAACTTCATAGCTTGTGCCCTAATTCCTGAGATTGGGAATCTTTTCTTGACTATAAATTTGGACATTTCTGCCAACCCACTTGGTTGTTAGTTTCCTCATTTTGCATGTAACTGGGTCTTAATGTGCCTTTCTAAACTCCAGAATTACTTAATTTCCTTCCTATTTCTTACTCCTGTGCAAACTATGATCCTGATGTGATAACAAAGGGAAGGACTCCCAGACCTTTCAGGAACTATTGTAGTTCCTGAAAGTTTTGTTAGCCAACATTGTCTTTAAAGGGAGGACTGTGCCCTTCCCTAACCTTTCAGCTAATGATTACAGTCACATCTACTGTGTTTATCTCCAGCACATATGTTTGCAGTAATAATAAGCAGCTCCCCAGCACTACTGTGCTTTTGTCCAGTTAAAAATATCCAACAAGAAAACACCCTGTTTTACTTAAAGCACATAATGATGTCAGACATGTATTGTTAACAGAATTGAACAGTCTTTTTCTTTTAACTGTTATTTTCAGTTTTTTTCTTTTTATGAAACTCAGCTAAGCAATAGGAAAAATGTAGTTAATCTATAAGTAGCCTTTAACACAGATCTCATCATTTCAGGGAAATGGTTATCTAAATAGACCTTAGTTATCATGTAAGCAGAAATTACCAGGAAATGACGTTCCTTCTGCTGGAAAATAGGCCAGCTGTGCTTGTTTTGGCTCTCCACTGTTGTTTTCCATGTGGAAAATATTCAGGCAGAAAGGCTGTGCCTGTCCCTTATTAAAAATGTTACATGGCTGGATGGAGTTCACCACAAAGCTTGTCACCAAAGCCATTCATCTTAACTCCTCCTTTGCCCAGCTTTGCCTCTGAATTGCAAACCCAATCATGATTTGTGACCTTAGAGACATGACTGCTTTCCTGTGTTTGCACTCAAGGTGGTGAGGCTGAGGAAGCTGGCTCAGCAGATTGCCAACTGCAAGCAGTGCATTGAGCGCTCGACATCCCTCATCTCTCAGGCTGAGCAGTCCCTGAAGGAGAACGACCACGCCCGCTTCCTGCAGACAGCTAAAAATATCACTGAAAGGTAAAGGGGACGTTCCTCTCAACAAAAAGAAAGACCTCAACTTAAGGCAGCTGAGTTGTCACATTTGCTCTATTGTCTTGTCACATCTCAGATGTGGTCAGAGGCAGGAGGTAGTCGACATATTCCCCCAAAATGCTACTGCATGCTATTCCGGAGTGGGAAGAACCTCACTGTAGTGCTGAATCAAAACAATCCTTTTAAGAAAAGAAGCAGTCAAAAAAGGGTGCAAATTAAGGGTGCAACAATAACAGCATACACAAGTGAAAGAGTTAGAATGGTTGCCAAGCAGGTGTCTGACGTTAAACACACTTTAAAAAATGGGTTTATGGCCGAAATTCCTACTTCATGAAAAATTCTGAGACTGAGAAACAAATTAGGCAGTAAGTACATTCCTTAGGAGAAGTTGAGAATGATCTTAATGGATTCACAGTCTTCACAAAATAGCAAGCTACAAGATAATGTAATGTGTGACTTTGTGAACCTGCACTATGCATGTTGAGGAGATGGAGATTCAACAGTCCAGGGCGTTTGGAAGTTACAGCAGTTGTTGTGTTGGGTCCCTGGGTGCAGGGAATTTCTACTCCTTTCAGGATACTGGCTCCTCTTCAGCATGCCAGATATAGCAAGGATCCCAAAGACAAGGACCATGCTATCAGAAGATTTGGTCTCGTTTTCAGTACATACCTGTTGAATTTCAGCAGGATTTTCTGATGAAAAAATATTCTGGTGGAATATCAGCTGTTCAGCAATCAGAAAAATTCTTTTAAAAATTTAAAAAGTTTTAAGAAAGGAGGATATGGACAAAAAAGAAAAACATCAAATGTATGCTCTTTTTAATTCTTTTAAAAATAGCTATTTCTTTAAATAGTTTTTTTTAATTATTATTATTTCTGGGTTCACATTATATCTTCACATTTTCCACCCAATTTCCCCCAAATCCAAATCATGAAATTCTCTTCTCCTATTACATTTTTTAAGTGTTTTACTTACTCAGGTGTGCGGCATCTGTCTTCATCAAAGCTAATTATCAATTTAATAATAATCCAGCAACACTGGATTCAGATAATTGAAAATCAGTAGAAAAAGACAAGGCAAGGCAGTGGGTGATATGTTGTCTCTCAGACTGTGGTTTATACTCTGTCATCAAACAACATTGTGGCATCTCAGTTGAAGCCAGTAGTAAAACTACAACCAGTATCAAAAGCTGAATGTGGGGGTCTGCCCTTTTTGTCACTATTCAGCAGAACCAGCAGTAGGGCAGAAACTTATGGAGACACAGGGCTTTCTATCTGACTACCACTGAATATTCAGAGAAGCTCCATTTTGAACTTGGAAGCATGAACATTTGCATCATAAATACAATCACAGGAGAGACACTGGGAGTGCAGAAATGAAACAAGCTGACATATGTGCCCAATCAAACTTAGTTCTTGGCTATCACAGACTGCTGTCTGTAATGGAATGGCTGTGAACACCCTGAAAATCACAGAATCATTCCAAGCAGTGAATAAAACAGAGAGTAAAAAAACAACACCAAGTGCTTGTAGACAAATTGCAAATGGAAAAAGAGGCTAAATAGAATTAATAAATTATTCCCCACAAGTACTCTCTTTGTTCTCATGTGGAGAGCAACATTTTGTTTGCTTTTAGAATGCTCATGAAACAGTCTCACCAGGGCTCTGAGCTCCAGCAGCTAAAGCAAGCTCCTGAAATCATGCTCATTGCATTTCTTCCTCCACACATTTCAAAGTAATTGCAGTAAAATATTTTCTGTTGTAAGCACAGGTAACTGCACTAGCGAAGTCATTACATACACTCTGATGATTAAGTTGTGCATTATTTACAGTGGGTGAAAAGCATTTATCCTAGAAAAAAACTTTCCAATCAAGTAGTGTCATCAGTGGGCAAAATTACAGAACAAAATTCAATCCTCTGAACCTAATATGGTGACACAGCATCTGAAATTTTGAATTGTTGATCTCAACAAAAACTAACACATGTAAATACAGAGCACCCAAAAGGCCTGGTGATTATATATACATATATATATCTCCTAGGATCTACTTTAAACTAAGTTCTACATCCATAGCTGCAAGAGAAACAATGCTGAAAACTATCTAACAAGAATATTGACCAGGAAACCTCCTCAGCTCAGCTTTTGAAAGCTATGCTGAAGACAATGAGATGTACTGCTCAGGCTTTGACTTTATCGTATTTTCCCAAAATACTACACAAAAAAATATATGAAAAAGTAGTCCTTAGTAAACATTTGTCCTGGAGTTGTTTCAGTCCTGTCTACAGAAAAAGAATAATTTGGGAAAATTTTAAATTCATGCAATCAAATATTTTGATCAAATGTGACAAGAATGACAGATAATGGACATAGATTGCATGTATAGTTGTCTGTTTACTTCCAAACAGAAACATTTGCCCAATTTCTGTTGAATACCATAAGGTTTAGTGATCTCTCTCCTTAAACCAGTCAAACTTTCTATAAACACATGCAGTATCCAACTTTCTAGAAGTATGCACTTTGAGAAACCAGGCTGAAGGGTCTGAAAAATGCTTCCTGGTGGCATTTTTCTTGTGAAAGTTCATCTCTTTATATTAGTACAACTGGACAGAGAAAATGTAAAAGTAGCTCCTGAAATGAGGCAGTGAGGAAACTACAGTTTTGGAGGAAATATAAGTATGCACACATGCTTTGCAGGGAAAAGCCTTTTAAAATAAACCATGCTGGCTTCTATTTGTTTTATCTCCCTCCTGTGCCTTTTGAAGTTAACAGCAGCGTGCTGTGGTGAGCAGCTGAGGAGGTGTGGGGACTGCACCAAGCCCTTGGGACAGCAGTGCCAAGGCCTGCCTGGAGCAAGAAGCTGCTTGGGAAAACAAGGGTTGGGAGAGATGCAGCATCTGTCAGGATTGCTTAAAACACAGCTAATTATAGTGCTCCTTCTTCTTTGGTTCAACGGAAGTTTAAAAAGAGGAATTCAAGGGATATTGCTGCTTGGCCAATGTTTTGTTAAAATCTTATCTAACAATGCATGATAGGCCTAAGATCAGTTGAAAAAATCATTGGAAATCTTGCTGTCAAAAATGTCTAAGTGGCAGGAGAAGTTCCTAACTTAAACCATATAAATAAAATATGTACATAAGCTTTTATCAAGCTTTTTGAGAAGCTATAACAACCATATTGATCAGATCCACCTTGATATGAAAGCCATTGCATCTTGAGTGCTAAAAGACATTTTTCTTTTCATTACAGGGTTTCCATGGCAACTGCATCCTCCCAAGTTCTAATTCCTGAAATTAATCTCAACGATACTTTTGATACTTTCGCACTTGATTTTACCAGGGAGAAGAAATTGTTGGAATGCCTTGATTACCTTACAGGTACTTTTTTTTTTTTTTTTTCCTTGAGGTGCTACTATTTTATAGTCCTCATAAAATAGTAGTGATAGTATTTTCTTGAGTTCTCCCTATGGTTGTAACTTTGGTTGATTGCCAGATGCTCACCAAGCTACTCTCACTCCATCTCCTCAGTAAGGGGAGAAAATGAGATGAAAAGCTCATGGGTTGAGATAAGGACAAGGAGATCACTCAAGAATTACTGCTACAGGCAAAACTCAGCTTAGGGAATATTAATGTAATTTATTGCAAATTAATTGTAAAAGTAGGACACTGAGAAATAAAAATAAATCTAAAAAAAACTTTCCCCTACTCCATCCTTCTTGGGCTCAACTTCACTCCCAGCTCTTCTACCTGCTTCCCACCAAGTGGTGCATGGGGATGAGGAACAGAGGTTGTGGTCAGTTTATCACACATCATCTCTGCCACTCCTTCTTCCTGGTGCCCTTCCCCTACTCAGGCATGGGCTTTCTCCCACGGAATGCAGCTCTTCATGAACTTCTCCAACATGGGCCCTTCCAACAGGGTGCTGTTCTCCAACAACTGCTCCAGAGTGGGTCCTTTCTGGCCAGTCCTTCAGGAGTGGACTGCTCCAGCGTGAGTCCCCCATGGGCCACAGTTCCTGTGAGAGACCTTTCTCCTGTGTGGTCCTCTCTCTGCAATCTGCAGCTTCCTCCAGAGCATGGAGGAAGTCCACAGAACTGCTCCAGTGTGGGTCCTCCATGGCTGCAGGTGGATATCTGCTTCACTGTTGTGTTCTGTAGGCTACAGGGAAACAGCCTGCACCACCATAGTCTTCACCACAGGCTGCAGGGGAATTTTGCTCCAGAACCTGGGGCACCTCTTTCCCCTCCTTCTTCACCAATCTTGACACCTGCGGGGCTGTTTCTATCACATTTTCTCTCTCTTCTCTCCCCTCACTGCTGCACGGCCTTTCTTACCCTTTCTTTAAAATGCTTCCACAGAGGCACCACAAGCACCAGTGATGGGCTCAGCTTTGGGCAGTGGCAGGTGTATCTTAGAACTGTGTGTGCCTGATACTGAGTCAGCTCCTGATCTCTTCTGACAGAGATAACCCTTGCAGCTCAGCCACTTCCAAAACCTTGCTACATAAACCAAATACACTCTTCCTCTTAATACTGAATATATTACCTCTAGCAGTCCCAGAACACCCCAGGAAGCATTAGCTACTTCAAACAACTGGGATGCATTTCCTACCTCTTCTCTTTGCACTCTTCACCACCAGAGTGTGAGGAAGTAGGATTGAGAAATGGTTAAAAGCCACTGCAGCAGAGTGAAGTGAAAGAACAGCTGGAACTCAGCCTGGAGCAGCCAGAGGAGGGAGAGCAGGGACCAAACCCTATTTCCCAGGAGATGGCAGCTCCAGGTGTTGCCCTCTCCCTTGGGGCTGCCTCCTTGCTGCAGCAGATTGCTGCCTGGAAGAGTTCCCATGAGAACCAGAAGCTCTTCAAGCAATGAACATCACAGCTCAGCAGTGAAAGATGTTTTCTCATGTCAGTGACACTGTGTTTGCTCCATCACAGAACTGGAGCACCTGGCTGTGTCTGGAAGCAGGGAATGTGTGGTGTGCTCTGAGCCAGGCTGTGGGCTGGCTCCTCCACACAGCAGAGCCCCACGTCGCCTAAGGGAGAGCTTTGGCCTGAGGAAGCCCACAGGATTAGACCCTTACTGAAAGCCTGAGTAATGTGCAGTCTCAGAGTGTACAATGACTCACAAAGAAAAACAAATTACTGTAATTTAGGGTGTTTTGATTTCAATGCCAGAATTAGAACAATTCATTCCAGCTCAATTGAAAACAGAAGAGACGTGGTAGGTTTTTATTCTGCAGGGTCTTTAAGCATCTGCTGTTAGCAGCAAGAATTTGCAATGAAAGGCACAAAGCACTGTTAGAAAGCATTGAAAAACACTTCCTGGGTCCATTCACTTGTCCCAGTTTTCAAAGGATATACTTGTGTTAGTTCTGGAGAATGGGAGGGCGCAGTCTCCTCTTTGCCAACCCTTATCTTTTCCAAGCACAGGACTGGCTTCTGGCTTTTCTTCAGAGGAAAGGCTGAGAAAGTTAGGGTTGTTCAGCCTGCAGAAGAGAGAGCTCCAAGAAGAGACCTTATTGTGGTCTTTCAACACTTTAAAATGTTTTAGTAGTGTCTATTGAGAAAGGACAAGGGGTGATGGATCTAAACCAAAGGAGGGTAAATTCAGACTACATATAAGGAAAAAAATCTTTAAAATGAAGGTGGTGAGACATTGGAACGGGTTGCCAGAGAGGCCGTAGAAATCTATCCCTGTTCACTGTCTGGAGATTGGCCCAGGTGACCTTTAATGGTTCCTCCCAATCCAAAGTATTCTCTGATTCTGTGGTTCTATGAATAGTGAATAGATTAATACTTGGAAACACAAGACTGGGTGCATGCACAGGGCAGCAGCACTCTTGCGATATCTAAAAGAGAAATTGTATCTGCAAGGAGTTTCTTTATCACTGTGTGACAGATGAATACAATCAGTGTCTAACACATATTCAGATAAATAAAACACAACATATGATCTTATCATAATAATGTGATAAGAGTAATTTCAGTTTCTTATACAGTACCAGTGAAAGGTTATAGTGTCTGCCTCTCCAAATCTGCAGGAATTTTGCCATCATTTTGAGCCTTCACCCCAAATTTATAAAAATCCAAGGAAACGAAATAAAGGATTAAAACAAAAAAAGGACTGATTGACCTAATCTAGCAATCTACATCTAAAATAATCAGTCCCATCTTCCTTTATGTTTGAAGAGGAGAAATAACCATCTCAGTCTTAAGCTATGCCAAGGGAAATATAGGTTGGGTATTAGGAAAAAGTCTTTTACAGAAAGGGTGATAAAGTACTGGAATTGTCTGCCTGGGGCAGTGGTGGAGTCACCATCCCTGGATGTGTTTTAAAAAAGACTGGATGTGGCACTTTTGGTGCCATGGTTTAGTTGAGGTGTTAGGGTGGGGTTGGACTCAATGATCTTGAAGGTCTCTTCTAACCTGGTGATTCTGTGTGTGTGTGATTTTGAGGCACATATACCAAGGCATTGACTCCATTCTGGAGTTGCCTGTTTCTCCCAATTGTCTCCAAACAGGGGATAGATATATTTATTTAACTGCAGATAGCTGTGGTTTAGATCTGTAGAGTTAAATGAGATCAGTGCTGTCCGGCAGTCTGTTCCTGCATCCCTCAGGTCTTCTCCCCTTTGTACATCATATGTCAGTATTATCAACCTAATTGCTGCACACTGCAGGAAACAAAGGTTATATCTGTACCAAAATGAAGGGTTATCTTGCTAGAAAGATATTTTCTGTGATCCATCATGATGACTGTGTCATTTACATAGCTCCTTCTCTGCCATTTTCCTAACTCATCCACAGTCTTAAAAAATTGCTCACAATGCAGCCTAAGGAAACTTAGTTAAGGAAACTGCATATATATCAAGCAGTTTAGCTGTATTTTTCCGAACAAACCATTTTTATGCTTGCCCTTGATGCCCAGTGAAAAACAGTTCTAACTGGCTTTTCTTCACATTAATAAATAACATATGGCTGCAGTGGCAAAACGCAAAGCTCCTGTCCAAATTATCTGAGCACAAAATGCGACCTATGCAGGCAGTTAAAATACATTTATGTAAATATATGTATATAGGTATACATTAGATATATATATATATATAAAATCCCAAGAGTAAAATGGATTTGATTATTCTCTACTGTTGTCTATAAACTCCACAAAAAGATTTCTATTACTCCTTTCAGACTGGTGCATGGAATTTTCATAGATCACAAACTGAGCACTTTGTGACAGAGTGAATTAGGCTTTACTTTTATCACATTTCACAGTTAAGTAAAACGAAGACCATTTGTACATCCTAGTCATAGATCTATGCTGTGAACTAAGTGAAGAAGCCTACCTTATGACTATCATCTGTATTGCATCTGAACAAAATGTCAAAACCTAAATTCCAGCTTCATTATCTCTGCTGTCAGTTGCTTTTGAAACAATTGGCTGTCTCCTGGAGATTTTTTCTCCTTTGATTCTTCCCAGTATAATATTTGTCAGATCTTCCTCATCCTCCATCTCCCCAACCCCATCTTTCTTCCTAGGCTATTTCTTTACTGAAGAAATAAATTTAACTACTATGTGCTTATCATTTACGTAGATGTCTGTCCAAAGCTTCTGCTATCCAAATGAAATCTCTGATATCTTTCTGGAAGCTGCCAGCCAGACATTGAGATATCAAGCTCAGTATATTAAAACAATACTTTTAATCTTCATCTGACTGTTCTATTCTCTGTATATATAGCCTTGATAGTCTTTTGAAAGCGTTCTTATCTTAAGTTGCTCAAGCTCTTCATCTGGAAACCATCTTTCTCTAAACACGTATCTAGCTGGATCCAGCAATACATATGACTTGCAAAGTCTCTGCACAACATTACTGTCATTAGGATTGGTTTTGTCCTTTGTGAATCAAAAATGCTTGGTTTGTGTCTTAATACTTTGAAGTCAATTGCAGGAACATCCATTCTTTGACCTTGCAATATGCCCTACTTCAGAAATCCCATCTGAAACAATGATACGTTTTCTTCATCCATCACTTCACCTATGACTGCACGAAGAAATTTGTATTGCCTAGCATATGCCACCAATTTTTTCACACAGAAACAACTTTGCTGTGGAAACTCTGTACAACCTGTCTTACTGTTTAACTCTGTCAGCACTGAAAGATCAAAGTCCAATTCCAGACAATACTCAGTCTCATGGTTTGGGTGTAATCTCATTCTGTTGGTTTTTAGCAGTCCTGGTCTGCCCAAGGACAGGTTGAGATGATTTGTATGTACGACCAAGCCCTTGGTACCAACTCACACATGATGAGTTAATAATACATAAAATTTGTATCCACATCTGATTTAACTGTGCCTTTCCAATTCCTCCGTGCTGATTTCAGCCCAGTGTCATGATACAAGGTAGAATCAGTACTGAATATGTAAAAGAGCTTCAGCAACTCCCTCATGGTCATACCAGCAACGTGGGTATTTCTAGTACCACTAATTCAAGCAGACTCTTTAGGTCTTCTTCAGGGTCTTGGTACTCCATATCAAAATCCATAAGGAATCTTTACAAAGTCAATCACTGCATGACAGCAGGGAGAGAGAAACGGAGCAAACAAAATTAATTTGAGGTGGTTTTAGTCAATCTCTGTGACCTCGTGCTGAGAGGATTTAGATAGAATCTCAATGGGCACCCAGGAGGCACTGTATTAGTGCTGGAATTCACCAGGGAGAGGTGACAGTGCCCCTAAACTGTTCCTCAGCTGTATAGACCTTGTGTGCCATTCATTCTGCTTCAGAGCAAAAGCCATGCAGAGGACATGGAAAGGAAGGTGTGTTAAACTAAATGGATTGAAAGGGAGTAGTTATCCTTGTGAGATCACTTACCCCTGAGAGCAAATTTAAGAAACTTCATTTTTAATATTAGTGCCTTTCAGGCATTTTAGGTGTTACTGACTTTTAAAGTGTGTTTACTCAGTTTTGAGTCAAAATGAAGTAAAACAGCCTTCAGCAATGATTTTTCTGTCTTGTGATAGAGCGTTGACTCACAAAAGCTGGTGAATGAAAGTCTGAGTTTCTGGAGCAGTTACCACTCCCAAATATTTGCTCTGATCCTCTGTGGAGAAGTGCATTCTGTGTTCCACTGCTGTGCTGGAAGCATGCTGGGCTTCCCTCTGGAGCAGTGGTGAAGCACACCCGAGCCAGGGAGGGGAAGTTGCTGGTGCAGCCTTGAATCACTGGAGCCTTTGAGGAGGCTTCCCTGTGGCACAGAGCTCTGTGACAGTACTGGTGAATTCAGTAACCAAATCACACACTGCCAAATGCAATACTGGACCTAACAGGCTGAGGTCAACCTCTTTAAGTTGCATTACAAATTTACACTCTCTAAAAGAGTATGTGCTGCGGAATGATGAATTTGGCAGTCAGACTGCTACATTATTTTGTCATAACAAAGCATCTGAATGTAGAGCTGCCTGCCTTTTTGTAGGAGAAACAGTATTTGTTTTGTTCTGAGTGGTTTATGAAGTGAATGTTGCCAAAGAGCTGAATTTGTGCAGTATAGTCTCAGGTGAGTGTGGGTTCATCACAAGAGCCAGGGAAAATATGTCTTTCTTAGGTCAAATCTCTTTCAGATATTTTCATTACATAAAGGCCTGTAGATTTCCAGCTATAATCCCAGGTGTGCATATGAAGAGCAAACTTAGGATGCAGTTTTCAAAGAACTTGATGATGCTTAAGTGTTATTGAAACACAGTTTACAATTAATTAAACCTTCAGTAATTTAGGATTTCCATATATTAATATTTATTTTCTGTGTTGAAATGATAACAAGTACATTTTTCAAGTAAAATATTTTACTGTTAGGTGCAGGAGATGACAGAAGAAAACTTTAGGTGAACACCATCAGACAAATAAAAATAGATCTTGTATATTTGTTATTAATACTTGTTCCAATTTTTTGTTTGGCCTTTGAAGGACAGGCAGAAGATTGAAATGAAGCCCCAGATAGGAATAAAAAAATTGAAACCTCCAGTGATTATTCCACAGGATACATTTTTGAAACATACCTGATATTACCATCAATCTTTTCATAAAACTGTGGACCCTTTTTTCCCCATATTTTGATTATATTCTCACAGATAGCTGTTTTTATTTGAGTTTATTTGCATTTCTTTTCATTAATACCCTTCTGTCCCAAGGATTTCTCTGACAAGTTTTAAAAAAAAGCATTGTTAGGCTTCTGTGATTCAATATTTAGAGCATCATAAATCATGGTTGTATCATGAAACACATTTGAACTTTTCCTTATGCTCCTTGGTTGAAAGTGGCTGCTTGGGAACCTGTCTGCACTTTAATCCTTGGCAACATACATCAGTAAGCCAGAGACATTATCTATAATAATTCTTGAGGAAAAAAAATAGATGTTTCATAAAAATAAGATCTTGCAAGTAAAGGTGGAATTCCTTCAGAGGGGCATTTTGAGGCTATTGTCTGTGGTTATCAGAGGTTAAGGAGCTGACAGAAAAATAAACCCAAAATGAAACCACAAACATTCATATTTGCCTTCCTTTTTTTTTTAATACAGACATACTTTAACAACTTTAGTTGTTTCAGCTTGACTGCCATCCTTCACTCTATGACAGCTGGGAGAAACACTATTAAAGCACAGGAATCTGTGATTTTTCTTTTCATGATGTGGCTTGTAGGGAAGATGATTTGGAACGAAGCTCCCACTGAGACAAGCATGCAGGAAGATCCTTCAGTCTTTCAAGCTCATTTCTTTCTTATGCAGGTGTTTTAAAGATTGCAAACAAGAAAATTTAGACCCCAGTAATTTGCTTCAAGTTTTACTTCTTTGAATAGGTCTTTAAAACAAAGCTCATGTGTTAATATGGGAAAGATTGTATATCTTGCCTGTTGATAGAAAAAAAAAGAGACACAGAGGGCTCCTGGGTGACTATTTGCTTATAATATTCATACAGTCATTCTGTTATAATAACAACTTTTTTTAATGCTGAAAATGTGAATTTTGTAACCAGCAGGAATTGTATCTATATACATATATGTGTGTAGATGTATCTATATTAGAAAGGATAGCTAGGAGATCAGTAAAAATGGAGTGAGGACAAAATTAAGCATGGAAGTATGGGCGTTTGAAGCTCCCCAAAATTACATTTTTTAAATCCTGTTGCTAATGAATGACAGATCATAGTGCAGCCCAGAGCAGGGCCAGGAGGGATGCACCACCACAACACCACTTATGGCATTCTCTGGTAAGATAGGCTGGGCAAACACTGCTTTCAGGTCAACAGTGAAGAGTGTTGACCCTCCCTCTTGATATGCATCAATGAAATTTTGATATGTTTGGTGAAATGATCAGAACAATCTTAGAAAAAGTAACTTGTCATTGTATCCATCTAATGTGACTACATACATCACTTGTTCTATGGCATCTGAAACTAAAGCTACTTTAACACAAAATACTTTCAAAATCTGGAGTTCCTAGGTGGTTATGTTTTTATGAATTCCTTCCTAACAGTTAATTGACAATCAAAGTTAGTGCTGGAATTAGTGAAGAGTTGTTGAAAAGTCTGTTGGATGAGGTCTCTACAATCTTGTACATCAACTACATCCCCTAATCTCAGGGGAGAGGGGAAATACTTCCCTGACTGTGCCTCCTGTGTTGTGTCTCACAGCTCCCAACCCTCCCACCATTCGAGAGGAGCTCTGTACAGCCTCTTATGATACCATTACTGTGCACTGGACATCAGACGACGAGTTCAGTGTGGTCTCCTACGAGCTGCAGTACACCATCTTCACTGGACAAGCCAACGTTGTTAGTGAGTATAAAACTTCTCTTCGCTTGTTGTTCCCTTATGGTTTGTATGTAAACCAAGTGTATTTGAAGATAAATATACTCCTATGTCAAGAACAGAAGGAAAAAAAATTCTAGAAAGAGTTAAAGCCAAAATTTTCAATCCAAAACAATAAAGATTTTAAAAGGGTTTGAAATTCAGAATTACTTCAGTTAGAATTTCTTGTGTTTTTTCTGGCAGTGCCATGTATTGAAAACTTTTGAAGACTAAACCCATCACAAGTATTGTCTATATTAACAGGACTTGTCTCTTGTGTCCCAAGTCCCTTTTTGCAGGTGTAGCAAGTTCAAAGACCTCTGTTCCATTCTCTGCACTAGTCAGGCAGTGTGCACGTGGAAGCCTGTGTTGAAGTGGACATTAGTTAGAACTGCAGCCCCATTGTCATTTATATAAACTTGACATCTGGACCTCTGTCTGAAGTACAGAAATCAAGTCCTTCCCTCTGATTTTTATTGTCTTCAAGGCTACAAAGCATAGTGTAGCTCAGAGAGCTACAGACTAAGTCAGAAAACATCAGTGGAACAACAATTTATAGGGTAATTTGGTTTTACTTAAAATGAGATTAACAAATATTGTATATTTTCTAGTATAGCACGTTTTTTGAGTATACTCTATGTTTTGAATCTGTGACTTTCTTTGATGACCAAATTTACTTAATTAAATTTTGCGTTATTTTATTGCTAAGTAACTACTCCTCACAGAAAAAAAAATATTGTCTAATCTTTGGTCAGGAAGTTGTTTCTGGATTCAGTGTTCTGCAGTCATTGGGGTAATTGACTATGAATTTGGAGAAGTCATTCAACTTCTTCCTGGTCCCTGTATATTTAATGGGAATACCACTAGCTGACACATTCTTTTTTTTTTTTTTTTTTTTTTTTTTAAACAAGGATTCTGAAATGAGCTAAATCAATCTAAATGTGGAGTTTGCTCAAGTCAACACATATTTAGATAGGGAACAGATCACCACAGAGGGTTAGTGTGTTTTTCAGTTCAAGAGATGCCTGGACACATAGTTTAAGAAAAATACACAGAGAGCAATGAAGTGCAATGAAGTGACTTGGGAGGTCCCAGAGCTGTTGATGTCTGGGAGAGCAAGGGGAGAGATGATCAGTGTGTGCTTTCCCTGTTCCTTGAAACTTTCCTATGCCCTCATCTTTGCCCATCATCAAATACCCTGGCCACGCACTGAGCTAGATAGGCTTATTTGTGAGACAGGGCAGAAATGTTTTTCTTCTTGCAAAATTTTTTGTAAGAAGAAAATTTGTTGAGACACTTTGATGAGAGTGCTGTGCGTGTGTTTACATGCTTTATACCAATGGAAAAATGGTATGGTCTATGCCAGCTTTGAGTACTGAGCCAAACTGTCCCACTGACTCCTCTGTTACTGTGTGCACCTCATCTTCTCCATCACTGAGCAGGGGTTTATTTTCCAAGCCAACTGAAAGGACATCTGAGGATTCATGTGCTGGCATCTTGATACCCTTTTTAAGTAGCATACTATGAATGTGCTATAGTATTCAAGACTGACTGAAAAAAAGATGGATTATTTAAAATTTGATGAATGTTTTGTCAAAACCTCCATTTAGTATTTCCCTTAAGAGTCTGATTTTGAAAAACACACTGCAAAATTTAAGGCTGTTGAAAAGGCCAAATAAATTTTAACACATGCTTCCACATCTGAGTAAGCTGGATAATAAAAAAATCTAATAGTAGTTTTGCAGAAATTGGAGCAAGGTAGATAAGGAAGGAAAACCTTCCCTGATTAATCACTTAACCACTTAATTACCAAGCAGAGAGGACTTAAGGATAAGCCAGTGTGTTGCTTGTTTTCTAGTCCAGTTTTATCTATGGCTTTATGCTGTGCAAGTCAATTATTGGCATTATGTATGAACATGGCAGCAGCAAAAGGTGTACCATTTCCACAACATGTGGAAATGTGGGATGTGGGATTTTACTCCATGCTTACTACTGAATAAATAACAAGGTATTTCTATTTTAGGCTGTACTGTAGATTTCCCATGTGGAGGTGAAAGCTTTGATCTGCAAAACATATATCAATAAGTCTGCTTTCAGGGATTAAATACAGTTTCCAAGCATGAAGTACTCAGTATGCAGTCTGAACTTTCATATTATCACTTTGCAACAATAGGTAATTAAAGCTTTGAAGAGAAAACAAATTAACACTGTAAGAAACTTCGTTTAGAAAAGGTTCTGAAGACCTTAAATGAAAGCAGAAAAAAAAAAATGAAGGAATGGCACACTTCTTTGGTGGTTTTTGGGTTTTGTTTTGTTTGGGTTTTTGGTTTGGGGGTTTTTTAACAGAGCTAGTTCTTATGCAAATATCCTGGTTTAATTGAAACCTATAATGTTAACCCAAGTTAAATATGTACATGTATAAGTATATGTGAAAGGTCTTTCTAAAGACTGTAAAGCTTTTTTAAAACCTCATTATTTAATATGGACTTGAACACCTCCAATGGTGATCTTCTTGCCAACATGCTACAAATCTGCCTGGGTTTCTGAAGTGTGAGACTCCTCCAGGTCATTCCAAATTGCACTGATATTGGAGATTTGCCCACTAGCATCATAGAATCATAGGATCACTTAGGTTGGAAAAGATCTCTGAGATCATTGAGTCCATCCACTAACTTAACACAGCCAAGTCCAACACTGAAACATGGCCCTAAATGTCACCTCCACATGACTTTTGAACACCTCCTGGAATGGTGACACCACCACTTCCCTGGACAGTCTGTTCCAATGCTTGACCAGCCTTTCCATGAAGAAATTTTCCTAATATTCAATCTCAACCTCCCCTGGTACAACTTGAGACCATTTCTTCTTGCCCTGTCAACCCCATCCTCATTTTACTCAGAGTACTGCTTGGATATTTATTCACTTTGTTACATTATATTATTGGTCCTGCAGAAGGATTTAACATCACACTTGTGACATATGGCTTTGCTAGGCTGTTCTTAGAATATCACAGTGTACCTTGGCAGTGTTGTTGAACACAGAGAGCTACTCTCACTGTAGGTGGCATTAGAGGGGCTGCACTGCAGCCTTCATGCTTTGATGAACTGAAGATAGGTTTGTGTTTTGTTTTTTTAAAACCCTATGTTAGACTTTGTGTTAGCAAAAATTTCTTCCTATTTATGGCATATGCATGCTGTTGCACATAACTGCATTTTTTATTTCTCTGTCATTTCCCAAAAATTTCCGTAGGTATTGTGTGTTGCATGTAGCAGATAATGTTAACAGGCTCAGAGATTGACTTCAGTTCCATGGTTTTTTAGCTATGAATTAGTCACCAGGGAGTAGCTCGAGTACTGCATTAAACCAACAAGGTTTTTCCCTCGAGACAATAGGAATCACTTTGCATACATACCCACCTACCGTGCTAATGGAGGCTGTTATTTTGGAATCTGTTTCTTAAACCACATAGCCAGCCTGACTGCAGTTCCACTCACAGTACATTTCCCCCACCAGAGGCATATATCATCCAGAGATTGCTAAGAATTCAGTAACAAAAACAAGCAACACTATGTTTTTTTAGTGTATTTTCTATCCAACATAATCAACTATATTCTTTTTTATTAACTGAAAAATTGGAAAGTTAGCATTTGATGGCCAAGGTCCAAATAGAGTATTTCATTTGAATCCTATTTCATACAGGAAAGATTATTTCCAAATGTGGCCAAACTTCTTGGCTATTGAATGCTTGGCAGACCTGCTCTGTGCATAAGAGCAATACGGAACTTTAGATTATGCAGGCTTTTACTAAAGCAGTTGTTCTCAGAGTTATACCATTGGTACATTTGCATTTCTGAGAGGCAGCTAATCACCTGCAATCTGAATATGGCAAAAGCTTTTAAAATTACTTTGTCACTAGCTAACATGCATTATAATTTCATTATCCCGTTTCAATAGATTTCTAAGTATTCATTGAGTATGCCCTTTTTTAACATCATGGATTTGTTATGGTGTGTTTCAGGATGGTTCAAATTTTTCTCTAACTCTGATATAGGATTCTTCAGGAAAAATACATCTCTCCCTTCTTGACAAAAAGCAGTAAATCATTCTCGCTTATCTGGAAAAGAAATCAGGGTTAATTATACAGTCTAATTTCTGAAAAATCACTCTGTCAAGGATACAGTGTACTACTGTCAGAACCTTTTCACTGTTATAGGACTTATCTTCCTCTGAGAGAGGACAAAAGTTTTTGGAAGGACCTAAGACAGTCAGGAGCCCAAGCTTCCATGAAAACCAAAGAATTTATGATTCACCAATTATTTTTTTAATATTCTAGACTTTGCCTCTTTCTGGTAGTTTTATTTTAATAAAAACTGATTCCATACATCTTCAGATTTCTGCTAGAGATTTTAGTGAGAATCTTTAATGGCAAATTTGGGATAAAACCAGGAAAATTTCTGCATCTTTAAAAGTGTGAAAATAGTGTATTAAAAAAAAGAAATCAATGCATTTTGCAGAAATCCTGCATATTTTTTTTTTCAGATGGGAATGAAGAGTGGAGGTGGAGAGCTATCTGTTACTTTCACCTACCTTATTTGCTCTACCAATTTGAATTGGTAATAATTTATTTAAATAAAACATTTTACAATAATTAAAATACTGAAGAGATTAAATAACCTTCCCATGACTTTTGTGCTCCTTTTCCAGTTTTCAAGAAAATGTATTTTATTAAAATCTATCAGTGTAAATTTTAGGAGTATTTACAACTTGGGGTTTTTCCCATCTGTTCTTTAAAGTGCATCAACAGCCAACACAAGGGAAATAGCTTTACAAATTATTACCTCCAGACTCTGAGAAACTTGTTTTGAAAACATCCTGAACGGACATCACTGTGCTCACTGCACCATTCCAGGATGTAATTTAAATTCTCTTCATTTTTGTAGGCTACAGTTTTAAAATACATTGCTTTGCCATCTGCATAACCCTGTAAAAAGCCCTGGGTTTTTGAAACAAGAACCCTGAATGTAGCCTGGATTAGGAGTGGGTACAATAGGAGACCCTTGGGTCCTGCTGTTGCACCAGTGAGGAGATGTGTACTTTTCCACTTCACCTGCTGCCACCGGCAGGGAACTGAGAGGGCAAACACTTCCTCTGGATGCCTGTGTGATCAGGCTGCTTGTTCATTTCCCTGAACTTCCTTAATCATATTCTTTTGTATTCAGAGAAGAAAGGCTGTCCTGACAGGGCATAACTGCAGACAAATTCCTTTGATGCAGTGACAAATTATTCTTTCATACGTAAAACCTTAACTTGGCGCCACTAATAACTATTCTCCCTTTTGAAGGAGTTTGGGCTTGTAGTTTGGCACCATCAATACTTCATTCCCAGGATTTTTGAATCAAAGTACAATTTAAAGCCTGTTATTCAAGAGCTTACAGTCAGAAAGCACAAGAATATATCATTGAGCCCCTTGGTGCATAGGCAAGAGCTGAGCTTGTTAAGACAACAAGGTTTGTTAAGCACAGTAACCGTGTCAGTCACTGCACATCCAACATTTATTGCTCATCAGTAGTCTGGGATGCCTAAGAGTGGAAGGACAAAGAATAGAAACCTAAGGTGTATTCTGGCATCAATGAGGATAGAGCTTTCCTCTAAAACATGAGTCAGGTCAAACAGGAGGTGTCTGACTCTCTCTATTGACTGTGCAGAGAGTTTAGGATAAGGCCTTTAGTGATTATTGGGTATGTATAAATCCACACACCCAGGAAGAGGGATGAACTCAACAGGAGACTCATAGCAATGCAACAGTACCTTTACTGTCCTTTATGTACTTATTTGGATCAAAGTTCTATACTTTATTAAGGAGCAATCAGCCTCTAGAGGGTATCATAAAAAGTCTGATGCAAGTTTTAAAAATGTGCCCACTAGAGAGTTGTAGCGAATAATACAAAACTACTTTCAAGATGTGTTAGCAAAACTCTGGGCATTTCTGTGTCTACATAATGGTCAGTTTATATATGGCTTATACACACCACAGAACTGTGCTTTCAAAGTGTGATTGTGATTAGAGAAGACACTTCTAGGACCACTGCCTCTATCCATCCCAGTTATTGTCATATGTTATTTGGTATCTCATCAGAGGCATCTTAGTTAAATCCAGTGCTTCATTTTGTTTTATTTGAACATACTTTAATTTATTTTGCAATAGCACCTATGCATCCAGTAAGGGATAGTCTCAATGCAAAATCAATGTGGTAGTTCAGGTAAAGAAGTGTACGTCCAGTATCTGTGGCAAACTGGGAAAAGATGAGATTTCCTCTGAGTAGTCACTGAAATATTTTATGTCAGGAAGCTGCTTCCTTATTTTCTTTCTTCCTCGTACGAAATCCATTCACACAGAGACTAAAAAAATAAATACAATATGGTGTGTGTGGCTCAATGAGAGAAGACATGGATGGATATTGCTTTAAGCAGTTCACTACAAGTGCTGGGCCCAGTTGGGGTTACCATGGGGTATAAAATGGGGTTCTTTTTCTTCATGAGAATGGCAGATAATTGTTCTATACAATCATGTGTGTGTATGTATATATATATATATATATAAATTATCTACAGATGGGTGACTCATCTCAAAACATTTTAGATGTAAATGAGAGATCTCACCTATGCTGGTCACTTAGGCTTCCTCTGTGGACAAGAAAAGAGAGGCATTTGTGGTTGGTAGGATGTTCACACCTGGCGAAGTGGAAGAAATTACTTACTGATTTCTACCTTTCCTCAGAGTCCAGAAAAAGAGGTTAGGCATTGCAGCTCTTTATTAGGTGGCAAGATAGAATTATTCCAACCTGAAACTGTACCACAGTTACCCATTTACACAGCAGGATGAATCTGTTCTACCTGCCTCTCAAAAAGGCTTTGTAATGCAAGAGAATTTTGAGACACAAACTTCATAATACTTAGATTGAAATTTGGAATTTAAATTCTGTTTCTAATGATCTTTTGTTATGAAAAGCACATATCACATTAGGAAGGAATCTCACACTATGTCCATGAATTGTATATGAATCTGCAAACCTGTATCACAGATCCAGGTTTTGTACCCAGTAACCTTTAAATTTTATTTTACATAAAGTTTTCATATTGTCTGATATGCAGAACTGAATTACTACTGAGTTCTAAAAGACTGTCTTCGTGAGTGGTTTGCTGGTAGAACATCAGTTAAAAGCTGAAAGCTGTCTGTAAACAACAGCTTCCATAATGTGTTCTATGCCCAGTGAAGACAGAGGCCAAGAAGTCTGTCAGGTTCTTAATCCAGTCAAGACTTTCTCTGTTAAGTTTTCCAACATTACATATGAGCATACATGCATACACTTCTACTTGCATCTATCTATTTCTGGCTGTATAACCATATAAAATGTTGTGAATAGATGTACTCTTCATGAATGTTAGAATTTTCTTTATGTAAACATCTACAAGAAGAGGCTGGAGAATCCATTAGACCAGGAGCTGTTCCAAATACACAGTGATGGAACTATATGTATGGGTGATTGATTGCCATTGCATTTATATCACAGTAGAAAAAACTTATGTAGATTTAAAAGTTCATTTTAATAGTATATTTTCCTGTTTTGTTTATGATATTGGTACTTCTTTATTTTACCTACTTCCTGTGTATTATACTTCTGTGGTAGGTATCAAATGTAAACCAAATATAAACTAAAAAGGTTTATAAATGGAAAATTTTCCAGCTCTTTCCCAGCTGGCATCTCAGCATGAGGACATAAATCAAAAAGTTGCATCCATTAAATTTACTGGCTTAGATTATTTTCTGGCAAAGTCTGAAGTGCAAGAGCCAAAGGTTTCCCTGAAGCCCATGCTCTACCCTGTTTGGCCTCCCCTGATTTGCTTCAGGTTCTGAAGAATGCATACCTGGGGACTGTCAGCAAAGGTGCCTCCCCAGCCCTCCTGGCTTTACTGCTTATGTTCGTTTTCTGAGGTTTAAACTGAGTTCATTAATCCAAACAGTAGATTGATGGGATCTCCATAATCCTCCAGTTCTTAAGCAATAAAGAATGCCTTGTGCTGGGATATGAAAAATCTGACTGCTAGTGTCTCCACTGAGCCATTTCTTAAATGCCCACTTTTTATGGTTCACTTCACATACCAAGAATTTAAAAGGAACCTTGGCTGTGGGTTGATAAAATGAATTACTGGCTTTAAGTAGTGGCTCAGTAAATGTAACAACACTTTAAAAGGTACAGAAGCAAAGTTCATACTGGCTGTTGGGTGCCTGGGAATGCTCTAAATGTCCCTCTGTTACAAGGTGTTTTGTGTATTATGACTGATGTGCTCTGTTCAAAATTGCAGGTTTATGCAACTCAGCCGACAGCTGGATGATTGTCCCTAATATCAAACAAAACCACTACACGGTGCACGGGTTACAGAGTGGCACGAAGTACATCTTCATTGTCAAGGCCATCAATCAGGCTGGCAGCAGGAGCAGCGAGCCTGGCAAGCTCAAGACAAACAGTGAGTAACACAAGATCAGGATGCACAAAGTCTTCTCCTTTCTGGCCTTCCTTCTTAGGTCTGACCTTTGGAAGATGCAAGAGGGCAGAGAAGTTCAACGCTTTTAAAGTGCTTTCCAAAATGAGAGCTGCATATTTAACATAATTCAAGATTGCCTGAGTCTTCTGTAGTGCAGAAAATATGTTAGGCTTGATTTGAGAGATACATCTGTAGTTTGGTCACTAGAAATATCACATAAGAACAAGGCCATCATATGTGAAATAGTTGAAAATACTCTTTTGTGGTTTTGTTTTAATATCATCTCTATGTTTTTCCCTCTACAAAGCAAAAATTTTTCTTATGTTTGCAGTAAAACATTTTATTTTTGTGTAGTGTTCATAAGATAATTGCTAGTCTAATTTTATCCTTCAAAACTATTTCTTTTTTAGGACATTGGAAAACTTCTTAGCTTCAACGCCCTCATTTTTATAGAGTTCAGCAAGGTGATAGACTAGTCAGAGATCCCACTTCAAAAAAACAATGGTTTCTCAAATTATTAGCAGATGTAGAATAGCAATTTTAAGACTAGTTTCCAGCTGGTTTTTTTCCTCTTGTCCCAGCTAATCCCTCAGTCATGTAGTCATCATGGGCAGCTCTGAGGGCTGGAAAGGAAACACTGGGATTTGTGCATCTTCTGAAACCTGCTTATTGAAGGGGAGGGTGCTTGAAGAAGGGCGATACTGAGTGGTGAAAGTAGGAGTCTGAATAGAACGGCATGTACACCTTCCTGATTTCCTCCCGTTTGCTGTTAACCAGACACAATTTAGGACAGAGACATCCTTCAGACACTGACCCAGCACACAAAGGCTACTAAGCAGTAGGGAAGGCAGGCAGGAGGTTATGTTACTGCTGTCAGGCAGTAAGAAATAGTCCCCAGATACTTTCCAATGGGTTTATTCTATATTGTTCATAATAGGTAGCTAAATGCACATTGCAAAAGTAGATAACCCTGAACAGTCTACATCCTATTTTTAAGTACATGTGCCAGTGCCTCACACAGGCTTCATGGGAGATCTAATTTAAATATTCTGTGCATGCCATCAAATCTTCTGATTACATGTTTTTAGCCCTTGATATGAAAGACAGTAAGAAGAGAAAAGTGCTTTGCTGGAGTTGTACTTTTCTAGTTGTCTCTTGGTGGAGGTAAATGATCGTTCTGCTTTACGACACAATGAGCAAGCCTGTCAGAATTGTGGTGGGCTTTATATATCTACAAGGCTTGGTTTACCAAAAAGCTTCCTGTTATTGTCTACAAACCTTGTGCTACAGCTGAAGGTATTTGCCAAGAGCAACAGCCTGAGTAATTTTATTGCACCATATTATTTGGACTAAGTTACAGTTCACTTCCTTCCTTTTAATGCACAGTATCCAGCACCACATGGGAATCCTTCCAAAGCAATCCTGAATTGTTGACTGTGCTTGTTACAAGTAAAGCTGTCAGTGAACAAAGAGAGAAGTCTAGTGCTTCTTGTTTTCAAACTCATTTTGTGGGATTGGAAATCATACTTTTTCTAGGAATGATGAAGATGTTATTACGGAGTTTTATCCCCAGAGAATTAATAGAACACAAGTTATTTTAAATCTAATATGCTGTGAAAAAAGCAACCCTCAGACCTTTATTAGCATGTATATTGGTTTCAATTACATGCAAGAATTAGAGTATTCTGGTTACCTCTAGGTCACAGATAATGGACGTGGTGATTATGCAGGACTCTTTTCAGGGATTATCGACACGGGGAAGTTAGTGCACAATGAAGTTGACAGTACACTGACAATGCAATGGAAACTAGCTATTGCACGGAGCAGGATAGGTTAGTCTATCTCAAGAATGCTTGAGAGGAGGAAATTAATATGGTTATGTAATCTTGTGGGCTTAGATATTTGTTAATCCTCTCTCCTTTTAAAAATCAAAGCCAAACCATTCTTCTGTCATCTTTGTCTCTGCATCTCTAGGTCAGCCTTTTAAGCTGGACCCCAAATCTGCTCATAGAAAATTGAAAGTGTCTCATGATAACTTGACAGTGGAAAGGGATGAAACATCCTCCAAAAAGAGTCACACGCCAGAGCGATTCACGAGCCAAGGGAGCTATGGAGTAGCTGGCAACGTGTTCATCGACAGCGGGCGGCACTACTGGGAAGTGGTTATAAGCGGGAGTACATGGTAAGTATCTAGACATGTATGTGAAAACAATCACTAGTTCCCACCACACAGGTGCTGGCACAGCTTCTCTGATCGAGACCACTAGCAGAGACATCAGGAACAGTATGAGCAGGCCAAGCATGTATTTTCAAATAGTTTGTCAGATGAGTTTCCCAATCTCCAGCACCTTTGGACTCCAGAAATAAATCTGTCAGATTATGCATCTTTATATTTAGCAGCCTTCACAGGACTTTTACTCCACAGCTGGGGTTGGTTTTTTTGAACCCACATACAGTATGTTTTAAGATCTTTTTTTTCATTGGAGGGATCAAAAAGTTTCCTCTTGTTTACACAGAGATAACT
This sequence comes from Prinia subflava, assembly GCF_021018805.1. NCBI lineage: Eukaryota > Metazoa > Chordata > Aves > Passeriformes > Cisticolidae > Prinia > Prinia subflava. The sequence continues at coordinate 87,920,598 of NC_086249.1, read as the reverse complement.
CTGTAAATGTGATCACTTCTCTACTAAATGTAAAAGATTTTCTGTCCTTCACTATGAAAAAAATAAATAAAATTGAGACAACTTGATGATCCAGTTTAACAGGGGCAGAGGTCAGATTTGCTTTTGGGAAGGGGGCATGAAGCAGCAGAGCTGTAGGTCTGTGCCCCAGGGAAAGAAGCAAGTGGCAGGAAACAGAAGACTGTTTTCCTTCACTTCTGAATGATCCTCTGTGTCATACAGGGGTGTATTTCAGAGGGCCTTTAGTCAATGGAAGAGATGTTATCCTTTGGTATTCAAAGACATCATGATGAAAGTTAATGGAGTGGAAAAATCAGTAGGGTCTTCAGGTATTTCCCACTGTCTCAAAGAAGTAAAATGCTGTTTGTCTGTGCCAATGCTAAGGAATGGGGAAAAAATCTTATGGCACATTAATCTCTGTTGCTTGAAAGTCCAACAAATACTGCAGTTTCTCTAGAATATGAGGAACTTTTAAATTTCTATTATGTATGACAAATCAGGTATTTTTCCTCAGTATCTGTTAATGAGAACATTTTCACAATCCTGCTGCTCTGCACATCTTGCCATATATTATGGTTTGCAGAGCAAATGTCTTAACCTACAGTTGCTTAACTTGGCCTGAAACCCAGTCTCAAAAATATTCATTGATGTTGAAAACCACACCAACATCTGCCAAAACATATTTGAAAATGGCAAAATGGGGGGATGATGGGGGAGGGAGGATGTTTAGTATGTTCTTTGGTGTTTACTCTTGCATTCCTTCTTCAGGGCCATGTATTAAAGGAGCAAGGAAAGATCAGATTAGCTCACAGAGAGCAGTGTATTTTAAAATCAATGAATTCCCCTGTATTCATCTGTTGGAAATTGAAATTTGAGGTCCCGTGATTTAAACTCTGTGTTGTTGAGTACTCAACAATCTTCCTTTTCAATACCAGAGGCAAGGCCTCAAAAAATTTGCCATAGCTGCCAAACTAGAAATAGTACTATGAGTTTCCCTGACCTCTCAGACCCAAAGAGAGACAGAGAAAACCGTTAATTAAGCCTGTGCAGATGTTGTGGTGAAACGTCATTTAATTAGAGCTTAACTCACAGCAGAGAGAGGCGGGTGCATTCCAGTGAGTCGTCTGGGCTAACGTTCGACTTCATGAGAGACAAAATGGCAGGAAGCGTTTGTTTCCTTGAGATGTTCGTTTGTTTTGCAGGTATGCTATTGGTATTTCCTACAAGTCAGCGCCGAAGCACGAGTGGATTGGGAAGAATTCTGCCTCCTGGGTGCTGTGCCGCTGCAACAACACGTGGGTGGTGCGGCACAACAGCAAAGAAATCCCCATCGAGCCCGCGCCCCACCTCCGGCGGGTCGGGATTTTGCTGGACTATGACAACGGTTCCCTTGCCTTTTATGATGCTTTGAACTCCCTACACCTTTACACTTTTGACATTACATTTGGCCAGCCAGTGTGCCCCACGTTCACGGTGTGGAATAAATGTTTGACCATTATAACTGGCTTGCCCATCCCTGACCACCTAGACTCCTCCGAGCAGCTGGCGTGACTGCCAAAAGCCGAAAGGTAGGATGACACATCTTCCCAGGGAGGCCAGGCGGTGCCACCAGGAGCTTACCCGGAGCTGGATCCATGTGGCATCCCAGACAATGCTGCCGAATCTGGGCAAAACTGACGAGGAGAGAAAATCTCTTCCTGTGTACTTTGTACTGAAGGACAAGAAGTGGCTTTAATGATATCTTAGGACTTTTTTTTTTTTCAGTTGCTTTTGTTTGATTGGTTTTGTATTTCATCTCTTACAGGAAGTTTTATAAATTATTTATAAAAATAGAAAAAAAAAAGATAAAAGTGAAAGCCTAGTATGGACACCTGGGAAATGACTTACTGTTGTTTTAGGGGAGTTTTTTTGCACATTGGTGGTCCTGTTAATTAAACTTTCATCAGCCTTTTGAATAATTTTATTTTACAGTGGATGATAGCAGGAAATTGGAAAAATGAAAACTGCATAGTGGACAAGTCAGTATACTGCAGGTTTTACTTGTACAAGCATTAGTGGTCTCATTACCAGCCTTGTTGAGTGTGAGATCTCTCCGTTTCTACTTTGCACATGAGAGTGTGCAGACCAAAAGAACAAAAATAAGCAAGCAAGGAAGTGAAGCTCACCAACACAGCAAAAGAATAAAGTTTAATTTACTTCTGTTCACAGGGCAGTGCTCTCTCAGTTCATAAAAACATGTGGAATATCTCCTAGAAATGGGAGTGGATAAATCATCTGGTGATTTATTTTATTGATGGCAATATTCCCATCTACCAGTGCTTCGCTTTCGTCTTTGGGAAACGTTATAGAATCACTGAGGATGTGGAAGACCGATACCATCCCTGAGAATCAGCAACACTGGAGGAGAACAGCCCATCCAAGGTCTGACTGTAGACTAATTTGATAGAGCAGGGCATAATTTAAGGACTGATTGTAACAGAAGATGTCATGGTTCTGATGGTAGACATGTGAATGCTTATTGATGATTTTACAAGGTTCAACATAGCAAGCCCAGCCAACAGCTCGGAAGTGAGACGTGCGCCGCTTTACCACTGGTTTTAAATTAAATACAAATGTTTCATTGTCATGCACTGTGTAGTGTCTATAACAAAGCAAGGAAGTCTGTTTAACATGTGCTGTATGGAGAAACACTGCAGATGGAGTTTGCTCACAGTTATCATTGCCCTAGGCTGTTTGGGAAAGCACAGCTCACTTTGTGAATGAAAAGTAAAGAGTAAGCTCTCAGCAGCAGTAGAAATCTGCATAGGGAGACCCTATCTTCATCCTGGTGTTGGAAGAAGAGCTTCAGTGAAGGCAATAGAAGTTTTATGTACTTTATCTCAGAGCTGAATCAGGTGCATTTTTTTTCTCTTTCCCTTTACAAATAGAAGCTTTTTGTAATTATTGCAATGCGTGTGTATAAATTATCATTTTGGGAGATGCTTGAGGCATATGACAACTTTAAAGAATGGTTTTCCTACAGTGTTTTGTTGTTACTATGCAAGTGGTGAAAATCTGCCTGTATAGAGAAAAGATAAACTGAATATCAGCTTTAAAGATTTGCTCAGTAATTTATAACCATGCTTTAGGTGTCTTTTGAAAAAGATGCCTTAATGCACTTTCTTCAATAATGGGTCCAAATAAAATGGTCCCAAGCTCAGCTTCAGATTTTTTAAATACTGATTCTCCAGGTACAAAGCTCTACTACAGTTTGCCTTATGATTATATCAAAAAATTATGAACAAGATGAGGAGAATACTTACATGGCCATTTGTTTGTTTGGATTTTTTTAAATAGAAAATAAATGTCTTTCCATGTTTCTTTGATTTCCCTTTACATATCCTACTAAGAGCTGAATTAAATGGAAAAAAATCTGGCAGTGCATTTCAGCTGGACAACATCCCATAGTTCACAGGTAGGAGCCACTGATCTTTCCTGAGTACACAAAAAAGGCAAAGTGTGTACATATAGTGAACCTCAGTGTTTATCATAGTGTTATTAGCAATCAAGAAATGTATACCCTCAAAAATGAAAATGTAAATCAGTCCCCAAGCATTAAATTTTAAAACCGAGTAAAATGTTAGTGGTATAATCTGATATACAATGCCCAGATGATGTGGCCTAGGATGTTTGGGAGCTAGCTGAGATGGAATGAAAATTTTGAAAATGAGTTGACAGAAGATGTCTGATGCAAAGCAATGATAAAAGGATGCATGGAGAAAGGACTTTTATTCTAGGGTTATCGACAAGTTTCTGCCTAAAAGGAAAGAGTGAATTACCAAAGTATATGTAGCAAGGCTGTGTATTTTCTCTTTTGCAAGAAATATTAGATCTAGAAGCTGATTTCAGTAGTGGATAAACTTAAAACACTGTTCAGTGTTGGTTATACAATGTTGGCAGAGATTGAGCTGGATGGAAATAATACCATGAATTTGGAGAGGTCCCAAATGATTTCACGTATTTTCATTGTAAAGATAGAGCATGAGTCTAAAGACAGATTGTGGTTTTGGGCAATGGAAAAAGATGGTCTGTCATCTACAGACCTTGCTGTATCATCTTTGTTTTAACACAGAATACTTCACTTGGAGCTAAGCCACATTTCTCCAGTGTCCTATTAACTCAGTCAGTACTCTTTGTGCATATATGTTTGTGTAAATATGTACACATATGTATGGGTATACACACACCAGCATATGCACAAATACAGTGTGTAATTTGTGTATACACACACGTATGTATATACACATTCCAAGTGGCAGCAATTAGTCAGGTGTTCCTTTTTTGCTTGTTTCTTGGACAATTTCATATTCTGTATGACAATGAGGTAACAAGTTTGCTATGAACAGTATTCTTCTGGACATTTTTTAACAAACAAAATCTGTTTATTTTACAATACTTGATTCAATGCCTGATTAATCAATAAAAATTCCATTTGAAAATGTAGCTTCTGTGGTCTGTGGCATTTTGCATGGTCCATAGTGATGAATTGAAATCTGGGGGTTACAAAGAAGTAATCCTTGTATAAAAATAAAAAATGGTGCTTTGATGTAGCATGTGGTCTTAGATGAGGATTTTTCCCTTTTTTTGAAAGTTTTGTGACAAGGAATGAGGTGACATTGTATAATGTGTGTAGCAAATGCAGATTTCTGAGGAATAATCTGCTGAGATGCAAGCAATGAAAGTGGTAGATAAAGCCTGTGTTGGTATAATGATTGTTTCAAAAGTGTACTTAAAACCCAATTTGGGCTTCAGCAGAATTAGAGCAAACAATGACACAATCTCTTTAGAAGATAGTAGCAGCTCAGAGTAGCGTTGAGCTTGAGGAAATGGAAGGGTGGGGACTATTTTTCTCTGAGACCAGGTAAGATTTTCCATGTGTTTGACTTTTATGTGTTAATGCACACCTAATAGAGAAAAAAAAAATCATTCTGAAATGGGCTGTATGTCATAAATTATTTAGTAGAATGTCTCCAGTCCACTGTATTTTCCCATTGTTGGCTTTCAGAGAGCAATAAAGTTGCTGCTTTTTCTGCCATTAGTTTATTTTTTATCGGTTTTCAGAATCCCATTTTTCAATTGCTCAACAAAGGGACTCTCAGTGAGCAGAGGGTCCCAAGGGTAGGAAGCATAAAATCTCTCAGGTCTGGGTACACTGTGAAAAGAAGGAAATCTGCAAGCATAGGTGAAAACACGTTCTTCATTATTTTAGCAATAGTAGGTCATTAAACAGCAGCGTGCATCATCTGTTTTAGGCCTGTGCCTTAATTGCAAACACTATATTCTTTACATATTAGAAAATAAAACAGGATGCTATTGAGAGCGCAAATTAAAATGTCAGCTCATTAACCAGTTCATTTTAAGATGGCCAGCATTTATAGCACCGTGAAGGACTGTGGGAGATTCCATTAAGATATTATTTAAGAATACAGTAAATATTTCTTTTTTAATTATTATCATAAAGCAGATGTCTAGTAGTTAGCATATTCTGCTTTTAGTTGCAGCAGCACAATTTTCAGATAAGCCCATGCACCAAAACAAAGTGGGAATTGCTAGTGGCTCTCATCTGTGTCACTAAAGCTGAGAGTATTCATTTGAGTTGGAAATGCTGTTTTAATTTGTGGTTTAGGAGTGAAGGAGTGCTGGACCCACACAGGAAGTACCCACCAGTACCTCAGGAACTGGCCCGGGCACACCTGGCCTGAGGGCCTTCAGTGGGCTGGTGATAAACAAAAATATGCACAAGTTGCTTATGGAGTGATGTGCTGGAAGTTTAACTGTTATACCATTTCTGATAGATTTTCACATACTGATCCTTGTAATAGTCGAAGTGTGTCTTGAGATAGAGGGATGTAAAATGTAGTATTTCCCTGTCTTACTGAGTTGGTTACCCCTATAGAAATGAGCACAATGTTTTTGTCTTCTCCACACTGAGAAAGTCCAGCTCACTTCCAAGTGATGTTGAGCTATTTGTATTTAATGTGCTTTCTGAAATGAAAGACACCCTCTTTACATTTTAACTTTTGATTTCATACTCGATTTCTGTGTAAAAAATTAAGAGACTAAAGAGCAATGATGCTAACAATGCTTTCAGTGTGGGCTAGACTCTTGGTTTGGACTGTGATGTTTAGGGCATCTGTGTACATAAATCAAATCTCTGTGCCAGAACAGACTAATTTGTCATTCATGTGGGAGTTGAACAGTGCAGGTGCAAATGTTTTCTTCTGAGGCAGGCTTTTGCATTAACTCCGCTCTTTGAGTGGAATATTCTGTTTCTTTAATTTTTTTAATTGGTTTTCTGATTCAAGTGCAGGCTCATCAGATTTGCAGTTAACGAGACTGCAAATAATACAATCATTCATCATGCTACTAATTTTAGCAAGCCCTGCCATGTCACGTGCCTCTGGCAGGTCGCAGAACACCTCAGCTGCAATCACAACCTTTACAACCCCACCTCCAACATCAGCACTGACGCTGACCAAGTGTGTAACTTTCCCAGGTGGGATTCATCCGGCTTTGAGTAAGGAACTCCAGCACAAATCATGATACCATTAAGGGTGAGGGACACATATATTGCACAAGGGGGATATAGGAAAGATATGGGCTAGAAAAGCATCACTGTTGCAGCATTTCTGGTTTGCAAGTGCAACAATATATTAGGAAGTCATTAAGTCTTCTACTACAGTGTGATCAACAGTGGCATTGTTACTGCTGTCTGAGAAGAATGGAGTAGCAAAAGAGGGAGTTCTGGAGCTGTGCTGAGAGAGATCACTCAGAGTGACAGGGCAGATGGAAACCTGCCACCACTGCCTGCCTTGGCACCATGCTGCAGCTCTGCAAAGCAAGCCTACACCTATTCATCGTTTTGTTCCAGCTCAGCCTCAACCCACATTCCCAAGTGACAGGAAAAATAATATTGTAATTAGATATTTGAAATCCTAACCTGAATAAAAGCAGCAGGGCAGAGATGACAGCCCCAGGCCTTGATCTTCCTTTATTCACCCAGATTTTTACATCTGCTGACTTCAAAGGAGATAGTCCTGATTTACACAGAGGTAGGTACAGCCCCATGAATCTTCACTTTCCAAAGAGTCAAACCCAAGTGAAGCAGGAGCCCCTGTGAGAACAGCTCAGACTTCCCATTAAATCATGTCTTTGGAGCAAGCACTTTAGCTGCTAGCAAAACTGCAGTTTCTCATGGGCTGTTTCCCAAGGCCAGCACAGGTGTGTTTTAAAATATCTGGTTCTTTTAAAATGTAGGGCTCAATAACATTCCTCTTGGGTGAATTGTTCAGGCAATGCCTTGCTGTTTCCTCCAAGTATGGGAACAATTCTCTTAGCAGGTGCTGTGTTACTTTTTTATAAAAATCTTGAGAGTGGCAGATACACAAGTTATAATACTCTAGCATAAGACTATTGTTCTTGGACTTCCATTTAAAAATGCATACTAGCTAAAAAGTTTAGAAATCTGCTTCCTTTAACTGTCCTAATTTATATAGCTATTTGACTTCATGGAGGTGTTTCCTCTTAAGGAATAGCACCTCATTTCTTATTAATACACATGGACAGAGTGTGATTAGGAGTATTCCTGAAAATTATGAACCCTTACAATTGTTTATAATCAAGCCTTTAAATGGCAACAAATGGAAGCTTTGTGTTTTGTATAGTTATTGAACAGGAAAAAAGGCTGTTTAGATCACTGAAACTGCTACATGACAGGATGGGAAAAGTTTTCATTAGCAAGTTTTTACTTCAACCTCATTTTTATTTTACTTAGAAAACAGACAATTGCACTTGAAAATGTTTCTCTTATATTTTTCTATTCCTTCACCTTTCTTTCTATTTTCAGACTCGTTTTTGGTTTTTAAACATTAGAGTTCCATTTCAAGAAGTGTGCATTTCAAAAAGTTGGCTTAATTTTTTTATTTTCTGAAAAATTACCATTTTCAGGATGTGTACAAGAAATGAAATGAGAGGTCAAAATACTAATGTAATATGGCAGCTTGAATGCTGAGAATATTTTTGAAGTAGAATTTAAAGAAGGAATGCAGATAAACCTGTCACTCTTCTACAATTACTGAATTATTTGGTTTCATTATTCTGGACTTAATAGCATTGCTCTCTAATTAAAGCAGCACTAGGAGATCTGATTAAGGAGCACAAGCAGAGAGATATTAGATTATTTTAGGATAACCCTGGAACCACCTCCCTTTAATAGCAGTAATGTATATATTCAACCTCATTAATGTCAGCTTGGGAGTTTAGGGATCCTGTTTTTTTATTATTGTGTGTCCTCACTAACAGTAGTTCACAGCCTAGAAGTATGTGTCTCTCTTGGGAAGCATAGATTCTAATCCCTTAGGGAGCAGCAAAAAAATCCTCCACACCTCTGGCAGGTGTGAACGTGGTGCCAACATAGCAAGAATATCTCCCACCAGCAGAGGATAATTTGATCTATATTTCTGTCATCTTGTTCATGCAAGTAGTAGTGATGGCCAGAGGATGAAATAGATTAATCCAGAGCTGTAGGTATAGGAAGATGTGGAAAGCCTCTTTGTTGCATTAGTAATTACAACCAGTGGCACACACAGCCCAGAATGAGAAATTAGCAAATGGAGATTTGTTCCTTTATACAATCAGTAACATCCTTTTAATTTCTTCTAGTGACTGTGGCATCTGTTTCAATCTGCCCATCAGTTTTCATCCACATGCTCCTTCAATATTTGTTAAAGTTGGTGTTGGAAATGTTGGGGCTTTTTTTACATATTAGGTTTTTTTCAAACAAACATTTTTTTCAAAGAAACATTGCTGATATAATGTCAGCAGGTTGTGATAGAGAGTGGAGATGAGGAACAATGTGGGACCCAGAAGAGAAGCAAATTGAGTTCAGAACAGAATAATACTGTTTCTCTTCTAACAGTGTACTCATGGAATTACTACACTTCATATATTTAGACAAACAGGGTTTATTATTAAGAAAGTGTCCTGAGTTATGATGTAAATTCTAAAAGATGCAAAAATTGAGGAAACTAGGATACACTTTTGAATTATATACAAAAAAGAGAAGAAAATTTTATTTATTCACTGTCAATAATTCATATTTTTCTGCTTCCTTCCATGGGAGGGATGAAACAGGAATTATTTGTCTTCCCATTTTTATGAAGTCACTGTTACATATTAGTATTACTTGGAAATCTCTCAGAGTGAAGAAATTTTGTAGGAACAAGTACAGCATTCTCAATAATCTTGAAGTCTGCATAAGGCATTACCCAGTTTTAAGGCTGAATCACCACTTACTTATGAATGTTTTCATGTGTATTTAACTGTGCCAGCAGAAACACGTAGAATTTAAAAAAAAAAAAAAAGTGATCAATCAACTTCAAAGCTGCTACTTGGTATAGGGAAAGGAAAATATTTTTACGGACCTCTACTTGTGCTGGTTCTCACGCACTGAGAAGCCCTAAGTCCTGACAACCTTTTATCTATTTTTGGAATTCAAAATCACTGCAAATCATGCTGAGGGTCTGGTTGGTGTACGTGGGTACAGCTCACCCCAGTGTCCCCACTGTCCCAGCTTCCCCACAGGCAGAAGGAGAAGCAAGGCAGCTCCCAAAGGTCTTCATCTGTAAACCTTCCCTGACATTTCTCATGGCAGGAACAGCAAAGGCACAGGATGGCCACATCTTGTGTGGCAACAGAATTATGATAGGAAAGTTTAAGCAGCTTTCTCTGGGATAGAACCTGACCCCACAGAAAGAGAGGCTGAACTGGGTCCAGTTAGAAGGTCCAGACATTTCTTCAGCAGCGAAAGGAAAGGAAAGGAAAGGAAAGGAAAGGAAAGGAAAGGAAAGGAAAGGAAAGGAAAGGAAAGGAAAGGAAAGGAAAGGAAAGGAAAGGAAAGGAAAGGAAAGGAAAGGAAAGGAAAGGAAAGGAAAGGAAAGGAAAGGAAAGGAAAGGAAAGGAAAGGAAAGGAAAGGAAAGGAAAGGAAAGGAAAGGAAAGGAAAGGAAAGGAAAGGAAAGGAAAGGAAAGGAAAGGAAAGGAAAGGAAAGGAAAGGAAAGGAAAGGAAAGGAAAGGAAAGGAAAATCTGCTGCGGGACAGGCTATGAGGTTGACATATTTTCTAAAGGCATATCCAAAAGGATCAAAGGGAAAATTTTACCTGTCATTCATCCTCATAGGAAGGTCTGCATAAGGAGGATGGATACATTTTTCCACGTTTCCATGGAAAGCTGCCTCCTTATGTGTCAGGTTTGGCAGTGCTTGTGGGCAGGCAGCCCCTCATTTCATTTGAGGAGTGAAAAATCATTTTCCCACAATTTTTTTCCCGTTCTCCTACAAATTCAACAAATGGGAAGAAAAAACTGTCAAATTTCATTGCATGAAGGCTCATAGCACTCATCTTCATTGTCAAAGAGAAGAAAACGCAGAAACTAACAAGGAAAACTAAACAAAAATAAAAACAAAACTAAAGAAAATGCAATGAAACCTCTGTGGGCAAAACTTTTATTTGTTACAACTGACATCTGACATATTTTTAGTCTGCTACTATTAAAACATAGCAGATTAATAGCACTGTTATGTTAGCGGCAGAAACAAAGGAGAGGATTAATCATGTCTGGAACTCTGACAATGAAAGAGAGAAATAGAGGTTGAAGGCAAAAAGAACATCTCTGAGAAATACAGCCAGGAAGGTAAAACCAGAAAGCATTGCTACAGTGCAGTGAGTCTGGTAGAAGCTCATCTGGAAGATTGCAAAATTCTGTTCTAAAAAAAAGATGATATTTAATAACACAGGATCAGATAAAGGCTCATCCTAAGGAAAAGCCAAGGAAAAGCCTAGGTAATAAGGGGAGATGTAAATGTGGCAATGTAGCCATTACCATCTGAATGGAGATAACAAAGTGGTTCTGCTTTTAAATACATGATTAGGGATAGCCCCAGGAAAGGAGAGTAACTTCCAAACAAAAGTCAAAACTAGTACAAGAATAAATTCAGTCAGCTTTTATGAACAGGTAGATCTATAGAAATCAAGAAGGTTAGTTTGTGGGATGGCAAGAGGAATAAAGAAACCTTGCTTGTTCAGGATGAAGTTTTGTGTGGGAAATTAGTCACACCAGTCTAAATGAGCAAATATTAGTCAACTAGGCATAAGCATATTTTCTGGGCATCTTCCATAAGGAAGGGGAAACAAATAGCACCTGCAAGTGTTCATTCCAGCCATATTCTATCCATATTCCATCCATATTCCAGACACTTAACTCAGAACAGGGAGAATCTCACTCCACACCTGAACTTTCATCCTTGGTCATATGAGGAGTCGCAGACAGCTAGAGTGTATTTGGTATCTGTCTTTTAGATAGCCAAAGTCAGATCAAGTGACTATCACTCTATATATTTAGCAAATATATATTGACATTTTTAGAGTGGTGATTACAGAGTAAATCCATTTCTTTGGGTATAATACAGAAATCTATAGACAGTTGCTGTCTTAAAATCCTTATTACCCTGAATTAGAAAGGCAATTTTTCACTGGCCTCAGTGAAGCCTAGACATAGCCCCTTAGATATGAATTAGGTGAAATATTGTAGGTCAAAGTCATATTAAATGTAGACATCTCTTGACAAGAAATGTTCTAGCCACTGAGCCCTTGTTTTTTCAAAAGAAGTAATTTATAATAATGCCTCAGTAAAATGCCCATTCAGGCAGCATCAATGAATAAAACACTTTTATTTGACCACAAAACAAACTGGCTTGAGATTATATGTGCTCATATGCACTACATTGCACTGATCCTGTGCACAAGTACTTTATATTCTAAATTGATTTGTTTACCCAATGCTGCAAAATGCTACGCCTTAATAGCATTTCCTGGGAAAAATTATTTGATTGGGTTAAGGAAATCAAGAGCTCCTCAGAAAATCTGTCTTCTAACAGAGAAATAGCAACAGTTACAAGTTAAAAGAAATGCATAAGAGCTGGCTGAGAAGTGCTGCCTCTTTAGCGTATAAGTTGGATGCTGAGATCAAAAGTACTTGATTTTTTATTTATTTACATCTTCTGCAAAGGAAATAGAGATGGTTCTCTGAAGGGTAACTGGAAAGCCTTTTGATATTCATGGTAGATTATTTTGGATGGTTGACTTCCATAAAATCTTAATGAGAAGAGAAAAATATTCTGTAGATTGATGTAAAGATCCCTTTTTCCAGGGTTTTAACTTAGACTCACCTCTCTATGTTGTATAGTTCACTTTCAGAGGTTTTATTTTATCTATTTCTAAACAGCATGAGTATTTAGCTGTGGTGAAGTATGCGTCATTCTTCAGGTTAAGAGGGTGCACAGTTGAAAAAAACCTTCACATGCAAAGTGTTGTTAACTGCTTGTTCATAAAAGGGAAGGAAATGACTCAGGCTGGAGAAATTTGGAAGTTAAGATTGTTGATGCTCTTCAGGCTGATAGTAAAAGAATTCTCAAATAAAAGGTGAGAGTTTCTGCAGGAAGCACTGTTGGGTAAAGGATTCTGTTGGGTAAAGGATTAACAATCCAGGAAGGTCAAATAAGAAAAACTGTCGGAAAATCTCTCAAACTAGGGAAATATTTTGTAAAAGGCATGACACAGAGGGAGTTAATGGGGTTGGAGTTAATGGGGTGGAAGTCATGGTGAAAGGTGACTGAGATAGCCTGGTGTGCTTTGGAGGGATCAGTCTGAGGATTTCTGTTTACAGAGAACATAGGAATTAATACCTTGTGAAATTGCACTGGCCCATCCTGCTTAGGGGTCTCGGATTGGAAGCAGCATCAGGAAATAATTGAACTGAAATACAAGTCAAGAAAAAAGGAACTGGGGACAGGAAATAGCATAACATGGAAAACTTCTGTAAAATGAGTCTTCTTACCATTGGATTTGTAACACTGATGAGTATTGAAATGGAGACAGCTTTAAACTGTAACTTATTTTCACAGGTTGTGGCAGCATAATTCATTATTTTGTTAATTTTAATTATTTGAACAAAAATGTTCCTCCATTTCTGGTGCCTAAATATCTATCTGCCTACAATCTTGATTTATGTGCAAGCAAGGCCTTACATTCTTAGGTATTTCCCAACCAGAGAAGCATGGAACTAATGCTATCTCCTCATAAAATCTGGGCTCTTCCAACAGCACGGTAAGGAATGTGGAAACACTTTTTTCTGTCTCTAGTTGAAACTGCCGAGGTTTTTTTGGTAAATTATGTAATTTGATGGGTACTGAGGTCTCTCGGTTTGGGATCTTGGTGGGCTGATGTGGCAGAAGCAGGGATGATTTGTCTTTTACGTGGAAGCAGGTACTGAATAAGTGATTAAAATTTATGGCAGATGGTTTTGTGCTGAATTGCTGGAATAGAATGTGTCTGAAGGGTGGTGAAGATGTTTGATACTGGAGGATGAGGAGGTTTTGCCAAGGCATTGGTGAGGTGTCACTGTCAAGGAAGTTAGTGAAATGTGACCACAGTCAGTGTAATTCAAAAGGAATTTGACAAGACCTTTGTAAAGTTATTGTGCTCTGAATGGTGTTAAAATATGGAATTTATGTCAATGTAAATGAACTGATGTTTAGTTATTGGAATAAAATACTGCAGACGTATTGTGGGATATATATAAATGAATGTACAATCTAGATTATTTGGGTTATATAAGATGGTGTTTTGACCATCTCAGTGGTTTTCTTTTACTAGGCTAAGGAAATTGTGGACATGAAAAGAAATAACAATTTATTAGCAAGTTTTGGACTGTATGAATGTGTCTCGATTTTTTTTTAATAAAGAATGTTAACTCTACCTCAATTTCTACTAAAGTAAACTTGTGAATTTCAGTAGCAATTTTATTATGGACAGAATGATCTTAACAAAACCGGAAGTGGTAATTAAATCTTATCTAATCTCAATTTAAGATAAGTGTCAACAAATAACTAAATAAAAAATAACTTGTGAAGGAACTTCCATTGAAGGGAGATCACAGCATATCCAGCTGGAGGCAGGTTTCCAGAAATTTATCCCAGAGGTAGCCTCCAGGAAAACAGTGAAGGCTACAGTGAGGAAAAACAACAGACCACTGCTGGGTGGGTTCCCCTGACTGTCTATAATCAAGGATAACAGCCTTCCTGGCAAGGGGAAGGGAAGGGCTGCCAGCCTCATACCTTCACACTAGATGAAGGTGACTCCCTGAAACAAAGCCACTCACCCCTTCTCAAACAAACTTTCACCTCCATGTAATTTCATAGGAACTGAAACAGTTCTGAAGCAAAACGACTTTGTGGTGTAGAACTATCGAAGTCAGGGGTAATAACGGCAAAGCTGAATTTGGAAAGGTGCACAGGTAAGGAGAGAACAAAGAGGGATTTTACTGGGATTACTGTGCTGGGGCAAAGATGAGTGAAATGAAGTTCAGAGGATTTTTTTCTCTCTTACTGAATCAACATAGTTTTGGGATTATCTCTGAGTCATAAATTCCAATTAGCAGGATAAAAATCTTTTAACTGAAAGACAGTTTTCCATCACATTCCCAAAGCCTTGCCTCAGAGATACCCATCTAAACTTGCTCAGACCTATTTATCAAGTTCACTCTAGGAAAATCACACCTTTTATTACTGAAAAAAAGAAAAAAATATAAAGCACAAGAGCCAACAGTGATTTATAAACTGTACACTTCTCTCCTGCAGAGGCATGACATGATACACAGTTAATTGTTACTTGAATAGCACGCTTTATGATCACTTTAGTCAAGGCAAACTCTCAGCCTACAGTTGTTGCGGTCCTGTTCTGATGTCCCATCAGTCCTTCCAAGTGGGCTAGGCCAGGCCCAAAGTGCTGGGGATGCTCAGTATGGCATCCTTGCTCTGCTCAGGGTAGGTGCTGAACCTCCAGCACCCAAATATTGCAGTCTGGCAGTGTCTTCCTTGTGCTTGAGGACCAATACCACCCCCAACTCTTTTTCTCTGTTGCAGGTTTAAAGTCTCTAGTCTTTTTTCAGTCTTCTCCTACAAGTCATGTTTTTGAGATTTATCATCATTTGCATCGCTTCCCTATGGATTTTTTCAATTCATCCTACACTACTTTTACTACAAGGGCAGTGTCCAAAAGTGAATACAACATTCAGTGCAAGACTTTATCAGCTGTTTGGAGCAAAAGCATAAAAACAATAATTCAAGTCTTCAAACCCAAATATAGTGCTTGCCTTTCTCATGACACCATGTCAGAGTTGAATAACAAACCCCTCACAGCCATTGCAACCCCTGTGGACTCAGGAGAGCTACCTCCACTCTGTCTTCACCTTGTCAGGAACATGTGTGGATTTAATCCCACCTCATCAGGATCGTGTTTGTTTTCAGTCCTGTGCTGCAGTGAATTTGCAGTCTAGCTCTGCGTCAGCTGCAAATATAATAAACATATCCTCTGCTCCACATTTTGGGATGTCTGGGAGCTAATGGAAAAATGTTAAGCCTGAGACAGACCTCCTCTTCCTCTGACAGACACCCATCAGTGCTGCTGCTGTGACAATGTGGCTATTGACAGCTACTCTCTGAGCAGCTTTCCCAGCAGCTCCTGTACCTGCCTAGGGTAGTTTCAGTCTGGTAACATTTCCCTCGTTTGTTTCTAAGACTGCCACAGTGCCAGAAGCCTCACTGAGAACTATGTGACAAATACAACCTTTTGTCTCTTCCTGGTTCTGGTTACCCTGCTGTAGAAGGAAATAAAATTTGTCAGATATATTTGTTCTTGACAAAAGCGTATTAACTTACACTCATTTCAAAGCTATTTTCTAGGTGCTTGTCAATTTATTTTACGTGAAAAGGCACACAAAGGGCTGACAACGATGACTGTTATTCTAAAAAAAATTATGTGATTCATTTTCCAATAACTGCTAAATGCTTTCTTCAGCTTTATATGCAATATAAACCACAAAAAAAATCACCCCATAATTTCAGAGAGATGAAAGAGAAAACAGATATTCTATTAGATGTTCAGTTCAAAACTAAGACATCTAAATGCCCATGTGTAAGTGACTGGTGCCTAAGCATTGGCATCTATTGCCATTTGGGAAACCCCAGAGTTTAGGAGATAGCTACAGGGACTGGCAGATGTGCCACAGAATCTCTAGGAGACATGGCTTCTCCAGAGCAGCAGGCAAGATACTCTAGACATGGCAAATAGCCCATAGTTAACAACTGGGTCATTCCTTGGTTGACCTAAATTAATTGACCTTAATTTTGCCATTTTAATCTCTAATGGAATCTCTGCTCATTCAGTTATACGCTACAGCTGAACTTTGGTCCCCTGTTTTTGGCAGGCCCTCTTGGGCATATCGTCTTGAAGCTCAGGCTAAAATAAAAAAAAAAAGCCCTTTTTTTCTTTTGTGATTTCCTGCCCTTTAGAATACAGCTATTTTTACATACAGGAGGAGGGAGGAGGAAACTGTTTTCCCTTTGCTATATACTCCTTGGAGCAGACTTACCAGTATCTCTATTTAACTGCCTTTGCTCCAGTAATTACAGTGAGTCAGAAACCATTCCCAGCACTGCTACTTGCATTTGAATTACTTCTGCTCTCTCAAGTTTTTAAAAGTCAGGGAGCAAAGAAAAGGGATTCTCATACTGCTCTGAGTTTACAAAAGGCCTTTAGTGGATACAGTAAATCACTAGCTCAATCTAGGAAGAAGAAAGAGCATGTGAAAATAATCTCACACCATTGGGAATTAGGATAGCACTGTGATGCAAATGGAGAATCTTAGAATCAGAAAGGAATATGCATAAGGAAAGAGAAAGAAAAAGCTGAAGTTATTTTTACTTACACAGAAGAAGCTAACAGGCAGCTTTTATCATATGTGGAGAAGTACAAATCAGAAGGCACAGATTCCTCCATGTCTGTTGTGTGATTTATTCATTTAAGCCCAGCTTCTTGCTGCAGTGGCTGGAGGTGCACAGAGGACTGGTGCTCTCTGCTCTGCACAGGTTGCAGGGGGGTAGATGGATTTGCATTCACTGGGGACCAGGCGCTCTGCCGGGGAAACGCAGAGTCCTTTCTGCAGCCCACGTATGTGCTCAGGATGCAGCAGGTCCCTGGCTGGCTGTCCCACCTGTTCACAGCCTGGAGAGCCCTGAGGGAACTCTGCAGAGGCAGCACCACCCAGGCCCCTGCCAGGCAGCTCCCACGGTCCAGGGCTCATCTCCCAAGCGTCACACACGTGTGGGATGAACACGGGTGACACCAGCACGCTGCCTTCAGCATCAGAAGGGAGCATCCGTGTGGCAAGGACCCATTACACACTTCATTATGTTCTCTTTTAGGTATGTCCAAGCCAGCTGTGGTCTGGAATCTGTAGAGCCATGTTAACATCAGACTTTCCCAGGCTGATGTACAAGGTTACAAGGCAAAGTGGGAGCAGTGAGTTGCAATTGGTTTTTTTCCAGTGTAACTCCCATGCTAGCAGAGCCATACACTTTCCAGCTGAGGCAGGCTTACAGAAGACATTCCCAAAGTGTGGGTCTTCTCTATCCATATGTTCATCCATACTAAAATTAATATCTCATCCATCAGTGTAAGTCAAACACAAGCTAAGTCTTCATAAAACAGATTTTAAGTAACCCACATTTTTTAAGTGTCCTGGCAACAAGAGTTCACAGTGTGTTTTGGAGATTTCTTCTTTTTTTGTGTTTGAAAAAAAAATGAAAATTCTAAAGAAAAAATTCATTCAAAATGCTCACAAATCCTTCAAAGTTTGTTGGAGGATAACTTAATGCTAAAAACTAGAAAGGCGTGTGATTGCCATGATTCCTGATCAATGAACAGATTGAACACTATAATCACTCCTAAATGTGTTCTAGTTACTAAGAATCTCATAATTTTCATTGTGAAGCTGTTTAAATTAAAGAAGGCTTATCTTATATTTTTTTTTCTTATTTATTTTCAGTGTATCTGGGCCAGTTGGAGGTGGTTTTAAATGTTTTAGTAGAAGAGTCTTTATATTGAAATTGTTCCAGTGATTAATGTAATGGAATAATGCTTTTGGAAAACAAGTCTTACCCTAATTCCACTTTTAATTAATCTAGTTTCAGCTGCATATGAAAACACAAAAATCAATATTTAAACAAATTAAAAATTGCTTTATTGTGAGAGACAGGTGTACCTGAAAAAGTGGAAGTGGAAAAATCCTTAGAAGAATAATGTTTTTAGAAATTGGCATTATACACATGATTTCTTGGAAAAGAAAGGAAACTTTGGGGGGAGAATTATCTTTTTCCCTTCCTGTTTAAATAACCAGATAATTCAATAAACAGAGGAGCACCTTGCTCTGCTTGTCATATTCTCAAGTTTAATCTCAGCTATAAAAAGCTAGTCCATTGTTAAGACTAAAAACCTCTGCTGTGAAAGAGAAATATAATAACCTTTGCTGCACAGACACCAGGTGCTTTTCCCTAACAAGCACTGTTGATAGAGTGATGTTTAATCTTTGATGGTAATATCTAGGATGTACTGAATGGCAATAAAACCACTTTCCAGACACAGTATCTTCCAGGATTATAAAATCTATGGACTAACCATATGATTCTGTATAATGCCATTAAATGCCACCTTGCAGTGCCAGGGAAATTTGGGTATTGTTGTAATTTTGATCTCTTACACAGGAAAAATCCAGAATGTTTTATGGCTTTATTAAGTGGCAAGATTTTGTTCCTGCATATCAGGTCAGCAGTAAATTCTTAAATTATTACTGTTATAAAACTCAGAAACCTGAAGCTGTGTTATATGACTCTCCCCTAGGAAGGGTCAGTGATTCACTTCTTTCACTGCTGCACAATGATGGTAGGAAACACCAGATTTGCAGACGAAAATTAAGAGGGATTTTGATCCAAACTCAGTACTACACAATTGCAATTTAATATATTACTATTGAAAAATGAATTTTATTATCATGATCAAAGTGGACTCTCACTGAAAGAAGAATTTTGGAGGGAATTTGGAATTGTTAAAATACTCTCAGAATTTGCATGAGCTAAAAGTGAAAGGGAAGAGTGGAAGGAAGAAAAGGCTAGCAGCAGAAGGTGGAGTGATGTGCATCTGTTTTCATATTATATTCTTGATCAGGCATCCAACTGGTTCATAATTTTAACAGTCTGTCTCAATCTAGCATAATTTTTAATACTAATCCTGCAAGATAGGTCATGGCTTTATGTGTCTCTGGTTCAGTCTTATGCTCTGAAAAAAGCAGAAAATTCATCATCCTTCTCCAGATGAAGCTCCTGAAATAAGGGAATCCAAGAAAAAAAAAGACTCATGTACCTTAGGGCCTTTGCCTTGGCTGTCTTTGTATTTCTGTAAACCCCAGCTAATTGTCACCACTGAAAAGTAAAATCCAGGTTTGAAACCAATCATATCTGCAAACTGGAACCCAGGAGATAATTGGGCTAAAGGGTTAATGTGGTTACAGTAACTCAGCACTAGGCAGAAATCTGTCTCCATGTTCCATAGCTTGAAACACACTTCATTTCCACCTCTAGGCAAGAGTAAAGTATGTTACAGAATTCATGGGACAGGATTAAGCCTGTTGTAGCCAGGGAATTCTTAAAATGAACTGGGATTAATCTTGCCTTCCAATTAAATGCTAATCATTTAGCCTAAACTAGCACTTAGCTTCTTGCTATAGCCACGGGAAAAGGACAGACACCTCTAAAGAGTGATTATTCCAACTGCTACTGAATATCCAGAGTGAAATGAATCACCTTTCATAAATGTCTATAAATCTCTACAGAATACAGGAGTCTGGATGATTAGCTAAACTCACAACTTTATTTTGAATCGTCTTAAACTAGATGAGATTAATTTCATTCCTGGTGATTAAAATAAGGCATTTGGCATGTTTACATCAATTGTCCAGGCAAATGTCAAGTGCATCTGCTTCTATCCAACCTCATAAACAGAAGTGTCTGCTATTTAGCTAATTGCTGCTTTTTTTCCGGATAATATTATTGAAGTCTGGCATGGATAATCTGATTCAGTGACTTTTCCTAAATCTCTAGATTTAAATCTCTAGATTTTTCTACATCTCTAAATTTCTCTGAAAGGAAAGCAATCTTAGGATTTATCAAATCATCATCAGCCTTCTGTGGGCCTGACATCATTTAACACCCCGCTGCAATCCCAGATTATATCTTTGTATTTTGAAAATATGTAAAAAAAGAACATTTAGTCTAGAAAGACTATTGTCTGTCATGAATCACTGGATTTTGCTAAGGAATTAAAACTGAAACCACACTAATGCAAATTACTCCAGGCGTGGTGACCCTGTGACTCATGCTCTGCTGTTCTGGAGCTACAGAAAGCCAAACAAAGGAACTTCAGGATATTGTGGTCCTCAATAATATCAAAACCTTGAGGACCAAGTCATCCCAGTCACTAAGTATGATGGCAGATGTCATGTGCTTTGCTTTCCCTGCCTCCCATCAATTTTCCCAGAATGAAGATAGGAAAATGCGTGATGTGTTTTTTCTAACTTCTTTAGCCTTTTGGAAACGAGGCCTGTTTTCAGGGAGGCTGACAAACAAGCTTCTTTGAAGGAGACGTTGATAATTTCCATTAGCAGCAGACAGTAGTTTTTCCACTTGTTTTCACCAGTCAGGGAGAGTACAAATCTGCTTTGTAGAAGGCAGCTCACATAATCCTAGGGGCTTCTAGAATTTCACTTTGTTTAATGGACTTCCATTATGCTGGGGTAGTGAGGTGGTTAATACCTACCAGAACAAATGAAAGTTTTCTACCCCTTTGAGTTCCTGCCACATTTAGTTTACTTCTGCAAAACAAGTTGAGAGTTCTTTGCAGGTTGGTCTTAGGTTTAATTCAAGGACACTCAGTCTTTGAATGACTGCTGTAACAGGGACAGTTTTTTACACAGATGTGTCATGCACAGAGCTCCCTAGAGTCCACAGCTCCTCATTTCTAAGTGGTGTGTCCCTAGTTATCACACTGCCAAAAATCAGAAGGGAAAAAGTATTTAGCTATTGTCCTAGCAGCCAGCCATGGAATGTGCACAGAAAGGCATTGGTGCTCCCAGCAAAAGCTGTGTTCATCTTCAGGAAAGAGAGCAGATCCAAGGCAGTGAGTTCTCCTCATTCTGTGGTGGGTTACGTAGCAAGGCAATACCAAGACTGGCAAGACTTTTGAGTCCTTGCTTGGGGTCAGGCAATGAGTTGGAGATTAAAGAGCTGCAGAAGGGCAGAAGAACTGGGCTGGGAATCAGGATTTCCTGGGACCACACAAAGAACCCTGCTGCGGCCAGGCACTGCTGGGAGAGAGGAGTCTGTCAGTATAACTGGGCCTGTTGATGTGGGCAGCTTGGATCAGGAGTATTATACCCAGAACAGGCTGTTCTCCACCCAGCTTCCTTGAATATCCAGCAGAAACTGGCATAAAATAAAAAATTAATCCGGTCTCAGCATGAAAGACAAAAGTCTGGATCCACTGTTTTTGTATTTGCATCTAAAAACATACCAGATTAGGCTGATACATTGTTGGGCTATCAGAACAAACTACAGGAGGCTAAAGAACATGCCAGGATTTTGCCATATGCAAAATGGTTCTCTTTGTGCAATTTCAGGAGACAATTAGCCTTCTAGATAACTTTAGCTGATAGTCGTTTATCTTTATTCCTCTATCACCTGTAATTACAGAAGAAATTATTGCCATCACGAGGAATTAAATCTACACTTTTAACTCCAAAGCTTTGTTAAGATTTTCCTTGACTTTTTACACTTTTTTTTTTATTATTATTTTGAAAGGATATTTTTGGCAAGTTCGAGATCTTTTTGAAATGACTGTAAAACAGTCCTGAATTCTTCCTCTGAGATAAGCCACAGGGCACAAGGAAGTGAAGAATCTGCCTTGTGCTCAGGACCAAGAGGCATTTCTCTCTACAGCGTATCAAAAGTAAATCCAGCTGCTGTCAGCAATGGCTGCCCTTCTTTGTTACCCTGTGGCTCTTCACAGCTTTGATTGAGTTTTCTAATAACTATGTTGTAAATCTGCTATAATTTTCACCTCTAATTTTGAGTTGCTTTTCGTCTAACAATGTGCCTAAGAATATATCTTTGACCTTTTTTCAGCACCAGATGAAAGGCAGATGGGAATAATTCTTTTTGTTAGTTCCTACTCCACTCACATATCTTCCTTCTTAAAACATATCCCTGCAGGCACTTCTGTTCTCCACAGACATGTTTTCTTCATCCTTCTTCTGTCTCTTTGTTCTGTAATCCCACAGGACTCCCTTTTCAAGGAAGTTTTTAAGTATTCAATTTTTTTCCCCCTAATACTTTTATAGTACATTTTTTACTGTGGTGCTCCTTATGCTGGAGCTCCCCAATTACAGCGACAGTCTTGACATCATACAGAGATTGTGGACACATACCTGGGCAGACAGCAGCTTTCAGTCTGTTTCTGAATCATCCCTTCCACCGCAGGAAGAGAAGGGTCACAGCAAGGTTTCAAAATCATGGTCAAAAATCTATAGATGTTGCATCAGAACCAGATAAAAAGCAGAAGTTTAGCTAGTTTCAAGCTTTAAAACAGGTTGAGACAATGGGGAGAAGCAAGAAATAAAAAAGTAATTGCAACATAGAAGAAGCAAATAAAATGAGCTGAGCAAAGGCTATAACCGAAGACACTATGTAAGAGAAGAAATCGCAAATAAATAGCAAATGGGATACAAAGAGGAAAGGAAGACATGGTGTCTGTTTCTTCATCCTAGGTACTGCAGTAATTGTTCAGGGCTCCAGATACTTGTGTTTTTCAGAAAGCCCTTATGCATGCAAGTGCCAGAAAACAGATGCTTTGACTGTTCCTGCATTCCCCTGGTAATTCTTAAAGACTGAAGTAACACATTGCCTGGTGATCTCAGCTGAAATATTAAAAGCCCTCAGCTGCAGACAAGCTGACCCAAAAATGAGTACTTTCTTAGCTGGTGGAGAAATCCTTTTCTAGTGAGACTGGATTGCTTGGTATCCTTTAAAAATTGCATGAGATATTTTTCTTTTTTTTCCTTTTCCTAACCTCTGTATGGGGTATTGCCTGGAATGTCTCACTGAACAAGAAAACGCTGCCACACTGACTGTGGTCAGCTTGATGTTCACCAGATCACCCAGGTCCTCTTCTTCCAAGCTGCTTCCCAGCCACTCCAGAGGGAGACACAGGGCACCCTTTAGTGCTCTGGACCTCCATCCTCCTGGGGAAGCTTGCTCTGGGCCAAGGTCTCTGCTGTGCCAGGGGGTTGATCCCATGTGTGCCAGGACCGTGCTTTGTGCCACGCCACCATCGCTGCCAAGGGCTTCTGTCTTCCTCTCTTGCACTCTTCTGCACCATGTGCTGCACCAAGTGCTGTGTCTTTTGGCTGCCTTTGCTAGCTGCACATGTCCTTCATACCTAGTTCAGTCTCCATTCTGGTCATCTGACAAACCCCTCTCTTTAAAAATGTTGACATTTTTATGTCACGCCAGGACATATTTTGTGTATATTTACAGAGAAATGGATTCAAGCTAACCTCTTTGAAACACTGCTCAAAGTCTTGTCCTTGCTCTTTTGCCTATACATAATGTATGAAGAGCAAGTTAATAATGTAGTTATATTGGAGATACTTTTGCACATAAATAAGTGATCAAATAAATGATAACACATGCAGGCACATGCACACATGTGTACCATGCACGTGAGGAAACATCTGATAAGGCATTCAGCTTGGGACCCATAGTGATGTGGCAGGTGTTACCACAGTGCCCAAAAGCCCAGAGCCAAATTTACAATGCTCATTTAGAGGCCTGAAGGGACCTGGACCTTGTATGGGGACACTTTAGGCTTTCAGACAGGGTTTTGCCACAGCCAGCACTTTGGTACCAAAGACAGACCTGTCTGGCAGAGCATCAGGGTCTGTATTTGCCTGAGCTACTTCTGCAATAGGTGTCCTGGGAAAATGGCATTTAGTGCCTGAAATAATTTCCTTCCTTTGAACAACTAGAGCAGTAGTTCTGTGACTTCCATAGCAAACTGAAAGCTCTGGAATTACAGGTGTTGCCTGCTAGAGCAGCTGGCCAGCTTGGCACATCTAATGAGAGCACCCTATCCACTGGATCTTGGAGAGAAGGGATTATCACCTTATCACCCCTTATCACCTTTCCTGTAGAAACTGGGCTGGCATGCTGTCAGGAAAGCCAGACTGTGGGACTTGTTTGTGGCTTGTTTCTTATTATGTACTATAATTATATACAAATGGTATAATGATGAGACAGTAGGTGCTAACAATACAGTCACCACTGGAATATTCCTGAGAATATTCTAGTTTTAGGTTACATTAAAATGCTGTGAACTTTTTTATTCCTATTATCTACAACTTTTTTTTTTTTCTGAAAGACTCCTAACTAATTTACAAATATAAGAAAAAATATCTCATCTGTGTTTTCTGAGCTGTTTGGGGAAAATGCCCCAAAACCTTAATTAGCAAGAGAAAAAAGACAATAGATGCACAGCACAAAGAACTTACAAAAATCTTACCTATGAAATTTATCCATGGAAAAGATATATGGCAAGTCTAACACAGAATTTTTTGTCTTTCATGGTCTCTCAAACAGGATGGTTGTTAATTAGTGAACAATGTATCCAAGGACTAATTGTGCTAATTTTTTTCTACTTACTGAATTTGAATATGAATTTTCTACTTAATGAATTTGAAATATTAAAATTGTATTTCTGAAGCAAATTTTTACAGCATGTCATGATCTTTAAAAGCCATTGACAGAAAATATTATATCTGAGACATTCCACTGAACTGAAATTAAAGTCCAGTCCAATTAGTTACTTCCTTATCTGTAAATGACTGTACCCTATACACCACTTATTAAATTGTGTAGCTCACCCTTGCTTTCTACTGACCTCAGAGCCCTTAAAAAATCTTATGACAGGGTTGAACAGCACACTTGTAGAAATAGGGCTCAGCAGAAGAAAAAGTTTATTGACCTTTTGAATATTCAGGAATTCAATACAACATGAATGACTTAAATTATGTGACTCTTTACACAGAACTAAACACATCCTAAGTGTCCCTATTGGGACTCTGCATCAGAGTTCAAACCAGAACTGCTATATCCATACATTTATTGTCTGTCAGTAACACAATGTAATGTGTGTCTTGGTCAGGTAAGGGACCAACAGCTAGGGAATTAACTCTAAGGGTGGGAAAAGATGGTTTATTCATGCTCAGTGGGCCTAATTTAAGAGTTTCAGCTGTTAGAGAAGGAAACCATGTTGAAAACTCTCAATTTTATTAGTTCAGTGAGTCATTCTGGATTCATACCAGAATTCCAAGCCTGATATGAAGCTTCCATTATGACTGGAAACAAGCCTTTAGTATTTCCTATAGTTCACTAAAATTTACACTTATTTTTATGGTCCTTTCTTCCACACATCCTTTAGCACATGTTGTCTCAAACCAGCCATTTGTTTAGTGTATAACAAGGTGCAGTTGTATTTTTCAGACAGTTGTTGTAAGGAACAAGGGTCTTGAGTGACATTCCTCAGATTTTCTTCAGGTTTGTTCAGCTGAACAGCTGCCTTTGGCACCACTTCAACAGTTGTTGTCTGAGAAGCTCCGTGGGCTGGAATGAGATTTGGTTACTCTATAACCACCCTTTCAGCTCCATGTGCAGATCAAGCTTTTTTCAGTTGTGAGTTCTCTGAGTGTCAGTGAGCCTCGGGGCTCTGTCCTGAGCCTTTCAGATCTTTCATTAAAATCAAACCTCCTTGAAGCATTGATAGTGCCATATGGCTTTCGTTGTCACAAGAACACTGATGATATTCAGGTTCATGGTACATGTTAACCTTTCCTACTGAGGTCAGTAACAGTATCTCTGAGCATCCAACAGCTGTCTCCCTGTGGATATATCATGATTTTTTAACATTAAACACAAGCAGTAGGAGGCTCTTTTAATTGGTTATGACAGTTTCTATCCTTCTTTTGGTTTCATGGTAAAGGTTGCCAGTACCTTTGGCTGGGAACTTGGGTTTTATTCCTGATAATAATTTCTTATTTACCACTCATATTTTTTACTTCAATAAAAAACATGTCATAACATCTCATAAATTTTCCTGTACTTAATCACTGAATCAATAAAACCATCCGTCTGTATGCTTGTGGTTTTGTGTTTGGAGTCTGCCTTTATTCAAAATCAAATTTGTCATATCAACATCCGCATACTCTTCTGCTTGCAGCGCCTCTCCTTGCACTGGTGGTGTTTCTCCTCGTGCAGAATCTGCCAAGACCAGCAGGTAGCATGTGCTCAGGGGCAATGTGTAAGAGCTTGGGCACCATGCTCCCCTAGTGCACAGGACACTTTTCTTCTTGGCTGGAGAATGTTAGGCCAGCTTAGAGAACGGGCAAAGGAGACAAACATTTTTATAGTTGAACTAAATTGTCTCTGTGGGCATGAAAAAAGAGCTTATGGTCTGCTCCCTCCTTCTCAGTATGGGCTTTGGCTCTCAGGAAGGCTGTTAAATAAAACAGCACAGTCACTCTCCAATGGTCCTTGAAGAGACTGCTGTGTCCCAGTGGCAGCTCCTCTCCTGAGTGACAGCGATGGGACGAGTAAGAAGTTTCTCTTTAGACTGGGAGATAGTATCAGCACATATCAAGCTGTATCAAAGCTTAAGAAATAATATATAAAGGCTTGTATTTGGTGGCTATTGAGAAAAGATGTTTCATTTTCTGCTTGTGCTGACTTTTAATTAGGTACCTGTTAGTCTGCCAGATTTAAAATGTGGTCCTAATCTGGGCAAAAACAAGCTTGTGCTTTTCTCATTTTAAACCAAAGAGTAACAGAAATATAAATTTCTATCTGTAATGAGAAAAATAAAAATCAACAGACTGCAAAGTTGTTGAAGATTTCAAGGTCTGGAGATGGAGTATAATGCTGTATTCAATGACCCATAATGGTGAATACCAGGTAAATAGTATGTTAATTTTTTAGTATTGCATGACTTGGATTTGCTTTGAAATGGTGAGACCTGAAAGAGACATGGGAAGGAGATTTTTCTCATGGTTATCGACATAGGGAGTTCTTTACAGTCAATATTGTGGTTGCCTGCACATGCTCAGCTCTTTAAGAAAAGAGCTCAGTTTTCAACTTAGTATTGTTCCCTACAAGCAGCTTCCCAACAAAGAGTAAGGGAAAACATGAAGTCCAGGTATGTTCTAAGAGCATCACTCCTACACAGGCACAGACTCTAGCCTCAACTTGTGCAAGCCACAGAATAGCATCTGAGGAATTATGTCAGAAATGCATGACAAAAATCAGCACTTGATCCATTCTCTAAAGGTTTAGTGCCTCAAAAGGCTTTGAGTGCCTCAGGGCTGCCACGCTGAACTGCTGGGCTCCCTGCTGGCCATTGGCATCAGGAGCTTCCATGGAAGTGACCCTCTGCCTCTTTAGTCCATGGACAGAGGGTGATACCCAGCAGTGCTACCCAGCAGAAGGTGGGCTCTTGGTGAGAAATATCCACAGGAAACTTTGGCTGTGCAAATCAGCTCCTCCTTGCTGAGAGTGGACACCACTGCGTGCTCAGGGTTGCTGCCACACATCCTCACCTGAGGCTTGAGGCAGGCCTTTGCTTTCTCAGATAAACTCAGGTGTAATTGCAGAGCTGAGGATTTTTTACTTCACATATATCTACTTTTCTAACAATCTGGGAACAAAGGGTCTGCTTGATTTGAACCTTGGTGAGCTACCAGAGTGTCCCAGCTCCCTTTCTCCTCAGAGGCAGACATTTCCCATCATAGATATTTTTAATAAGCAAGCCTTATCTCATGAAGCAGTAGGAGGAAAGTATCTTGCTTCCAGGTGGTGATAAGTCTTACTTTTTATGCATTTCTCTGCTCAGTGAAAAAGCAATAGTTCTGACATTCAGAATCAAGGGAAAAGGTATTAAAAATAAGTATTCTGCTTTACTTCATTAAGAAATGTTTTGCTTTTATATATTTATATTTATACTTATAGAACTGTGAATCAAAAGAAGCGAAGATAGGATTCCCTATTTGAAAAAAATTCTTTATGGATAAAGATGGAAGAGAAAATTTGGTGGAAAAAACATTCTATGGTACAGTCTTATTTAGTTTGGAATAATCTTTTTTTTTTTTTCCAATGCAAAGCTGGGAAATAAGACCTTGAATCTTCATTTGGAAAAAATTGCTTCAACATGACCTGCAACTGG
The DNA here is from genome assembly GCF_021018805.1 of Prinia subflava. Classification (NCBI taxonomy): domain Eukaryota; kingdom Metazoa; phylum Chordata; class Aves; order Passeriformes; family Cisticolidae; genus Prinia; species Prinia subflava. The sequence continues at coordinate 87,892,272 of NC_086249.1, read as the reverse complement.
AATCGTTGTCATTATAAGCTGAAGGGAAGAAATCAGACATGATTTAACAATGTTGCAGGGAAAAAATAAATTTTAACAAGCCAAATACTTTCTAAGGTAGCAGGAGGAAGATCAGGGAGAATTGTGTGGGAAGTTTGATTGACGGTTAGTTGAAAGTAGAAGGAATGATAATGGGTTTATTCTCTAATTTTCTAGCATTTCTAAAAGCATCATTAGACAGAATCTGGAGAAAAATAAAAGAACAGAGAAAAACTTCCAACATTGGCTGTGAATGCAGTAACCATAGAAAAAGTTTCTCTGAATTTAAATGCCTGTACCACATGCAGTTAAATTATTTGCAGACCAGTATGGCCAGTAGCATTGCATTTGCTTCCCTATATTTTGGACAATATTTCCCTTCCCTCCCAGAAATCTGAAAAGAAATAATGTTTGTTATTAGTGTATGTCATATCAAGACAGAATAGAAACAGTTACAGTGAATAAATCTATAAATACATATTTTGAAGCAAAAGAGTACAAATAACTCTTTCTACTTGTTTCCTTATCTTCTGTGTAGTTCATTGATGAAGGTATAATTAGCACCTCAGTGTTGGACACATCCACTATAGTGAATGCTAGGAGGATTCCCCCTGCTTAGACTGTGCTCAAAATAATTTCTAGAACAGTTTCCTTTGTCAGAATATTCAAGTCTCTTTCACTGAACTCCTATAAATTAGTTTTGTATTTCTTCTTTTCTAAGCTCATTCCTTGTTGGGGATACCCAACAAGAATAGGTGCAAACAGGAACTATCTGGAAATAAATGCATCTCCAGAAGTGCCCTGGAACAGTTTCTTGAAGAGATTTGTTGAGAAAGTTGTTACAACGCAGCTGTAAAAATTCCCAATCCCAGTTCCCTTTCTTGTTATGACAAATAAAGGTTTTAAGAAGACAAACAAAACACTAAAATAAAAGCATACAAAAATACAGATCCAGATATGCTATTTGATTCTTCTGAATCTGAAAGAGCTGGGTTTGTCAGACACCCTTGACTTTCCACATTAATTACCTACAGCTGCCCTATCTGCTGTAGATAATTGGTGGTTTTGAACAACACTCTGGTTGATAGAGCAAGTAAAACCTCTCATTTCTCTCGCCATTGGTGAACTGTGTGTCTCAATGCTCAGTGCTGATAAACCTGGCTCTTACAGGGTTGTAAAGGCTACACCAGCCCAGGACCCTGGTAACAAACTGCTGGACACAGGTAAGGGACCAACAGCTAGGGGATTAATTTTTAGGGTGGGAAAAAATGGTTTATTCATGCTCAATGGGTCTAATTTAAGAGTTTCGGCAATTAGAGAAGGAAACCATGTTGAAAACTCTCAGTTTTATTAATTCAGTGAGTCATTCTGGATTCACACCAGAATTCCAAGCCTGATATGAAGCTTCCACTTCTTCACTGCACTTTTATTACCTCCATCATGTGGCAACACATCGCTGGCAGATGTGTAACCCTGAGCATCATAGTAAACTTAGAAAGCAAACTGAAATTAATTCTGGTTGTTTGAATATCAATGTGATCTAAAATGTCATTGTCTCCTTTCCCATTAAAATAAATTTGTGATAAAGACAACAATGTCTGGCCCAGACTGTGGTACCTATCTCAAACTGTTCATAGTTCTTTGCTTCTGAAAACATTTTCCTTAGACTTTTTTTTCCTCCAGTAAAGTTTTATAGACTAATACTTGCCACTTTACTAAAGCTAAAGAAAAAGAAATCTGAAATATATGGACTAAAATACTACACATAAAAAGGTCAAATTAGAAGAAAAATAAGCTAACCTTGAAGAGATTTCATTTCTATAAAAATAGGCACACTACAGCATTTAATTTCAAGTTAAACCCAAGGTAGTTAGGGCTATTTTGGCTATTCTCATAAGACTGACAAATTTCACATGTGGGAACTATAAATTTGGTAAAGAAATGAAGGAATAACTGAGACCTAATTTGTTTTATTTGACTTGACTATATAAATTATATATAAATCTTACAATAGTTGTTACTCAAAACTACCTTTCTTTGCTCATTTAAAATGTCCTTTTTTGGATATATTCATTTAGTATCTTTCATCTAGGCACCCTATAAACATGCAGAATTCCAAAATAACATGACATACAACTGGAGCAAATATATAAATAAATAAAATGCAAGTTTTGTGTACATTGCAGGATCATTCAGAAAATCCTTGTCTGAGAACCACAGAGGAGGCAGAGCCAGTGTCAGTGAAGACCTAAAGCAGGAAGTTATGAAAAGTGTTACACACTTGTGAGATGCTTGGCTTTAGAACATAATCTGAAATGTAGAGTGAAGACCTGCAATATCTTCTCTGTGAAGGAATGGGCCAAGCAAGATACTCCAGAGGAGCTATTCAGAGACACTCATTTTCAGAGTACTACAGCTTTTTTCTGTTTATTTTTTTTTATTGATGATCTGGACTGAGTCTACCTTTTTTTTTTGTTCACAATAGTTCTTTTTTCCAGCTTCTTTTAAGCAATAGCTTGTGATTAGCAAGCTCTAGGATTTAAGGTAATATCTTTGTTTGTTTGTTTTTTCCTGATAATTTCCAAATCTTTCCTATGATGATTTGTTCTGAGATACCTCAGTTCCATCTGTTCCTTACTATACATCAGCTCTGCCTCATTTCACAACTGAATTACATTGTTTCAGAGTTTGAATTAGTACCTCTTGTTTGCTATACCACCTCTTTATCATGATTTCTGCATTTGCATCTTCTCTCTTCCACTTATCTGAGTTAATTATTGCAAGAAATACTAATTAAGCCATCAAAATTAAGCACTTTTCTATACATTGCAGCATACCTCTAAACTATATTTGATACTTCTTGCAAAAAGATATTTGTGACATACAGAATTAATGGCCATTGGAAAGATGACAGTTAATAAAGGCACTGAGGGTAACATTAACATATAAATACGAAAGAAATACAGAGCCCCGGAAAGAATATAAATTCACATTTGTTTATTGAAAAATAATACAGACAAGTTGTTACTGAATTTATGTCTAGAAAGCCAGCAGTTCTCTGAAAATCTTGAGTAGCACTCAAAAGTACTATAACATTAGGAGGATATTATATTTATCTTCAGGAAATAGTTATGTTCATAGGCAAGACCTTGACCCAGAAATAGTTAAAAGTATCTCCATACAGAAGAGAAGTTAGACTCCAGTGGGCAGTCAGCAGTTGCAAGATGCAGTAAAACTGACACCTGGGTAAAGTTTGTTAATCATAAGCACCAGCTGGGAAGAGTTCCTTAGCAATGGATCATTCAGTGTGGAACAAAATATGTGATAAGGAATTTGTATCTGTGCATTATCCTATTTAGAAGAAAAACATCCCCATTGACAGCCAACAGCTTTTTAGTTGAAATAGCAGTAGGAAACCCTTACAGAACTTACCAAAATCCAGAGTCAATAGGCATGGGTCTTATCTATCTCCAGGCACTTCTCTTTAAACATAATAATTACTTTCTAATCCCTGCAATTATTATGAAAATTATTTATGTTGCAAATTTTTCATGTGAAATAAGGTGGCTACACCTGAGGAAATTTGCTCTCCAAAGGAGCATTTCTAAACAGGCTACTGGTCCAATTTTGTCATGCCCAGAACCCCCAAAACAACAAGCTCTGAGATGTAATGGGTCAGTTTGATTTCACATGGTAGCAGCCCAGAGAAACATTTCTGATGAGTGAAATACATCTGGTAGGCAAGGAAGACTCTTATATGATGGGAATTTTCTTGAAAGCATAAAATTAGCTTTTGAAGTTCTCACACCAATCCTTGGAGCTATAAAGAATGTAAAACTTCCCTTTTAAAAGTCATTTGGCTGGTTAAACTCAGAACTATTATCAGTGAAAGATGAAGAAGCACTCACTGGAACTGCAAATTTAAGGATGTAAAGAGGTTGAATGAATGTAAGAGACCAAGATGGCATTTAAACATTTACAACAATTCTGAGTAGTTATCTTTTACCAGTTTTATCAGTTTTAATGCATTTGTTTCATTCAATGTCTTTGCTCTCATCAACAAGACAGCAGCTTTGCTGTATCAAGCTTTTAGATACGAGCTAATAGATTTCATAATACAAAGTGTGAACTGGTAGTAGCAGCTCACGCTTCAGGCTTCATGCAGCTGTTCTGATCTTAAAAATCACAAACAAACAAATAAAACAAACTCAATAAAAAACAACCAAACCTTAAAAACTTTCCATAAACCATATTGAAATGCTTGGCTCCCCAGTGGATTTCAATCTATCCAATCAGGAAACTTTGCAGGGGAAATCAGGAAAAGAGTAATGAGAATACCTGCAGCCAATATTGCTGCCAGAGACTTCATATTGTGGAATCATGGGTCCTGTATGTGCCTGAGGGCAGAACATCTAATTTACATATCCCAGGTCATTATGTCCCTTTTTGAATGCTTTAAGTCTTCTCCTCATATTTCTTTGGCATTCTCGCCGCTTTAGGAAATAATAGTCAAGAATTAAGTTCTCAGATTTTGTGTGTTATCCTTTATGCAGTTCATCAAATCATATTCACTGCTTTACTGACCTAGTAAGTGTAAGTGGACCAATATTAATAATTTTAAGATATCTCCAAGCTGAATTGTTCCAGAATGATGGAAGATGTTTTAGATTTGTATTTTTTAAACTTTAGGGTTTTTCATTTCCCATTGAATATTAATGTCATATCCAAAAGATCATGTAGAAACTTCTCTCTTTCTCTGCAGTATATTGGTAATAAATATATTATTCTTTATTACAGGGATTTCTCAAATGCTTTCCATTTCGCATAATGCTATTGCAGAAAAGACAAACATTTGAATTACTATATATAAATGTTATTTGTATGGTCTGTCTTAAACAAATTTACACTTGCTAACATACTGCTGGTACAATAACCCAGATTTTTTTAATTCTCATTTAAAACAGCCTAGTGAGTTGCTGTCATCTCTGACTGTAGAGTACAGTCTCTCTTTTGGACACTCATAAATAGCTGAGTCATGTACAGAAAAAAAACCTCATCAAAATAACTGGGAAAAAAACCCCAGGCAGATGTGTTGCTTATGCAGAAACATAAATTATAAATCCCTAAATACTCAGGTAAGTTTGGAGAAGTTTGCTTGCATATTCAGCCTCATCATTATGTCCTCATTTCTCTCCCTCTAGAAAGTCATAAAGGCTCTTTTGTTCCTTGTAACTTTTGCTGTGGAGAGATTGTATCAGCAGAAACTCAATACAACCATTCCTGTCAATTTGCAACAGAAAACCCTTTCTTCCTTTTTTCACTCTGTTTGTTGAGTTTTGGGGTTTTTTTCCTTTTCATGTAAACTGTTTAAAAAGGCTACTCAGATTAGATGGCTCCTTATATCAGTAGGTAATGCTTTCCCAGGGTGAAAGACTAATTTCCTCCTTTTCTGCTCTAGCCTTGCACCCTGCTAGCAGTGCCAAACCAGAGAGCTCCCCACTAGCATCCTGAAAAGGTTTCGCTGGGTCTGGGTTTGTATGCATTGGCAAGTGAAAAACAGAGCGATAAACTGGAATGTATCACGTACAGAGGTGGGCTTTACTCTTCAAGTACTGGAAATCCAACCTGCAGAGACAGAAATACAGTACTTGGGACTCTAACAGAGTTACATGTGTTTTGCAAAATGTAAAGAATTACATAAGGGCTATGTTTTCAAAACTATGAGTTTAAAACAGATTTAGGGGCTATTTTTATAAGCAGAATGCAATCGCCCTGTCAGGGGGAAAAGCTGAGGTAGGAGCAGCAGTCTGGCAAACTGGCACACTGTGGCTATTCCCCTCAGCATCGCACAATTTAGTTCAGTTTCTGCTTTCACATCAGAACTTCAAATTGAGATTTCAGAACTGAGCCAATACAGGCATAACTCATAGCAGGGAGGGGATGTAACTGAGCACAACTGCACAGCTGCCGGGTTTGTCCACACTGGGCATTAGATGCTCCTTAAATGTCATGGGGTCCCTGCTCACCTGTGAAATGTGCTGTCAAGAGAAATGGCATCCCTGCACTGAAAGGCAGCTCTGCAGCCTCTCCCCACGGCGCGATGCTCCCTCCGCTGCCGCGAACCCTCCCGCAGGATCACGGTCAGGCCAGGCTTGCCCTGTGCTCCTGGCACCTGCACAGCCTGCAAAGGGCCTGGATACTGGGTGATCACTGTGGGAAAGTAAACAATAGTGAAGGTTTCATTTTCAGCTGCTGTCTTACCCAGTGAAGTCCTTTGTCATATTCAAATGGATCAAAAGTCTCAGCCTGAAGTTTTAGCTGAAACATGAATCTGCTCTGAATCAAAATTAAATATTCTCCTTTTCCTAAAAGGCAAAGCTAAAATGCCCATTTTCAGTCAGACCCTACAGGTAATTCCCTGTACAATTTATTCCCTCAAATTTATATTTTATCAAATCACAATCTTATTCTCATAGTGATTATGCCCTTGGCATGAAACTGTTTCAATTTCCCAGTAAACTGTAGCACTGAATTTATTAAGACCCACTGAAAGCCCTTACCCTGTGAAATAATATCATACCCCTTTCTGGTAAACAGCATTAAAAATGTATGTAATCCTAAACCATGTGTTCTTCTTACCTACTGTGACCATAGCATGTTCAGAAATCACTCAAAGTATTGTGTTTTGTGAACACATTTCATCAAATAATGTGAAGTCTTCCTGACAGCAAAATTCTTCACAGCTGAGTCAGGATGGATCTGGACTAGTACTAAAATACAAATTACATTCAGTATTTTTATAGGAAAATCCATAGCAATCTAATCTGGACTACAGAGGAAAATTAGTTAACATAGCAATTTAATTTAATTTAGTACAACAGTATAAGTTGATTTCTTTATTAGCTGTCTGGCACCTAGAAACTGTATGTTTTAGCTAAAAAATAATACTCAGCCTAGACTGTCCAGCTACTCAAATACCAGAGAGCTGGAATAACATTTATTTTAGATGTATGTCTTAGAGAAAGAGGCAGAGATGGTATTTTCCACAGTAAGCAGCTTTTTCTTTTGGATTTTTTTTCTGTGTAAAAATACATGAAACAAAGACAATCCCTTTGATTTCCCTACCATGGTTCTTACCTCTTACAAAGACTTGTAATCAGAGTGTGGTCCAGAAGCAGTCTCAAAATTATCTGGGTTTCTCAGTTTAAAAAAGCCAAAAAACAAATAGCAACACCACCCCCACAGCAACCTCCAGGTTTCAGAAGGTAGAAACACAGATTCTGTCCTGAAAATTCTTTCAAGGGAAGAACCAATCTTACTTTTAAAAAAAGGTTACTATAGCTTGGCAGCAGCAATAATTAGAGGTTCAATTCTGAATTGACCTGCTCATGCAGGGGAGTTTACATGTTCCTGCATTTTCTGAAAATGACGGTGAATGACTTAGAGGAAAAGAACTGGCCAATTTAATCTCTAGGTAGCACCATAAGAACATAAAAGACAAAATTATTCAGGTACTGAAATAATAGTCCTGTAGCAATTGCCCAGAAATTCACTGTATTGTAAATACAAGCCCACCAAGTATTTCACTTAAAACAGGTGGGCTATAAAAGCAGAACAGACTAGTGTATTATTGCACAAAACCTCTTTTGAATTCATTGAGTTGAAGTATCTTTGGACCTCCTATTTTTCTCATTAAAGCGTAAAGATTTTCCAGTGAACTCAACAGATCTTATCTGAACTAATAAAAAGATATTCTGAAAAAATAATACACAGTGTAGATGGCATTTTTTCTTATCTCCCCCTTGCTATTTTCCTGCAACCTTTCATATAGATTCACCCTTTAATCAACACAGAGTGGGTGAGGATTTTCTGCAGAAAGGTTTGTTCCACATTGAAATAAACATCTAAGGCAAGTGACCCTGGAAACATCTCTCTTTGCTGATCATGGACAGAGTTTAGATAATCAGCTTAAACACAAGACACAGACAGAAACTGAGTTCCAGATTCTAGTGTTCCTGTTAGAGTTAATGAAAATTGACAGCTCCATTCAGTTGCCCCAGCTTAGCACCCGGTGCCTTTTAAAATGACCTAGGTAAGACATTTTGCCTTTCTGCTGGCTGCCTGGCCAGCACAGCATGGCTATCCCCTGAGGCCTGACCCGTATTTTTGGTGCCTGAGTAGATTCTCCTGACATCCTGAGTCTTCTGAAACAGCCTATTTTGAGCTCACCTTTGTTCATACAACTGAATCGAGCCTCTACTAACCACAGAAAACAAAAGGTGAGACTCAGTTACCCAGCCTCAGGCTGTCAGTGCCAAATGAGATGGCCCAGGGCACCCAACTCTGTCACCACTGGGGACTGGCAGATTGAGTCCATGATTTGCTGCAGCAGCAATTGAAGCTGTGTAGAATAATTGAAAATCTCGAAGTAGAGGAAATATTTACCATTTCAAAAGGTCTGTTCAGGCAGCAGAACTTTCCCCTTCCCTGGATCTCAAGAGTTATTCAGCTGATGAAAAGCAATTCTAGATACTGGGTTTAACACACTGCAACACCTTACTCAGATACAGAGAGTAAGGAAGGCACTTAAATACAGGTGTTTGAATACTGAGCTTGATCTGTAAATTCATTAATTTTAGATGGGACATAGCTCATTGCAGTTGCTTTATGCAGATGAAGTTATATATAAACCTTTGCTGATCTTGCAGCACTTGCCATGATTAGAATTTGCAAAGTATACACGTTTCCAGTGTCAATTATAAAAAGAATACCTCACAAAATATGCACATTATTTAAGACCATTTTACTCTCTGGCATTGTGATAGTTCTGGTTTGTCAGCATTTCCCTTTATCTTTTATAAATCTGAAATTTCTCAGTGAGGTTTTCAGCATTATAGTAAATTCTTTTCAAGTTAAATTACACCCTTCTTTGCTTGTCATTGGCCTAGATACATTTTTAACCAAACATTGTAAATCAGGGAAAAAAATTTAACCTCAGGCAGTTTAATTGTTTAATTCTTCAAGACACATTTTTGGCATAACAAAACAATTTGAGCTAGAAACAGAAATTTGGCATCACAATTTTAGTTACTCCTGAAGATTGGATTAAGCTGAATTATCCTTTTAGAAGCTGTGAGCCAAACATTTCTTTTTCCACTTGGGTTCAAACTATTTGGAGGGTTAGATTTTTATTTTTTTTTTCAAAAGTCAAAGTTAGACTTGAAAGTCTAAAAATTAAAACTCTCATCATTTACTAGAAAAAAATTATGATGTATAGACAGCCTTAGATGTACAGACAAACGTCAGTGGGGTATTCACTAATCACTGGTCTCTAGGTTAGGAATTCTATGAAAAAAAAAACCAAAGACAATAATAGCTGTTGGAATGGGAAAACTAGAAAATTAATCTATATTAACTGTTTTAGATATAAAGAAAAGGTCTAGGACTTAAGTACCAGTAACATTCCTCAGCCATAATAAAGACTTTGCTTGCAGGGTTATAGAAAGAAATATCTCAGGCCTCTTGCTCTTGGATGAGTTGGGTAAGGATCTCTTTTTAGGATGTACAGTAGATGTGATATATTAACTTAATTGTTGCAGCAGAAGCACAGAAGGATACCATGGGGAAAAGTCTTGTCTTTTTCCCTCCTCATTTCTTAGGAAAAAAGAAATGTTTTGACTGGACCAAAATAATTAACTCTGGAAATTGTGTCCTAAATGCTACATCTTTTCTTTTCAAATTTAATTCTTACTATGTGCCTTCAGGTGAGCAACCAGCATGACACAACTTTACATATGTTAACCAACAAAATAAAACTGATCCGAGCAAGGACTCCACGCCCATAGCCATATAATCCTGTGTCTGGGCTTAGATAGCCAACAAGCATTCCCAAGGGGTCCTGAGACATTTTCTGCTCCTGCAGTTTATTCAGTAGGATGAGAAGAAAAGTCTCAGCATTTATTGACGCCCTAAAGGAAGTTCATAACTGGAATTGCTGATCTCCTCCACAAGGATGTCACTGCCAGTGCTGGGGTGTTTCCCTGTGTGTGGCTCACAGTGGCTGGGGTCATCATGGGTTCCCAACCACCAGATGCTCTCTTTCCATGCTGCCTCTCCGGAGCCCAGCTCCTCCCCGAATTCCCCCAGCTCCCATCCACATCCAGCTCTCTGCCAGCAACTTCTGGTAACTTGCATTTCAGAGGCACCAAGTTGCTACAAAACACATAACTTATTGTGAACAGTGGTTTTGTCCTGAAAGAATTACACTTTCAGAATTAAAAACATACTTCCAGTATGTATGGATAGTGGACACATTCCCTAAATGGGATAAATGGCAGCTGGCTCCTTTGCTTGAGCATTGCTTTGGTTCACCTCTGGTTGGAAGATACAGAAACATTCCAGAAGAACCATGATGTCATGAGAAATTCGGTAGTTTTGCAGCTGAACCTAAACTCCTTTTCAGTATATGTATTTATTGTCTGTGATAAGCAACTCTATCACCTCTGCTGAAGACCTGAAACAGTTTGTAAATAAGTCTAGCCATATCAGCTTCATGTCTGGGAGACCGAGACACATCATTTTTCAATTACTGTATGCCATATTCATTTTTATGTCATTTTTGTCTTCTAGAAAGCTGTTTTCATAATATGGAGGAAAACCTATCCAACCAAAATCACTACAGTATTATAGCAATCTCAATCTGCAGCGAGTGAATCTAATCAGAAACATGTTCTATCAATTTTGAAATTCCCCTGAAAAGTCCATGTCAAGCATTATCTCTCACATTCTAGGCTACCTTAATACAGCTATAATTTTCCTTCTGACTCCTGGGGAATTTTCATAAGCACCAGGAAACTCCTGGCTCAATCCTATTTTCTTCATTCCAAGATTTAGTCTGGGTCTTACTGAAATTACCCGGAATGTTTGCATCAGTAAGGCAGGAAACATTTTATGCTATCCCCACAAACTATGCGATTGGGAAATTTGTCAGCCAGGCTTTCCAGGAATGATCGCATTGATTTATCTTCAGTGTGGTATGTCTCAACAAGATTTCTGCAAACACTTCATTCTTAAGGCCATTTCCCTTTCAGACACCCCTGACATCTCAGCTTTTACAGCCTGAAGCACTGGAAGGCTGCTCCTCAGATGGTCGTTACTCCACAAACAGTCCTGCCTTTGACGTGAGCCCAGTCATGGGCTACACACTGAGAAGTCCCAAACCTCTGCATCAGACACTGGAATTCGACTTTTGGGGTATAATTCTTCTGACTTTCTCTAACACTCTCTTGGTTTATTTTGCTTAGTTTCTTGTTATACTTTTAGGAAGCAAAAAGAGGCTCTTTAGCCTTTTCCATGAGCTCCCTATGTGTCACACTTCTATGTTCTCTCCTGTGCCTGTCCTCCCAAAAACTTCTCTGCTGTGGCAGTGGGTTATGTTACATATGGAGGAAAAAGAATAAGAGTATCTCCTGGGTCCCTTGACTCCAGAGCAAATCTTGCATGGCAGCCCCAGTCACTGCTTGCCCAGGAAAACTGCAGCAGGAGAGAAAGGTGTGTGGCCTCTGTGGAGAGCCTTCTTGGGAGGCAAGGGCACCCATAAAAGTGGAGCTCTAAGCACCAGGAGGATAGTGCCTGGGATATGTACCATGCAGACCAAGCAAAAAACCAAGGATAAATCCAAGGACACATCCTAATTCCACAGCAAGTTCAGAGCTTTTTCCATTACAGATTTTACAGGTTTAAAAGGTTCCTCTTTTATCTGGAATCTCCTCAGTAAGGCCATAGTGGAATATATCCTGAGCTGTGAAGGGAGAACTTCTGAAAACTCAGGCTTGGCAGCTTCATCTGGAAAAGCTTTACTGCTGCCATAATGCCCTGGGAGAATGACAGAGAAAATGTAGGCTGTTAAAAATTTAAAAGATTAATAATGTAAACAAGCTGATTAAATTCTGTAACCTCTTCAAGTTCATGACTCTAGGGTGGCTTATATCCCCTTAAAATAAATGGATTCTACAAGCTCAGAGAAGGAAATCAGAGCTGGCTAACAGAAAAAAACCCAAGCAGTTTACGGTAAATGAAGGCATAAACATCTAAAGAGAAATTGCTGCTTTCTTTTATGCATCTGGTCTACTATTTTGATGATCTACCTTATTATTTCACATTATTTTATAGGATAAGTGATTACAGATGCTTTACAGAATGCAGGTAATTTTTTCCTACCTAGTTATCTGATCCTGTTTAGAGCAGATTTGAATGATGCCATGCCCAAAGCGTTTTCCAGGGTATTGTATCCATCCCAATCTAAAATACATTAAGATATAATAAGACAAAATTCCTATTCTGTCCTATTTCAAAATGTCTTAGTTGCAGTGTCCTCAAATTAAGGAAACTATAAGGGATAAAACTTTTTTTAGCCACTCTTTGATAGCATGGGATTATTTTCCTGAAGATTAATGGGTGTGATTCCATATAATAAGGCAGAAGAGAGAGAGTAGATATAAATTAATAAATATGCCACAGGTTATCATTTTCAGATGTGTGAACTTAAAAGAGGCACAGAACATGCCAAAGTGGAGTATGTACACCCATGGCAGTGGAATAAAGGAAAGGGAACTTCTCTTTTCCTCAGGAAAATGTGGGGGAAATCATCACTGAAAGAAATCTATGCAAGTCTTGAGCAATGTCATTATTTTAGGATCACAGAGTCACAGAACATTCTGAGTTGTAAGGGACCCAAGAGGATCATTGTAACAGCAGAAGAGGTGAGGCAGAGTAGAAATGTACCTACAGATTTACACCAACCTATTGAACACAATTCTAGAACCTCACAGCAGTATTGGAGAGGTGCACACTTTACTGCTGAGAAAGAGTGATCGAGTTACTGCTTGGGAGGACTTGAATCAGAGCAGAACATGATGCAATGATCTGAAATGTCTTCTGAAATTGTTAGTCTTGTTTTCTCCCAATACCATGAATTCACAAGGTGTCTCCTCTCTCACAGGCAGGAGAGCAGAGAATGGTTGAAACATTCCAGTAAGAATCAAAGCAGCAGAGAGACTTCAATGAGTTCAGTCCCCTGTCATTGCTGCCAGTCACTTCATGTAACCCCATAGGTTTATAATTGATCAAGCTCTATTTTTCAGCTAATTAGATTTTTTTTGCCTTAATGCCTCCAAGTAGAAATTTATTATGAATCTTCACTGTAATAATGTCTAGAAGTCTTCTAATTATCACTACAAGCTTCTTTACAGTCAGGTTATCTAAGTTCTTTAACCCAAATAACACTTCTCTCCACCATGGGATTTCCTTGGTTAATGCATTTATAAAGACAAACCATAGCTCTTTTCATACATTAATGGGAACATAAACAAACCAAGTCATTTGCTCATTTGTTTTCTTGCTATTTACACATGCTATTCTTAACAAGTGGGAGTGGGAATGTGAGAGGTGGGGATCTGGGGACACAGTCTGCTTTAAACTTGAGATGAGTCACAAGGTTAAACCTCTGCTCATCACTCAGAAGAGAAGTACCTCTGGGATCCTCCCTTTCTAAACTTGTAGAGTTAAATAGTTCAGACAAAACTCTGATTTCCAATTGACTGAATTGCACTAGATGCCTTTGATATAAATATTGCCTTTGATATAAATTAACAATGAGTCAGCCAGTGTTACTGTCACTTTAAACTCATGGGAATGAGTTTTTATACATGTACTGTACTTTTTGTCATGGATTTCATTTCTCAGTTGAGCTTGTTTGATCTTCATTTAATTGCAATAATAGAGGGAAGAGAAACCTGAACTGTTTTTCCTATTCAGTGTTTAAAGCATTTGTATAATTTCAAGCACATAAGACACAATATCATATTGTTAACGGGTGCTCTTACAAGTTCTTTGAAAACCAACCTCAGTGGCAATGTTTAGACATTATTTACATAGAGACAACCTTTGATGTAACAAAATACACTGAAAGTAAGATGAAAGGAAATAAAATCAAATTATAAATACAATACAAGATAGAGGTGAGCTCACCAGAATAGGTGAACTCTGGGACAGTTATTTAGAGTAATGTGAGTTTCTACAGCAGCAGAAATTTTAAAATCAAGGCTACATGTTCCTCTGAAATGTGTGCATCATCTTAGAGAAGAAATTAACTCAGTGAAGTATTTAGGTTACACTAGGTGTTCACAGTAATCCTGTCTGTCAATATTATTTTTTTTAATTACTTGATATGTTGTAGGTTATATACATTTTGAATATCATTCAGGCTAGAGCTGCAAAAAATGAGGTAACTCTTTTGCATAGGGTTGAAGCTGGTAGCTAGCTATTCTAATAAGAAGTTAGAGTGGCATAAATAAAAGCTGATAAATATGAAAGAGCTATGCTTCCTTCTAATGACCCTTTCCCTCGTAGGATTAGTAATTTCTCTGGAATAATCAATACAGTAGGTAAGAAATTCGCTGTTATGGGTGGCTACAAGAACTGTTAACACACAGAAGACCAGCTCCCATCTGTGCTTAAAAGAGCAGTTCCTGGAATTGAAAATCCTTTTGAAACCTCTCCATAGGTGTCAAGGGTGCTGGGAGATGCTGACTGGAAGCTTTCTACTACAAAAGTTTGGACCAAAATGCCAATAAAGTGACAGGTTTGTCTTGATTACAAACACACCCCAGTGCACCTGACCTGCCCTTTCATGTTCAATGTGAACAAAGTATTGCCGTATTTTACGCAAGATTCATGCCAAGAAAACACATGGTAATTCTAAGCAGATGCTGCCCTTCAGTCACCAAAGCAGTTGTAGAAACAATTTGGAGGAAGCCTCTGGAGCCACTTAGCTCAAAAAGCTGGGCCACTGTCAGTAATTAGACCTGGCATTGTCACATCCCTCTGGAGAGGGATTCACCACAATGTCTCTATGCACCTGTTCCAGCACTGTACTGCCTCCTACGTTTTCCACAGATCCTGCCTGCCAGGGTTTTCTAATATCCAAACTAAGCTCCCACTCTGTGGGAAATGTCCTCTGTTTTAACTTAAATTAAGAGGACTTAGGTCCATCATCTTTGTAGCTGCCTTTCTTGAGAAGGATTGCCCTTTTGGCAAGGTTTGGTTTGCTCTGTACTTAGTCATATAACTTTCTCTACCCATTTATTGTCTCTCACTCATTAGTTACATTCCCTGGCAATTCTACATTCCAAAATCTATGGCCATTTTAGTACTCTTTGATGAAGAAAAGCATCACATTTACCCTTATCTTTTAACATTTCTAAGATTTAATTCTCTGTTTTGCTTGACTTATGAAGCATTTGAGAGAATGATTCAAAGTTCACTGAAATCTTGTGGGAAATTTCTCAAAAACACTGGTTTGATCACAGCTTCAGGTGATTCAGACATTCACCAATGTACCAATCATTCCAGAACTAAAAGAGACTTCACACCAGTGAAGTTCTCCATACCTACAGCGTGAGGCTTAGCAGCACAGAGTAAGGGTAATGAACTCCTCCTCCTCTATCCAACCGAGTGTGAATACAGACCTTTCCTTTTTCTCAGACAAGTATAGGATGGACTGAAGGGGACCAATATATGAGACATTTTCTTTTTAACATAATGGTGATGGACTTTTTGACAAATAGTATTAGCAAGTTCCATGTTTCTCTTCTGCAAGATACAGAGAGAGGAACATAAGACAAAATTTTTACTAAGTTTAACTTGATGTACAAGGTACACTCTTTTGAAGTATCAATGCTCTTTCAGGGCATCTGCTCTTCAAAGGAAAAAATGACAACTGGTTTGAACAGGAAACCTTAAGCCCTAAGCATAATAGATAAAGAATGTGAATGCCTTTTGATGTAACCAGAAGTCTTTGATGTACTTATAAAATCTTGCAACTCATCTGGTATTTTCAGCCAGGTAATATATGGATTAAAATAATTAGTTATAATTAACACATTTTACAATGTTTTAAAGCTGATCTTCTTTATCTTCCTTTTTCTTCCTTCACTGCTAGTTTTGGAAGCCGTATCACTGGTTTCTATAGTCAAAGGCAGATGTGCTGATACAAAAATGCCTAATGACACAAATAAAACTTCCTTAATACAAATGGAAATTAAAAACAGAGTCTGTGCTGGATAAGGGAAACCAGGCTGTTGCTATGCGTCTGGTTTTATTTATAAAATTGACATTTCCCTTGCTTAGCTGAGAAAGAGCCAAACTTTTATTTCATAACACGATTCTATAATCCTCACTAGCTCCACTGAGATCAGTGAATTCATTCTCAGTTTATCTCTTGGGGACCAGTATTTGGCCTTCATTAGAACAGGATTTCATTTGCCACCTTATAGGATTAATGTGTTGGAGACATTTAAGAAACACCTATACTGAAGTACTCGTTCTGTAGGGGTACCAGTGTTACTCACATCTTCTTATTCCTTTCCAATGACTGCTTTCTATGAAGAAAAATCATTCCTCTGGCTTTTGGGGGGTTTTGTTGAACCAGACCTCTTCACTGCACCTGTCCCACAAACTGAGAATATCTTTCCTGAAGCCCTGGGTTAATAGCTCCAAACTTGTCTGGCACTCCTATTTAATTAAAAAAAAAAAAAAAAGAAAAAGAAAAAGAAAAAAAAAAGAAAAAAAAGAAAAAAAAGAAAAAAAGAAAAAAAAAGAAAAAAAGGAAAAGAAAAAGAAAAAAAAGTGGTACTCAGAAATTTTCAAGAGAGATCTTTTGGGTCTCTGGCCACTTATGACTTTATTTTTCACAATAAAATCAGTTGTTTTCAAGTCAGCAGAGTGTAATTGCATGTGGTAAGGGAACATTCACATCTCCTCTGCTATAATGAATGTGTCCCAGGGCTATGCTATCTATCTGCCCTTTCAAACTGCCTGTTTAATTTCCCTCGCAGCAACCCTGCACCTGCTGCTCATTTCACCATGGGGACACATCATGAATTTTTCTAATAATATTCATACATCTGTCCTGCACACTTCCTTACATGAATATCTCTGTTACTTTCATTCAATCAACCTACCTTTGTTTCTGTGACCTTTTATGAATAACTAGGGACTTAGTGCTATGTGAAATTTTATCATGAGTGCCACCTGATCTTCAGACTTATCTACAAAGCCAAATAGCAGATATGATATAGCAAACAATGAAAATATCAGAAAGTCTCCTGGCCTTCAGTTCATCTATTTTATACTTTCAAAGGTTTTCCTTGTAAAATTATAGAATCATAGAATAGAATCATTAGGGTTGGAAAAGGCCTCTAAGATCAAACCCAACCTCTGACCAAATGCTAGTGTCAACTAAATCACAGCACTAAGTGCCACATGCAGTCATTTCTTGAACACTTTCAGGGATGCTGACTCCACCAAGTCTCTGGGCAGCTCCAATTATTAACCCCAGTTCAAATGAAGAAATTTTTCCTAATGTCTATCTAAACCTCCCCTGGCAAAGCTTGAGCTGTTTCTTTTTGTCCTGTCTCTAGCTGCCTGGGATAAGAGGCTGTCTTCTTTCTTGCTCTAACCTCCTTTTGGCTGGTTGTAGAGTGATAAGGTCATCCTTGAGCGTCCTTTTCTGAAGGATCCCTCAGCTGCCCCTCACAGGACTTGTGTTTCAGACCCTTCACCAGCTCCATTGTCCTTCTATGGACACTCTCCAGCACCTCAACATCTTTCTTGTCCTGAGGGGCCCAGAACTGGACACAGGACTCAAAGTACAACCTCGCCACTTCTGAGTGCAGGTAGACAATCCCTGGCCCTGGTCCTGGTGACCACACTGGTTTTGGTAATGGCCAGGATGCCATCCACCTTCTTGACCACACTTCTGGCTCATGTCCAGCTGCCTGTCAAACAGCACTCCCAGGTCCTTTCCACTGGGAAGCTTCCCCGGGCCCACAGCAAAACATGGAGTTCTTGTGACTGAAGTGCAGGACCCATCACTTTGCCTTACTGAACCTCATGCAATTGGTCTTGTCCTGGTTTTTAACCCAGGAAAGAACACACCTGCCCTTGGGCTGCAGGTTTCTCAAGGAGAATGCCCTGAGAGACAGTATTGAAGGCTTTATTGAGTCCGGGTAAATAGCATCCACTGCCTTCCCTTCATCCACTAGGTAGATCACACTGTTGTAAAAGGACACTAGGTTGATCAAGCCTTTCCTAAAGATTCTGCCTTTCCTAAACTTCTGTTGGCTGGGCTTGATCCCCTGGTTGTCCCATATGTCCCATGTGATTACACGCAGGATGAGCTGCTCCATAATCTTCCCCACACTGAGATCAGGGGCTGACAGGTCTGTAATTATGCAGATCCTCCTTCTGACTCTTCATGTGGATGGTTGTCACATTGGCCAACCTCCAGCCATCTGGGACCTCCCCAGTGAGCCAGGACTGACAACAAATCATGAAGAGGGACTTGGCAAAGTGTTCTGCCAGCTCCCTCAATACCCTCAGGTGGATCCCATCTGGCCCCAGAGATTTCTGAGTGCCTAAGTGACTCAGTAGGTCACTAACTATATCCTTCTGGATTACAGGGGGTCTAGTCTGCTCCCCATCCCTGTCTATCAGCCCTAAGGATAACCTGTCTTTCTGTTAAAGACTGAAATAAAGAAGGCAGGAAGTAATTCAGTCTTTTTCCCATCCTGGGTTACAACATTTCCCTGTGTATCCAATAGAGGGAGATTTTCCTTCACCCTCTTTTTGTTGTTGATGTGTTTATAAAAACACTTTTTATTATCTTTGCAGCAGTTCCCATACTGAGTTCTAGCTGAGCTTTCACCTTTCTAATTTTGTCTCTACATGACTTAACAACATCCTTGTATTCTTCCTCAGTTGCCTGCCCTGTCTTCCAAATGTCACAAACGCTCTTTTTTTTCTCCTGAGTTCCAATGAAAGCTCTCTGTTCATCCAGGTCAGTTCTTCCCTGCCAGCTCATCTTCTAGCACATAGGAATGACCTGCTCCTGCACATATAAGATTATGTCCATCTTTCCTGGACCCCTTTGTTTTTAATATCTGCTCCCCAAGGGAGTCTGAACCAGTGGTCCAAGTAGGTCACAGTCTACTCTCCAGAAGTCCAAGCCCCTTCCTTACTTCACCAGGAATTGAAAACTCTATGATCTCATGGTTCCTATGCCCAAGATGGGCTCTGACCACCAGGTCTCCCACCAGTGCTTCTCTGTTTGTAAACAGCAGGTCTAGCAGGACACCAGTCCTGGTAGACTTGTTTACCAGCTGGGTAAGGAAGTGATCTTCTACACACTCCAGGAATCTCCTAGACTGCCTCCTTCCTGCTGAGCTGAGTTTCTGGAAAACATCCAGCAAGTTAAAGTCTCCCACAACAGTGGTTAGCAACTGTGAAATGGAACAGTTATAAAATCTTCATCTGCCTTCTCATCCTAATTGGGACTTTCTAACAGACTCCCACCAGGATGTTATCCTTTCCCCTGATTCTTACCCATAGGCACTCAACCTCATCATCACCATCCTGGAGTTCTATACCGTCCAAACTCCCTAGCCTACAGAGCCAACCCACTGCCTCTCCTTTCTTCCCTGTCCCTTGTGGAAAGCTTATAACCATCCATTGCAGCACTCCAGACATGTGAGTCATCCCACACATTTCCATGATGCTGACTACTTCCCCCCTTTCCCACTGCACTGCTGCTCCTGTTTGTTTCCCATACTGTGTGCATTGGTGTGGATGCACTTCATCAGTTTCACCCCAACACTGACGTGCCACCTCTAGGCTCATCTCCTGGTCTTATCCCCTTTCTCCTTCAAACCTAGTCTAAAGCTCTCTCAAACAATCCTGACAACTCATGGGCTAGATTCCTTTTTCCCTATTAGATAGGAGAACCCCATCTGCCTCTGCAGACTTGGTGCCATGTAAACCAATCCTTGATTGAAAAAGCCAAAATTCCACCCATGGCACCAGCCCTTAAGCCACCTGTTGATCAGGTGGGTTCTCCTGTTCATTTCAGCATTCTTCTCTGCTACTGAAGGGTTTGAAGAAAACATTACCTGTGCTCCTGTGTCTTCAAAAAGTCATCTCAGTGCCGTGGAGTCCTTTCTAATTGTCCTAGGACTTCTCTCCTCAACCTCATCACAGTTGACCAGAAGTGGGTAATAATCAGAGAACCAAATCAGTCCAGGGAGTCTCCTAGAATTATCTCTTACCTGAGCTCCAGGGAGGCAGCAGACTTCCCTGTGCAAAGAGTCTGGTTGGCATAGGCAACCCTCAGTTCCCCTCAGAAGGGATTCACGCACAACCACCCTTCTTTCTTAAGAGAGAGTGTTGTAAAAATGGCCTGTGTTTGACTGACTTGCTCTGGGCAAACTCCACAGGTAGACCTTCCTGACCCTCGAGTTCCAGAGCTTCATAGACATTCCATAAGGGTACCTGGGAAGGGGAGGGATTCTCCTGCCACTCCAAGCAGGGACCTCTGTTTCCACTCCCCCTCCTCCCCATTGCATTTTCCATTCCCCTTCTCCTGCCCGATGACAAGAGGGTAAGGTTTCCTCTGATTCTTGCTGAGCTTCCATCCACTGCATTTCTTCCAAGAGCAGAAGGATGAGACTCCACAGTCTATTGCTCTCTCATATGTGGTTTAGATAAAAATATCAACAAAATGCTCTTTCTGCTCCTTGCTTCTGTCTTACTGTCCTGTCATCGCCTCTTTTTTTGCAGGTTAATGCAATTTGCCCAGATGTCTTCTTATCTTTCTTTTCTGCTAAGTAATTTTTCTCCTCTTTTGATGGATTTATTTTGTTAGAACTACACAGGTGATGTCACCATGGCTCTTTTCCAGTGATGTACTGGACAACGTGGAGGCTGAATTCAGCCTGGGATTAAGACCTGTGAATTGAGGTGATTATGTTTGAGCTACAGAAAAAAAATCAGTTTCTAACCTCAGTGTAAAGGTAGGTGCCTCATGGCAACTGAGACACACCAGGGCAGGCATCATAGCCATAAAGGAACAGCAGGCATGACACAGATGCCATGGGAAAACTTCTGGAGAAGCAGGCCAAAGCAGAAGGCCCTACATTAAAATAATGTTTAAGCATTTACCCACAGGAAATTGCATGCATGTTGCAAATGCTATTTCTTTTTTGATGCCCTAATCTGATATGCATCCTGCCATATGTCAGTCAGGAGGGGTCAGTCCAACATGCTTTATTCAGGCAAGAATAACTATTGGTGGATGGGCTTTTGCCTCAACAAGGCCTATTAAGTTGGATTTCTAAGCATGTCTGTGATTATTTTTTATGCACGATGCAATTTAAATACTGTTTAGAATGTCTTTTTTTAAAAACACTTAGTCACTCTTCCTAAAAAACAAAAACAACCAAACAACAATTTAAAAAAAAAGGAAAAAAAAAAGGAAAAAAAAAACAAACCACAACCTAACCAACCAAACAAACCCAAGTTAAATCTGCCAGATCTGAAGGTTTTTGTTTGCATTCTCTTACAGTAACTTTCAATTTTTGTATCCTAAGTCTAGCACATAGGTTTCTTATTCTTTTCCTTTGAATTGCTCCCAGATACATAAAGGGCCCTATTTTCACTTTTTTTGAATATGTGTCATGAGCAACACATTTTGCTCAGCAGTTTTTTTTCCATTAGGTCTTATAATCACACATTTTGTGTGGAAATTTGGCATCATTATAGGTCAGATCTCTGCTGTGTCAGAGAATCAGCACAAATCATTTGCATAAGAAGGGCAGCATCCAAGAATTGAGTGGCGCATGATGGTTCAGCTGATTCTTTTCAGACCTGGCTTGGACCCTGCTTTTATTACAGCTGGCCTCTTGCCTTTAGCTTACATTAGAAAAGGTTCTGCTGTTCCTGATTGTAGAGGGTGATCTAAAAAGAGTCTTCCAAGCTCGTGTGTATGACACTGCATTAAGAAGCTTTTTCCCAGTTTGTACCACTTCAATAGCAAATAATAGTAAATGAGAAACAGAATCTGGAACAGACTCATTCAGACTGCTCAGATCCTCCATCTGGATCTCTAGAAATAGGGTAGATCCCCCTATTTCTACCCACTCAGCAAGAACAGGATTTCATGGGTTGTTACAGGACCTCCTGCTCTGGAGTCTCTGCTTGACGTCATAGTATGTGAGGCTGAGAAGCTGCACTAATGGATAAGGTCCAAATGTTTGAGTTTGCCTCTTTTGTTTATTTTTGACCTTACAAAAATTAAATAGTCATAGTCTTTGACTTTCGATTTTTACCAGAAATTCTTCTCTCTCCTGGATTTTAAATAAATAAATAAATATGACAGAGGCTTGTTTTTAACAAAAATGTCTTCTCTTGGATTTTCTTTATGCATGGGACTCTCCTAATTTTGCAAGCTCCTCCTTGTTGTTGTTTAAATTTATGGGGGGGTCCCCGGGGAGTGCCCCCCGGAGACCCCCGGGGTCTTTTGGGTCGTGGTGTTCCCGTGCTGGCAGGCAAGGAGACTCAGATGCCGGTGGGGTGCTGATGAGGTGAGGGTTTATTCACTGAGGGAGAGGGGAAGGGGGGAGGGGGAAGGGGGGGAGAGGAGAGAGGAGCGTCCGGACGCCTCCAGGGGTAGAGGGGCAAGAGGGGCAGAGCCTTCTGCCTTAGCATTCTTATCACAGAGGTTCAAAGGGGCGCGGTAACATTCTCCAGCCAATGAGGTTACAGATACAGGATACTGCAGGGAGGGTACAGACTGGGGATAAACCATACATTTTCCAAGGGTGAGCCAGAGCAAACCATTTCCATAAAATGCAATCCCACACCTCCTCAAATCTGCAGTGCTTCATTGAAACTGCATTATGTTTCATCTTCTCCAGATATATAATGTTTTGAAATAATGAGTAATGCAGAGAATTAGAAGGAGAAGCTATTTAATGAAACTGAGAGTGTTAATGAGAAATAGACAAATACTGGCTTAAACAAAGGCATGCCAAAGAGAGTAAAGCAAGGAATCAAGAAAAGATAGTCCAGTGAAATCCACTGTCAACCTCTAAATATAATATTTTCTCTCCTTAAACAAAGATAAAAAGCTAAAAAGGAAAATGCAAGAGGCCTCCTTTAAGGAGTTTACAAAGGGAAGTCATCAAATGGCAGGAAATGTGGAGGTTCAAATGAGTTGTTATGGCCTGGTCTGCTCTGCAGATTTAGAGGAAGGTTGTTTGATTCATTCTGGGTGATGCATGGGACAAACAAAATTTCCAGGAGGTTCAATAACAAACTTTTGTTTAAAAACTTAAGAACATTAAGGTAGAACAAGATACTTAGCAAATTTTAAAACAGTATCTAGACAAAGTAAGGCACTTCACGAAATTTAATTTAGCAAACCTAAATTTAGCCAACTTTAACTTATCCACACACAACAATGCACTTACTAAAGCATTGACTAGAGTTTTTTAGTTTGCCTTACAACATTGCCTTACAACAACATATTGCCTTATATTTTGAGAAGATAGGAGAAGTAAGAGAAAAAGAAGGAAAAAGAAAGGATAAGAGTAGAAACATCACCACCCATGGATCCAGCAACAACACTTGATTGCTGCAATTTAGATGTCTGTTGGTCAAAGTGTTGTTTACTCTCTCGATCCATCGGAGGAGGGGGGGAATGCCTCAAAACACCAGGTTCAGATTAATATACTCTTAGGTTTATGTGGGAACACCCAAGTACCTCCCCTGGAGAGTGCAACACTGTGTGTGGATCATACTCAGTGCTCTGGTGGAAGGCCCCAGAAATGAGTCTGAGGGTGCTTTGGGAGTCTGATGTTTTGTGAGACATGGTAAACACATGACATGACATGACATGAGACATGACATCTGCCTCTCACACCAAAGTAGCTGGGCAAGTTATGCCCATAAGCAGTGATGAACACCTCCAGTCCAATGTGTGAATGTCCCAATATCTCTGCTGAGGGAAGAGGCAGTTTTATACCTGAGCCACTAGTGTAAACGGACATTGCCATGATAAAAAGCACTATCACATCTCACAGGATCTGATTCTTATCAGCCTCTTCCTTTATCTGGTTTCAAACCCAACTTGTAGCTGAAGATTCATTCGTATCCTCTGATGCTCATGCCCTCTGCCTGGACTCTTACCCTGAACACCATGTGCGAAGCACTCTGCTGCTTTTGCAAATGGCTTTGTTTGAGCCATTAACCATTAACATTTCAGTCTCTCACTGGAGTAAAGGCTTCCCGTGTCACTGAGTCTGATCCTCTCCTATTTAAGCCAGTTATTCTGGTAAACTGAGCCAGCACCCTCAAAGCAGCTGAGCTTTTTGTCCTTTCACTCCTAAAGGGAGTCCACTGCAACACTGCTGTTTTCCTGGCCCAACCTGTCCAGATTAATACAAACCAATTAATTCTTTTTACAGCATTATTCATAGACTTCAATATCCTCTTATATTAATCTCATAATAAAAAAATCTTTTCTTTAAAAATGAGTAGTTCTAAATTTCTCCTTTATTAATACATTTTGATGACCATTAAATTTAAGTAGTGAGCTTTATCTTACATGTAATACCTGTACCAAAGACTAAGATTATTGCAATGTTATAATGAGATTTAGAAAACTAAGTAGATTTAGAAGATTAAGTAAATTTAAGATTATGTATGATGCAAGTTTGGATAGTCTGTAAATTTTCCAGTGCCTTATTAGCTTCAATTAGCTAATATTAGCTTCAATTTCACCTCTGGCCTTGGGATTTCACTTTTCCAGCTTGTGCTGTGCTGTGCTGTCTGCCTATTCACTAAAATGGGGATAGCTGCATGTCACAGAGTCTCACCTGAGGGTAAAGGGATTCAGGTCCTGTGATACAAATAGTCATACTTTAAATAAACTAGCAACAGGTGTTTATCACAAAAGCATTGTGCTCTGAATTCTTAGGTGGAACGGGCATATGTTTCATATACAGTACATGAAGTGTGTGTCATATTTCATATAGCAGCACTGAAGGCTGCAGTACATTACAGCTTCTTTTATACAATCAGTTACTCTATGATCTCACAAAATTTCAGTCTGTGAAACATTTGCAGAGTGCAGTGTTTGCAAAAGTACTTTTACCCCAGGAACTGTAGTAAATACTCCCCAGTAAAGACCATGTAGCATCCTATTTGCATCATGTCACATAAACATATTAATATACAGAAAAAAACAGTAGTGAGAAACTATCATTAATTTAATACTGATTGTGAAAGTCTGACTAGTTAAATATCTCTGAATATTTATATAATTCATAATTAGGATTGGTTACTTTCTCACTCTTCAAAAATACATTTACCCAAAATGAAAAGGAGAAAACTTTAAATTTCCTATAACTAAGGGCAAGTAAACGAATTGAATTACCAAAATTATTCATATAAAATTTTAAATAAAAACAAGGTAATTCAGGACCAATTTTTTTTGTGTTCATAGCAAATAAAACTTGACTTAGCCAGTAGTTTCACAGAATGTACCAGTTTGTGTGGACATTGAGGTGTAAATCAAGTTACCTAGCTTTTGGAGTTTACACCTTTCATAGTCAAGGGAGAGAAACATCTTTTGGGCATGACTCTCAGCATTTTAGATCCCAGCTTTAGAGTGGAAAGAGTCCTGCCTAGTCCTGACCATGGATTATAATGTCAAGTTAGACACCCAGCTCAGAGGTGTTACCAACCCTTACAGCAGCACTCAGCTGCTGAATGTAGACATGCAATCGTTTTAGGTGCTGGTGGGTCCTGCCACAAGGATGCTGAAAAGAAGAAAGAAGTGGCCTGTGTCATGTCTGCTGCTTCTGTGCACACATCTAGGATAAACTATGTCATCTGATGTAGAACTGTGCATCTATGCATTGAAACCGCCTTCAAAAGTCCCTGACATTGCCATCCAAGTGGCATATAACTATACAAACAAAAAGCATGGGAGAAAGTTTGGGGGAAAGAGAAGAAAGAAAACTAAACTGAACTTCAAAAGTACCATATGCACTAAACATCTGCAAAAGGATTTCCTGTATATTTAAAAACCACAGTGATTTAACGTGTCCTACATCTGGATGTCCAAATCTATATTCTGATTAACTTGGAACTACAGTTTGAGTGCTTTAAATGAAAAAGCAGGTGTTTCTCAAAAAAATGGGAATGTTCTTCAAACCTAGTTGTAAACTCTGACCACTCACAGAAAGAATAAAAGATTCTTAATATTTTATAAAAACAAAAAAGGAAAGCAAGAAAATTTTAAACTGAAACACATGGCAATATTAGGCTTTGCCTAAATCAGTAATTATTACAAAAAGCAAATTGTTACAAATGCATTTTCCTACAATGGATATGAAGGTTCATGTCTTAACAAAAGGGTGCAATGCAGCTACATTTGAAATTGTCTTTGTATGCAAAAAATGTCAGTCTTCATATACATTTGTTTATCATGAATATGATTTTTAAAGAGCTTGATTTTCACAAGAGGACAGAGGCTTTTCATGGGCTGTATAATAAAACACTAGCACATGCACTTTGTGATAAAGGGCCAAGCCTACTTTCATATCTCTTTCTCATTAGAGAGTGGTGGAGGGTGAAACAAAGAATTAAAGGATTTTTCTTATCAAGACCTTTCAATTGTTGCTTCTCCATTTGGCCACACGGGCAAAGAACGTTAAAAACATTGATCTTCTGGGGTAATGAAATCTACCTCAGTGGGTTTGCACAGTTTACCTTCAGGCACTTGAACGATCTTCAGAAGTCTCTTAAGGCTCTCCAGTGATTAAACAAGAATGAATACTTCAGCATACTCAACCATGCATAAGGTAGACATCTAAAACCATCTTCTCAAAAGTGGCCTGAACCATTATACACCTTCTTGCCATCTTGACCTACCCTGGGTTCATGATTACAAATTATCTTTCCTTTATTGATTTATTCAGTGTCTTTCTGGTCATATTTGACACCAGTTTCTACAATATCCTGTGGCAATAGATTTCACATTTCTTATTAAGTACCTTGTGAAGTAAATGAAGTAAATAACTGGTTTTCCCTTAAGATTTTTGATCTTAGCAAAATGAAGGTATGATAAAACTGGACTACAGACCTCCTCACATAATATTAACTCTGTGCATTGCAGTGGTTCTTGTACCCTTGAGGACAGGTATTCTGTTTGAGAAGATATCCATATGAACTGTCTTCAAAACTTAAAAACTAAATTATATGATTTTTCTTTTGCTTCTTCAGAACTCTTAAGATGAACAGGTCAGTGAATTTTTTCTAAAATCTCCAAGAATTCTAAAAAATTAGAACTTCACAAGGTTGAAGTAATCTATTTTTCACTATGTACAGCCAAGTTGCATGAAACATAAGACCGCTGAGTTGCAGACAGTCTTCTTTATTACAAGGGTATACAGTGCCTGCCACAAGGGAGACATAACTCCTGCCTCTTCCTCTGAGGCTTTTTTATTCTCCCTGAGCAAATATGTTCTTGTCAGCACTGCATCTATGGTTTGGCTGGGTTTAATAGGATGGCTTCCGTATTCTTTCAATGGCTGGCCACTTGCGTTGGAATTAGCATTTGTCTAGTCATCGGAGACATAGTGTCAACATCTGGAAAACATCAATACATTGGGGACATTGAGTTTGTACTTCTTCTTGTGCTTGTAACTTTGCCTATATTCCTTAATGCCTATTTTTGTTACACTTTTAACATTAATTTATTGAATATACTGATAGTTTGATAATTTTTCTACTTTATCATTTTAGATATTCATATGTACAATGTTATTTCAAAGAACATGCTTTCCTAGAATTCATTGCACCTACTGTTTCAATTATGGCAATGTACTGATTCTCAAAATAGACAGTTATAAACATTGTGGGCACAGGAAGTTTTTCGTGGCTGATGACAACAATCGGGAAAATTGCAATGCTTCACTCAAAAAACATATTCAAACCAAAGATGCCTATTTGACAGAGGGTGTTTCATGGATTGAATGTCTCTGGTGGATCTCATGACCTTTTTCTACAAAAGTCCTAGGTGGGATTTTACATCATTTAGTATTTTATGCCATGTGAATCATTCCTTCTTCCATTCTTACTGTTCTGTTGTCCACACCATTGGTTTTTAGGTGTTTACATGTTAATTTAATATTTTTTAATGGGTAGCTTTTTTTAATGGAGACATGTTTCTTAACTCTTTCTTAGGAGAACTAAAATGTTAGTTACCTTCAACATAACTGATCATTCATGTTTAGAACATTGTAAAATCTTTTGGCAAACTTTATTTTTGTGTAGTATATCATATTGAATGAGTCACTTACCATCTCTAGGATTTAGTTGCCTCACCTAACAAACTAGGAACTATAATCTCTACCAATCCCATAGAGATATGGTCACTTAGGCAACATGCTATACAGCTCTATAAATATATAAAATATATTTTATTGTCTGTGTGATCAACAGACATTGCTAAAAAAGACCCATTGTTTCAAAGCAGATCACTTTGAAGATCATATCTTTTCAAAATGAGAGTTCATTGACATTAAAATCTATTTCTCTGTCTCTGAATAGTGCTGCATATGGCACTGAATTGTTCATAAAGGGTTAAATTGTCTTAAACTATAGGGAACTTTGGTTTCAAAAGTAAAAAAGTCAATTTCCCTAATGGCTTGACATAGAAAACTGAAGGAGACTGTAAAAATCTTTCTGCATTCCTCCTTTTCAACTTGCTTTTAAACCTCATGTTTTCTTCAGCCTTCAGCAACATGCACCTAAATCTTTCATAAAAGGTTCTGCACACTCAGAGTAAATCCTGTCAAAAATCCTTTTTCTTAAGAAAGCAATGTCTTCTTTAAAATCAAAAGGCTGAACAATGAAAGAAAGAATACAAGAGAACATAAAGTTTTTTTCACTGTATTTTCTTTCTTTGTTCTAGCTCTGGGCCTCAAACAAGAGTTTAAATTGTTTGTAACTGCCTATGATTCCATAACACTTGTTTTTAATCAAGATAAATCCTTCTTTGATTAAGAGTTTTGAATACAATGTGAGTGCAGGCATGAAGCACTCCCACAGTTCCTCGGGAAGCTGTCCCACCATGCTGGCTGGCTGAAGGTGTCTCTGTCATGATCACATACAGCAGTCACATGAAATTGGCCATCACCTGCTGGGCAGAAATCTCTCTACATCTCCCTCCATCCAAAGAAACAAATAAAATCAAGCATAGGGATGTGCTGCTTGCAAAAACAAAAACAAACACAAACAAACAAACAAACAAACAAACAAAAAACCAAAAAAAAAACCACCAAGACTTCCACAAAGCTCTACCCAGATAATAAACTCAGAATATTTACAAGCACTCTTTCCTTTTCTAATGCAATTACCTACCTGACAAAGAGTGATCCTCAGGATCACTGACTTCTCACTGACTATACAAGAGGCAGATGGCCAGAACTTAAGGCAGATTTTAGGGTGTCTTGGGAAAGGAGGAAGACAAAATACCTCTCCTTAATATTTCATGAAGAAAATGTTTTCCCTGCTGAATGATAAGAGGTGACAAAATCAGAGAAAGAATAAATTCCTTAAAGAAACTAAATTCTAAAGAAACAAAAAGAAAGAAAGGATTCAATAATATGAAAAAGAAGCTTTTGGAGCCTGATTCTACATCAGGGCTTCCATAAAAACAATATCTTGTACCAAGGGAATAGATGCCAAACTCAAGTGAAGAGGTAACATAAGGTCTCAGCTCAGAGTGGACGTCTGGTTATCCTTTTACAAATGGGTCACCAGAGAAATGGTAATACTGAGTGTGTTCCTCTTGTCTGCTGAAGACATCTGTACAGATAACGAATGTCAAATGTCTCATTTGAGATTTGAGCTAAAAAATTTAAATTCAGTTTGGAGCTGATACTGCAATACAAGTAACTGCATTGCCATCAAAATCATGAGCACCATAAGGCAGAAGTTCAGTGAGATGTGAGCTACGTGCTGTGGTTTGACAGTGGAACAATGCCAGGCCTACAAGAGTTGCTTGCTCACCTCCCCCTGCCACAGCTGGGCAGAGAAGAGGGAAAGAAGAAAAAAAATTAACAAAGGCTTCATCAGTGAGATAAGGACTGGGAGAAATATTTCAAGGGCAAAGCAGCCTCAGCTTTAGTTGCAAAGTGAGTTTATTTCTAACAGAATCAGGGAAGGATAATGAAAAACAAAATAAGCCCTTAAAACACCTTTTTTTTTGTCCCCCAGCGCCTCTCCCCTTCCCACCAACAGCGCAAGGAGACAGGGTGTGGGAGTTTTGGTCAGTTTGTCACCACAATTTTTTTCTGCTGCAGGAAAGGAGTCCTTGCCCTGTCAGACTGTGGGGTCCCTCCCACGGGACACAGCTGTCCATGAACTGCCCCAGCACAGGTCCACTGTCACCAGAGCAGCCCTACCCTACCTGCTGCAGCGTGGGTTCTCTTCCCACAGGGTGCAGTCCTCCAAGGACAGGCTGCTCCAGCCTGGAAGCAGGGCCCTCTCTCTCCACCAGGTCTCCCACTGGATCACAGCCTCCTCCAGGCACCCACCTGCTCTGGCATGGGCACCTCCCCATGGGCTGGGGGTGGATCTCTGCATCCCCCGTGGATCCCCATGGGCTGTGGGTGGATCTCTGCATCCCCCCGGATCCCCATGGGCTGTGGGTGGATCTCTGCATCCCCCGTGGATCCCCATGGGCTGTGGGTGGATCTCTGCATCCCCCGTGGATCCCCATGGGCTGCAGGGGCACAGCTGCCTCACCATGGCCTCACCACGGCCTCACCACGGCCTCACCACGGCTTCAGAGGAGTCTTGGTCTTGGTGCCTGGAGCCCCTCCTGCCCTCCTTCTCCACTGACCTTGGTATCCCCACATTGTTTCGCTCACATGTTCTCACCTCTTCCTTTTCTTCACTAGAAGCCAAAACCTTTTGACTTTGTTTCTATTTTCTTCTTAAATATGTCATCACAGAGGCATTCCCAGCCTCTGTCATTGGCCCAGTTTTGGCCAGCAGCATGCCCATCTTCAGAGCCATCAGGGATGGGCACTGCTGGATGTGGTGGAAGCTTCCAGCAGCTTCTCACAGGAGCCACCTTTGTGGCTCCCAAGAGCCAATACACTATGATCTAACTTGGTGCAATGAAAAGTGCAAAAAAAAAGAAAAAAACAAACACAAACTAAACAAAACTCCCAAGCAATCTACTTTTAATATTTTACAGTGATTTTTACCTAAGACACTGAAAGGCAGTAAGACTACATAACATTACAGATCCACACAGACTACTTTTATGCATTCCCTCCAGTCTGAATCCCACTCTGAAAGATCAGAGTGAATTATCCCAAGTTTCAGGAACATCAAATCTCCAGGACATTGGTGATTTCAAGAGGAGAGTAAGAGTTATTCACAAACAATCAACACCAATATTCTGGTTTTCCTTTATTACCAGTTACTAGCAGCATGCATGGTTAGCATGCTCTCCCTTCCCTTGTGACTGCATCCACCCACATACTGGTTCTGAACCAAGCAGCCAATTTGATGTTAAGACTTTAAACCATTCTGTGCTTTCTTTTCCTGTATTCTAAGGTGTCCAACTTTGGTTCTTATTACCCCTGCAATCTCCTACAGTGGCAGCGCAACAGATGCTGGCAGAATCTCAGCTGTCTTGCCCTGGCTCTGAAAGGCACTCATGGGGTGAGCATGGGACTCTGCTTCTCTCTCTTTGTCAAAGCAAGTCTCTAGGAGCTACAGTGCTAAAATTTTTGGTGCTGTCAAGAGGAGCTTGTCACAAGCACCCCACAGCTCGCACAGCTCTTTGAGCATGCCTTGTCAAAAATACATGTCTCTTGCCCAATGTCAGCTGTGCCGTGAGTCCTGTAGGTTAAAAGACAGGTTGGAGAGTTTTTCTGAAGAAATATAACTAGGCATGAAATGTCTCACCGACTTTTCTGGCTCAGGTCTAGCTTTAAAGAGACAAGTACATTTGATATGCTCTCTGCTCTTAGCATCCTGCTTTCTCTTTTGACTCTTCACAGCAGTGCTTCTTATTTGCACCTGAGTGATGGTTTTACTGAATGGTAAAAAAGGGACTTAGGAGGAATCTGCTGCTGCCATGTGACTTGGCAGCCACTCTCAGTGCCTTGTCCCACTCACAGTACAACAAGCTCTCCATATCCATGCTCAGCCTAATGACAGCAGTCACCAGTGCTGTTTGCAGACTTTCCTTCACAAAATAGCTTTGCTCAGCCTCCAACAGCAGAGAATTCTCGCTTCGAGGCCGTGTCAATACCTCAGTCTTGTGATGGCTGGAGAAAGGTCTGATACAAAGCCAAGATCAACTATACAGCAGAGGCTTCTCTTTCCCATCCCCACGGATAGAGTATCAGTTCCTTTCTTTCAGTTTTTTTAATTTTGAAAGGGAGAGTATATGGGTGATAGGGGGATTGTACCACATTGTCTGAAGGAAGCAAATTCAGTACTCCAGATTTGGAAGAAACAAGGCAGAAGAAGATTGCATAAAATATACAGCAAACTGCCTTTAGTGACCCTTTGCCTACTATCCCTTCCATGCTTTATCCCTCCAGACCACAGTTCCGTTGTCTCCAGGTACAGGAAACAAACTATTCTTAGTGCAGTGCAGTATTGCCTGGGTCCTCCGTGTTTATCTATAGCTGTCCTGTTATCTTTCCTGACTGCAGAAACACAAGTCTGCTTGTTTACTGCCTGCTCCTAAGGAATTTCCCATGTTCAGGAGTGACTTCTACCATCCCGTCCTTTCTGTAATCAAGGTTGAGTTTGGTTGCTCCAGCTCCCTCCATGGACCATTAACATATGCAGTGTTTTTAATGTGACACTCCACAGAACCTTCCTAAGTATTCAGTCTGGAATACCGAAGAATACTTTTTCTCTGCTTGTGGAACTGCCTGTGTAATGGTTGTAAGGGAGTTTGCAGGGTCACAGAATCCATCAGAGTTCTTGGGTATTTTTCTTTATAGTTTGCAGAAATAATATAAAACCTGCTACAATATTTTTAGAAGTTCCTTTTTAAGTCAATTGCAGAAAGTACTGGTGTCTAAAAATGCTCCAGCTTATTTAAAAATTGAAAACAAACCCATAGCTGCATTTTTGCCTCCTCCCTCACACATTTTAGGCTGCTTATGCATAAAATACAAAGGTAACCCAAACCACAGAGTATTTAAATATTAATGTCAGCCCCTGCAGGTAAGATGCCAAATCTCAAAAACTTTGTTCACTGAATTAAAATTTAAAAAACCACTACCACCACCACCACAACAAAAAACCACACATAAAAAAACAACAACCATCCAAACAACAAAAACCCCACTCTCCAGTTATAGGTCATGTACAATTACTTAGAATGTAATAGGTTGTTGGAGAAGGAATCTCACTTAATGGAGCCCCACAGCACAAATGTGTGAGTCTTTCTGATAACCTTGAAGTGTTTGATAAAAAACATAAAATACTTTTGCTCTAAGGTACTTCTCCAGCTCTCCACTAGTTTGCCAAGGAGTCAGTCCCCTGCATGAAAGCTCTGAAAATTATGCTATGACTGTCACCCTTTCAAAGGTCCCCTGCAGCCTACCTGATTGGGAAAGCTGCATGGCACTGAGGCCTCTATCCCCCTTCCATGTATTGTTCCCTAATGCTCTCTGAAATAGCTTTCCTGACCAGCTAAAGGATTAGAGCTGAAGAAAACCAGAGATCACCAGCTTTGTCCCTGATGCTAACCAGAGGAATTCTCCAATCACTGGCACTTATCATCAGCCAAGAAACATGAACTTCCAACATCCACAGAGTGCTGGGGTTTTAGATAATAAAGGCTCAGAATTAGACAGGAGTAAAGTGTGAGGCGTTTTCTATTAGTTTCAGTGGAGTTAACCCACCTCACTCCAACAGTTAATGAACTTAAATCTTTCAGACACTTCTTTAAAAATTACCTCTTTTGTCTGGTGGTGTACCCTATGAGGAGGAATACTGAGCCTTTGAAGACACAACAGAGCAAGTAAAGCTGGGCTGTGTGTGCATGGGGTCTGTAGGCCATTCCCTAACATTTCCAAATGGTTGCAAAACACAGCTATGTGTTGACAGAGCTTCCCTTTTCTTGCAAAAATAAATCCTTTCAAATTATTTTTTCTAAAGAAAGTTTCAGAGTGATATCTATGAGAATCTGAACATTTTCACTCTATTTTTTCTTCTTTATCAGATTTAATTTTCACGAGCTTTCATTTTCTTACTTCTCAAGAGATAAGAAATCCCTCGCTGTTATGTGCTTTGAAGAAAAACAACCTTGACCAAATAAGAAGTAGAAGGACATAGTGTGTTCAAATGCAGTTCTCCAGAGACACCATTGCTACCTCAGGACTTTTACAAAGATTCTTCAGTACCAGATATACCATTTTTAATATAAACTTTCAACAGACATAAACAATCAATATCCTGCTTTTAAAAATACACAGCTTAAAAATGTTGTTGACTTTTTTCTTGTTGACTAAGGAGAATTCCACCTCCTATTGTAGCATTTTCTCTGTGTGTCACTGTGTTACAAATTGTTCTTTCAGATTGTCACAATTACACGGCTGTGGCAGAGCTGCATAATTCCTGTATGGTCCTTTGAGAGTAATAGGTCTGGATTGCTCTGGGCAGTTGTTCACCCTGAGGAAGTGAGTGCTAGGTGGAATGAAGCAGAAGTGTCTATTTCTGGTGGCTCCTGTGGGAAAATAAGTGAGTGCAAAGTTGACAAGACACCTGAGTGTCTGTGATTTGCCAAGAGACTCTGCTGCAGTCAGGTAGCTTCTCCACCAGTCAGTCTTACCTCTTCTCACAGAATTGTCATCTCATTAATTTTAATAGGGTTGCTTGCTTGGCTAGGGGGGTCAACACTGATTAAAATCGTTTCAGGCTGTTGCTGATAAACTGGAGCCCAGCTCTAATCCTAATGAGAGGTCAAGAAAGGTCGTAAATCAGATCCTACAGTTTTGGACAATTGGGCCAACAGTTGTCAGAAAAAGAGGGACTGCTACTGATAAGCTCTTACAAGTGACCCAATAAACAAGTTAAAAGGAGGCAGCAGAAGTACCAAACCCTACATGTAAAGATCACAGTCAGAAATATTAGTTATGAGGCCTGAAGTACCAGTACTGACCTTTATATTATAAGGCATTATTCCAACAAGACTTTGCTTTCCCTCTTTTTATGATACAAGCATAGCACTGGATAATAACACCTCAGGTAAACATTCCAGGCTCACTTGGCAGTCAGTAGAAAGAAGGATGTTCATCTAAGTGCAATTCATCATTTTGTGAAATCTCAAATATGCCAGATGAATCACACCCTAGATGATTTCTCTGTTGACTGTAAATGAACCTTAAGACAATTCAATATTCTCAGGTGCAAATATCTTCAGTTACTATCCAGGGTCAGGAGAGAGGAATCTCACTCAAAGGTACAGTACTTGTGAAGATGCTCTGGTTTTATTAATGGAAAGGCACAGACTCAAGAAATATGTTCTTATACTAAAGACATTAACTTCTAGCCAAGATTGATGGTCTGTATAAACACTGCATGAGGGAACATGTAGTTGCAGGTCCTAATGTTGTTCCCCTGCCACAGGCCTCTGGGAAATAGACCAAGCAGCTGGAGAAAAAACTGTACTTTTGAACACCAAATTTTTGTACAAGTTTCATTAAAAAGAGCCAGCTGAATCTGGAGAGACTTTCATTGACAAGTCTACAAGGTTGGTTTTGGCCAACATGTTTGACTGCCAGAAAGCAAAGAAGGCACATGAAAAATAGAGGGTAAAGATACCTTTTGTAGATATTACTCCCCAAACAGCTCTTTTCAGAGTGCTGAGTCATCAGACTGAATCTTAGCAAGTTGCTTTACATGGTATTTAATATATCAAAATCCAAATAAGATTTTCTCTGAAAGAGATATTGTTAATTACTAGCGGAATCACAAAAGCAGTATAAAAGTAAACTATGCATGACTTCCTTATTATTTTTTAAAGATTAGGAGATACAGACATGATAGATGGACCTCCAAAGGCACAAATACTCTGTTTCTTGGATGTTTTTCATTCCACTAATCTTTTCTTCTTTAAGTAGAGAGTCTTGTTATATATCTTCATGAGAAAAACATCACTATAAGATTTCACGACATCAATTGTCTCTAAATTTCATGTGAGTGTTTTTTAGGTATAGCTACCTCTGAAACGAGTCTACCCCCAGCTGCTGAAATTAACAGACCTGAGCAAGATAATTTTGAGGTTTAAAGGATTACATTTTAAGGCTTCTTACTGAATGTGAGGATTTCCTTACTCAAACAGCTTGGCCTCTTCTGGTGGCTGAATAGGTTGCCAAACCTGTATGGTCTCTGCTGAGATATTTGCATAGTGAGTGTGCTCAGTCCCCCCTTGCTCAGGCTGGTGCAGGTGGTGTTGTGTGTGTGTGTGTATTTATCTCACAGGGTTGTGAAGACAAATGCAAAGGTGACTATTGGCAACTCAAAACGCTTTAGATGTGCACATGCTTTTATAACTAGAGTAAAGCTGGAAGCCAAGAGATACAAGACCAGAGTGGTATCAGACATCTGACTGCTGGCCTGTGTTTGCAGAAAATGGACACGAGGCCAAATCACAAAATGAGCCAGGAGAAAACTGGGCAGAGGAGCTGTATGATATTTTGTGATAGAGCTCACACTGCTAGTGCTGGCTAGAAACTGAAGAGTCCTTTCACAGAAATTTTTGGGTTTTTTCTAAACTTCCGGCAAAATAAATAATCCCAGCCTATTTAGTCATAGCATTACCAAATGTGCAAAGAGGATGCCTGGTCTGAACAATGCAACTTTTGATTGCAGATCAGATGGAACTCCAATTTAAACTACTGAGAAACCATATCTTGTATTAGTTTTCAAATACTCATCAGATATGAAGGCTTTCAGGTGGAAGATGCTGACTTTAATTTACTGTATTTTCAAATGTTTTTTTGGATTTTTCAAGGGAATATTTCCAAATAGTTCCACATCCAGATTTTTTTCTCAGCTCCAGAGGCACCTGGAAGAAACTGCTGAAAATTTTCTATGAGGGGTGCAGCTGGGCTTTTAAGGATAACACATTTCACTCTACTTCAACTGAATAAAAAATTCAGTGTCTGACCTTGTTAATTATGTTTAATCTATATTCTTTTGATGCACTGTCCAAGTCTGTCTTCCTCTCCCCCAGCTGCTCTACCTGTACTAAATTCTTATTTTTTGAAGTGACAAACTGTCCCTGGAAGTCTCTCTCAAGTTAGGTGAGATGACTTAAAATCTGAAATGCCATGAATGAATCATTTTCAAACTCAGAATAGTACCTTTAATCTAATTAAGTCAAGCAATAATTTATCTAGCCTTGACTTGACTCTCTTTGTTTCAGTCA
Source organism: Prinia subflava (assembly GCF_021018805.1). Taxonomy (NCBI): domain Eukaryota; kingdom Metazoa; phylum Chordata; class Aves; order Passeriformes; family Cisticolidae; genus Prinia; species Prinia subflava. Next base: position 87,854,870 of record NC_086249.1, on the reverse strand, counting down.
CAATAGTCTCTGTGTTTCCATAGACACCATGTGCAAAAGAGATGTTTTGGCCAAGAAAAAAATTTCATACATAAACTGATAAAATTCCAAAACAGAAATGCTTTATTTTGATATCAAGAACAGGAGCAAGTGATCAAAGACAGAAGAGAACGGGAAATGGGAAAGCTATGTTGCAAAAATATACTAAGAACAGTGTACGAGGCTTACATTCCTTGAGGTTGTGTCTGTTCATCTGGGGACAGTGATATTTAACACAGTGATTTACAAGGCAGCTGCATAAATGAGTTCCTACAGCCCTGGTCCAAGCTGTGGCCATGCTGAGAGTACCAAGGAGCAGGATGGGGTATACTTGAATGGGGACAATCTCCTGTGTACAGGTTCTCATATTTTGATAGAGCATGTAATTTTCCTTCCTCTAGTTGCTCATCCATATTTTTGCCCATTGCTAGAGCAGAAATATTTCAGAAATAAGTCCCCTTTCCCTAACATTTGATTCCAGTAGCCCAAAGTGACATTGGCAGCTTAGTATAAACCTCAACACCGGACTTTTCCAGTTTGTCTTCCACATCCTTTCTTTTGACAGGTTTATTAATTTCTAGTTATCATACAAACACACAGCCAAAGTCAACACAGCTGGTAAGGTCTTATCATTGCCCTATTCTAGAAACCTTTTCAGCATGCCCAGGTTCCTGCTTTAGACTTCTTTCCCTGCCCTGCCAAAGGCAACTCCAGGGCACAGTGAACAGACACAAGGTCTTGCTTCAAAGTTGTTCCCTTGATCCGCTCTGAGCCTGTCTGAGATTGTTCATGGTCCTGATACTGAGTCTCCTGCTGCAGTTTTTGGCTGCTGTTCAGCAGACAGCATTTATTCCAAGTTTTTTCTTTTTCCTTTTTTTTTTCCTTCACATCAGAATTTGTACTTGAAACAAATATCTTCTAGTACTTCATAGGACATAGGAAATCTTCATAAGAGGTTTAGCAGTTTCTAGTCTGTGCTGGGTTTTTTTGGTTTGGGTTGTTTCGGGTTTTTTTATTTTTCCTCTTTTAATATGATACTGAAAAAGACCATCCTAAATGTCCCTGCATGGATTTGTGAAACTTTTACGGCACTGAAAACCCTTTACAGTTTCCAGCACTATTGCCATATCTTTGATCTGGACCTGGGACTGCTCCAATAAACACATTCCCTGTGCATGATGCACTGTATTTCTTTTTCACCTGGCCTCTTCCATTTAAATTCTTTCTTACATAGCTCTTAACTCTATAATATTATTAAGTGTTATGCTCTAACCAGTCCATATTGATTTTTTTCTGTTTCTCAGTACAGTCATACCATAACGAATACTATAGAAAGGTTTATTGGGAAGATATGAAAAAAACCTGCTTTGAGATAAGAAGAAAAAGTAGCCTAAATCTCTTGGGACTTTATTTAGAACCATGTAAAGTACATGTATTTTTTTGATGATGAATGTTACATTTTAAAGTGCATTGCTCTTGCAAGAAGTCTCGGTGTAGGACAGCAATGGTTCAGTAACAAGCGTGATAACACAAATAAGGCTCCACACCCAATAGTTCAGAGCAGGCACAGCAGCAGAACTGCATTCTCTATGTCAGAATAAATATTCCACACTCAGAGCACATATCCAATGTATGCTGACCTCTGAGTTACACCAACCATTTCTCTTCTCCATTGGGATTCCAGGTTTTAAACTGAGATAGCAATCACAAATTAAGCTTATCAAGCAGTATGTCAGGAACAAACTAACTAACTAACTAACTAACAAACAAACCAAAAAACCTGTAGAAGAATAGGTAGACTCTTGAAAAGAAAAATTGTGTAAACTATTCAAGAGCACAGCAACCACTGACTTCTTCTTGACATGATCTGTATTCATGGTAAAGTAAGACATTTGAAAAAAAATGTAAGCACCTTATACCAGGAAGGTTTTTTCCAGTAAAATGGTTTGTGTACTCTTAAATGAGGTAGGCATATTTGAAAATTCCAGTTACCTTCTAAATCCTTTCATCCTTTTGCAGACATCAATGCATTTTTTTTCCACAGTACACTGTGGAAAATTCAATAAACAGGATGCTCAGATTTATCTGGATGGATGCAGATGTTTGCATCTGAGTTGGTCATCTTGCTTTCTTACCTAGGAAGGACTTAACAGGTGAAATGCATCTAGAAATAGGTAATTCCTTTCAAAAGGTATGTTTCTGTACATGCTATGAGACCCAAATGCCATGAGTGCCTCTTTCTTTCCTCTGACTGTGAAAAGAGGAATATGTGAGCAACACAGGTACTGCCGATGTCCTTATGGCAGACATTTCAAACCAAGTAGGATGAATTCCAATTCCAGAATCACTTCCAGACAACATACCCCGTATCATACCTTAGAGCCATCATCAGTCTTCATTTGATGGTAAAACAAAGACAGGAGTCTTTCACATTTTTTATCTTTTTAAAGCAATGGTGGTAATGGCAGAGAGCCAAAAAATAACCCAGCCAAGAAATTTCACTCTCTCATGCATCTTCCTACCTACTGTGTCACAGGGCCAAGGTCAAGAAAAAAAATCAATAGATTATAGCTACCGACCACAAAACCCTCTGTCTTTGAAGCTGTTGCCTTTGTTTTTCTGCTTTCTGACAGAAACTACACATTTTCTCAGAAAGCGCAAACATAACAGGTGATCGTTTTATTCAGGGGTTTTTTTGGGATTTTATAGTAGAGTTATATTAATACCAAATAATCCTACTAGATAAGGAGCTTTTTTGCCTTCTGGGATATTGCTACTATTCCCCATTGGTTAAAATATGTTCAGCTGCACTCATTGTCATGTTTGCGTCATTTGTTAGTACTCCCAAATGTGCTGCCTTTTAAGCTTTTTCCCTTTTTTACCACATTTGGCTGCAGTCTCCATTTTAGCCTCAGTGCATTAGTGAAGTTGTCCTGTGCAACACGGGGAATTTCTATCTGGTTTGGGGATGTCTCCTGGGTAAAATATATGATGATTTGTCATTCAGAGTGTGCTACAAATTGGAAGCCTTATTACACCTGACAGCTGTAAGGAGGTGTCTTGGTTTGGAAAGACAGGTATCTGTCAGGGAAAACTGGAATTTCCTTTGGAAAGGAGAATAGAAAAACCCCCTCCCTCCATATTATTACAATTTTGCAATTAGGAGCTTTCAGGCAAAAATATGGGAATAGGAATAACAGTTGTTTATTAGGAATATTAAAAATACAAATGCAGTAGTACCAAAAAAAAACCAAAAAAACAACCAACCAACCAAAAGTCCTAGAAAAACCCTGACAGAGTCAGAGATGCAACCTGACACCCTGTTGTCAGGGTGTTGGAAGCAGTCCAAATAAGTCTTCCTGGAGTAACAAATGTGGTTCTGTCAAGTAGAGATGATCCTGTAGAAAAAAAGGGTCCAGTGCTGACGAGATGGGTCCGGTCTTGCTCTGAGGATTCAGTGGAAAGCCAACTGCATTAGTGTATGGAATTGCAGGTTTTATGCTGGTGGAAAGGCTTTGGCTCCTCCCACTGGGTGGAGCATCTCGCAATGGAATGAGGTGATGTTATCAGTCATGTGAGAGGCCCTAAATGGCCCATTCACAGGTGATATCCCTCGGAGGAGGATGGGTGGAGGAAGAGATAAGAAGGCACTGCCTTATCTGGTGTTATCAGACGTCCCATTAACAGAAGGCATTTTCCCTCTTCCCCCCCTAGAGTTTCAGTTTCAACCGATGAAAATAGAATACACATTTGTGGTTACATTTTTCCACCCAAGACAGGAGGGCAGCTGTGGGGAGGGAGGAGTTGCGTGGTGTCCCAGGCTGGAGGGAGCGAGCGGAGCTGTCCATGCACACACGGCCACGCCTCGCTCCAGCCTCATCCAGGGCTGTGCTGGTCCAGCCACACATGGCTCCTCTGCCCACTGCCCTTGTATCTTTTAACTTCATATATTTTAGTGCCTTAGACTAGGATTCCCTTTAGAATAAAGCAAAGACAAATGGGAAGTACTCTTTTTCTTCCAAAGCACTCTGTTTTCTTTCCAAAAACAGACTGTCCTTTCACACTCAGTAAGTTCCAGACTTCTAAGAGTATGATACATTTGCTAGGTCCTTGTTAGAGGGTAACCACTTAATCCTTTTTCAAACTGGAAAAGAATAAAACAAATACAAATTATACAAATTTTTAATTTTCCAGTAATAAAGTGACTATAAAAGATAATGCAGTTCCAAACAATAGGTCTTATTGTTTTTGTCCAATACCTTTTTTCCCTCTGCAGCAGCTCATAGGAATGAAGTTCATAACTCTGAAAAGTATGCTTGTTGACATATGTATTTAGGAAAATTTAGGTCCTTGAAGTAGCATATAGGGTATACACATTGAAGCAACTGGGAAACTGCTGTTTCTCTTGCATATCTCCTGTGAAATACATTCATTTCTTCATGCATGATTGTTTTTCTATGCCCTGCTTGTGATCTTAATCTTATTTTATTTATTCCTTGCTCTGAAAACATGTACACATTACCTCCTGGCTGAGTCTTAATGTAGAATAAAGCTGAACAGAACAAAATGGAATAGAACATACTGTACATATTAATGTAATTAATATAGGTTATTCTAACATTTATTACATTTTAAAGTGCACTTCAGTAATATGCATATTTTACCTTTTCTCTGTAATCATAATGGCTAAAACACTATTTTCTCTTCTAAAAAAGTAAGTCTTGAATATTGGATGATTTCAAGACAATTGTAAGTAGTGTAAATTCTTATGAAATGTGTCAGAAATTGTGAAACATGACAATGTTGTTTACAGTACCAAGATTTCACCAGTTTTTTACAAATGATAAGAAATGAGACTCCCTCAGCTTTCTTTGTTTATTTGGAAAAAGAAGAAAAAGCCACGAGATTTTAATGGTTTATACCAAGCTTGGCTAAAAATACATAGATTAGCATATTTCTTTTGGAGAAGTAATCCCAGGTCGTTTGTCTGGACTGCTGAGTGTGGCAGTGCTGGGTAACAGAGGCATTGCAAACACTGAAGAAATAAGAGTTTGGGCTTCTTTCAAATTGAGTCTATAAACTGGAATCTTTTCTTGGCGATTTTGTCTGATCAGACATCATCTGTAAGGTCTCCCTCCACATTCAGCAGAGAGAAATAATCACCTCCAGGCACATCCTATTGTGTCAGCTGAAAATGCTTCCTCTGGGTGCCTGCATGTCTCCATGGAGGGTTCCTTGATGAATACTGAGAACAGAAAGGCAGGTTTAACAAAGGAAAAAATAGATGAGATGGATCTTTCTTAATTGTTCTTAGGGGGAAAGAGCCCTGCCCCCATCCTGAGCCAGTGAAACCTGCTACAATAACTCATCCAGGCTTTCAACAGTCGGAGTGCTGGTGATCCTGCATTCCTCGGGACATGATGTGGAGAGCTTCAAAGGGAGTTTGTTCTTCACTGAGACTTCAGCAAAAATGCCAGGTCAAAGGCTGAGGGTTTGTAAACTAATAATCCCCAGATGACAGAACAGGAACACTTACCAATATTCTTTCCCTATTTAGTTTTTTTTTCCCTCATTTCTTTATTTCGAGGGAACTATGTCAAAAAATGGTCAAAGGAAGAGGAAGACAATTTTTAAGGCAAGCAGCAATGCTGTGAATATCTTGGGTAAGGAGGGAAGAAATGCATACACATTTTCACTTATACATTTTAGAAGAGAATATGCATGAGCCTAGAAGAAGAGCCTCATGGTTCAACTCACTGTGGCATTTGCAGCAGTGTTAATTTTTGGAGTTTTCTGTCTACCTTATTTTAATTGTCTTGGAGCCATATGAATTGTATAATAATAATAATAATAATAATAATAAATTTTTAAAAAGCAAGGAATTCAGCTGATATCTCCACTTTTATTTTGTAAGTGAGCTATTAAAAATACACAAGACAAAGCAGATTCTGGATGAAAATTTCAGTATCCAGTCTATACACAGTTCTGCTTTACTAACGCAAGGCTTATGTTTTGTATGGGAGACTTTGTAGGCAGGAAATGTAAATGGAAGATTTGCAACAACCAAGATTCTGAAATAGTCTTTAGGAAAGCACTCTCCAGCCAGAGGCATCTGCTGTCTCAGAGCCAACAATCCCAACCCATGCAAGATCAGAAGTTTATCTCCAGAAAGCTTTCTCCAGCTCAAGCTCTCACAGCTCAAGTACCCCCAGCTCTGAAGAAACATGAGACAAAGCAGCTCACTCCTTCACCCCTGGTCTCACAGTACTTGGTCAGTGAAGGAATTTCTTTACTGCTGTTTCTATATGTGTATATAGATAATGAAGACATTTACAACTATGCTAACTGGAAGAAAGCAGCCAGAGATCCAAGGTGTGTGAGCTTTCCCTGTGTACAGCCACAATTCTTAACACATGTAAGGTGCTGCAGAGAAAGGCAGGAGAAGATGGCAGTCACTTCAGCAACTATTGATGTATGGAAGGCAAGAAATTTCTTACCTGGACAGATGAAAAATGTTGGACTGCATTAAGTCTTGACAGCACTTATTGAGAAAATATTGAATTCTTCGCACAGTTAGTCTTAGACTGCCACCACAGACCAATCAGTGCTCCCCAGGGCTCAGTTTTAGGCAAAGCCCTGTTTAATATCTTTATTGATTAATTGGATGACAGTATTGAAGACAGTCAGTTTCCAGGCAACACCAGGTTGGGAGGAAGTGCCAGTCTGCTGGAGAGTAGGAAGGGTCTGCAGAAGGATCTGAACAGGCTGGATCAGTGGGCTGAGGCCAATTGTATGAGTCTCAATAAGATGAACTGCCAGATCCTGCATTTGGGTCACAACAGCCCCATGCAGCACCACAGACTGGGGAAGAGTAGCTAGAAAATGGTCCAGCAGAAAACGATGAGGGGGTGCTGATCAGCAGCTGCTGTACATGAGCCAGTGTGTGCCTAGGTAGCCAAAAAGGCCATGTCCTGTCCCAGAAATGGTGTGATCAGCAGCACCCAGCCAGTGATTGTCCCCCTGTAGTCAGCACTGGAGAGGCCCCACCTTAAATCCTGTGTCTAGTTCTGGGTCCCTCAGCTCAGGAAGGACTCTGAGGTGCAGGAGAGAGCCTGGAGAAGGGCAACAGAGCTGATGAAGGGTCTAGAGAGTCTTATGAGGAGAGGCTGTGGGAGCTGTGGTTCTTTGGCCTGAAGGAGGTTCAGTGGGATGTTCTGTCTCTCCACAACTCCTGAAAGAAGGTTGTGGGGATTGGTTTCTTATCTCAAGTGACAAGTGACAAGTCAAAACTAAACAGCCTCAAGCTATGCCAGAGAAGGTTTAGATTGGATACTGGGAAAAATTTCAGTGAAAGAGTGATCAGGCATTGGAACAGGCTGCCAAGGAGGTGGTGGAATCACCACCCCTAACTAACACCATGTTTTACTTAAATCTACAGAGGTGAAGGAACAAGAAAAGAAGAGTTATACTAGCAACTCCTCTCCTGCCATCTGGGAATTATTAATTTGTAAGCCTTCATAGTTCAAGTGAAAAATTTAAGTGGAAAATAACTGCTTTGAAGCTCTTCTCAACTTCTAGAACAACCAGATCTCTTTATCTCAGACTGGATAAAGCCCAGATGAATTACTTCACCAGTTTAGGACAGGTTATTTATACCCATATTGCTCAGTCCAAGTGGGAACCATCTTCATATGCCTAAAAACGGGCTGACTTAAACTTTCATTCTTATTAAAATAATGCCAGAAACCTTTAGAGGAGAATTCAGCCTTCTCTCTTAGACACTTGTTTTAGGACCTGCTGCATCTGCCCTCTTGAGTTGTAGCTCTCTGTCCCTCTTGCACTGACCACGGGCAACTCCCAGGGAGCCAGCCAAGAAGAATTAATTATCTCCTCCAAGGACTATCATGAAGCACTCAGAGAAAATGCTAAAAAAAATCATGGAAGAGGAAGACAAGAACAGTGGGCATAAAGCTAAAGGGTAAAAGGGTTATGGCAGGTAGTTCTTCACAAGGGGTAAAAATAAAGTGTGCATTCATTCATTTAATCACATACAACTGCTTCCTACACAGCACTGCTGAGTTTTCTGCTGGAGGCTTTGTTCTATTCTCCATGCAAAGAGTAATATCTCAGGTTTTTACAGAAATTGCTTTGTCTGCAATTTTTTTTGTCTTTGACTGCAATGACCAGAAAAAGTTGAAGCTAAAGCCACAGAATAGTGGCCCCTGTCCACATATTCTACCTCCAACACAGCCAGTGTGGTTTTTCTTAAGAATAGCAAATTTGTCATACAACAAATACATGACATGCCTCTGTGTGGCTTAAACAGCCAAAAATGCATGGCAAAGAAAGAAAATGCTTAGTGTTACAAAAGTAACAGACCTCATGCTCAGAAAAAATGTAAGCAATTTATTACTAATCTAACTGGTATCATTCTGCATGATTGTAAGAATAGCAGGGGAGTTTAATTGTTGGGGGGAAAATAATCAATCTTTTACTGGAATCTGAAGGATCAAGGCAAAACATGGCATTGAGCCCAGCTTTAATAAACTTCAATGACATATGAACCTTAATTTTCTTTAGTAGAAAGGTATTTTCTCTTCAAGTACATTTTTTTTTTTGACAGTCATTTGACTACTGCAGAGTACATAACACACACAAGATGCCTTCTATTCATTTATTTTATAAAGTATGTGGTGTCCAGATCTGGATTGAGAAAAAAATATTTTGAAGAACTGAAAATCCCTAAATATATGCTTTAACTTTTTTTAGAATTTTCTAACCCTTCTATGGAAAAATACATGAATTAATTAAAATGTCATTTATATTGGTATAATTGGCTTCTAAGGAAATAATGAAATCCGCAGGTCTCAAGCTGTAAAACTGCATTGCCCTTTAATATAAGCATACCCAATATTTGATAGATCTGTGATCTTTAATTATTTTTTCCAGTGACTTTGTCCCAAATTCCCCCTGTATCTTTTTCTTTTTTTACACTGGCTTATCTGGTAGGAAAATGCCAGCTGTTAAATCCAAGTACAAGTTTAAAAAGAGACCTTTGCATTTTCCCACAGCACTTCTGCTTCTGCATTTCCTAAATGATGGATGAGGATTGGTTGGAGTCCAGGAGTTTTCCTGTGCACTATGCCATGAAAAGGTGGGGGTGAAACAAAACAGGAGAAATATCAGCTAGGTTTTGTTGGTTTTGACCTACATTTCCTTCTTGTACTCCCATTGTATAAACAAAAGTTTTGCCATTAAATTTGTTTTTACGTGCAGCCCATGAGCCATAAAGAAGTCAGCTGAAACTGAAATATCTCTATGAACATATGCTAAATTAAAATGTCTTCTAAGTATCTATAGACAGAACCAAATCTGTTATTTCCATTTTATTAATCTTCCATTTTCCCTTTTTTCTTCTTTCCTCCCTGCCCAAAGAAAAATACTTCAGACTACTGGACAATGGAAATTTTAGTAAATGTGATTCTCCAATTCCTTTTTGGACAGAAAACAAACCATAACCTCACAAATGATCAAAGAAGAGGGAAACACTTTCCTTCTCAATTCTGATGCTAGTAGTTACATTTGATATATTGATGAAATCTTGATCCACTGATATCTGTACAAAAAAACCCAATTTATTTTAGTGAGAGCTGTTCTTACATCATACCTTACATTCACTGAGGATCCAAAAATGTGATTCTCTGCTGCCAAGAGATGAGACTACTCATTAATATTGATCTAGATGTCACTCCTCTAACTTCAGTTTGGAGGTCCTACAACAGGAAAAATCTCTTCTTTGTTAGATATGTAATAGCCAGTGTGCTACAGCAAGGGACATTTCTCCTGAACTGCAGAACAAACCCCATGCTCTTGGTTCTGCTAAACAGCAGAACTATATGTATTTGCATGTAGCTGAATTAATTTTGTTATATGTTTAGTGGACCTTGATACATCTCTAAAGCCAAAAAAATATAAATACCAGTGTCAGTGCTTAAAGGCATCATTGCTGGTGCTTCACCTAACAGTGCTAAGCATACTATTAATTATACAGGATCCTCAAGTGACTTGTAGTTATGTTAAGTGATCAGAATAAAAACTTGTTGAGTTTCAACCAGTTAGAAATGGCTGATTGCTGCCCTAGTGCTTGGTTTCATTCTAGCATTAAATCAAAAAGTATGTGAGAGAGAGTTTAAAGATTTCCAATGGGTAAAAACTGTAATATGCCAACAGGAACATGAATGACTCACATCTATTTTAGGAAGAGCTTGATGACACAAACTTAAACCCCCTTTGATGAATTTATAACTGCTTTTATTTACAGTACTACCTCCTGCTATAAAAAGATGCAGGAATTATTCCATCACTCTCCTGCTAAATGAAAAGCTTACACAAACACAGTAATTTTAAACTCCAGGAAAACAAAAGACAGCACAAAGAAAGGGGAAAATGTTTTTCAATCACAGATTTTATATTAGTTAATTAAATCAACTGATTTCAGCTGATAGTACCCTCATAAAGTCCAAAGACATTAGCTGATTGTATTGTTCTATATTCTATTGTATTAAACAGTTTCCAGTTCCATGTAAACTGACCACAGTCTGACAGTGTCTGTGATGATATATTTTGAAACCAAACCTTTGGAAGGTAAGTTTTACTGCAGCTCATTATTACCCTTAAATTCAGCTGAAAAAATGACATCACACTCTCACAAAGGCAATTATCAATGTTTGCTCCAGGGACCTTTGACTTTGAGGAGAAGTGAATGATATGGTTGTTTGCATGTATAGTATCCTAATATTTGCACAGGCAATATATATATTTGCACAGAACTGTGTTTATACAGGTTCCTCTCTGAAGTGGCCAGCTGAAAACAAACTCCCTTCCTAAAGCTATATAATCATGTCAATGTGAAAAGATGCCAGGTGGATTTTGTCAAAGTACTTCACAGGCTTTTGGGATCCCAACCTGTTTCAGGGACTCAGCTGCCTCAAAAGAGGGGTGTCTTGGCCTTGGCTGCACTTCCCTGTGCGGACAGGCCCCAGGGCTCCCAGGAAAGATGTTTGGAGACACCTCAGAGGAAGAGGCATGGGCCAGTGTGTACTCCTGCACTCCCACCTCAACCTGGGATGTGACCAGTTTTGAGAGAACCTTTACATTTTCCCTGGATGCCGAAATTATCTGGAATGTCTTACAGATTTAGCCTGGATTCTGTGAATACAGAAACATTTGGGAATGATTGGGGCCATGGCAGGGGTGATGCTGGAGAAGCTCTGATGCCTGCTGGGCACGCAGGGCCATGCAAGCCCTCAGCCCAGTGCTGAGTGAAGAAATGAGCACAGACAACATCCCAGGAGGTGAGCCCAGAGAGGTGTTTTGGGGCAGTGTGATGGCTGGCTGGGGTGAGGAGCTCTCCTCTTCCCACTCCCACTGTGCCCACCAGCTGGCTGGTTGTGCTTCTCAAGGACAGAAACCCATCATCCTGAACTTGTTAAAACTGTCTTTGTCTCTCACGGGTTTATAAGTTGCATAAACTGTGTTTACCTTCATCTACAAAATCAGGATGATATCTAGAGGTCTGGTAAGGTATTTATTTTAATACACTGGTCTTTTAATTCTGAATCTTTTAGAGCTCTCTGGAGGCCAAGAACACCACAACAATAAAAATCAAAGGGACATAGAAATGTTTTGTTCTGTTGAACCTGCTGCAGTGGGTCCAGAAGAGGGTCATAAAGGTGATCAGAGTGATGGAGCACCCCTCTCATGAGGACAAGTTGAGAGATTTGGAGTTGTTCATCATGGAGAAAAGAGGGCTTCAGGGCAACCTTACAGTAGTACCTTCAGTACCTGAAGGGAGCCTGCAAGAGAGCTGTAGGGGGGCTTTCTACAAGGGCATGTAGTGACAGGACAGGGGTGAATGGCTTCAAACTGAAAGAGGATAGGTTTAAAATTAGATAATAGGAAGAAATCATCTACAGTGCAGGTCATGAGCCACTGGGACAGATTGACCAGAGAAGTTGTGGATGTTCCATCCCTGAAAGTGTTCAAAGCCAGGTTGGGCGGGGCTTTGATCAACTTGGTCTAATGAAAGATGCCCCTGCCCATGGCAGGGGGGCTGGAACAACGTAAACTTTAAGGTCCCTTCCAACCGAAATCATTCTCTGATTCATTAAGTGTCTAACATATGTGAAAGGTTTCTTTGCTGGTTTTCTAGTAAGGCAAATACAGCACTTTATCTTCCAGAGCATTTTTCCTGCTAACAACATGTCTGGGTCATTGGAAGATGGATGTTCTCTCTGCTCCAAGACCCAATACCTGGCAGGGAGAGCTATGCATTGTGGAAGGGAGGGAAAACACTCGGGGGCTGTACCAATCATCAGGATGTGTCTAGCCTGTTCCATGGACAACTTTGCAAACACTCCTCTGGGCTCCCCAAGTGCCAGGGGCAGTACTGGCTCCAGGACCCAGCCCTCCCCTGCATTGGGGGAACAAGTGTGCAGGCTCTGGGATAGATGCAGGAGGGCCTTGTCAAAAACATTGAGGCTCTTTTATTGCTAGAAATCACAAACTTTGGAAATTTAAGCTCTCAATGTTCCTTCTCAGCTATGAATGTTTTGGCTAATGGGTTTGGCAGGAGCAGGTACCCAGTTAGTCAAATAAAAGAGCAGCTGCTGGCCCCTGCATACAGCAGCGATACCCAGCCCAGGATGAGGAAAGGGACTGACACAGCTTAAAAAGTAGCTTTGAAGAACTGTAAATACACCCATAAAATCTGTGGCAGATTATTTTCTATGGTGAAGAAATTACAATGCTTCTTGTCTCCTGTTAAATCTTTATATTGTTTCTGTCACTCAGAAGAGCACAGGGATATTTCTTTTTTAAGTGTGATATTAATAAAACAGAGTCAAAGGCACATTGGTGGTTTTTCTGTCTGGCTGCTAAATGGCTTAGAAAGTATGCGGCTCTATTTTTAGGAAAGAAATGCTTTTGGGATTAAAATTCAAAGGATAAGGTAAACAATTTCACATAACTCTTTAGTGTGAAAGATGGTTTGTCCCTTCAGTGCAGGTTAGTGCTTTCACAACAGGCTGATGAAAGAGACCCTCGCTCCTTTTTTCCCTGTATAGGCTACAAAAGATTTCAGATGAAGCAATAAAATATGGAAAAGCAGCACCAATGTATATGGACAAGAAAGGGGAGGGAGAGGTAAATACAACAAAATTAGACTCTGATAGTCAACTGTCCCAGCTGGAATTAAATTCTATCAATTGTGAATATTTCTTAGTCACCAGCTGAAAGACATCTAGTGAAGCAATTAAAGCCAATCAGTGGAAGAGCTGAGTGTTTTGTTTCTCAGCCAACTAAAATAAGCCACAAGTTGTATTAAGGTTTTAAGGGGAAAAAAACCCTGAAAACCAATATATTTTTTCCCACTGGCAAACAGGAGGAAATGCAGGTACAATTTTGTTAGTAAGTGTGTTGCTGAGTGGTAGCTTACCCCCGCATCTGAGGGAACGGGGCCTCCTGTGGGAAACAATATTCTAGGGGACTCTGGGTGTGCATTTGTGGTGCTCTGGTCCATGCAGGAGACATCTGGGAAAACCTCCTCTTCCTACCTGCCTAAAGTATATTGGATGATGTCTGACTAGCTCAAAAGGTCTTTGCCTAAATCCCATCTCTAAGCTAAAGGCCCATGTGTGTTAAATGCAATAGTCTAAAGGAAGCAGTAGAAGCAGAGCTTCATGCTGTAACCCAGACCGTCCTCTCCCTTTTCTTCTGATGGGCTATGGAGCAGATTGTTTCTGCTTTCTACTGCAAGCCAAGTTCTTGTTTCCTGAGCACAAAGACATCAGGAGAAATTAAAGCTCATTTTCTAGAACAGTGTTAACTTCTATGAAGAAATTAATTGTTCGGCTGGCCTATTAATCTAGATGACAGTTTTATTACAATTAAAATTTCACCTCTAGGAGGCCCTTTGTTTGCATTTGACAGATTTTATTGTGTTTATATAGGCTAATGAAGCAGAATTAAATTATGCAGCTTATATTAAATGACTGACTTATTGTATTTGAAATCCAAAATTTATCATGCATGTTCTTTAATGCCACACAAACGACATTAGTTCACTGCTGGTGTATATTTTACTTTGGTCATTTGCCCAATTGAAAAAGGTTTTGTAGGCACACTAAAATGTGGTGAAATAATGTCCAAATGGCTAAAACAGGAAAGACTGTCTTTAAGCATTTCAGAAGAGTAAAAATATTGTGATGCTAAATCTAGCCTGTGCTTCAGCTCAGTGGCTCTGATTGCCTGGTTCACTATTGGTGATTTCATTGAAGTACTTCAGTTTGAGCCTTTGCCAACTGAGATCAACTATCCACTATGCTCATCTTTGTTATTGAGATTTCTTGATATTTATTGATCTAGCAAACTTTGTTACTCCCCACTAAACATGCTGCTCACATAATCCCTACTGCATACAGTATTCCATAAAAAAGAACACTAAGTATTCAGGTTTTCATATAAGTACAGAGTTGATCACCTATAAACCTGAAGGTAACCTGATGCACATTAATCTTTGTATTTTCTGATCTTAGAATTCCTCTGAGTTTACTTTAGATTTCTGTCACATAGATTCTTACAGCTCATCTCATTATTCTGTATTTCTTCCTTCATTATCTTGGGTTATGTAACAAAACAAACAAACAAAAAAAGTATTCCATTTCATCTTAGAAAGCAGTTGGGGGATGATTTCTTTTTTCTTTATCACTTGTAAACTCCAGGGGGGAGGAGGGTGGATGCCTTCTGTTAATGGTCCAGCTGTTAAAAACAGGGGGCAATGTTCCTTATCTCTTCCAGGACCCATCCTCCCTCTAGGGGGATATCTGCTGTTAATGAGCCATTAAGGCTCACTGCATGACTGATAAAATTAAATCATTCCATTGTGAGATGCTCTTCTCGGGGGGAGGAGCCAAGCATTCCCACCTGGATAAAACATGAGATTCAGAACAGCAGAGCATCCTCTATTCCGCTGGATTTTCAGAGGAAGACCAGACTCATCTCACTGCCAGTACAGGATCATCTCTACTCCATCAGAACCACATCTGTTACTCCAGGAGGATTTATTGGGACTGCTTCCAACACCCTGGCTGACAGGGTGTCAGGTTGTATTCCTGACTCCGTCAGTGTTTTCTAGGACTTTTGTTTGTTTGCTTGCTTGGTTTTTTTGTATTACTATATTTGCAATTTTAATATTCCTAGTAAAGAATTGTTGCTCCTATTCCCATTTTTTTTTTGCCTGAAAGCTCCTAACTGCAAAATTATAGCAATTTGGAGAGAGGGGTTTTTACATTCTTTATTCCAAGGGAAATTCTAGTTTTCCCTGACAGACACCTGTCTTTCCAAACCAAGACATTCACTAACAGAGAGAACTGGATGTGTGGTGAGATTCACTGGATTTGTATTTTAGATGCTGCCTTTTGGGTTGTGCTGTAATACAACTGTAATACTATTCCTTTCCACACTGAGGAAGCCAAAGGTGATTAGTTGAGAGATAAAAGACCTCTACAGTGCAGATATCTGTTTAGTTAGGCTAATCCCATGGCTATATCTGAAATATTGCTTAAATATGTTCCAGTCACTATGAATACTGGTTCTTTTTTTTCTTTTTTTTTTCTTTTGTCAATACAAGCATAAATGAACGGCTAGGGTTTTGTTTGTTTGTTTGTAGTAAATCAACCTCCAAAACAAATAACTGGAATCGCTGTTATTAGGGAATATCAGACAATTCTATGAGTCCTTAAGCAGTCCAAGAAGTGTTATTTAAGAATAGCAATTTTGCTGACAATTTTACTTTCAGGATATAAAGTAATTTATTATATCCAGTTTGAATCTGATAACCAACTTTGGCCAGGGAAACAGCAGAAGAATTTCAGAAAATAATTTTCCTTTTTTAATAGCAGTACTTGGTGAACTCATTACATCAATGATTTATTTTCCTTTGTAGTATTGCTCTATCTTCATCTTGACTTTCCATTTTGGCTATCAGCTCACAGACATACATGGTTTCATATGTAATACTATGGGGAAAGGAACACATCTGAGTTGATTTTCTGCTCAATTATTAAAATAGTATGACCAGGGGAACAACTTAAATTATTTCCGTGATTAAATGTATTGTTTAATGACACAGATGTTTGTGGGTATGAGTAAACTGGAACTAGGAGCCAGCTTTAGTTTCTAGAACTTTCTGCAGGATGATGGGTTTCACTACCTCGTTCTTCAGTTCTCAGCTGCCCGTAGGGATTTCTTTTGCCTGTGGGTGGCATCCACCAGTTTTATCAGCAGAAATCTTCATGAAATCTTTGAGACTCAACTGTGCCGATAGGAAGTTCAATTTGGTGCAAGGAGAGATTCAGTAACTTTCATCCTTTTTTGGTGCACAATTTTCATCTATTTGAACTGTAGAAAAGTAGGTCTACGAAGGAAGCCAGGTGGGAATAGGCTTCTGGTAGATTGGTCCTACTTGATTCTAACTCAGTGTTTCCATCATAGAATCACAGAATGGTTTGGATTGGAAAGGATCTTAAAGATCATCTAGCTCCAGTGGCCCTGGAATGGGCAGGGACAACTTTCACTAGACCAGGTTGCTCAGAGCTCCTTCCAGCCTGGCCTTGAGCACTTCCACATGTTTAGCCACGGAAAACACAGAGGCTCACAGACTTGTTAAGTGCCAATAATGTACTGAGATTTGGCAGTTGCCATGCATCAGAGTAGGGAATCCCAGCAAACAGGCTCCTCTTTAAAATACAGAGACTGATTCTGAAATACCCAGGTTTTGTATCTGATATAAGGAGCAGTTGTGTCTGGACATGGAAGTTCAACAGGAATTTTCCTCTGCACGACTCACTTGAGGAAATCACACCTCTCTCACAGAAATTCCAGTGAGAAAAGTTAACACACCATGTTAGAATGCACAGAACTCAATACTAAAAAATACAGTTGTTCAATATACCACAGTTATCTTCCCTAAAATCAAGATGACAGGTTATCGGACCATCTGTAGCAAAGGGTCTAGACCAAAGCCCCACATGTTGCCCCTTTCAAAGTTTCTAGCCTGAGGGTAGACTCATGTCTCTAAGACAGGTCCAGGGTCCTCCCAATGGATTGCATGAAGAGCCCAAAAGCCCTGGTAAGTCCTGGAAAGCTCATTAGTGATGAATATGAGCTCTCTTTGGAGTCTCTCTTATATGTATATATATAAAAATATTATATATGCCTTTTATTGTGGTAAAAATCTATTTCGTCCCTGGAGCAGCATCACCTGTTCCTTGCTCTTTGAGTTGTCTGGTTTCTGCCCTTTTTTGCTTTATGTGAATAACAGAGATGTAATGAGCCCTAAAGGCAAACTTGTTCTGCTGTGCTAATGGTGTGCTTGCCCACTTGATGTTGGTAAATAGTGAGTAGGTAAACTGTTCTTTGTTGCAGACATAAGTTGTTTTTTAAAGTTTGTATCAGTTTTCAATGTAGAAAAAGATGAAGAATTTGTGACAAAGAAGAAAAAGGATTCTTTCTGTGAGCTTGTGTAAAGCATATCTACAAAAGCAGGGTCTTGCCTCTGTGTATGGGTCAGCTATAAACTGGATACTCCAAGTAAGGTCCAGGAGCTACAGAATAGGGTCCAGCAGAGGGAGGCAAAGATGATTAGAGGTCTGGAATATCTCTTTTGAGGAGAGACTAAGGGAGCTGGGCCTGTTCATTTTGGAGAAGCGAAGACTGAGGGGAGATCTCATTAATGCACATGAATATCTCAAAGGTGGGTGGCAAGAGGATGGTGCCAGACTCTTTCCAGTGGTGCCCAGAGACAGGACAAAGAGCAATGACCATAAACTAATACACAAGAAGTTTCACCTCAACTTGACGAAGAACTTGTTTTCACTGAGATGACCAATAACTGGAACAGGCTGCCCAAGGGAGGTCATGGAATATTCCTCTTTGGAGACATTTAAACATCATCTGGACACACTCCTGTGTCACCTGCATTAGGTGAGCCTGTCTTGGGGGTGGTTGGACTAGATTATCTCCCGAGTTCCCTTCCAACCTTAACGAGTCTGTGATTCTCTGTGATTCTCTGTGATTCTCTGTGATTCTCTGTGATTCTCTGTGATTCTCTGTGATTCTCTGTGATTCTCTGTGATTCAACACTGTCATTTTCATTTTTCATTAAGTCAATTGAATTAGGAATGGAAAATAGTCCATTGATGCAGAAATATGCGTGTTAGTGTATTTGATAGGCTTGTTACATCCTTTGTAAAAATGCAGCCTAGGCTGTATATGGTAAGACTATACAGAGCAGAAGTGAATATGCCAAAAAAGCAGTCAGTCTGTACAGTTGCCAGAAGAGGTGTTAATATTTTTCTCCATTCTAGTAGAAGCTCATTGGGATATGCAAAACTCATTTGTTAAGTAACGCTGGAGAGTGACAGATGCTGACATATATAATTTGACAGCTGCAAATACCAGGTACTAGAAAGTGTCATTTCCCATAAGTATAAAATAATGGGTCATTATTCCCTGACAGATTAAAACCCAAGTACTATGAATAAATGAATCGGTAATCCTGCGTACTTTAAAAGAAAAGTAGAACATTCTTTTTCTTCTTCCAGAAATAAAGGAGATTTCCTTTGTTCTCCTCTCACCTGTGTTACCACCAATTGCCAGCCCTCTGATGAGGTAGAGCAGAGGAGGGAATATCTCATATGATCTACTTAAGACATTTAAGACCTTTATGTTTCCAGACAGGGGATGCTGGTTCCTTAGGTAGCCAGTGCAGAAACAGCACAGCATCCAGCAGATAGCTCAGAGGAGAGGCTTGCTGCCTTTTTAAATGCAGGAGGATCCCAGGAGCACAGGCACACCCAGGTCAGGGGCTTGAGAGGAATGGTGCCTCTCAAGGCTTACTGTCCTGCTTTGTGCCAATCCATAGGATGGATGTTTTTCTGTGGCCCCATAGGAGGGCTTCAACTTTATTCTTGCCTTTAATTCTGAGCCTGTGTTTCCACTACTGAGGCACAGTGACCTTCCTCAGGCAGACAGCTAACAGCAGGGGATCCCTGAGATATCAAAAGTAGCACCACTAGAGATGTTTGTCTCCTTCTGGGCAGGGGACAGTGTGCCCACTGGCTGAAAACAAAGCCCAGGAGGGGAGCAGAGACAGATCACACCAAGTAGAGTTCTGCTGAGGCTGTGCTTGCTGGGCTTGTTGGAGGGGATTCTTTTCTCCAGGGCCTAGAGTGGTGCTCTGCCTAATGTGGCCTGAGTCCTAAAACAAGCCAGCAGGCACCATTCCCAATAGGAATACACCTAAAGCACTTAACAGGAATCTAGTCGATGTCAAAGTGGTTCCCAGTGCCTGCTGGTTTAGCCAGCCGTGCACCTATGGGTTTGATTATACTGTGCCCTGTGACTAGCAGATAAACATGGCTAGGATATATCTTCTTCCTTCTCCCCCACCTGATTACCAAACCCATCCTCACCATAGCATCCCGTTGTGATAGATGTTGCTGGCACCAAAGGCTGTTCTCCCCCTGAGGCTGTCTGATCACAGTAACTCCAACCCTATCATGGAAAGGAGCATGGCAGGAGCTATGTCAGGGCCTTTGAGTCACTGGAGGCACCACCTGAAGAGTCACAGCATCATTTAGGTTAGAAAGACCTCTAAGACCATCGAGTCCAACTGTTAATCCAGCACTGCCACGCTCACCACTAAACCGTGCCCCCAGGTGCCACATCCATCTGCCTTTTGAACACTTCCAGGGATGGTGATTCCACCAGTTCCCTGGGCAGCCTGTTCCTGTGTGGTTACCTTCTCTATGAAGAAATTTTTTCCTAATATCCAATCTAAACTCCCCCGGAGGATGGACATCCCTTGATGTCTAGTTAAGTAGTTTCTGATAATCCTTTCCAGCAGTTCTGCAAGAGCCAAGCAGCCCTTTCCTGCTTAAGGAAAGTGCTTTTTGGTGTCTTTTGGGACAATGTTTTGTTTTGTGCATTAGGTACTTCCCAAAAGAAGCATTATTTATTGATTTATTTCAGTTTCTTGAAATCTGTGTCCCTTAGAAGTAACACAAGGCCATTATAACTGACAAGTCTGAGCTCTTGTGTAATGGAGGACCCACAGAATTTCACTCAAATTCCTGCATTAGGGACTTGTTCTTTTTCCATGCAATCACAATTGCTCACATAAAAGACAAAAGAAGTAATGTCGTCACCCATTACTTATTGAACCTGTGGTTGTAAGGTTTCCAAAAAATGCTCAAAGTTTTTCATTGAATTTTAAATTGTAACATGCACTTAGATTCTCTGGCAAATCATGCAATGTTTAAGATCAAGGAGGGGTTGATTTTTAGTAAATTATATTTGCTACTATCTTCTTTTTTTTTTTTTTTTTGGTAGGAGATAAGTTAGAAGCAACTGCAAACCCAACACTGAATTTATTGGGTGGATTTTCTATCATCTTTGTGGTTCAATGAAATTTTTTTTGCAAGTATTCCACACTTAGCAGAGCAGCCCTCTGGTCTGTGACTGGGCTCCTAGAAACTATTATCATATAAATAATAATTAGATGGAAGTTAAAACCAGCATGACTGTACTGAACAAATATACATGATTGCAAATGTGTCTGTATCAGTGGGAGAGAAGGAAAGTGAATCCACTTCAAATGTTCAGAGCTTTACACCTCATTAGTCAGAGATGATTGTTTAATGGTTTGATTAAAGGGATTTTTTTCCTTCCTCAATCCAGTTGTTTCTTCTCCAGTATTTAGTAACTGACTGCAGTTCAGAGTTCTGCTGAATTTGTTAAGGTTTTCACATATTTCTTTTCTAGAAGGTTTTATCTTGAGGCTGACTGGTGTTTGTGGGCCCAACCTCACACTATCCATAGCATAAGATGCCAATCTTCCAACACCAGTCCTGTTTATAGACAGACACTTGGGCTGTCAGCAGTGGGGTATTCTCTGCTTCAAGGACACACTTTTGAAGTCTTTGAAGACAAGGAACATCAGAAAAAGTTTGCAGATGGGAGATTATAGACAAAGCATTGCAGACATGAAATGAATGCTTTCCTCAGTCTCTTAAGCTACATGTTAATCAAGTCAAATTGTAAAGAGCTGCTAAATATTGTTATCAACAATTGCTTAGGCAAGGCCCTGCTTCTATATATTTATAACATACATGGAACAAATGTAACAGTACATGTAACATACATGGAACAAATGTACAGTACCATTGGTTAACTTTCAGTGAAATATAGGTAATTTTTTTTTAATTCCGATTTCATGAGTAGTAGATTTTAGTGAATTTTCATCCTTCCAAGGGCCAATATTTAAAAGGGAGGAAAAATCAAAACAAAATGTAAGGCTAAAATCTTTATTGAGGGTCCTGGGGTGCATGCCTACATACTGTCATTTTCTTCTTCTAGTTCTAGGTGCTGGTAACTGAAATTCCCCTTTCACAGAGCATATGGCTACAGAAACGTGTGTCTCCTTAGTATTGTTGGCAGAGTAGTTTGCTTTTGTTTGTATAAAGTAGGAAGGAGTTTTAAGGCAGTAGTCCAGGATGTGCGGTGCATGGAGCACTAGTAAAGTGGTTGAGACACTGCTGGCAGCAGGAGCCTGCAAAGAAACCATCACACTGGAACAAAAACAGCTGTCTGCCAGCACCATAAACTTTAGGAAATGTTGTGGGTGATTAGTTGCTGCTTCTAATGTGTGAAAGTTGGCCTGTCTGCATACAGGCAAAATAAACTCCCTTTTACTTCTTGCCACTCATACATAGAAATCACGGGACATTATGGGATTGATTATGAGCCATAAAAGCCAGGAAGTTCAGCTTTAGAGGGAAAACCATGGCAATGACTGTCTCTTTCTATTTGGATGTCATTGCATAAAAAGCTAAGGTGAAATGAAAAGGAACAGGAAACAAACCTCAAATGGGAATGGGACAGAAACCTCTAATGGGAAAAGCAACTCAGTCAGGAAGGAACACTCAAGCATATAATATAAGGCACCTGGCCTCTCTGAAACTTTTGGTTTTTAAGTAAACCTTAGTGGTCCTGGAACAATAGTAAAAGAACAGTCCAGCAACCATATATTCTGCTGAGTGTCACATAGATTTTTTTTTTCCCAAAGACAGGCATCCTTCCCATTTCCACCATCCCACCAGCTCAAATAGTCTGAATAAACATCACTTCAACAAAAGCAAGAAAGAATATGGATTGATTGCAAATAAAATAATAAAAAAGGATATTTTGTTATGAAGCTCTTCAGTTACCTTTTTTTGGATAAACTGTTTCAAAGACCATTTCAAAATTAAATCACCTGTGAGTGCAAAAGTGTAACATGAAGTGAAAATATCCTTTTTTGTGCTGCATGGCAGTTTGAATATTTCCTTTCTGTGAGGGATTTTTTTTTTCTGAACTGATTATGACATAGATGTGAAAACTAAGGGCAGAAGGTGGGGCTATTTTATTTTTTGCTTTTATATACCTTCGAGTCTTCTGCTTTAAGCAATCATAACAAAGATAAATATTTATATAGCACCTGCCAGTCTATGGCTTAAAAGCACTTAACACGCTTTAATATATACTATTGCACAGAAATAGAAAAACTACAGTTCCAGGGTGAAAGGTAATTTCTGGCTGATAGCAATGCTGGAAAACAGAAAGTAAACAGGATTTAGAGCAAAGTAAATCAGAATTAATTCCTAGTAAGAATAAGTAGAAGAGAAAAGCTAATATTTCCACTGCTGCAAAATTTGTCAGTGGGAATTTCAAAGCCTGATTTTTCTTATCTTTCATAAACAGGCTGTAAATCTGAGGCCCCACAAAGTAAATGGATGGCTTAGTATTTACTCTAACAAAGGACAAGACTTCATTCCCACAATTTAGTAAGATACAGCCTTGGAAGAAATTGTAAGATCTGAGTCTAAGTGCCTGCAAGGGGTTAAGAGGGGCTGTAGAAATGACTTATGTTTTTGACTAAGCAATAAAACTACATTCTTTGGTGAGGGAGACTGCAATATTTTCGAGTGCTTTTTCCTCACAAAAATGTCACAAAAAGATTTTCTTTCCTTCAGCATGATCCATTTTATTGTATTTGCAAGAAAAGTAAAGGAAATTAAGACTTTTACTCTCAGAAATGCCAGTTTTCTTTCTAATGCTAGTCAGCAGTCTGGTGATTTAGGGGTCATTCTCAGGGGAATGCCAGGATTACCAGATGGGATCAGATAAAACTTTTGTTTTGTTTTTTTTTATTCTTACTATTCTTATTTGTATTCTCGTTTCTTTTATTCTCAGTATTGACTAGCAACTTACTAAATAAATCCAGGAAGCCACAGAACCAGAGGCTTTAGATAAAATCCTAGAGGTTTCTCCAGAATCATAGAATCATTAAGACTGGAAAAGACCTCCAATATCATGGAGTCCAATGTTTGACTGAACACCACCACCATGTCAACTAAACCATAGAACTAAGTGCCAAATCCACTCATTTCTTAAACACTTCCAGGGGTGGTCCATCCACCACTTTCCTTGGCAGCCCTTTCCAATGCTAAAGTCACACTCACACTGTGAAATGCATACTTAAGTGTTTGTGGAAAATAGGACACCTCCAAGAGGAAGGCATGAAAGAGCCCTGCCTCCAAGTTCCCTGTCTCATAGGAGAGATTTATTTCATAAACATAGGAAAACTGCTAACTTTTGCATGTGTGACCTTAATTACAGCAGATTTTCTTTTCTTTTAAGGCAGTTAGGAGATTTTCTTCTTAGTGGTGAGACTATTTTGAGAATCAATTTAAATATCTGAAATGATTATGCATATATCAAATATGCTAAATTTAACCTTTGAAGTAGTGCTTGGCTCTTCACTTCCAAAATGAAAACAAATTAATAAAAACTGCTCTGGATTAAAGAGGCACACTCAGTATTTCGCTCTCAGCAGAGAGACACCTCAGACCAGGGTGGGTAAAGATACCTGGTTTTTAATAAGGATCTTTGGGTCCTAACAACTTCAGATGATGTTTCACAAATTCTTCATCACCTCTCTCAGATCCCTCAGGGTCAACAGGAAGCAATTTGTTCATTGCCAAATCTACTGATCCAAACTAGCAGCTACAGGGCAATATGTGCTATGTCAAGACACCGGCCCTGGTCCCAGGGTATTCTAGCTCTGTGGGCACAACCCTTACTCTGCTAATCTTTTCCCCACACTTCCTAGGAGGGAGGGTGGTTGCTAGCCCAAGCTGACTCCTCTCAAGGAGCCATATGTTTCAGAGCCAGCTGTAGATCTCTACACAAACATTCTGTGCTTGCCATGAGTCCCTGAGCTCATGGACACAGCCTCCAGCACGTGGGGCAACTTGGTCTGTCTTAGCCAAGCCAGCCTTCTGTCACCCACCATGACCTGGTGCTCTGGCATTGCTGAGTGTCAAACCTCCTTACCTTCAGGTAGGTGGCCCAAGGAAGAAGTGGTGCACTGGAAAAATGTCACCTGGCTGTGTGATCCTCCTCAGTATGGAGTCCTGACCTTCAGCTGAGGAGGGAATGGAGAGAAAAGCAGTTTTTGCCCTTTCCTGCTGAAGCTGGGCCACAGGAATGCATGGTGCTGGCCACAGTATGCACAGGGAAAATCTCTAGCCTAACTGCTCTGGTGTTTGCTTCCAAGGTGGGAGACTTCCATTTTATCCCTGTTCCCAAGGCTGGTATTATACTGTACATTTGAGAAAAGCAAATAAAATACTTAAGCAGAGCTGGAAGACAAAGTGGGACTGCAGAGCTTTCTTCTCCTACTAGTTGCAGCAATCTCTCTTCTCCCTTCTGCCTTTACATGTTAATTTTGCCAGTGTTTGCAGGATGGGGTCAGCCTCCTTAGGTGTAGGAGTGAAAAGCCCTGAGCCTTGATTTTCTGTTTCCTGTTCAACTTTCTGAGCACATGTAAGATGCACTACAGAGCCAGAAGCATTTCCACAAGTTCTCAGACATTTTTCACAAGGAAAAAAAAAAAAAAAAAAAAAAAAAGGCTCTGAATCTTCTGTGATTACCAATATAGGGAAGAGGTAAGATCTTAAGGTCTTCTCTAGCATTTTTTGGCAGCTAATATCAGCTGTTGCCTGCTCTGTCTGGTGGCTCCTGTGAAACCTGTTCCTCAGCACTTAATTCTCATTATTCTTTTAAAAGGCTATTTAAGCATGTAATATGGGGTTGTAAATTGCACAGAAGCCTAAAGGTTACATATGGTAATGCTACTAAGGATTGTATGCTTTTTTCCAGATCTGACCAAATGTTTTATAGGGAAGGCATTTTACTCAAGTCTCTGATGTTGTTTCATGTAAACAACATAAACAATAGCATGTTTTAGAATTGCCATTGCAAAATGAGACCTTTCCATGCTCAAAGGGCCTCTGTGCACTCCCTACACAGACACTGCTATGCTGAAAGACATACTTACACAAATAGGAATGATGGCAAAGAAAGCGAAGAAGAAAAATATCAGGTCAGAAGAACAAAACTGTATTTCTTCTAGCTTCATCAGCTTGGCTATATTTTCTTCCTGACAGCGACTTTGAAATGGCAAAAGAATTCCTTCAACCAACTCTTCCTGTGACCTAAATGCATAATTGATGAAAATGTATTGTTTACATGAAAGCCTCATAGAAACCACCAGGAAAGCATCGCAGATTATTTTTTCCTCCTTTTGCCACTATGTTTTTACAGATGTGATGTGTGGTTTAAGGAGCCAAAGCAGACAGTTGTGCTTTAGCCATACTAAATATTTCAAACAAAGAAAAAGGTTTCTTTCTTTTCTGTCCCTTTCCCGACAGAATACATATAGCTAAAATAAATAAATACATAAATAAATGCAATTTTAAAAAATATATTTCAATTGGCATATCGACGAAAATTCACGGGGCCAAATATACATTTAGAGCGAACAATTACACGGCTTTGACTCCTGCAGGAATGAGACGGGAGCGAGAAGCAGGGACACGCGGTGGCCTCTGTCACCCGGGCAGGGCGGGTGGCGCTGGCGCTGCCGCCGTGCCGAGGGCGGGATCGCCACCTGGCGGGACCCCTGCTCCAGCCCACCGCAGCTCTGCCCCCTGCTCACTGACCCAACGCCGACTGCGAAAAACTGCAGCTGAATTTAGTCTGGTGCATCACTAGGTATCACAACTAGGCACCCCGAGCACTCGGGGCGGCACAGAATGGGATCATGGAACCATGGAATCACAGAATGGTTTGGATAGGAAGGGACCTTAATGATCCTCTAGTTCCACCCCACCTGGCATGGGCAGGGACACTTCCACTTGACCAGATTACTCAAAGTCCTCTTCCATCAGGCCTTGAACACTCCCAGTTATGAGGCATCCACACCTTCTCTGGGAAACCTGTTCAGTGCCTCTCTACCCAAACATTAAAATATTTCTTCGTAATATCTAGTCTAAATCTGCTCTCTTTCAGACTAAAGCCATTACCCCTTTGGAAATGTTTGCCGTAACATGTTGCAGATGTACCCAAAATATCAGCTGCTTGTTCAGAGGCAGCACAGTGTGGCACTGCTAGCTCTCCTTATCACACGACGATGCTGGCCTCTCTCAAGTGTCCTCTGGTACTTGAACACTGTTATAACTGATAATATCTTCTCTTTGAAGCTCATGGAAAATCTAAATGTAAGGAAAACCATGGGGCCCTCTTGTCAGTTCAGTAAAGATATGAGGATAGACCATGGCTGTCTGCTGTGATAAACTCCAACCTCTTGTGCTCGGTGTACATGGAGTTGTGGTAGACACAGCCATGGATTTGGTTTTCCATTGATCTGAGAAAGGCAGAAGTTGTGCTACTGCAGAAAAGCTAAACACAATTCCTGGTGTGGCTGTGTGGTGTGATGCAGTTACTCACTGAATACTCCTCCCCTGACTAACTGTGAGTTTAGCAGGAGGGAGCAGTGGGAAGGAAGAGGCCAGCCAGAATTTCTGAGGACCAGCTTAAAAGTCAGTCCCAACAGAGTGTATGATCAGCCAAGTATCACAGCTCACCTTTTTTCTCTGTGCATTCCTGTTCCCAGAGTCCTATAGCCAATGAAGATGGGAGGAGGTAGTGGTGGCAATGGCCTCCAGCTCTGCTGGGAGGAGGTGTCAGTGTTGCTGCTCCAACTGCTGTTTGAGTGTCATTAGGTAGAGAGGAGCATTTGCTGCTTCTGTGTGTGAGCAAATGTAACCACTGCTAAGGAGGCTGCTTTCGTCTCTAGACTAATGTATAGCATCATGAAGAATGAAAAAGCTTCAGTAAGAGAGGCAAAAAACTTCATAGTCTCATGAATGCGGCATTATTCTGAGAAAAAAGGGATCTTGGCAAAAGGAACTCCTCCTGCCCTCTATGTTGTTGAAGCTTGAACAGCAAGAAGGCAGAATTTTAACATGGAACCATAAAAAGTGCAAATAAGGCAGTACATGCTACTGTGGTCTGTATGTACCAGGCCATCAGATGATCAAGCTGGCCTCTGGCTATAGTCCCACAATGGTTTGTCTTTTACAATTCATAAGCACCAAATATTTATTTGGTGGAAATAATGCTGATAGCTAGACTGTAGCTTAGCTACTGACTTTGTTGCTGGCAAATTTGCATTCTGTGCAGAAGTCCCAAGTGAACAGAAAGAGCAGGTGTGTTGATTTATTTGGGGTTCTTCAGTTATTACAGAAAAGCTGCAGCCAAGAGGCAGAATGGGTTGGGACTCAATGGTTGGGACTGAATGAGGAGAAAACCAGCAAAGTGAGAAAAGGAGAAGGGGATGGAGGTGTTGGTTACCTGCCCTACCTGGTTATCCTTACACAGAAGGAAAACTGGTACTCTTACGATGGTGCCTGTTTATCTGGAAGGATGCAGTCTGACATGGAGAGATTTACAAACCAGGAGTTGTTGTAGCCATCAAATGTGCAGGGATTTCTATTGCCTAAACCTGGCCTGACAGAGAGAAAAGGAATGGTTTCATTTATGTTCCCACAGGCTTGGAAAGAAGAGGTGCAGAAGAACTTACGATTTATTTCTTGTCTTCCTGTGACTAGTGCTTTGTAGTAGTGTTCCTTAAAAGTTGAGTTAGGGCCAAAACATAATTCAGAGTCAATGTTAATTACCTATAATGTGGAAAATCTTCAGGTAGACTGTTTATACCTATTGTACCATTTGAGTTCATTAACTGGATAAATAAATATTATTATTAAATGGGTGCTTAAATGTTGGATAGAGTTTAAAAATCAAGAATTAGTACCATAATCTAAATGGTAATTGATCTCAAGCAGTGACTGCATAGAAGATGGTTAAATATTCTGGTCAGTGACAAAAGGTTGTTAGACTTTAACTTCAATTTCATGAAGCAAAATACTGTTCAGGTTACAGCAAGGCCTAAAAATGTGATGAACATCCCAATATCAGAAATATGAAAGTATACACAGAAGCCTAAGTTTCTTATAACAATTTAGATACAGAAACTGCATCTCAATATGATTCAGAATAGTTAGCTGAGTTATCTTTAAGCAGAAGTCTACAAATGTCCCTTTTATGACAATGCTCCTTCTGGCTTGGCAGAAGGCCCACCAGTGCAGCAGTTAGCAAAAAAAGAGCTGCATGATGGTAAAGCAGTGAGCTGCACTTATATCAGCACCTACAAGACCTGCATTGCATGGACATTTACCTAACAAAGAGTCTCTTTACTGTGAAAAAGGGAAGGGCTGGTGATGGCACATATTTTGCCCTTTTTCTGAATCTGACTGCTGACTGGGTCATTTTGGAGCCTTGGGAGAGTTTGTGTCCTCACCCTCATCCATGAACCATTGCAGAGCTTACGTGTCTCTCTTCCCAGGCTTCGGGACTTCAAGGGTCTTGTTGCCCCCTGTACATCATTCAGAAATTTTGGATTCTAATGGTCACATAATCTGAGAGTTAGGTAAATAAAATTTGACATTAGGAAAATTGCAAATTTGGAAATTATCTAAACACAAATACATTTTAAAAATCAAAAGTTTTCACAACCTTTCAATCTTACCTGTTGGGAATCTTTAGAAGCAGAGAACTTTAGTTCATATGACTTTTTAATTATTTGGAATGGTCCTTTTCCATGGCACAATTATGGCAGCCACTCCTTTTTACTGCATTTATCAAAGGAGAAATACTCAACTAGTATTTAATTTACCAGTCCTGCAGCACTCCACATCAAACTGTGCATGGCCACAGTCCAGCTCTCACTAGCAACAATAGAAAAAGAAAGCTTACTTCAGGGAAAAAAGTTGTCTTTTAGAATACATTAGGAGAGAAAAACAATAGCATTGGTTGCAGTCAATACAAGCAGATATTATTTTATATTTTAGGTATTACTCCTTCCTAGTAGTGAGACCAGCCAGTGAACCCTTCACAGGGTGTGGTTCTCCTGAAAGTGGGATGCCTCTGTGGACATGACTTTGAGACAATAAAGCAGCTCTTCCTAGCTAATATAGTTGATTGTCTAGTTTCCTAAACAATCTGCACATTTTTTTCAGTGCCCTTTACTGAATCTTTGTGGATTAAGGAAGACTGGTTAATCTGAGGGGTGTGTAACGTCAGATGGCCACAAACATTGCTCTAAATGCTGTTCAAGCCAGGAATAAATCACCAGACTTGCAAATACCCACACAGAGCTGTGCACTGATTGTTCAGGCTGCACAGTCATTTCTCAAATGAAACACAGCTGAAGTGCCAAATACTGACTCTCCCCAAGCTGGCTGTTACATATGGTTATGCCTTCCTAACCAGTTACCTGCTATGACTGGGGAAAGCCAGTGGGAACACTCAGATTATTTTAATCCTGACAATACAAGATAATTCTGAAAGATAACAAGGGTTGAAATCATTAACTGTGCTAAAACAGGGCTTATAACATGCTCAGACTGAGAATATTAATTATGCTCAGAATACAATAAGGTTAAAGAAGGGATAGAGAGTTAACCAAATGCCATAGCTACAGGTCAGCAATTCCTGTCTCACTCTGCCTAAGAGCCCCTAACTGTTTCAGGATACAGCTCTCACAAAAGCTCCAGACTGACTTCACTGGGAGGTCACTAGTTACTGGCTGAGATGGTGAGCATACTCGATTGATCTGTGCAATGCAGAAGCTGTTTTTCTCAGAAGTTCATCTTTTTGATATTGCATTAAGATAGAGTGAGGACTTGGAGAAGCACAATGAACAGTCTCCAACACTGTCAAACAAGAAAGTTCCCACAAGGGAAGCCATCACAACAGGACCTTAGAATAAGCACAGATGACAAAAAGGAAGGCATTAATACCAGGCCTAACCAGAGGTTAACATTTGGAATTAACACACTGGACAAAATTCTGCTGTGCCAACTGTGGGAAAAGCACTGACAGCAACGACAGGAATGTGCCAGGCCTGGTGAGGCAGATCAAGGTAATTATCTGGACAAAAGCTCCCACCAAGGCAAACTGTGAGAAAGAAAGTATCTTGCACACATGCCGTCCCAAGCCGGGTGGGAATGGCACCCATGCCTTATGGAGACTCAGGAGTTGGACTGTATAGAAGTGGTACCTCCACAAGAACACAGGAAACCCCACCAGCAAGCAGACCAGGGTGAAGAAGGTCCAGCAGGACACTGAAGGATTCCACATGGTGGTGATATCTTCGCTTAGTCTCTCTCTCACATCCTCTTTTTGCCCCTTCTGTCTATCTCTACTTGACATTTACTGTTTGCACCTTAATTCGTGCAGAGACAACACAACAACCAGATCCTAAAAGATAAAAGCAAAAAACGAATCAAAAAAACTCTATGCAGCATTCCAGCAATGCTGTGTTTGCCGTGTCCTCCAGGAAGCAGCAATGCAAAATCCCATCGGCCACAAGTGGAGGCCCTCCACCAGAGACGCACCCTTCTTATTTCAGATACTGTGTCTGTGAGATTGTGCTTAGTGGGTCACCACAGCAGTGAGGAGCTAGAAACAAGATCCCCTTTGGAGCAGGGGAGCAGAACAGCCTGAGGGAATAACACAGCTTGTAGGAGAGAGGTGTGGAGGAAGAGCCTCCCCTAAAGGGCAAGAGGGCACATGGATGGTAGTGGGCTGCTTGGTTTGCATGGAGGGAGAGCAGGCCAGGGTATGTGGAGCACAGCTGCACCACGGCAGTGCTGAGTGCCTCTGAACATTTCCTACTCCATTTCCCAGCTCTGCCATCCAAGTGATGACAGGTAGGTCTAAAGTTCAGAACGCCGTGACCAAACACAAACTACAGGAATTATTACTACTTAATAAAGTTGCTGCATGCCTGATGACTCCTGGGGTTTTGGTGTGTGTTTTGGGTTGTGTTAAGGGCACAGTTCATGGAATGAGTTGAAGGCCATGGGACTCCCAAAACCAGGTTCTGAAATGAATAATTTAATTTGAACTAGGAAATTGCTAGCATGTTCACTTTAGTTAACATGTTGATCAGGATCAAACCCATATTCTTTGCTAATACCTAGAATTTAGCCTCTGACAGAGATTTAGGGTATGACTCTTCCAATTAAATGGGGAATGATGCAAGCTGTCATTTTCAGTCTTTGATCTTAGATCTGAATTAAAGTGCAACTGCAAAACATATACAAAAAATATACCACAGAGGCTTTGCAACATTTAAAGTTTCATTTAAAGTAACATTTAAAGTTTCATGATCATTGTAGACAGAATAACCTGGTTAGATAAATAATTTTTCTTCTCTGTTTAGATTTTTAAGGTATTTCTGATGCTGAAGAAAAAGACATTTTTCTCTGAAAATAAAATAGCCAGGTGTCACGGCTGATTCTCTGAATTCCACTGCATGAACTTTACTAACTCCCTACTAAATACTACCTAACCTATAACTGAATTGGATATCATAGATCTCTAGAACTCAGGCTTGAGTTATCCCTAAAAGTGAGAAAAGGAAACATAAAAAGCAGAGACATCAAATGAAATACATTTCTAAGCAATAAGATGTCCAAGAAATGTTTCCAATACTGTAAGTCAGTTTTATTTAAAAAATAGAGTTCAAACATTGTTTTTTTATAAGGTGCAACATATACACTGTTTTCTACAAATAAAAATAATCAAAACAACAAACAGAGCCAAAGCAAAACTATAGTCATAAATATAGTATCATTCAAACACGGAATCAGTGAGCCTTCTGTAATCCTTAAACATTCTTTTTCTGCTTCTTCAAAGTATAAGAATTAATAATTAGTATCACTGGGACAGCCAAAGGGTCTGTCTAATCTATTTCTGTACTTTAATAATAAACTTTCCAGTACAGATTGCTTCAAGTACACATCAGAAGCTGAATGTAATTTAACACAGTTCATGCAAAACAAAGGTACCTACTGAACCTCCATCATTCAAAGATTTTTATTCCTGTTTAGTTTAGTTGGGCATTTTTGAAGGCCAACTGCTTGAGGGACTGAACTGAGGCCGCATAAAGTCAGCAGTATATACTAAAATACTCATGTAACTAAGATTGATAACGCTACGTGACTATCTGGAGCTTTATAAATTCAAATAAATAGGCCTGAGATCTATGCCTCTTGGAGTCTATTCAGCACCTTCTGAGACAAATTTTAGAATACAGATGGAAAACAGTGTCTGATAATGGGATTGTTATGGGGAAATAAATTAAATCATTACATCTTAACTGCATTTTTTGAGATAAGCATGTTATTAATTTATATTAAGGGTGTTCCCTTTCAAACACCAGTGTGAAGAGCAATAAAGGCTGTTTCAAAGCCCTCCATGTCATTCCAGCATCAGCCTCAGCCTTGATGATAACACCAAGCAGCTGAAGTTAGCCATGAGTGTGACATTCCTGGACAGCCACATAGCAGCCCCTGCTCTGAAGGGTTTAACATCTTTTGAACTGAACCAAGGAGCAGCACAACATGGTTACATGTCCAAAGGTTTTTTCCTTGACCCCTTAGGTATTTAAAGCTTTCCATCTAGAAAGGAATGTGTTTGATAGAAGAGAGCTGTACACCCATTTATCTGCCTTTTACTTGGGTGATAGTCCAGGGTCAAACTGCATTCACAATAACTACATAGCTCTCAATTCCTTCTGCTGGTGTTTGCTACAAACCACCATGTGGTTTTTTGGGTCTTGGTTTTAAGCCCTGAGGGCTCTTCCCAGGTAGCTAATAAGGCAAGGCAACAAGCTATCACAGGGGTGACTTGGTTTCAATACATCACCTCTGGGTGTTAATGGCAATTAATCCCACAAGTCCATGCCTATGCATAACCACAGGCTGTGTTTAACCTGATAAGCCAAGTCAATACATATGTGAATTTGTATTCATAGCCAGATTAACCTCAGTTAGGCAAGTCCATGTCTTTTTTTAAGAAAATTGTAATGTTTTCCAGTGTTGATACTATATATTGGTTCCTGTTAGCAAACATGGAAAGTAGAACATGGTCATACAATTCTAATCCAGGAATGAGATTGTTTTCAAAAGCCAGCCTTTTCAGCTTAGTCTACATCCCTTAGATTCTAGAAGTTATGGGTAGAAATTAACAATTGTATAAAGCCCCACTTGGATTTAGCTGTGGGAATGAACGGATTTTATGATGGCATCTCTGTTCAAGTGAAGGAATCTAGTGTTTATGAGCGTTGTTGACTTGGTTGGTTTTTAATGAGTTTGGCTGTTGACAGCTTCCCAGAAAAATGTAAGACACATTATGTTGTATTTCCTATTTTCAGAAGAAAGGGGTTGCTCAGTCCTATAGTTTATATAGTTCCAACAATATCCCTTTAATAATGCATTGTACTGCAGCTGTTCAGTTAACAAAAAGTAGACACTGAAATATTTATGGGCTTTGGCCAGAACTTCATATATTTATGTCAGTCTGTTGCAAACACCATTGTTTAGTGGAGTGCTTAACAAATTCAAATTATCCCTTTTCTTCCGTTTCTTTTTCTTCAGCAATTCGGGCCATGCTCCATGTGAATGCAGTGGGACACATGCCAGGAGGAAGCAGGGCGACTGGAGATAAGAGGAGGAATTTGTGACACAGAACTTCAGCATCCAACTCAGGGCACACCTGAGTAGTTGTCTCAGTTCAGGGACACAATAATCATGCACATTGCCTACATGTTAGATCAACAGTCTGGGTCTGGGCTGGAGTAAGCAACAGCCTGTTCTGGCATGAGAGGTCATCTCTATCCATGAGGACCATTCCAACACCACCAGTTAGCTGGGTGAATCTGAACAAAAATACCAGAGGTCTTAGGTGCCTAAATGAAGGGACCAGGAGGTCTGAAGGGGATTCAGGGCACAACCTTTCTGCAATTTTTAAGTTTACATCTGTACAGCAAACACTGAGCAGTGTGAATTATGTGTTACAGAGAGTACAATTTGGTTTTCTGTTACTGATAGCAGTATTGGCTAAAGGTTGACCCTCTTTATCTCACATAGGACCAGAATAAGGGTTTAGGAAAATTTCACATTTTTACCTGAGTGACTTAGAGGTCTCTACCAGGGTCTGTTAAATCTTGTGTTCTTGGTGCAAACAGATAAATACTTAAAGCTATCCTATGATCAATTGCATTCTCAATCCCTCTGATCTTATCCAGCAGCAGTGCTGTGGAGAGGAATTCCACAGTCCTATGACTGACGAGTGCATAAAAAGTAGATCTCTTACAGAATAAACGTCTATGGCTGTTAAACTAATTTCAGCAATCTCTTGGCAAGTGCAGACAAATGCCAAGAAAGAGCAATGACAAAAAGGACCTAAGTGGAGAACCAAGAATCAATGCAGAATGTCATTCATTTGTGAAAAATTGTGATATACACAGGGGAAGACAGGTGAGGGATTCAATCTCTTGTCACTAACACTGATGAGAGATGGATACCACTGTCCTTTTAGTGCTTTTGAAAACTATTTTATGGGCTTCTATGTTTTTTCCAGTTACCACAGCAAACCACAAAATACTAAATTTTACAGTACTTGTATGCAAAATTGCATAGAGAGATAATAAATTCCTACAAATAAATCCCATTTCAACATTAATAAGGGGAAGCTGGTTGACAGAAATGCTAAGCAGTATAAAATTCAAAAGACTTAAGCAGGGAGCAAGGGACATTACATTTTAAAGTGATTTGAGGCATAATTTTACTCTTTCTTAGGACTTAACTCCAGTCTTGATTCATTAAAGATTTACAAAATAAAATGAAGATGAGAAAATCTTTCATTTAAAAATATGTCAATTTTTGTCCGTCATGAAAATGCTATAACTCAGTTGCAAACAAAGAGCCATGATTCCAGTAACAAAAGCCACTGACATTACTGGTCTACACTCTCTGGCTTGGAACACAAACCTCTGTATCTCTTGGCAGCTTGTGCACAAACAGTGTCTGCTGCTCTTCACACCTGCCTCACGAGTTACGTGACCTCGATGCCTTCCACTGGTGCTCGTGGCTCTTTGTCTCTAAGCACAGCATCACTTACACCCACAGCACTCCAGTTGAGCTGTTGGGAATCTCATCAAGGAAACACAGCTTGATGTCTGCAGCTGCTCAGAGCTTCTAAACTGCCTTCCTCAAAATAAGTGCTGTCCTGCATCCACTCCCTCTGTCAGAGGCATATCGGGCCACTCTTCACATGCATTACCTTTTCCTCTTTAAGCAAGATGAAACACCAAACACAGCCTTCGTGTTAATCTAGAAGGGATTCCTTTGGGGTTACTTTCTTCTTCTTTACCAGTCTAGTTAAACATGATAGATTCAGGGTCCTGGTTTGCCATTTGAGCCATATGTCTTAATACATCCTTTTTAGTTATGATACCCAGCAGCCTCCTATAAGAGAAAAGGAAGTGAAAGGTCAACAATCTCATATATCATCCAGGTTTTTTCCCTGTTCATCTGCAGGGACATTTTGTGAGTGCTTCCATACAGTACTGTCCATCTCATCTATTCCAAATCATTATCTTTTTATAAAAGTATTCTCACCTCTTGTATTTCTACTACCCTAGCCACAATAATAAAGAGAAATACTTTGTCTTGTTACCTCATTTTGTTGGGAAGATAACTGACTGAGGACATACAACAACTAATACTTCATACAACAAAATAATAAGTTTCCTTAGGCTCAGGCTGCAGAGGGCCAGCAGTCAAACCCAAGCTATCAGTGCTTGGTAATACACAAAGTAAGCTAAAGCACAGGGTTTCTGAAACTCTCGTTGCCTGACAGCATAATTCCTTCAAATTTAAATGATAATTTCTCATTTATGTGAACCTAAATGAATTATATCTGTCAAGAAAGATGAGGCCTATGGGATGTCTGTTCCCAAGAGTCAAAAATTTCATAACCCTCAGTATTCAAGGGCTTTTACTTCCAGTCCTTGAAGACCTTGGGCACTGATTATTGAAACTATGTCATTGTTAATAGTTTTTCCACCTTTAATTTCATGTAAGTTACAAAACTTTAGATCTGAATTTCTGAATCTATGCACCTAAAATCAGAACCTTTATCTGTGTCCCAATAATGGTTCTTATTTTCTTAATGCTGAGTATACTGCATTAACAGTAACAACTGTTATGCAATATTTTTGAATAACAAAAAGACTTTTTAACAGAAGAATAATTTTTAGTCTTCCACATTTGGAAATTATGGCTGCAGTTTGGCTATCCTGCTGCCACTAGATCCTGGAATGAGCCACCATCCCAAAGATCTCAAATTCCATCAGAACTATGGGATGTTATATCTAGTCCACATTGTGCAGCTTTTTGTTCCCCTAATTTCACGTTTGCCCACCTCCTTCAGCTGTTATTTGAGAACCTTTGATTTATACATCTTTCCATTATCCAATAGAGAAAGTTGAACGGATTAATTTTCCTCCAGTGACACCTTTATCACAATTTTCACAAACATCTAACTGGATGTCTCAAAACAGGCATACTCTTTGTAAACAATACTGCTTCCCAGATCTGCCTCTGCTGAAAACTGAATGACAGTGGAAGTCAGAACAGTTTATTTTGTTTTTATT
The DNA here is from genome assembly GCF_021018805.1 of Prinia subflava. NCBI lineage: Eukaryota > Metazoa > Chordata > Aves > Passeriformes > Cisticolidae > Prinia > Prinia subflava. The sequence continues at coordinate 87,817,780 of NC_086249.1, read as the reverse complement.
TTTACCTTGTCTAAATGAGAATACACTAAGGATTTGGGAGAACAGAATGAAATATAACACCCTGCAAACACCATTTTGGTTCCGAGTCTGACTTCTTTTGCTGCCCTGGAGAGACATGGGCAAGGTTCCCTTATTCATCCTTTCACAAAATAAGACAAAATTAAACTATTGACTTGACTGTCAACTACTCACCCACTGCGAGTCACCAGACACTGCCGGAGTCCAAGTTTTCGGAAAATATCTACCACAGTTTCCATTGGGGTGTGGTCAGTGACAGTGAAAGGGCTCAGGTTGAGGATGCGCCGCAGTTTCAGCGGGTGGGGACTGTTGGGTGGCAGCTCTGGGGGGTCCTCGGTGAAGTACACGATGGAGTTGCTCACCACCCCATCCTGACGCTGTCTTGCATTCTCTGTACAACACAGAAATTGGCATAGATGGTGAATTGAGCTTGGTAATGAAAAGGAATTCCTCCTTTGGAAAGCAAGGTTTGATTTTGTCTTTAACACACCAAAGTCCCAGAAATTTGGGTTACTGGGTAACCTTGAATTTCCTTGAGACATTGCTCCCTCAAAGCAAATGTGATATTTTTATAGGGACATACTTTTCCTTGGTTGGGATAATGCTTTTCTGAATAAATATGCAGCTTATTCACAAACTTCACTAATCCAATTTCTGTCAAATTCAAATCACTGTGTGTAATTCCCTCCATTGTGAGAATCACAACAGAAATTTTATTACATGCCTGAAGGAGTGGAGTCAACAGCTGTGTAAGACCCCAGCTGGCTTGGAGCAAAACTTTCCAGTGAAGTTGGGAAAATGTGGACATAGTGATGGATTTATGAACACAAAGCTGAGGAAAGACAAATTCACATTCCAGGGATCCAGAGGCAGCGTGGGTGTTGTTCTAGATCAGCACAACCCTCTGGCATGCAGGGTAAATTTTGTGGGTTTACACTTAATGCCTTGAATAGTTTGAATATCGATATTTTTAAACGGAAAAATAAATTAGCTTCCTACTTAAAGGAAAATAGTAAAGGGAGGAAAAAATATAGGGGTAATATGTGATCATTTTCAGAAGTTCAAAAGCTATTATTAATACTTTGATCAAACTACGAAGTGAACATCACAATACATCTGTAGTCTGCATGATCAGTATAAGCCTTTTACTTAAAGCATGCCCCAAGACTTACCACCGGGGCACTTTATTTTCTTTGCAGTGTATACCTCATCTCTACTCAACACTACAGGGTCTAAACATTATATAAGACAGATTTCCAAATGACAGGCAACTTTTCTCTCCCCAGAATAAGCATATCTTGTGTTTGGCTCTGAGGTTTTAACTTTTTTAAAAAATAAATTCTTAGAAATAGTTAAATTATTACTTGCAATTAACACAGGTTGCTTCTGCTCTTGAGAGGTATAGCAACTCATACTCCAAGCACATGTAAATCTTCCTGGAACTCTGCCATCAATCAGAGTGAGAAACCTGCTCCTGTGACTTGTAATGTGTAGACAGTGATGGTTTCCAACATGTTTCAGCTGCAATTTTTTTTTTTTTTTACATTCAACAATCATTGTTTTGCAATATTTCTGGAACTGGAGCAGTGCTGGCTCAAACCTAATATCAGTACAGTATATGATTCTCAACCTCCTCACCCCACATATTACAAGCCCTATTGCAATTTACGGGAAAGAGGTTAGGTTTGTCTCAGCTTGTTTCCATCCATACATCCAGTTTTAAGTGTGAATATGCCTGCATAGTTCTTTGATATATGATCTGTGCTAAGAGGTAACATTAATCAAACTGAAGGTAACTCCCACCCTTTGATAAAAACCTTTGACAGCTAGGTATTTCCTTCCCAAAGCTGCTCTCTAAGAAATAGGGCCAAGCATTTTGGTTACCACATTGCTGTTCCCAAGGCAGCAGTGACCCTGAACAACAGTGATTAGCCAAAGCCATGATTTCACTCTTCCATGTCAAACACCTCTCCAGAGAAATTTGAGTGATGTAGTACTATGGAGTAAATTCTGTAGCATCAGAAAAATGGTGGATTTTGTATGCAGTCTCACCGGATGGGGGAGTGGGAGTAAAGGTAAAACAGAAGAGCAGATCATTTTTGCAGTCCGTGGGTAAGAAAAACAGATACAGATTAACAGAAAGAGCAAAGCAAACGGATGACAATGTCTGGTTTTACAGAGCAATCTATGCAGAAGGCTCTTGTCATAGCTAGAGAGTGAATTAATTCTCCCAAATGTGAAACAGCCTCTCATATTCAGGGCTTCACATTTCACAGCCTATATCAACCATGTTGATCTCTCAACTCCACACAGGAAAAAGCATATTATACAGACCACCTGGCTATTGTCCAAGGCTTTGCCTTTTGCATGGTGCCTCTGGAGTAGGCCAAATTTAAGAAAAACTTTACAGTGTCAAAAACTCCCTTCTGTAAGGCTGTAAAATAGGTGTCATCTAAAATGTAGATGAGGGTGACTTCCCAGAGGGTGACTCTGCCACCTCACCTGCCAGCCTACTCAACAAGGATCAATGGAAGGATACAATCCTCCTGAGGACACTGCTGAGCAATTGGAAATGGCATTGCTATTCACTTTACAGGTATTTGATGCATTTACAGAGCATGATCCACTCAGTAAGAAAGAAATTATGAACGGGTAAATCATGAGGCAGATAGCTTTGTGGGAACAGGTATTTGATGCAAGACTCAGCAGCTATTGCCCTCATCCAAGAAGGCAGATGTGTGAGGGAATTGGAGTACCCCTGGACCACCACACTACTGAAGCACAATTAACTGGGCCTGAGAAAGAAGCTGAGATTCTTGGTTGAAACCATGACTCTATGAAGCGTAAAGTGTTCTTATTTGGAGGTACCAGAGCTAGCTCAAACTGAGGAGGCATTCTGCAGGATACAATACCATGAAAAAAGAGATACTGGTGAAAGAAGAGATACTGGAGTAGGCCTGTTTCTGTTCTTCTTAAGACCTCATTCCCTGGCTGAAGTGCTGCACGGATGGAGCTGATGCTGTCCTGAGGTGTAACTCCAGTACCTGTGTCAGGCTGAGCAGGTAAACCTGAACAGGTGAATAAGAGATGCTTCACCACGTATGATATTTCTCTCTTGGCAAGGAATTGTAAGGCTTAAAGAGAATTGGTGTATGGCTCCATGATCACAGCCATGAAGCAAGCTGAGGTGGAGGTTCAGAACACATTAGCTACCCTTGTGGTAATGATCAGCAAAAACAACTTCTGAAACTCAGACAAAGCAACTTCAGAGAAAGAAGATTGCAATCAAAAGGTTGCTAGCATGGTTTGCCCTGCCCTGTAATGTGGAACCATGTACTGTGTCTTTCGAAACAAAATCCAGATTTTAAGTCACAAGGACACAAACTACACTGGAAAGATTAACCATTTATCATAGTGCCAGCACAGAATGACAGCACTCACACTCAGCCCAAGGGGAAAAGGGTTACCAAAGGTCACTGGTGGCTGAGGATTTTAGAAAAACTTATCTATGCATATAACAGTTTGATTTTAAATCTATGTTCTGTCTCATTTCCTATGAAAGATGTTCGTAATTAGAACTGGTCAGGAGACAGTGCCTTTTCCTCTGAAAAAATGCAGGTGTCAATTTTTGAACAGGAAAGCATTTTGATCTAAATGCTTACTGGGTTTAATTTTAATTGATTTCTTTGTTGTCAGTTCATAGCTGGATATTTTCTCACATCTTCTAGCAAGATCATTCAGCTACACTGCCATTTATGACCTGAATAAAACCCCTCAGTTCCTCAAAGTTCTTTGACTCACTTCAAGCAGTCTCTGATCTTTCTGATTTTAAAGTGAGGACTCTGCATCTTCAGCCCATGCAATTTTCCCACTGACACACCTTTCTGAAAAGGAGGTGCAAAAGACTATTAACTTAGGAAGGCACCAAGTGTTAAAGCAATGACATGGCACGGGCAGTATACAAGGGTAGGCTAAATACATCTAAAACATGTGCTTTAGAGACCACCGTTAGATCAATTTTTGTTTTAGCTTTGCGGGAAATGAGCTGGAAAGTGACCTTCAAAAATAACCCAAATTTAAGATTTATTAATTTTCTTGTCTGAAAAATATGTGAATTTCCATCAGAGACAACAGCTTTTTAAAGGTGTCTGAAAAACAGGGATGAAACAAACCATGCAGAAAAGAATAATTCCACATCAAGGAGATTTGGATATACCAGACATTCCACTCCCCTGCAAAGTACAAGGCAACCATGCCCAGATGGCATCTTGCCCACGTGTCCAGCTGGCCCTGAGGACCACAGGGCTGCCAGAATTGGGAGCAGACAGTGAGCCAGCCTTGCAGACCTCTGCAGTTCTGGGTGCCCTGGGTCCAGAAAGGTGGAAACACTTGCTGCCATCCAATATACTTGTTCTTCAATCCCCACTTAGTCACCAGATCAACCAGGAAAGGACCTGACAGTCCAAACCTTTAATGACACAGATTCAGACTCTCAGGCCACCAGCCAGCTATCCACTGCATAGATGCCAGACAAAATTCACCCATCTTTACCAAAAAAACGTTGTGCACTGAAAACTTTCCACCCACAGCACTAGAACCCTGCATGTGAAGAAAAACTGAGACAGAGCAACAGAAAGGAGTACAGGCTATTTCTTCACTGGGTTACCAAAGTTCATGACTGCCTCAGCCACTTCTGGAAGCCCATGGAAAGGGAAAGAAACTGAGCACTGCACTGGCTTTTGGTCTGGTTCTGACAAAAATTCTGGCCATACGAGTTGAGTTTCTCTCTGATGTCTCTGGAATTATACTTTAAGCTTTTGAGTGACAGCAAAATTAAGCCCACAAGGGTCAAGCCCACAAAATTGAATCAGGTGGTATGATGCAATAGAAAAACTTCCAGGTCCTACTAACCAGTAAAAGTCAGATTTGAAGAAAAAGTTGGATTCGATTCTTGTTTATCCATTCTTCAAGACCAACAACACTGCTAACCTCCTATCTTGTAAAAACTGCTTTCAAAATCGAACTTTTGGACACTGATACTCACTTATGGCAAGGATCAGCTCTCGTCTCTGTGCAAATCCGATAAGTCTCTCTGAGTCTTTTGAAACCACCACTGGGAAGCCGTTGTAGTCGGTCTCTTTGATGAGTGTCTCGACATCCTCCACTGTCATGCTGTCCTGTGTCAGCACAGAGAGGGGAGCCTCGCCGCGCCGCGGCCTCATCACGTCCGTCGCCAGCGTTCGGTGGGTGAACTCATCCTTCACATCCAGGAAGGGGTAGCCGTTCAGGTGAATGTGGGCTTCATAGATCCCTTGTTTTCCAAAGGCATCTGCCACCCACTTACTTGTGACAGCTGCAGCCATAAGAGGTACAATGTACTCCAGGCCTCCAGTTAGCTCGAACATGATCACCACCAGAGAGACCGTCATTCGAGTAACGCCACCTGCCAACAAGGAAGAGACTCCAGTTTCTCTCAGTGCTGCTATACACACTAAGCAACTCATTTATATCTTTGAGCCTTACACTCAAAAATGCATGTAAATATTTATGCTGAGTACTTTGCCCTTATACTCTTAGGCTTGTTTCTCTGAAGAGAGGTATTTTTTATCTGCAGCAATTTTCATCAAAAATGTTGAGTGAACTTACTCATGCCAAAGTTGCTAGCATTGAAAAGCAAACAATGAATGCTAAGAGACAGAGATTTAAAACCAGAAAGGATGCCAAAAAATCAGCTTTAATGGGTACTTGAGAAAGCAAATTTGAACCCTGCCATTAGTCCTCTAAAAGACTCCAAGGATCAGTTAAGTGCCATGGCTGAGGCAAGTAGGAATGTGAAGAGGTGGCCTCCACACCAGCCATCTATTGCAGTCATACTGAAGAGAAAGCTCAGCATTGTCTTTAGGCACAACAGGGTTACAAAATCCTACCTTAGAACAGCTTAGGGCCACTGCAAGAGCCATGTTATAGCTTAAACCCTTGCTCTGGATATCACTATAGTAATACAGTTTGAACTGAGTACAACTTGGTTTGGGGCCATTCAGGCAGGCAGCCATAGGCAGGGTTCTAGCTGTATTTTTCAATCTAATATTTCCATATTAATTTCATAAGCAAGCTTCTTGCTCCTTCAGTTTACATTAAAGGATAAAAATAATCACATAACTGCAGACAAGTGTATATGTATCTCTGAATTATTAGGTAACATTTCTTTGCCTCTGTTCAAAAGGTAAATGTAATAAATCTGCTATTTTTAGGTCTCAATATAAAGCCCCGCATTAGATGAGAAAAATCAGAAACAGACCATTAAAAGATGCTTTTTATCTAGCAGCATACAGAAATATTAGATTGTTGATTACTTAACACTATGATCCAGATATAAATTTCATCTGAGGAATGCCTTAAACTTCTGACTGTGAAAAGCTGAGAGCAAATACCAGAGTAAGGATCATTTAGTACTTACTCCAAATCTCTTTAGACAAGATAGGTTTTGGTACAGAACAGCTTAAGTACAAGCTGTGACCATTCTACTGTATGTCTCACCATACTAATAAAAACCATTGCACCTTAATTTGGACCTTTTAAAAGAGGAAGAAATTGCAGCCTCAGTTTGAGTTCTCTGTGCAGTTTTGGGCATCACAATACAAAAAAGACATTAAGCTACTAGAAACCATCCAAAGGAGGGCCACGAGGAAGATGAAGTGTCTGAAGGGGAAGCCTTTTGTGGAGTGGCTGAGGTCACTTAGTCTGATCAACCTGGAGGGGACTGAGGGGAGACCTCATTCTGGTCTACAACACTCTCCCAAGGGGAAGCAGAGGCAGACACTGATCTCATCACTCTGGTGACCAGTGACAGGACCTGAGGAAATGGCATGAAGCTCAGTCAGAGAGGTTTAGGTTGGATATCAGGAAAAGGTTTTTCACCCAGAGAGTGGTTGGCCCATAGAACAGGCTCCCCAGGGAAGTGGTCAAAGCACCAAGCCTGACAGAGTTCAAGAGGTGTTTGGACAATTCTCTCGGGCCCATGGTGTGATTTTTGGGATGTTCTGTGCATGGGCAGGATTTGGACTTGATGATCCTTGTGGGCCCCTTCCAACTCAACACATTCTATGCTTCTATAATTCTATGCTGACTAGTAGATCGACTGCAACATCCGAGCCAAATTTTTGTGCATTATTTGTTTAATGAACATTAAGATAACTTATCGTAAAGAGGAAGTGCTTTACTTGTTTGGATAGTAAAGATTCATCCCAGCTTTTTTTAATGTGTCTACACTGCTGTGGTTGTTCACATCCAAAGGGATGATCCAGACTGCCTTTATAACCTCTAGATAAAAACAGGCCTTTTGAGGCCAAATTCATCTGTTCATTTGCCTGGTTTTAGATGTGTATTGCCAGATAAGACTGATCTTTCCCATACCTCATTTTTCTGTTTTGACTGTGAGGGGTATCAAGACAGTTAAGCTCAGGTGTTGATATCTACATTAAATTTTCAAATAAATCCCACCCTTCCTTCCTCTATATTGATTGTACAAATGATCCTGCTTTTTCATCAAAATCAGAAACTTTTCCGTATCTTCCTTAGTACATCTTTCACTTCAAACCTACCCAATCCCTCTGTTATGCCTCTCCACTATTTTCTCATCCACTGATGATGAACAGCAACAAAAGGAGTTAGAATATGCTAGTACACAAGGGGGAATATGTTCAGGTAAAAACATACTCAGATGGTATGCTTGTAACATTCTTGTTGCATCCATGGCTAGAAATTTGATGCATGAGGTATTATTCAGTGATCTTGATTTAATAGTTAACAGATCATTGCTGTTATATCCAATAAATCCTATTGATTGAGTGGAATCCAATATTGGCCTATGATCAAAATGAAAACCAAAATACAGCTCAGTTGACCATAGCATGACACAGCCAAAATATGACCCAAAATTTTTACCTCTGTGTAGCTTAAAATTTAGCAGAAAATGGGATGTTTTCCTCCTGCTCTGAGAGCACAATCTAAACAGGTAAGTTGTTTTAGTCCAGTCACCATGAATTTCATTACATCAAATGGAAAAAAAACGAGTAAAAATATTCCTGCTTAGAAACCTGCAGCCTAACTTCAACTTTTCCTTTCTTTTCTCTGCTTTTTTGCAGATTACAAAGAGTAGGCATTGATGACTGCAAGCCTTTCTGTTGCTGACCATCCATCAGATCACTGGAGCAACCAGTAGAGGAAGCTGCCCATTCTTTAGCCCATCACATCTTGATCTCAACCTCTGTTGCACCCAGGAATGCCAGCAGAGCAGCTAACACAAACACAGGGCCCTCCAAAGCACGTCCCCAGGCATCAGCGTTGGTCACACACAAACCAATGAGCAGCAGAGGCCGTACCCAAGCAAGCTGCTGCTCCCACCATAGCATAAAGCCCTGGTGTGACACAGTCTGCCCCAGGTCTGCACCAGTTCCTGAAGATGATCCAGTCGTGATGGTGATATGCCAGCTGCTCCACTCCGATCCCAACCATCCTGCCAGCCATGGCTCCAACAGCCATGCTGGGAATAAAAAGACCTGAAGGGATCTGGAATGAAATACAGACACATGAGCACCTTGACAAAAATTACTAGTATCAAACAATTTTAATCAACAGTAAGAGAGCCAAGTTTCCATAGCCTCATGGCAGCCTACAGGGCTGACACCCGATGGTCTGACACAGTTTTCTGAAGTGACTGAGTTTATGTGGCTACATGTGCACTAATAGTTTTATAAAATGTTAGTGCATTTTTTTTAAAAAAATTGACTCCTAACTGCTGCATCCCACTGAATTAGGGAGATAAATGCTGCTTCTGAATAATAGTTTGCTTTTGGAGTCAAGATGTTCCTGGCTTTGCCTTTATTGCTTTCACAGCAGGAAGTCAGGAGCTGCTGATGGTTCTGTCAGAGCCTTGAGAATAAGCTTAACTGAAAATAACATCTTGATTTCACCCTCTATCAGATGGAGCACTTTATGGTTTTATTACTACTTTTTCAGGCTAAATCAGACCAGATTTTAAATTGGATGTCAAATGAAGAATAAAAATTCAGAGAAAGGAGGCTGACTGCTCAGAGGCAACTGATTCTCCGTCTCAGTTTACAATATATTTTCCAGGAAGCTCTGTGAATCATTACTTTGTTTTCTGCTATAGAGACAAGTCACAAATCATTTAAAAAGAGTATTTAAATGAGAAGAGAGGGGAGGGGAAAGAGAATGAAAATTTACTTTGCCTTGGCTAAGTGCATTTCCTCTTAGATGTCAAGTGCACCAGCAAGTGGGAGATATATTCCCTGCTGGAGAAGACAATTCAGAGCTGTGACAAGGGCTTGCATGGGGCTTTTGTTGTGTTCAGAGAGGAAAGCCTATCATAGATTTGAAGTCTGAAACTATACCTTGAGCTTCCTAGAGAAATTAACTAATGATCAGCACAGCCCAGAGGCATCCAGGGCTGATATCAGCAGATGCTACAGCCCCCACCATACTGTGTTATCTTTGCTGATGAAGTTGGATTGAGTCTTCCAGATTTATTGGGTCTGTTCTTTTGCAGACTGGTTGAATGTGTCAATTGCTTCTAATGAATTTTAAATATATAGGATAAATAAAGAATCACATTTCTAATATAGAACCAAAGTTTTTAATGAATAAGCATAACAATGAGCTGTCAGCCATATATCAGTTTCTAGAGTGAAAGGCTAAAAATGGATCCTCAGTCCAAATGTAGTGGTTAAGAGAAATATGAGATATTTTAGTTTTGAGTATGGTATAAAATATAGTGTATAGCTAAGAAAAACTTCTCATTGTCTGCAGCCATCAGAACCAGAAATAAATGCTCAGATAATGGGAGCTGTAGACAGACAGAACCTGTTTTTTATGTGCTCTATTAATCAGATATATAGAGCTCACTACAAACTGCTTGGTATATATGGAAAGCTTGGATAAATTGTTCTTGGAACTTCCATCACTCATTTATGGGGAGAAGGACTTGTTGAAAGTAAAAGCTGCAAATCCAGAATATTCAAAGGACACATTAGTTCGTCTTCTAATTCATTCCCCCCTTTTTTCCAAGCTACAGTGGTGAAAAAGATCCAAAAATAGACCTTTTCAGCCACTTTCATATTTCTGTGATGCTATAAATGTGTGAAATAGTAAATTTAAAATTATTACTTCCTTGAGCATAGCTACCTTGAGGCACATTAAGACATGAATCCAACAAGACAAACAACAATGTAAATAGCCCGTGTCCATGAGAGAGCTAAAAAACAGCTGCAGCGGGAATCGTCTTGAAATTGCTTATTGGCAACAGCGGGTTTAAATTCCCACACAGATTTCTTTTTCACTTAACAAAACCGCAGATGACTGGAAGGTGGAGAAGCAGGGCTCATCCCTGGGCTGCCACAGGGGCCCACAGGGCAAGCTGCTGGCAGGCAGGTGAGCCAGCAGCACCCCAGTGGCTGGGCCAGGTGAGAGCAGAGAGAGCAGAGCTGCCCACGGCAGCCCGTCCGTGCCTGTGCTCACGAGAGCTCCCGCGGCCGTGCCCGTTTACCTTCATGCCAAAAGTGAATATCGTGATGACGATTTTGAACACCAGAGCCAAGGCCAGCTGCCACATGGCAGAGTAGACTCCGGGGCCAGCAGGCCTGTCGGGAATGTCGTCCACCGGGCGGGTCATGTTGGGGTCGTTGATGTAGTCGCAGAGCTGCGAGGACTCCAGGGCGCCGCAGTCGTTGAAGAGCTCGGAGATGAGCTCGCTGGTGCTCCTGCGGGTGTAGGGGTTGGGGTAGGCGATGATGGCCGTGATGGCCGTGATCACGATCACCTCCAGCACCGGGTACTTGCCCAGCCTGGTGGTTTTCCGCCGCCTGCACCAGGCAATGTTGCAGCGGATGAAGAGCGTCCCCCAGAGGCCCCCGAAGACGCCGAGCAGGATGAAGGGGAAGAGCTCGGCCATGTACCAGGGGGTGTGGTACTCCACGTAGAACAGGACCAGCCGGCTGTTCCCAAAGGGATTGATGGACCTCAGCGTGAAGGCAGCCACGAGAGCAGCAAAAAATGACCTCCAGAGGGTTTTCAGGGGAAAGTAGTAGCTGACCTAAAACCAAGTAAAGACCATAAACGTTTCACTGAGTGTCACAGAGGGTGCTTCCTTTAACCACCACCACCATCTGTTCCGTTTGACTTTACTGTGACCACTAGACCTTACCACATCCAGAATGTGTTCACAAAGGTATCATAAAAGGCATTTTCAGATTTCAGAAAAGGAGTAGCAACTAGGTTAAAATTGATAAATTTAAATCCAGAGTTGCTGTCTAGAGAGTATAATAAATGCTTGATGGCTTGGTCCATGCATTAGCAAGGTGAAGGTTAGAGAAACCTCAGCAGAGGGACATATTTCAACACTGAATCATCTACTTTGTTTCCAGAAAGCCAGTGCCCCTCTGCTACTCAGATTATGCTAAAATATCTGGTTCTTTCTTATTACTGGAAATTATAGATTATTTTTGTTACAGAATTAAAAATAAGCATATAAATATTTGAAAAATAATGAGTAATCTTGGAGAAAGGTGTCAAATTAAAATATATTTATTGAAGCCAGGTCTCACCTCTTCCAGACTAAAAAGCACACCTCCGATTGGAGCCCCAAAGGCAACAGAAACTCCTGCAGCAGCTGCAGCTGAGAGTACCTACAAAGCAAATGTTTACGTACAAGGTATGAGTTGTTTGAAACCCCAGGTATCCAGGCAGGGAAATTAGAAATTTATGAGCCAACCTCACCTCTCTTCTCTTTCCTTCATTCTTGCTGTACTTGGAGAAAAGGCTGCTGAAGAAGTTTCCGCAGCAACAGGCCACATGGACTAATGGGCCCTCTTTCCCAAGGCTGAGGCCTGAAGACACCACCAGAACCAAGGTGACTGTTTTGATTAAAAGTGTCCATTTTCCCAGGTAGCCCCTAATAATGAACCCACTCAAGATGGTTTTTATCTGGAAAGCAGGAAGAACATGTTGAAAAGATGAAGAACCCTTCTCTACTCTGAACTTTCAAATGGAGTTAAAACTCCAGCAGAGTTTAAAAAGTTGCAGACTGCTTGAAAAGAGACAGTGATGGAGAGAAAGAAACTGTAGGTAGGGCAGCTTTCCCACTGCAATATCTGAGCAGGGGTTAAGCAGACCACACTTTTACTGCTGTTACGGGTGGTCCCCATAACAGGCAGTAAGGACTCTCACAGAGATCAGTAGAAATATGAAACTCTCACATATCTCCTTGGCTTACAAGACCAGAGTTAAACTGGATTTGAGCTTAACAAAGCAGCAAAAAAGCAAATAAACAACAACAGACATTTTCCAGATAAAATACACCAAAAAAAGTTCTAGATATTGGAATCGCTGTGCCATAAAAGCATGCACATATTCTGAAATGAGAAAGTCCAAAAGATCATATTTCTACACATTTTGTCTTAATTTTGCCAGTGAGTGGCTCAGAAAGAGAACAATGCTTGTGCATGACACAAAGGCTGCAGGGTGGGATTTGGGTTTGGACTCTGGGCCTGGAAATGGGCTGGAGCTGAGCATCACCTCACATGAGGGATTTACTTGAAAACTGGCTTTATAGTTCACTCTGAAAACTTTTTAAAACCACAAATATATCAAGCACATAACACAGACACTCATGACTTCTTTGAAACATGGAAATTATTCAAATATTTTAAATTATTTGTGGTAGGTTTTTTTGAAACATTTGAATGCTTCTCTTAGAGATCAAGAACAAAAGTATGCCAAGATTTCTGAGCTTTGGGCTGTTGATTCTGTCTGCCAGATTCCTAAATAATAATTCCAGTGGTTCCATAGCACTTTTAACAAGAGACTGCCCTGATTTCAAAGACTTTTAATGACTCTGCTGGTTGAATTACGAGGTTCTTCATTTAACAGTTTAAATATGGACTGAGGCTCAATATGTAAAATATCGAAAATCAAGTAGATATTTTGGCTGCTATAACGTTGTCATGCTGACACAATGTACATTGCTCTGCTTTGGGAACACAATTTGCAAAAGACGTGCACCAGACACTTTTCAGGCATCCCAAATGATGGATATCTTCAGCACTTTAGGAAACCTTAGCTTTGTAGGCCACCCTCTTCTTTTTATTTTGCTTTTATTTAGAGTCTAACCTAGAAAATAACTGGTTTTGTAACTGGCCCAAGTAATTTCATCCTAGGAAAATTCTCTATAATCTTCTAGTGAGTATGTCTCTTGGAGATGTTGATTTTTAATTAACACTCTGGCAATGAACAAGTATGTGCATTAATCTGTCACAGTGACATCTGAACACTTTTTACTGTGACAAACTTAGATGATCACCATAAAAGCATAAAAAAAGGAATGAAGGCAGGTGAGATGGAAAGACAATTTCCTTGTTGCTATGCTATCTCATAGTACAGTTCTGGAATGGGAAAAAACAGTAATTTGTTGTTGTTTGGGGTTTTTTTTAGATAGTCACGCACAAAGAGAAACTCACCTCTGGGATTCCAGAGCCACAGGCATAAGGAGCAAACACTCTGACCAGGGAGACTGCCAGGAAAGCAAAACATAGAGCCCACATAATGTACAGAAAATAGTTTAGAATGTAAGCACTTGCACCCTAGAAAAATAAGAGTAACAAACATTATTAGACAAATGCAGATCGGCAAATCTCACACTTCTACTAGGGACCATGATGGCATGGAGCCTGATTTTTAATTTACATGGTAAGTGCTACTTTTCCTCAAGAAGGACAAATAACTTTATATACTCCAACAATTTTATTACTCATAGAAAGAAGCAGCATACTAATAAATACCTAACCCAGCCCATACAGTCTGGGTTACAGTTTGCAAGGGACCCAAATACTATACACAGAGCATCTCTCAAGCACTAAAAAATCTAACTAACCCACATGAAGTTCCACAAACAAATATGTCATGAGGGCAAAAGAAATAGGTTGTGAAAAGGCACCTAATGAAGGAATCTGCTGTATTCATCCCATGGTGGGGGACAAGGAATGAGACCCTGATACGGGCGGTAGTATCGGGGTAAAATATGATTTTTCTGAGGGCTGGTATTCAAAGGTCAGCTCTCCATGCAGATGTTGGTCTTTTCAAACAACATCCCTGGGTATATTAGCAGCCAGTTCAGTTCACAAATAAGAAGGGTAAAACCATAAATAAATGCTTTCTTTCTATATAGCGCTGTCCACAATAGGGTTGAAAATAACGTGAAAACACCATAGCTTGGCAGAACCCACTCATACAACATCTCAGTCATTTTTGCCCTAATATTTTTAAATCATTCCAGTCACTAATAAGCCTATCTTCAAACTGAATAGCTTTACTTTTCTAACAGAAAGGGAATGCTAGTAATCACTAGCAATGGTTGATGTGCAGTCCCATAGTGAAAGCATAATCAATAGTAACCTTCAAGTTTCTACCCTTTTCCAGTGTTCAAGTCAAAACTTCTGTTAAAATCTGCCTTGGAATCTCTGTCTCCTCAGATGCATATTTTTTTAGATTAATTTCAAAAACCCACCTACATGGATAAAAGAGACTCTACTCAGCAGCATCAAATCGATACAAGGAGCCTTCAAACAACACCCTGCAGCAACATGACACTACAGAATAAAAAGCTGAGATGAATCTCAGCGCATGAATTGGTATGAATCTTTCACCTCCAAGTGAACTCTTCCTACCGGATGCAATCCCAGCTGCTCAAGAACATCAGGGCCCCTGTCTCTGCTCTGCAGGACAGCAGCCTGGACATCAACATTATGATAAATCAAGTAGGAAAACAGGCATTAATCAATTGTATCAGTTAACAGAGCTGGCCAAACCTTGTTCCTGGTCATAAAAAACTTAGAGATGAGAAGTTTCCATGTTTTCAAATCTCCAAGGAGTCAACTTTTAACAGCATGCTAGCTTCATTTTCCAGGTCTGTCCAAATGAAAATGCAGTAAGCATACCACTATCCCTTATCCTTATGGATGTATCTGAAAGAAGGGCAATTTATTAAGCTGGTGCTTGCTGAAGTTAGCAGCTGGCTTTGCTGATGATAGCAGAATGCTGAAGCAATACAATATTATCCCCCAATGCCCTGAGACTAAGCAGTCATGGATCCCACACTTGCAGTGATTGACATCCAGCTGTAGTAACCAAGGACCTTTGTTGCTACAGCTGAAGACAGTCTCATGAATGTCTTCTCCTAGTGCTTTCAATTACAAACAGCTATGACAATATTTACTCTTCCTCTAGAGAAAACTCTGGATATCTTGCCTCAGGGCAAAATCTTCCTGTCAGTGTGAACCTGGAATACCTCCAAAGAAGGCCAACACCATTACAAAAATTTGGCCCTACTATGTTGAGCAAAAGCTGTAGTTTTGCTTCTAAAGTCACTGGAGGAAAATCAACTTTGTTTCTTTTTACTTCTTCTTTTGCATCTCAGAAGTCATAAGAAAACTCTGTCAGCTCGTTACTGCAGTCACACATACACCTACAGTGCTGTGGCAGGACCCCACAAGAGTCCACATGGCCAGTTCAATCTTATCCCTTGGGACATCTTTCATTGTTACATTTTCCAGATATCTGGCATTCTGCAGGTCCAACTGCAGCAGCTTCTAATGATTAATAATATGAAAACCTTTGGGAAGTGAAGTAGCAGTAACTCAGTCTAGCAAATAGTTCATTTCTCATCCATTCCATGCCATTACTAAGGCTCTGAATCAGTGAAAGTCTTGAGCATGTACATTTGGAGTCAGAGACCGAAGCAGATCACCAGCAGAGCTGAGCCTGCTATAAACTTTCCCAAGATAGCTCAAAAGACTCACCCTAAAAGCAATAGTAATGAAGCAAGAAGGAAAACTGAGCAAAATTTTGTATTTTAGTTTGCAAGACCAAGCAATATTTCAGATCTGGTGTCAGTCCAGCTTAGATACCAAAGGAACACAGTTGCAAACCCTCACAAACTCAGAACACTGAAATAAACCACATCCCTCAGGATGCCCTCCAGTGTGGTTACTCCAGAGGCCCAGAGCTCAGCTCTGACTCGACAGGGATCTCACAGTTTGCAGGTGCTCTCCTAAGGATGCTACAGCAGTGTGTGTCCTGAAGACTGACAGGTTCAAGGCTGCAAAACTGAGATGTGGGTTCCAGGCTTAGAGGGGCTTCCTTGTCCTGCAGGTCTCAGCCTCATGACAGGAGACCCAGAAGCCCTGGGATAGGAATTCAGTCCATTGCTGGATCCAGTGTCGTGATCCATGGCAGACACGGGGTCCTTTCCTCTACCTGGACATGTGTAACTCATCAAAAATGGGGTCCTCAGCTCCAGTGAAGCTGGGGCTGGGACCAAACTGAATCTGCAGAGCAGGAAAAGTCCAGATCACCAGTGACACCTGATGACCTTTTGATCTGCCAGTGAATTTGAGGTTTTGAAACTTTCTCATACAAAAAACCCCTCTTCACCTCCTCTTTGGAAGTAGTTCAAGACCAGAAGGGTGAAGGATCATTGGCCTACAAAACAGTGATTAGGGAAGAAAACATAGCTTGGTAGGTGTCTAATGGGCTGTTATGTTTTCCATAATAATTTATAACAAGCCTCTGCTTTGGGCTCATTTTATAGGAGCACTAGAATGGAAACATTTTTCAAGAGATGCCATAGGAAATGTCACAATGCTCCATGAAAATGTATGTACAGGGTTTATCACAGCCATAAACTGGCAAAACCACAAGGAAGAACTGATCTAAATCTCAGTTCTCAAAATGTCAAATTTAGTTGGCTATGATGAGAAAGAATCACGGTCATGCATAAAAAAGGAAGGCATGTCTGACCAGAGTACCTTTAGGGAAATTGTTTCAAATACTTTTTGCCTAAATTGTGCTCCAATGTGCATTTTTGTTTTATAGGGCTCTTATGTAAATGTCAGGCACAAAGTGAAACACAGAAAAAAAACCCCAGCAAAATTATCCTGAAACTCAGTCAAGTTCAGTGTATTTTGATACCTTCTAAAATCCTCTACCTCTACAGAAACCATACAGCACAAAAGTTGCCCATATCATAAGCCTTTTGTACAGAAGCCTTTTGAACAAAACTGAATTTCTACTTTCCAAACCCATTTTTATTGGGCTTTCCCTGGGATTTCAGTATAACAGACAGATATATTAATAATATTTACAGCCTCCATCAGACCCTCAGGAACCCACAGATCTTAGAGGCCCACTTGTTTTAGGAAAGTAACTAAAACTAAGCCAAGATGAACCTTTTCTTCTTTGTCCTACTGTGACAGTACACCAGGGGGTGAGAAGCCCAATTTGAACAGAAAGTGAGTTTAGTTTCACAGTGTTCACCTGGCTGATGCCTTTTCTGAAGGCCACAGCACACAACAGTTGTGACTGCTGGTTTTGAGAAGCTGGAGAAAATAAATTTTCTCAAGGATATACATCTTTCCTATATTCCAGCCAAAGTAACAGCATGTCAAACACATGAACAAGATTTCCAAATCCCCTAATAACTCTAACAGTTTCCTCCTTTTTCCCTTCCCACGTTTTTGTTGGGTTTTTGTTTTGTTTTGGGGCTTTTTTGGTTTTTTTGGTTGGTTGGTTTTTGGTGAGCCTTTTTTTGTTTTGTTGGGGTTTTTGTTTGTTTTTTCTTTTTTTGTTTTGTTGGGGTTGTTTGTTTGTTTTTTGTTGTCGTTGTTCTTTGTTTGTGGTTTGTTTTGTCTTGTTTTTCTCTTAAATTACAACATCAGCCCCATCCTGTAGCTTTATATCAGGGTAATATTTCTTCACTGTCACAAAGACACAGCCACCCAAAACATCTCTTGGTGAAGACCAGGGTGAACCTAGCAAACCTCTGTCAAAGGGAAGTTCAGCACTGTGGCAGCTGTGCTGAGACTTTTGTCTCTGATTATGTGGTGAGAATATTCAGGGACACTGAGCACCCACTGCTTCCACTGCAGTTCACTGGAACCACAGAAAATTGAGCTATACCTGGGCAGAGACACCCCCACCTTGTACTGCTTGTCCTGTAAACCTGAAGCAGCCCTGAAGGGAACATGAATGACACCTGCCTGGCAATGAAACTCAAACACTGTCTGCAGCACCAGACAACCTCCACACGGGGGGAAGAGCCAAGACAACCTCCCCAAATCACCCACACATCATATCCAGCTTTTGCCAAATTCAAGTCAGAAATAAGGAGGAAGGGGGGATTTGAATCAATAATTCTGCCAAATATTTCAGTTGTGAAGGGATCAATATTATTCAATACATTAAATAACTTGGGTTGAAAATGAAATGTGGTTTCTCTGGTTTTTTACAAGTATTATCTGCCAAATGGTATACGGAAAGGCTTCTTTTTACTGTTTTCAAAATGAAACTGCTGCTTTGCTTTGAAACAGCATTCTTTGTATTTAAAATTACTACAATCATGGAGAAGAAAAAGTGTAAAGGAAAAAAAAAAATCTTAAAATATAAGTTTCATGTCTGTCCAGAGCAGCGTTTTCCCTTCCTGTCCTACACCCCTGCAAATCCTTGACTCTGGCCACCCCCAGGGAGCCCACTCTTTTCCCAGTTTTTGGTGCCAGGTAGGTCTCTTGATGTGTCACAGACAAATTGCAAGGGATAAACAAGCAGTTCTTATGCAATTCTCTTTACCATAATACATAAAACCCCATCTGCAATCCCAAGAATATCCTCATAAATGTATTTGTCAGTGCTCATCTTTTTCTTGTGTCATAAAATAATGTTTAAAAGGAAAAAAAGAAAATGCAGCTCAGGTCCCCTGGTGATTATGCTATGCGTGTTATGAAACACTTTTAGTTTAATTCTGATAAAAAGAGAGAGCAATCTCACAGTTTTCCAGTTTCCATTGCACTGAAACCACAGGACCTCCTTCAAGTTAAGCACATTTTGCTTGTGGAAATGCCTTTTTTTGCAGTGTGCTCAGTTCATTACTCTCTCTTTCAGATAAACTCTCTGGAGGGAGCATCAGGAGTATGAAAGGGGCATTGCCTGGCCTGCTGCAGCCCCAGGCTGATCAGGCCCTCCGTACCTCGGACTGGCTTACAAGGAGTTCAGACCATTTCTGCCACTGGGGACACTTGTCCCTGTCATCAAAGGTCGTTTCATTAGACGTCCAGCAGCACTGCTCATGGCTGTACCAGAAGGCAGACAGGCAGACACCCTCTTTCAGGTCTGTCATCCAATCCACAGCCAAATCTATCACTCCAGCTAATGTACCTGGGAAAAGAAATGCAGAAGAAGAAATGCTGGTGTTAAAAATTATCAAGTTTCAAGGATAATATATCTAGTTTTAATAACAGAATAAAACCTGTGATTTGGGTAAGCAGGCACAATGTAAGGCTGTGTTCTCAGCCTGGAGAAGGTTCCAAGGAGACCTTATAGCATCCCCCCAGTACCTAAAGGGGGCTTGTAAGAAAGATGGGGACAGACTTTCTATCAGGGCCTGTTGCAGTAGGGCAAGGGCTAACAATTTTAAACTAGGAGAGGTTGATTTAGACTAAGTATGAAGAAAAAGATTTTTACAATGAGGGTGGAGACACACTGGAACAAGTTGCCCAGAGAGGTTCATGCCCCATCCCTGGAAACATTCAAGGTCAGCTTGGGCAGCCTGATCCAGTTGAATATGACTCTGCTCATGGAAGGGGCATTGGACAGAATGGCCTTTAAAGGCCCTTTCCAACCCAAACTATTCTCTGCATCAATAAATACAAATATACCAAAGAACTGAGAGCAATAACAAGTTTTTCTGACCTCCAGTGGTCTCTCATAAACTTTGATTTTAAACATTATCATTTTCATACTGACTGATGGCCAAATAGGGGAGATATGAGCAATGTCAGGCCTGCAGCCTGTCCCAGGCAGGTTCCCCATCTGGCTGACATGGGGAGGACACTGTGCAGGGTCTCTGTACTCTGTACACTTGGCCACGGGTCTCAAACCTCCCTGTGTATTTCAAGGGTAAGGAGGAGAAGGATATGTGCATTTACATACAGTTTTACTGGTCCCAACACAGCAACCTTTTAGAAGGATGATTTCATTACAGATATGATGTGGATGCCAAAGTCTGACTTGTGAACTTAACAGAATGGGGCTTTTGATATGTGTGTACATTCATCAGCAATCTGGACATGCAGAATAAAATTATCTTTCAAATCCTCCCTGTACCACAAGGCTCATTTCAGTGTCTCCCTGGTAATTACACGGAGCTACAGTGACACCCGGTGGCCACCAGACACAGACACAGACAAACTTGCTGTGGCCAGACACAAGAAGAGAAAATTTCTGCTTCTCTAGGTCATCCACTCATCAGATAACAACGTGCCCCAGCAGCAGCAGCCTCAGAGCAGGGGGGTCACAGGAATGCAGGAGCAGCAGGAATGGGAGGCTGGGAGCAGCCAGGACACAGAGGCAGACCTGTGCTCTGTCCCTCTAGCCATACTTTGTGGAAAGAATTGAACCACCAGCTGATAGGAGAGTCATTTAGTGATTTCCAGATCCCTCTCACGGAAAGCAGAAGTCATCATTACTTCTACAAATAATCATTAATAAAATTTCAGGAGACTGCTAATTGATTTGAACAGAATTTATCAACATACTGGGGAAAAATACTTTGTAATATGCAAACTGGTTTGGTTTTATGTTTCCAAAACTTATAGATTTGTGGCTCCTGCTAAGAATGCAATTACATGAAGCAGGGGTAGGAGCTGCTCCCCTTTCCCCCAGCAGACGGGGCACACAAGTGGGTCCAAGAGCTGGTTTATTTCACCTGGAACTAAAGTTTTCTGATTTTCACTTCTGTAAAAGAGACGGGGGGAAAACACATTTCCAATAATTCAAGAACCTTTTTTTTTACTTCAAAGACCAGAAAAAACCAACAGGTTCTTCTCCCACCCTTAAGAAGGGTACTTCCCCCACACTGGCAAGCAGTGGTGCTCAGGGTAGCAGTGAAGAATTTCTGTTGTATAAAAATAATCTGAAGAACTATACAGATATACCAAATAGGATAACACAAAAAAAAATAAGCTGCACAAGGGAGTGATGATGTCTTTAATAACTATTTTCTTTCATGAAGATCTTGCCTTAATCTTGGTTATTCTTTTCCATTTTTCCCAAGTTTCTATGGAAACAATGAACCATACTGCTAGATGAGGATGAATCACTGCATTGCTGGCAACAGCAGCATTCACAGCTTCCTGTTTGGCAGTGATCTCTAAACTCTCCTCCAATTTTATGAAAGTTTCAGAAATGAGGAATTTTCATCTCTTGGACATGACCACCAAATGCCTCTTGCACCTCTTGATGGATTTTAACATTCTCTGTACCCTTCAAAGTTCACATTACACTTAACCAGGCAGCTGCATATTAATGCTACCTGGCAAAAGGTGCAAAGGAAGACAGACTTTTGTAAAGTTAAGTTAATAACCATACTGAAGAAAAAGCATTCAGTTCTCTAATACAATAAGCTCATGGGCACCTCAGCAGCAGTAAGAAAATGTGTTTAATTATGCAGCTGCTCTGATCCCTTTAGCCAAATTCTTGGATCCACACAAGGAGGAAAATACTTTTGACTACATGCAATTTACTACACTGGCCTTCAAGAGAAGAAACATCATAAGGAGGCCCAGAATAATAATGCAATAGTGAATACTTCACCACCAATGTGACCAGAGCTAGAAGTTTTTCAAGTCCTGATTTTTTTGCAACTTTAAGTGAAATTAATGCAAGTGCTAGACAGTTCAGTATCTCAGGGTCAAGCTTTTAATTTCCTGTGCTTATTTTGGCTGCCAAGACTGTAACAGAGCATAAATTATCTCCCTGCTTCTCCCATCAAAGGAGCTGAGTTTGTTCTCCCTTCCATGTAACCTCCTGCCTGGAAGGAAAAATAATGAAGTACTCCAAAGCCAGACAATGCTGAACTTCATTTTAGATATTAGCCTTTTATGTCTCTCCTTTTCCTTTTGTGGATGATGGCAAATTTCTTTCTTTACAGTGCCCTAATGAGAATGCTAAAAATTTGCTTTGAAAAGATAGTTTTCCTCATGCACCTGTGTCAGAAAACAGCATCAGCCAAGTGGTGCAGCACAGAATTGCAAAGGGAATTCTTGCACATCCAGCCTCAGCATCAGAGCATTTCAGCATTACTATGATGGCATTTTTTGTCACATAGCTTTAGAAAACTCAGACACTGGCTGGTGTATAAAGAGCATATGCTTTCAGTTGGCCAGCAGTAATGGTTAGGCTGAGGAACATCCACTGGTCTAGAGGCAGGATGGGCCCAGCAAAAATTCAGAGATCCTTAAAAACAAATGCCTAAAATTTTGGCATCCTCATGTAAATTTTTAGGCTCACTCTCCATATATTGCTTTATATGAGGACAGCATGGAAACTCTGACTGAGACAGGCCAAGCTAGTGTTCAGTATCTCTTTCTAGATCACTGTGTGAACAGTCTTCATCTGATCTCCCCAGCAAACAACATTTGTGGGTTTGACTGTTCCTTCCCTTTTCTCTGCAATTAGCAGGCTTTGGCTATCAAAGTGTCATTTCCAGGAGCTCCTGAGTGCCCTTCCTGCCATTTGACTGTGTCATACACCATCATCTCCCTCCAGTCTGCTGCTCAAGGTCCTGTGGCTACTTGCCACAGCCTGGAGGCAGTGAGGGGCTCTGCTCAGGCTAATTTATGTGTGCACCTTCACACAGGAAACTGTGATAAGATCCCAATGGCTTCTGCTACATTCTCAATATACACTGGTATTATCTGTAACCCTGAAGCTGCCTCTGCTCTGAGCAGGAAGCCAGAGCAGAACCCCCTCCAGACATCCCTTTCCCACCTACACTTTTCTGGGGATAACAAAGGATGAAGGTTTGATGACCCTCCAAAAATTACAAGATATATTATACATATATATGTGTGTGTGACATGATATATGTATCATACTGCCAAATGGGATGCTCCTCTCCTTCCTACTCCCATCAGCTATATTTTGTTTGCTTGTGACTCTGTGGTAACCAACACTGCTAAGCCCACAAATCAACTGAAAACTAATCTGGCCCAAATCCATTTTTTCTAGCAAGTCAAAACAAATATTCACTGGCCTAGTGCAGCTACACATGCACGGAGCAACACGGCCCAGTGGTAGATGCACTGGAGAACAAGGATTGCTCCTTTTGGCCTTGTTGGCTGGTGTTGGGAGTAGAGGTGCAGGCTTTGAGCTATTGCAAAATCTGAAAGGTAAGGTTTACCAAATTGATGGGATTTAGGCTTCTAGGTCAGTTAAGCTCCTTTTAAACTCTTGGGCCTGGGTAAGTGACTCAAGTGCTTTTGGAAACTTGTGGAAGCCCCTGACAGCCTCTTCCCAAGAGTCCCATCTTGCTGTCCTCCATGCCCAGCACAGGACAGCAGGGGCAGAACTCTCCATGGGACCCTGATGTCCTGAGTACTGCTGCTGCCACCTTTCCTTTTCTCTCCCACTCCTTGCCATACTTTCTGCTTGCTCTGCTTGCCTGGACCCAGCTGCTCCAGGGTTCACCCAGTGTCCATGCACTGAGCCAGGCTATTCCCCTTGGAGCAGCAGTAGCTTCTGCCTGCTCAGCAGAGGAGGGACCATGGAGGAGCCAGGCTGGTCCATGGAATCCCATCTGCTCATACAGATGCCCTTGTGGCACACTCCTCTCTGAGCAGGCAATATTTTAAGAAGAGAGGAAAACAACACAAAGTGCCTCTTGACTGCACCACCACCTCCTCCCTCCCAACCTGGTTAAGACACCTGACTAATGTGGTTTGACTCCCTGAGGTAAAACATATTGCTCTGCACCCCTGTCATTGAAAAGGCTGCAAAAGCTACCAGATCTCAGCTGTAGCTCACCCTCAACTCCCACTCCCAAACTGGGCATATCAGTGTTAGGGCTTATCAGAGGACAGTGACTCTGGCTTTTAACAGCCTTGAGGATTTCAGCAAGAGGCTTCATTGCAAACTAGAACTGAATAAAACCTTCTGGGATGCTTTTATTAAAATGGGAATGCATGCATGTTTACCATATTCTTTGTATGAGGAGAGGATTATTGAGGTCACTAGAGCCCTCAAGGACTTGCTCTAACTTTATTTTGCAGGCAGAATTCTTCATCCCAGATGAGACCAACCCTGGCCTTCAGGCAGGACTCAGCAGCCCTGCTAGTACAGTCTATCAGACTCTCTTCCCATCTCACCCTCACAACAAAGACTTTGTGGAAACAATTACATGTCTTTGAAATTACATAATTTGCCAAACACGTCACTTCAGAAATGTTTTCTCAAGAACTTTACCAGTATTTCTGAGGCTTCTAACAACTGTAACAAACATATTAACTTGACAGATGCTGAGCAGGAAATTCCCAACACCCCTTGGAAGCTGGGAAACTTCACATGGTGCTTTTACCAAGCAGCATGACACAGGAGCACCCTGACATCACTGAAAAAGCATAAAAAATGGCAGCTGTCTGAGCTGGGTCAGAGAAGTGCAGCTTTCCAAGCAGGAAGATGTGCTAAACTAAGGAGAAGACAGGAGAAATTGAGGAAATTAATGAATTTGCCATGTGAGTTTGAGCAGGCTGTTAAGTATGTAATGTCTGTCTGGCCTGGAAGCAGATCTGAAACCAAGTCTGAAACTGTATTTTTCCTCATGCATACATAAAGAAGATAACCCAGTGGAAATAGCAGTTTATAAAGCTCCTCTTTGAGTGTCCACAACCAATATTTTCCCCACATCATATTTTTTACTTGCAGAATTAAAGTGATGACAAGAAAAAAAATCCTGAAAATAAAACTTACTTGTGCAAAGCAAAGATTCAGAAAGTCAAAGCAGCCCATCGAGTATGAAGCACTCAAATGCAGATTTCCCAAAGCAATAGATCAATCCCTCTACTGGTGTAAACATTTTTTCTAGGTCAGCACTAAAGAGGAGACTTTGCAAGTGGGTATTTTGTAACTGCATGAATGCAAAGTTGTCTTTTTAGCTTAAAAACAAAAAACATCAATGGAGAGACAATGAAGTACAAAGAGAAGCAGATGGTACTGCAGCAGCTTGGGTGAGATGCTCTAGGCAAAGCTGTAGCACTAACACATATGTACCTGCCAGCAGTCCTATGAGAAGCATTACAACCCATCCTGACCAGGCATCCAGCAAACTCTTGATGAACTCCCATATGGATTCTTTACTTTTGCTTGTAATCTGAAATTAAACACACATATAGATGTGTTGCAGATTCAGGTTGACAGTTTTAGAGTACAAAGTTTAAAATAATTAAACTCCTACATGGTGCATACAATTTCTCTACTCTCTACTTTCTTCAGTCCTAATAATTTATTCAGAGCTGCTCAGCTGATTAAGTTGCAGCAGCCTTTTCATATTTACAAACTCAGGACATCCCATGTCCATATATTACAAAGTTCTCCTAAAGTCATCCCACATCCAAATGTTTAGAAGTTCTCCTCAAGTCATACAACAAGGCAGGAAGCCCCAGCCTTGGAGCAAGGGCTGTTTTGTCACTGCCAGGAGGGCACCTTGCGATGGCGGTCGGTGTCGCGCGACTTCTCCCGCAGCCAGTCGATGGTGTGGAAATCCTCGTACGTTCCAACATCGGGAAAAGGCTCGTCCAGAAAATCCATCAGGTTGCCTGAACCATTCATGTCTCCTGCATTGACCATATTAGGATCTGCGTGTAGAAGAAAAACAAGTGTGTCAATAAATTCAAGCAGCTTTGTCAGGCGTTTCAGAACCAAGTTTTCTGAAACACCCCCACAAGCCAGGAAGTCAAGACAGCACCAACAATAGTCCTGGGGGCACACACAAACTCTTCATACTTGCTTTTAAGAAAAGCAGGGGGAGGGATAACCACCACATATCCTACTAAAGCACAAGAGGAAATAAAAGATACCTGTCCCCAAACTACAACAAACAGTTAGCATTTGATGGGAACTTGGATGAGGGCACGTAGGAGCATGAGAATGTCTATTCCAGCAAGGTGGTCTGATCAGGGACTTTGGAACAAGATGGGCAACAGAGGAGAAACCAGAATCAAAATACACAAGAGACACAAACCTGACAGAGCGAACACAAAGAACATGAGCAGAAACACCTCACCACTCATGCTAATTGTGTGTGTGCCTCTGGGACACAGGCTCAGCTGCTGTTGAATCTGCACGGGAGGAAGTGCCAGCCGGGTCCAGGAGGGCTCCAGCAGCTGGGCAGGGGGACCCGGGCTGGGACTGGAGGAGGCAGCTGTGCACTTCTACATTACTTAACAAAGTGTTGTTCTAAAGATGGTTAATCCCATCCATCTTAAAAGAGATACCTGGGAAATGGGGTTTTTCAGTGAATACCTAGGGCCTGTAATCTGAAATAATATGTCTAAAAAAAATCTGTTACCATGGAGTTACTAGGGAAAAATAGGAAAACATGTAAGAATGGGGGTATACAGATTTTAGGGGTTGTATAGAACAGAACCTGCAGAGCCTGTAACTCTTTGGCTTACACAAGGTAACTTTTGCTGTTCACTGATGAGGCCAATGACTGCCACCCACTTTGTTCCACCAGGTACAGAAATGGGAATTCCACAAAAATTTGGATCTTTGAAACTGTGAGGAAATTTCCCAACTCTGTAATTGGAACAGGCAAAAATGTAGTAGATAAGCTTTTAGTGGACTATCCATAAACTCTGGTACTCTGCTCAGCCCTCTTTACTTAGCAACTTTTTTTCTTCCCCTCTCCCCATTTTCAACTGTTTTACTTGAAACCTCACCAAGTAATTTTTTGCCTTAGTGGTGCCTTCAGCAATGTAGTGTGAATACTCAGCTTTGTCAGTCTCTGCTCACCACGTGTAGGGTTTTTGGGTGACACAAACAATGTGCTGAGCACAAGCAGCTGAGAAATGAATTGTCTTACGGGCAACCAGCAGGTCACCATTATACCATTAATAGAAGCCCTTTCAAATGCGGAAATCAAGTAATCTCCAAGCACCATGGCGTGTTTGTCTGAAAGGGAATCAAGCAAGTGAATCACAGCCTGGGGAAGGAAACTCTGTGCAGAGCAGGTGTCCTGTGCAGCGCTGCAGAGCACAAATAAGCTGCCACGGAACGGGGGTGATTTAAAAAGCAGAAGTTTAGAAGAGTGACAATTGAGAATAGATACTTTGCCAAGCAGGTGAGAGCACGCTCCCGTTTGCTGGGGGAAATGAGAAACTGAGGGTGGGATGATGTGGCTGACAACAGGAGCTGAAAGCTCAGTGCCTCCTAAGAGGACTGGAAAGGGAGGCTGAAATGAGGTGAAAGGATTAGACCACGCTATTACTTTGTAACATTGTGATACTTTGCACATCTTGCTGCACCCCATTCTTCCCACACAGCAAAGAAGGACCTGTAAAGAACGTGCAGCTCAGGCTGTCTGCCTGCACAAGGCAGCACCCTCTGCTAAATAAACAAGCCTCTGGAAACTCTTCTGGAAACTGAAAGCATTGGCAAGTTTTCCTTCATACCACAAGAAAATTACCCAGCATACTAGTTATATCACGTAAAAAATAGCTTTTTAAGTATGTTGTCAGTGCCCAGCACATGACAGTATTGTGATGGATAATACCAGGCCAGACCACAAGTATGTACGATAATTACAATCTCAATCTGAATCTATCCCAAAAATACGTGCTACACAACATGTCCAAGGAGAGAAAAAATGTGCTAGAGACCACAGAGCCATGGAAGACCAAGAAAACAAACAAACTTTGAACTCAAGGTAGCGTACCAGTACCTGGAAATTGCAGTGAACTGGATGATAGCCAGCCCTAAAGTTCACTTCAGGTACTACGCTTTTGAAAGCAGAGATGTGATATCAGATTATGCAAAACACAATTTTAGTAAATAATCCTAGCTACAGTACTTTAGAACTGAGGACTACAGAGTTCCCATCTTTTATCCTATCCACAAACACTATAAATATCCCTTTTTTTCTCTTTATTTTGCATTTTCTTCTCTCACCTTACTTTGGCATCTATAATAATTTACAAGGTTTATTTCAGGATGAGCTAACTTGCCCTCCAAGTGAAGCTTGCAGAGATAGTTTCAGTTCTGCCAGCAGAACTGGAGCCTTACACCAATCAGGCAGTTACAGATATTTTAATGCACATAAATTAAGGGCAAATCAACCTCATCCAAACATGAATTATAGCCAGGTGTACTGTAGCAATATATGCCAATAATGGCAAAAGCACAAACAGCCTTGGTGCTGGTTGTCTCATTTAGCAAGAGAAATCTGCACTATACTCAGGACACTAAAACATAGACTCCTTTCACAGCTGATGACAGGAAATGAACTATTTACATTAAATGAGAAAGATTACTTCACAGAAGTGATAGTCTCTGTTAATTGATCACAAAGAGATGTCAGAGGTAGACATCTTCATCTGGTCTAATGAGTACAACACTACCAGTTCAAAAGAAAACATTGCAATATCATGACATGCAGAATTAGTTAAAAATGCAGCTCCTCGGACCTGAGAATCTAAGAGATTTGGATGCTCTGACAGAGATTATTGTATAAGCTGAAAGGTGTTGAGTCTTTCTGAGGAATTGTCTAACATTTGTATTTTGTCTCTGTTTTTCCACGTCTCAGATGTCCTTGCTGTCCTTTCCATACTTTTGCAGATGCTGATGCAACAGAATTTGTGCAAGGGCTGTTTTCTGCTTAGTCCTCATGTTCTTTTCCGAATAATTTCTGGCACTCCATCAGCTGTTCCTAGGGAAGGCATCCAACATTAAGCAGTCTGCTGTGACTCCTTGAGAGACAGTGGCCAGTTTGGAGCCCATCATTCTGTAATCTCTTAGGGACATTTTCTCCTTTGCTTTGCCTTTATCCACTTTAAATTCGATCAGCCATTTTATTCCCTATAATACAGTAGAGAGCCTTAACGGTGAGCCCTCATTTTTACTAACTAGCTTACTGTATCTACAACTGAATGTGCATGTCAATACTCTGCTCTAATAATTCCAAACAAGTTCTTTCTAGAAACTGAACTAGAAAACAAAGAAACCTGACTGAACGACATAACTCTGAAACTCACAGAGTTCCCCAGACTTAGACCCATGCCAGACTACTGTGATCCTGCAGGCGTAGCAAAGTCCTGCCAGGGACTGAGCCACAAATCAAGGGAGGCCACAGTGCTAGACAGACAATTGTGCCTCCTGATAGAGGCTTTCCCAGATGCCACATAACCCTAGACATCTTCCAGAAATCTTAGGCCAGATCAACCTGATGGCCAGTCCCTGATCTCCCAGGTAGCCATGCTTGGTGTTCAGTATTCCAAAACCACAAGGAGTTAGTTACGCTACAAATATCAGAGGAGCTGCATGACAGCAAGCTGGAAGTAAGGGTCCAAATAGCATCCTGTGAAGCTTTATGACTGCAGGAAACCAGATATTTTTTAAACACATAAGGAAAGCAAAGAAGAGATTCATGCAAACAAACTACAGAAGCCAGGGTGCAAGCACAGGGAGCTGCTGATAGACCAGAACACACCAATAAGCACAGCTGGTACTACATAGACAAAAGATCTCATGACATTTACTCACTTTTTATTATTTTCTAAAGAACCAAAAGGTAGTAGTAGTAGTATCATATTTATCATATTTAGGGTCACATTTTTTCTGCAAAATTTTTTCACCGTGAGTAAACTCATCACTTGACTTTGATCAGCTCGGAGCTAAGTTTTATAGATGAGTGATAAATCACATTTACAATAAAAATGCTGACAAACTCTCAGCTTGTCTTGGGTTATGTAACCAAAAAAAAAAGTGTATTCTATTTCATCTGTTGAAAGCAGCTGGGGAGATGTTTTTCTTTATCTCTTGTAACTCCACAGGGGAGGGGGCAGGATGCCTTCTGATAATGGGCCAGCTGTTAAACCAGGTGGGGCAGTGTTCCTTATCTCTTTCACCACTGTCCACCCTCTGAAGGATATCTTCTATTAATGGGCCACTAAGGCTCACCAGTGCCATGACACATTACACCATCCCATTGTGAGATGCTCCACCCAGTGAGGGAGGAGCCAACCATTCCCTACCCAGATAAAAACTGAGATGTAGGAACAACAAGCAGCCTTTTTCCCACTGAATTCCTGGAGGAAGACCGGACCCATCTCACCATTACTGGACCTTTCTACAGGATCATCTCTACTCCACAGAACCACATCAGTTACTCCAGGAGGATTTATTTGGACTGCTTCCAACACCCTGATCCACAGGGTGTCAGGTTATGTCTCTGACTCTGTCAGGGTTTTCTAGGACTTTTGTTTGTTTGCTTGCTTGTTTTTTTGTACTACTACATTTGTATTTTTAATATTCCAAGTAAAGAACTGTTATTCTATTCCCATATCTTTGCCTGAAAGCCCCTATTTGCAAAATTACAATAATTTGGAGGGAGGGGGTTTACATTCTCCATTCCAAGAGAAGCTCCAACTTTCCCTGGCAGACACCTGTCTTTCCAAACCAAGACACAGCTTTAGAGCACTGTTACAGCACGTGTAAATGTAAAGCCACAGCTAGAAGAGCTCTATCAGTGAACTGACATTCTAGGCTGACTGACTGATCGGATATGAAATGTATTTGACATGGCAAGCACAGACCAAAACATCCCACAGTTCAAAGAGGCTGAAAAGTATACTGATGGAAAACAACTAGTTGAACGAGCATCAAAGGAAAAGTCTTGGCCCTGGCCTATTGCTCCTAGACATGCTAGTTCCATGCTATGTTCTCCTCATCCTGTTTTCTGTTTTAATTGGATACACTGCACTGAAGCAAGCAGTATGATTTTTAATGCAATTCCAACAAGTTTCAAGTTACTTTCAACAGATCACAGTTACTGAATTACTTCAACACTTCAAATGTTTCTAGCAGACAAATGTTCACCTACATGCTTTGCTGTTTTCCTTGAAGTGGGGGGTTGCTATGTGACACATGACAGGATGCAGTCAGCAAAGAATACCTCTCATCTGCTGTGGCATAAGGAATAAGTGAACTTGGCAAGAGGCTGGGAGGAGAAAGCAGAAGCCTAAATGCCAATTGCAAGTTTCTCAATTCACATTTGGAGTGCCTTTTTCAGGGTGTCCAAAGCATCACCTGTTCCATCTCCTACAAATGTGTCATGCGTTAGCCAACACACCAAAGAACATGGGGTGTGCTAGGGTTTTTCTATGCTCTAGTACCAACACACTCACTGTGCTAAAACAGAGGAGATCCTATTCCAGACACAAAGCTTTTGAATCATGACTCCATCAGAGCTGAGCCCACCACTGACCTGAACTGTTGGTCAGATGAGCTGTGCTTGTGTGGTGTGACATGACAGCAGTTATTGTAAAAATGAAGGAGCGTGGGGGCTGCGAAAATCCCTGGGATTTCTTTTCTATAGCAGTCAGTAATGAACAAGGTAATTTTATTGGCAATCCTCACACGACCCCTTTGCGCTGGCAGATGGTTTGCCATTCTGTGCCTCCAATACTTGGATTGACTGTTCCAAGGACCAAACACGGTGCCCCAGCCTCATGGCCTTTACCTGCTCAAGGTGATCTGTCAGGCAAAGGCACCTCCTCCCAAGAGCTCCGTGCTCTGCCAGCATCCATCCTCCCCATTCCCAAGGAATTTGGACCCAGTCACAGAGACAGACACAGAGCACTCTCCTCACAGGGCCTGAAGCCAGTGCTGCCAGCAGAGTGAGCTGAATCACAGAATCAAGGAATGGCTCAGGTTGGAGGGGTCAGTGTTCAGAAAGAGCCCCAAGAGGGTAAGGCTGAAGGAGAAAGTTCCTGGAGCCAAGCATGGTTACACCACAGGTCTTCAGCACCACCCAGCCAGAGAAAATGGGCCTGACAGCTGAGGAGGCCGCGAGCAAGATTATTGACAGGTCACCATGAAAGACAAGAATGAAAAGTACAGGAGGTGATTAAGGGGTGTATGTCTTTTGGAGAGGGGTCAGAGACTGAGGCCTGCTTAGCCTAGAAGAGACCAAGGAAGGCCAACGTGGTGTGGAAGTAATTCCCTTCCACCACCCGCCATGCAGAAGATGATTTAGAAATGGCAACGTGGGATATGGGAGACAGGTAAACAATTATTAAACATTCTTCTCAACAAGAAGTAAGATGATGTTGGGTGGTGATTTTACAAGGAAGAAGTCTTCAGCAAAAGCAAGCACACTGAATCCCCAGCAAGTTAAATGGGTGATTTTCTATGGGTTGAAAAACATTTACAGGCAATTTAAGATTATTCTATTTAGAAGCTTCAGACTGAATGAACCAAACAAGTTATTGACCTTCTGTCTTAATTATGAAGTTTATAAAAAGGTGTTAAAATGGCCTTGAATCAGAGTAATCAAGTTCAGACTCCTGGAAAAAGCAGAAAATACTGAACCCATTTACAGCCCTTTTTTTGAAACTTAATATGGGAAAAAATGCTATAAATTGAGAAAATACAGAGGAAAGACAAAATTGGCAAATGTCTTTCCTACAATTCAAGGGCTCACAGTCTCTAAATACAAGTAAATAGCCCTGCAAATCCTCAGCCTCTCACCACACTAACACAAGCAGGCTGCAGTATCAGAAACAGTCCTGTCAAATATTGCAGCATTTTATTGTATGGCCCCAGCACCACATATTATGGAGTTTCCAGCTATGATAGTGTGGTCAAGTTAAATACAGTCACATCTTTGATGTGCAGCTTTACCCTGAATAACCTCTATGGAAAAAATTATGAAGCCACAGCAGAGCTCAAAAAACACAGGGCACCAGATCACAGGGGAGAGGGCCTCGGAGAGAAGGGAAAAGCAGGAGGGAACAGTTGGGATAAATGGCAGAAAACTGAGGCACTCCTCTGACCAAACCACAGCCTTCAGCTGCCCCTCCTCAGCCACCACACACGCTCATGGGGTGAGCACAGGGAACAGAGCTGGCCAGGAGCACAGGGCGACATGGATGGGAGCTGATACCCAACCAACAGGGCTTCCCACCCTTCCATCACAGCCAGACTCCCTCTTCTCCTTTTCTCCTCCTGAGAGGCATTCATTATTCTGAGAGGTAAACCACATCCCAGCATCCCACTCCCTGCTCCTTCCCACGATGACTCTTCCTTTAGAAAACAATTTCTTTTGGTATGAAATATCATGTGCCTGCTCCCCCTTCAAGTTTTCTTGGAAAGTCTGAGCAAAATTAGTTCAGCTGCTCAGTTATGTCAGAAAGGCAAGGGAAAAAAACAACCCAGTTCTTTCCCTGCAAGCTCCAAATGGAATTTTTGCCAAAATTGGCTCTGTATAAAAAAGATGTTTAACTCACATCTCTGTTTCCAGTGAGTCTTAAAGGTCCCTTCAATAAATTTACTCGTTAGTGCCAATGTTGAGGCTGTGGAAAAAGCAGGAGGGAAGCATCACTGCCTCTGGAATGCTCATCTGCATTTTTGAAACTGAGCTGAAACATCTCTAAAGGATGCTCCTCTGTAACAGCACAGAAGTTTGGGCAGATGAGCCTCATGAACTGTATCAACCTCACACCCCCTTGCTTCTTGAAGGTAATGAGATTTGATTAGGGTAAACCCTGGATGCCTTCAACTTCTGGGTAAGAAACTACATTTCAGGAGACAGGACACCCTGGAAACCAGCCCTAACAGTGTAGGAGCATGTATGGTTCTATTATTGGTTTCACTTCAGTCCTTTTCTTCACAAAAAGAGAGGGGGAATTTCCCTTCTGAAGCCATGGTTTCTACTGCCACAGAGCTCTAAGCCACATCTGAAGAGTCAGGGGTGCTACAGGGTTTTCCTCCTCATGCTAGACACAGCTGAGCTTTGCAGCACCAGATTTCTGTTCCAGAGCTGCTCTTTGCCTTTTCATTCAGAAAATTTTAAGATTAAGAGGAAAAACCAGGTTTGGAACTGCAAAAAGAAAAAGGGAACGCGTTCAGAGAGAGCAGAGTTGCAGTGGCAGAAGGGAAGTGCCCTGGTATGCAGTCACTCCTAAACAGCTCTTTCCTGAAATGGGATGTTCAATGACATCCAATGTACCTCTCTCTGGAAACCTTTTTAAGCCTTCAGCTTGAAATAAAGCTGATAAACCCACATTGAAAAAGCCATTAATCTGTACCATGTCACTTGTCGTGATTTGAGCAGAGGTTGTGAGTCATTTTCACACAGGAGGGTAATGTTTGCCTGTTCACAGCGCACTGGCTTTCACTGCTGCATTTGATGCTGATGGGCTGCACAGCTACAGACAAGTTATTTCATCCCCGTGACTGGAACCTTCTGCAAGATGGGGAAACCCTTTCCTTGGGGTGATGCTTAAGAGCAAAATGTTAAAAGTGCTTTAGGAATAGCAGCCTAGTGTAACCCTGCCAAAGTCTCTCTTTTGACATTAATAATTGTGTGTGAATTTTTAGTTCTGCCAGGGTAGAGATGAAGAAAACTGAAAAAACCAACACCTTATGTGTGTATGTATGAACACACAAAAAATGAATTAAGACTCTTTCTCTACAACCTCTCACTAAGAGGAAAAACTAACACACACACGCACACATCCCTGTTGGGTACCCTGAAGGCTGCAGCGTGACGGCAAAAGCAGCCAGGAAAAGGACTGGTACCTCTGGTACCACACTGCTTTTGAGGGTTGAGCACCATGCTGAGCTAGGAGCTGTTCAGGCCTGAGAGAGGCTGAGCACAACACAACACCAACCTCCAACACCAGCAAGATGGCTCTGGACTGTGGAGGACTGGGGGTTGGGAGTATCCCCTTTCCCCCTGCTATAGCACCTGTACAGTCACAATTCTGCTCACTTGGCCCTCCAGGTCAGCAAACAACAACTTGATGATGAAGCAGTTCCCAGCCCCAGGAGGTTACAGCGCTCCAGAGGAGCCTGTTCGGTTCAGGCAGGTAGGAAGTTCTCTAACCCAGGGTCAACACTCCCCATCTCCTTCTCCTCTGGTCCCTGTTTAAAAGCTACCAGCCACTACCTTTGAAAAGGTACAGCTTTTGTAGGAGAGGCCCCTATGAGCACAGGGGCTGAGCACTCCTGCAGCCATGTGGTGGAGCCCTGGCAGGGCATCCCAGAGCTGCCAGGGAGAGCCTTTCCAGCTGGGGATGCCCTGGGGTCCCCCTTTCATACTAACTCACTCCTCAAGTCCTTAATCTCTGGGGCCCCCAGCACACATATGCGGCTGGTGCCCTGTCACCTTGCACAGAACATGTCTGACTCAAATTGAGAGACCAGGAGAAGCCCTGCCTGGCACATATTTCCACAGGGCACTTCCAGATGATCCAGAGTAGAGGGGGAACCCCTCACACTTGTAGAGCCCAAGCATGGCAGCCCTGCTGTGCTCCGTGCACGGGCAGAGAGCCAAGTCTCGTGAGCCTGGTGGGCAAGAGCACAGCTCGGCTCACAGCCAGTGCTGGAGAGAACTGAGCCAGCCCTGACTCCAGAGGGAATCAAGGGGAAGAAACTCAGCACTGGCACGGACAGGATGCAATCTCCCCCCTGCCCCCATCACCTCATGCAGCAACAGGTTTGTATTTCTATCACTTTAGGGGCTCAGTCTAGAAAAAACAGGAGAGGTTCTGCTGGAGAAAAATAAAATTGAAAATTATTTTTCTTTTCAGTTCGGAACAACCATTGCCTTTTTGTACTTCAATAATTCATTATCTACTTCCCCCCCCGACACACACCTTATTTTCTGATCCTGACACAACTACCTGATCACTGGAAAGCAGAATTCACCCTTCACTAGGATGCACAATCTACTTCAGCACAGGAGATCCAAAATATCCCCCCTTAACATATGAGTGAGCACACAGAGATTCTAGGTGTGCCATATTTTCACATTTTTCCAATAGTGGGAAAAAATTATTTGAACAAAGAACAGGACTTGGAAGAATAAAAAAAAACTTCCTGTAGACCAGGAGAAAAAAAATCACCTGACTCTCTGCCTGATGAAGCTGCAGCTGAGTCATTCTCTGTTCTCTGGCAAAGGCACAGAATTATTTATCACAATTGTTAAAAAAATACATCATTTTCTTTTCTGACAAGTATAAGCTCAAAATTAATTTAGTTTCTCATGCTTTTTTCTAACATTTGCATTAGAATAAGTTTTTAAAAAATTAAGAATTTTAACATCCTAAAATTTATTTTAAAAGCTATACAGAAAAAATAGGCCCACAGGAGAGTCATCATTTTTTCCTTTACAGATATATATTCATATATTTGTACAGAGCACATAATTAAACATCCACACCAGGAAAACAGATTTTGGACTTTGCTTCCACAAATATTAAGTCCAAAAGCACAGTTTGCCATGGATTTTTCAGCCTTTTAGTGATCAGCATTTTGCAAGGGAGCAAAAATCTGCTTGTCATCTCCTACGTTCCTTTTGGGAAAGGATTTTCCACGTTTATATAGGACAAGGAAAAACCGACCTTTTACTGCAGCAAATTATGCAGGAAACCTGTCGGACCAGGTGCTTTGAAACCACATGAGCAAAAATTAACAATAAAGGAAAAGCTTCTTTCCCCAAATACACCTCTTAACCCCTCAAGCAAGTTAATCCTCATTCCTTTATAAGCTTAGACACAACAGCAACTTCGTTTAAGCATCTAGGGGGAAAAAAAGGCAGGGGATGCAAGCAAAACACTATTGCTGCTCTCTCTGCACGACTGAATGATGATGGCTGCTCACATAAATGCAGAATTCCGCAGACACCCGAAGGAGCCCTTGGAAAGTACAGGAAACAAAGGGCCTTCTTTAGCTATAAAGCTCCATCTGGCAGCATTTCTACCGGAGATAGCCGGGAGATCAGCACAGAGCCAGCAGGCAGCCTCTGCACCTGCAAACCCTCTGCTTGCAGAGAAAATGTGCTGCTTTATTTCCCAGCAGAAACTGCCCGGCGGAGCTGGAGCTCCACGACTGCAGCACAAGAGCAAGTGGCAAATGATTTTTTTTTTCTTCCGAAGAATCATGTTGCTTACCTGCAATGCAACATCATTTAGCCCAATCCCAATGATTTTACTAGCATCCTTCCGTGGTGGTATGGCTGCAGCAGCGGTGATGTCATGGGGAGGAAGCGGTAACAATCATGTGACTGCATCCTCCGTCTATAGGATATCTGATCGGGGGCGCAGCAGCCTGCAATCCTGCGGGATTAAACTGCAAGCCGCTTGACCCTGCCCTGCCTGATCCCGCACCACCGGCACACATGCGGCTTTTTTTCCTCCCTAACCTCAGCTAATCAATCGTTCTGTGCATTCTTTTTCGCAACAGCGACAACACTCACATTTTTTTCACGAGGTAAAAGCATAGGAAGTATGCGGGGTGCATGCCAGGAGGTATTCCTGGTGACTCTGAGGACCAGGGTGCTGCTCTGGGAAATATCTAGTCACAGCAGCTTGGAAATGAGACAAACTGCAATTTCACCATCCCTTGCGTTTTTCTGGTACTGCATTTCAAGCTTTTCCAAATTGACTTCCCTCCATCTTCTGTGTCATAAACATGCTCTGCAAGCCTCCCTCAAAGGCTTCATCCTTGTTACCTTCACTTCCTAATTCTCCCTGCCATCTATCCACCCACCCACCCATCCACTTCTGCCTTTTCTTCAATACAACTGTCACTGCTTGAAAGATCCTCTCCTGTATGCCAGCCTACTTTTCCTTTCCAAAACATCTGCTTAAGCTTTCCCAAATATTGAAAAGCTAGAGCTTCTAAAGTATTTTTTAAAAAGGCAACTACCCTGACTTTCACATTTTGGTTAACCGTGTATAGCAGCCCAACTGTAATCTTGGGGGATTTTGGGTTTTTTTTCCTGTGGGGTTTTTTGTTTTGTTGGTGGTTTTTTTGGTTTTTTGTTTATTTGTGGTTTTTGTTTTGTTGGGGTTTTTGTTTGTTTGGGGGAGGTTTTGTTTGTTTTTATTTTGGTGTCAGTTTTCATTTTTTTTGAGGGGCAAGTGGAATATTTAAGAATTTTATCATACTCAGTGATGTATTTGATTTCTACAAGAAGGTAAGAATTGCTGAAGTTCTGACTGCACAGATTTTGCACAAGCCACTAGGGCTGTATTCTGCAAGGCAGAGGTTGTAACTGCTCTTTCTGAAGACCCTGTATGTGTTTGTACATGTGCAGTGTGTTGTATTTCAGGACATTCACCTTACTGTCACCCTTCTGAATTTGAATGTTGTGCAGACTGGGTTTACCCCTACAGGGAACCAGGCAGGGGCTTTGTATTTCCAAGCAGATGCAACAGCTGAGTAAAGAGAGGTCTTGCACAAGCACCCATGAAAAAACCCACAGGTGACTGAAGGCACATAAGTGACTTCCACTCACTTCAAAGTCGAAGGAATTCAGTTCTGGAAGACCTTTTTGTCCCAGTGTGCTTGAGCAGTAATTTATGGATGTGCCATGTATTTCTGATAGGGATTCCTCATGCAGAAGCCACACATGGGATTTTATTGAGAAATTTGGACACTTAATTTGCTTCTCCTGAAGTTCCCACACTTCTCTGGAGCAAGAATCATGCCTTTAGAGAAGAGGTTTGATTATGGCCCTCACCCACAGCACTGCAGATCATAATTCTCTACCACTGAGAGATCAGTAACAGCCCCAGGCCTTCATAACCCTGTCAATGAAACGTGGAAAATGATACAAGTGCCAGCTTCCTGCCAGTGTCTATTCTTTGTGCCCATTAAAATCAGTAGTAATAGGCCAATTGAATTTGTGAAGGAAGCTAAACACTGAGCACTTGATTTATTTTCTTGATAATGCAACTGCAATTTCCCTCAATTAGCTTATGAGAAGAAAATATGGAAAACAGGAAGTAGCATTTACTTGGTGAAATGTCTACACCTGGGAACTTCTATGCCAAAGAGACACTCTTGAACACAAACACTGTGTCCTAGACAGAGAATAGTAATTTTGTACACTTAACAAATCAGCGTTAGGGTCTCAATCCTACATTTTTTTCCTGGACAGACTCCTAAATTAATTTCCTGTTTTTATCTTGTCTATTACCAGCTGATCTCATTAAATCTCGTACTGAAAGTACATTTCTATAGTTGGATGGTCAAAGTCTAGACACACCTGATTCTCTATTGAAAATACAGTAGATATGTATGCTCAAATGTAAGAGATTTTCAGAAATTATAAGGAACCAGAACCAGCTCCTAAGATGGTTTGAAATCTAACACCACAGAGGTTTTCCAAGTGCAAGCAAATGATTTAACTGGCATTTACAGATTCCAAAACCAAATCAACTTTATTCCTTTGGATTTTCCTCCCAATGCTACTCAGTCAATTGAGTGCTCTTGGAGAAAAAAGTATATTCTTCACATGACGTTTTGGACAAGGCTGCTCTTGCTTTTGTTAGCCTGCAGTTTCTCAAGTCTCTCCGTAAATGCTTCTTCCTCTCAAAGACCTACAACACTACAGTCATAAAGGAGGCTGGGGTCAAAACAAGCTGTGATGGGCCCTCTTCCCTAAAAATTCAAACTTCGGTTTTACATCCACTGAAAGCAAAATACATAGTCCATCTAACTCATTAAAAAAAATATTCTTTTTACACTGCACTTACCTTGAAGTCCTGCAAGGTGCCTAGAAGAACTGCAGCAAGAAATACAAATAAGATTTCATTCCTACAAGAGAAAGCCCAGCCCAACGTACCCATTACAGCGGCTGTTGTTGTTCCTGCCGGCAGCGAGACAGGGACGGTTGCCGTTCCAAATGCCTATTCCCAGCAGACTGATTAAAAATAACCTCAGCTCTGTCATACCCTTGATGCCTTGCAAATACTGGAGACAGGAGTCACATGTCCTTGCTATGATTTTGCCTGTGCTCCTGCAGCTTAGGGTTGCAGAGGGAATCGGAGAAACGTGAGAAATGCTCGTTCTGTAATTATTCAGATTTAATGTTTCCTTTGTGAAAGCAGCAGTAAACGCCAGCCTAAAAAGCCAACCAGTATTCTTTTGAGTGGTTTCCACCTTGGAATTAGTCCTAAGTAGGATATTACAGAACTAATAATGTCAACTTGCTTTCAATGTTAATTTAGAAAGTATAAATGTTTCTTGCGAGAAAAGGCAGTTCAATGTGTTTTAAGTGGAATTCCCAAGAATTCTGGAAATATTCAACTATGAGCTTCTGATACAGCTGTCAACTTATCATGAGTGATAAGCACTTGGAGGAACATATCTGCCATTCCTTCCACTCTGTATCTCTTTCAGGATTTAAGTATAATCCCTCTAGATCTTCAGTTTTGCAGATTTTCTCTCTTACCTTTGTTTGAAAATTTCATTGCATTAACCTAAATGACACTGTTATTCAAAAATACTATTTTTTTTCATTAACTCATCAGGAATGTGGCAAATATAAAAGATTCAAGACCTATCTTTGATATACAAGAACCCTTTTTCTGTTTATGGCAAATTATTTTATTTTATAGAAGAAATACTTTCAAATAATACAAAAATGACACAATCATACAGAACTGTGACAAAAACAAGAGAGATGAATACTGAATATGACAACTCATTACCACATCAAGACAGAACTCATTATAGCAGTCAGAATCACAGACCCACAAGATACATCAACATCTCACAGCAGTCACAATTTAAAAAACCCTCTGGCAGAGAGACCACTGGACATTGCTCCTTGGTTATAGTCACAGAACAATTTAGGGTGGGAAAAAGGTCCCTACCCCAATCCCTGCTTAAAGCAGGCCTAATGTGACCAGGATGCTCTGGGCTATGTCCAGTGAAGTCCTCATCCACAGCATGGACAGAGTGCTCCACCTCTCTGGGCAACCCCTTCCAGTACCTGACCAGCCTCAGAGGAATATGGTGTTATCTGCTCTTAATACACAGCAAGCACTTCTGGTGTCACTGCATGGTAACTTTGGATAAACACTACTGTGTGACCTCCTCCCCTGGAAATGAGAAAGAAAATTCTGACTAACTGGTCTTTTAAAGTAATGAGCACTGAAAAGCTTGCTGGCCCTAGACTTTTACCCAAACACTACAAATTTCTCACATGATTTGGTTTTTATCTGCATAATTTCTGAATAAGTCTAGTTGTGCCCTAGGAACCCAATATACACCCACCAAAAGAGGCAAAACAGGCTTCAGGATGAATAGCACAAAAAATGCTAAATATACTTCAATTTCATATATATTGTTATATGATCGCAACACTTGATGCCTGTAATGACTATAGGCCATATTAGGAAACGAGAAATATTACCTTAAATGTATGTGTTAATTAACATTTATGCTTACAAACTTTTTCCCCGTTACTTTTTGCCTCAGCATGGATAAGTAACTCAATTTCTCTTCCAGGTTTTCCTGACCTTTGACAGGGTAACAGAGTCTAAGTTCTTGAAACTCCCAAAGAAAACTTACAGAATATTTGAAAATATTCTGATTTGGGTTTTGGCCCTTGTTTTGATTTCCTGAAATAGAAAGATTGGGAACCAATTTGATCTTTAATTAAGAGACAACATGATCTTCCTTCGGGGATATTCCAGTAATTTGCAAAGTCAGTCTTGTGTTGGGCACCTCTCTTTGCAGGTAATGTATAATTAGAAAAATATGAGAAACTCTATTATAATAGCTTAGTAAAGAAGGATTTTTACATACTTGCAGGATGCAAGGACACAAAACTGGCATTCTCGGGAATTTAGGGCGACAGTCTTTCATTAAAATGGATGGTTACAAATAAAATTGTTTCTTACCAGATTTTTGCTGGTCCAACTAGCTATCAAGTGAGCTGTACCTTCCAGAATTATACACCTTCCTTCTGGAAAGTGTCAATGCTCAACAGAACTTGCTTGCAGTGACCACAAAGCACATCCTTTAGGATGAACATGTGTTTAAGCACCTTACCTAATGCAGCTGCTTTCTGAAATCAGAACACATGTGCTTTCCTGAATCAGTCAAGAATCTGTAGAACTGTAGAAATTACTGTCATAGTCCATTAGCAGGCTTTCCACACAGCTAGCTCACACTGCTCCTTTAATTCCCTTCATTTAACAGCAAAACAAAGACCTGTCACCCTTTTCCTTCCCCCGTTTAAACTGAGGATCTAGTTAAGAATATAAAGATACTTTAGACACAACAGAAATGAAAACAATTCATTAGTGCACAGTAAGAACATGCAAATGAATTTTGCAATGTTTAACATCACATCTAATTAGTGTTAAACACATTGCAGGTGATAATATTTTGCTATAACACAGACAGTGCTAAAGAATACAATGTACATAATAAGCTACAGATAATAAAGCTGAAGAAAGTGACAATTTTAGAACATAGTATTTTCATTTCAGGTATCAGAAACAAAACCAGCTCAATGGTTCCATTCTACTGTATGACAAATACTGAGGAACAAAATTTCAGTCTTAAAATACATCTTAAAGTAGGTATTTTCCTTCAAGGAAAAAAGGCACTATAAATAAATTACACTACAGTGAATTTGCCTGAACTCACTTTGTTTCTGTCTTCCAGCCTTTAAGTCAAATAAAACAGCATAAAAACTGTACACACTCCTAACAGGATAGTCGATCTTTTATAAAATAAGTTGTCTTCAGAGATGTCAGTTTCACAACAAGGAAAAACCAAGCCCTGTTGCAGTCGCTATTATAAAATATATATGTATATATATTTATATATATGTTTTTGTTTATGTTTACTTTTTTTAACTTTTTTTATTTTTTACAAAAGGTGTATATTAACTTTTGCACAATTTTTTTTTAAAGGAACTTGTCTAATCTAAGAACTTCATTAAAATAAAAGCGATAAATACTTCATGTTTACAATGCAACATGTCATACATCATCAGCTGGCAGAGGAGGTATGTTAATCCTTGGTCTTGTAAAAAAAGCTATCTTCTCTCTGTGATCAAAAAAAGAGAAAAAGGAAGTAAATAAAATCATGCCTACATTCCCCCTCCTCCCACAAGAACATGGTTTCTTTACTCTGGTTAATGGCTAGTATTTGTTATTTATGTACTGAACTGGTCATTTATTTGAGTACAACAAACTTCCAAAAACTACTAAACCTCGCTATATACTTCTGGCAACATTCCATTGAACACAATTACTATTTTTGAAAACCTAGGTGGAAGCTTTATACAATTCACTAAACTTCAGTCATAGTTAATCGTAAAAAGGTTTCATGGGACAAGTTCTGCCATGCAAAGTTCAGCCTTGAATGTTTTGCAAACAATGTGTAAAAAAGAGAAGAGGAAAAAAAGATGGCAACTCCAGAAACAGAAAAGAAAAGGCTTCTTGAAAGAAAATTCCAGTATTACCATGTCATTTCTAGGGAGAGTGTGTTACTAGTAATTTATATGTATTGCATTAAAGAGACTATTTATGCCCACAGGCTTGTACTGAAGAACTGACACATCATTTGGACTTCATAGCAACTGGGCTAAGTTGGAATAATAATCTAAGTAAGCCATGCTTGCATTTGAAGCTCTTAATTTTTTTTTAATGTCACGTGTATTAGAATTGTAGCACTGCAATTTTACCTTAGCTTTGGCTCTTTGCAGAACAAAGCATTGGAAAAGAACTCATGTCCAAATCCAGATGGACTTTAAAATGACTGGTTAATTACTTCTGATTAAAACCAAAAGGCACACAAAATTTAAGCTAAACGTTTCAGAAAGCTTTAACCTGACTAATGAACTGTTGCTATGCTATTTCAGTGCACATTTCCACTTACCTAAAAGTCTGCACCTGAATAGGTTCTTTCTGGTTTTGCCCACGCAACTGGTATATTTCTTTTGATGCTTTCTTTAGCATCTTTTCAGCTGCTTGCTCTTGGTGATGTTCAAATTTGGTCTGTCTGGTCTGA
Organism: Prinia subflava; assembly: GCF_021018805.1. Lineage (NCBI taxonomy): Eukaryota > Metazoa > Chordata > Aves > Passeriformes > Cisticolidae > Prinia > Prinia subflava. The sequence continues at coordinate 87,773,821 of NC_086249.1, read as the reverse complement.
AAACAAGAACATAATGCTTAAAATGGGCATGTGAATAAATAAAACACAAGAATATTCACAGCAAAAGAATGGATTTTTTCCCCCACTCACCACAGCAAAACCACACTAATATATTGTCTGAAATAGCTGATCATCTAAGAACTATAAACACAAAAGTCTGAGTTGTTTCATTTAATAATGTTCTTCAGAAAGACATGTAATATAACAAAATTTACTGCACATACATCTGTCAAAAAAGCTCTTACTGTAAATTTAGGCTCAGTTTTTGTCTCTGACAATCCAATGACAATTTGGTCTGATCTGCAGTTTTGCCACCTTTTTCTACAATTTCTTTCTCCAAGAATGGGAAAAAAATCACATACTTAGGGAACATTCTTGTGAATGTTCACATACTTAGGGAACTTGTGAAAGAATAAATATCAAATCAGCAAAACTTCTTTTGAATACCAGAAGAAAGAAAATTATTGAAGTTCCAATAACAAACACCTAAACAAAACCAAATGAACAACAAATCAACAAAAATCCAAAACAAAACAGAAAGTACCACTGGCAAACAGTGCCATTCTCCAAAAATTATCCTCAAATTAGTACACAGTTTGATAAAAATCAATGTAACAATTATTATTGTAAGAATAAAATTTAGTAAGAATATAAAAGGAAATTTTTAAGAATATAGAAGAAGCATTCACTGTTTGAGATTCTGTACAAACAGCTCTTTAGACATCTTATCAAAATGAAGACATTTTGACACGAGAAGATTCTGAGCAAACTGAGTGCTTGTGTCATGTTACCATACCTGCCTTTCTGCTTCCTTCAGCAAGTTTCGGAATCTCTCATCCCGAAGGACCCAGTGGGGTAAATCTGTCTGCCCTCTGAGCTGGGCATCCTCCAGACGCTGTCTCAGCTCTCTTAGAACACATATCTCCTCATTCAGCTGTCTCTGTCGAGTTCTGGATGCCTGGAGATCCAGCTCCAGGTCTAACGATGTCCTTGCCATCAGTTCAGCCAAAGATGATCTGCAGGACTGTTGAGTTATAAGGATTCAAACAAAATGCACGATATATTACTCTCAACATAGTTTCCTGGTCTGTCTTTAGTTCTATAGACCTTACCTTTGCTGTACTTGCTTCACACACAAAGTCTTTTCCACATTCAGTTTTGGAGATTATTTACATCCCCCAGAAAAGGCTAGATAATGGCATGGTACAAAAAACCCTTACAGCTAAGTTTTTCAATTAATGCTTCAACTACTTCCTTTTACAGTTTCCCTTTGACTTACGAATATTTACCTAATGAAGTTTATGGACTAAAATTCCATGTTATGATGATAATAAAAGAGATGCAATGAGAAAAACTCAATGACATGACATCAGAAAAATACTGTACTGAGAAAGACTCCTCTTAAAGGGCTTCATTCAATATTCGTTTTAAAATACATTCTGAATCAAAAAGGGAGACATGGCTATCTGCCTGCCTACACCAGCAAGGCATTAACTTCTGGTGACCAGACTACATTTTATGTCATTTCTATACACAACATTAATGCCTCATCTGCCCTTCTCTGCCCCCTTGTTTGATAGCATGAGGAGTGGCATGGGGTCAAAAGGAGATCTGGACCTATTAATTCTGAATACTTGGGTCTCAAATGCTATTATTTGTTAGGCTGTATGGGAGGGGAGATGCATGTCCTAACGTCACATTCACACACACGTCTCTGAACCTGCACCTTGCATCATAATATAGATTTGAAGGATTTATTGAACTTTACATCTAAATCAACATAAATTTGGTCCCCACTGGACTAATTTTCATCTCCCACACTTTTTTCCCCTCCTTTAAAATTGTTCACAACTTTATTTAACTTCCTTATGTTTACATTTTAGCTTAAAAAGCCCAAAACAAACCCAAAACATGCACCCCGCCCCAATTACATCGCAAAAGTTTTGGACATTTCCTAAAAAGATCAGAATGTACCTGTAGATATCTAAAGCTCTTAAGTATAAAAGTACCATTGTTCTAGCAACTTAATGGGAGCTAAAGATCCTTTTCCTAGGCATACCTGCTTATACCGCAGAGTCCGCCTCTCCAAGGTATTCCGGACAAACGGGGATTTCCTTGGCAGGGTCGAACTGTCACTGTCACTGCGATACAGCTGATTAGAAAAGACATTGAAAATAAGAGTTGCTTGCAAGATCATCCTCATTAAGAAATTTGGGATTACTTCTTTTTTTTTTACCTTTGAGATTTCTTTTTTAAAATACACTGAAACTATCTTGTTTTATTTTTTCAGTTATTTATAAACATTTATATATAATAGTGCTCATATGGTAGTTACAATAATTCAGGGAAATTTACAAACCATCAATGTTTTACAGGTAAGTTTCAGCAACCATTCTACTAAATATCCAAGAGAATCTAGCCTAAAAAAAGAGAGATGGAGGACTCAAATGCAATAATATTTAATCCTAAAACATTTAGTGTCATGGGTACAAACAATACACTCTCCCACTTTTCCCCCACATCTTATTTTAAGTAAGTGCAGGTTAAGTGAGCACAGAATTTAAAAATTATTTCCTGAATTTTCAAACTCAAGCTCTCAGAAGCTTCTGAAAGAGTACAATCAAAGCTATGATAATATTTCACCAATATTACAAAATCAATACCCATGTATTGATCTGCAATACCATGAGCCAACTTGCTTGTAAGTCTTCTGCCACTGAACACAGCAAACAATAAACGTGACCTTGAAAACTGCTGTGCTGGTCCTCAATTACTTGCCCCAGTGCACTCAGGAATCCTATGTCCCACAGTAACAGGCACCTCATGACTGATATTCATGACAGCAATCAGAGCCATATGAATACTTCTGCAATAACCCTAAGATTAAGCATTCAGTGCCCTTTTTCAAACTTTTATGTACGTGAAAATTAAACACGGCTTCTAAGCTAACTGCTTATACACCTCATTAGATAGCACTCTAAAATCAACCACCCTCACCTAACATCTAAGGTTGCCAGGGAAAAGCACTTAGTATCTAATTTATCATAGATTCTTTTATTTCAAATTAAATGCATTTAATCCAACTTAAAAACTCATAAAAAGAGTCAGGGAAGCTCTTCCCCACTGCATTGTTTAAGTTCAATCAAAAGTTAATCATTGGTATTAAAAAGTAATACAGGTTTCCTATAAATTCAATGGAATCTTATAGTGAAATTATCAGAAATGTATCATATAGTTGTGTCCTGGTCAAGCTTTACTCACTCTGCACACATATTGACTGCGTGCTCCGGGCGAAAAGGTCTGCGAGCGAACAATGGTGCTGCTGCGAACAAAAGCAGAGCCCCGCGGCCTGCGGCTGCTTCTCTCTTTTGGAAGAATGGCGACTTCTTCAGGAAACAGATCCTCAGTGTTAGTTTCCTTATCCACCTAAAATTTCAACAAAGGAATTTTTTTTTTATTTCTTCCTTATTTTCTCTCTCCTACCACAAACAATCAGACATTTCAAAAGTATCAAAAGTAAACAACCTGCCCTGCTAGATGGATTCAAATTTCAATGACTCCTGAGAGGACGTATCCTAACTTTTGTAAACATTTTAAAACTGGGTCATTCAAAATTGTGAGATTACCTTTCAGAAGCCTTTGGTAGAGCAGTAACAATTATGAGATACAGTTATATCACAGCTGCAGAGCACAAGGACTGCATTCAAGATTGGCAATTGAGCATCACCCAAACTACCACCTGATCTCCAGCCTCAACAAAAGAAAACTGAGTCACCTTTCAAAAAGCACAGTGACTTGGAAGCAAGTAACCACCTTAAAACTAGAGGAACTTAAATGAAGACAAGAAAGAAAAAAGGAACTGGAAGACTTGTTCACACAATTATACAAGAACACTAAAATACTCAGAAAGACAGAAAACATAGGGTACTGTAGTAAAGCTTCCAAACTTTAAGAAAACTCACTCCCCCAAAAGAGGTGTGATCTTCCCTAAAGGCAAGATAAACAGCTTATGTTCCTCTGCTTCAATGGATGTCTGCTGATTTCAGCTCGTGAAGGATTATTTTCAGTATCTCATATCTTGACTACAAAAGATTTTAACTACATCAGTTTAAGCACAATTATTCCATGTTATTGTAACACTGAAATAGTAATGCAAGTCCTAAAATTTCTTTCTTCACAATTCCTTTCAAAATTCTTACAGAAATAAGAGCACTGGAATTTGATCATGATCATTTCTGTTACAATTTCAGGTAAATGCAGAAATTGATACAAATGCCTATTTATAGATTAGATAAAGACCACAGTAAAAATAGTTTGCCTTTTGATATAAGAACCAAGTTCTGTTCAGAAGTAAGTAGTAAGAAAACAAAAAACCCCCAGCCCTACAGAGTGAACTTCTACCAACTCAGAAGCCATACAGCTGTCTCAGAGTCAGTGCCCATACAGGGTTGCCAGTGTCATGGCTGACTCTTTTCTCTCCTGGCCAATTCAGACTCCAACTCCAGGCACAGCAGTAGCTCACTGGGCCAGGCAGGGTGGCAGTTTTCATGCTGCAGTGTCTTGTCTCTTTACCTTAATTGGTGGAGGCTGCATTTTCCCAGAACTGTACTGGCCTGCTTGAGTTGCAAACATGTGTCCAGCCAATGCATCCCCGCAAAATGCCTCTGGGTAAGGAGGACTAGTCTGGGTGCAATTACTGCATCCACTGTCAACAGATTCTGCTTGCCAACTCCTAAAGTCAGAATATCACAAGAATTTCACAGGAGTTAAAAAATCCCATGCAATTATGCGTTACGTTTACATATTACATTATCTAAGCCAGTTTATAATTTTAGAGTATCATCAATAAAAATACAATGTTTTCAAAAGGACCATTTCTGAAAATGCAAATAAGCAAATACATTTCAATGAAAAAAAATCACCTTCCCTAATTTTTTTAAGGCGTGTGTTCTGGTCTTTTAAACAATACTAAGAAAGCAATAACAAAAAGAACAACGCAACTCATGTAACAAATCAGGAATATCATTAGCAATTAAACTGCAACCCTAATCCTAACAATGTCCCCTGTCACCACTATTTTTTATTTCCTTTTTCTTAATACAGAGCTGTTACAAACTCTAATTACAGTTACCTCCCTACAAAGTTTCTGTTTGATATAATGTTTTCCCATTCCCCAAATCCCCTAAATTCAACCAGCTATTCAGCTAAGGTTTCCTCCTGTTTGCAGATCATGACATAACAGAATTTTATACATGTAGCACTAACAGGGAGCAAATCTCAGAATAAAGACCTACTGTTTTTATTTCAGACTATACCCACAGTGTAAATATCTTTGGGGAAGTATTAGTTATCTGTTTGATGAGGTGTTTAAACCATTTTTACCTTTCTGATATGGCTTCTGCCTGATCTTCCTTTCTTTCCATCTCCAAGATTTCCTCCTCCGTGTACTCCAGTTTCACTCTCTCTTCTGCCAGCTCTCTCTCCACTGCTTCCAGCTGGGCAGTGGTCCTAGCCAACAGGGCTGTCACTGCATCCTGAAAGATATATTAAACTTTAATTAAAACTGTTTGAACTAACCAGTGTACTTAATGTGTACTATTCCGAGAAAAAATAAAAACAAAGCCATCATATGTTCTTGAAAAAACAAAATAAAAAACCAAATCACAACCAAAAAAATCTGACTCTTGAATATTAACAATCCAAAGTATGCGGTGTTCAAGTTGACACAGAAACTGGGCAGACTTGACTTGACTTTGGAGCATTATCCAGCAAGCTAGGTCAGAAGAGGCCTCTGGAGGTCACCTAGTCTGATGTGCTGCCCAAAGCAAGCCTGGCATCACAGCCAAGCCAGGCTGTCCAGACAAGGGCTGGAAACACCTCCAAGGATGGAAATTGCACAACCCTACTTGACAACCTCTTCATGTGCAGAAGAGGCACAAGAAGTGGCAGAAATTTTTAATGGGTTTAGCTGGACTGGAAACATGCATACAAACATATACAGGGTACTATTTCAAGCACCTGCCCAGACATGATCTAGTTTTCAATTAGTCTTCTAAAATCTAGCTCTTGCCCCAAAAGTTAAATTATCATTTCCTGTGATAACTCAAGAACCTGCACCCAAGGTAAGATCACAATCACCCTGCCAGTCAAATAAAGTAAACAAATCACTTTTTTAGAGCCATACTGTTTTAACTGTAGTTACATTTCCAGAAGACTGAGGAATACTGTCTTCACATTGGTTTTTGGTCTTTGCTCTCTGGGGCTCTGAACCAGTGAAGATCTGAACAGGGTACCAGTGAAGCTGCATCTCACCAGAACTCTCTGCATCTGTCAGGTTTATCTGAGCAATGCCCTGTAAAAAACAAAAAGCATTGACCACAACAAGATACATATACTCTGCAGGATAGACACCTTCTCATTTAAAGACGTAAAATTCCCACTTCATCAAAAACTACTGTCTCTTAAAAAGAGATAGTTTTGTTCTGTTGTGTTATGATGTCTAAGACTCTGAATTGCTTGCCTCTCCTTTACTAACAGAAAGAATAGGAATAGTGATTTTTTTAAAGCTGAAAAATAAAATTTTTATGATTGATGTAGACATAACTGATAGCTATTAATATTTTATTTTTAAAATCTTCCCAACTATGTATCTGCTATCTACATTTGCTTAAATTAATATCACTTTAATAATATTACTTTAATTGGAGAGGCTTTTGAGATAACTATATTCTGATACCCTTTCATTCTCTGGGCCTCAGAGGCATCCTTCAAATGGAAATAAAAATGTTGTGCAAACCATTTTTTTTACTGCCTATTTATATTTTAAGGTAGTCAAATGGGCTATAAAGCAATTTTTCTACTTTCCAGGCCATCCTTGCATCTCCCAGATTCAGGCAAAAATAGTTTTAATGTAGGCTTCCCACTAAAAGTATTTCAAACTTTGAAGTAGCCCTATTTCATCAGAGAGCTCATGTAAGAAATTTCTCGGTTGGTGTTCACCCAAATGATAACAGCTGTGAACAAACTCATGCTGCCTATTTTATTTATTTGTTTTTTTCAAACAGTTCACTAGCTGGACCTACCAATGGTTTTAAAACAGTCAATCTTTAAGTACTGCTTTTTATTTCTCTATCTCTGCTATCTCTATCTCTCTATTTCTGCTATCTCTGCAACCTGTCCATTTCCATGCTAATGAGTCCCATGCTAAGAATGTTTTCTTTTGTATCACTGGAAAAGTCCTGTAAAAATGGTTTTCATCTCTGACAAATCAAATAACAACAAAGGCAGTAGGAAATGTAGACAAAAATCTGCATTTAACTTTAAGCAGGTAAAGAAACAGTTAATTAGAAAACAATAATAAAAAAAAATCATTGCATTGTTTTTCCAAGACAAATGTTCCCTGGGGCTCTGTTTAAACAGGTGCATAGAGGACAATGGAGAAAAGTTTCTGAGACTAACAAAATAATGTGACATGGGGATACAGCATGTTACTGAGAAAGTCATTTCATGTCAGTATATCAGAGGCCACAGAGATGCCTTTTTTTTTTCTGCATAACATAGATGTCTTCTAATTATCTACTTGCTCTGATGCAGTGGAAGATACAAATGTGTATCAAATACTCACACTTTTGCATCAGAGTTGAAAAATGTTTAAGACACGCTGAGTTTAGTTTAGGAGGTGGAAAGTAAAACTTTTCCTGCCAGCAATATTGGAAGAAGCATAGGTTAACTCTTAAGACACCTGACACTGCCCTATACATTGCAATCATTAGGCAGCAAAGCAAGTCTGCCAAAGAAGCTGCCTCTACAAAGGGAATCAGTAATTCCTGAGTGATTAAATGCTGCTGAGTAGAAAATCACCATCAAACTCAATTAAGAATTACCAGTACTGGAAATAATTAATATTTCATGTGCACCTCAACATTTGGAGCTTACTCAAAAGGATGACGAAACCAAGGTGAGTCTACTAGAGGTATATCACATGCCTGCTGGGATGAATTTGTTAACAACTTGGATGGCACAACAGTAAAAGTATTTACGAATATCTCTGTGATGTCTGACAGGTGTCTCTTTACTAGAAAACAATCAGGACTTAAAAATCTTGCTTAAAAATGGGACAGATGTTCTCAAATTAAACAAAAAATGAAAAAAAAAATACACTCAAGAAGAAATCAAATCAATTAAGACACAGGGAATAATTGGTCAGGGCTGTAAAAGATGAGAAACTGGGAGTGAAGCAGCAATGCCGGGTGATTGCAAGAGAGGCATTCATACTTTTTTGATGTTTTAACATAACCTATATATGCTAATCATGGAAAATAACAATTCCCTTATCTCAACATTGACAAGGCCACCAGGGAAGAAATAAGCCAACTGAAGTCAGAAAAAGATCTTTCAGCCATGCAAGGCATAAGAGTAAAAGGTTGAGGAAATGGAACGACCATGCCCACAAGGGCAGTATATTTATTTCTTTATAACTGAACTATTTCCTTGACTTTTTTTAAATTAGCTGTTAGGTACAAGTATTTATATAAATTAGGATAAACTCCAGTTTGCCTTTTGCTTAGGAAAATATTACACTGGCATATCCTAATTGAAAAGAAAGCAGTCATCAAGAATTTGAGAAATATATGCATTATTAAATAGATGGGAAAAACTGTAATCCCAATGGAAGGCATCTTGAAAGACAGAGGCCTTGCTAACAAGGCACCATCACAGCAGTTCCAAAGAGAGGTAGCAGGTAGCAAATAATTTCTCAATTTGAGAAAATGCTCATTCTCAAATTACAGCTGAAAAGAACGACGATCATGTTTAAATACTACAGTGCACCTATCTTAAGAAACTGGCATTGTTTCTCTATTTTTGAGTAGCACTGTTAAATAACCTTAAACTATGTTACCAATTACTGTTGACAAAGATACTTCTGATATAACCAAATTATGACCATGACAGAGAAAAAAAAATCCCTACCAAGATAACCTGAAGACCTATTTTTCTTTTTTTTGGGCAACTCAATAACAGCAGTTAGAATAAAACCACCCTAAACTTAGAGGTACTTGTTTCAATAGAAAGATACTTTACACTTCAATAGGTATTTAGCTTCCCAGAGGAACAGGATCTACCAGTATAAAGCATTTTACACCAATGTATCCAGCCTGTTCTTGAGATGCTTTCTCTCTTTAATTACATTGTAGACAAAACTTCCTACTGCAGAGAAGACCTTGGATCCATTTCTATCAACATTAAGACCCTGTTTTTATGAGATGCTACTTAGATTTAAAGGCGGATTAGCAAACACACATTCTTGACCAGATCTGCTCAAATAAACACCTCCTATCCACAGCCCAGCAAAACAGTGAGGTGCCGACACCTCTTCATTTTTTGATAGGCTTAAAGTTCTTTTTCACTAACACAGTCAAACCTCCCATTGCAAAGACAGCTCACTCACCTCAAACTAGCCAGGACATCAGCCCCAAAGCAGGTTTAGTTATGCCTATTTGTATTTGACAATAGTTAAATGAATCTAACATTTAACACACCTGAAGTTAGCACATGATATCTCAGTTTAAAGAAAAAGGCTGATACAGAACTGTTCCAGGGCTACTATTATCATGCAACAAAGTTATGACTGATGTAATGGTAGTCCTCTTCAACCAATGTTATATAGTAACAAGGAGTCTGTATTTGTTACTTTTTTAGTAGGAATCTATTTGAATGATACAGATTATAGTATTACAGTACAGTATCATGCAGAAACCTAAGTCTTTAGCAAACTGTAATCTCAAAGCTGTCAGATGAAGTATTTTTTAAAATCTCACCTCTTTATTTACAGAACTTTACTTATATATGTGAACAAATGGACACATTAACACATAACTCTATCAGAAGTTCTTATGGAAAAATTAGGTCTTTACATTCTCCTTTTAATCTTAAAAAATAATTCCTCAGGTAACCTTAGTTTCTCGTATCACATGGGTTTTAAGAAACAATCCAATTTTAAGAAACTTACCAATAGTTCTTCTTGTTGCTGATGATCAACTGAACAGATATAGAGCTGCAGTGATTTTAATTTCAAAACACTTGAGTGCACGGGGATTCGGAACACTTCATTAAATATTAACGGAGTTTGGAATTCTAAAGCTCTCGAGCAGTAAGTGGTTGGTGTGCCTGACTCAAGTGGTGGTAAATAAACTCTCACATGTCTGGGAACAGCAAAACACACAAATAGCACAATTCAGACCAAGAAAGTCATTTTGCATTTCTCAAAATCAAGCTAAGCAAAAACGTCAGTGTAACTTCGACATTAAAAGTCTGCCTTGAGATCTCATCACTAGAATTCACTCTGCATTCTAACACAGAAGATCTGCAAAACTGATCTCAAAAGGCTCTATTTTTTTAACTAAATCTTTTTTTTCTTAAACTTGGTGCTTAAGCCAGAGGTACCAAGTGGCACTTGAGCTGCCCTGAAGCATCTAAGGCATCTAAAATGAGCTAGCACTTATAAGAGGATCTATGGGAGAGCTACGGAGAGCCTCCTTGTGAGCAGCAGCAGCTGGAGGCCAGGTGCTGTCCTATGCTATTCAAATGGAAACACATGCCTGTGTTTAGGCAATTGAATTGTCCCATAAGTGTCACTGATCCATTTCTTCCTTCCACCCACTAAGCAACCTTTTTCCCTCCTCAAGAAATTAAGAAATTTAGATGGCAAAAGAAATCTGCAGTCACTGCATCTATCTACAGTCTCAAAAGACAAATATAATTATGTGGTACCATATCACTTAAGACTCCAAAAACAAAATCAACAACCATTTTCATCTGACAGCATAAGCAGCAGAGCTACTTAGAGAATTGTTTCCATGTTTTCCCTGTCTTGACTGCTTGCCAAGCCCCTGCAATATCCCTTTCCTCATGCCAGTAAACAGTTTCATGCAACTGTGTTGATACCCAGATTAGAAAATTTATCTGGGTTAAAAACGCTAACAACCCACAAAGGCTTCAGGATTAAAAAAACTGCTCCAGCTCAGAGGTTTACTCAAGTTTAACTACATGGCTGCAGGAACTCTTATGCCACCACCAAAAGAGAGGCTGACACTGGCAGGCAAATAAATGGTTAGAGGACAATTGGAAGAGCTCCTTGTGGTGGAACTGCAGCACACTGGAGTGTGGAGCATCAGTTGAACAGATTCTCGTGCTGTAAAAAGGCAGATCCAGCTCCTCTGCTCGCTGGCTGCTGCAGGCTAAACTTCCCCCCGCTGCTGCAGCACCTGAGTCAATCAATATCAATGTACAGTTGCACAGAGGAGTTTATTAAACTTGGTAAAAGCTTCTCCTGCTTTCCAGAAACAGAAACTTACTTTTTGACTAGACTAATCCACTCACCCTGCAGCAGTGCAATTTTTTGATTCAGCAAAGATAGGGTTGAGAAGGATGAAGAACAGAACTGCATTTTGAGTCATTTAGACGCCTTGTTGCCTTGACAACAATGTCCAACAGACCCTCTGGACTAATCTTTCTCTTCGGTGACTCTGTTTTACTACCCTCTTCAGATGACGCTTATTTCTTTTTCTGATGACAAGGCAACATGGCTGAGTAATACACAATACTCACATTTTTCCCTATCGTGGGCCCTTACACTCACACTGAAACAGAGCAAAAAATCAACACCAATGTACTGGCCTACATGAAGAATTTCCACTGCACTTTTGCAGAGTTAGCATGGTGGAGTTCTCAAAAAAGAACAATTCATTTTGAGAGACGTATTTCAATTTAACACTTCCAACCAAATGATCTGTTTTACAATATAATAATGTTATCATACCTCCATTTTCCAGTTTTCAAACAGCCTCTCCCAGAGATAAAGATCAACAATTTTTACATGTCGAATTTCTTTAAAATATGCTAAGATACATATCTCTAGATAAAACAGTGTTTTATGACAAAACTGATTATTTAAGAAGCATTTATTAGAATAAATTAAGCTATGTTCTATATGTGATACAAAATTTGAAAAAGTAGCACAAGCTGTTAGAGGTTAAAAAATTCAATCTTTTGTAGTGATTCTCAGCTAGTACTTGTGTTAATATTATCTTCTTCTTTCATGGATACTCAAGGAGAGCTGTACAGGCCACAAAAGTCTGCAGAACCTTTGTTGCTGTTTGCATGTTTTCTGGTGTGGTTTTCTTTCTTAAAGATAAAAGGCAAGGTATAGCTCTTGCTGATTAATATAGATGTTGCCATAGGAACTGAGAAAAATACACTAAGCTTACTCTGGAATATCACTGGTATTTTTGAACAAACTTTCCTCTGCATAATAAACATGAAAGAACACAGAGAACTACACTTGTTACCTGAACATTTTGACCTAAGTTCTATAAAAGGGATACTTTTTGACAATAAAATTAACACTTTTCTCATGAAAATTACAACATACCATCTTTTCCAGAAATGGCTTAATTTTGAATGAAACCAAATAAATCTATGGTATTTATAACTGCAGCACAAAACAAGCAATGATCAGACTCTGGGTGAAATTTAAGCTTACATTTTGCAGTTTTCTTTCACAACTAGACTAGTAAAGTTCTTCAGCTGTAATACATGTACTAGCAGACATTCGCTTCCACTGTCATGCCTGGAAAAGAAATTTTCTGTGTTAGTCACCAATCACAGATGCTTTGCTTAGGAAGTAAGATGAAGACTAAACAGATTTAAAGAATGTAAAAGCACATTTTGTTAAACAAATTTCTTGCACAAATGAGTTTCAACCAAAAGCATTAGCTACAATAACAAAGTTAATAGAACTAAGTGAATTAAACATTATTCAGCTTGAAAATAACTGGCCTTCCTACGCCTCTTGAAAGCAAACAGGTTTTATCAAACACATTCTTTACCTTAAACAGTTACACCATATGCATTTGTGTGTAACAACATATCAGTTACATACACAAATCCATCTGCAATATTTTCATGGGCTATTGAAAACAAATTTTTAAAATTCTACTCTTTCACATCAGCACGAATTATGAAATGCCACTAACAAACCTGGTTGATATTTTAAAAACTTCCAATCTTAGGAATTAGTTTCCAAGGGGCAAACAGGATTCTGGAGGGCTAAGATATGATATCCTGTCTTGCCTGACAATCATCTGCCCTTCCCCAGGCTACTCCCACTACCAACACTAGCATGCCATAGGCACAGGATTTCAAAGATGTATTGTACCGCTGGGACTGTACTGTATTTGTGTCTCTTCACCTGTGATTTTCCTAAGGTAATCCTCCTTTATCTGGCATAAAAAGATCTTGCTTACGGAGACATATCCCTATACCCATACCCACATTAATGGCCCAGACAATGAAAAGAAATGCTACTGAAAGAAGTAATGAAGGCCCTTTTATCAGTCAGCATTGAAAGGACACTGAATGAACTTTGGTTAAGGCATATCCCCAACACAAAGTGCCACGTGACTGACTAATCTGTACACCCACTGAACTTTGGCTGCCAGTTCAGAAATTTCTTAAAAATACCCACCGTGATTCAGTTTATTAAAAAGTTAAAAATCAAAAGCAAGAAAAGTAGTGAGCAATTCCTGTAGAGCTGACAGGGAGAAAGAAGAGTACTCACAGAAATCCAACATGTATTTGTGGTTCTTCATTGCTGGCAGCATCACCATACACAGTCTCTTCCAGATCTTCATTCCTGCAGGAGCAGAAAGTACTGTAAACTACATAGTGACCTAAGCTGCTAAATCATGAACTAACATTTATTCTGTGATTTGTGGATATAGGCAATTATTTTGCAATACAGGAGGGACTGGTAATGTAGATGGAATTGAGACATCTATATAAAACCATACAATAAGTAGCAATTCACAATTGCAAAAATTTAGGTTTTAAAATTACTCTTTCAAGATATTTGGGTTATTTTAATATTTTTTTTGTCTTCCATTTCTCTTTAGCATCCCCAAACCTTATCTTATTCCCAGTTTCTACTTCCTGTGTTGAAACAATTGTATTGTTTAAGGAATACATGTCTTTCTACATCCTTCAGTCACTGGGTGAACATACATATTTTTAGAATTTTGGCAGTTCCTATGTTTTTTCCTTGCAGTTATACTTTTACCACATGATACTTAGAATTGTAAGTCACACTCTGTATAATTTTATTTTGTTATACAGGGTTGAAATAAAATTACTGATTTATGACTAACAGCATGAGAAACTCTTTCAAGGGAGACACAATGTTAAAATGTCAGAGAGAATAAAGCAAAAGGGACTTGGCACTTGAAGATGACAGTGGACTGCATGTAAAAAGCTTTTTTCCTTTAAAACATGCAATCTAGTAGTTTTATGTTACTAATAACTAGCAATTTTGAAAGCCTACACATAAATTCACAACTAATTCTTTTGGGCCGTGTGGCAGAACAGGAATATTTCCAGCTTACTGCGCATTTATACACCTGACCTTTTGCTTAAAGCTTCAAACACGCCACTGTCACTAGCCAGTGAATGATCTGAGAGACATGCTGAAACTCGCCTGGCTCTCCTCTCCGATCTTCTACCACTGTCTCCTCGCAGAGTTACAGCTGCCATGGAGAAAAAAAGTGAGAACAACATCAGCTCAAGGCAAATTCTTCAAAATTAAACAAGAAATGTGTATTGTATCAAAGCTAGCAGCAAGACAGCACAAATGCAGTTCACTGATTTTTCTTCTAACTTAAAGCTGAAAGCCTAGAATAGAATTGACCGGAGATTTTTGTGGAGAATTAAGGAAGGAAATTTGTGGCTAATTGCTCTGTGACAAGACTAAGTATAAACCAATTGCATTGTTACTAAATGTTTTTCTGGTAGAGTAATTCCTTCCTAAAGGAAAACTTACATTAATTCACATATGTACACATGATATCCTAAGCTTTTCAGATTTACCTACTGAATAGACAATAGGTTGAAAACAAACTCAGAACTGAATTCTTTTTTAAAGTTATCTGATAACACAATGTGAGGTTTTGTTCTCATTTGTTTCCTAATACAAAGTCTCAAAGCATACTGTTTATACCATCACATAATAGCAGCTTTTATTTACAGTCTGAGAGGCATTATCAAAAAGAACCAGTGTTTTCCAGCTCCCTCAGACCCCTGGGTTTTTTTCAAATTCTGGGTGAATTACTTTGAAAACGGACTGGGGGAAGGAGGAAGCAACATTCAACCTCCTTTGCCACTCTTCCCCAAATCACCAGCCATATAATAAATAGCAACTCAGCAATCACTTTCATGTTGTAAATGTACCAACAAAATTATGTTATACACTGGGTTTTGCACAGGCAAGTAGCTACAGCAGCTACAGGTCCTTTAAAGTACGTGCACGGGCAGGACAGCACCGTTCAAGAACTGCATAGGAAAGGCTTCAACACTTCAACAATAGCTCCTAACTTGAGGCTGTTTGCCTCTGAGTCCTAGAGAAAAACCTCTAAACCACTGAACAGACTTGGAAGTCTGTTTAGACAAATGGAAGTTCCATTTCTTCACTGTGCAGGGAAGAACTTTTACCCTCTTTTGCTTAAGGTTCAATGACTGTCCTTAAAGCAGGAAACCAAAGGCAAAGAGATGGCACTTCCAAAGGGGGGAAAGCATTTTATTTGCTTCTGCTCATGCTTACAAACTTAAGACAACAGGGAAGCATTGCCAGTTTCAGCAGAGTGACAGTAGCACAATGCATGGGAGACAAGCACCAGCTGATATTTACAGCTTACAGCCCCAGCTAGGGATGAAGCACGTCTTACTCAAAGTAACAACTTGTTAAGTACCTGTTGCACATTATCATAAGGCATCCAGATTTATTTCTGACACCTGCTCAGTAAGTTTCCTTCCACAGAGTACCAGCCACAGCCTGCAGACCCCAGCTGAGGTACAGTGAGCCACCCCTCTGCACAGTACCTACCCCACCTCCCACCCAAGCGCCACCAGGACAGGACACCAGGACAGAAGAACTTGATAAAAGTCTTCCAGATCAACACAACCATGCTGCTGCTATCAACAGAAGGCTCTGGCTAAGATCAGCTTTAACTCACTGTGGAACTGAACACAGAAAGTGCACCAAGCCCCCAGCAGGTTCTGCACCAGCCCAAGAGACATTCCTGTTACCAGACCATTAACAGCACAATGTTACCAAAGGAGTTACAAAAATCACCCAGTGCTGTTTGGAGCTAAAATTCCTATACATCAGCAGAGGCAGTTCTCTGTTCTTTGGATTAGTAAGTAGCCCTATGGACGTCTCCTCGAAATTCAATGAAGGATCTAGTCAGCTTTAGGTATGCAGGAAATTTATTTGCTGGCTAGTGCAGCCCAATCTGCACTAGTGTCTGCGCCCAGAGAAAGAACCTCCATTCCTCCCCATCTCCAGCTACAGCATCTTTCTTGTACATCACACATTGTGCAGTGCTACTCAGGACACACTCACAATGAGAGCCAAGGTCAAGTGAGCACACAGAAAGCAAAAAACTGTATTTGAACCACACTCACCTCTGTATCACTTGTACAAAAGTGGTGGTTTTGTGGGTTGTTTTCACTGGGGTTTTTTGTTTGCTTGGTTAGTTTGGTTTTTTTCCTTTTTTTTTTTTTCTTTAAAAGGACTTTCGATTTGGTAAGCCTACCTCACACTGTCTGGTATTTATGGAGAATATTCTGTCACTGGTATTTATGAAGAATCAAAACTAGCAATCTGTAGAGACATCTACAGATTAAAGTTTCTCAAAAATTTTACAACACTGGAAAGAGGTTGAACTTTGTGAAAATGTATAATCTTTTTTAAAAGCGCTTCTATAATTACTGTACTAATTTCAACAAGTTACACTAGGACGACTTCTTTTTGTAAATAAGCCTTTGGCTCACCCCCCTATGTGAACACTGTATAAACGTAGCAGAGGAAAGATCTTGTGGGCTCTGTCCTTGGGAGGTTCATGTTCCCAGTTTGGCTGGAAGGAGAAGCTGGTCTCAAGCAGCAATATAGTGAAATGAAAAACTGACACATTACAGCAATATTGTAACTCAACAATTATTTGCTCACTGTCTGTAGGCCACAGAAACATTCAATAACCTCTGGACAATCACAGCAAATTTGGAAGAGATGCAAACACCAGAATATACCTTTGACTCAGGGGAGGGGGGATGTTCAATCAGCAGGAAAAATCGGTCAAGATCAAAGACACAACGAATTTTGGTTTAAGAAAGAAGTTTAGCACAGGTTACAGACTTTGCAATGCTGGAAGCTAAGGAATTGTTTAAAAATTAGGTTTCTAAGACAGACCATTACTTTCCATTTTCTTATTTAAATAACAAAATCAGTAAACAATATATAGGATTTTGGCACCCAACTACTGGGTGCCAAAGCTTGATAATTACAAGACAGTCCTGAATGAAACAACATTCTAGTTGTCATTAGTTGAAAAAGTGAAATTTTGCTGGCCAAACTTTCATTTGCTAAAAAAAAAAAATCACATAAATCTAGAGCATGTTTCATAAGCTTAGGTGACTACAAACACTGCATGTCAGCTCAAAATGCACTAATAAAAGAGTAAAACACTCTCATAAAAACGAATCAGAGACAAAAACCAACCTTACCTACTACAACACTATCAGGCATTACCATTATATAATAAAGCTGAAGGTCAAAGAATGCTTTCCCCAGGAGTTTAACTACACATGTGAATGTGTTGTTTAGTTGACATAGCAAAAAAATTAAGTATGCCGTAACAATTAAACAGATACAGCAAAATGTCAAACAAAACCAAATGCAGCAGAATCTCCTGTTTCTTCTCATGCAACTCCAAAGAAAAACCCAAAACAAAACAACCCACCCCAAAACAAAACAACCAACACATCACACAGAAAAACACACAATAAGAAATTTCAGGTTCACTTACAGTGAATTTTGCTGTTGTGCCGCATGAGAAACAAGACAAAAAGCATACAGTGATAAATCACCCTTCAGATCTCTGACAGTATTTTATAAACAAGAGATTATTTAGCATTAAAAGAAATTTAGCATTTGAAAGATTTGGTATATAGAAGAGATAGTGAAGATATCCAAGCCCAATATTTTATTAACGTTTCCTCCCACTCCCATATACATAAATATGATAGATTTAACTTTTTAAGCATATTCCCTCCATTCACACATGAAAACTTATTTCACAGTGTGACCCTGTGATAGATGCAGAACAATAAAACAGCAGCTCAGCAATTGAACATCAAAACTGCAGTTCCTGAAGAACCCTTTGAACTTGCTCAAGTGCTGCATCAGTGCAAACTTCACCCAGTTTATTCAGTGTTAATTCTCCCATTTGCTAATTACCAAAATTACCTCATGCTTTGCCTAGTGAAGGACCAGGCAAAGGTTTGGCAGAACCAAGCCCTCCTGTTTTTGCAGCACAGCATTCTGCTGCCAGGCCATCGGGTGGCAGCAGCAGGGCACGCTGCCTGGTACCTCGGAGAAACCCAAAATCCCCAGCTCTGGCATACGAGCTGCATGCTCCATCCAATTCTTCCAGGAAAGTACAAAACCAAAATACTTTCAAAACTTCCAACTGCTACTTGCAAACAACAACATTTCAAGTCCAAACCACTAGTTTGTGTGGAACTATTGAGTGTGGAACTCAAAGTAGGCAAAAATCAGAAAGGGTTTTTTTAATAATTGTTTCCAAATGCAAATATTAAAAATAAAAAAAGTCTCAAAAGAAGGCAACCTGGCTACCTTTTAACCATACATTCTTCCTCAAAAAGCAACACAAAATACTCTGTTGTACATAGAGAAAAGCTGTAACCTCTGGACTAGGAGCTGGACACCACAGCACTGACAGCAGGTTAAGCACAGGTTTTCAGACAAATGTGAAATTTGTAGAAACACAGCAGAGAACTGACAAAAGGAAAATCAAAGCAGGAAGCTGCCCCTCATGCTGTATGGCTGCCTAGGCCCTCACACTTCTAGGAAAAACATACAAGCTATAAATCAACTACTTAGATATTTTCACTTACCACAATGGATGAAGACGTGCTGTGGTCTGATTTGAGGTTTAAAGAAAGTCTCTTCACAGCACTAATTTAAGCACAAGTTTTCATGCTGGTCTCTGGAATTCTGTTTATTTTGGTCTAAAAGCTACAATATGGGCACTAGAAATGTTTACAGCTAGTAAAAGTAAATTCTGCTGCAGTATCTTCTTGCAGTACTAGCTGCATTGAGTCTAGACTCAAATGCTTTTGAACAATACAGGCTTTTTAGCACTGTGGCAATGTTTTCTTTTTTAAAATGAAAACCTCAAAGGTTTTCTGCAAATACCATCAATGTTCCTTTGTATTATCCCTTGACAAATAAGATTTTGGTAGGATAATATGATCATTCTCTGGTTATAGTTCATATTATTCCTGATTTCCTGAGTCCCAAATGCAACATTCTACACAAGGGTAACAAAGAATTCCGGATATAGAAATGGGATGGAATTCACAGAATTTAGTATTAAATTAAACTCTAAAAGCTTTTCTCTACTAGTATGGCTTTCTTTAAAAAAAAGAACAAGCCAACACACAAAAATGTTATCATGATTATATTTTTCATATTAAGAGCACTTCCTTCATTTGGCTGGTCAGAACACAATGTTCCTGTATGCTCAAGCTTTTAATTTTGTGGTTTTTTTCAAAAGTTTTCTGTTTCCTCTTTTGATTTCTTTAATTTACGTTTCTCCACTGCAGTGCTTCAGAAGCTTCTGCCAAGGTAAGCTAAACAAGTCCATCACTTTGGCAGTCCAGCAGGAAAGGAAAACTCAACAGTGCATGTGCTGTGCTAGGTGCACCCATCACCCCTCTGCAAGCAGAGCACACACAGTGCTCAGGAACAACCAGACAGGCAGATACACAGCATCTCACACATCCCCCACAAAAGATGCTCCTTTGCTGATGAAGCACCTACTCATGTGTGCACTGTGCACTCCTGACAGCCATGTCACTGTGGCTTCTGCTCCATCACAGAACTTGGACAAGGGAATCCAGGAGCATGTACAAATTCAGCATGTAGTCAGCCAGCCTTCAAGCATCGTCAGAAGCATCACCTCATGTTTTGTGTTTGGGTTTTTTTGTAGGGGACACTTGTTGCTTATTTCTGATCTGTCCTGGGTTTGTATTGCTTTCCATTATCAGAATAAAGGCAACATCAGCACAACTGGGGACCTCAGAAGTAATTAACCCATACTTTTTCTTACTAATACTTTACTCATTCTTGCTAGGTCCTTGATAGGCTACACTCCAATGAAAGTCTACATTCCATTCTCCTTCCTCCTGTCAATTCACCGCTGTTTTAAGATCTATTTACAAGGATTTCTCTAATCTTTCACCTCTTTGCCCTAAAACTAGAGTTTG
This sequence comes from Prinia subflava, assembly GCF_021018805.1. Taxonomy (NCBI): domain Eukaryota; kingdom Metazoa; phylum Chordata; class Aves; order Passeriformes; family Cisticolidae; genus Prinia; species Prinia subflava. The sequence goes on along the minus strand of NC_086249.1, from coordinate 87,753,424 downwards.
GGTTTGGGTGATTTTCCTGTGTTTTTGTCGGGCTTTTAACAGGTAACACCTACCATGCAATTTTTACCTGATGGTAGTAAAATAAGCCTAACTCAGGAGCAATCTCTACTGTGCTGGCATGCTTAGGTCTGTGTGACATTTTCTACGACAATGTGACAATAACAATATCCATAAACTCACCTCCACCAGACTGGACAGCAGCCAGGTGTGGTCCCATTTCTCGCAGCCCTTCACTGTCCAGGGGGTAAGCGGACATCTGAGACGAGCTCGTGCCTTGTGCATCGTCGTCACCCAAGGCTGTGGTCTGAGCCCTGAGCATCTCCAGGGCTCCTATGCCTGCCATCTCCTCAAACCCTTCTGACATCTGAGCCAGCGGAGAATCTCGCGATGCAGACAGAAACGGGGTGTCCAGAGGCGAGCTTGGAGGGGACAGGGATGACAGGGAGGACCGTGATGACAGGGATGCCAGGGACTGCGGGGTGTCCAGAGAGCGCCGCTGCTTATTGAAATTGGAGTGTGCAATGGGATCAGCGTACGGCACGTCCTTTGTGAGAGACTCGAAGGGAATTATGTCGAAGCGCAAATGCTGCCCGTAGTCTGTAACGCTCTCTGATTTGTCGTACTGGGGAAGGCCATAGATGTCCGTGAAGCTGACTGAGCTGAGGGAGCCTCTGCTGGAGGCCAAGGATCCTCGACTGGAGGCCAGGGATCCCCTGCTGCTGCCAGAGGACATGGTGAGCGTGCTAGCTGACAGACTACGGCGTGCAAAGAAAGAGAAAACACAAAAACGCCCTTTCAAATATAATCAGAACCACCAATGCAGACATAAAACACTAATCCAGATTACACAAGCAATTTTACATGTATTCAGTATGGTGACATGAAAAGACGATTTGGCATTGTAAAGTCTAGCTCATGTCTCTTGCCCTGGTCTCAAGCAGAGCCATGACTGGAGCAGTGCATGTGACAACCAGATCAGGACCAAGTGTCTGAAGACAAGAGTCCAACAGGATGAGCCTACGCTTTCATCCAATACGTAAACAGCTCTGATTTAGCAGAAAAGAAGCCAGAACAGGCTCTAGCTCAGAAAACTCAATGTAAAGCCAGGAAGGATAGATTGCCATGATCCAGCTCAAATTTACACTAATAATTGGTCATAAACAATCCAGGGAGAAGAAGTGCAAAAAGAAGTGCAAAGGGATTTGCAAAGTCCTAACAAACTGCTGTGTAAGCCTCACTCTCACACGTTTTTCCAATGCAAAATAAAAAGACTTTAGGATGAATCCATTCCATTTCCTTTTACCGTTCTAAGTTAAGGGGGAGAAGAATATTAGTGCCAGAGAGAGATGAACTGAGACAGGAACTCAGCAGGAACTGAGCTTTTGATGCTGCTGTGGTGTTAAACTGAGGAATCCCCAAGAGCTGCATCTCAAAAGGCAGCTTCGAGTGCGAATATGCAAAACATTCTGAACTTTGGTGTGAGTCTTAACACATTCTTGTATTTAAATAGCAAAATTTTGTCATCTTACCACTGATCAAAACCGCCTACCTTTGAAGGTATCAGAATATTAAGAATCCACAGAACTTAAAAAAATGTTATCTGCCCTGAAACTGTAACAATAGTATAACAGATTTTAAGAACTCATCTCCTTTTCAGAAATTAAGGTAACATATAAAATTCCCAGATAGACTAAATAACATAGCAGTAAATAAGCAACACTAATACTATTTATAAAACTCCATCCAAATCATCGCATTCCACAGAGCAAAGTGTATAAATGTAGTGAAAAATTAATTTACTTGGCATATATACATGGAAGTATAAAGAAGATAAACTTCATACATTATTAATATTCTTCTCTGCTGCACTTACTTCAAAACCTGCTGGTTTTTCATAGCTTACCTCTTTAACTGGGAGTGTAAGTATGAGGTTAAGCGCGTAGCTTCTTCTAGTTGCATAAGCAAACAATTTCTCTTCTCCTGTAACAGTATCCTGTAATTAAAAACATACATATCACTATTTTCTTCATCACAGTAGTGTTCAAAAAGTGCTAGGAGCTTCCCAAATGTGGAAAAACACCAATGCATTGAAGTTTGGAATATTAAAAAAAGTTGCACTGTTTAATGAAAAGCTTTAATTTATGCTGCTCATATGCAGTGATGGTAATTCCAGCAAGAATACAAGAACTAGGACTCCAGGAGAATTCCCAGACAAGAAAAGCAACTGAAGCACAAGGTAAGAGTCCTGATGCTGAAAATACATTACAGCAATTAGTGAAGTCATAAAAGGTCCTAGGTAAAAATATCAGACGCTACAAGATTATTTTTTTCTCTTGCATCAACCTGATTCTGCTATTCAAATACCATGCCCTTCCACCTTGTCACAAAAAAAGAAAAATTCCAAAACAATTAGTGTAAAATATCAAAGATAAAAAGAAAATTTTTGAAGGACTTCCATTAGGCATAACCACCAATGTCAAATTTAAGCTCTTATTCTATGTGTTCTAGGTGCATTTATTTATCCTTATATTTAAGCAGGTGATACAGTATCTTGACTACTACATAATGAGAAAATCTCATGCTGAAGCTTCTTTTTTGCCCATTCTAATAACAAGCAGCTGAAATAGTACTACTGCCACAACACAGATGGAATGTAACTTTAATGCTGTCAATCTCATACACCTATAAGATATCTTCAATTCAGTATTCTGACATTATTAGAATTTCAAATAATAGAATTTATCTACTATCTACTCTTTTTCTGGATCCAGAATTATATTCCTGATGTTTTGTTTTTCCAAGCCCAACCACTGAACTTCCAGATAATATCAGGGTAGTATTCTAGTTTGTGTTGTACATTTTGTATATCCAGGAAAGTTACAGCTCCAGCCCTACATCACAAGGTGGCTGGAAATGGAGATTCTGACAGTTTAGAGAAAGCAGATCAAAGACTGCCTCAGACCTTCCTCAGCTGCAAAGACAGCTGTTAGAATTCGACATAATAATGAGCAGGATTTAAAAATCAACAGAAAGGGAATTCTCTTGGATAAAACAGCAGCTCTCAGGCTTTTCTCCTGCCTGTGTACCCCAGGCTAGCTTAATTAGTAGCATAAGGAAGGCTGCAGCTCAGCTATGAACTTACACCATACAGGCACTGCATGCAGGAACCAAAAGAAAAGGACAAATGGACACAAGAAACTTAACTGATTCAAAAGCTTGCAGGGGAAAGTAGTAATAGTCACACCATCTACTGTAAAAAACAAACTTAGGAATCTACACTCCACAGTGATCAGTGCTGCAGGGTTGGTACCTGTGCTAAAAGGTAAGAAATGTCTCCAACTAAAGCTGTCAACCAGTCTTAACAAAAACAACACTAAAAAAACACAAAAAACAACAAAACCCCACCTCTGTCATACAGATTTTAAATTCATTTTAATCTGTGCACAACTCAGTGCCTTTAAAACTCAGTAATAGAAAAGAAGTGTTAATTATCTAAGAAAGAAACACCTTTGTATTTCCCAATTAGAACAAAGCGGAAATACAAAAGCAAACAAAAAATCAGGGCTACTAATGGTTAAGCTTTCCTCCAATTTGTTATACAAAAATAGAGTGCCCATCAGTATTATTCTAACTTCTGCTCAACTTTCTGCTAGCATTTGAAATATCAAGTACCACAGTGGAATGCTGGTTTCCACAGCATGAACTCTATGGAAAAATAGCTTGGCCTTCTTGCCAACACAGTATGCACTACCTAACAAGAGAGCCCAAAAACAACAAATAAAACTTACTACACGACAGAGTAAAGTGAACTCCCTTTTCTGTCAGTTTAAGGTGGAAAGCCAATGTAACGATATGGCAAAAATTGTAAAACTTATTACACTGACCTGTAGGCTGGCTGTGAATTTTCTATTTATTGCCTGAATTTACTGTCTTAAGTAAGCATTTTCAAAGAAACTGAAGTTGTCAAAATCTATGGAAAGCATTTTCAAATATTTTGAAAGTGTCTTAATTGTGTAAATATTAACCTTTACACAGATCACATTAAAGCTGGTTTTAGTAGGTTTTCCTGAAGTGTCAAAGCTGAGGTTTTACCACTATTTACAAGAAGCAAGAACAAGCAGTTTCTTACTTTCACTGAAAGCAGTCCATGGTAAAAAGAGATTAAGAGGTTTTGTCCTTTTCTCTGGCGACAGGAAAAACTATACCAGTTGGAAAAAAACACTGTGTTTCCACTAATATGTTTTTGGGTTGTTTATTTTACATATAACTTGATTTTTAAGTTTTCAAGAATGACCTTGCTTACTATGTTCTCTGAATGTCAGAACTGGGAAGTGTTCCCACTGCTGAGATTGCAAATGAAAAGGAAATACTGTACATAAAAGGCAGCAAAACCATAATCATTTAACTTTCCTGTTATAAGGCAGAAACTAAATATAGCAAAGATTCTTTGTTCTGATGCTTTTAGAGATCACTGCTACTCCACTGCAAAGAACAGAAAAATCTTTCACTCTCCAGGTACTGTTATTCAGGTCTCTATTATCAGACAGTAACTCTCAGACCTATTCCAAGCATCTGGGATTCTATTCAGATTTTTCTTCCTATTCAGAATTTTCAGATCAATGAAAGCAAAACTAACTAGTTGATACCACTGCAGCTCTGCTTCAGAAAAGTTCAAGACAGAATCAAATAGTGACAGCAGCAGTCTTCTGCTTTTCTGAAGCTGAATTTCTCTAATAACTTACTTTTTCCTTAAACACAATGAAATTCCCTAGGAATTTCCCAACGAGTTTCCCAGAAGGAAATTCTTCCTTTTGAAGCTATCTATGCAGATCTCACAATAGAGAAGAAAACAATTCAAGTTCCCAAACCTTTCAGTGGCCCCGTGAGCAGAGGTTGCTCGAGCTCGCTGAATTTCATCCTCCAAGCGTCTTTTTTCTTGCTCTAAACGTGCAATGTCTTCTGGGGATCTCCTCTGCTGACTGATGAGCTGCAGCTCCTGAACAAGAGCCTCCTTCTCTTTGATGAGCTGAAGACGGTCCCTGTCCGCTTCAGCCATCCCTGGCCAGGATTCACTATCCAGCAAGGCCAGCTGCTGTTGTATGTTTGAAACTCTGGAAAAGAGAATAAATATATTTCAAAATGCAGAAGAGAAAGACAAGAGCAAAAATATCAAAACATGAAGCCTGTTGATGCTTGTGCCTTTTTTCTTTTAAATATCAAACCAAGAAAATTTAGAGGGGTTTGGGAGGATTATCTGTTTCTAGGTTTTGGGATGGGCTTGGTTTTGGAGAGTTTTATTTGGTTTGCTAGGTATTTATGTTTCTCTTGCAATGACAATTTAAACATTTTAGAATTTAGCATTTAGAATTAGAGGTAAGTAAAAGAAAATCTAGCTTTCTGATTTTTGAACATTTGAAACTCAAGAACTGTACAATTTTTATGCAGTTTGCACCTCAGTTTCATCTTGACTTTGAAATGGTAGCATTCAAAGATCAGTTTCTCTAAAAGACTACTACACTTTAAATAAATAAATAAATAAATAAAGGCACTTTCAAGCTGGCCATAAAAATGGGATACAGTTCCCTGCTTTCATTAAAACAATCTTTTTTAAAAATATCTGATAAGAAAGAAAATTAATAACAAAAAAGCAACATAAAGGCACTTAACACACAAACAGAAGATTCATAGTGTGACAACATGATTATGAATAAAAGGCACAGACATGACAAAGGCAACGTCTCCCCCATCTGAAAACAAAACCTCATGCAATAAGCTTTATCTCCTACTGACATCTGGGAAGTATTTGGCCATCTTATTATCAGGGGAAGGGAATAAACTATCAATACAAGTCATATTGTAGTGACTGTATCCATATATGAGCCAGAATTTCACTGTCATTTTTCCCCCCCCCACACCTTAGATTTCATTTCAGCAAGTAAAGAAATTGGGTATTATATCAAATTTTTGTCCAAAGCAGAATACTTTACCAAGCTCTTCAATAGCATTTCCTCCTCCTTGCATTAATAACCAACTTCCTGCCAATGGCTATTGAAAGCACCATTGTGGATTGATACATACAGTCTACATATTTCACACTTCAGCTATTGTGCATGAATTCCAGATGCAGCTTCCTGAAGAACACCTCGCCCACTGACCAAATGTCAGGGCCAGGAAGAACAAGCAGGGTCGGATCCCTTCTCTCCCCTACCCAGGCTGCTCTGCTGTTAAAGGTTCAGTAAACACTCCTGAAACACATACAGTTTGATTTTCGGGTGTTCAGTGCCAAATGAAACAAATAGGAACTCAAGATCCTTTCAACAGAATCACAGAATTCTGGTACAATTGAGTTATCACAGCTTGGCAAGTGAGTGTGAATCCAATGAGCCTGGACTATTTGACTGTGTTCATAAGCTTTTACACAGCTTGTGGACAAAGAAGATGAGATTCATCTGAAGTCTCTGTGTTTCTTCATAAGATAGCTGAAGGACTGGCCCTTTCCCTCATTTTAACATTCTCAATTGTTTTGCTAGTTGTTTTACACTGCAGGGTGAGCTGGTTAAGAAGCAGACCACAGGTGCAAATGAACACAAATGAAGGCGACAAGGAAGACAGAAGTATGATCAGGTAAGAGATCCCTCTCTTTCAGTGCTGGCAAATCAGTGATTCCACTTGCCTGTGGAGTAAAACACCACCTTCACTTCACAAAATACAAGAGGTTTTAATTTAGACTCTTGAGCTTGCTGAGAGCACGTAATTCCCTTTGTGTATGACATTCCAGCTTAAAGTTTGTTTTTTCCCTTCAATTTCTGTTATGCTGATGCTTTGAAAGTAGGAAGTTCTCATACAATAACTTAATTATACTGTTATTAAAGGGGGAAAAGTACTGCTGTGGACAAGGTTTGTATGACTGAAGAGATCCAAAATCTGATTAGGTATTTACTTTGATTCCCTTGATACTCATAGTTAGCTCTTTTTGGTTCTACAAGTTTCCCTTTACACAAAGAAAAAGCAGGCAGAAAATACTATATAACGCAGCAATCTGTTGAAGCATCAAGAAGCCCGTTTTCTGCAATCTCTATTTCCTGCACATGAACTGAAGTTTTGGGGCAATTTTGTTGCTTGCTTTCTACTGGGGAATCCCTCTGTATGGTAAGTTGTTCCAAGAAGCTACCAGTGACAAACTTTTTAATATTTATCTCCTTGGCTAGAAGACGACCTTAAGGCTTTTATGGTCTCATTCACTCAAAATTATGAAAAAAAATCTGAGTGGTCACGTTTAGTTATGCTCAGAACTTCATTAAAAAGTCCTCTTAAGTATGTTCTGTAACTGCAATCTGTCTCTTCAAACAAAAACTTCTCTTCCAATCACAATAAATACATAAATAAGCCATTTCACTATGCTTGCCTATGCCAGACTTTATGCCCGTACTACACCAGCCTGCTGTGTTAGAAGAAAATGGGTGTCAAACTCAGTGCATATATTAACCTGCCTTAAAACATCCACTTACATAAATCAACATAATAGATTGACATAGATTGCAGCCTAAAGTGGAAAAAAAATATTTAGGATCCTTTATGAAACCTCTGTTTTTCAAACACATTCTCCCTTCCTAATGAGTATATTTAAGATACTATTTTTGAACTGTAGTGACTGTAAAAGAGTGCTTTTATCTGGCTTAATGCCAGATACTAAGGCCCCTACTGATCCAGCAATTTAACATATTCCTGTGGAATAAACTCTTAATTTTGAGCCATCAACATTCCAGGCATTTTGCCCATTCCCATCCTTGCATAACAAGTGCTGAGGAGCTTGCATTCCTCACTGGAGTAGATGGTATCAAATGACCCTAGGTAGGCAGGCCAACTTGCTGCTTAACTCAGTATTTCTAAATTTCGAATGGAGATGAACGTAACAGTTCCTGTTAAGGGAGGGGCACAGATGGGATAACAAAAGTTTAACCTGATGATGATGTTAAGCAAACACTGACTTGAAATGGCACACTTGCCCTGAAATAGTCATACCAAGCTATCTAGAATGATGTCTCACTCAAGATAATGCAGACACAGCACGAGGATGGAGATCAGTAGAGTCAGTAGTTTAATAAACTACATCATGGGGAAAAAAGGCATGTATTTCCAAAATTTAATTAGACATAATTTAATTAAATTTAGTAGCATGTCTGAATCATTACAACTCTACACAGCTCCCTCTCCCTGTGACAAAACAGGGCAAGCCTTCTGTCAATGAAAATACCTGAGGAACCTTAAAGATTTTATTAATGGCCAGAAAATCTTTTTCAAGGGTGATATCCGAACCCAGCACTAATGAAGTTATATTGCTGAGCTCAAGAGGATATTTATTAGAGCATAAGAAGTGAGTAAAAATCACTTATTGTGAGATGAGTGATTTACAATTGCAATTTACCCCATGTTGATTCTTACTAAGACTATGAACAAGACAGGTATCTCAGGGAGGGAAATACTCTGAACCAGTTCAAAGGTATTAACTCATGCTCGTAAAATTGACAAATTATGGGTATCCTACAGCTGGCACCTGTTCTTCAAACTTAACATGGTTTGAATTCTACAAGGATAAAAAATGGAAACCAAACAATACGCCTGTAAATTTAAATGCCTGGGCTTTTGGCTGACATACCATCAGCCAAAGGGGCTTTGTTACCTGCGGTATGGGAAGACCCGTGGGGATAAAATAAAGAAAATATTCCAGTTGTGATTTGAAAGAGAATACTGACTGTGATCACATAAACCAGCCCTGCTTATTCTTTTCCCTAGGCTTAGCATTGGAGCCAGCTCTCTGACACGTCAGGTAACAGGGAACATCTCCCACATGCAGCACCCAAAGGAGGTGGCTGTGGGACTGAGGACACATAATGAAGGGTGTAAGGACTTGGTAATTTCTGCTATTTAGGGACCCTCCTGAGTGTGGATTACGATTTATATCCAAAAAGGAGAATGCCAGAGAAAGACAAAGAAAGAAACGGAAAGAACAAGAAGCTGGGGAACTCGGCCAAGTGCTCACAAAATTTCTCCACTGTGCCTATTTTGGCTGTTCCTGCAAGTATGTGCCACTGTGGCTTTGGCAGACAACACGAGTATGCTCTGTAGAATACCCAGCCTTCCTGACAACCCAATTCATTCAATAACAACAAGCTTCAACTAGCTTAAGAAACTCATGAAACCATTAAAGTGCACTGGCATTCTGCAGATTTTAGGGAAAATTGCAGAAATCTGCTCAAAGCAAGTTTTCCCAAACACACAGGTGAAATAGTACAAAACTTTAAAGAAGCTCAAAAGCATGTCTAAGCTCCCTTTATAAGCCAAAGAAAATGTTTCACGTTTAACAGCCAACACTGGGAGATTTAGGTTGGGCTAAGTCAGGAGTTTACATGATACCAAACAAATTACTTCATCCTTAAATCATATTTCAGATTAGTTCAGCAGAATAAAGCACACAAATCCACTGAATTTCACTAGAGATTAGGTAATTAAACCTTGAAACCTGCCTATACAAGAGGAATTTTAAAAGGAAAATACTTGACTATGTTATTGTATTAGTACTGGAATATTACTATCAACAGCCAATCAACATGTACTTTGTCACTATGTGTCAGTGCACAAACTGCACTGACACATTTCTGCTTGTGTTAGTGATTTTAAAGGCCCAACTGAAATTTAATTTTGGAAATCAGACAAGTTTGCAATGAACTACACTGAACAGAAAGTGGTAACATCTTTAAAGACAAATACAGAAATATTATGCATCTCTAAGGAAGAGATTTCTTCAAGGATAAAATAAATCTCTTGACATCCACCGCATGCCTCTATGAAATGAATGGAAAAATAACATCTTTGAATTCAAATTTACAGAAGATACAAATAAATACTACCTGAAGTAGGTAAGCTGGTTGAAGATGCTTGAATTTATTAGTCCATTAAAGTTAGCTACCATCAGACTGGACTATTTTTAAAACAAACCAACAAAACCACAGCTCAAATTTTTGTTGCTTCTCATTGAATGGATTATTTTTCATCTACTGATTAACACACTTTCACTGGATATGAGAAACTGCAGCAATGACATTTCATGAACATTTGCTAATATATTTCATTCTACTGAACTGCACATCTTAAGAGTTATCAAAGAAAAACAATTTGCTTTTGATTTCTTGTGCTATGAAGCAGTATATTCAGGAAAGTGCTTGAGGGGTACACTTTCCAGTGTGCAAATGCTTTCATGAGAGGTGGTCTCACTGAAATAGCAATTGAAACTAAAAACAGTATTTACCCAGGCAGCTTGGGGCTGTCTGTTCAAAAAGACCGTCCTCCCTCCCCCCTGCTCCTCTGGAGGGCCACACTGGCAGATCTGAGAGGAGAAATTTCATGGAAATAAGGTACAGTTTATTTAGAAATAATGGGGGAGGGGAAAAGTACAGAGCAGAAGAAAAGTGATTGAGCCTCCTTTCAGCATGACTGGCGAGTTAAAAAGTAGAATTTACAAAACTCCTCCAAGAGCCTGGATCAGAAACGGGGGAGAAGATCTCTTCCCCAGCATGCTGGAAATGTCAGAACACACAGTGCACAACATCTGAAATACCCATGGGAAAAATTAAATTGCAAATCATCCAACTTCCTTCCAGTGGGAAAGTGATGAGGGGGAAAAAAGCTATGTGAATGTCTTAATTTATGCAAAGGCCAAACCATTCAGCAGTCAAGAGAGATTTTTGAAGGAGGAATTAAAATGAAACTATCCTTTATAAGGGAGGATGGATATTTTGGGAATGCAAGCCAACTCTTCTGCAATCACTGGGTTCCATCTCCTGAATTCCTCAAGATAGTTCATTCAAAAATCCCACCACTGCACTTCCTTGCTTAGACTCCAGATACAGAGAACATATTTTAATTTTTAAAGACTTTTTACTACATCTGGCAAATATTCTGCTTATATACGGAGTCACATGAGCAACTAAAATGCAACACTCTGTCCTTCAGTTCATGGGGCTTTTTTCCTGCTTTCCTTCCAGGGAAAAGACATACTTTTCTCCTACAGTGCATTTTAAGTCTCCCATTAAAAGTTTGTCTGTTGTACTTATTTGCTGTATGTTTCCACATCTGCTTGACAAGCAAGCAGTCACAATATACTGCCTTACAGTTGTGACATACTGTAGCATTTAAATTTTCTACTTTGCAGATTTAATCCATTGCAGCACATTCCGTCACCCACACTGTGCAGTAACAGTAGATATTTCACCAGCCAAGGGAGAACGAACACAAAGATATTTAGTAGAGACAAAAGCCCTACAGAAATGCCAGCAAGCTAAGGGGAAGGAATGCATGATAAATGAAGAATGCAACCACAGAGATAACTGGTAGGGGCAATGAGCTTTGTGCAGTTCCACTCAAAAGCTGAAAGCTGATTACTTCCGTACAACATACTGGACAGAATAAGGCTACTCTTTTAAAGCAACTAACATGCTTTTGCTAAATAACAGACTATTGTCAGTGCTGCTATCCTGGGAAAGCAAAACTACTCTTACTGCAATCACCACTCTCTAGATGGAAGGTTAGTTACCCAGATCTTCTACACTTAATTAAGATCAAACACCAGCTCACTTCTGATGTTCAAAAATACTGCATTCCACGCAGAAACAAATGTTCAGCATTTCCAGCTGAGAAATGCTTTGCTACTAAAAAAAAAATTAACCCATAAAAACTCAACACCTCTTCACCCTCTCCAAAGAAACACCACTCCATCTTTTCCCTGTAATAAACAAACAAGAAGAGAACTGCTTGGAAAAACACAGAAAAGCTATGTCAGAAAGCTGAACTAAAAGTATTTTAATACAATCTTCACAGCATCAGTGGCTCTGTTAAACTGAATAATATAAAACTAAATTCTGTCATTCTTCTTTCAGCAACTGTAAGTTGCTAAATTATCACTGGACTATTAAGTGCTAAGGTAGCCTGTAAGAAAACAGACACATTTTTCTTTTGTTCTTTTTTCCTCCAATTACTTAACCTTTATTAAGTAATAGTCACTGGTATTTACACACAGTATGTACAATGCAGACTTCCATTCAAGTTAAAAATCCTGAAGATTTAGCTGTGTTTACCCAACTTGCTTGTACCAACTTAATCTTTTGAAGCCTGCATTGTGTCCAAATGTGAGTAAATTTTCCAAGAACAACAAAATGGTGTACTGCCTATAAACTTTCAATTCCTGCCAAGACATGTGACAGCATTACAGATTGCCCCAAAGAAAAAGTCATTATGATATGAAAAAAAAGGCAAAATAATTCAATTTCTTTTTCTAACTCTTGTTCTGAGAGATGTAAAAAACTGGTTGAATAGAACACATTGAAAAGAAAAAGAAATCCAATATTTATACGATTTTAAAACTATGTTTTTTTAAGGCTTACTATATTGAATTTTTTAAGTGGCAGTCAAAGTCAGTAACAGAATATTCTATCAGCACAAATCAAAATAATCATAAGTGCATTAAGTTACTGAGTTCAAGTAATCATCTGTACCCACACTATTGGCCTGAATATGATGCAAATAGTTTGAAAACAATGAGGTTCAATAAGGACCCAGTAAAATGTTTAAGTAGATAGTACTTTAAAACTTCTACAAACCCATGAAAAAACACTGCAAGGCTGGCCTTAGTGAAGAATCAATCTATTCTTCTTAGTGAAGAATCAATCTATTTCAAGTGATACTTTTTATAATTTTTATCACTTTTTTTCCAATTTCAAGATTTATTTTCATGTACCCTTTTGTTCAGCTCTGAACATCTTCATTTATCTCACATGAAGTTCTGCATGCTTTCTTCCTCATGGCTTCAGTACACTGAACTTAAGACACAGGTATGCAAAACCTTTAGGTATCCTGACAGACCAGGCTGATAAGTGTAAGTTTAAAGATTGTTTATATCTAGGTTTGAGAAAGAGGGTGAAAAAAATGTAAAACAGTTTAACTGAACCACTACAATTTTTGTGTTTATAAAAGTATAGAACAGGGCTGACATTTAGCTTCATCTCTGCAAACAAATATAAAAATCTTATGATAAAGTCTTATATTTACCTAAACTTTCATTATCTGTGAACTACTTAATAAAAAGCAAATTAGTCTTCCCAAAGACATTTCAGCTAGGAGGCTGGTTCCAGTTCTACTTTGAAAACTTTAATCATAACAGTAAATATATAAAACCCAATAGATTTATCTTTACCTTTTCTTGGCCTCTTCATATTGCCAGTTCAGCCTCACTTTGTCTACAAGTCTTGTTTTGTCGTCAAACCCAAACTTGCAGAGTTGAAGAGCAAGGAGAGGAGGAAAAACAAAGGAAGAAACAAGTTAAAAACACTCTCATCACAATAAAGAAAGGGATAAATTAGTCTTCCTTACTGGACTCACTAAAGAAACCTCTATGCTTTAAGTAATAACATAATAAAACATCAATTTTATGCCTAAGAAATGCAAAACTAATTTATTGCTAAAAGCAGAAAAGACAAGTAAGCCCTTTCAATAAATTATTAGCCTGGAAATCAAGAGTTAGGAAAATTGAATCACTGATAAATGGTCAAAGCTTCTCAACTTTACCCAAGTCTAAAAGACAAAGAGTCTTTGAAATTTCTTTATTAGAAGCAATTCAGATTACATTCCCTGTACTGCAATGTGTTACCCAGCACTTACAACATCAGTGCATTTTAAACATTAGTACAAAAAAAAACCCTAATCCTTGAAGCAGTTGTAGAATGTGCATTTATGTTGCAACTCCTAATGCATAGTCTTTCTACAGCAATTTCTATTTTAGGGCATTAGCACTTCCCTCCTCAAACTTTTGTGTGTGGCACAGGAGTTAAAACCTAAGCTCCTATACAAGTGCATTGCTGCACCTCCTGAGTGCTCCTCTAGCTGCTGCTTTTTTCTGTCTTCATCACCCTATGGGGAAAAACTCCACATCTTTTCTACTCACGTGGCACTAACAATAGTTCTGTGAAAAGATTCAGATAATTATGTATTTTTGTTTCCCTTACAAAAAGCCTATATAAACATAAATTCCACAGTGTACTTGTCTTGGATTTTGTACTGCAAATGGGAAGATGCTCCTGTATTCCTTCTGGTAATTTGTTTCAAAATTCAATAATCCCATCCACCACCCATCTGAAAAATGACACCCCAAAGGCACCATCCACCTAACACCCTGAAAGACAGCCTAGCATTAGCTCAGTTTTCTCCAACTCTTGAAGAGTCTATCTTCAGAAAAACAAGATTTCCTGTTCTCTAAGGACCCTCTGGAGAAATTCAATCTGACAACTAACCAGCAGTAAAGGAAGATTATAATAGATGAGAAATGGGATGATAAAGACAACAACGACATGATTTGTTACTAAATGTAAAGTAACATCCAAACTACGGTACTAACAAATTGCAAACAAGTTACCTCCTTGCTTTGGTGTCAGTCACCCACAGAGGCATTATGTTTTATTACTGATTAACAACTGGGTTGCCACAGTACTAGTGCAAGCCGAATTTTTACTTGTTATTATTTGGAGGACACAATTTTGTTCAGATAGAACCATTTCCAAGGAAAGCCAGGATGTTCTTCTCAAATATCATATTTAAAGGCATATTTGAGCACAAAGGTATAATGGACTACATCAGAAGTTTTGTTGATTAAGAAAAATACTTTAAACAAACATTTTCCTTTTCTTAGACAGAAGAAAGGAGAAGAGATCTACTACACATCTTCAATGTATATAAACAATGAATACGAGCATGATAAAAACAAGATGTAAAAAATAAAATTTAAAAAATACACAGCTATCAATAATACCACAATGCAAACATCTTATGCAAAATCATGTCTCTACTGCAACTTCCAGCTGGCTAAAGAATTTTCTTCCTTCCTGCCTCATTACAAGTATCAGTAATTCAGAGGTGGGAGTATGAAGAGAAGAGGTGCATGGACACCTAAGCAAGAGCTGTTACTCCAGGGTGAACCTGCAGTCACCCAAGTGGTAATGTAAGCAGTGCTCTGCTGGGCTGGCTGAGTCCAGGAGCTCATTCTACCTGTCCCTGCCCACGAGCATGGCCCTGCCTCCCTCTGCCACACTCAACAGCAGAACCACCAAGGCCACAGCTTGCACATACTGGAAACAACAAGCAAAAGCAACTCCCTCACCACCAGTACTGCTTTGGATTTTTTCTTCTGCTCCAGCCAACACCTCTTAAAATAAGACAGCAAATAACTGTATCGCTATAGTTCAAAAGCAGCTCATTTTGTACAGCAAATGCTTCACCTAGGAACACTCACATACCTCTCCAGTGATGTCAGTCTGAGAACAAGCGTCGCAGTGTTGTTGAGGTAAACAGGAGTCACTGAGTGAACTGGAATTGTGCTGGAGATCCTGCAAGGAATCTGTAATACAACAGCTATTCCTAAATCCATCTGTTAATTTGGCCAGGCTCTAAAGGAGAAGACATATTTTAAAAGATTAGAAAAAACTGTTTTCATAACACATTTTAATAACAGAAAACAAATTTAAAAATTGTTTTAAAAGACTGGTAGCTTGCCTATGCAGAGCTATTTACAGAAAGTAAAATTCATTGTTGTGTTACTAGCAGGTAGAAGGTCTGCTTTGGAATAAACCTCTCCTTTTAAAAGATACATGTAACAGTAAACAGACTTTATATTATTTGTTTTAGATCTATGAATGTTTTATCTTCTGTATGGCTTGCAGCTCTTTAAATCTAGCAGCTGTCAACTTCACATTAGCTGATAGAGAAGACAAATGTGATTCACCTGCCCTTTTGCCATCTTCTGCACAGGTTACATTCCTTAGTCTCTACTGTTATCTCATCCAACCTGACGAATACCTTGTATTGATTGCACTTTTTATGACAGCTGATATCATCCCTGTGCTCTCTTACCCAGGGTTCACATAGTTAGGAGATATTTTACACTTTGGGTTAAGCAAGAGACATCGCTGAAATGTCTAGACAATGACACAAACTGTCAGAGTAAAGCAGAAACACCAGTCTTTGAGAGGAAAGGGAAATACAACAGAATCACACAAAAAAACAAAATAACTTTTTTGACAATATAAGCTTGGGTGACAGGATCTTAAAAAGCCATTAAAAGAACAAAATTGTTAGTATCACTTTTATTTTCTCACTGGGCATTCTCTCTTGTTCAAAAATTACAGATAATGTAGTATTAGTTACAAAATTACTGTGCTGGCTGTCATTTATGAGCTCCTAAGCATTACACATCAAACAAAAATTAAAAACATTCTGTCCTCTCTGCACAGGATAAAGAACAATCCAAAAACGTGGCAAAAAAAATTATCAGAAATTTGAAGATCTGTAGTAATTTATAAATCATAACATAATCAAAAAATTTGGTTCTAAAAATACACATAAAAGACTTCCTAAAACTCCTTACTGTAGTGTCTGAACTACAGAATCAGGGACAACCCTGAAGCACTGGACTGGGAAAAGGCTGGTGCTCAGGAATTTCAGGCTCTGACTATCAGTGATTTGCCGAGGTTACTGTCTATATCCAATTATCAGAAGATTTGTCAGTCTCCAAAGTGTAGTTTAAAAAGGATAACACAGAAATGCCGCTTTTTCTTACACCAAATATAATTAGTAGAGTCCAGAAATGAACCTGTGTAACAGCAACTGTTTGCTACTGCCAGGAAAAGCAAGGCCATGCTGAAGATGGAGGCATCTGGTTTCAGAGCCCAGGAAGCAGCCAGGATTATGGAACTGTAGCAGGCTTGACACTAACCAGAAAAAACAGCTTTTTCTGATGGCCTCCATTTCCATCATACATGGTCCATCCCTTTGCTCTCCATATACCAGCCCCTCCCTCAGGCCAGCCTCCACTAGAGATGAGTGAGGGAGAGCAGGGATGAGGGAATGGCCAGGAGAGGCACAGGCACACACCACGTATGGGACAGCTTGTGCTGCTCCCTCCTCAGTCTCTGCCTGCTCTCTACAGGGCTGAGAGGGGCTTAGATCTCACAAGGAACACTGGCAAGGAGGGAGGACAGTGCAGAGCAGTGCCAGACATGCTGGCACTGGGACAAGGCTACCATCACTTTCCTCCAGAAACTTGTCTTGGGTCCACCAAAAAAGCCAATTCTTCTGCCACCTCCCAACCGAACTGAACCATTTTAGTATGAAGGACAAACAACATAGTTTCTTCTTAGGCTTGAAACACCAAATTCAATTTCAAGTTACATAGCCAGGAGATCCCCAGCTAATGTCCCTTTATCCTTGCAACTTGTTGCGAAAGGAACTGCTCCACAATATGGAAAAAAACCTCCAACTTTTACTTTATGAAAACTGCCGACTCCTGTCTAACTCTCTTCTTCAAAACTCACTGGCAATCACCCAGTCCTGTCAAGACTCCTGCTGTATGGAGGATCAAGAGGGATCCCTAATGGGTTTATAACATGAAAATAATAACTTCAGATCATGGCCTCTTCCCAGTAAAGCATAGCCAGTTGCATCAACTAAAAGTCAGGATTCAGAAAGCCTGAGGTGTCTCCTAATAAGTTATGTTCCATCTGCCTTCTTTGGCTAACACATATTATGTTACAAGTATGTGCAATACCACAGATCCTGATGCCAGAACTTAAATCTAAATCTATTTTGCCTGTATTTCAGCTGCTTTATGAGCTCCTGGTATGCCCCTGATGCCCTTTAGCATTCACCCTGGCAGGTAATGAAGGGCTACTTGGCTGCTGGCCAGGCTTCCTATTCCCGGCACAGTTGCTGAATCCTGGCCCCTATTAAAAATGAGAGAGCATTTGACAGGTGGCAATCACCAAGCAGCACCACCCTAACTTACATCTACATGCATAGATGACTATGCCCTTGGGCAAACATAAATGCATTAAGTCCTTCTAGTTGGATGAGTGCAAACAGACACCAGCAACCCTAACATGGAAAATTATGACCCAAGTTAGCACATTTTTAGATAGAAACTATTTATAATTGTCATTATACACAGTAGGACTAATTTCCTTCCCAGCTGCACGGAGGAATCCATCTTTCATCTCACATTTAAAGTTTGTTTATGGCAATCCCATAGAAACTGCCAAAGACGCCCACTGTTAATGTGAATTTCTAGGCACATCTGCCCAGACTTACCCAAAAAGAGAGAAATGAGCACTGTCATTTCACCATTATCTGTTGCCATCTGACTTGGGAGTACTCTGCACAATTTCAGTGCACTTCCTATCAAACCTATTTAGCCAATTTAACTGGTAACAAAAAGAAAACAAAAAACAAGAAATAAAAACCACACAAAAACCAAAGTCCAGTGCTCTCCAAGGACGACAACATTTTAAAAGCATATGCACACTGAACAGAAACAAAGTTATGAAAAGAGTTGGGGGAGAAGAGATAAACACACTGCTTTCAGGAACCTAATCACACTTTTAGTATTCAACCTTATATAAAAAGTCTGCCCACTTTTTTAGAGCAGTAGCACTGCATATTTTGCTTTATTTGTAATCACAGCATCCAATTTAAATCTGACCATCCTCTTCCACACAACTAAACCAATTATCATACTTCTACAACAGCTACAATTTTCCAAGCACCTACACAAGACTGAGTCATTTCTACTATATTTAGTTCTGTTGCTTACACAGGTCAGATTTAAATTAAAAAGTAGTAAGAAATGGCCTGCTTCCTTTCTCTGAAATAAAATCTAAATTTTACACTATAATTCTAACTCCTCTATTAAAAAATCTCAGAACTAAAAAGATTTCCTAAGAAAATTTGTCTGAACAACAACGGCTTTAAAATGTGGTGTTTTCAAAGACAATACAATTCCAATATTAATTGGAAAATAAAAATTGAATTCTGAACTGATTAGGAAGATATTTAAAACAGACTTGTACTTATTTGACAAAGCTAACTAAATCAACAACGATAATCTTCAAATAGTTATTAAAAGGCATAGCACTTTGTTGACACCAAAAGTAATTTTTTTTGGTCAAAATTAAAAAAGATAGCTGGATTTTTTGCAGAGCATAGTAAGCTGGCAAAAATACACAATTTTTATAACTGTAGACCTTGTTTAGTTCTGTATAGCCATTGTAACAAAACATGAAGACATGTTCTGCATGCTACACTTGTGTGGAACAACTGTTTTCTACACTCTCCTGCACTACATATAGTCTAATGTTCTATTAGTGGATTCCATCACAAAAGATTGTCGTTAACTTAAAAAAGATATTTCCTAGGGTCATCTTTTCTGTACATCACACAGAGCCACAAAGAAGGATGAAGCACTTTTCATTTTTGCTTCTGTCTTGTGCAACCTCTATGTTCTGGTCCTGCCAGCACTGCCCAATCCTTCATCCTAGAGTTCTAACTCCCGCAACACTACTTAAAAAAACTGCAAGTACATTTAAGGTTTGCTTGCCAAATACGATTTTCAAAGCATCTCAATGTTTACAGCTGGATTTACTGCCACTGAGGACTGAAAATGTAAGGAAAAGAGTTAAAAAAATCCATTGGGAAAGTAAAAACAAGGCCAGTAGTTAAACTGCTCCAAGATCTCACATGTAAGTCCTTATACTACCAGTTAGTTTCCTAAAATGTGTGTTACTGCATCCATGAAGAACTGCCTTTCTAATCACTTCTTGCTAGTCAGGCCTGTGGAAGACTGAAAACCACTTTAAAACTTGGCCAGCCCAAAATAACAAATATGTTAGAAGTTGCCAAGGCAGAAACTTTTCATAGTGACTTCAGTGTTCTGTCTACTTAAACAAGGATCTGTGGTCCATCAGATGACCTTTGTGTGATGCACTGGAGACTTAATAATGGCATAACTATGGAAATTCATTATATGTAGATTATAAACTTCCCATATCATTTAGCAACTAAAAAGAAAAGAAAAACCCTGAAAAACACTACGGCAGAGAAAACTGAAAGAAAATTATTGCATGGCAATGTTAATTTAGTACAGTTCCACAACTTTAGGTAACAAAGATGCCTATTTCCAAACAAATGTTTGAAGACTGGGTGAAGAGAACTGTCCTTATTACCTCTCTGTATAGGCAGCATATTTAAGCAAGTCTATAGGGAAGTCCCTATGGTGGCAGAGGCTCACTGCTCTTTGATCCAGCTGCTATCACATTAATAACACAGACACACAACTCAGAGCTTGCACAGAATCCATTCAAAATTTAGACCACTGCCCAGGTATGTATCTCCCCTCAATCTTCATGCTCTAATTCATCAATTTCAAGCTTGAGTATACATTGCATCTATTCATATTCTTTGAGGGTTTTGTGAGAACATTTTCAAACTAACACGAGCCTAGATAAACTCTCAAACTTGAGAGTCTGAGGCAAAAAGTGTGACAGTGATAGAGATCCAGTTTGGTGAAATACATACAAAGGGAAAAACATGGTTGACACAAGGATAAGCACATGAGCTCTCAATCCTACTTCATTATAGGTAATACAAAGAGACATAAAACAAAATGATAAACAAATGATAAACACATACCACAAATCACAAAAGTTTTTCTTAATACAGTGTCATTACCACATAGAACATCAACATAGCAACAATAGAAAGCTATATTCAGTGAAAACACTAATGAGCTAAATGAAACTTAGTTAACTACATTACTTAAGACAAAAATATGAAATGCATATGAAGTCATGTGCTTGCAGTATAGACAATGAGTAGTTACCTTTTTTGAATTACTTGCTGTTGGTAATTATCAAACAGAAAAATCAGTTTAGGTCATCCTACCTCCTTATAGAAACTTGGTAAACCCAATGCAATCCCAAGAAAGAAAACAGACGTAAGGTACTACTATTTAGTAGTTCAGCAGCATATTTTTTACCTGCATAAGGTCCTGCCTTTCTTTTTCACCTGTGCATATAGCTTTCTTTATGGTTCGAAGTTCACTCATTATAGCTTGTGCTTCATCCAGTCTGTAATTTGTATGAGCATTTGACATCTTACGATCAATCCTGTTGAAAATATTAAGAAAAATTCAGAAATTTTCACATCATTAGAAAACACACTGGCTTTTTAAGACCTCTTGTTTATTCATGTACCACTTCATTTCCAGGAATAAAAATGATACTCTACTTGGAATTAACACAGCACTCCATGCCAAGAAAACCCTAAAGACAAAGCAAAGCAATTATCTAGTCAGGTTCTGCAGAATCAACAAATTTCCTGGGTTTAATATCCTAATGCAGAGCTTGCTTATGAATAAGTAAAAAGTAAAATGAACCTAAAACTAGCCTAGATGTATATAACTCAAAAGGTAAAGATGAGCAGTCTAGCTGTCATATTTTTCTTGCATCATCACACATTGCTGTATCTCTTCCAGGTCTTCTACATGATCCTGCTTTAGAACTTTCTAACAAAAGCATTTTGTTTTCTCAGAAAGAAATTTTTTAATGCCTAAAACTCTATTGCAAATGCTTTCCTGCCATTGTAGGCCTCTTTGAATATCTTTTTCATAAGATATCAATAAGACATTATCATTCTGCACTGAAAAACATGATATGGGAACATCCCAGAAGATTTTAAATCTTTAAGCAAGAAGTAAGAGCTCAAGCCGTGACCTAAGATTGAAATAATACTAATGTTTCCATCTTGACATATTAAAATCTCTCAAGTTGAACATCTACCGGCTGAGTTTTCAACCTTTTTTTTCAACATTTCACAATAGTAAAGGACAACATAATAGGATGAGGAAGACTAATCCAGTGTATCATCTTGATGATTTGCTTTAAGTTAAGGAGTAAGACAAGAGACTATAGTGAACTTATTAGAAGAACCATTTGGTCTTGGATTTACAACAAATGGCTATGGAGTTTTAACGGGCTATTTAGAGCAATTATTGAAAATCATGTAAAGTTCCTGTTAAAATTTTGAAAACTCAGTTTTCCTGTTAACCTAGCATAAAAAGAATGTATACAGAGAAAAGGTGGTAAGTGTAAAGGTCGTAAGACCAATGTGAAGAACAAACAGCTTCAGGAAAAGGTATGTCAGGTTAACAGAACTAAAGATAAAAGCACACATCGTTCCTCACAAAGGACATCGATCTATAGACATGTATAGTAGGTGAGGGTATGCAATACATGCAGAAGAATACCCAAACTCTATTTAAAATATTGAGACTAACCAACAAGTTTTGAGATAAATGTTATATTAGAGAGTCAAGAACAGTCTCTCAGGATGTTCTGCCAGTTAAAATACAAGCAGTGCAATTCCATTTACATCTGATTACTTGCTTTAAAATTAAAACATTAAAATGAAAAATCAAAAGGGGTAAATTAAAATCCTGTGGTTTTATTGTATAGCTCACAATATTTAGGGGAAAAGCAGGTTGATTTCTAAAGTTTTAATTTGTTTGTGTTTTTTCAGACAGTTACTGTTTTTGGAGACAAGAAGTCTGAATCTCAAGATTTTCCTTTGAACACAAATTTCCCCAAGTTACATTAGAAAACATACAATACCATATTTTATGAATACTGTTTCAAGAACAAGAAAGGACTTAAATGTCCTGTGTATTAAAGCTGGGGGTTTGTTTGTTTTCGTTTTCAAATGTTTGCTTGAGTCATCACTAATTTTTAGTTAAAATTCTGAGCAGATAAAACCATGGTAAAACAACTGATCCAATTCGCTAAAAGTCACATGAAAAAGATAACACATTTTTATCTGAAGGCAACTGTAATGTTAAGAACTATGTTCAAATATTAGACATGAAAATGCCCTCTACACAACTGCTCATTATACTGTTTGCCAGGACTAAGGTGGCATTTCAGGAAAAGGAAATTATTTAATTTCAACCAGATTTCTGTCCAGTTACCCACATATTCATGTTCCTGGGCGCCACTTTGGAGCCCAGCTTATGAATTGTTATTTGTTTAAGGAAAGAATCAGAGAGGTTCCTACTGCCAGAAATATTTAGGCTTAAATCAGTATTGCTGTCAACTCAAACTGACTAAAGTAGCTTACAAAATTACCTGTTATTTATTGTCTGTTAATTCTTTTCCTTTTTTTCATAAAGATCTATTTCTGAAAGCCATAGAGTTAACAGTCTTCCAGTTTATTAATGGAAAAAAGCACAATACAAATATAGATGAGACCTGTGTATGAATAGCAAGAATATTCAACTAATATGCAGGACTGTAACGGTACGAAGATGTTTCTAGGATACACGGACTATTAACATGCCTGTCATTGTTTCAGTCCTGTAGGGCAGATTCTGTGTTTCTCCATTTTCCTCCACCAAAGCCCAGGCCTGTACTTGAGCAAAAAATCTAATTTTAAAGTTTTTGTCAGATGTCCTAACCTTTAAATTAGTCTGTAGCTACAAATTGTTTAGCCAGTCTTAATTCCTTGTCACTCCCAACTTCTCACAGCATGCACTCTGCTCTCCTGGCCAACTGGCCAAGTTTTCATTTCCTTTGTTGCTAAACGCCTTCTTCCTCCAAAATTCCTGCCGGGGAGCAGTAGGGTCACTGAAAACACAGGAGAGAAGTAACTGCTCCTCCTTCTCAGTCCCTGCTGTCAGGCCAGAGGAAGGAATTTGTTCCAGAAAAGGCTCATATTTAACCCTGTAAGCTTGGACTGTGACAGGATCAGACACACCTTGGAGCAAAGGTGCTGATGGAGGCCGAGGTGCGCCATCCTGCAGGGTGGGGATCTGTGCAGGCTTTGAACAGAGAGCTCTACTAAGTCTCCACTGGGCAAACACCAACTTATGTCCAAAGGCTTATCATATATAACATTGCCAAATTCAGATGAAAGTGTAGAAAGTACAGTCCTGATAAAAAGCTGCACCTCTATAAATATTAGAATTCTGATAGTATTGAAGCTGTAGAGGTATCAAAACCCCCCTCAATTGTGTCTCTGCTCATAAAACCCCACTTCTACAGTCATTTTGTGGTTTTGTTTTCTTTTCATTCTCCTCAAAGATGGTTAAGCCATTTTGCTAAAATTATAAAGAACAGAAAACAAAACACAGTCCAAGGCAGACACTGTACATGGAAAATGTCAATGTAAGATATTTGCATTTAACAAAGGCATTTGAATCAGACAGCAACATAAAATGATGGAAATACTGAGCAACCAAATTGCCCTCTCCATAAAATCTGTCTCGTCTCTGTGAGCTATACCAAGCAAAGGCTGAACAGAGAGTCACCCGGCAGCAAGTTCCAATATCTGCACATGATGCCATTTTGGTAACTTTCAAAGCAAATATTCAGCCAGATGTAAAGCCCAAAGTTTAACGGCTCCTAATGTTGTTCTTGGCTCACACTTGAAATAAAGTGATGTACATGCTTTTAAAAAACCTGAACAGGATGCATGCCATTTGCAGTTTGGCAGTTACTTGAAGATTTGACTTAGCACAAGAAGGAAGAATGACGCCAACCAAAAATTTAGAAAACGTAACAGAAGTGCGAAATGTCTAGAATGCAATAAACTTGAAAGGGGAAGGGGAAGCGGCGTAAGGGGGAACAGAGTTAAAACATTGTTTTGCATTTTTGTTTTAAAGAAGGAGCAATGAATTTCTTTTTAGACAATATACTTACTTTGAGGATATGGAAAAACTAAACTACTTCAGCCTTGGTACTTGACTTGAGTGACCCTTCTCTCCCCAGAAATACAGGAGGTAGGGGAGGGATTGCAGAGGGACGGCCTAGAGCACAATTAGGCTTTCAGGCTAATTTGTCTACTGACTACAGAAGGAGGTGAGAGAAGCTCCTCTCTTCAGTTGTTAGTGTAAGTACTGTCCAAATTGGCTCACTTCCTCCTAGAAGCCAAATACTCCAAAAAAAAAGTGCATGTATTTCACCAGAAGGGCAAATAAAAAAACCACTTAAAAGCACAAAACCAAAACAAAACCACAAGCCTCTTTCACAAGTGCAGAAGTCACTGCAGAGAGCAGAGCTCAGCTCCAGGTAACACACAGGAAAAAGGTCTTCCCCAGCTCCAGCAAGCAACAAGAAATGTTGCACCAAGGGGACAGAGGGCGACCATAGCAAGAGCAGCAATGAGCAGCACTGAAGCACTGAGCTGTCAGGCCTGAACTTTTAAACTACATGACTGGAGTGGCCACTGACTGATCAGATATGCTTTAAAATAATTCCTCTCTTGAATGTCTCTCCTATAACTCCATCCTGGAGCATGGGCAACTTAACTTGGGCTATAATCCAAGACTAACATTTGTATTCTTAATCATTTGCAGACTTTACTTTTCAAAAAGTTGCACTACTTTGCTGGACTATCTTAAATGAATTATACTAATTAAAACAATCTTGAGTTTCAAATGGCCTTCATATACTTTCATTCTCCTAGTCAAGTGGTTAGTCCTTTTATAAAATAATTGAACCTACACCCTTAAAATAACCCAATAACCAGTAGAAGGAAAACAAATTTAAAAAGCAGAAAAGGCATTGCAATTCTTACTCAAAATATGATTAAGACTATCATACAAAACAATTGCTTTTGTTCTGTTCCTGTTTACATATCTAGGCCACCATACCAAGATGTTGACTATATTTAAAACATTATTTAGCATATTGAAACTGCAAATATTTGGAGTGCTTTATTTTAATAAATTTCAGTTAATATCATACATTACCAACTCCCCCAACTACCTCTAAATGCTTTAGTAAAAATACATTTATGCCTGAAAATTATTACATTGTATCTGCCAATTAAGAATTTTGGTATTTTGGTTGAACAAGTTTTCTTCTATGAAACTTTCTAAATGCACTATAAAACAAAAGAGTCTTGCTTTAAAAAAATAGAAAATGTTGTTATTGAAAAAAAAACAAACACACCAAAAATATTAAGTGCACAGGCTACTCCTTTTTTAAAAGTTAAATATGAGAATCTCCCTTTAATTTGTTTTGTTATCATAGTACCAATTGAAAGTGGAAAATAAGTACCCTAACTGATCCAGGATCCCTGGAATTTCATCAGAATTTCTGAAGTGAAAGCCCATGGTTTGTAGCACCAATCCAATACATCCAAAGCTGCAAAGTATTTCTGCAGCTGCTGCACTTATGTTGCAAAATGCATTAGACATGCAACAGTTCCAACATTTTCAGGAAGCTCCCGCATTAGGCAGTTTGTTCACATGTATGCTGGAAAAAAGGCCATGGTTTCTAAATGTTCGGCCACACATCCAAGGTGGATCCAAGTGCTGTTCATGCTCTTGGCCCAGCTGCTGGCCTTGCTGAAGCAATCTGGAAGCCACACCAATCTGTGTTTACCTGCCATCTTTTTCATGGCCTGGCAACCTGTCTCCCTATCCCACAGGCCATCCCGTGCATGAGCTATGTGTGTAGGTGCTAAGCAGTACACATGGAAGTCACGCAGTTCCCTTCCCATCAGATGGCCTGCAGGGAGAGTGGCAGGGAGAGGGTCAGCACAACACTGCACAACCTCTGACACCACTGAGCACACAGGAAACAGAGAGGGGCTGCCTATAGCCCTGAGAGCAGTGGCAAATTGCCCTGAGATTCCTTTCCTTACTGGGAGGAGACAAGGACTCACATTTACATAGAGACATTCTGCACACATGGTCTCACAGACCATAGATTTACAGTACTAGCACAAATCAGTGCTAGACCATAGATTTACAGTACTAGCCATACAGAATGAGATGGCCTGACCAACAGCTACACAGAGAGAAGAAGTGTTGAACAGAATTCCCCCTAAGAAAAGTTCTGCACCCCGCCAGAAAGCCTTGGTACTGCCAAGGGGAAACTACTCTACAGCATGGTGCTTTGGGCTGTGCTCCAGGCAGTAGGTATCTCCAAAAAGTATTTGGGAAATATTTTTAAAAATCTAATTCCAGTGTGGCAATATCTTGAGGAAGAGTTAAAGGACATGGCCTATAAAGCTGTTCTTGCATGTGAACCTATGAAAACACAACTCCAACCAATTGTAACTCTTCTTCCATCCTTTCACATTGTTCTCACCCTGCATAACTATGACAGCAGAACATGTGAAGCAAAGCATTTAACATTTTTTGACAACACTTTTCTATGAATTTTATTTGAAGACAAATAAAAGAAAAAAACAAAAAAAAATCCCAACAAAGGATCCACAAACTCTTAACTTACTCTTGCAAAGTTTCCACTCCTTTTTCTTTATATTGCAACTCCTGTTTCATCTGTGCCAATTCTCGTTTCAGCCTAGAAAGCTGAATATACAAAACAATTAAAAGTAAAAATAAGTAACAGTAACTTCCATAATAAAAAGAATTGGTTTTTAAATACAAATTCTTAAGCTACTTTAAAGAACTTGAAGGTCGTTTGAGTTCTCTTTTCTTGCTTTAAAATTTTGCATTAAAATAACAGAAGACTTTCCTAAATTTCATTAAGGTCCAATCAAACAGCAGTCAAAACATTCAGCTTTCAAAGTATCAATTTCCTCAGCTATTCTATCACGTTTCTTTCTACAACAGCTTTTGCTAACAGCTAGCAAGTTTCAATCCATATAAATTTTCTTGTCCCTTTGTAGCAAAGACACCCCTCAACTTCAATTGTCTTCAATTCTTTAGTCAACTCTAAAAAAGATGGAACATCCAATGCTGTTAATTTTTCAGTCCAGGAAAACAAAATTACTGGCAGCAGAACTGGTCTCTCCCAGAAATGGCAGCTTGGCTTTCCACAGTCATTTTCATATTATCCTGCCCTCTCAACCCCCTTGTCACTTATCTTGATCCAAACAAGAAGCATAAATCAAAAGTGACATAGCAAAGATGTCTCCAAAAACCTACTTTTGTGGTTTTATGGAAACAGATACCTGAGCAGTTTGTGCAGACCATGGAAGAGCCAAGAATGATCTGCAAAGAAAGAGCCTCTTGCGCTCCAAAGCTGACAGATAACTGAGGGCAACAGGGGGAGGAGAATGCAAGGGACAGTAGGTGTCTTAAGCTACCAAACTCAGATATTTTCTAGAATTTACCCAGAGCGCTCTTGATTTTCACATGCACATCCATAAATGACAAAATCATTACAAAACTTCTTAAAAACAAAGAGAGTAAAAAAAAATTTTTTTCTTCAGCTCTCTTCCAAGAGGAATGGGCTCTGCACCAACACCAGGATGCAAACCAGGACTGTCAGAATCTGACCATGCTGCACAGCTCTCTCTCCCTTTCATCAAAATTCATGGCATATCCAGCCCCCAAACACTTTTATACCCCCTCCAGCTTCTTCAACGCTCACCAAAAGTAAAATGAGAAAATACATCACTAGTATGATGTACACAAAAACTTTACAGTGCCTATTTCATTCTATTTCCTGAAACAACTCAATGTCTACGTACACAGACACTTGAACATACTATCCTATGCATGTAGTAGGTCATTTTGTTTTAAAGAGGAAGAAAGAAAAATAATTGTAAGTGAAAATCTTGTTTATTTTCTTCAACTATTACCTAAATGAGGCTTGTTTTCTTGTTTAGAATATGCTGACATTTAGAGTATGTAAAGCAAGCAAACACTAGTCAGCATGTAATAAATATACACAGATAGAATAAATGCCTTTGAAGGGTGGTGAACGGGATTTATTTTCAGAGGCACTCTTGTGAAAAGTGGTCTCTATAACAAAAATGGAAGATTGTCCTGCAAGGATAAGTATTTATTAACATACTTATTTATCAAAACTATGACTGTAATTTTTTTAAAAACGTATAAATAAGGAACATTTTTGTTACAGAACTGCTTGTCATTGTCAGAATACGTGAACTTCCCTCTCCTCATAAAAGAGCTCTGGCCAATCAGTTGAAAAATTCTATTTGTCAACAGATTTAGTGAATTGTGAAGAGATTTCCAAATAAGTTGCCAAACCTACAGTCCAGTGGAACCTCACTGAAAATGGGTAAATGGTATGAAGACAGTGGGTTTGAACCAAAAGAACCTGGCTGCAGAGCATTTACTGCTTGTGGCAGTTTATAGAGAGAATGCAATTTCTGAAAGCCTGGCTGAGCTTGCCTCTGACATCTGTGACAAAAATGTTTGCACTAGTAACATGGAAAAAGCATTACTTCTCAAGTCACAGAAATGCAGTTAATATAAAGCAACAGGTTAGAATAAAACAACATTTTTCAATATTGTATTTCTATAAATGCATGCAACATTCAGTGTAAATGCTAAAGTAAAACAGACCGACCCTCCCTCCACCTAATTCATATTTTTACAAAATGAAAAAAGATTACTCACTCTGTCACGACGGCTGGCTATTTCTGCTTTAATTTGATATGGGTCATACTTGGTATTAGCTGAAAATCCAGAGAATGCTAAACAGATGGAAAACAGTATTTTACTTTTTTTTCCCCCCTTCTTTAATACAATTGTTAAGATGTGGCACTATTTAATAATCCATTGCATTGATTCTTTTTCTTAAAAGTCACTAGGTTCTAAAATTATCCTCTGTGCTGAAGTACAACTGATGATTTCCATTTGACCCACCTGAAACTCTTTTTTTCATCCTGAACAACACCAAAAATTGCATATAGCAGCACCACACATTTCCAAAAAGCAACTAGCATCTATGACAGCATGATGGCATCTACTGAGGCAAGCAATTTGTATAATATTAACAACTACTAGTTATTTCCTAGGTACACTGAGGTAACAGTATGACAGAGACTCCAGTTAAAAAAAATATTGTCAGAACAAAATTATATTGGCTAGGGAGAGAAGCTGCCTTCTAAAGCAACGGTGCAGGGAACTGAAATACAAACCAACCCTGGCAAGTGAGCTCTTAACGCAGGGTATCTACAGTCAGACAACGATTGCAAGCTAAAGCCTGCACAGATGCAGGTCCTAGGGGATAGACTGGGCAAGAGCAACCATGATTTATGGAGTGAGCCATTCAAGGCAGCACTGGCCCTCTGAAAAATGCCTGGTATGTGAATGGATGGGGTTGTGCTGGCAGAACTTCCATCCTTTTGCAGAGCTGAAGGCTGCTGTACTGAAACCCATATCCATGTCTGGGGCTGCGCTGGGCTTTTCAACACCCAGAAGAACACTGCAATGCCAAGGTCATGTCGAGCGTGCAGGAACCTGCCAAAATGAGTAGTCATGCCTGGACTAATTCTCTAAATCCAGGATTTTCTATGGATTTTTTTTTTTTTTTAAACAGTGCTGATCACAACTGAGTCACAAAACTGCTGCATGGGCACCTCCCTGCCAACCCACAACCGCTGAGCTCACATCACTTCCCACTCATAAGCACACTGAGTCAATGGCAGCACCCACAAGCAGAGTGGAGGAATACACTTTGTGAAGTTTTAGTTCTTTTAATGCAACAACTTGAAACAAGTGGTGATGGAGGCAAAGATATTTGCTATATAAGCATCCAACTTTGGTCATGTAATTGCACTCGAATTACAAGCCTAATATTTCTGTACAATAAAAGGAGAAGCAAGTATCCCACAGTGGAGTGGAGGAGTCAAATTAGGAAAAACAAGTGGAGAGGAAGCTTTTGGGAATCTTGGGTTGACAGCATGAGTAATCTCAAAAAGGATATTTAAAAAAAAATTAAAAATCATCTGAGTAATCAGTCCATCCCATTTTTTCAAAACAGATGCATATCACCTTAAACCAACATAAAATATATTAACACATCTGCAGAAAATTAAAATATTCTTCCACCTCAAAACAAGGAAAAGGTTTTATGTAATTGCTCTTACAGATTCTCATTATCAACTCCAGATATACCTACAAAACCCCAAACTAACAGAAAATTGAGAAATGTAAGTAAATTGACATAGCATTTGCTTTCATTACAGACAACCACCAATTTTGTAATTTTCAATCATATTTTGTTCCTGTTTCAAATAACTTCTTTTTCTAAGAGCTTCAAAAATATGAAAAAAGGTTATATTTTTCTAGTATATTTTCATCTTCAACACAGGTTTCTTTCTGAATATTCACCTGAAGTAATTCAACAAAATATCCCATAGAACTACTGCAAATTAAAAAAACAAAAAAAAGCCCAAGGTCCTAGAAAGGTTTCATAATAAATGTCAATTTAAATTTTCTAATCTCAAAAATTACTGATGACGCTACCTTTTACTCTAAGTCCTTAAATAGTTGTTAAACACACTTTAAACAATAGTTTCTTTTCTAAAATTTTTTTCTTAATAGGAAAATATCTTGCTACTTCTTCAGAAACTTGAATGAGAGGGGGAAATAAGACTAGTCACAACTGTTCAGTTATGTCACAAACTGAATCACAGAATACATACATATAAACTAAACAACAAGATGAGAATCCCAGTTCAGCAGTAATAGAGTACTTGGTCCAAACCATCTGGGACACACCTCAGCTCTAGAACATATATTTTATTCAGGATTTTGGCACATGTATGAATTACCCTGGATTAATAAATATACTGAAGCAGTAGCTAAACACTTCTATCCAGACACCTGCTGTAAGCCCCCTTCCAGAATCAGATTTCTTGAAGATTTTCAGAAAAGGCTGAAGCAGAGCTTCCCATTCTTGTTAAATCCTTAGCATTTAACAGCAAACCTGCAGTCAAAACAATAACTCTACAGCCTTTGAAAAATTCCAATTAAAAAACCCAGTAAAACTCCACTACATTTCCATGTGGCTGTTGGATATATCCATTTCTTTGAACTAGTCCACTTGACTCTTTGACAAAGACACCTTAGACCTTTTCTTACTGCACCAACCAGCAGCCATGACAGTGGTACAACATCTTCAGAATTCAGAAAAAGTGTATCATCTACTCCAAGCTACCAGAGACATCTGAAGAATGAAAAGGGCAGGAAATCAAAGCTCTGTATCACCAACATCAGTATCACAGGCTGACATTCAAGAATGAGATGAACCAATGAAATATTGTTTCATAGTTCATGGTCAGAGGTACCCATGAACACAACAGCTTGTCCCTAGCTCTTTATAAATTTGCTAAACAGACTATGGATCCACAGGTTTCCCCTAAGACGATGGCTCCCTCCCATGTTAACTGCAAAATAAACTTTGGGTTTAGGAGCACAGGTAGGCAGCTGATCCAGTAACATTCAGCCCCCTGTTGCCTTGAAGAAAGCATCACTACAGCTGGCTCCAAGATGTGTAGAACACCAGCTGGGATATATCCCGGTTTAACATTATATTCCTTTTTAATGGTAACATTTAACCCTATTAAATGTTAAATCTCTGGTGTAATAGACATAACAGGAATTGGAAGACATTGAATTGCAGAGTCAAAGGATAGCACCTCACTGCTGCAGTCAGGACCTTCATGCAGAGAAGAATCAGGTGGTAGAAATACTTCACACTATTTCTTATGCACATCTTGTGAGGGCAGGTGGGTAAAATCAAGGAAAGATAATAAACTCACAGCTGGCATAGGAACGGCTGTCATCCTCACACATTTTGTGCAATTGTTGATATTCTTCTTGGGCTAGTTCAAACCGCTGCTGCTTTATTTGGTAAATCTCCTTCTTGGCATTGAGTGCCTCCTGGGCAACTATTAAATATTCCTTTAGCATGCGTTCTTGCTCCCTTCTCCATTGTTCCCTTGGGTCCTCAATTTGTGTGAGCTCTAAGGAGGAAAAAGTAAAAGCATTAAAATAAAATTATATCACACTTTGTGCTACGACATCCAAGTTATTTTTGTTAATGTCCATTCTCAACCAGCACACCTGACATTACAGTGCCCAAAATCACCCCAGCCAGGATGAGAAGAAGGAAGAATGCAGAGTGAAAGAACAGGAAAGGCCTTTTCAACTAAAAAAGGCATTTAAATGTTACTATCTTCTTTACAAACCAGTGAAAGAAAACAGTAACTTGGCTTTAACCTTCCCTCATAGCCAACTAAAAATTCCAACTACCTAAAAACCCAGAACCATAAGGAAAAGTGAAAGCTATCTCAATAAGTCTATAAATAGCTGGAACTATCTTATGATACTGCATACATTTTCATAAGTATAACATCTTAAAAGGACAGAGGCTCCCCCTGCATAGTTAAGAAGAATAAGGTATTCAACATAGAAGTCAGCATCTGAATCTTGAATCCATAAAGCTTTTAAATCACTTCTCTCTCTCTCTTTTTTTTTTTTTGTCTTAAGAAAGAGAAGTCTTAAGAAAGAGAAGAGTTTTTCCTTGCCAAGGTTTGGAACAGTTTTTATTTAAACAGAAACCAAAAACAAGTTTCCACCAAAGAAACCACTTTCTCATATCTGCTGATTTTCAAGGTTATGACTGCAAAACAATCTCTCTGCAGTTGCAAAGGCATTTGAGGATGACACACACTAAAATCCTAAAAAATTATTGGTTCCTTTTGGGGGGTTTTGTGAGTCAACAAATACGTTTTACATGAGGATGTCCATGTAAAGCCTTGTTCATTCAGTTTAAATGTGATGTTAATTTCTGATGACTGAAGCTCTACCAGTAAGAAGCTGCTGCAGACACAATGTCAGTGTTCAAAGTAGTGGCAAAACCTGCAGCACAGTCAGGAGCTAAGCACCTAGCCATTTTTTCAAACTTGGTTTCTTATAGGAGATGAAAGCCAGTTATGTTTTGCACTAATCCTGAGTACATAATTCAGTATATTGGTGCCAGTGATGAAATACAAAGCTGTAGAAGATTGAGCCCAACAGATTAAGAACTCTAATGGTGTCAAGGTCATGCTAGCAGCTCCACCATTTGAGAGCCATCTGAAAAGTATACAAACAAAACCAGAAAGCTCTTTAAAGAGCAATGCTTCCAACAGATTTGCAGATTAGGTTCCTAAATAACCTCTTCTCTTAACAGCTGTACCTTTCTCTCCCTGCAACTCTTCACACTGAACCAGTATAAAGATAGTGCCTACAGCTCTGCAATTTCTCCCGAATTCCCAGAGACCTCTTTGATTCCCTTCTGGCTCCAGTGTCCCAAAACTATCTCCTCAGCTAAGGACAGGATGTGCTTTGGCTTGTTGAGTTGCCATAAGTCCGTCTCTACAGGGAGGGCAAGCAGAAGAAAACAGAGCTCTGACTGCTGCCCACCCTTCACTGAGGGCATTTCAATTTCCACTGCTACCTCATCTGCCCACAAGTACCTCTGAAATTTGTGCAAATTTTAATATTCCTAAAACTGCAAAAAGCACCATGGAAATGATGAGAAATTAGTAAATATTTATAAAACAGATAGGCTTACTAGGATTCAGTTTTTGTCTTTGAATGGTAAATTATTAGTCCTAATTCCAGTGAACAGTCCAGGCTAAGGTGTTACATTTTATTACACATTAAACTTCTGAAATCCTATACTTCAGGGCACTGCATCTCTCACAGAATTATTTCAGAAGCCTTCTGAAAAGCTAGCAGCATTCATCTGAGGTAGAAAAGCTTCTTTAGTGCATGGGAAGCTCTGCTTTTCTCTGGTTTTTGAAACTTTGCCCTGGATTTCTAAACAAGTTTGCCACATAACAAGACTAAAACTACATTGTATGATAAAATTAACTTCCTTCATTTCTTTACAACCAATTAAAAAAAAAAAACACTATAGCAACTCAAGAACAGTCCCAGACAAATGCAGAGAATATATTATCCCCTCACTGGGGAATGCCCAACTGCTTCGAGGAGACTTCAAAGGCTCCCAAGACTCTGAGGAGGAGGGAAAGGAATTCTGTGGCTGGCAACCGCCAAGGTTTTTAAGCAATGGTTGGATAACAGCCAAGAGCAGCTTAGTAAGGGTGTCAACAAAGTACTGAATTTACAGAACAAGATGGAGATCAGGGTTGGAAGCACCATTGAGATTTACAGAAGATTCTTCTGTTCCTTGTTTTTCTTCCAGTTTAAATGGAAAACTATTGCCTAGAAATCTTTTTCTTGCTTCCTGGGTAAACAAACATAGCAAGAGACTTAGAAAAAAATCAGATGTATTGCTGTTTTCTTTTAAAAGGTGCAAGGGCAAAAAGCTTGAGAGAGTACACAAAGCATGAGAGGTTCCTGGTAAGCGTAAGTGTACAAGGACTCTCTTTGAATTATCCCTTGCATTTTCTCACAGTATTTCTTGACACCGAGGCATTTTTAACTGTTTTGCCAATTAACACGGAACTCCAGTGCTGCATAAAGCATTTAACCCAGACAGCCACAGAAGGCAATCCAAATGTTTTCTCCTGAAGCAGCTATTCCAATATGAAACTTGCCATTCCAAGTGGTTCAGCCATACTCATTTCAGAAAAACATTTCTTCACCTCCTACACCATCTCTGCCACTTGTTTGACACCACTATCGTGATGCATGTGAATGTCTATTCATTAGTTCTCACTTCTATGAAGGAAGTTAATGCAGTCTTGATTGGTACCTTTGTTGTCCACAGTTTAAAAATTGGGTTAAGTATCCTACTAATATTTGAATAATAATTATCCAGCTATAATATCAACTCTGTCTTCCTGCTTATTATAAATCTTGTTGGTATATGAAAGCACTGTATTAGCCTAAGGGTGACAAACCCATTTTACTGTGACGGTTGAATCACCATTTAGGATAATATCTGTGGGCTGCAAGTAATTAGTTATCATGAAAGAGACTAATTTTGCAACCTTGTTAATTGTTGAATGATTTCTTTTACTCCATTCAGCACTGTCCTCATGAAGCTTCTATCCCTCTGTTCATACATTAGCTTTATTTCATACCTAATATGATTAGCTTTACTTTTCCAGACCCATTAATATTCATCTTTTCTTTCTGTCTACCCACTGATCATTTGGGAACTCAGCTGCTCTTTGCAAAGACACTTTTTGCTCTCAATTGCACAGAAAAAAATGCAAGCCATATCTGACATGCCTACAATGATAAATATCCCTTCTGTAAGTTCAAACTTGAAGTTTGTGGTAAAGATGCTAATAACAAAATTTGAAAAGCAAAAGGGAGCCCTTTCTTTGCATGTGATGATGATTGTGACGCCTATCGCAGAGGACTATTGGTAGCTTTTTTAAGGCACAGCATTGAAATAGGAGTTCATGTTCTACTCATTTTCCATAGGGACTTTAAAACCACCTGCAAATTTAAAACAAATTTTAAAAAGAGTTGGCAATACCTTCTTTTTTTTTAATATATGCATTCACACTCATACTTTGGTGCAAGTGCACTCCATTACTGCACTCCAAGATAATCCTCACTTTTCATTAAATTTCAACATTACTAAAATTACCAGGACAGCAATCCTTAAACTAATACTTTTTCTAAACTCGGAGTTATTGTAACAATTACCTAACAGTCTCTATTTATTGCCTTTGAATTTTCTTGTCTATCTGTCCTTGTGATGAATGTATTAACAGCTGTTTAAAGTTTATGATTCAGTTAATGATCTTTGTTGAATTTTATAACAAATAAGTACCTGTATAGGTCAAACAATACCACGGGAACATTCATTATTCTGTTGTTTGGGTTTTTTAAAGCAAGTAATTGTGAAACTACAATACACAAGTAATTCCAATGATGGCTGGAAGCCCAAAATTATTTCCACACTTTCATTTTTTAATTGACTACATTTCAAGTAGATAGTATTAAGGTTGTTTTTTCAGATTATACTATTTACCATTGCTGTGATAGCCCATATAACTACTTTCTTCTTTTCTTAATCCCCACCAACTGCCAATTCCCACAATACTGAAAGCATTCACTCAGTGGTGATAAGAAGTTTAATGATAGCATAACAGTAACAGCAGCAGCAGTACAAAGCTATAAAGATAAGACTTTTTTTAAAAGTAGAACTGCCAAATGTACCACAGTGATGATACAAAGCTCAGCAACAGTCCAAAAGGGAAAGCGTTGGAAGTTAGTTTCCAAAAGGGACATCTGTTGTCTTTTTGATAGCATTTTGTACTGTATTGAAACATAAAACGTGTATTGCTTAAGCAAGGATGCGATCACTGTATTTCACAGTGCTTCTGATTAAAAATCTGCACACTTCTCTCAGAATGTATTTTGGTTTTCAATCTAGAAGAATGAACTATGGATGAGTGGAAAAACAGGAAATATAAGAATATAACATAAAAATCTTTCTGACATATGACAAAAAGCAACAACAAAATTACTAATACTTCACAGTATGACCAAGCAAACAGAAATATTTTTATACACTATAGCTCAATCATAGGTGTTAAAATTCTTTACAAATTGAATTCTTTACAGTTATGCCCCCATATGAAACATAAGGAAACACATTCTGCAAGAAATTTTTGCATTTCTCACTGTACTACATTTTCTCACTGTAGCATGAGGTGTATAAATGGTATTGGAAGCAAAGTTAGTGGCAAGAGTAAACACCAGCTTGCTAGTATTCCTCAAAACAAGCACAAATCTACTCACGATTTATGTGGTCCATATAATAAACTCCAATCTGTTGATCGTAAACAGTTTCCCATCCTAAAGGAAGCTCATCACCAACACAGTCAGCAAACGTCAATGGCTTTGTAATCCTGTAAAAATAAAAATAGCACAAATAAATACAAAAGGTGCAGAGTTTACAATGCAATGAATGTTATTACATGTTTTGAAGATACCTTCACCAGCTGATCAAAAACTAGTTATGCTACTTAGGAATGTGCTGATAACTACAAACATACAGTTTCAAAATAAATTTTCATTTAAATATGCTGACAGATACTCCTCAAACAGGTAAGACAAGCTTCTCCCCTCTAGTTTCTACATAAAACAATTTAATTATAATGGCATGCAGTCCTGCCTGTTCTTCTCCCATACTGCAAAGAACACAAATGAGAAACTGGAGTTCACCACTACTGAAACTGCTAGAAGCTTTATACGTTTTAACTTCTTTCTGGTGACAATGTAGCATAATTGCTTGTCTTTAAAAAAAATAACATAAAATTCAAGACAGCACTATATAACACACTCCCTCTTCAATTATACATTTCCAACTATTAATGATACTGTCTTGGTCCAGACATATCCAAATGACTTCCTCTCCCTCAAAAAGAAGAGAGACAAACATCTCTGAAAAATTCTGAAGCAATTAGAGCAGAAATAGTAATTAATAAATAACAGCATTACTATCTAGCAGCCTAAAATATCACAGCCCTTGTTAGACAAAGTCTTAATATGTAAGTGAGTAATAGGAAACTGAAACAACCATGTCAGTGTTGACAGGAACATTGAAAGTACTGGGTTCCATATTATACAGAAAGACTCTAAACCAATGCTGCTCTAGAACAGCAAGGTATATAAAAAACTAGGAAGAATAAATTATATAATATAAAAGCCTTTACATTCAGTCTAATCATATTGATTATCCAAATACTTATTTTAATCTTTACTTAACCACTAGGATAATGTTTTCCTCTAAAAGCTGTCTCTAAATTCATACATTGAAAAGTACTAATAAAGTAATTTCAATTACACATGGGATATAGATACAACACCTGCCTCATATTTGTTGAGGCACTTCTAATACCTAGAAGGATGACAACTTTGCAAACATTAAATACATGCATTAATTTAGGGACTGACTTGAGCATAATCTATAGCATAACACTGCTCGTTGTAATTCTGTTTGTAGGCTGTAATACCCAATTAAGGTTTTCTGACACCAGATTTGGACTATGCTTACAAATATACTGCTGAATGGAGAGACCATTAGGAATCATAATTGCCCCTCATCTGATAACACCTGTATAACACAGGACCTTTGTCTGAACTAAAGTACGTCTGTCTTTGAACTTGGAAGTCCTTTCCCACCCCAAAATACAACCAATCAGAACAATCCAGTGGTAAAGAAAAACTTCAAATGATGGAAATACTACTGCAATTACATTCTAGCTGGTCCAATGGTGCAGTAAGCACATCATTCAACCACCACCAAAGAACACAAAACTTTGCACATCACAAACAGAAAAACTGCATTTACCTGCCTCCTGAAACTATTTTAAAGTGATTGAGATTACAATGTTCAAAATTAACTGTAGTAGAATTAAAAATATATATATCCTTATTAGTTTCAATGTCACATTTCAACAGCTCTGCACAACAGTAGAAAGATCAAGCTATTCAGGTCAAAAAATTGCTTGAACCTATTTGGTTGATACTCCAACATTTATAAACAGTTTAACAAGAAGATGTACATAAACTTGTGCACAACTATTTAAAATAAAAATTTTCCATTACTGACAAATATGTAGTTTATATCATGTAATCATGCAAATCCAAAAATGCTGTATTCAAGAAAGAAAATGTTACTAGGAACTGACATATGCACTCTCAGTAATTCATCTCACAGTCAGGCAGACCAGATATTGCCAAAATACTCCCCATCTCCCTGGAATTCAGTCAAATATTAAACATACAAAGTGCAGCATTTTTTCTTAAACTCCCATGGTCTTGTTCTGAAGATATCATGTTTATAATTTCTCAAAGTAGTCTAGACATCAGCTCCTAAATTACTGCACTATAGACAAGATTTTCTTTGGAATGAGTTATGAGACTTGCTTGCCTGTTACACAAACATACCCTCACCCTTTACTCATAAATAAAACCTGCACATGATACTCTAACTTTTCACACAACAAAATCTTTAATTCAATGCTCTCTGTGATCCTGCCAGGACTCAGACTTGTAGGACAAGGACAATGTTCACTTTTTGGAAAAGGGAGACTGAAGAAAATCAGTGCATCTGTTCTAACCAGTTTTCATTAGAGTGTTATAAAAGCATGTGTGAACAGTTTAATTAATGGTTTTGAAGGAAAACTTGTAGGTAAAAAACCCCAACACATAAAAAATTGTCTTCCAGATATTCAGACCATTATTAAGTTGATGTTGCTCATTTTAAACTATAATCAAAGTTGCTCTAAATTGGATAACCCTTCAGACAAAGCATAATGTCACATTGACTCAATTCAGTCACATTTATGCCTGTGTAGCTGGATATTCTGCCAAGGCACAAAACTAAGAATTGGAGATTTCTGCCTGTGTTTTGCACTGCTTTGACTAAGTGAATTGAAAAAATACCTTCCTGGTTTAACCAGCACAACTCTGAGGACAAGATTAGTTTCTTTCCAGTTAAGGAAACTAGGATTTTTCAAAATAACAAAGACAAAATGGAACAGATGCACGTATCTACATTGGAGGTTAGCCACAAACTACAGCAGTAAACTGCTGAAATTAAGTATCTTCTGGAAATACTGCTTTACCCTCTGGGTTTGTTTTTAATTAGCTTAAGTTCTATAAAATAGAACAGATCTTCTCTACTTTTTTATAAAGATTTGTACAAGGTACAAGCACATCTGTTAAAACATTTCAAAATATTGAAATAAAGACAAAAAAACTTTTCAAAGCTTTACAGAGACAAAGACACAACAAAAATGCTGCCATCTTTGATGAAACAAAAAACAGGGCTGTCCCAAACTGCGCTATTCACAGTAAAGAAAAACTAAGGCATTTATCTGTGGTCTTGCTGGTAAACAATAACTAACACACACACCCGTGATCACCTCCTGTTTCCCCCAAAACAACTGGCAGACACTAACAAGAACTTTCAGCTGAAGATGAAAATCCTCTGGGACAGTTTACAGCATTAACTCTTTGCAGCCACTAGACCTACAGGCCAGGTACAAGTAACAGTTCTCCATGGGGGCAAATTCTGCACAGATCAAAATATCAACCTTAACATCAGATTAACTGACTTTATCCTTTCCAAAAGGATAAAGGCACCAAATCAGTCCTTAGGCACCCAATCTTTTGTGAAAACCTTCTGAAACCCTTCAGAAGCAAATACAGAATCACATAAGAAAGCTTCCATAATCCAAATCTAGCATATCAAACACAGAGAAAAATCTTTGAGCAATGTCACGCACCTCGGATCTAAGAGTCACTTCTAACTCTGCCCAAATTATGTTTTCATTAAGAAGAAAAAAAAGTCTGGTATTTGCACGCAATCCAACAGACACATCTGAAAACCCAGATTTCATTCACATTTTCTCTGCGTCAATTACTAAGCTAAACAGTATGAATACAGAAATTAAACTGTAAAATAAAACCAAACAAGTGACTAAAGTAAGTTTTTTCTCCTCCTTGCATACTTATTTAATATCTTTATCCACTAGGACACAAGAAGGATTCCAGAATACATTATTACAACTTTCTGAATATGTGGTAGCAAAACAAGTATTTCTTGAATACAGCAGTTCATGGCAGGGACTGGATAGGTAGAGGAAAAGACATTAAAGGATAATGGCTAAATACATTTTAGATAATTTACTTCAAAAGTGCTTTCAGCTTCATATACATTGTCAACAGTGTCTAATTTCAACAACCCCTTTCCCCCAAAAAAAAAAACCTCATAGAAAACCACAAATTTTAAATAACAAAGAAAAGCTGCTCAGTCCAAAGACACATTTCACATCTCCAAAGCATAGTTCCACAGATAGACTGGGGCAACTTCATTGTCATAGACCTCCAAAACCAGAACCAGATCACTAAAATCACAAGGCTTTGGAAAATCTTAGATAAGATCCTCAGTCTTCCCATGGCCCTCATGCCACATTAGAGGGCCCTGGCTGCTTGAAATCCCTAGGTCTAATGGAGTAAAACTTCCCCTGGGAGGAACTAAATAAAGACAAACAGAGACTGTTTCTCCAAGATCTTGAACAGGAAATCGAAAAGGTGTTCCAAAGCAGAAACACTGCTGTAAACTAGTCGCCCTCCTTTAAACAATGCCTAGACACCTAAATTAAAGTGTCCCTGGATTAAGAGGAAAGCACTGACCATGAGGGCCAATTATGATAAAGAACCACCAAGTTCTGAACAAAAGTCATTGTAGGAAACAGAGAGAAGAATGCAAGAATAGCAGCTGTCAACAGTGAGTTCAATTTT
This sequence comes from Prinia subflava, assembly GCF_021018805.1. Classification (NCBI taxonomy): domain Eukaryota; kingdom Metazoa; phylum Chordata; class Aves; order Passeriformes; family Cisticolidae; genus Prinia; species Prinia subflava. Next base: position 87,711,534 of record NC_086249.1, on the reverse strand, counting down.
GTTTCTGATTTTGGTTAGGTCCAATTGCAGCAAAAATAACTAATAAAATTTGATACACCTCCAAACTTAAACCTGATCTCAGTCTGAATTGTCATCTAACAGGATAGATGGTTTTGCCTGACAAATGCAGATACAGAAAATGTATTACTAATTTACTTGGAAACTGCATTAATTCACATTAGAGAGCACCAAGCAATTTAAAAATCATGAATAGAATAACCAGAAAAGAATTAGCAATCTGATAAATCCAGCAATATCTTATCCAAGGGAAGTATTATGCCAAGTATATTACTGAAGCATCACAAGGAAAAAGGCAGAATGAGAAATCACGTGAACACTTTAAAGCTTTCGATGTTTTTTTCTTACTTCCTTTCAAACATGAATTTAAGTTACAGGCATTGTTATAAAGTTCAACTAACCCTCTTGTCTTGTACCATGTACCTCTTATTCCCTCTGACTGCACAGAGGGAAAAAAAACAACACACCAACAAAAAAATCCCAAACAAACCAAACCAAGAAATTGAGAAGGAACAGAAGTTCATTTTTTGTTGTTTCACAGACACTGGTAGGAAGAGCTTCTTACACTGAGGGGGAGAATGGGAGGATTGTTATTATATTGTTTTTAAAAGTCACACTGCAGTCCTGGAGGGACTTCTTCGACATCTTCCACCAGCATAGCTCTGGCGCGGGCACCAAGACTGTCTCTGTGAGACACAGAGAGGGTCTGCAGCCACAGCTGTGCCATGGCCCCGAGCAGGGCAGGGACAGCGCAGGGACAGGGCAGGGACAGGGCAGGGACAGGGCAGGGACAGGGCAGGGACACATTGCCCAGCTGCCCAGGGAAGGAGCTTCCTCCTCAGGGCAGAAACAGGCAGCGGGCAGAGCCGCGCAGCCCCACCCTGGGGCAGCACACGCCAGTCAGGCACAGGCTGCCCACAGGAAATCCACCATGAACTCCAGATCCACTGCTGCAGCACTCTGGAGTACCCCATGGTTTTCCTCCTCATCTGTCCTCCATCCACTCAGCTCCCTGCAAGCAGCCAAATCGTAAAAATGAACTGGATTTTGAAATAAAGTTTGGCAAATTACATACCAACTGCTTAGTCAAAAAGTACAACAAAGTTCACCAAACTATATGTATCTTTTCAAGATACAAGTTTCTTTTAACCTTTTTCTTAATCCAATTTATATATCTTCACTTTACTACGTGATTTAACCTCAGACTCTGAATAAAATAATTCACTGAACATCTACTCAATTCTTCATTAAAATAAATCTACAATACAGATAGCTAGACTGAAACTTACATAAATGAAATTCTGTGCTCAGGATAAAGATTTAAAGAAGGCAACGTGTTCAGTGTCATTGCTGGGATACATTTCCCTTGGGGAAAAAAATGGTACCCTGCAGCAAGGAAATAACAGCACCAACTCTTCTAAAGGTCACTTGAAATTCAGTCTTTTTAAGACCACACTATATTTTGCATCTATTTATGTTGTTATTCTTATTATATTTCATTATTTTCTTTTTTTTTTCTCAACAAATAAGCTGATGACAGAGTGCTAATACTCTCCAGTCAGTGCATTTGCTTCAATTTACAGTTACAAAAGCCAACACACATAAATCAATGTGCAAAACACAAGGCATGGGATGGCACTAGCCAGCCATTTGTACTGTAATAAATCAGCATCTTGAAGTGTGAGAAAAATGTGTGATCACTGTTAGACCATTTTTTAAATTTAAACACTGAACAATTAGATTTTGTGATGCAAAATGTATATAAAGCTACACAGCTAAGAGAGAACCTATAGATTTGTAGTCTTACAAAAACCAATAGCGGCCTACATTGTCTATAAACACCTCTAAGAAATGTACGCAAGGACACCACCCTCTTAGCTTTCACCAATCTAGAAACAATAACAAGCAACAAGCAACAATAGACAAATAACATACTTTTGTTTTTACCCTTTCTCATAATCCCCAAAACCAAAACAGCTGAAAAATACTGGCTTAGTATGTTGAAACACAAAATGCTATGTCCAATTGCAGCTCTCGCATAACTTGTCTGGCTGCTCAGGAACTGCTGGAACAGTTCCACACAAGCAGCCAAGTCTTCCAGCAGCTATCCATTTCTTAAGAGCAGCTATGATCCATATCCAAATTCAGAACACAAATAATATGGGAAATTCTTGCTGAAAATATTTCATGTACACGATGAAAATGCCTTTCTCAAAAATCATAGCCAGGTTAAAAGTCAGTGCTTTTAAGAAAACTATTTTTGTGTCTGCAATTTATTGCAGTTTTTTACAGAGGATAAACAGTAAAAAAATGGGCAGAGGGGTTAAGTAGGACTATCCATGAATGCTTTAAAACTTACTTCGTTTGTGTACGCATAGATAGCCCCAAATGACCAGCAACTGTACAAAGCCATCAGCCAAATCCTAAGATTAGCAGTGGGACAAAGACTGGAGGGTCTGGCTGAGGAAAAGCAGACTGGACAGCAGATGACTTGACAGCTAGAGCAGAAAATAGACAAAATTATATATGCCAGCTGGGTATAAACCAGAGGAAAACACCAGGGATGTGCAGCAGATAAGACAGCTAAGGAGGGGAAATTAGGAGACTACAGTTTCTGATTTCAAATTCCACCTTCATATTCAATATGCTCCTCTTTGCTAGAAAGAGTAATATGCAAAATATTTACAAGTTTTCTTTTGCCAGTGCTACTCAAAAACCTCTAAATATTTACAAGATCTTCTAGAGGACTTCTTTAATGTGTGAGTCTCAAAAAAAAAAACAAAAACAAAAAACAACCTAAAACTAAATGAATAAGAATCAAAAGCCTAAAGTAAACAATAAAGAAAATTTAACAGAGAATTTCAAAATTCGAGAAGCAAGTTGAATTCTTCCCCTTGTACAAGAAGCCTAACATGACACTGCACATGTTCAGACACAGCACAGCTTTAGAGCAAGCAAGTATGCAGTGCTCTAGTTTCACTGATTCTGAATCAACACTTTTAACTTGTATCCAACATCTGTGCATAGCAGCATTTTCCAGCTACATCTGATTGATAATCAAGGTCCCAGTTAGTAAAGGCCAGGCATGTAGTTATCCATTTATTTCTTCCATCCTGCAAATCACAACTCTGCAACCTTCTGCTGCAGACAAGCAAGTCATCCAGCTGTCAGATTTCTATGTCCTCAGAATATACTAAAACCCATTTCTATATTCACTTCTATCTAACAAACTGCTTGACAGCTGTAACCTTATCTTTGCAAAGACTCCTCTGGTTTGAGAATATAAATTTCCAGCTAGCTTATTTGGCCATGATCCTGCCCATCAGTTCACTAAACCATTGTAGAAGAGTCAGTGGGAGAGGCCATAAGTGCTTCACCGTTACACAAGGGCGTGTGGATGTGCTTGTGTATAAGTGTATGCCTATACACAGCAAATGATTCACTTCTGATTGCTGGTCACAACTTCCATACACAACTACCAGATGAGGAGGAAACACCTGCACTTTCCTAATGGAAGCCACCCGAGCAAGGGTGAAAAAGTGCATCTGGGAAGATCATACCAGCAAATTCTTAGTAATAAGCATTTTGCATATGAACAAGAATCAAGGGAGGAGTTCAAAGCAGGAAGAAAAAGTAGCACACAGGAAAAGAGTGGAACAAGGAGGAACAAAAATGGGACATAAAACTCCAAATTCAAGTCCATGAAGCTCCACATGTTAGAGCAAAAGGAGGCACCAAAAGAAGCTTTACATTTCAGTAAGAAGTAAAATGGTCTTACATGCTGCAAGACACTATCATGCAAATACCTCCTGAGGACTCTTGCATGATCACTTGAAGTTTACATCAAAAAAGATTAGAACATCCTCACTATTACATTGCCTCTTTCACTACCAATTTTTTAAAATGTGTTGGCTATCGCTGCTTACTAGTGCAGTAGAGAAGTAAAAGTGTAAGGTTCTTCAAAACTCTCTGCCCAGGCACTACATTCTCCTGCTAACCTCAGGACTCCTATATCCAGAAAGATTACATCAGCATTAACTATCCTGTTACCTTTAAGTCTGACCTTGCTAGACTAAACTTTTCTTCAAAATTTTGAAGTCTATGTGATTGTCCCAAACATTGCAGCAAAGATTTTTCCACAACTTTCTAACAGCCAATGGTAATTCAAGTTTCTGCACATTTATAATGGTTATCTCTTCACCACTGAAGGTGTTCCCATACCTTAAATTTATCATTCTTCTTTTACCAAATATCCAGATTGGAATTAACTGAATATATACATGTGTGTGCATATATATATATATATGTACACACACACACAAGTGATTTATCCACACAATGCATTGATTTGTCTAAATACCATTCAAGTGTCAAATGACTGAAACTTAACTTAGACATTCTTCAATAAAGAAAGCACTCTGAAACATTTTTATGGACACTTTAAACCACTTCAGGCAAATCTCAGCCAAACAGAAAATCTTACATTAACTGGTGGTGTTTGGGCTGACCAGAAAGGAAGTAGCTGAAGATGCATAGAGGTTAACATTAGAATCTTGATATATACATGCAATTACATCCCAATAGATGCAGGACTGGAAGGGACACTAAGCAAGTTTGAAGACAATACAAAACTGGGAAGAGCTGTTGACTCCCTCAAAGTCTCTATGCAGGGAGGCCCTGAAGAGAGACCTTGACAAATTGCGAGAGATGGGCAATCACCAGCTGTATGAAGCTGAACAAGGTAAAGCGCCAGATTCTGCACCTGGGATGGGGCAACCCTGGATGTATGGACAGACTAAAGAACAAGAGGCTGGAGAGCAGTGCTGTGGAAAGGGACCTGAGGGTCCTGGTTAATGGCAACTTGAATGTAAGTCAGCAGTGCCCTGCAGCCAGGAGGGACAGCATGGCCAGCTGACCAAGGGAGCGGATTGTCCCTGCTCTGCTCTGAGCTGGGGCAGCCTCACCTCCTGAGCTGGGGGCAATTTTGGGTGCTGCAATGTAAGAAAGATATTAGCGAGCATCTAAAGGAGAGCAACAAAGATGGTGAAGGGCCTTGAGGAGAAGCCACACGAGAAGCAGCTGAGGGCACTCGGTCTGTTCAGCCTGCAGGAGACTGAAGAGAGGCCTCATCGCAGTCTACACCGCAGCTTCATCATGACGGGAAGAGAATGGGCAGGAACTCATCTCTCCCCTGTGGTAACCAGTGACAGAACCCAAAGGAATGGCTTGAAGTTGTGTCAGGGGAGGTTTAGGTTGGATATTAGAAAAACGTTCTTCCCTCAGAGGGTGCTTGGGCACTGGAACAGGCTCTCCAGGGAAGTGGTTACAGCATGAAGCCTGACAGAGTTCAAGAAGCATTTGGACAATGCTCTTGGGCACATGGTGTGACTCCTGGAGATAGTTCTGTGCAAGGCTCAGAGCTAGACTCTGATGATCCTTGTGCATCCCTTCTAACTCAGCATATTCCACGATTTTGTGAAAATCTCTCATACACTAAGAAGGTCCATCATTCTAGAAAACATGACAACAACATGAGCTCAAGGGATTTTTTATTTCTGTAGTCTGAAAAAATAAATGTTTTACAAAAGGCTATAGCTAATGTTCCCCTAAGTGTAATTTGAAATTTAATTTAGACATTAGAAACAGACATCTGTCATGCCTATATGCACGAACAAGCCTTGCAATACTCTCAGTGAATATTTAGTTAATCTGATGTTTCAAAATATTGTAAGCCTCAATCTTCAAAAACTTACTATACTTGGAGTATATTCAATTAAATTTTACTGGAATTGTTTTCAGGAAACTATTTTCACCAACAAGTATTATTCAATTATATTAATAAAAAAAGAAAACATATATTAAAAGTTACCAGAAACCATTTCTAGAGAAATTAAGCAGAAACTGATGAACAATGGGAGGAAAAAGTAAATGCAACTGGCCTGAGTATAAAAAAAAGAAAAGGTTGGAAAAGTACATATTTAAGGTACCATTCTTTTCAAGTCTTGGAACAAAGTGATGTGTAGATAAGTGCCAAAAGAATATGTATACCATGACTTCACATACATCCTATTCAAAACAAATTGTGAAGTAAAAGAGTAAACAAAGGCCTCACATCCAGAAAAGTCTACAATGCCAGCTAATATTAGAAATTCAAGACAAGAGTTTCTTATTTAATCTTTCAAAACAGCTTTTCTCCTCCTTGTCTTACAACACATTTGAAAATGTGTTATACTCATCCTGTATTTTTCCTAGAAGCACCACATATGGCATTTCTCAAACATGTTCAATTATCACATTCCTGGAAATTTTATGGACTCTTTTGTACCATTCCCATGTTATGTCTTCTAACATGCTACTGAGCTGTCACGCACTGACTTCGCCTTTAAAGAAGAGGAATTTTGCCTTGTAAAAGGCAACAGCTCCGGCTCCAAGCCCCTCTCAGTGGCATGGAGCGAAACCTGCAACCAGAAGGGACACTGCACTGCACTGCAGCAGCCCCCTGCCCAAAGTGCACTGCAGGTCTGCAAGGAAGGCTTTCCAGACTGCTCCTCTTCTTATGTTTCTGAGCCACAGTAATACAGCAACACTTGATGTGAGGTTGAAGGAGTACAACTAATGTGACACGCACATTGCATCCAAGGGCACCGTCTCAGTCACTTGCCTGTACGGTTACTAAGCCTGACTTAGCACTAAGCAACTGAAGTGGAAATATGTTGACAGGATCCTTGATGCTTTTGGGTTTCAGAGTCCATTTCTTGCAAGAACTGATCCACAGCAGTCACCTCATTATTAAAGGTTTTTCCACTCTTCCAGGAGTAACAGACCCTTAGTCAAACATAAATGGATGCATGTTTCAGCTGCCTAGAAGTGGTGATGGACAAGTCATTAGTGATTATTGCATACGTTAGCATCCTCAATCCACACATTTATTTCAAAGCTCCATACTTTAAGTGGTACTACAAAAACAATTCATGGTTACCTATAAGATATTAAAAGTGATGTAAAAATAAACCCATTAAAGAGAACTATGCTTAAAATGTGTCTTATTTTCCAAACATAATCAGGAGAGCTAACAGAGGAAATTTCACCTCCCTAAAATCTTTGCTGCTTTTATACCAATGGAGCAACAACCCCTCTGCAAAGTAAAATCATTTCTTTAAGCTGAAAAACTGCCTAAGGTAAAAAGCAATGGCTCTCCAATGATTTGCAGCCTTGCTACATTTCCTTCTTCACAGCTCATTCTTTGCTTTTAAAATTACAGATACAGCTGTCAAGTTATTTACACTTTATGACATGATAGTTTATGTAATTCCTAAATTTTTGATTCTCAGCAGTCTCAATCTACCAGTCACAAACAGAAATTCATGTTATCTACATATATATATATAATGGTAAAATAGTTGCCGTGGATAAGATTCTTTAAAACATTAAACACTTAAACTCTTAGAAGTGCCTCCACACTCCAGGTTAGCACCCTTGTCAGACAGTAATTGTCAAGCTTTTAGGAAAACTTAACCCAGCCCCTGTTCTCCCAATACACAATTATCCTAGTATTATTATCATTCCCCAAATATACTTGCTTCCTACAGTCTTCCTTAATGCTGACCTTGCAAATTAATGCAGCATATTCCCCAATCAATATGAGCAATTTAGTAATATATCCCAAAGTCAGTTTTATAGATTTATGTTCATCTGAACATAAGGTTCTGAACATTTTAAGAGGCTGAACTTACAAAGTTTGATGCTATTACTTCTACGGTTGCCAGTAGTTGTACAGTGTCTTATATCAGAGCTTCCAGTTAGACTAATAAAGTAGTTCCCAATACGTAATACGAGGAATTACTCATAATTTCACTATCATGCTTTTGCATATATACAAGAATAAAAAATACTTTGTGAAAAAATCCAGAGAAATCCAGTGAAATAATGTACTTCTAATGAACTACAATAACATAGTATTAAAAAAAACCCCAAACTTAAAAGAATCTGCTCAAATCCAATGTAAAAAAACACTTGGAACTCTTAAAAATTATTTTTGATATAAGAAAATAAACTATAAAACAGCACAAGCAGTGTTGGAAGTTATTTTACAGTATACAATTTCACATATACCAGAAAATGGGAAAGAAAAACCAGTCAACAGGAGAAAAAGCACAATTCTAGAGGACTGATTGTGCCATCAAACCTACAACGATCTTAATTTGAACATAACTGAACATCAATGAACACCTCTTCAATAAAAAAGCAGTGGAAATCTGATGAAATTTATAGCAAGATATTGAAGAGGCTTCAACAGTAGATGGCCTCCTCTTCTTCCGCCCCATCTCCCATGACGGAGAAGGTTAAAAATAGAGGCTTCCGTTTCCTTAGATTATTTCACTTTAAACTTTTCTAGAGCACTGAAATAGCTACTCTGCCAGTTTCCTACGTTTGTGTTAGAATAGGAGTGTTAAAAACACACATTTACAGCAACTCAGGAAACTGACTTCTGTGGTCTGCATTATTATTATCATTCGTAAATGACAAGTCTCTCTAGAAGTGGGAGGTATCTCTTCCGAAGTCTCCTTTTGGATATTGCTCACCCAAAGGTCCCTTGCACCACATAGTAACATATTTTGGGAATAAGCTGTACTGGCATAATTTTCTATATTTATGCATTCCTCTGCAGTTAGTAAATGCAGATATTTTCAGTGCACAGTGCTCTGTTCCCCATATCCAAAAGCAGCTTCACTACTAGGAAGGAAAGCTTCAGAGCTGTAGAAAGACAGCTTCAGCTCCCTCCCTCCCCACCCTGAGCCTTTGAAGAACCCAGCCACAGGAAGCTCCTAACTTCCACCATGGCAGCACAGAGTGGCCCCAGCTGGCCAGGTCTATATTTTAAGGTCAGAAAGTCACTGTCACCATTACAAGCCACAAAACTTTAGCTGGTAGTCCTTGCATCTAGCCCAACCTCATGGGTGACCTAGAGCATACTTTCCATAGCAACAAGAGAAGTGTCTGTAAATATTGAGAAAATGTACATTGCAGAATTAGCACCTGAATTCTTCATTTGGAAGCACTGAGTATCAACAACCAAAAAGTAGCAGGTACTCAAAGTCTGCTGCAACATGATGTTGTATCAGCAGCACATTGCTATATGATGCAGTGCCACCCATTCATTAGGAATTCTGGTATGCTTCATTAGGCATTCCCTCATCAGGCAATTTTTTTATTGCTCTTCATTCTGCTGGAGTAGAGTTGCCTTGGCTGAAGTCCTCCCTCCTGAGGGTGTGCCTCCTTCTCATCTCTTGTAGGAAAGTCAATTAAAACAGCTCTGCCAGTTGAAACAATGAAGCACAGGAAAAATGCTGGCCTGTCCTTCCCCACCCCCTGCTTCAGTTCTTACCTCAGCCTCCTAAAATAATCTCAGCACTGCTAACCCTGGGACTCGAATTTTGTAGGTATCCTACTTTTCCCAAGGAAAAACATTCAAGTCTAGTGAAGGTACAGGAGAGTTGAAGAGGGGTATTGTTGCACATGCTCATAACTCAGTGAAGTATGGAAGCTCAGGTCTTTGCAGATTTAATCTCCACTGAACACATGCCAGCTTCTCAGGATCCCTATCGGCCACAGAGCCACTCAACTCCAGTGTTCCAGGACATCCAAGAGGATTGCCCCTCTTTTTTGCAAGGAGCAGCTCCAAAAAAACAATTCCAGTAGAACCCTGCGCCTTCCAGGGAAAGAGACTGGGAAGTCAGGTTCTCCTTCCAGTCTCAATGCAATCCCTGTTAGCACCTGAACATCATGAAGGAAAAAAGGAAGCAGACACACAGGGATACACGAGGAACACAGGAACCAGGTGCTGGAAGAAGAGGCAGTGGAATCAGAAAGCAATGAATGATTGAGGGAAGCATAGACAGAGAAGGAGGATAAACACAAGGAGAAAGATTAAAAGCAGAGCTCAAAGCAGAAGGGACTGGCCAGCAGCAGTGCCAACAGGCCACAGCCTATCTGGCTGGGGAGGGAAAGAAAGTAGCCTCTACATCCCTCAGCTCTGGGACTCTGCACAGGGCTCTGTTCTCTCCTGTGCTCTCCACTCCAACTATCCCATAAATTCCACCTGCAGTTTGGTGTGAAAGCGTGATTAACAGCTTGGTACCACTGAACTGGATAGACCCCTGCTACCTTCCAGTGTGTCCCCCTCTGCTGCCCTAACCTGCACAATCCCATCCCTCCACAGCACAGCTACTTCTAACACTCATCTGACCAGACAGTAAACTAAGAGCAGGTATGCTTCAACTCACCAGAACTTCAAAAAAAGTAATGGAGAAGGGGAAAAGTATAAATTTGGGGGAGAGGCATGGATACTGAATGTAGTTTATTTTGCTATCTGATGAGCAAAGAGGCAATGTAGAGAAGGCATGAGGTGAACAAGATCTACTATTCATAATAAACTAACAGCCTAACTTGCACTAAGCCTCACTCAGGTTGGGGGGGGTGGGGGGAGGAAGAAAGAAACCAAAAAACTCACCCAGATAAAATCAGAACAGCCACATAAAGACAGTTTCACAACAATGACAATGCAGACATGAATTCTGGCATTCTACAGCGCTTGATCTATGTTTCTCTATGCAATTTGAATAAACATGGAAAAAAACTACAGATGCATCACAAAAGCATCTCAGGAAGACAACACTGAGGCACCAGGATCCATATGTTAAAGAGCCTTCTGAAGTTTGGAGGAAGAATACAGCCTATTTTAAAAGTTTCTGAGAAACTCGAGTATACAGCAAATGAAAAACTAAAACCTCAAAAGCACCTCTGAATATTCACTGCTAGATAGTGGTACTGTAGCCCCCTGGAAGAGTAATCTCCAATATGAATACTTCCTTCAGTGCTCATGAAAGGTTAAGAGCTAACAACAAGATCCTGACACAGATAACACGTTTGGGAATCAAGTAATTAATCCATTTATCCATTAATGTTGTTAAAAAAAACCCCAAACAAACCCATACACCAGAGCTGCGCAGGAAATATCTAGGTATTCATGAAGGAAATTAACTACTAAAACACATGAAATGATTGATTGACCAAGCAATCAGTAAAAAAAAGGGTGTGAAGGAAACAAGCTACTGCGTTTTGAGTCATATCCTTGACTATATACTCACTAAAAACTATTTTTCCATAGTAATTGCCATTAAAATCTCTTCTCAGCTTCTCTTCTTTTTCATATATAAGATCAAGTCTATCTTTAATACAGAAAGCACTTGCCACATGCAACCACAGAAAAGCCACAAAGACATGAGAAATGCAGATTACATGAACTGCAGGAAAAACTGAATTAGGTAAGGAAAAGCATCTGAATTTCTATGAGGTTTATCTGATACTAAGTAACAAGCAGCTTGGACAGATGCATTCACAAGAGAAATGGGGTTTATGTCTGACATATTAGAATTCTAAGTTCTGGCAGAAGGGACATATGTTTACTTAAAATACAGAAAATTATCTGTTCACAGAAATTATGCAAGATCTTTTCAGAGTAACTGTTCCCTGCATTTCACAGCCTTTTATGTTACTAGCAGAGTAAGCATATAAAGTTTTAGTTTCTTTAACTCCAATGCACCCATTTTCTTCAAAACTATTTATATGCAAGAGCTAACCATCAAAGGAGCCCTCCCAGGTTCTGAAGTGAGGATGATAGGCAGGACTGTCTCCTAGACTTAGGAGCTTATCAACAAAATTTTAGACAGGTAACAAACTTTTCCCAACAGTACTAGCTATTTCCAGTTACTGAAAGATCTATTGACTCAATCTCTGAGTAGCCTGAAAAAGAAAAAAAATCCACAGTTTTCAGAAGTGTTGTAAGCCTGCTTGCTTAGCTGGGCTGATGAGCAATGCTTCAGGAGATCCAGTAAAACGAGGGCACGAAGCAAACTGAACCACAACTGCTATTCCAGATGTGTGCTGAAAAATTTGTGACTCAAGTGTGTTTAACAGAGCAGGACTTCAAAACTTACCACCAGCTTCTCAAATGCTATTAGGAAACCTGTGTGAACTGAAAGGGAAACTATGGCACATGGGAAGGCAGTGAACAAGCCTGACAGGGAAATCCCAGAAAAACATGCTAATGACTCTTACATTCCCTTTTCCACAGAATTCTGTGTTGTCATTTTCTAAAAACCTAAAAACCTTTCACCATTATCTATTAAGCAAGAAGAAAGAAAGCCTCTCCAAGACAGCTGTGGAAGAAGAAACAGGAGCACTCCCTCTTCCCTCCCTATCCTGTACTTATGCCACAACTGAACAAATCATTTGAAGGGATTTTCTCACCATTTCCTAGACTGCTGCTGCCAGGAAAGCCTCTCTTCTGCCATCACCCTTCATCTAGCTTCCTTCTGCAGGCCTTACCTCCCCATAAGTGAAGCCAGATGCTTACATACATAGCCACTCTCTGCTCTTCCCAGCATGAAATCCACAGGATTCTTATTCACAGGATTTTGTTTTCTGATTTCATACTGCTGCAGCACAACAAGGAATTACTAAAGACAGAAGGTGTCAGAAGAGCAAAGGTCCATCCCTTCCCTACTCCTCATTGGAGCTGAAAGACCTAAACTTTTAATGTCCTCAAGTTAACTTTCCCTGACAATTTTGCCCTCAAATTCTAACACGAATACAATGAAAATACCACCAGTTAAATAAATTATTATCATATAGCCTTAAATCTATTCCTCCCCCATGCAATCAGCAAGGTGTTTCTAACAACCATTCAGCAGCAAGGCTTTTCAGCCTATCTGGTCATCTTTATTCGTTTTACACAACAGCCTTCTGAGGCAAGGAACCTCACTGCACAGCCAGTTAAACCCTGTTGCTGTGCTGCATTTTAGTGAAAGCCTAACGTGAATTTTACAGATATGACTGGTCTAGACCCCATCCTACCCTCTGGCCATATATTGAGCAATGCATCTTACTCACAGTGACTTAATGCTTCTAATTCCTGCAAAAATCAGTTTTATGGAGACAATTAATATTCCTTAACTCGTCTCAACAAAGAAGCATTAATAAATACACCAGTTTAAGACACCAGTCAAGTCTCAAGTGGAATGCTGATTTGGGCAAGAATAGCAATCCCACCCACTCCTCAAAAAACAAAGCTGAAACTCTCTAAAGAGAGCATCATGCAAGGCAATGTATCAACTATCTGAGACATCTCTGGACCACACTGCCTTCGGAGGTGGCACCAAAGCAATGCTGAGGGCAGACACACACACACACACATTTCCACTGACTGAATTATCTGCATTTCTCAAAACTCCAGCAAACACATACAGGGACACTTTTCTTCTTTGTAGAAAATGAATGCTGACAGAAGCAGAGGGCAGGATGACATTGCTGTTGCCATAATACAAATTCAGAATACTTAAAAGGATAACACACAATTTATTGACAATGGAGCCAAAACAATTTCATAATGTAAAAACTTACGCAATCCAAGAACAGCATAAAGTAAACAAAAAAAAGTTTATGAACTCTAATTGGTATTAAAAAGGAAAACTACACAAACGACATTTTTAAATAGTAGCTTGTTCTAACACATGGCTTAATTTAATAGGTATTAAATATAGTGTAAGAATGGATAAGTTCTTCAGCATTTTTTAGCATCCATCAAACATCAGTGCTGAGAAGAAAAAAAGAAATCATTGTCTTCAGAGATCCATCATAAAAGTAAAATTAATTTCTTGCTTCTCTCAAAGGTAACCATGAAAATGAACTTGCCTTGCGCTTAGTAACAGTTCATCCTCATGCAGTTTGTAAAATTAAGCCCAGTACATAGTTTTATTTTTTGAACCTACATTGCTTTGATCTTCAATTTCCAAAACAAGAGAACTACAAAAGCATTCTCAAACCCACCTTTTAGATCAGGCATGTGTTCTCCCATGCACACACACATTAATGGGACAGGGTACACTGTTCCCTTTACATTGCTGCCGACTGCAAGCTTTTGTAAGTGTAAATTCTGATTGTACGCAATATACGGCCATCGAAACAATGACAAAAACACTTTCTTAGGACTGTCTCTGTTTTCTTTTCTGGCATTTTTCTTTCCTGTAAGCACATAAATGCTTTTCCCACAGTACTGGGAGCAGAGCTGCAGCCAGCCTGTTCCACAAAAGGAAGGCCAGCTCCAGCAGCATCTCCGTGAGCACCACGGCAGCGTGGCTGCACTGCATTACAGCACATGCTTCTCCTGCTCCTTTCAGTGCACTGGAGTGGGAAAATTAAACTTAGCCTTAGCCAAGGGATTGGATCATGTTAGAAATATTCCTGAAGTCAGGGCTTTATTTCAAAGATCTTTGCTTAAGATAAATATATTATACATAAGATGCTGTGCTACTGTAAATCAAGAGGTAAGAACATTATCAATCCATTAACACTGGTGATATATCCTATGATAATATAGATTTTAAGCATAATTTATAAATACAACCCCAGAAGAAATAACTAGAGCCTACAGCTTACAAAAAATATTAACTGATTTCGATTTCTGTAAAGAAAGTAACATTACAGTAGAGGTACTGTAGATTCATATTATAAATTATTTACCCCACACAAACACTTCTACATTTGTCTACACAGGATGTTTCCAGCAGCCTCAAAGCAGCTTTGCCCTGGCTCCCATGAGTACAGCTTCCAGCTACTTCAGCATGGCACAGAGCTCCATCTATATAACCTAGCCTACACAGGGCTTGTTAGCTCAGGTTTGGTGATGAATTAACCACAGCCACTGGCTCACAACCAGCTCAAAGCATGAGCCAAATTTGCAACATAGCATTTAGACACAACTGACAGCGTCTCATAATGAAATTGCTTACTCACCTTATTCACCTCACTTACTTCATCTAGTGGAATAAACTGCTCACCTGGATTGCTACACAAAAAGCATTCATATGGAAGATCGAGGGCCCTGTTTACTCACACCTGAACTTACGGAGCTTTTCCAGGTAGAAAAACGTGTGCTTAGCGAAGGTCAAAAGTAAAGTGAACAATTTTTGCTGACAGTGAAACCAATGGCACCCACTGCCCTTGACAGTGTTTCACACAATACATCTCTGATAATTATGAACAATAAAAGACTGCCAACAGCTCCAGGAGGTACATCAACAGCAGGAATCTCAACCATAAACCTTCAGCAGGACTCTGGCTCTCTAGTCAAGATTACACTTTTACAAACCTAAAAGCACACACAACTCAGCCTAACGGCTACGCTGGAAACTGAAATCTAATGCTTTGTTTCACTTGTGCATGAATATTGCATCCACTGCACACACGCGCAGAATGATTAAAGTCTAAGTCCGTACCACAAAATCTGGCACACTGATCTCAAAACGTATTTCTACCATTTAGTATATAAAAGCATCACTAGGTTTTTAGGAATTGGCTCCTCTTTCAAACAAAACTGGGTACTAGAAATCAGCCGACAACAGGGTCATTAAAAAAAAAAAGAAATCAAGGGCTCATAGTCCCATCTCCTATAAAAACATGGATATGTGATTTTTATTAATAACACAATTAACAGACTTAAGTCTATTTGTTGGGGTTTTTTCTATTGATGAGTTTTCAAATTTTAGGGAAACCCCCTACATAATTCAAACACCTATGAAAGTTTATGAAAAGTAGGAGACCTAATGGAAAGTGAGAAACACATATTCACAACCAATCACGTATCAGAAAATCTGCTCAGGAACAAGTGAATGCAAACAGCCCAAACGAAAGGCAAAATGCATCCAACAGAACTTTCACCTCCCAGACTCCACAGTCAATCAGTCGCAAGACTCAAACCCACAGGAAACCAGGCTCCACCAGTTCCGGTGCCCACGGAAATACCTGATTTCTGGAAATGTAACATTTTCCATGTAACACCCACTGAGAACTTCTTCAGCACATCAAACTCCGTACCCTGCAAGGCATCTCCCTGCCCTACCCTAGACAAGCTACCCAAATATTTTTCCTTCCAAATGTTATTTTCTTTTAAATTACATTAAATATTTCCTTTAAAAATCCACAGCTAGTCCTATTTATGTGACTATTTGCTGGGTGGAACAAAGTTAGATGCTAAGCTGGAAATACCATAACAGCTGAGTATTTTAACTGGCAACACCCTTGTAATGACATGCCTGTGTGTCATATCAGCTAGAGACTCCACAACCTTACAAATCTGCCATCCCCCATCTTGAAAAAGTGATTTAGCAGGTTCACCAGAATTTCACATGGACATGGTCACAGACAGTCTAGCATTAAAAATACCCAAGAGCAATGTATAAAGTGTATATTCATGAGCTTGACACTTGTCGCTGACTTCAGTATCCAACTCAGGCAGGTCAATATCCCATCCCTACAAAACTGAATAAAATTTTTGTACTACACTATAATATCATTTATGATACAGTATTTTTCTGTAAAATAAAAGCCCAAATTCAAGGTCATATATGGCTTTTAACACTGAAATTTTACCTCTTTCCAGATAAAAATCAATAGCCTCATTACCTGTACTGTTCCATCATTATAGGTGTGACTATTTACATGGATTAGCAGAGTTATACAAGGAACCTGCTCTAAATAAACATAAATTGTATAATAAGGATATTGCAATTCATTGTACATCTAACGCTGCTGGGCTTGGGAGATTTTTTCCTCCAAAACCTGAAAGCAGACATATGGCAGTAGATACAAAGTCTATACTAAACTTTCCTTATCACAGGCACCCAATGTATTTCCCAAAATTTGCTGCTCAGTTTTCCAAAACTTCCACTTTGCTGAGGCATATTTTGTTGCATTTTTAAAATGTAACAAAGCAAAGGAGAGGGGAGAACTGAGCTATGGCTGGATTCAGTAATCCAGTAGATATCAGAGTCTTGACTAAATATACTTCTCCTGATTAAAAGCAACCCACCCATGAGAATCAAAGAGACAGAAATTTGGAGACCTGCCAGTTCATACAATAACTATGTTTATTTGTCTTAATAAATATTTAAGAAACATGACTTGTGGTATTTGATACAACTGAGACCATGGTTAAAAGGCCTCTCTCCATGACATAAGCAAATACAGCCTATCCTCTTTATTTGTCCGACTTCTTTTCGACATTCAAGGCTAATCTAGTTTTAGGTCAGGAAAGACTGTGGTCTATCATTTTAAACAAACCATTGTAGTAAAACGTGAACAGGAAATTCCTAACTACACTGTTCAAAGAACAATGATTAGAAAAACAACACAAGCTCACAAAGCACAAGAAGGGCAGTCTGGGTGGAAAATAAAAAAAAGCATCACACACATACAGTCACCTTGCTCATTTTACTTTTCCCCTGCCAGCCCCCACTCCCCACCTCATCCTCCCCACAAAGGCCAGGGGTCCTTCAGATCTTGCCAAGGGAGAAACCTTTGGCTCCAAAGGGGAAAAACTGCAGTATATACAGCTCTGTCTGATACCTTGGAAATATCCGGCCTGCGGGAGTTAGCGCAGGCATGCCATTCATTCCACAACATATAAATGCCCTCTTTAGAGCCTCATCCAAGCAGCAGTTTCATTTGGATTTTCAGGCACAGGTCTGCCTTGTTTTTCAATAAGCTTCAAGCTATTTTTGCCATAAAAAAAAAACCCAACATTTTAAAAGTGTGCCTGCCTAGCATACAAAGAATATATAAAATGAGTAAAATGTAGATTCAAGGAAAATCTGTATTAGTACTCTATTCATAGCACAGATTTCCATCTTCTAAAAGAAACAAAACCCCAAACCCTTAAACCCCCAAAAGCGCAACAAAGCTCATGTATTTTAAATTCTACCAAGTGTAGTACCTTAAAATATTCAAAAATTCTTTCACCACAGTGCTCTCACAACTACTTTGAAAGCATTCTTGCAAAAATCTGGACAACTGACCATCTTCACTAATGGGGAGAAAAAAAAAAGTATCCTAATTTGAGAAAGATATCACAATAAAGGGGAATTAATTCACTTTTAACATCATGTACTAATATTACATTAAGAGCCTGTTAGCCTGTATAACATCTGGGTTTTTTCTTTACAGAAAACCTAAAAATATCTGGATAGGGGTATTAGTATTAAAATCTGAATCCACTTCGAAAAATAAGCTTCTGAGCACATACATAAAAAGGCAAGACAGAAAAAATGAACACAGGATCTGAAAAGGTTTGCATTTTAAAGGACTGTATTCAGGGACTGGAGGGTAGGGAGAAAATCTCCCCAGTCAGGACATTACCCACAGTTTCGGGATGTCTCAAACGGAACCAGAGTTTTGGACACAGGGTAATTTGTATTTTAAAGAAAAGTCTTTTATAAATGTTCCATAGATTCTAAATGTAAAGAAAATAAACTTACAGTTGTGATTCACGTGAAAAATGAACATGATTTTCTTTATCAAGTCACTTCATAAAGAATAAAACAAATATCTTAAGAACCATGTGGGCAAACAGTCATATGTGCAAAACTTCAAAAACTCCAGATGTTCACATACCAAACATAATTACCCCAAAGGAGATATTCCAGAAATTTATTACAGTATGTTTTAATGATAAAATGAGGCAGCTGTATTTTAAAACAACAAAACTTTTTAAAAATTCTGAACCCATTCCACGTCAGAAGAAAAAAAAATTACCAATATTCCCTTTCAGATACTTTTTCCAAAAGAAACAGGTAAGGACCAAAAATCGTCATACAAGTCAGAAAACAGAAAAAGAGAGTCTTTAATTCAAGAACCCAAATTGAGTCCCATCAATAGTAATGAAAGTGCACTATTGCCTTAGGGCTGTTTGGCAGATAATGAGACAGAGCAGAGGACACATCTCACTCCTAGCAGGCAGATGTCCAGAGAACAAGATCAGCTACATCATCGCTGTAACCAAACAGGCACCGATACATATACAAGATTGCTCCCAGAAATGTTTTCTCTAACACAATACTACAAGAGAGCTCACTGTACATATGAGTATTGGTATTTCAACGGGAAAAGTCTGCACAAATGAACTACTTTCCACAATCACTGGAGCTTAACTTAGCCCATTTCTTGAATATTGTGACAAATTTTATGAATACTAGTTCTAAAAAAAATACATGTATCTCCATTCATATAAATCACCTGCTGTTTTGTCTTTTATTAAGTAATTAAAAAAACACCCTATAATCTGTCTTAGCATTAAAACAGGTTTACATCTAAGTTCTATGAAATGGTCAAGGCTTTTTATATTTACTTCTGACAAAAGTTAAAACGTTTTTCTAAGCACATGACTCCAAGAAGACAAAATATTGGGATATCAAAATCTATGTCAAAACTTCCAGAAGCCATTCCTGGAAATTTATTGAAAAATAAGGTAGCTGGTAATTTCCTACAAGGCCTTGCATCCCTAAGAACAGATTCAGCACAAAGAGTAAGGACGTTCTGAGTGACATTTACAGCCAATGACAGGAAACACTACGATAACTTTTCTTTATAAACTGAAACCAACAAAAAAACCACCACAAAACTAATCATGGCTCAGCAAACCTTTCATGGATCACTCCCCACAAACATTTCTGAACTCCAACCTTCCACATGTAAAACCAGAATTATGTTTACTAACAGAAGCACTTAGATTATAGCCATAAACAAATACTGTAGATGGTAAGTAGCCTGAAATTTCAAATGACTGAATGACATGGTACAGACCACTCACAAACTCCTTTCTACACATTTGTGTTTGGATACTTGCTCACGGATTAAAAACGCTCTTTGCTCCAAAGGCCTTCAATCGCATCCAACTGAAGAAGTTTGTAACACTTCACCAGAACTTCATGTAAATGCATACAGAAAACTACTAAAGACAACAACCAGGAATTTACAAAGTAGCTTATTTTACAGTAAGAAGATAATTCCTGGAACTGGAAATACAGTATCTTCATTGCACCATCAATCCATCAGAATCCAAGAGTCAGCCTGATCATAAACCTCTTGACATTTTACTCCAAAAATAGGCTTAAGGGAAAGATTTTATTTAAACCAAAAATTAAAGGGTTGATTTCACAATTTCTTGGGAAAAAACTGTAGCTATATTCTATTAAAAAAAACCCCAACAAAATAACCCAACTAACCCATAGAGAACACACAAAAAAAATACCAACTTAATACTTTAATTCTGCTTAAGACAAATATGCAGGATTCAGCACTTACCTTTTTCCCCTCAACATCATCATCTTCCTGAATAGAAGATATTAAGTAACACACTTCAAGAACAGTAATCACACTGAAGATCAATTCCAAGAAACTTAGCTGAAACTAGCCATTCACTAAGATCAAAGAAAACATTTCTTAAACTCAGTGCATTACACAGTGTTAAGAGAAATCAAGAAGCTGTTTAGCTGAATCAGTACACAAGACTGAATACACAAAGATTATTAAACACAAACAACACAAAAGAAAGGATGAAGACAAGTTCTAGGACCTCTCCTTCCATCTCTCTACACGCTCCCCTTGACTAAGGCAAAAGGCTTAAGAAATCTCTTATTTCTTGAACTCCTATACACGCTGTAGCCACCCAATGTAATGCAGATAACTGGACAGTCGCTTCTCTCTGCAGTCCTGGCTAGAAACAAAGACATTAAAATACTGGACCATGCATGCATTAAGCTGCATTTCCAAGGGCTGAGAACGGTGTGAAATCAAAAAGAAGTTTTCACTACATATATTCCACTTTATGATACGACATTTACTCCCAAAGCTCCCCTATAGGCAACACAAAACAATGGCTAACCACTCCAGACACAAAATACAACTGATAAAAAAATACCTAACCATAGGCACTAAAAGCACTAAAATGCTTTTGCTTTCCTTCTGGGGAAAATTAGTTCTTAAAAGCTTTGTGAAATACAGAGATTTAGACAAAACTGTCTTTTGCCATACAGACAAGACATAAGCATCAAAATCAAACTGCAATTAAGAAATAGGCTACAACGGATTTTCAAAGTACTTTTAATAGAAAAATTCAGCCTCTGAAGCATTATCAAATGAAGGACATGGAAGCTCACAGGTCTATTGAGGCAAGGATTGTATCTCATTACGTGAGAGGAATCTCAAAGAGAAGCAAGAAACAAGCCTATCATTTCAAAGTACAGCATTTTTAACCATCTTTCTGCAAGCTGGTACTAGTGAACATTTTCCTAAAAAAAAAAATTCTGTAATTTGTCCCAACTGAGCAACTACATTAAGCACAGAAGTAGTATTCAAATGCCTGTGCAGAGTCCTGAGCACATGGCCCTTGTTTATCACAAATCTCAGTACACTCATAACCACAAGAGCACCACTAGGCTTTCCCTTGAATAAACTATGAGCTGGCAGAAAAGCAAAAATAAGACAACTCAAACCAACACAGAGTAGCACACACTTTTTTTCAAATGTTGCCAATCAGTCCACTGCATACAGCTGAAAACAAGCATATACAAATATACAATATGAATATATATGTTTTTTAACCAAATCTTGACAAATTACCTACTGCAGTTTCCTCTACAACCATTTCCTCCTATTTTTTTTAACAGTATGAACTAGAGGTCAGTTATGCTATCTCTAACAGATGATCATCAGCTTCATTTGTGTTAATCATCACTTATACTGTTAAAAGCTATTTAGATGCTACTAAAACTGACCTTTGATCCAACAGGTTATTAAATCAATTTTTTCTTGGGTTTTGTGGTTAACTTATTCTGAAGTTTGGGGTTCAAGGATTTTTACCTATGTGTCTTATTGTATCTTTAATACTGTGATTCTTAGTCTTATCCAAAAGATTTAATCTGGGGGAAGAAAAGACACACAAGTGTTCAAACAGTTATTTCCAAACACGTGCACTTCATTCTCCATCTCCTAACAGTCCCTACACTGCCCCCCAAAAAAGGTAGTGTACTTTTTATTCTGTAATTCTCTTTTAAGCACTCATAGAATTGCTGTTCAAGTCAATAACTTTGGACTGTATCCACCTTTGAGGAATGGGTCACAATTTGTTTATGCTATAGAATTAGATAATTATGCAGTACTTCAGCTACCTTCCCAAACATGGATAGGTCACTCTTTCTAAGAAAATTAAGGCTTTTTAAAAGTCTTATTTTTAGCTGTTTAAACTGCAACCAACATTAAATAAATCAATTTTGAAATATTACATATTTCCAGCTTCAATACCAAATTTCGCATTTTTCCATAAAGAATCTTAATCACACTTTGTGCAAAAGAGTTTCAGCCTAAGTACAATATAAGTCAAAATAGTTTCAACAAGATTCTCATAGATATTTCATCTTGAAAATAACTCTTTCAGAACGCTATGAAAGATAGCCTTTGATTCTCTGTTGCTGGTTCAAGGGTGTTGATATCACTGCACTTTATTTTTGTCCCACTGCCAGTTAAATATACTGAAATAGAAAAGTCTTTGAAAACAAAAATTAAAAAAATGTAGTTGCTTTAGGTTTTGATATTTACTAACTCAGCTCTTGATGGCAACCAGCTCCTTCAGCCAGAGTGAACAGTACAGCACAGAACTACCTTCATCCTGCAAACCACAGGGAGACCACCAAGCTCATCACTGGATGCAAAAGCCTTTCCTACTCCAGCCAATACCCACAGAAAAGTAGAGAAACAAACTGAGAAACATTACAGCTTACTTGATCATGCAACTTATACCTGGAGCAAGCCTCACCAGGTGGGTAGCAGTATTAAATCGAAGGATTCCATCAGCTATTAAAAGTCACAGCTCATGTCTTGCCAACCTTTAAGCACACTCTTGTTGTATTAAGTCCAAATTGATTTCCCTCTTTGGGACAGAATAAGAAATGATCAAGACCCAGTGGCATAGGAGAACAAAGCCTACACCCCCTTTCCTTGCTACTAATGACTAGTTAAGAACTGAAAGATTTATTCTCCTGAACTAGGCTAGATTGGTATCAAGGCAAAAGAATACATTATCCAGAGTCCCTGCTCCTCTCCATAAGGAGAGACAAAAATCTTGTTCATCTAATCCAAATATTACCATCTCCTCCTCTATGACATGGCAATTTCTGCCTGTACACATTCACCTCCCTTAAAAAATTCCCCAGATACACTGTAAGGATCTTTTGATGAGTTCTCACTCCAAACACTGGTGACAAAACCATCTTTTAAGTCACCCAAATAGCTGGTCTGTAGTTTTTATGGTTACCTTGACATGCCTTCTCACGCTCCATCCCTTCCTAAGTCACACACTACACTTTTACACCCAACTGAGATTTTCCTTGGAGATGCTCCACTGTCAGGATCCTTCCCACATCTACCAGATCTTATACTCACTTTCCTCACACAGCTCCCAAACACACATCTGGTCCAATTCACTCACACACCAACTTTGTTAGCAGTCAGCAATGGCAACATTCACCACTGCCTTCACCAAGTCTTTAGTGTTTCCAAGCTGGTGATGATACCACAAGCTCAGTCCCCAAATTAGTTCTGCTACTTGAAGCTCTCTCACCTCCTAATACCCACTTCAGTGCTGCTACTCTAAAAAACTGACTCTGACACCTATTTTTCTTCTGTTGGCCTTTAAACATCCATCTCATGTCTGAAAACTGATTCCCTCCTTTTAAAATGTAACTTGAAGCTTATTTAGAAATGTGTTGTTTTACTATGGCAGTATTTTAAAAAACTGTAGTCTGCCATTTACAAAGAGGATTTACTCAAAGAAGGTTTTAAACTGACTCATCACTTTTGCCTAATCCAATTCCTTATTGAATCAAACTTAATTGACATAAACCACTTAAATATCCATCTGCCCCAAAGGTTAAGTCAGCTTAGGGAACTAAATCTGCTGAACACTACCCTTCCCCAAAAAAAAGACATGAAATTCTGCATAGGGTTGGGTTTTTTCCCTCATTTTTCTTACTGCAAGGTCAGATAAGCAAGGGTACCAGTGCAAGAGAGGGGTGAGACCTTGTGGTTTGGCAGGCAGGACATTACTGGCTTTGGCAGCAGTGAATTATTAGCTCAAGAGTGCTGTATTGCCAAACCTTGCTGAGCGTGCTCCCTGCCCTCCCACAGCAGGCAATGAGGTAGGAAAAATACCTAGAGCGTGTTTTCTCTAGCGTGCTTCTTTCAACCAGAAACAAGTTGAAGATTACTTAAAAGCTGCAATAGTGGCTGACTTTGCTGGTGAATGTGAACTGTCACATCTGCAGAAGATAAGATATTCAGGAAGTTCTATTTTTAACTGTAGGCAGAAAAGTATTAATTTTACTTTTTTTCAACAATGTATCAATGAAATACTTCAGTTGGGCCTCACATACAACTTTACAAAGCCCTACCTTCCAACAAACAACACAAAATTACAAACCAATATTGCATGTAACAGGCACCTCTGTGAAGCTTGTTAATAGGACTCTACTACAGATAAGTTTCTAGGTTTTTTTATTGCCTACAAGTAATTTGTTCTTATGTTTACAGAGTGTTGTCACTATATTTGTATTTGCTAAAAAATGAAGTTATCTCTTGAACTAATCACTAGAATCCAAGCCTAAATAGGATTTCTTTTACTCCAGATAATAGAACTTAAACCCCAGCCCTAGCCTTCTGACATTTCAAATCTTGCACTCTCACATGTGCAGATCCTGAAAAGCAGAGATTTCCCTCCCCATACCCTTTGGAAGATACGCTAATGAAAACACCCAAATTTCTTTTCACAATGCCTGGTGCAGTTTAATTATGTCTACAGCAAATCAGATACACACTAATTTATATATATAAAAATAGCAAAGTGCCTTCTCTGACAGTTTCAAGCATGGACAAGTTCCAGCAGATCAGGGTTTCCCAGTCTGCAAGCCCCAATGCAGATGTGAGTCAATCCCATGTCACAGAACCCTTCCAGAAGCAGCCCTCCCTAACACGTGCCATCCACCACACTGCTGTAACACACCCAAGGCACAACTGCTATTTAATCCTCTCTAGCATGCACACAAATACAATAAGGCAGGTGCCTACATTACATATCTAATTGCTGAAAATACTTCCATTAAGAGGTAAAAGCTACACACACAAAAAACCCTTCACCTTTAACAAAATGTCAAGAAGTTTCACAGCAGTGACTTTTTTGTTAATGAGCCTTCTGTAGCTCAATAGATGTTCTGATGCTTTAGCACACATGCATTAGGTCTTGAAATTTTATGCTGCCTAAGCCAGATTTTCAAAGGATATGTATTTTAACTGGTAAAAACCAGTTAACTAAACCATAAATCACTATTATTGTACTATAATGAAAACCTTTCATCTTAAGAAGAATCAGTAGATGCCTTCCACCTCTACTTTTCAAGACACTGAAAAACTACTAAAAACATTTATAATACTCAGTGACTAGAGATGTAGCACTCATATGTAACAATGCTAAATTGCAAGAAAACATGAATGCTCACTTTATACAAGCTCTGCTTTTCCAGCAGCAATATAAATCTGGAAAGAAATTAAGTTACTTTTTGAAAACGTTTAAATCAGAGATGTGAGATTAAGCCAGGAGAGTGGGAAATGAATTAATTTAGAAGTATTTACCATGAATCAGCCGATTAACATTGTAAGAAGTTAACACCTGATCAGAATCTACCAATCAATCAAAAGACTCAGCTTGAAGAGCACACCTAATACCAAGTAATACTAATTCTAGGATGCTTGTGTCTTCATTCATTCTTAATCATAAACATTTTCATGGGATACATGCACAATATGAAGTTAAATATCTGTCTGAAGGCCTACCAGGCAGGATGAAACAAAAATATGACTATATCTCCCTCATGAAAGGCAGAGAAATAGATCTGTCATGGCATACATATATGTGAAGCTTTCAAAACAAATGTCAGCTACAGCATGCCCTTAAAATTATTACTGAATTAGTCTGAGCAAGAGCTAAAGTATAAATATGTGCAGATTGCCCAGAGAGGCTCAGGGCACTGCAGCCCTTTCTCAACACCATTTGCTGCAGCATGTATTCTCAGTCACATGCCAGCAGCACACTCCACACAGCTGCACGGCTTTCCCATCCACACCGTGGCTGCATCCGGGCTTGGCATTTACAAAGAAAATTCAAAACATCTGGATCTCAAGAACGATTATATGCAATGCTTTTACATAAATTCTATCAAGTCTACTGTATTGCCAACTTGAGGTAATCAAATGGTGCAACTGCAGTGACCCAGATGCCTGAAGTAATGGCAACAGGATTTCTTCCTGGGTGCATAAAGAGAAACAACCAGAGCAGCTCTCCACTTTCTAGATGGCTGTTCTGCCAATCCTTGAGGTGTACCTAGCTATATGTATTTTATATAGAGGTCAAATGATATATCATGTAATGGGGGCTGTAAAAATTGATGGTCATACACAATGAGACTTCAAATAATAGTTGACTTAAATTGGGCAAAAAAATAGGTAATTTCATCTAGAGGGTAAAGGAGTGGAAAAACTACTCTGACATCTAATATCTACCACTATGAAAAACAGCACATTTCTGGTTTTAACTACTATCTATCAGATGCTATTACAAATCTACCAAAGAAAAGAGTTCTGAAATCTCTGATATCAGTTCTTTTTATGAACACTACTCAAATAATTTCTTAAACACCTCCTCAACTGAATAAATGCAACTCTTTTCCTCTCTTGAGAGAGCATATTTTCCAGATCTATACTCATTCAAAATTTCTTTTTTTTCCCTTCTTCATCTCTTGGAGCTTGGTAACAACAACGTAGAAAGCCAATTAATAAAATCACAGCCAAATTAGTATTTCAACAGTTCTGCTCTACTTTAAACATTTTCAAATAATCACTTCCAGAAATACATTTCTATACCTTAGAGGTTTCATTTTATGCTTTATATTAACAACTTCCATCACAGTCAAATACAGCATATGCTTGAAACTTGTCCAGTCATTGAAATATTTTCTGAGGGAAGACTGGAGTAAAGATCAACAATCACTTTGTCTTCTTCCCACTCCACAAATGGCATCAGCTCAAAACAAAAGGATGAGTTGACAGAGTTGAACACCAAAATACAACAAACAGGAAATAGACAAAAAAAGTCTGAACACATACAAACCTGAAGACAATGTTCAAAAATGGCAGTGGTACTAATCATACTGTTGCCTTCATCTTTCTGATGTTCAGGAATAGATGTATTTGAATTCTAAGAATGAATGTCACTAAAATTGCAAATTCTCAGTGTAAGGGTTAAAGGCAGATCCAGATAAATGCTATTTTTGAAAAAAGTGCAATGCTTCTTATGATTGTCTTTGGATTGCTGAATACTGCCAAGTGTACAGATAAATTCCAATACTTTAGGAAATACTCTCTTGCCTTGACAATGAGGCCACTGACTTTCTAACCTTATCACAAGGTGGCATGTCAAAAGATCCTTTGCCTCACTAAAGGCCCATCTTCCAATTTGGGGAAAAAAACTTCAGAAGCAATTTTCATCACAGCTCTCCCATCTACCCTCCGAGCTGCTGTTCTACATGTATCAAATAGGGCAAAAGAATCTATGAGAAAATAGTTTGTCTGTAAAAATGCTCTTTTAATACAAAACAAGCAGCAGTTAAAGGGCTTTAAGTCTGGAATTTTCTAGATTTGAATATCTGGCATGTATATGCTTTTTATTTAGGCTTCTTACTTACAATTTCTTTTTCTTTTGTATAGCCAGTCTGGGGCAAGAGAAATCACATTATTAAGCATCAGACCAGCATGTGTTTGAACACCTTGCTGTGCCACTTGACATAACAGAGGACACAACCATAGTAGCAGACTTTGTCTCACCCAACAGGAGAAGTCAACTAACTGGGTAATACAGATACTTGCTAAAATCAAATAAATGATGAGAATAAGGAGTCCTGAAATAGTTCAGCAAAAAGTAGTCAGCACTTCTGGATTTTCCTGCCCAGTACTCACTTATAAATTTCTACTCTGCACTCCTAACAACAGATACCTACCCCAAGTGACTTTGCCAAAGTGAATCCTTGTTTTAAATCCATTAGTGTTTCCTTTTTATTTCCAGTCTCTACAATTCTGACTTTGGAATAATCTCCTTGTCCTGTACATCTTACATTTCTTGACCCCCATACTCACATCTCACACATGGTTCTTATATTTCACCTTCTAGTCCTCTTCTTCACCTAGAATTTGCATGCTGCCTCTCATGGTATTTTCTCACCCTGAAGATTCCTCATCCAAAGCCAGTGTTCCTTTTTTCCCCTCAGGGTTCCCTGTACAGCCAAGAAAATAGCTGACACCCTCACACCCTGAGCCCTCACCAGACCAGTTTCTCCTTACTTGCTTCTCCCTGCTCTACTGGTTTTCAGTCCAGTTCCCCTACTTTTTTCTTCCCAGACTTCATGTGCCATCCACCTTCTCCCTACCCCTAGCTCCTGACTGCTTTGCTTTCAAAACCTACCAAATTTCTGCCCTTCTCTGTCAAATTCCAGGGCCAACCCCATTTAATCCCATACCCCTTGTTCCAACCCACCTCTTCCACAAGGCCAGGGTTTTCCTGGCTATCCTTCAGCTATCAGGCCTCAGGATGCTAAATGAGGACATAGGACAGAAAATCTCCCCAGTACCAACAGTCCGTGTTGCAGGAAGTTAGATGCAGCTGCAAAAACCAAGCCCATATTGATTTTTTAGTTCTTCCCCAACTGGTCCAAATGGGTGATTCCTCCATGCAAAAACACTCCTACACCTTACAAGTTTAAATTCCTCACTCCAAAAGAACATGATTCAAATCTTTAAACCACCAGGACAACTCACATTAAGAAGCTGAAAGACTCTATTCCCTAATTATTCAAAAAACTCAACACTCTATTTTAGGTGAAGTTTTCACATACAGCAAATCTAGCAAGACTCATGAGCTTGGAAAAGCTTTTGCCAAACTCCAAGACTTTTGTCTAACTCTAATCACTTGAAAACAGTCTTGTAACAAGCAGCAACAGTAGTAAGATCTCTGGTGCCACAAGGATCATCAATATCAATCACAAACACAGTCAGTCTTTTATAAATTAATTTACAATCCCGTTACTGAACAGAATCTCAATGTAGCAAGTACTGTGCAAACACAAGATAAAAAGGCAGTTCCCTGCCTTGAAGACTTTACAATCTATTAAGATAAAAGATGACTACTAGCACGAGATGAAAACATGCACTGAATGGCTCCCTTCTGAGATCCACAGGATCTGCTAAAGAACCATCCACAATCCATTCATTACACCCAATCCACGCAGAGCAACACAGTATCTTCCTGAACCTAATCACTGATTTGATACTAAAGATAACATCCTCCTCAAATCTGCTCATTTTATCACTCTCCTACCACTTTTTCCTTACCACGAAAAATCATAAGGACTCACTTCTGAGTCCTTTTTCCCTTCTCAGTCTTTATTATTCTGACTTGCCTCCCTCATCCTCATCATCTTCTCTTTCCTGAACTCTGAAATCCCTTATAGAGCACTTCTCCAATTAGCATTTCTTTGTCTTTTTGGCTTCAATAGGAAAAACATTGGGGGAGGGAAATTTGTTTTGTTTTGTGGTGGGATTTTTAATTGAATAATTATTTCAAATCAAATTCACTAACCAAACTATACAAAAGGCTCAGAAATCTCAGGGGGAGTTCTGAAAAGAAAAACAAAAAACAAACTACTGAGCGCGAGCTAAATGGAAAGAGGAGCCTGTAGGGATGCTTAGAGACTACATGACTACTAGCCATAGGAAAGTGCTGATTCTCAGAGCCCTTGATCAAGTGAAGCAAGGCCTGACATCTCATAGCTTTGTCCAATTCCTCCTGGATAGAAATAAAACCATCCAAACAGAAATGGGGGGCTGAACTCTGTCACTCTATGCCTAACTCATAATGCTGAAGTACGTATGACACACGTAGGTTATTCTACCCTCCACTTAAACCACTTTTTGCAAAAATACAGCTTCAATACCACTTCACTGCTGCTCTTACCGTTCTTTCCCAAACTTCCTCAGAAAACAACTACCTTGATCCTTTCCTACTCTGCTGCTGCCCATGGGAATCTGAATAGATGCAATGAACCCCAAATCGACTTGTCACTTTCCACCATGCAAAACCCAGACATCTCACTAAAATAACAGCCGTGGTCTATTCTCAACCAGAGATTAACTCTACAGTCATAGAACCAGCTCCTGCTACTTGAATTCTGTACAAACTACTGATAATGTGCTCATGAAAACATCATCTCTTTTCTATCTGCCCCAATGCAAATGTCTCAATCTCTGCTCTATAGCCTGTTCTTACCCAATGTGAAAAATAGATCTAAGTTTAAACCTTGGAGTGAAATCCTTAGACAAAATTTCAAGCAACGTGTGGCATTTCAATTATTTTTTCCAAACATGGAGCCATAATTTTAGCAATACTACGTAAGTTGAACTCAATTTTAACACTGTAGTAAATGGCTAAATCTTTTCTGTTATTGTCTGTATAGAAGATCACGCAGAAGACAAAACCACATACTCTCTGAAAGTAAATGGAAAGGATGAGATGCAGAGAAGCAACAGACATCGATTACCTTTACAACACGGTATTAGAAGTAACCTAACTACGTGTACATGCATTCTGACATACAAAAAATGTGCTATCTAAAGCGTATTAACAAATACTTAGCATCTCAGTAAAAAAAATATGTGCATGCATAAGTACGTCCACATAATGTGACAAAACATCTTGATCCGGTAGGAAAACATTTAGGCCATTTAAACAATTATGCATTGTCGTGCAAAACGACAGGAATCTCTCAAATTACTACAGTCTTTAACCCAGACCGTGCTTAAATGTTTCTGTGGCCTGCTTAACATTCCAGGCATACTTCTGGCAAGGTAGCTCTGGCCGAGGTTCAAACTGTCCTTGTCCAACTTTCACTTACTATAAAAACATTGTTTAATATAGAAAAGCATACACAGAGACATATGTTTCTTGTTTCGCAGACACCTAAAATACTGACAACTCGTGTTCACTAACTCCGCATGGAAATTTTTATGCGACTGCTTTTGAAGCGAGGTCGTCTTTTACTGGGCAGCACCCGCAACAGAGCCCACGCTTCCACCAGATTTCACCTACAACGCTTCAATGCTGCTTATAAGGCATTTCTGCCAAAAGCCGTAAGACCTGCCCGTATTTATTCACCCTAAAAGAGAAGGAAAGGCCTAACCCGGGCTCCCCACGCACCGCCGGGCCGTGCAGACGCTGCCCCGGACACCACGCAGCTGCAGATTTTTGCTGCTAATTTGCAGCAGACCGCGTATTTGTCAAATTAAGTGCAGGAATTTCCCGGTTTGCTTACCTCCACGCAGCGTTATCTTTTATGAGGAGGTAATCTACCAAATTACTCCAGCATGCCTCCAGCCTGCTGCTGCCAATTAGTTCAGCCCGGCTAATAAATCAGGATGGCCAAGCCGCTCGGTTACAGCGGGGCTGCTCCGGTACGCGAGGAGCATAAACACCGGCGGTGTCAGCGCTCCTGCCTCCCCATCTCCCCCCGCACCGAGACATCGCTTAGCCCGAGCACCCACCACGGGGATGTGGGGGGCAGAAAGCCTCAATTCTCTTTTTTCCGGATCAGATTTAACATTTAACACTGCCGACAAACCCATCAGCAGCCGGGGTGGAGGCTCTGCCCCCGCGATGGGTCGCGGAGGGCCGGTGTGACAGAGCCCCCACCCTGGGCCGCCGACCCGGAGCCTCCGAGTGCCCCGCCGGCAGCGGCCCCGCCGCCCACACCCTCCCGGCGGCCCCGGACAGGGGAAGGAAAATGTCGCCGATGGGCCCGGCCCCGGGTGAACGGGGCCCTCTTTCCCCCGGATCTCACTCGTACCTGTCCCGGGGGTCGATCCACGAGGTCTGCCGGGTGTTGTGGTCGATGTAAAAGACTCGCCCGTCGAAGTCCCTCGCTTCCTCCCAGCCGGCGGGCAGCGGCAGCTCCGAGCTCTCCCGGCCCCGCTGCCCGCCCGCCGCCGGCCCGCCGCCCTGTCCCGCCGCCGCTTGCTGCTGCCGCCGCCGCCGCCCGCCGCTCAACCACGGCATGGCCGCTCCGCCGCCGGGCCGCCGCCGCCCTGCTCCGGCCGAAAGCCGCTCCCCGCCCGCCGCCGGGGCAGCTCCAGTCCCGCCCGGGCCGCGGCCGCCCGCCGCCTCCTCCTCCTCTTCCTCCTCCAGCACTAACAGGCGGCCCCGCAGGGAGCGGGACTCGGGCGGCTCCGGCTGCGCCGCGCCGAGCTCATCCTCCCCCGCGCCAGCCCCGCTCCAAGCCGGGACCGGCCCCGCCGCGCTTCCTAACCCCGCCCGGGACCTGCCCCGCACCGCCCCGGCTCCCAGCCCCCGATCGCGGCCCGAGCGCCCCCGCCCCGCCGGTCAGCAGCGCCCCGCCGCCGCCTGCCGCCCGGCGCCTGCCCCGGCCATCTTCCCTCCCTCGGCCCCGCCCGGCTGTTCCCACGCCGCGGAGCCCTCCCGCCCCGGCCCGCGCTGTGGGGCACGGGGGAAGCAGCGCGCCCGGCCCGGCCGCACCCCGCGCCGCGGAAGCCGGGCCCAGACCCAGACACGTCGGCTCTAGGAGAGGGCGGCTGCCTTCCGCCCCGGGCCCGGGCCGGGGGAAGGAGGCTGAGGCCCCGCCGGGGCCCGTCCTGTTCTGCCGCGGGGCCTGTGCTCTGCCTCGGCCCGTGAGGGGCCCGGGAGAATGAAGGAAAAGGGGAGCCATGCCCGGCCCTCGCTGGATCATCCATTTTCTGGTGCCCGCCAGAAATGCCTCGGAGGTGCTGAGCAATCTCGATGTGCGCAGGGACATGGGAAAGGGATGGGGGTCCACTGCAGAGGTTCAAAAGATGTTGGAGGAGAGGCACAGGAGACCGCACGAGTCACGGACATCATGCTGTATCCATGGCTGGATGGAGGGAGGGTGAAAAATTACACATCTGGTTTGCCTGACATCTCAACTTGGTCCCTTAACCCCATTCTGTAGAGCGGAAAGCAGCTGTATCTGATTTGAGCCTGCTGGAGACCACAATGCAGAGTTCCAGCTATCATCTACAAGTAGATTCCACAAAACTTTGTTAAAAGAGGGTTAAAAATTAGCATGTGGGACTCTGTGCCTTGGCAGGATGCTGCCTTCAGCTAAACCTTTAAAAATCTGAACATAAAGATTAACATTAAAATAATGCAGGCTAAGCTTCTGAAAACTAGGAACAGGGTTAACAATATATTCTCAAACAACCTTAACTCAGCCCCTTGAAATTGGCAATACCCTGCTAGGGATTATATTGCAATTCCAATTATGTTTCACTTGCATTCACCGTTTTAAATTACATCTCTATGAACATTAATTGCTGCAGTATGGTTATAAGTGTAGGAAATTAGAGGACTTTTGCTCCTGCCTTCTTAGGACTTTCTCTTTCACCCCCTTCATAAAAACACTGGCTATCCAAGAGCAGTGCAAGAGAGAGGCAGCAGAGATAATAGAACAGATCTGACTTTCTACTTATGTCTTGTAGGTTATTTCAATAGCAGTAGACTGTTGTTTTCTTACCAGGGTTACTGTCAGTGGTGAGGTGCAATAGAGTAATAGGTGGGTTTAGTAATGAATGCAAAGCAGTGTAGGAAGTTCTGAGGGCAAAGGTGAATGCGATTAAAAATGTGGTAAAGCTGTAAAATTTAGCAAATGCAAGGCTGTAGATCTGATTTTCATAAGCATAACAACTTATGTTTGCATAGCTCATCTCAACAGAGTGTGCTTCAGCAAACACTCGTCAGGACGTCTCATGTGGTCCTGAGAGTTCAGCAGTATCTCCAGGAGCAAGGCACTGTTTCTGTGCTACAGATGTTTTTGAAGAGTATTTCAAAGCGGGCAGACTTAAGGCACAGTACAAACTATTTTTTGGTGGTTGCAGCTTCTATTATTCTTCTGTTATTTTAACTACGTCTCCCAGATTTTCAGAAGTTTTGTTTAGCAGAGGTAGGCATTCTAAATGGCCCATATCTATATTAACCTTTTGGGACATTGGATTTTTTTTGTTTCAGAAAAATCTCAAACAGCTGTCCACTGTGCACAACAGCTCAACTTTCCCTTCATTGCTTCGAATGCCTTTGCAGCAATTACCTTAGCACAGTAGCTGCACAGCTCAGCACCATTCTGACACACTGGACTAGTTCATGATACCTGGAAGCAGCACAGCCAGGTTGCTGTAATAATCCACCAAGACTAACGAGCCCTGCTGAGGATACGTGCAGCACTGCCCTCCAACATGGGCTGGTTCTTCCTCATCACTCCCCAGAGTCCCAAAAGAGGATCAAGCTTCAGCAAAAAACCTCTAGATGGAAGTTGCAGAAACAGTGTGTGACTGACCATGGAGGCAGCAAAAAAGGAGGCAGGGAGCTCAACACAGCAGTGAACAAGAGGGAAACTGGCAGGATTGAGTGTGGAACATTTCCTTCAGGTCATAGCCCTTCAAGTAGATTCTTTTCTTAACTTTGGCAAATTGCTCCAGGTTAGAGCCAGGAAAGGACTTGGCTGGGTTGTGGTTTCTCAGGCAGAATTATCATGCATATGTTCTGTGTAGAACATGATCGTGTATCCAGTGTGTCCTGTGTATCCTAGGTGATATACATGATCTGTATATCCAGTGTGAATCCTGTGGATTCATTATAAAAGCTGTTGAAGATGCATATGCTACTATGTAAAGCACACATCCAAGATTTTCAGGTGCATTGCAGCTGCTTCTGCAAGTGACAGCTTGCATGTTCCTAAATCTTGAAAAAGATTCTGCCTGGGCAAAGTTTTCAGGGTAAATATGAGAACATGTCCTAAAAAAACCCCTCAGATTTAAAATTACCCTAGACTTCAGGTCTAACTTTTAGGCTGTCTGTATATAAAAAAATCATTAGCTTCAGTTAGGAGCTGAAGCTTCTTAAACACTCATGAATAAAAGTGTTGGAAAACCCGATTCCAAGAGTCCAGTGCACAGAGCTGCCTACGGGAACCAGTAGGATATGATAGGGCTAACACTTGCCTCACCAAAATTGAAACTCCCTCTTTCTGCAGCACATCCATGCCAAGGTGCAAGGCAGGAACTCTCAATTATTTTCCAGGCCAGAACAGTACCCTTCCTTGGATGTTACCTCATCCTTCTGCCCATTCCTTGTGAGGAAATGAACATAGCATTCAGAGCCGAGTATTATTTTTTGAGTAACATTATAAGTCAAGAAGAGAAGAACCTGAAAAGGTCACTGTAGTTTTCATGCCAAAGTACTAATATGCAATGGATTTTGTGCTGTCCAATGAACCCCTCCCAGGCCTGCCTGGCTGCTCCCTCCCTTTTATTTTCCTTCCTCTTTAATGTCTGTGCTACATCCAGAGGGTAAAAGGAAAAACAGGGACAGAGAACCTGGTGCAACACAGCTTACCTCTGGTTTAGGTTGCAGAAAGAAACACTCTACCAAAGAAAGATGACCTGCATAGTATGGAAAATGTAATAACATGGAAGATTTTGAACTTAAAATAGATAAAAGTCCACCACAGGAAATTAAATGCTTGCTGTGCGTATTTTAATCAATCTGAACAAATGGCAGTAAATCATATTTCATATAAAGCAATAACTACATAAATTTACACTGTCCCTTGTCTCATATCTTGTCCATATATACCTAATACACATCTCAGTTCTCTTGTATTTCTCACACCTTCATTCCACACCTGTTTTCCTTTCCTTCCTCTCTTTTCCACCCACAAACATTGCTCACGCATTCACTCATTCCTTAGGCACACCTATACCCATTAACTCAAAATTACATAAGCAGCTTTTCTTCATGTGCACTCCCTTGCCATCTTCAGTGTTTATAATCACTGGTTCTACCTACACATCTTCTCTGTTATACATGCACTTAAATCCAGGTCTTGATTATCACACCTAGACTGTGTTTCCACAGAAAATGTAACTATTTGCCACTGTAGGTTGTAGATAATAAGTTCTAATTTTATTACTGTTTGCAGCAAAAGCCATTACCTCTGCATAAGATCCCAACCTTATTTTGGCTCTCCAATTCTTTCTCATAATTGCTGAAAAATGGCAGCCAGTCAGAACTGATATATCATTGTGTATAACAACAACTCTGTCCCCATCTTCGAATTGTGAATACTTATTTGCAATTTATTTCCCAGATATTCCAACCTCTGTGGGACCTTTGTACTATCTTGACACGTAACTAAAAATTGTCACTTCTCTGGGATCATAGACGTCATCTGGAACAGCAGAGCAAAGTCTCCATCATCATCATTGTCCTTATGGCCATCTATCACACTCCTGCAAGCAGGGCTTGCTGCTCTTTCCATATCCAACAGAATAAAATCATAAGAGACAGGAACATAATTTCTCATTAGCTCTGTCTCTTTGGGTCAGTTATGTTTCCCACACATTCACATGTATGCAAAAATATAAAGGCAAAGATAAATTAGAGATAGAGAGGACATAGAAATATGTACACACACATACATGTACACAAATACACAGATATATTGTAAGGCCCTCTTACAAAGGGGCTGTAATCCCTCCAAAGCAAACAAATCTGCACTCTGTCTATGACAATCTATTAGCTGGCTGAATGGCTTCACTGCTGAGAAATCTATCTCAGGTGGAGGCTTTCTTGGGCAGCCTCCAGAATGGTGGAAACCACAGTGGCTGCCCTGCTTCTGCAGCCTCAAGCTGATGTGTCTGAAGTTCTTTCAGAAGGTTACTGGGCAAAGCAGAGTTTTGATACTTGGGTTTAAGTATCGCAACAAGGTGGGACATTGTCTCTTCCTGAGGGGTACTGATTGAGATGGTAGGGGAACTGGACAAGAAGCAATCCTCAGGGATGACATAGGGTTCAGGGAGGGTGTAATAGATGACAGATACTGTGTGTAGTATGAAGGGTGATCAGCAGTCATCCATTTCAGAAGAACCAAAAAGTAACAAACCCTAAACTCTCACTCACTTGTCAGCAGCCAAGAGCAGGGCTCCAGGATTAGAGGGCCTGTTGATGATCATTCTCTGGCTCAGCTGTAGGTGTGAAGGGTGCCAGGAAGCAACACAGGAATGTAAAATCTCTGAGGGCTTTCAGGATGGGTTACACAGTAAGGAGCTGTATTTGTGCACATATGAAGGAAGCAAGTCTTTCCCTCTATACATCGAGCACATCTGACACTCTTCATGAGGAAGGGTATTTCCACATGGAAAGTACACTGAAAATTCCAAATCAATGGGAAAATCCACAGAAGGTAAGTATGAATCTAACATGAAGTATTACTGAAAGACTTCACAAACAAGAGTGTGTTATCAGGAGGCATTTATTCTGCAGCAACAAGTCATCTGAGAAAAGAGCAAGTAATCCTATGAGACTTTTGTAATCATTGACATTTTCCCCCTGCTTCTTTTCTCCATAGTAATTCTATTTCAATGGAGTATGGAATGTCTGTATTTAGATTTTTGGGTCAGTAGTCCACATCCAACTGAAGAAATAAATAACAACAAGTTATTGTTTGGTGCTTCACTTCCTGGTAGGGAAATAACAAAGAGTTGCATTGCCACAGTGCAGAGTGTGCGTAGCTGACACGTGAGGTAGACGACAAAGAGGACACTACATCTGGGCATGTTAAGAAAATACTCTCTTACAGTATTTTTGCTTCAAGCATTAAGGCTGTGGTTTGCCTTTGAATAAACGCAATTCAAATGCTTACATACTCACTGCAATGAAATGTTATACACAACTATTTTTCCTTCTATCATTATGCCCATAAACCACTGAAATATGTATATAATATGCTTTTATAATGCACATTTGAAATTCTGTGGCATGCCAAAATTCTTATTTTATGACACTGTTTTAATATGCCATTTACAGGATGAATTATTGAACAGTAAATTTTAAATAAACCAGATTATGTAGAAATAGTAAGATATGATACTCATCTAGGCTTCATAGCTTAATAAGACTGTATTAGCTACAAACAGGAAATTTGTTAAATGTACCGAAGTTAGATATTAAACAACTGTAGCTATAGATTTAAATATATATCAATTCCCTAAGTGTGCAGGCCTGATAATGTTCAGCTTGCATATCCCTTTCTAATCCTCTCTGTCATGGCACCTACTCATTTGTCTCTGAAAGGCCTGGGATAACAACAATGTGAATTTCTCTTTATCATTCCTAATATAACATTTCACTTGATTTATTTATCAGGTACGAGTATTTTCTTCAAATGACATAAGTGCTCTCCTCAGGAAATCCCACTGACCATGTTCCCCATGACAAATCCCATTCTTTGTGCTACACCTCTTCTTGCCAACTACTTAAATGCCTAGATTTAGCATTTTATCTACTAAAACATTTCAGATGATTATAGCTATGAAAAATTGTTAATTTTTTTTCTCATGGAGACACCAGAAAATTTTCATGTGCCTTCCTGTGGTACATTCTGTCCCAGCCAGTGTTCAAGTCTGAAGCTCATCATGAAGTGCTGTGTATAAATTGCTGTGTATAAATATTGTGTATATTTTAAATTTCAGATTTTTAGAAGTCTCCGTAGAGATCTGATGAGTTGTCAAGCTAATTTAGTCAATATAAAATTCCTGATCAAGCATCCCACCATAGAGGAGAGGGTAGGGGGTAGTTACCCCACAGTGCCTCTCTCTCAACTATGTCTTAACCCTGAATACTCACACACTTATTCTATTTACAAA
Source organism: Prinia subflava (assembly GCF_021018805.1). Classification (NCBI taxonomy): domain Eukaryota; kingdom Metazoa; phylum Chordata; class Aves; order Passeriformes; family Cisticolidae; genus Prinia; species Prinia subflava. The sequence continues at coordinate 87,672,744 of NC_086249.1, read as the reverse complement.
CTTAAGCCTATTTCGCTTAAGTGCTTTCCCAGACAACTATAAATAGTCTCTTGGAAGTGGTAATTAAGTCAGGACCACATTCACTCACAGGAATTTAACAGCTTCTCCTGGCAGAATGCAATTGTTTTTTCCTCCTCCATCCGGGTCTTTGCAATTGGCCACAGGGGACCTGGAATGCTTTAATGGTTCAAACCATTTGCAATATCATTGTATACTGGCACGTTATTATTTGTTTTGCTTCATTATTCATGCTGTTATTAATTTTTTATTTAAAAAAATATGTGAAGAAACAGATTAAGTCTGAGCTCATACTTGTCGTGTGCCCAAAATAAAATGGGATAGTGGAAGAGAGGGTGGAGCTACCCTAGAGGACCCAAAAGGCTGGAGGACAAGATAGTGGGTGCTGGGGAGGACCTGTGGAGGTGTTAGCAGAGACCATTGTGAACTTCAGCATAGAAAAATATATTTAAACTATCTGAGATTACAGTTTAGGGCTTATTGTACTGTATACTAACTTCAGTGACTGCAATGACACTTTTGCATTAATTGTAAAATCGTAAGTTGCTAGAAGCATCTTCTCTACAAAAATTTGTTGCAGTTAGCTTGATTTTTTTTCAAATGATAGTTAGATTAAACTTGGAGGAAAAAAAGATATTTTCCAGAATTTCATTTCAGTTTATACTTAAAGTAAGGGAAAGTTATTTGTCCTGTTAGATTTAACAAAGAAACCTCTCATGTCAGCATTTTATACACCCGCTGGCCACAGCCCACTGCATTCTAGCTCTTACAGGAGATTTTTTTTGCCTCCTGACCTTGGAGCCAGCATAGTGCTGTGCCACCCCACAGCAAGGAGGCCCCTTTCCTGCTGCTGCTGCTGCCCACCCCTTGGGCAGGGTGCTCAGGGGAAGCCTTGAAGACTGGTGTGTGTCTTGTGTCAGTTTGAAAGATGGTAAATGTAGTCACTGTCCCGCATAAAGCTTTTACAAAACAGAAATAGAGAACATTCTAGATAAATTACCATATATAGGCTTTATGCAGGATTCCCCAGCACATTTGCTCAGTGACTCCCAAGTACTTCAACAACACTGGAGTGCTTGTTCTCACATTGACATCACCAGAGAGACATTTATTCCAACACAAGATGTTTGCTGTGCAGAATATGTTCAATTTTGTTTTACATAAGCACATTATTACAGTTCATTTTTCATTTTCATCGAAAGATGTCTGTGGCATTGCCTACTCTTAGGAGCAAGAAACAACACAAAACAACCCCCCAGCAACACCCTTTTTTTTTCCCATCTAAAAGAAACATGCCAGCTGCCACGTGTTTCAGTAAGTACACATTCCAGTTCAGCAAGATGAGTATCATTGGCAAATGTGTGTTGTGATTTGGATACTGGAAACATAAATATATATACACATACATATCTAATACCTCTGAAACATGAAGATGATTTTAGCAAGTCAAATCAAAGTCCATCCAGTCCAGGACTCTAACAGTGGCCACTCCCAGCTGCCCAGAGTAGTTTAAGGACAAATCAGACACATAGTGACATTTTTCAAGAGCTGTCTTCCAATCTTCAGTGAATTCCAGCTCAGGATGTTCTTGCCCAGAGCAAGAACCCCTGCATTCAAAAGTTTCCAAGGGACCTTCTTTATTAAATTAATCAAATTGTTTTAGCATCCACAATATATATGGCAGATATCTTTATCTATACCCTTGGAGAAGTACTGTCTTTTGAACCTTTGTGCTGTTACCAGTTTGATACCTCCTATCTATTGTACTAAAGGAAACTGTGATGATTTTGTCTTCTCTGTGGAGATGCATCATATATCCCATCCATCCTCACTGTGATGTAGTTTTGTAATATTCCCAGCCTTATGAAGGAAGAAATCTCATCTTTATTTCTTGCAAATTGGACTGAAGTGATCTCTGCCCCTCATTCATCATGATGGCTGACCAACAAATTAGAAAACAATGTTGGATAATAATGTCTGCTAGTCTGTCCTATCTGAAATAAGGGCAAAAATGCAAATTAATGGTTTGTTTTGGCCTTCAGTTCATTTTTCATGTGCTGTGGATATGCACAGAAGTGCTGAGTATGAGAACCTCCAAAGTCTATGTAAGTTCTGAAAAGCAGAATTCCTTACAAAATTCCCCAATATGCCCAGATCAGAAAAACACAGCCATAATACTCAAAATACAACCATAATATTCATGTTACAGGAGTATCACATTCATAACCAGAAAGCTCCTCCTCTTATATAGCAGTCATCAGTATTTTTTCAGGTTTGTTTTGGTTTGGTTTGGGTTTTTTTGAGTTTAGTTTTTTTGTTGCTTTCATTATTTTTTTTTGGGCAGCACTGCCAACTCATTTGGATGTGTATTTTTCTTTTTAGCCAACAGCCCTTGCAGAGACCAAGGTGATATTTTATAGTGTTGTAACAGACCATTGCTAGATGTAGGATATATGTGCAAAGAATTTCTGATCTTTTTAATTTCACAAAATCATTAATGTTGGAAAAGACCTCCAAGATCATCAAGTCCAACATTTGACCAAACGCTACAACCAGCAAATAAAAATAAACAAAATTAGTTGGATGATAGGCCTTTGAAATTTTTGTCCCACATCATCCTAAGTGAGTATCTCCTCACCAAAACTACCTAGACAAATTACCTAGGTAGACTTCAATGTGCTCTGAGAGCCCTTAAAGTTCACATATTGTCAGGTTCTTGTCAAATTTACATTATTGTTTAAATTTAAACTGATCTCCAGAGATTACATTTTAAATATAGGTGCAATAATATTTTCACTGGATTACATATAATTTTAAGTAAAGTTTAAATGATCATATGGGCTGCTTAAATGTTTTTTCCCAGTGTTTAAAAACCTGTAATTAGTTTTCAAAATCTAAGATTTCTCATCCCTTTCAAAGCCTTGTAAACTAAAGGCTCTTTTCTTTATTTTACCTTTATAATAGGAAAAGCAGCAATCTTCTGTAACGCCTAGTATTGTAAAAACTGTATTTCTATACTTGGTATAGCAATAACACAGTCTAAGAAAAGCATTTACTGAGCTCACAATATTGAATTAAGACCAGTGTCCAGCAATGAGCTTTTGTCACTAAACACAGCAATCAAACACACACACAAAAAGGTTAAAAATCTATTTTTTAATTCAATGTCTCATTAGCACAGAAAAATCCTTGTCAAGGTCAGCATTCCCCAAGCCATTTGATGCTGGAGAGATCTGTGCTATTACTCCATGTGTCATGCAAATATTACACTGCAGATTTGGTCTGACTCCAAATAGAAAGAACTTATTTTCCATGCTCCTCTAGCAAAGTCAATGTATATTCCTCTCTATTGACTCCACTTTTGCTTTGGAAGCTCTGGAATTTTATAACTGAGTTATACACCATGAATTGCCTAAGCAGATAATGAAGATGCTACTCTTTGGTTTTCTCTGTTATAAATGACTGTTGTCATATATCTGTTATAAATGTGTCCATCCTCACAAAGAATGAAGAATTTTGTGGCAAAGACAGGGCAGCAATCCAGTTCTCTGGGACAGGAAGCAGCTGATTTAATCACCAGACCTTCTCTTTGTACAGTGTCTTGCCTCATGCACTAAACACTTCCAGGTTTTGGGACGCAGAAGGAAAAAATGCAAAGTCCAATGACAATGAGAGTTGAAAGGTTTAAAATGACACTGAGTATGCAGCTGAAGAGACCTTCCCGTATGACCAGCACAGCACTGAGCAATGCCACTGACAACAGAGTGCAGGTCTAAGAGCTGCATGTGTTCCCTTCACAAATGCTGACACTGAGATTGCCAGAAGGAAATTTTCATGGGAGAAAGAAGAGGGACTCCTTCTTTTTCCTTTTAACAGTTGCCAGCATCCTGCAGACATCCAATGGAATGATGGAAGAGAGGCTGCCATGCCCAGCTTCCAGGCCTGGCTGTCCTAATGATGTCCACTAAATGATTTCTTGGCTTGTAGGTCTCAGAAACCACTTCTGCCAATAACTGACATGACTGAGAGAAAACAAATCTGTAGGCCATTAAATGTTTCCTGGAATTAAATCAACACAAAACTCAAATGAAACCAAATCATAAAAAGCTCAAAATGGAATAGTATGTATGATGTGCCTTAAATCTGGTGAGACATAATTTTATTCTATGCCTGAATTGAAGATTATAGATTATGCTGTTTTAATTTCATCGTCAGATCTGATAAGAAAATAGAGAGGTCACACAGAGGAGGGGAAAAGGGGAGAAAAAAGAAAGCATTGATTTACAATGCTATTCAGAACGTTATAATCACGTGCATGAAAGCTATGGTAGTCCATTGGATCTTCCTGATGCCATCCACCCGACATACATTATTAGTATGCACTTTTCTATAACAACTAGTTCTGCTGAAGTTTTGGTCAGCATGTTTAGGATGCCCTATGTTCTGCTGTGAGAATAAAGGAAAATCTAGAAAATGAGCAATGACTGTTTCAGGTGTTATCTTTTCTAAGATAACTTTCCTAACTGTGGTTTCTTTCTTCACTGTGGTTGTCAACATTATGATGGAGTCACAAGACTGCACTGTACAAAAGGAGTCCCTTGAAGCAGAGGCCAGTGGTATGCTTTAGGACTGAAATAAAGGATTTTTTTTTTCTTTTGGCTGGAAAAACTTATAAATGGCATTTTCCTTTCCACAGTGGTTATTCCAACATGTTTTTTTTTCCTATGAGACAGTCTGTAGATGAACTAGGTTAACAGCATCTAATTTTCCTAGTATCATGACCCTTTGGGAGTACCATTTTACTAAAAGTATAATGAGATATAATCCTGCCCCCTAGCATCATTATTTATTACCGCTCTATTAATAGAGTCTGTAACTTGTTTTTATTAACAAAAGATATGAGTGCATATTTGGCAGTAACTCTTCTTGATATCAAGGCAAAAAGTCACAAGATTAGAATCATATTTTCTCAATAACACTTTCTAACAATAGATAGAATTGACACTAAAGAACATCTTGCTAAGAATAGATGGAATTATTGTGTAAAAATGCTTCATACACAATGGAAAAAATTCCAATAATTTTGGCTGGAAGGCTATGACAGATTGTGACAAAAAGAAAATTATGCTGTCACAAGTGCAGAAAAATGCTTTAGCTGTGCTAGGGTGCTGCTTCTCTGCTCACCCCCACTGTTTCATACTCTTTTGGAAGAACTTAATATTTTAAAAATTTGCAACTCTTTGTCTGTCTCCTACATTTAAAAAATGTAGTTGCGAACTTCATACCTGAATGAAAATTGAGATTACTTTGCATTGGCATCATTGGTTTTTTCTGAATGTGTATCATCCCAGTGTAACTTGTCTTGAAGTGGAAGAGTGCTTCAGTAACATCTTCACAGCTACCCCACTAATCTTTGAAACACAATTTGATAATACCTGCACAAAGTCAGAGTGCAGTTGGACTGATAGTGTGCTGACTGTGTGTAACAATGACTAATACCGTATCATCCTTTATACATGTCTTTCTTGGCTTTTCAAGTTTCTTCTTTAGCAGAACAGGCTCCTGCCATTCTGAAACACTAGAACATAATTTGACTAATTAGCAACCACAGTTTCTTCGTTCTCATTTTTAGCATCTCCTTTTTACATGGGAGAATAAAAGTCCAGTGTCTTCAGTTTAGAGCCATACTGTGCTTTTCAATGGTGCCATAGATCACAGAATTCCATCGGAATTAAGATGAGACAGGACATATACCCTTTGTTAGGGTATACACATACCCATATATAACATGCGTGGAACATGCAAGTCTCACAGCATGTGAAGATGTGACTTGAACCAATCACTCTTTGTCACAGCTGTTAAATCGTAACCAAAGGGAACAGGACCAGCTCCAGCAATGCCATACTGACTAAAGCACCCTCTGGCTACAGCCTCTTACCCTGCACTGTGCACAAAGGCAACACTGCCTGCTGACACATTCCCTCCCCTTCCCTTTACCTTGTGTCCCAAGGTGGGGAACCAAAAGCTGGGCAGCGCCACTGGGGGTGTGAGAGCTGCAAGGTGTGGGGCAGCACCGGCTGGTGAATGTCATTCTCAGTGGGTCTGTGATTGAAAACAGGGAGGCCTGACTTTCCTCCAGAAAATCTTTGCTCTGCCAAAGCAGCAAAATGTAAAAATCATAGTGATTTTAGAGCAATGTAAAGTCTACCATAGAAGAATGGATACTTTTTATTAATATATTCATATTTAGATGTATTTTATTTAAATGCTTTCTTAATTTCATTTTGGACTTCTCTACCCATAAGTTTGAAGTGATCTAATGAAATCTGTTCCTGTCAGGTCAACCTAAATGTGTAGATTTGGGTGTGGACAGGGCCATAATATCAGAAGTCCTGCTACGTTTTACAGCTTATAGGAAGGTTAAGTTTAAAAGCTGATAGAAAGGTTAAATATAAAATTGTTCCAGAGAGCATAGCTTCAGATGACAGCTTAATTCTCTTTTCCCACAAATCATTGTGGTTTTCTTCATGCAAATTTCTTGGTCTTCAATATCTTCTCTCATCATATGGGAAAAGCACTTCTGCATTTCAAAATCCATACAGATAATAGTTTGCAGCTTCTATCTTCAATTCCCATACTGGCCATAAAATGCAGAACCGCCTCTTTAAAAACAACAATAAAATAAATTTTTAAAAAATAGAATCATTGCAATGATTCTATGTTCTTTCACATTTTCCTGCCACATTTCCTTTATTTTTGTCTGTCATTAGTTTAATTGGAATTTCATCTGGCTTAAGCATCTGTCATTTTGTTTATCTTTTCTGTACTATGCATACCAATGACACTGCCTCAGTAACAGTACAAGTGTGTTTATGTTAATAACAACAGGCATACAAGGAATTGTTCTATGTCAGGTGCTGTCTTACAGCATCCCTTTGAAAGAACAGATTACCAATGAACACTGAACACCTGTTTTTTACATTCTTTAGTAAATGACTAATGTTTATATACAAAGAGAAGGTGACCTCAGTCGAGAGCTGTAGCAGCTGGCAATCACACTGCCAAATCCCTTCAAATGCTAGCTGGTTAGCAGAAACAAATTTTCTTTTTGTGACTACCGTCACAAATAAAACCATCAGTTTTATTTGTTCACAGCTAACTCAAATATTACCTATCCACACAGGATCGCAGGCCAAAGTACTTTTTGCAACCAGCTGCTGGCACCAAATGTGCCTCACTGATCAATAATGAAGGTGCATAGGATTTATCTCAACAGAAGGCTTGGCTGGTTATTGGAGAAAGATCTCCTATGTAAGCCAGACAAAACCATACAGCATCCCAAGAGGAGGAGCAAACCCCATTTCCTGCCCAGCTGGGATGGAGGGCAGGCGGAAAGGAGGAGGAGAGGAGATACTTTCATTGTTTACAACAGAATAGAAATTCCAACCAGAAGCAGAAGCCTGAGAAGGCATAATGACATTCCTCCTCCCTCACGTGTTCAAATCCAACTGGTTTTAACAAACATCTTCATAAATACCTTCCAGGAGGAGAAGCTGAAAAGTATTTCTAATCTTCCCACAAAACACGCACAGAACACGAATGCAGTTCTAGAGGGAAGAATATTTCATTGTCATGAAAATCAAGGCAACACACTACATTAGATTCCACAGGCGCCTCTAGTTCTTAGGGAAACTGATTTTCCGTATTCCTACTCAAGCGATGCTGGAGGCAAAGATAGAGGTATGATTCACAAACCACAGCCTCCAGTTTGGCTGCTCCTGTACTGCAGGGTAAGAGCCAGCACAGTAAGCAGCTATCTGTGCAAAGGGAATAGCCTGGATTGCAAGGAAACCTTCAGAAGTCTTTATGAAAGCTAAACAGCCAAATGGATGCTTATAGGCAGCACTGAAGTAAAAACTGGCGCAATAATTATCATCATTCATTGGCATACACAGGCCACTTAAAAATAAACCAGTTTAATTACTAATACTGGTTATGGGCATTTATTTCTTGGTTGCAAGAAAATAAAATATTTTTATCTGTTTGCAGTATCACTCGCAGTCCTAGAAGTTCAATAGGAAATTTACTTGCCGACTCAGGGGGCATATGCATTTTGGTAACCAATTCATATTTGAAAATTATGAGCAATGAATATAAATTTTACCTCTTTCATGGTTCTGTTTGTTGTTTTAATTCGGGTCCTCATATCATGTGTTTTGTCATTTTTCATATAATTATATTTACTGAAAGCTGCCTATGTATAGACCTAAAATCTTTTCCCAGAATTTATGTTACTTTAAGTTTCTTCTTTCCATTTCCATCTCTTTCTTTGGAACCCAAACCAAGCATGAAAATTTTCAGCCAGAAAAAATGTTTATGCTACCAGTCAGGACACAACACATACCTGTGTAAATGCAAACACTCCCTCTTGCTGCACAGGATTGCAATTTTTTTCTGGCTTGGTAGATATTTATTAGAAAGCTGATTTATGGGTAGTGCTGATCCAAATGAGAGTTGTCATGGCATTTAAAGTAGGTATAACACCACTCATATGAGGGCAGAATAAGTTTTGCATATCTAGTTTTTGCCTTCTGTTTTAAGGATTAATGTTACCTGCTAAGGAGTTTCTCTTTTCCACCCCAACTAAATTTTGATTTTTTTCATTTAGATAAAATTCTTAAAGCTAGAGTGGAAGGCAACTTACATATTTAGGTGTCTAATACTGCCTTGCAGTCCAAGAAAAAGGAAAGCTTCTGGTCAAAAGCAATTGAGTATTAATTACCTGTGAATATTTGGAAAAATCCCATCCCAAACCGTCTGAGTAAAGTGTACTGTGCAGCTAGCCCCCCCACCCAGCTTCCTTAAATCAGTGTGGAGTGACACCAGCTCAAATTGTATGTTTAAACAGCAGAGCAAAGGGCAACTTATTAGCTGTCTCTGATAGCTGTAAGATTTTTGCACCATCATGTTATCTTAGTTCTGTAATATCTAATTATATAAATCCTTCTGAATGTTTATCATAGAATTTAAAGTGGATTTTATACTCTGTTAGCCACATACCTTAATGATAGCTTTAAAATTGGAGAGGATATTAAAAGTCAGGTGTTTCCTACCTGGTAACCACTGTTTTAGTTGTGTCTGTGAGAGAACCACAAGCTATTTTTAAATAAAAGGCTAGGTTTATTTTGTTTTCTTTCTATAAATTCTCCAAAGGAAGGAAGTCTTTACCAGAAGACTTCTCAGGTTGGTTTCCTTTTACTGGCATAAGAGATGTCATTTGATGGTTTGTGTTGAAACTGAATCCAAATATCTCATCACTGCCTGTCCAGGCCCTCTTCCAGATTAACTTCATCAGACAGATTAAAATGTGAACAACCTGAAACATCTGCAAGAGTTTGGCATGGGATATACACTGTGTTTCTCAGGACACGTTTTTTTGTAATGTCTAATCTCCTGAACTGTTGGAGATGTGAGAGTGCTGTTGAAGGGCAATTACCAAACAATGTCAAGCACCAAGAAAAGTAAAGAGAGAAAGGAGAAAAACCTCTCTGGCATTAGGGAAATGAGGTCTTCAGAAGACAAAGAGTGTCTGCCATAAAAACTGAAAAAGAAAAAAAGTCTTTCACAATAATCATAATTATTTTGCCACAGTAGTAGAATTTAGTCATTAAAAAGAGTTGCTGTAAAATAAGCATATCCTTCATAGCTACATCAATCAATTATCATGCAGGTCCCTGTCCCAGCTCAGGCTGCAGCAGGCAGGGGTCTGTCACCAGACTCAAGTGCAGCTTTCACAAGAACTAAACCAGCATTTGGGTACAGTTCCTGTGTTAGACCCACACCTCTAAGCTTCGTTCTCAGTGTAATAGAGTAGAACCCTGGAAGTGTTACATGTAATTCTGCCCTGTGATACAAACACAGCGATACCATCTCTTAAAATATGGGAACATGAGTTTTTCAAGTGACACTAACATCCTTTTGACTGGCAGTGTGGGAACAGAGCAAGCACCCTAGGAGGGCTCCAGCTCATGCAGCACACCAGGACTGCATGGATCGAATCCTGCATAGCCTCAGCCAAGTATAAATGAAGTCAGATGAATTTCTGAAATTGATTTTCTAGAAGTGCTAGGACTTCAGAGTGAGAGGAATAAATGTCAGAGAGGAAAAATATGTCAGAAAAAAAAAGTCAGAGAGGAAAATATGTAAAAAAAAAAAAAATCCAAAACAAAAAAACAAGTAGGGTATTATTTAAATTATTGGAACTTTGAGACAAAGGGCTGAAGGGATGTATACGATAAAACCAATTTTCCAGCACCTTGGTCATACATTTTATGAGAAATGAATCCAGGTCTGGGATCCCCAGCACATGAAGGTCATTGACCTGGCAAGTCCAGAGATGGGCCACCAAGCTGATTACAGGGATCGAGCACCTCTCCTACAAGGAAAGCCTGAAAGAACTGAGGTTTATCACTCTGTAGAAGAATATAAATTTTACCTCTTTCATGGTTCTGTTTGTTGTTTTAATTTGGGTTTTCATATCATGTGTTTTGTCATCTTTCATATACTTATATTTACTGAAAGCTGCCTATGGATAGATCTAAAATCTTTTCCCAGAATTCATGTTACTTTAAGTTTCTTCTTTCCATCTCCATCTCTTTTTTCTGGAATCCAAGAGAACAGAAAGGAGCCCACAAGAAAGACAAGATCATGTAGTGACAGGATAAGGGGGATTGGCTTCAAACTGAGAGTAGGTTTAGGTTAGGTATTAGGAAGAATTACTGTGAGGCTGGTGAGGCACTGGAAGAGGTTGCCCAGAAAAGCTGAGGATTCCCCATTCCTGGCAGTGTTCAAGGCCAGGCTGGATGACACTCCAAGGAACCTGGCTTAGGGAAAGGTGTTTCTGTCTGTGGCAGGGCAATTGAACTAGAGGATCTTCAAGGTCCCTTCCAATCCAAACCATTCTATGATTTCTGAAAGCTCTTCCTGCACCTCAAGTGATGCATTCTCACATTCTGCCCGGTCTTGTGTCCTTATGGATTTGTGAGGGTGTGGTGAAAATAAATCCCCTTAAAACCTCTGACGGACGGTGTCTGGTCTCCCCGTGTGTTTGTGGGCAGCGGCGAGCGGCAGGCCCCCGAGCAGAGCGGCTGCAGCTCGGACCCTCTGCAGGCGCAGCTCTGCCTCCCGGAGCGCCAGGGCAGCGCGCCTGCCTGGCCAACCTCCCTCCGGCACTCCCAGCTGGCCCGAGGAAAGAGGGGTTTTCCATGCCACAGGGGCCGTACTGCTCTGTGGGGCTGAGCAGGGCAAACACGGCGGCGGCTGCGGGCATTCCTTTGCCCACAGCGCGCTCGCTCCTTTGCCCTGCCCGGTGCTCCCTCATAGCGCGCCACGCGCACACGGCCGCGCGCTCCGCCGGGCACGCGCCCTGCGGCGGGCGGGGCGAGGCGGGAGCGGCGCTGTCCCCGCGCGCCCCCTGCCGGCCCCCGCGCCCCGGGAGGAGCGGCCCCCGCAGCTCCCGGTGCCTCTCTGTGGGGAGGAGGCGGGGAAGAGGCGCTGTAGGTCCGCCAGAGCGCTCTGCGGCGTTGCAGCGCCACAGCCGCTCAGCGAATCACGGCGCTTGGCCTGAGACAGCGGCCGGCTGATGCTGAGGGTGGTGCCGACCACCAGAGCCCCCGGCTTTCACACTGCTCCCTTTCCAAAGGCCTTTTTCCCAGATTTATCTGGTTGTTTTTTTTTTTTTGTTTGTTTGTTTGTTTTTTTCCTGGGCTGAACATCCCAGTTACTAGCCTTACACGTGGTTTGAAGCTATTTGTAGGAAATCTTTGTTTTCTCACTGCAGGCCCCACGGGTGCCCCGTGAGCATCTTTCTCCTCAGGTTCCTTGAAGCCTCTTGTGCAGCCCCCTTCCCCCATGTCATTGGGCAGCCCCAAAGAAACTTTAGAATCCTAGTAGCAGTGCACAAAACCACTCTAGAACAATCCCAGACAGACAAAGATTATTGATTTTTTTCTTACCCTCATACATTCTAAAAGATCAATATAAACACAAAGTTGTGGCATATACAGTGGACATACACATGAGTTAAGCCATGGAAATCAAAGCTAAACTAAAAATCTGCAAATACTTGGCCACAACAAAATCTATGCACCAAATTTTGCTTTCCAAACTGTGGGACAGTAGGAGGTAGAAACAGCATTCCCAACAGCCTGAGAACGAACCCTCCCCCTGGGCAGGAGGAGTATTTGAATTCAGGAGAAAAAGAAATGTCTTGATTTTTAAATACTGATGGAACTCAAGACTACTGGCATTGAAACAGGTGATAGGAAAGGTGGTTAGGATTCCTCCCACTAGGTAAAATGAGATATTTTTGAAACTCTTTGCTGGAGATATCCCACATACGAAAGTGGTCCAACCATATCCTTGCTATCTCCGTGGCAGCAGCTATCATAGAGCAGTCTTGGTGGGCAATAGCTCCTGTGGAGACAGGAGGATTATATAACAAATGACAAAAACGACTAGAAAATTTCTTTGAAATAATGTGGGGCTTTCCAGAATCTGAACCATGAAACATCCGCAAACGAGCTGAAAGTAGTGATGTCAGTATACCACAGTTTCCATTCTATAGCAAGCATTCATACTATATACAAACCCCACCCTAATACCTGGAAAGCAGTTCCAATTAGGCAAGATAAAAACGATGGACAGGAAATCGCTAGCTGAAGGTGATCGGCTGTTGAGTCTTTGTCAGGTGCAGTGCTGGCCATGAAGTAAACTAACTGCTTGGCACTGAAAATCCAGTGCTTGGCATCTGTATGTATTTACAGAAAAGAAGGCTTGAGTTCTGGGGTGACCTGAAGTTTACATTGTATCCTGCAAAGCTTTAATGGATTCAGCCCCTCACAACATTCAGTGACAGCCATTAAAAATGCCTGTGATGGTGTTAATCACCATTTTCTATCACAAACGCACATTTCTCTAAAAGCAGAAGGATGAGAGGAACAGGGTGTCCCCAGAGTTTTGAGACGTTTAACCCTGTGTGGTATTTTGCTCTTTCCATGGGGTCTGCAGGTAAGTTTTAATATCTGATTGAAGAAAAACACTGAATTTAATTCTTATTCATTGTGCTGGGGAAAAAAGCTATTAAATGTTTCTGGGCTTCTAAAATTCACATAATAGAGCACGTTAACATAGAATCATTCAATTACTAGTATTGGAAAAGACCTCCAAGATCTTTGAGCCCAACCTGTGAACATCCAGACTTTTATCCAAAATTGACACTAACTCATTCCTCAGCCCAGCCCAGGCCTCCAGCAGGACAGCCAAAGGAATCATTTCAGAACCTTGTAGCAGTGACATAATACTGTTTAACTTTAGTGGGCTGCATCTATAAAAAAGTCCTCAAATTACTATCCTAACATTCCAGTTGAGATATTTAACTGGAAAACTTTAACTTCATCAACATGGAGAATTTAGGAGGTGCCTGTTGTGATAGGAGGAGGGGTAATGGTTTTAAACTAGGAGAGTTTACAAAACCCTTCATGAGACCCTTATATTAAAGGAGGATCAATTTAGATTAGAGATAAGGCAGAAGGTTTTTACACTGAGGGTGGTGAAACACAGTAATTGGTTGCCTAGAGAGGTGGTGGATGCCCGTCCTTGGAAACATTAAAGACCAGGTTGGATGGGTCTCTGAGCAACCTGATCTCATTGAAGATGTCTTTGCTCATTGCAGGAGGTTTGGGCTAGACAGGCTTTAAAGATCCCTTCCAAGCCAAACTGTTTTATGATGATTTCCCTTAAGGAAATGTGCCATGAATGGTTGTTGCAAGTTATCAGTCCTGCAATTGCATCTGTGGTGTAAAACACTTGACCGTATTATTTTTAAGAGGCATGTTTCTTTTTAAACAATTTTGCTTAAACTGTAAGAAAAATATTTTCTTTCATGCCTTTAATGGAAGTAGAAAGTTTCTCAGTCAAGATCATCTCCTTTAAGTTTCCCAATTCAAATGACTAGCAGAGAAATCACAAACACTCTGGGGTCTTTTTTCATAATCCCATGGCCAAGTGGTCACTCCAAGAAGGCTGAACTAAGGTTAGTAGAGTTCTCAGGAATATTTAATCTTTATATTTATCTGTTACAGGACAAGATTCAGTTTCCCCATTGATGTGAATTGGTTTCATTTTATGATGTCAGTTGATAATTTTTTTTCCCAGTGATGATCTGGCAAAAAGGCAGCCGGTCCTAAAACCAAGCTGGTATCTGTAGCTGCTTGCTTACTTTTAATGGTATTAAATCACCAATCCGTGCTTCAGCCAGCCAGGTGTTGTCTGAGCAATGCAAACAATTTTCTGAATGCTACAGACATGAATGCATCTCCCAACAGTTGTGTGTCTAGCATTGCACAGAGATTAAATCACTTACCACAGGAACTGGGCAACAGCATTTTTGCGGTTCCTAAACCAGACTTTGGTCATCAATACCAATCTGCCAAATGCACTGATACAAAGAAGTTTGTGATCAGTAAAAGCTTGAAAGTAGAAGCTCCTTCTGTCTTGTCTATCCACTCTGATGTAAACTGTTCTTGCTTTAAAAGACAAGGAGCTCCTTTTCATTGGGATTTTTTTCTTTTTTTCTTAACACTGAATTAATCAGGGAGAGCATTTGAAAAAAGGCTATGTTAATGTGGACTTCCTCTGCTGGCTTTCCAGTAACTGAGCATGATTTCTAAGACTTTATGTAAACAAAGGATTAAACTGGATTTGGGGTTAAATCTTCCTATTGCAGCATAATTCATCAGCAGTGAATGGCCAGAGAAAGCTATTAGTTGGGAGTACATAGATATACTTTCTCAGGAGGTTGATGCTGGTCATCTAAAATAAGATGTTTGCCATCAGTTTCCAAATTTCTGTAATTCCATAAGTAAACTTCTGAGAAAGACTTTGGCAGATGAATACTAATATGAGGACAGGAACTGCCAAAGCTTCTGTGTACTACAAAATATATTTCATACATGTTATATAAATCTGCAGTCTCTTGCATCCTTCACTGTCACATGTACCTACCCACCTACCCTGTGCTCTCCAGGTTGGAATGCAGCCATGAAATTACAGGCCAGCCACCTTCTTTCTTTGTGTAATTTACTCTTTTTGTCTTCCTTCTGAATTTGAATCCCTAAAGTAAGTGCTGTCCATTCTCATTTTATGAGCAGAAGATGATTTCAGGTTGAATTCTGCACAGACAAAAACTGCATTTTCTGAAACTCTAATCATATTTTAATCACTAATGTTCCTTATCTTTGTTAAATCACCTGCCTCTCACTTTCCCTTTCTGCTTCTTTCTTCTCTGCTTGCATTTTCCTGCCTCTCTCACAGTTTTTCCTCAGTGACTAACTCAAGTTTCTTCTTTTTTACCCCTCATGACTTTTTTTTTTTAATTGTTCCTCTGTCCGGTGTTGCTCTTCTACTATGCCTCCAGATCGTCTTTCACTGCTGGCATGTCAGTGTGATCTCCAGATTGCACTGGTTATTTAGACAAGAAAAAGTCTTAGATCTCTTAAGGTATCATAGTGGACAATAAAATAAGGATAATTTAAAAATAGTAGGAGTTCCTTGTCACATTTTTTAGAAACATGATTTGCAAATAGAATGAATTCAATGGAGAATTCAATGGAGAAATCAATGGAGAATTCAATGGAGAATATGGACACCTGATAGTTTTCTTCAAAGTGTCTAGTTTTTTGTTTGTTTGGGTTTTTTAGTTCTTGTTTTTGTTTGTTTGTGTTTAAATCAAGTATATCCTTAGCCAGTTTTGCACATCAGAGCTCCACCTTTTTAGACTGAAATTAAAAAGCAATCCTGCAAGATGCTGAGTACTTTTGTAAATTCCCTCTGACTTCCATACTCATATTCGTGTAAGATTCGTTTTTCAGGTTAGTTTTGCATATGCCTACTCCAGAGTACTTTGTATTTGCTGCCACAAATATGAAGTTTCAGCTACAGAAAGATTTTCTGAAGTACTTCTGGGCCTCTGAAAAGCAAGAAATGCTTTTTTACAAAAGCAACTTTTTCTGACCATTAGTAATGATCTTTATGAGGCTGTTGCTTAAATGTTCACATCAGAACTTGTGAAATTTGTGGACCAAATTCCTCCTGACATAGAGTATGGGTAGCATTCCTTAAGTAGGTTGACAACCAGCATTTCAAAGGGAAGAGCAGCACGTTTCAGCAGGTTCTGAGGCCTGGACTGAGCAGGCATCTGGAAGGGCCTGGAAGCACTGAAGATGCCACCAATTTGGTGAATGTCGGCATTGGCTTTGAACATCACCAGGATCATTTGGGAATTCTGGACTATTAGCACGCCAAGCAATGTTTACTATTTACAGCTGCAAAATGCAAGTCTCAGAATTCATGGGTTATCACTGGAAATGAAGCTATTTATAGGGAGAAATCCTGGTGAATACAAACATTTCTGAGAAATAGTAGAAAAAAGATAAGGTCTTAAGGCTCTTGCGACTAATCCCATTGATAGATTCATGGGGTATGCTTTCATGGTGTGTGCTCACGGAAAGATAGGATGAATTGGCATATGCTCAGTGCCTTCCAGCTGGAGGGATATCATACCAGTTAGTTTGAAACATTAAAAAGCATAGTGACTTCAATAATCCCATTCTATTCCTAGCACAGGTTAAAATATTTAACCTATACTTAACCTAGGTAAATATCGTGTGTAATGTAGGCTATGATATCTCTGTGATAAATAATGCAGTTTAATTCTAAAACAATGTTATTAAAACATCATTTAAGTGCCTTTTGGTAAAGGAATCATCAATGCAACATTGTATTGCAGCAGGCAAAATTCAATTAAATGAACACTGAATTTAGATATCTCTGAAAAACAAAAGTTCCACCTATGCAGGTCACTTTAGAAATAACACTTGTCAGTAACACTAAAGTGAATTCATGTACCTGTATGAAACACAGTAGTGTTTCAAAGTTAGCTAATGAAAATAATTTTTTGGCTGAAAAGAATTAGTCACACAGTGTATTTCCATTCCCTTGAATGAACCAACAGCAATGGATGAATGTCACTGAAGAGTCACAGCTGAACCCAGAGAGCTCCTTGGGCACATGAAGTCACTGGTTTGCTGTGTTTATGCTGTAGCCCTGCCACACGTTTCTCGCAGGCCTCTGAGGCCTGTTTTATCAGAAGGAGCCTTGGCATCCAGCACAATGGCATGTTTATGTTAAAAAGAAAGGTCCCACTGCGAGGGCAGGACAAGGGACGCCGGTAGAAGTGGCAGCAGTGGCTTCCTGCGCCCTAGGCTGGCGTGGGCAGAGGGGGAAGTGAGACACCCTGGCTTACACTGCAGACCAGAAACTGTAGCTCTCAGGGATTAACACACATAGGCCAGTGATAACTTTCCACATTCCCCCAGCTAGGAAAAAGCTGATGTGTGGATTTTGAGTACAGCCCTTATAACTATTTCTTTGAAGAAGGCTTGTAGGTCATTCCTACAGCTTCTATTCCTATTCAGCTTCTGAAAATCGGGTGCACATGAAGTAACCTTGGACAGTCAGAATGTATGTGCTCCTTCAAAATAGCATCCTAGGAATTAACCTCATACTTGGTCTTTCCCGCATATAGTCCGAGAGGAAGGCAGTGATGTGACAGTCTATGAACTGGATATTACCATTGCATGCTGCACTCCATTCCCAATTTTGAGCCGTGATTTATTTGGTTTATAATTCTGAGATGAAATTCGCTTACATTTTTTGTATTTGGCATGCAGTTGGTTTTGTCACACTAATTAAGAGCCAGCACACTCCAAAGCAACCGGCTAATTATTGAACCCTCTCAAGCAAGGGAAACAATAAATTATCTGGGCAGTGGAAAGGGAAATAGGTCAGTTGAAAAATATGTTTTTATGAGCTGATACTGAATTTGACAATACAGATGCTGGCAAGAATGAAAGGAATCCCAGTTCAGTTTTGAAAAAGGTATATTTTTTATGCCAGCCAGACTTACATTTTTTAAGCAAAACCTCTTTGCTCTAAAGTATTTAATGGCCCAGAGAGGAGGAAATTGGCTGTGACATTTCAGGTTTTGCATTCTAAGGGGAAAATGGTTGAAGGTCTAAAAGTATCCCTGAAAGCACCCTCCCTTCTCATCACTGTAATATACCATAAGCCATGTGACAGCAAAGACATTTCTTTCTGAGCCTAGCATTGTTTTTAATCATCTAAATCTGCAACTGAGACTGTCCTCACATAGAACTGCAGACTCAAATAAAAATTTTGTTTACCTGACTAATTTGATGATCTACTCTACACTACAATGTCTCCAGTTCATCCTGTTTCCTTTACCTGATCACAAGTGACAGCTGTCCTGAACTGCATATTCATCTGGGGGAAAAATCTCAGCAGGCTTTGTGCTGTGGGGCTGTTTTTCTATTAGGCACAGTTCAGCTCTATTCTCTATTTGATCATCCATCCTGGAGTAATATTGAAAGTATATTCATATATTTTTTGATCTGTGGCCATGAATGGACAGGTGAGGTAGATGGTACACGTAAATAAGATTAAGCAAATGCATCCTGTGATGGATTAATGCCAAGGAGTATGTTATAGATGTCAAAGATGAAGGCCTTATCATTATCACCCAGCAGAACTCAAAGGGGGTCTTGGTATTCAGATTATTCCCCCATCTGTGAATTCAGACATGTGAGTGAATCACAAGGTTGTTTATTGTCAACTCAGAAAAAATAAAGCAAGGCTGGTTTATGTGTAGACTGAGGCCAGTGTGGAGACATTCCTAGACAGGGTGGAGCCCACAAGGCGAGCGGTGCTGTCACTGGGGAGGAAGCAGGTCCCAGTTTGCACTGAAGCTGGAGAGACAGAGCTTTGCGATATGATCTATTCTGTGGTGAAATTTGCTTAGGAGGTTTTTTCTCCTTGTCTCTCTACCTCACAGCCCTGGCCACTCACTCCTGCCTGCTTTACAGCTTTTTGCCATCCTTAATTGTGCTGCTACAAATGAGTGTGGAGCCAGACTACTGAATAGGTCACTAAAGCAGTCTAGATTAAAAATAGCCTTCCAAAATAATTTTGCATTTTTGAGTTTTAAACCAAAACCATTTCAGCTGCCTGATTTTACATACAACCCTTAAAAGTACCTATATAAGCACAACTGACATGGTAACAAACTGACCTACTGAAAGGTAAGTAATCTTCTCAAATCTAGAACAAATATGTCCTGGAAATATACACAAAGAAACAATGCCACCTTGCTGGTGAAGGAAAAGTGCAGGGCCTCTACTTTCTTCCAATATTGAAATTGTAATGAACACAAACATTCACTTAATTTTAATGAATCACACTGCCCTGATGGATCAAGGTCAGACAGGCTCAATGCTTTGAAATCAGTGGAAGTTTTGCTCCTCCTTTGTTTTGAGCTAAGATTAGCTTAGAGAAATGAGGCTCATGGCTGACCTGATCACTCTCCACAACTCCCGTAAAAGACAGTGTAGGCAGGTGGGTCAGTCTCTTCTCACAGGCAACCAGTGACAGGACAAGAGGAAACGGCCTCAAACTGTGCCAGGGGAGGTTCCTGATGTCCACATCAGGAGGACATTCTTCACTGAAAGGTTGTCAGGCATTGGAACGGCCTGCTCAGGGAGCTGGTGGAGTCACCATCCTTTGAGGTATTCAGGGAATGGCTGGACATGGCACTCAGTACCATGGTCTAGTTGACAAAGTGATGACCAAAGGTTGGACTCGATTATCTCAGCGGTCTTTTCCAACCTAAATGATTCCACAATTCTCTAAGAGTTTTTCCCTATCTTTTCTTCAGAGAAGGACTTGGAGTTTTAATATAGATTACTATTTGAACATAGATTATATTTTATGATATATCAACATAGAATATGGATCCTGTGACCATTGAGAGACTGGGAAAGGATGCCAGGAGTTCCATCTAGATAAGCCCTCTGTCCTGAGGTGGGTTTACTCATACCTGCAGTCTTCCTGGCACTATTTGCCTAAACCTTTTTTGGGCAAAACTTTATTCTAAAATCCCCACATCTTCTTAGGTAATCTATTTCAGTGTTTAGCTGAGGAATTTCCTCACCATCTAGTCTGTGTTTGACACACAACTGATATTCCATAGCCACACATCAGTGCAGATGAATATAATTTCCAGTGGAAACAGCAGTGGCAGCATCGCAGAGACTTGGCATGTCCCTGAGGATGTTTGTTGATTTTTCTTTAGCCAAATGAACCCAATGATTTAGTGAATATAGATAACAAATACAGTTGGGGTTCTGACATTTCTGTGCACACATTAAATCAAAAAGAATTGAAGAATCAGTAATTTTCTCTTAAAGTTGTAATTCCTTGCCAGGGAATATTGGTAGTTTACTAGTGTAATAAGTTTAGTAGTGGCATAAACACATTGAGAGATTGGGGTTTTTTTCCTTACAACCATAATATGATATAATCTAATATTATTGTTGGCCCTGAGGGAAGAGATGACAGTACAACTGACATTACTATTGATTTGTACCTTTAAAACTGAAACCTGCCAATATTGTAAAGAATGTACTTTAGAAACCAAACTGGAAACAATACATAAGAAGTTTAATATATATTAAACTGCCTTCATTGAAAGACCATTTGAAAGTGCTTTACAGCATTATATAAACAGTCAAAAAATAGGTTCTTGCAGCAATGAAAAACTTACCAATGATGAAATAAACTGCTATTTCAGAAGAGACTGGAGACGAAATGAAGGTGCTGTGGAATTTCTATGTTGTCAGACAGTACAGCAAAGTCAAGCCCAAGGGAAGATGTATAGGAAAAATTGGACTGCTAGAACAAGCTGGGATAGTAACAGCCACCATGTCCTGGTTTGTTGGCATTTTGCCTTGTCTTGCAATGTCCAAAAAAATTATTACATTTTTTTTTTAAATTTTTCTTCTTCCTTCTCTGAATCCATGAGTATTTTAAAAA
The DNA here is from genome assembly GCF_021018805.1 of Prinia subflava. Taxonomy (NCBI): domain Eukaryota; kingdom Metazoa; phylum Chordata; class Aves; order Passeriformes; family Cisticolidae; genus Prinia; species Prinia subflava. Next base: position 87,651,720 of record NC_086249.1, on the reverse strand, counting down.
TGGAGGACAATTGAAAGAGTAAAACTTAATTACTTAGATCTCTGTAGCATTTCTTTAAAAATGTAGTATTTGAAGATCTCTTTCAAGAGATCATCTGTTTGTCAACACTGTTGGCTCATTCCTTCTAATCTCTAAACTTTTTGGGGTTTTTTAAATTGTCTTTATTGCAGTACTTGGGACATTTTTTTTCTTAGGTGAAATTTGGTTATAAGTGCCACACTTGGCAACTGTGGCTACTATGGCCATTATAGTGGGTTAAGAGAAAAAGGGTTTCAGGGAGGCTGTAATCTCCCAGGCATTGTAGGCATCTGGGAAAAAGGCAGTCTTTGTCTCTGCATTGATTATAAACAGAACCTGAAGTTACCGGCTTGGACATAGATTCCTACATCAGATGAATGATATCCTGAAAGTTGTACTGAGTATTCCTGGTTACTGAGAGCACTGATTTTGACATTAGTTTTGTAATAACTTGTACAAGTTATTTCCGTCTTTTGCAATACATTTGGATTCAGTGAAGTGTCAGATGAAGAAGCAAACACTTGCAGACTTTTTGGCTCTGCCTCAGTTAGGAACTAAGGAGCGCACCTTCCCCACAGGCAAACATGTTGCAACATAAAATGCAAATAGCTTGAAATAAAAACAGAAGCAATAAAGGAATGGCTCTTTATGTGCCCTCAAGGAAGAGGAGAATCTGGCAAGACATTTGTAAGACAATTCAGGGAAGAGTCATTTGACACAACCTTGATGACAATCATATTATTGGTTTTAAAAGTCTTGACTTGTCACGAAACATACTTTGCTAAGGATGTAACCAAATAAACAACAAAAGAGCTTAGTACCAACAAGGAAAGAAATTCACATTTAATACATGTTACTTCACATTTTTTTTACAGGACATTTCGTTCAAAATCAGCTCTTTAAGCACGGTAAATATTTTACACCAAAAAATAATAAATTAATCAATAATGTTTGTATTTACAAAAGAGGACAACTGGCAAAATTTAATCACATTTGCTGCTCAACAGCAGTTCTCTCAAAGACAAACCTCTGGTAATAGGTGAGTACTGAGATGGTAACTCCACTGGTTCCTATAAGAAAATAGCATGGCTACTGTAGAATAAAACTAAATTCTGCAGTTCCCTAACTTTACAACCACTCATGCTGCTGTCCTGATCTCTTGACTGTACTCTTGTTCTGAAACAGTATGGGGGGTTTGTCCTGTCAGGATTTCGTGGTAGTGTTTGTGGTCATGGGAAATCTGTATGAGAGAGAAAATGTCCCACTCAGCAGCAGGAGGATGACAGCCACAATCCCAACAGGAATGGCAGCACCGGCTTCCTGTGCCACTGGACTGGAGGGCATGTAGTAAGAAGGAGGAAAAGCTATGCTCTGGTTGTGAGTTACGGAATAGAAATTCCAGCTCACGGGAATCAGGACACACAGAGCAGCAAATACGTAGAAGACGCCACCCAGCAGGAAGAACGGGGCAATGAGAGTTTTGTGAGTGATTCCCATGTACACATTTCTCAGAGCAAATATTGTAGCAGCCAGTCCCAGCAAGCCCATGAACATGGCGATCAACAGGAGACCCTGAGCAGCATAAATTTCATGGGGGATGAAGGAGTCATAGCCACTGAACTTATGGCAAAACTGTTCTCTATAGCCAGGTGAGACATGATGATAACTGATGAAGCAGACTTTCCAAATCCCCACCCAGGCAATGCCAGAGGAGATGATAGTAGTGTTGTCCACATGCCACACTCGCCATTCCACACTTCCCGTTGAAATGGTGCACAGGATCCAGCCTACCGTGCCCAGAGGAAAGGCAGCCAGCTGGAGGTGTGAGGTGCTGACCAGGGAGTTCATCCTTCGGAGCTCTCCTGCTCTGTCACAGACACAGCTGCCATGTGAAGAGAGAAAGGCACTGCAAAGAAACAAAACATAAAATGACAAAGGCCATTATTATTTGGGTGAATAGGTGAACCTGTCAGTGAAGAAGAGAATATGTGTGTAGAGGGAAGATGCAGTCATCTTTCCCCAACCTTAATGAACTGTTGAAATTTAATATCCATGGACAAGTAGCATACAGGGTTTAATTCTGTATATATCATGGTATCACACAGAGGAGAAAGAGTCTCTGATTAGCTCCCCTAAAGATCTTCTTTACATCACAAAAGGAAAATGAATGGGGTTTTTTCCAAGTTACTGTCTTCTTTGTTAATTAACCATTATGTTCAAAGATCCTTATACACATTACACATAATCAGGAGCCCTAGAGTTACTGGCTAGCAGGAACAAAATCTGAGAAAATCCTCTGGTTCCTGACTGTTGCAAGAGATCCTGCAAAACAGAATCTCTGGTCCTCTCTCCCAGCACCTGTGGTCTTGAGGCTGGAGCCCAACCTGTACAAACTTCAGCTTTTGTGCTGTCTTTACTGAGAGCTGCCAGGACCAGTGTGAGACAGTAAATGCCTCAGTTCAGAGGCATGAGCAAATCCAGGCCACAAAGTCTAACAACAAACAATAAACTTTGGCCATTTTTAGATTAATTAGCCATTAATGCATTAGCAGAAACATTTTAATTAATCAGAAATGTGAGGGGGCTGCAGCCTGCATATGATGTCATTGCTTTCCGACCCTCAAACTTTACCCAAGATTTTTTTGATGCTTTACCTTTGCAAATTCCACTTGTTATAAATTTCCCAGTTTCCCCAGTTTGAATCATCCTAAAACTGTGCTGGGAACTATTTTAGTAATTGAGATTTAAGATTTGTTTGCTGACTGTACATTCTGAGAGCAAATTAGGGTTTTATTGTATTTAAAAAAAAACAAACAAAAAACAAACAAAAAAACCCCAACCAACCAACCAAACACGCCCCCAAAAAAACAAAAAAAAAAAGAAAAAAAGAAAAGAAAAAAGAAAAAAAGAGAGAAACAAATCAGTACTTAATTTCCCATGTCTTTTGTACAATTTTTTGAATACTTATAGGAATGATCTGTCATCAGAGAATATCTGGCCTCAAATTTATGTAAATCTGACATGTTCTAGGGATCTGTATATCCCATAAGTTTTCTAAAATACTTTTTCTACTGCTCCTATTTCATTCAAGACTGGAGAAATACTGTACCAAGTCGACTCTAATGCCACTATGTTTTGTGTATTAAACATTAAACATAAAGACTAAAGCAACAATTTTTCTATTTACTGATGTTAAGGTAACTAGATTTAGTTGGCAATACAATCTAGTTGCAAAAACCCACCTGTGGAAATCTTAAAAAAGAATTATCTTCATAAAAATATGGCCTTAAGCAGACAACGTCCATCTTCTCATACCAGTGCCCACTACATACTTACTTCAGTCCTGGAGGTGATGACAGCTATGAGAGGATGGGACAAAGTGATTTTTGATGCCAGACAAACACAGTAACATCTGCAATTTTATCATTTCGGCCTCCCAGTTCATCTGTGTATCTCCAATAGGACTGATTTCCTGTGGGATGTATTCATCTCCATTATTGCAAGGGTACATTTAATACTCTCCAGCATGGAGAAACTTGCTCCGGAAGAGTCTCTTGTATTTTTATCTACTTAAACTGAAACAAATTTATAAACACTCTCAATTTGCTGTGTTGTTTACAAAGTGATTATAAACCCTCCTTTCTAATTAAATGTTTTACCAGGCGTGGAGCACAGTAGCCTCTCTTTCTGTCCCAGTTCTACATCAAAATAGCATCATTTCTGTTCCTGTCCAGGGATGGGAAGGTGCTGGACAGGAAAGAGGGCGAGCAGAGGAGTCCTGTGCTGGCTCCATTTGCCTTCTCTTGGAATCCCTGGAGCACAGAAGCCAAACCTGAGCCATGTGAAGATACCATTTGGTGTAGAGCCCATATGGCTGTAACACTTCTTGTGTACATCATGAACATTCATTTAAACAACCTGCTGATATCGTCATAAAAGATATGTCAGCAGGTGAATCCTTATCATCGACAGCTTTTCAGAGTATACTACCAGCATATAACTTCATTGATTGAATGTATCCAACTGTCTGCTTACAGAATTAAATGAGAGTAAATGTGATTATAAGCCTGCTATCAAACTTGCTGAGATACTTAGAATTGTGTCCAGAATTGAATTATAAAATTAAGAATCAGGAAAGTTCTTTTCCCCTTTAAGATTCTTAAAAAAAACACAGAACAAGCAAACACACAGGATGAAAGAATTTAAGGCTTATACAAAAGTTCTGAGAACACTGGAGAACACCAGTTAAAGATGGGCTTTAGATGAGTTATCAGGTGTCTAGACACACAAAAAATTGCTTATGTAGGAAATGATTCATTTTGGCTCATTTTTCCACACCCTGCCCACTGGAGCATATTTGATCTAGCCCGGTGTCACTGCCTTAGAGAAAAAAAACAATGTTAAAAAGAAGTACTTTTGAAATCAATGATGAAATTAAATTACGGTTCTCACACTTGTCTGTTTTGGAAAATTAAACAGAAGCATGTACTTAACAACTTCCTGGTACTGAGATTCAGCATGAAAATAAGGAGCAAAATATCAAGGTAAAATAGTTACAGGATTTTTCTTGACATATGAAAACATGTCAGAATGTTTTAAAAAAAATTCTGGTTCCTAATTCCAGTCTCTATCACTACAAATATTAATAAACACACTAGGTTTTGCTGACACAATGAAAAGAAAACAGGTATGTATCACTTGCCAGAAGCATTGATTTTAAAGTAAGTCTTTGGGCAAAGAGGATCAGGGGAACTCCTTTTCTCCCAAATGTAGAAAGATACATTGATTTTTCAGAGCTGCAGTGGTAAGTATTTAAGAAAAAAAACCTAACATGACATTTCTCTTGCAGATGCCAAATAAAACTGGGAGCGAGCTGCAGAGGGCGTCGTCCTCCAGGATTTCAGCCATTCCAGCGACTCTTACTGTGAGTCCTCAAGATTGAAGAAAGGAGGGAGGGAGGGAAGGTCATAGCAGGCTGGGCCAGGGTTTTGTCAGCTTTTGCCTCAGCTGGACCTTGGGGGTGACCCTGCACAAGTTTCTATCCACAGGAGGTGGGAGATGCAGGTGCTGAACTTGGCTCAAACACCAGCAGTGCCATTCCTGTAGATTTCAAAAGGGACAGAGGCATCCCTTTTGGAAAGGAAGAATTTGATCTGTCACCAGCTTGTCATCCACAGGAAAAAAAAAACCAAACCCAAAAAACCCAACACAAAACCCCAAACAAACAAACAAGCAACAAAAAACACTTTTTTTTTTTTTTTTTTTTTTTTTTTTTTTTTTTTTTTTTTCTTTTTTTGTAATAAAATTAAAATTTCAGGTGCCTGTGCAAATGCCCTTTTCTGCCTTCTGGGAGAAAAATGTGAAAGCTCAGTCCCTGCATATTTGCGCTATATTGGATAAAATACAGTTCAAACCCAGATCATGTAGCAGTGTTCTAACACATTCAGCACTGGCCAGTTTCATGCTTTAGTAATTACATAAATATTTTGAATTAATTTAATTAGTGTAGTAAGGTTACCTATATGGTCTGAATAACACAGTGATGTAACACAATCACTGGATGAAATGTCCTAAGGCAAATGAACTCATATTCAGTCAGCTACAGAAGATCTTCTGAGTAATTAGGTGGTGTCACTGGCATGTGGTTCTTGATCCAGGAGCTCGCTCAGAGCTGCAGATTGAAGCATTCCAGCTTTGCAGACCACCTCCTTCATGGGGTGGACTCCACTGGCAATGTGGCAGGAGCAAGCTAGGTCTGTGTGGTGTCTGTGTCAGTGGATGAAAAGCATGACTGAAACCCCTTTTCATCAAAAGAAAAGTGGTTTTGAGAGGTGGCCACAGTGCCATCTTTCAGTATCCCATGATTTCATCCACATTTTTACTTAAAATCTACTCAGTTCAATCCAACAAGCACCCCAGTAGCTTCTGGGGATGGTCTTAGGAAAGTCTATGAACAGTAGCTAAAAAACAGAGAGCTTCTTCTACAGACTTCTCACCTGGCAGCCATTTTCTCTCTGAATATATCTTCCATGTCATTCATTTGGAAGGGCTTTCCTTCACAGATATGTTTTTAACTAAATACCCTACTAAAGTAAAAGCCAGACAGAATCACAGAATCATGGAGTCACAGGATGGTTTGGGCTGGAAGCAACCTTAAAGAGATCTTGTTCCAATCCCCCAGCCATGCGCAGTTGCGCCTCTCACCAGACCAGGTTGCTCAGAGCTCCATCCAACCTGGCCCTGAAGGCTTCAAGGGATGGGGAGTCTGAAGCTTCTCTGAGCAACATGTTCCAGTGCCTCACCACCCTCACAGTAAAGAATTTATTCCTAATAGCTAATTTAAACCTCCTGTCTTTCAGTGGAAGCCATTCCCCCTTGTCCTATCACAGTTCCTGACGAAGAGCCCTCTCCAGCTTCCCTGTGGACCCCCTTCAGATTCTGGAAGGCTGCTATGAGGTCCTCACACAATTTTCTCTTCTCCATGCTGAACAGCCCCAACTTTCTCAGCCTGTCTTTATAAGGGGGTGCATATTAAATGTACATTCGCTAGCTTTCAATGCAAATTTGCATAGAGAAGACAGAAGCTACTAGTAAAAGATGATACATGTCAGTGTATTCATCCAAAAATAGAAACTTGAAGGATCCTTTTGTATTTATTGCTGATTCAACTTAAATTAGGCTTTGCACAGTGAGTAGCTCCTTTTCTTTATGAAAAGTATGTTGAGCCATTGCACATGTGTCGCGGTGCCCACTAGAGTTGACAGACTCTGTCCCCGGAAGCCCAGACACGGTGACAGGCGCCGTCGAGGGTCAGCCTGTGAGCGGCGCAGGCAGGGCTGACTCCTGTGGGTTCTTTCCCTGAGGGACTCTCGTGAGTGATGGAGATACGACGGGCAGTGGAATGAAAGGAGGAGACAGTTCCGAACGAACAGAGGGTTTATTGGAAACACCTCCTCAGCCCAGAACTGTCCGAGGAGAGGAGGGTACAGTGGGTTTTTGTCAGGGGCTAGCTGGGGGGGGCAAAGGGAGTGGTCGGCTACCACTAGCCAACCAGGGCCAGTCGCTGAGGGACGCAGGGGTAGGGGAACATAACGTGGACTAATCAGGAGAGGGTAGGAGGGGGTTTACAAAGGCAGGAAGAATGACAGACACTTAACTGAAAGTAACGTAACAGGTGCAGGTGCAGACTAAAATCATGTGAGTGAGACAAAGGAATAATAATTAGGGGGGTAGGGTACATAGAACCAAACCAGTACAAAAATATATGAAGTATAACTGATTAAATTAACACACTGCCACACACATGGACTTGAGGAACAGAATGAGACATCAGTTTCCTACTCTTAGCTTCAACGAACAGAGAGGATGCCTGAGAGCCACACTGGCTTTCCTACAGCTGCAAGCTTGCTTCTAGGAGACAAAAAATAAAAGCAAGCTGCTCTAACAACTGCCAAGTGGTTTCCTAGAGGTGGCTTTGGGTCATCTGTGCATCAGGCTTACCTTTAAAAAGACTAAAAGGAAATGTTGCAGTTGAATAGATCAGTTCTTTGTGGGCACAGGCCCACCTCCTGATACTCTCAGCAGCAGGAAAAAACAGAAATGGAGCTATCTTGAAATTTTGTCAGCACTTCCTTTACTTGCAGTACTTGTTAGTAGCAAATGGCTGGGGCTATGATATGATATCGATTCTGAGGGCAGAGAAACCTCATTTACACCAAATGCATTTCACTTCTGCAATTAATACTGTGTCTTCCAGAAAGCTGTTTTAATGACACTCAGTAGCCTATATGCGTCCATTGGGTTTCAGATCTGCTTTCTAAAACTCACCTTACCTTAAGTTCCTGAAACAGAGACTTTAAAAAACCTGCAGGCAAATGCAAGAGAGAAAAAAAGCTATCAAACTCTCTTAATTCATGTGTTTAAATATAATTGGACCTTTCAGGTTACTGGGGCTCAGGCTCCTTCCTGGGGGGATGAAGGCCTGTGCCAGGGACAGATGTCCAGATTTCAGGGTAGCATAAGGAAGTCCCCAGCCACACAATCACCTGCAAGACTTGTCCTTAAATTCTTCATTTCATACGATGGGTTGAGAGCAAGAGGGCTGCAGCTTTCAGAGGCATTGAAGGGAGTTTGCTATTTAGGAGGGATCCTTTGGTTGGCGTGTGCTGGGAAATGCATTCTCCAGCAGCAGCATCCCCCCTGCAGTATCTGTTACCTCTCTGGGCCCTGAGGCACCAGGCAGAGCTGGATAGGCCAGCCATCAACACATGGACACAAGATCTCAAACATAAACTGCAGGGAAATGTGAAATGGAGCTGGGTCTTGTCATGGAAATTTATAGAAGTCTTACACAAATTACATGATCCTTGACATGATATTCAAAGACTGTATTAATGCCTTTGGATCCTTGAGTTTGGATGTGTCTAGAAGAGAGCTTCAGAATTTTTTTTATTCTTCTGCCATCACTGTTCCAGCACAGCTCTGGCTGAAGGACAGCTTTATGTCTAAGGCCATCTACTTGCTGTGGTCCAGGCCACAACAAGAGTTGCCACTACTAGCTTATAAATCAGTCTACCTTCTTCAACAGACATTTCAAACAGTTAGGGTGAAAGCTCTTTTGTTCCTATTTTCCTAGAAATAAAATTAGCTGTTTTTATGATCCATTCCTTGAATACACCTCCATGACACTCATGAAGTCTTGAACTCTGATATCTCATGTTTAGATTTTAGCTATCACCAACATAATTATTTTCAGTTAGAAAAGACAAACTAGAGGGGTCTAGAGTCTTAAAAGTCATCGTTGGGTGTGACCAGATTTGTAGGGTATGTCCAGATTTAACATGCCTTATGTCCCCTGTCCCTCCAAATGTCAATGTCCAATGTTATAAACTTTGCTGCTTCCATTTATTCACTGTGTTTCAAAACAAGCAAACTAAAGCAATCTTCATTTCTCTTCTCTCAAGTAACAAGAGATTGAAATTTAGCCGTATAAAACTCCTTTGCTTATTTCAGGAAAATGTTTTGATTTGCTTTGATAATAGGACAAAATCAAACTGATAATTTCTATATTTCTCACTGTTTTTTCACATTCTAATTTACTTTTCTGTGGCTGAGCCCATCTTGAGCTCTTGTAACATAAGGAATCCCTGCAGGCTGGTAGGCAGTGAGATGGCAGTGGGATTGACCCAGGAGCCAGATGACCCTAAATTATCAGAGCTGCTACAGATTGTTTTGCCTCTGTCTCAAATGCAGCTCCATTTAGAGCCAAAGTGTAACAGTTCAGAAACATTCCAGGAATGACAGCCTCTGAAAAACTAAGGCACATAACCTGGCTGTGTTGAGATGGGATACCTCCAAGAAGCTTCAGAAAGCAGGGGGAGCCCAGAAGTTTGCCTACTCTGGTGTCTGGCACATAGAAAAGAGCACTGAGGATTCAGTAGTGTAAGTAAGACAACCACATCTAGGACCCAGAGAACTCACACACAACTGGGGAGATGAGGACACTGAACACACACTTTGGGGCATGGGAAGATGTCACCCAAGAGGAGAACCTACCAGCCAAAAGAGCAGGAACCAATGCTTCCTGAGCTGCAGGAGAAATTAAGAACTCCTAAAGCAACCTGAATGTCAGCCTGGAAATGCTGCTCAGGCATCCAGCCGGGAGGCAGGAGCAGTCCCTGAGCCAAGGGCACGTAAGGAATGCCTGCTAAAGGGGCAGAGGGAGAGCACAAAACCTGCACACAGCAACCTGCACACAGCAACCTGCACACAGCAACCTGCACACAGCAACCTGCACACAGCAACCTGCACACAGGTTCCTGCTGGCAAGATTTCCTTGATGGGAGGTAGTGGGTGCAAGGAGAGCCTTCCAAAATGATAGGAGACTATACTTGCTTCTTAGTAAATGATAGCACAGCAAAAATAAAATACGCTAAAAGATGTTCCAACAGAAGAGCGATGTGTGAGCCTCCCTGTCTGAACCAACTTGCCTGCCAAAAAAATAGGAATTCTACTGCAGTTTGTAACCAGCTTAAAGAGAAAGTTCATGATAAACTCTTCTCATATGAAATGAGCATACAATTATTTTTCCCAGGCTACGTAAGCAGAAATTCACTTATTTCCCCCTATTTCATGTTTTAACCAAATATTTTTGCTTTAGATGATGTCAGGCATCACTAAATTAACATTTGAATCCTGTTTTTGAAAAGTATTATAGCCTAGATACACTTTATTGGACTACACTGAACATGGTTTACTAACAAAACCCTTTGTTTAATGTAAATCTTGCAGCAGAAAGGGAGAAAGCAGAAAAAAACCCCATTAGTATAGTAATTACAAAGGTCTCTTCTTAGCAATATCTCTATGATTTAATGCTTGAAAACTTAATTCTTCAATTCCCAGTTGGGAAAGCATTATTTATAGAAAACAAATAAATACTTAAATCTCTCTCCCCATCTGTTCTCTATCAGCACTTCATAAAATAAGTAATATTAAAAAAAAAAGGGTAACTTACTTCTGCAAGTCTGAGAGCTCCTTAGGGCTTTGAAGCAGTGTCAGCTGGATGAAGCAATTTCCAAAAGGGAGGTAGAAAAAATGCCCCTGCAAATTGTCCAACTTGCTATGCTCCCAAATAGGTACCTCACAGTTCCTTGTCACTCTCCCACTAAGTCAACAAAGATGTAGGAAGTCAGTTAATAATTAACATATAAATATATGAAAGCTTTGTCATATGCCATTTATTTTAATTGCTTTAAAACACTTACTGAAGCATATAGATAACTCCCATGGAAATTACAGCTTTCTCTAAGATACCCTTTCAGCAAATCTACCTTTTTGATTATGGGATTTTTCAGCTTGAGATCACCATGATGCTCCAATCTGACAGCACGAAGGACACAGAATTCTCATCTGAAAAAGAACAAAGTGATTTCATAATCCTTTCTCTGTTAGATTTTTCTTCTTGTATTTTTTCACCTTAAATCAGTGCAGCTCTGCAGTGGGAAGAAATATAGGGGAGAAAGAGGAGTTTTTCTACGGAGTAAATTCAAGCTGAACTGCTCTCTTGATGGACTCTGGTTGGCAGCACCCACACTTTAGAACAAATAGTACTGTGCTTGCTATCTCAGATGCTTAAAAAAACACACACATTTTTTAAAGTTATATTATGTTTGCCTTGCTTCATGGTTTTCCCATGAATGTAAACAATGGCTCTCATAAACTGGAAGAATGTTCTTAACTCCATTCTGGTTCTTTCTCTTTGAACCCTATTCCAAACCCTGATAAACTCCAAATGATGCACGGCCTCAGCTGGTTACAGTGCTAACACCACCAGCATTTTGTGTTTGTTCTCTGTATGGCCATTCCCTTAAGAGCTGGACTCGATGATCCTTGTGGGTCCCTTCTAACTCAGAATATTCTGTGATTCTGTGACATTTCAAAGCTTGGTGTCAAAAGACAAGTAAGTTTATTTCATAGAAATACCCTGAAATGGGGAGGCCTCTGAAAAATTCTTCTCATTGAAAAATTCTCACTGTAACATGCACAATGGCTGGTCATTGCCATCACTAAAGAAGACTGGAAAATGTCATTAATTCATACCCTCCTGTTTTCTGCATCACCTTTGGTCCTCTCCTGCTGTATCTTCCAGCAGATGCCAGTTCACTGGTTCCTTGTGCAGGTGATGCAGCCTGGCCATGCTGACAGTCTTGTCGTCTCCTGAGCTCAGCAGCCTGGGATCTCCTCTCTGGCTGCTCACAGCTGGGTGGAGGTGGTTTGGTGCACAGACAACCTCAGCTGCTCAGGCCCTGCTGTTGTGTGACAAGAAACCCAACACACACACACACACACACACACACACCGGAGGGCTGCTGTCGTCTGCCAGACTCCAGGATGGCCTCCTGCCATCCTGACAGCGCTGCTGATTCACCAGGACAGCATCCTTGGGCAGGAGGCAGCTGGCAGAGAGATTCCTTTTCCTGCATTTAATAATTGTGTGGGACAAAATTTGCAGGCAAAGCCATTGCTGATCTTACACATGAGGCTGCTGCACACCCCTCTTTGTCTCACCCTGCAACAAAAGGGACATCCCCTACATCACTCCTAGAAGAACAATTCTTTTCTCACCAAATTCTCTGTCTCTGATCTATTCTCAGTCACCAAAAAAAAAAAAAAAACAAACACAAAACAAAACAAAACAAACAAACAAACAAAAAAAACCCCACCCAACACAGCAACAAAACCAAACCCACCATGGTGTTTAAGAGATTAAACTGTACTAAAAAATAATGAGTTCAAAATATCTGTCAGGCACCATCACTACAGTGAAGCTTAATTCAACTGGAAATCTACAGTGCTCAGTCTGTGACAACAACTAGCAGCATAAGCATCATCACATTAGTGAGAAATACAATACACACAAAATGGAATGGAAGAAGCAAATGGCAGTATTGTGTCTTTTCTTCTCAGTATATGATTATGACTTCTATAAACATTCTTTTTTAGTGTAATAGTGACGAATTATTAGGAAGCAGATAGAAATTAACTAAGTTTCTGACTACTTTATTTAAAGGAACATATTTTAAACCTAAGATTTTATTGTTCCTTGAATACCAATGGTTAATACTTTTTGAGGCAGAAAACATTTGCTTTCTTCCACCATGGCCTGGACCCAAAGCACATTGAAATCAGTGGAAATAGTTGCTGACTTCAAAGACCTTTAGATCAAGCCTGGTCCCTTCTGTGGTTTACAATTTCATTGTTAAATACCACAGAACAGGAAATATTTGTTTCAAGTTATTTTTCCTTTTATTTGCTGCACACTGAAAAGCCAGCCTGAAAGCAAGACACTGTGCAAGGTTTGCTGCTCAGCCCGTGCTACCACGTAGGCAGCTGAAGGAGCCCCTAAAGAGCTCAGGGGTTCAGGTACTTTCTCACTTTTTATTTCTGAGACAAAGGCTTCTTCTTCCAGAAGCACAGCAGCCTCCCTGCAGCAGCTTGCCACTCTGATCAGTGTCAGAGTTGTTGCACCCTCACTCTTGGTCACTCCCTGCTTGTCCTCAGCAGATCATCAGATACTCTCCAAATCCAACACTGAACTGAAACTTGGGCCTCTGAAATCGTAGAAAAATATTTCCATAAACAGCTTTCCTAACTGTTTACCTTTATGGCCATACCAAGTTGTCCTTTAAAACCTGGGAAATTCAGAGATGAAACAAACACCTCTACCGAACTCAACACATCTCTCATCATTAAGTGCTTCACAGCCCAGCAGCAGCTGAGCTCCTGCCTGCTTTGCCCAGGCCTCCTCAAACACGGGTCACAAATACTTTGTCCACAGCTGCCTCTGAAGAGGCCACCCACTGCCAGCCTCAAGGGACTCCAGAGGGAAGCACTGCACACTATCGGAGACTCAGCTCAATCCCAAACCACACCCACCCTGTTTACAGCTGCCAGCAGGTGCTGCTTGTTTTTATGGTTAACCCCATTGGCTGGTAAGTTTTCTGGCTCCAAAGAACCTGCTAATAGGTTTGTTGTGATTATGTCATTATATTTTTTGTGGCCTTGATTCCTCTTCTGTTTTGTGAAGTTCCAAATAAACATCCACAATGCTCAGTCCCTATTATCCTCTGTGTTATTTCTACTTGTCCAGTGTGGATGGGATTTAAACATGTTTTAGTCTAAAATGACAGTGGACTCTGACATTATATGAGAGGGTTTATATCCCTCCCAACAAAAGAAAGAGTGTTCAAAGTCCAATTCAGGTGTTACAAGCTAGGAAGACTGTACTTCATTCACGTCTGAACTTGCTTCCTTTCAATCTTGTACAGCCCTAATATCCCTAACAATTGTCACATAGTTTTTAGTGCTTCTTCTATCCAAAACAGGTCAGAGACCTTTTGTCCAGCATCTACACCACTAGCAGTGTCCTCAGAGCCCCTGCTGACACACTAACATCCCTTTATTTTTGTCCTTAACTTTCCCTAGATTCCCTTATAACTGAGCTAGAAGATTCACAGAAACTTCCCAAAAAGCATCTGAGCCTTTTACTGTTTGTCAATTAAAAACCAGGGGGAAGTGAGAACACACAAACACAGCTGCCCAGGCTATCTCCAGCATGGGCTCTTTAGACCTTTTCTTCAGAGATCAGCAACTGTAGATCCATTGGAATGGGCTGTATATTAGTGTTTGAAGAAAAATTGAACTGACTGTTAGAGGCTCAAAAGATTTAAGAGGAATGATTTCACTGTGATTGTGTCTCAACAAGGGGCTGATTTAAAACCAATAAAATTTGCCTTTGGCTCAGCAAGAAGTTGATGTTTTTTCCCGGAGATGCAGAATACAGAAGCTGGCATGCATGAAATGAAGGGCTGCTAAAATTAGATGCACTCTTGTGGTTTGGGGAGGCTCCTGGTTATTCCCAGATACCCAAAAGTAGGTCATTCAAAGCTTAACAAAGACATTTCCCTCAGACTTGACATTTTCGAGCCAGTTGAAAAGACCACCTGATGAGAGAATGTTATCAACACGTCACACTGGGGTTTCACTCGGCCTTGGCAGTGTTTCTGAGAGCTGCAGTGCTACACCACCAGGCTTTTGTCACTTCACTGGAGCTGCTTTAGCAGCTTGTTCTTATCAGCTCTTAAAAGTGACAAGGAAATCAAATACCAATGAATTTTCATTAAAGGGAATGAAAGTAAGAGATCAATAGAAACCTTTAGCTGTTAACAGAGCCTGGGGATTTAACAGCTTTACAAAGCAACTTCCTGCACAAATGATGAGGCAGTATTAAAGTACTAGTTTAGGAGAACCATATGAATAACTAGTTGCTCATTAGTTGATCATGATCATGATCTGACGTAGGAGATCTTTAGGATCTTTACTGACACCCTAAAAGGGTTTCTGTACCTTTGCCTCAATTCCTGGTTACCTTAACAGCTGAACAATGATTGTGATCTTTCATCTGACCAGTGCCCTATTTAGATTAATGCAATAGGAAGTAGATAGAAATATTCTGGTGACCCAGAACATAAGTAAAATAAGATACTGCAGAAAGCAAACCTGATTTCTTATGAAAACCCAAACAGCCACAAGCTGGATGCCAGTGGAGAGCAGAAGGATGTACTTCTGTAAAGAGCTCCAGACAGGGCAAATTCCTTAAATATGAGAAGGGAAGCAGCTTTTCAAAGGCATTTTATTCCAGCATCTCCAATGCAAAGGCAGGACAGCTCTACTTTTTATCCTTGTGCTGGTCAGTCATTTATTTGGGCAGTGGGAAAGAAGTGTCACACTGCCCCTGCTTTCCCTCAAAGCCCTCTATAGGCAGCTTACAGGCTACAAGGCAGAGATGAAAGGTGATCAAAGGTGATCAGCACGTGCTGGAGCTTGGGACAGTTTCAAAATGTGGGGACAACCTCCTGGAAGGTTCTGAGGAAGAAGGGAATGCTTTTATGGATAGTTAAATTGGTCAGCACAGGAATGCTGGTAGGAAACCCCAAACACAGGGGAGAAAACAAAATCAAACTTAGTAACTGACTGAACCAGTAAAAGGAGAAGGCAGTTCCTAGAGGTGCATGGGTGGAGAGGGTCTGTACTGGTAGAAAAAAAAATTCTCTGAGCCATGCTGCCTGGAGTGCTCAAGCCCCATTTGCAAGCCAAGAGCTTGCAAACTCCCACCTGTTTTCCTGACCTGTTAGCTCCAAAACATGTGTTATAATTACTGCTGCTCTTTAAAAGCCCCTGATATAAAACTGTAGGCAATCTAAATATTTGCTGAAGTATCACACCTCAGTACGTGACTGTGCAATGTAAGAACAGCAAACACAAAAGGTGGATTTATAGTGACCATAAAATTTTCATTCCCAGTTTCCTGACTTCCAGAGACTTTATGGCCAACCTTCACACTGCATTTCCCCATCATTTGTGACAACAGGACTGCACTCCCAACACCCTTGAACATTTGCACCTGATTTTTATTTTCATGAATCTGTCTTGCACTTGCTGGGTTTTGACAGGGCTTTCTCTGCTCAAATGAGTTCTCATGCTGTATGTGATGCTCAATAGCACACACACAACTTTTAAATCCCAGTTTTGATCAGTGAGGGCTCTTATGAGTTATGATACTCTCTCTACTCTCTAATAATTTACGTGAGCCTCTTCTCTCATTTTCCTGTCCTTTGCACTGGATATAGACTGTGGGATTAGACACAATATTTTAGAAAGTTTATAAAGTTTTCAGCAATATTGCATCACAAGTTACTAGCTTTCCTCTGTTCCTGTGTTTCAGCCTGTTTCCTAGAGCATAGAGCTCATGTGAACTGATCCCTCACTGCGATCCCACACAGGTTTAGAGAGTCTGGTCTATGTCAGTGCCCTGTCCATGTGGTTGCCATCATTTTCTCCTTGATTAATTGCTTTCATATGTCATCATATGAAATGATAATTTGTTTGAACACACCCAGACTACCAATTTTTCTCTGTGCAACTTTCCTCTTCATTGTTTGCCATACACGTTGCAAGCTGTGACCATTATCACTGGGCTGCTGTTGTAATAATCTCTTATTGGTTTGGTGGAACTGCCCATTGCAAAAAATGCTGGTCTAACTAACTCCACCTCTGCAAAACCAGTGTGACAATGAAGTTTACTCACCTAGGGTTTTTTTTTCCCTATAGTGTAAAAACAGGAAGAAAAGTGTTGTGTTTTTAAAATTCTTAATGGGCACATTCTGGCCACACTTATCCACGGAGTATTTTGGCTTTCAAGTTCACTGATGGCCTACCATGAACTGTGTAAGAACATCCTGGGAACAGAAACCCAAGATCCTCTATTCCCTATTGATGGAAAGGCTGAATATTTAGATTTTCTGTTTCTTACTCTCGAAATTATGCTTTCCTGGCAGAACACAATGATCCAGCTTAAACAGGAATTGTGTATTGCTCTGCCCTACCTGGTGTTAAATGAAGTTCTGAAGAGGTGGCAGTTAGGTAAGCAAACCCCCAGAGAGCAAGCCAGGTCACTCATTCTGTAAATGTGTGTTGTGCCTAGACACCCTCATCTCCCAGCCTGTGTGAGTTCAGCATCTCAGCATGTCCAGTTGGCTGGGCTGTTTAGTGAATTTAGGATGACCACAGAGAAAGGATGACTTCTTCCTCAAAGGATAACTTCCTTCAAGGCTCCTTAGTGCCAGAGAGCGGTTCCAGTGTTTCCTGAGCCAAGAAAGGGATGTCATTGAAAGCACAAAACATGAACACAGTGAGATCTGAGATTCTGAAATTCCAAGTTATTCCCCATGACTTTGATTTTAAAAGATGCTTTAAGGTATTTTCACATTATAGTAACTAAAAAGGTTGCCCTAGCCCATGAAGACAGGACACTTCTGCTGTGTCACAGAAACACAGGAAATTCACAGTCCTGAAGCACTTTACCACTGGTTTCATTTTTCTTCCTCCAGGGCACTGATCCTTTTAAGTTTTCTCAGTTTTCACTTCCTTGTGATATGTATCACCCCATCAATAAGAGAATGACTGCTCCACCCCTTTCCAGTCAGTGCTGGCCACTTTCGATCATCACAGCTTGTTTTCCCATTTTATCTCTGGAGGAACCAGACCTGCGTGAGAACGCTGCCGGGGCTGCAGCTCCTGGGAGTGGCAATGAATAGTATCCACAGGACTCATGCCTTTCATATCTAGATCTTGAGATAATCTTATCTTCCTTCCATTGCTTATTATTTAGCCTGCCACTGCTCATTGTATTTATATTTCTCTGAGGCTTTTAGAAAAGACACAAGTGAAATTTATCAGTAACAAACATTATGAAGAGCAGACAGCTGGGAAGTGAAACAGATGTTGAAACTAAATGATTCTCATCGTGAAGATTTTGTTAATTCCTCTCAGGCTTTTGGACTTCACAGCTCCACCAAAACAATGTTTTGGTAAAGCAGACATCCATCATCCTTATGTTCTCCATAAGGAACAGCAGCAAATCAACAACTCTTGGTAACATCAGAACACAGCCTCCTCAGAGCCAGTGCTGCCTCACCTTACAGAAGCTGCTTAGAATGAATGGTGTAGTTAACACAGTTACAGCTCGGTATGCACTCAAGAAAATGCTTTCTTTCACTAATTCCCTTCAAATACAGGAACATGGAACTAAAATTCTTGACAGTTCTCCCCTGGGACAAGTAGCATGCAGGCTTTTTAGATGCCATTTTGCTGGAGATTTTATGTTGCTGAAAGTAAGTATGATTATTTTTCTGTATCTTCCACTACATCTTCAGCTTCACAGTCACAAATCTATTTGCTTTAATTAAAATCTCTCCTGTGTCAAGACAATCATGAGCAGCAAATTAAAATATTCCAATAAAAGATGAAATGCATTGGGAATCTGGTTGTTCTCTAGTGGCACTGTTGTAGGTTAGCAAATGACACCTAGAGAGGAGGAGATACACAGAATTTCCTCCCCCTGCTTCACCCCAGAGGAGGTGCCAGGAATCCCCACAGATATTCTTGGTGTCCCACTCTTGGCAGCAGCAGCAGCACAAGGAGATCAGCAGCAGCAGGTAATGGCAGTTTGAGGATACATTTCTTGTTAACTTCACCAGGAAGCAGTTTGTTGTATGGAGGGACTTAGAGGAAGGGAGAACACAGGCTCCACTAACACTGATGTGTTTGGCAGTAGTGGAAGGCACATCCTAGCCACAAGGCCATCTCCCCCTGCAAAACCTAGGAGCCTGCTTCCAAGAAATACCAAAGCATCTAAAAATGAAGCCATTGTGAAGGTTTTTTACATGTGAGAAAAAAATCTGCATTTCACTGGCCTTTTGTTCAAGTAAAGGCTCAACTGCTATGACTAAAATAAAACAGCCCAAGATACACAACAGCTCACTGGCCCACATGGTTATAACCAAGAAAAAGGTGTTTATTGTAGACTGTCCTAAATACTTGCACTGCTTGCTGTGTGCTACTGTAGCCTGAGTGAGAATTACCTCCTGCTACTGAACTGCACCCAATTTATTTCAATTCAGATTTTCCTCTGGAATGTAATCAGTTCACCTACTTCAAATGGAACAACTTTATTCATAGAAACGTTATCATAGCAGCAGGTAGAAAGAATGAAACCCAAGATTTCACAGGTGAATTGCTAATTCACATGGGTTACCCATCTTACAGTTTAGGGATCATTATAATTCGTTAAGTTGCAGACTGGAACTGTGGTAAGTAAATGTGATGACCAATTTACCTCTGCTGACAACTGACAATATACAATCCAGTTTAAAGATGCAATTGTTTATCTTCATAACATTCTGTGGGCTTGACCTGCTCAAGTATATAGAAAAAAAACCAAATTATCCTCTAAAAAACCTGCACAACTGAGAAGACCAGACACTACTAAAACAGGAGTTGCTTTCTACTGCATATTATAAGGCCTTGCTAGAGTTACTGAATTGCCAACAGGTTTCTTCAGCTGTAAAAAACTGAGACAATTAAGTACACCAAAATTAATCACTAGAACTTGATTAGGAAAGAACGTCATGAAATGTTGACTCCTTTGAAATCTCAAAGTACCCCATGAGAGAAAATAAAGAGCTGAATTTCAGCTTAAAGAAAAGCAATTTAAAAAAATCAAATAGTACACAAAAAACCAGACTGCTATTCCTCTGGAGCTGACATCCTGGATTATACCTAATGCTCACGAAAACAGGCACAAACAGGTGGGTCCATGTACAAAGAGAGAGAGAGAAGAAGGGTGAAAAGAAGTTTAGAAAAATCCTACAAATATCCAAGTATTTTTCTTTCCCTAACTCCTTTTTCCTAGGTTTTATAAGGATCTTCACAGACAATCACAGACAATTAATTTCCAGGACTAGGCTATGGTTCTGTGATCTGTGGTCACCTCTGCTATAAATCTGTGCATACTTGCCAGTGTTTCCAATAAGGCAGAAGATTCTGGAGTTCACCTGAGAACCCCCATTAAACTGCAGTTTCTGTGGAAGTCTGTTAGAGTTGGAGAGTTCACAAGGGTTCTGTTCTTGCAAAAAATCTTGTGCACCACTGACTTTAGACATTTCTGTATGAAGTATCCATTCTAAACATGGGATGAAGCTGACACAGTGGAATTGCCCAGGCAGGAAAATTTAACTGCTCCCTTGGTGCTCTGTAAGTGGTGAGAGACCCATTTATTTTATCAACCTCATAACACATTTTACCTTTCTGCCATCTCACATTCACACTCCTAAAACACTAAATAGACACAAACACATTTCTGGTACTTACACTGGGAACTTGAGAATGATTGATTACTTAAAACATTAAATAAGCTGTGCAAAGACAACAAACTAATTCAGACCACAAGATAACTGGCCTGGCCTTGAAAAGCACTATTGACAGGCACCACGAGATGGCCAACAGTGCAAAGCAGCAAAGCAGTAGCTTTTGACATTAACACTGCACACAAAAACTAACTCTACATTGAAATATACAGTTTATTTTCTCAAAGTCAAGCAATACCATTTGTCAGTAGGTACGTGTTAGGTATCAGGCAGGAAAACTGTACATTTTCACTCTGGGCTGCAGGATCCAAACAGCTGGAGAAGCATTGTGGAAATCTTTCACTATACAGAGATCTAGAATTGAGAACAACAAAGGATGAAGACACAGCCATCCCCAGGATGCCAAAGGCAAAACATTAGCACCAGATTTTTTCAAAAAGCAACAGTACAGCTATTTACAGATTTACATATAACATTGGGAGGCCACCATCTTCACGTTTCCGGGGTGAGTGAATTTTAAGTTTTGAAAAAGGAAAGGTGATAATAATAGTGTCTACACAACTGTTCTGTGAAAAGGATAATAGATACAGCTTTCACAATATTGCTACCTTTTATCAGAGATCTAAATCAAAGTACTGTATACAAACACATTGTAATTATAGTATTATTCACATTTCACATACACATTTCAGAGTAACCACAATATGTAAAATTTTTCAAATCCCACAGATAAAACAATGCACACTTTTCTCCAAGCTAAAAGACAAGCATAATTTATTTATGTTTAGTTTGAGTTTGTTATGGTTAAGGGGTAGGTTTAAGGACAAAGAGACCAATTGTCCTAGGAACATAGCAGCAAATAACTGTGAGATGTCAGATTACATTTCTGAACTAGGAGAAAGAAACTAAGGTCAGCTGTAGGTCCTAAATGGTAGCTCCATTTGACCTCAACTGATGCACATCAACATCATTTCAATTAAAATTTGGTCCAGGTATACAAAGCAGTGCACAAAAGGGTGTGTGCAGGGAGAACAGTCCTTTGGATGTTTGCACCTGTCTGTAAAGGAACTGGTTCCACAGGATTTTTGCTCCCCAGTTCCCCAACTCACAAGGAATTCACTGATCAGTGCCTTTCCAGTTCTCTCCCCACAAAAGAGAGGATTCAGGTAAGAAAGACAGAAAAACTCCTGCGAATGCTGCCAAACTGCAGGAGTAGTGGGAAGAACACTCTGCTCTTTTCAACAAAAGTGAGCGTTTGTATTTTCAACCTGCTTAGCTACAGACTGGCTTTCACATCAGCCTTGAAAATGGCTTCTGGTTGGGGAACCTATTTGTCTGAGGAGAGATAAATCTTTTCCTTACTACGATGAAAATGGCATGTACACAAAGTCTTCCAAGACTTTCTTTGCCTCCAAAACTTTATCTTAACATAGAACTTGACACTTAAGACACTACAGAATTTCACTGTAGGTACCTAAGCAAGTCAGCATAACCTATTACTGCGCTGCAAACGTGAGTTAGCACCTTTTTTAGAGCTACTGGAAATTATCTAAGTCAACAGCAGTATCAGGAGAACACAAGCAGTGATCTGATTCTGTGAACTAACATCCTCTCCTTTATCACTGTTCAATGGAACAAACAAGCAAACAGCCCCACTTATGTTCACAGTTACAACACAGAGTTGCTCCAAGTAATGCACAGTATTTACATGGCAGAATTGTTTCTATTGCATTTGGTAGTCTGAGAAAGAGGAACAAACAGCATTATGTAGGTCAACTTCAATATAACTTAATTGTCTATACAAAACCATCACAACGCTGAGCAACCAGAAGAAAAACACAAGCAGTGTCCTTAACCTACATTTATTTCCATGAACTGTAGTGGGTTTGGGACAAGAAGAATAAAAACATGCATAAAAAAGCACAAAAAAGCAAATGAGCCTTCTAAATAATTTAGATGAAAAATGCTTTGAATAAAATCAGCACAGTACTTCCAGCCTGTTTCTTAAATCAAGTACAACTTTGTAAAGAAAATGACTTGCATTGCATTAAGAGAGTGTACAAATATGTCTTGCAAAATAATTTAAAAAAAAATCTTCAGCAAGGTAGGCATTAGGTGATTTGCAAGCTGCTTAAGAAGCTTTTAACTAGACTGATTTTAAAGTTGTTTTCTGCAAGGGGAAAGTGCCATCCTATATACAATGTTACAAAAAAGGGTCTGATGCCACAGGATCAGAGTGACACTGCATTTCAGCAATCTGAATATATTACCTATAAGATGCATGCTTCCCCTATTTAATGTGTCTTTAAAAAAACATAAAAACCCACTAAATTTAGAGCTTCTAAATGTGTGTGCATTCATGAATTGCTGTAGAGTTTCCCAGCAGACTGTGCAGCATCTGAACATGAAGGAAGTATACAACCTATTCTTAAAACCATTGTTTGCATGCACAACTGCCACAGACTTTGAACACACCGAGCAGAAAAGTTAAATGTCTCTTCTTCTGTGGAGCTTTCTGGCAGTTAAGCAATGAGGAACAGCTGTAGAGTCCAGCAATAAAAATGTATTCTAAAAAATTAAATATATCATTAAAAAAAAAAAAAAAAAAAAAAAAAAAAAAAAAAAAAGAGCATTATTGCTGTTGTGAGAGCTATTTTTCTCTTGTGCATTTGTTTCTCTACCAGACACTCAAGCAAGCTAAGATACTCATTTACTTTGAAACTCCCCTATCCCTTCCTTCTTTCCCATTTTTCCCGTCGTTGGTTGCACCAGTGCCCTTATTTGAGCCGCTCGGGTTGGAGGCTGTCAGTCAGACACTTCAGCTGCTCCTCCCCCAGCTTGATCTTGTCCTCAAGCTCTCGCTGCTCAATGATCAGGGCCGACTTCATTTTCACAAAGTGCTCATAGTCTGCTAAGTTCTCCTCACTTAAGTAGTTTGCCAAAATGTCAAAGACAATGCGCTCCCGGCGATCCAGGTTTTCCTTCAGCTCCTTTGCATCCTCGTGTTGCTGGGTCAGCAGCTTTTGCTTGTCTACCAATGTCCGCTGAGGAGAAAACAAAAACAGTTAAAAATCCACTGGGTTCACCAGGTTGGGACAACAGCGTCACTGTTCAAATCTCAGCTCTGTTCTGTCTACAGAGACCTTCCTAAATGTTTAGAAAGGTGGAAAAAGAATGCTCCTTATAAATTTAGACTAAAAAAATGCATCAACAAACTGATAAAACGCATTGTAAATCAATGAAAGATGCACCATTACTTTCTACTGGCCTCAAACGCCTTACTTCAAAGACTCCTTTATTATTTAATAACTAGCTGTATACAATATAGTTGCCTTTGATGAATAGTTCTTCAAATTAAGACTCAGCTGTCTTACATCTTCCATACACAGCACTGGCACAGCTGTGGTTACAGAACCCAGAAACAGACCAATTAATGGAGCAATTTGTTCTCATACAGCTCTTGACACTCTGTATTTAGCAACTCTACTGCACTCACAAGCCTTCTCAATGACATATCAAGTCCTATGGTCTTCAGACATGAGCAAGAGTGGAAGCTGAAGCAAGGCAACAGAAGGGCAAAAGGGAAGTAAAACCAAAAAGCATTATTCTCCAAAAAGGGCTGCAACCTTTCTGCTTTGTGACTTCACAAGAGACAAAATAGGAAAAAGGGAGGTTGAATGGAGGAACACACAAAGAATGAGGACAGCAGAAGACAGCAGCAATATCCCTCTCCCCCAGCATCACTGTCAGCAGAGCCAACAGCCGCACCTGGATCACGGGGTGCACTCCTTGGCAGTACATGGAGAGAAGCAGGAGCAGCACCAACCCAGCCTAGTTCAGATGTCTGCCCACAAGTGATTGCCTTTTCGCAGTGACAGAGTATGGCTGCCTTACTCTGACATCAAGGATTCTGTGCAGATGTCTGAACTAAATTAAAAAGTGTCCCTAAGAGGTACCAATCCATAACTTCTACCTTTGCTTCAGAGATGAATTTTCTTTGAGAAGCTTTCTTCAAATAAACCTCAGTCTGCTCTAATAAGCATGTCCATCTTTTTAATTTGCACCTTCTGTTATATCACACATGCTGTTTAATAAGCCTGAAGGATTTACAAAAAAGTGTTTTTGTAGGATATAAAACAGTCTTTTCAAGATGGAAGTATGAGACAAAGGAGGCTACAGACCAGTGAGCTTTAATAAACCTACCTGTCAGAGTTGCACATGCATCCTGTGCTGACTCTTTCTACAGACACATCAAAGCTCAAGAGAGACGTGTTTTCAGATTTGTGCTCTCAGTGTACTTAAAATACACAGCCTAGATTAACTCAGGATTCAAGACAGCTATGGAAGACAAGTCAGAAAAATCACACACTATTAGAAAAAACAGTTTAATCTTCCCTTGAGCTTATGCCCACGGAAAAAAAATACTGCCGCAAGCAGAATTATCTGCTGCAAAGAGATGGAACTAATAGTGCTCCTGAACTCACCAGGGTAAGTAGCAGACAGCCTTAAACTCAGGAGTGTGGCTAGACTGCTCCCAGGGCAGCCTTGCAGGTGTGTGCATGCTGAGCAGCAGTAACTAGCCAGAATTTGATGAATGCAGGAGGACATGGACACAAAGTGCAAGCAATGAGAAGACACTGGCTTTACTTTGTAAGAGCAAGAGGGCTGGTAGCTCTTCAGATGAAGCCCCTTTCAGAAGCTGAATTTGAAATATCTGATACTGTTCCCTGTGGCAAAATGTATTAACTCAGCAGTCATTATTTGACTGTTTTTATTGAAAAAGTCTGGTAAGCTGGTGCTGGCTCCTAAAACGTGGAAAGCTATCAGAGCAATGTTTATTAGACAACATCATCTTGGAAAGAAAAATCAGTGCCCACTGGGAATATGTTCCCCAACAATGGAAGTAAAATCTCCTGTTTTGTTTATATGATACATTAGTGGTTCACCACTTAGTATCACTTAACCTACAAAACACTAAAGGACAACAAAAAAGCCACAAGCACCAGTCTAAATTCAATGCTTCTAGATGTATTTCATAGAATCATAGAATGGTTTGGGTTGGAAGGCATCTTCAAGATCATATAGTTCCAACCCCTGCTCTTACCAGACTAGGTTGCTCAAAGCCCCATCCAATCTTATCTTGAATATTTCCAGGGAGGAGGGTGGGTACCTCTCTGGGGAACCTGTTCCAGTGTCTCACCACTCTCAGGAAAGAATTTCTTCCTAATATCTTACCGTCCTCCTTCACCTGAAGGCCATTCTCTCTTGTCCTATCACCACATGCCCATGTAAAAACTCCCTCTCCAGCCCTGTTGTAAGCCTCCTTTAGTACTGGCAGACTGCTCTCAGACCTCTCTGGTATTCTCTTCTCCAGGCTGACCAGCCCCAGCTCTCTGCCTGTCTTCACAGGAGCAGTGCTGAAGCCTCTGATCAGCTGAGTGCCCTTACTCTGCAAGTGTTCCAACAGGTCCATGTCTTTCTTGTGTTCTGTGCCCCAGGGCTGCATGCAGCACTGCAGGTGGGGTGTCACAGGAGCAGAGGGGCAGAATCCCCTCCCTTCACTGCTGGCCATGTTGCTTTTGATGCAGCCCAGGACACATTTGGCTCTCTGGGCTGCAAGTGCACACTTCTGGGTCATGTTGAACTTTTCATCCATCAACATCCCCAAGTCTTCCTCTTCAGGGCTCATCTCAGTCCTGATGGATCTCTCCTGATGTTACTATGGCAAGACTGGTGTCAGTGCATGTGAAGATGAATGGGGATTAAAATATGTTTGGGATTTGGAGTCCTGTCAGTATAAATTTGAGATCAGAACACACAGACAATTTCTCACTGTCCTTACGACACCACCTCCTCACCATCTTCCTTTTCCCCACTCACAGCTCTCAAAATGTGTTTCCTATGTGCACACATCATTTGGCAGCTCCTTCCCCATTAGGCAACTGCAACCACACTTAGAAAAAAGTCTAACAAGGGATTAAATTTCTTCAAGTGTCAGAAGCTTTGATCTGCCCTTTAATAAGCTGTCAAATACTTTCCCTTCCACCTCAGTCAGAGAGAGGTCTGAACAGCCATTAATCAAAGTATGTTAAGGCCAAAGAGCAAAAGCACAGCTCCAGATCAGTCCCAGCACTTACTGACTCTTATGTGTGAAATAATGCAACAGGCTGAAGAAACAACATGAAGCCACAGCCTTGGAAAAAATTCTGTTACAACACTTAGGTGGACTGCTGGCATTTCAGTCCACAGCTACAAGCCAAAAATCCTACTTCACATTCATTTAACCGTGGAAGCTAAACTCACTTGAAACACACACACCCTCCACACTCTCTATTTATTTTAGCCTAGGTTTCACACATATCTACATCTCTTCTTTGGTGCATATCTTTATTGCTATGTATCTCCTTCCTAGGTAAGGCCTGACAGGATTTGAAGTTAAACAAATTGCTGCAAGCAGAGGTGGGATCCAACATGTTAAGAGGACCTTGAATGCTTCTGCTCCTGAAATTTTCACTTCTGCTGGGAGTCCTCCACATCACTACCAGGCTATTCTGCTTGGGTAAAACATGTTTTCTACTGAAAAATTCTTTTTGCTATGCCTTCCCCTGTTTCCCCTCCCCACCCCTCCTTTTTTAAAGGCTTCTCCTGTTGTTTCTTGTTCTTGCTCCTCACTAGGCATTGTGGAAGGAAGCTGTAGCAGATGAGAAGCATTTTCTTTGTATCAACCTTACAGATTTGTACCAAGATACTCATTGCACATGAAGAAGCCTGCTAGCTTTCTGTATTAAGGCACAAAACCTCCTTTTCTTCTCTTGAATTGTTACGATATTTCTGTTCACCTCCTTTCTATGCTCTTATCAGTACATTCTCTCTTTCTTTAAACTTTTGCCAAGAAGTCTGTTTTTTAGTATGTTGCACCCCAAACCCACTTTTTCTCAGCAAGCCACTTGTAGTTTCAGTATTCCATGAAGAGAAGGCAAAGAGAAAAGTTTTAAGAAATCTAAAAAAAAAAGGTCTTATGAGATTTACCCACACACTATCCCTTCATGTTGAGCACTGCAATTTAGACAAACAAAACCAGGCAAACTGCCCCCTCCCAAGAGCTTCCCTAAATGCAGGAATATTACTGTTGGCCCTCCTCACCCGTTCTTCTGGAGAGGTGCTGTCATCCAGGTTATTGAGGGCGTTTTCCACCCGGGCCAGACGACCAGACAGGGACAGCAGAAGGTTGACCACTTTGTCAAGGTCACCAATAAACATCTTGAATTTGTCAAACTCATTTGGTTTGCAGACTTCTTTCACAATGGCCTCTACCTCTTCCCCCAAGATATTGTTTGCTTGGATGTCTTCCAGAAGTGTCTCCCGTGCTTCTCTCAGCACCTGCAGCTTCCTACTAATGCTGTCAATAAGTTCTTGCTGTGGAAAATAAAGGAGATAAGAATTTATTAGCACTACTGCATTTTTCCCTACATCTGAAAGTCATGTCAGCCAGCACTGTAATACATTTCAAACCTCCATGAGGCTTTGACAATGAATGCATTACAAATACACGCCTGTGGCAAAGGTCTATACCTCTGCATTCAAAGGTTCAGGACAAAGCTGCACAATGCTGAGATCTGTGTTAAAGCAAATTACCTTTGTGGAAAAAGATGAAGGCTTTTCACTCTACCAATAAGCCTCTCTGCTCCTTCTTTGAGAGCTTCAAAGCCTGCTATGAACAGCAGAAAGTACAGCACATGCCTGTGTCTCTAAATATCAGGTCCCTAACACCTTGTTGATGAGCTACACTTAGGAAGATACACAGTACTAGAAAAACAATCCTGTATTTTCCACATGGTGCAGTTAAAACTAGGGCACTGTCAAGCTTTCTCTTCCTTTCTGCATAATATTAGCATTCCTCCAACAGCAGTCATTCCACTCTCAGAAAATCTTAGCATTAACAGTGCCTTACAACATTTCTGTAGGGGAGTCATAATCCCTATGGCACAGGGAATAAAATCTACTGTATTGTGCAAAGCAGCCCTGTGCAAAGCTGTGCAAAGCGACTCTGCCAAAGGACCAAAGAAGCATCACCATCTCAGGCCAGAGAATACACAACCTCACTTGGAGTTTGAGGGGCTTCTGTACTATATCCCCACTGCCTGAGGTGCACTTGCACTGCCCTAGGAAAGCATGTCAGGTGCAGCACCAACAGAAACCAGACCAAGAATCCAGATCTCCTCTGATCACCTGGGGTCCCTCTGTGCTACTTCCCTGCATTTGGGCAAGAGGTCTTGTTTTTTAATGCCCATTAGCTTTCACTGCTGCACAAGTGGTGTTAGTTCAGACAGCTGTCAACTCTGAGATAATTCACACCCTAAAAATGCCTCATTCATTTAAATGTAGGTGCCTATTTGGTATTCAGCTAATTTCAAGTAAGAAAAATTTCCAAAGCATTCTCTAAACATACACCTCAGTGCAAATTCTGAATGAAAATTACATCCTTTAAAATAGTCATTATTACACAGCACCCCTAGCTTTTTTTTTAATTACTCGTGACATTCTTTAGGAACTCTGCTTTCTAAATGCAAATCTGAATACAAGTCTTCATGATTACTGAGAAACATACTGATAGCAGCTGCTGCTCACAGAGGCCACTGAACAGTCATTGCCAATTTATTTTGGGAACAAAAATCAACACAAAACAAAGTCTGCCATCTTAACAGAAAGTAACTACACCATGAAAATATAACAGCCTTTTTGAAAGTAGAAATTCAACCCATGGATTATCCATACTGGTTTTTTCCTTTTTGATTTAATGTACTCAGTCCAGGTTAATCTGGATCTGGGTTATCTGTTAGCCTTGGTGCCCAAAAGATTAAGGTAGTAAGCAGTTCTACAGATGCCTGCTTTACTGACTGATTAATCTGCAGGATTTGGTTTTTTTCCCCCCTTTTCTCAATGCAAATGCAGTTTGATTTGGATTATGTAGGTCACAGTGCTACACTCTCATTTCCCTGAGATGACATGCACTATGCTGCTGTTCCACCATTCAAAACACAGCAGGATGCTGCGGTGCTCTATGTTATTATCTCAAATTTTTTCACTTCTGCAGCTGTGCTGAAACTTTCTTTAATTAAAAAAAAAAAAAAGATACATGGCTGCTCAGCATTTACTGATATGGTCTGCCAGTCCAGATCAGCTCTCTCAGTTTCTTTCTTTAAAAAACAAAGAAGCCATTTTCCCAGTAACATCCTGTTTAGTAACACCCCAAGCAGCTGAAGCCAACCTCTAAGGCAAGATTTTTTTCAGGTGAGAAGGCCATAAATACTAAGGCTGTCATATCTCTTAAGAATTGGATTATGATTCCTGCTTGCTTTGTACCCAGATGAAGCAGCCTCTGCACGCAGCAACTGTGATCTCACTACATCCTTCTGCACAAAGAGAAAACCTGTATTATATTCAATATCTACTGAGCCAGAAGAGCTGCAGTCTACATCTTGAGACTGGCAAATGAATAATTTATAGCTGTGAATTCTGTACCAGTACACAAGGAAACAAAGTCATTCTTGCTGATCTGACTAGCAACACAGCAAGTGGCTCAGCAGAGCACTGCTCAGGTGGCTCACTGCTTGGCATGCTTTTACATAAAGTATACTCTGCTTTCAGCTCACCACCCCATTCCTAAGGAACTCAAGCCTCAAACCAGATAAAAATTGGTATACATGAATTATTTTTACACTCTTCAGCAGTTGCTGAAATTTTCCTAAAGGAAAAGGAGAAACTTCCTACACGGCCACACATGGATTTTCCTTACTACAAAAAACACTCAGTGCATAAGACACACAGATTCCATTCCTGCTAGCTGGGAATACAGGGATTGTCTAAAAAAATCAAATTAAAAAAATAAAAGAATTCACAACTCTATATGAAATTCCTTTACTTATTTCAAAAGAAAAAAACATCACCACACATTTCTGGTTTGCAGAGCAGAGAATGACAAATACAGGAATCCTTCCACAGTGGACTGCAATTAAGATATCTCATAACAGAACTACCAGTTTCCAGGAATCAAGAAACAGGTTCAGGGTATATGGCCCCTCTAAAACTACCCAGGTCATGAAGTGTGCCATTAAAATGTTCAGGTCCCTAAAAATGCCATGTTACACTGTTGCCAAATTTGAGAAGCTGGGCCAGGCTGTATCTTCCATCCCTTTAATAAAGATGGCTTGACCCACTTACAGAGTTTTCTATGTTTTCTGACAAGATCCGTGATGAAAGCCCACTGAACTGAGTGCTCCATCTCCACGTGGAGGAGCAGGGGGAGAAGCAAGCAGCAGGGTGTGTGTGCTACAACAGGGACACTTAGAGAAGGTGGGAAGGTTCTGCTAAAAGCCCTTCATGAAAACCTTCCTATCTCATATGATTAGTGGTACATACTGAAACTGGGGGATGGATGGAGAAGTATGAAAATGGTAAACACGATTTTCCTGTTAAGACACCAACAAAAGTAAATGGTGATCTTGCTTGTGAAAGTTGTAGTATTTAGTTTGTTGGGCAAACAAGAAAGGTTTAATTTTACCTCCCTCCTACTCTGTAATTAATGAGAATGAAACTAATTCCAGCAAAACCATGAATGTGACAATCATGTGTGGCACCAGATAAAACCAAATTATTTAAAATGAAGGGAAATCCTTAATTTGTGTAAGTAGTACAGCTGTTGGATTCAGCAGCTGTCTAGCAGGAGGGTGAGGGAAGGGCTCCTGCTGCAGCCACACCACGCCCCTGGCAGAGCACAGCACACTGAACCCTGTGATGCAGAGGCAGCAGAGGGAGGCTGAACAACACAGAAGAAACAGAAAACACAACAGCCCACTCAAAGGCAGTGCCAGCCACGCCTGCTCTGCACCACAGGTAGAAATCTCTCATTCTTAGTGACTAAATATAGTCCTAATAATTAAAAATCATTTCTTTGGGGCTGGATTGTCAAGTACACCCTGGGAGCTGCTTTTTAAGCAGAGAGCTGACTTGGACAGCAAAGGTTTGCACACCACTGCATTACTGGCTTAGGTAAACAGAGTTAAACTACATCACTTTACTTGATCAAACACAACATTTCCTCCAGCTTATCCATACTGGGAACAATGATTAAAATATTTTGTGCCAAGTTACTAATGAGATGAATGCAATAATTTTACTGTAGGACAACACTTTCTCCACACAAACGTCAGATCAACATTGTAGTATCTAGGGAATGATGGTGACCTTTGATCAGAAATAAAACACCAAAGGGTGGGGATTAGTAAGAAGATTTCTTCCTTCTCTTGTGACAAGTAACTTCCACTGAATCCACCAGGCTGATTAGTTATCTCCCACAATCATTATTAATTGGGGAGGCAGGAGAAATAGTTTCCTGTTCATGAAAACAAAGGGGAAGAAAAAGAAAAAAGAAAAAAGAAAAAAGAAAAAAGAAGGTGTATTTATGTTCCTTCTCTCTCAAGACAAACCCAAATTCTGGACCTAAATTTCAAAAATTTGGAACACCTAAAACCACCACCAGCTTCAGTGGGATACATAAAGACTGCTGGGGTTTTTTTAAATAGTCAGAAAGAGAGAAGGACCTCAAATGGAAAATGGTATTTTAAAATAACCTCCTCAAGACTTTTCCACTTGAGACTTTCCAAAACATGCAACAAGTTGCAAGAAGCACCTAATATGAAGTTCCTAAATTCACAGGCGTACACTTAACTCATCACCAAAAACAAACAAAAAACCGCCAGAACCAAAAGAGGCTGATTTTTCCAACTGATCCTGTATATGTAGAAAGCCTTTTATTGAGCAGTGTTTAGTCAAACAAATTCACAGTTAATATAATGAACAGAACTCAGAGCTTCCCATTACACTTGTAGAAATATCTTTTACCTTCTTCTCTGACAAGTCGTGATCCAGTTCATCTTCAGAATCATCCTCACTCTGCTGCTGTTGCTGCTGCTCCTGCATGTCCTTCATTTTAATCAGCAGCTCTGCCTTTGGTGCAGATGTGCTGTAGTAAGTAGAATTGGTTGTCAGGGAGATGGCAGATGGTGCACTCTGCTCCTCTTTCCTGGGAAAAAGTCAAAACTTTCATTAACTGCCTTGACACCCTAATCAATGAAAAGAAATGAGAATGCTTTAGAGCCATCATTTCACCAAGCAGGCAGGAGGTTCAAGAGAAAGCCATTACCTATGTAAATAAGATAAATAAACACTGTCTGTGAATAAAATTTGTATGAATTCAGTACATGCTCAGCAAAACTGAAATCACGCATAAGATCATACATTATTACAAGAATTGAAATGCATCAAAGATATTGCATCTGGAAATAAAATGGAAAGTTACATTTTACAAAGGAGTGCAAAAAAAAATCCTCAGTGTCATAGACAGTATCCTAATGGATTGGGATAGTACAATATAGGTATTTAACTTTTTGATTAGGGAATCATAAACAAACCTCTTGAGAAGGATACAACTTATCAAATAATTTGTATCAAGAAAACAAAACCCCACAGAACATCAACATGGATGGAATTCTATTATTTTCTTTCTTTGATCTCATTTCCTTATAGGAAATGCCTAACACCCACTTCAAGTCATCTTCATAAATTTTCATCACATAAAAAAGCAAGAATATTGTTCCTTCTCTGTGCAGTTACTAGACTGGATGACGTTGGTAAAATACAAAATCATGATGAAATGACAAAATTTAATTATTTCTTAAGTTGTCAAAAATTGGCTTTCAGGCAAGTCTTGTAAATCTTTCACAATTGTACAACACTGTTTCTGTCATTAATGGTATTATTAATAGTATATGCTTGACTACTATTCCATCACAGAAGTCTCAGAAAAGATCCTCAACAGAAGGAAGACTCACCTCCAGCCCCCATGGAATACTGACACACTCTGGATAGAAGCTTACAAGGACATACCAGCTTACAGAAGGTAATACTCACTTCTCTTCTGAAATTTTTGGAGAGGGAACTTTTGGCAGAAGCTTCCTCCGCTGCTGAGCTTCCTCTAGGAGATGTTCATCTTTAGGGAATATACCCACCATCAGATCCATTGTTGTTTTTATTTTCACATTAGGATCTAGAATGTCTGCTAGAGATTTATCTCTTCCCACAATCTCTCTGGCGAGTTCTTCTGACTTCCAGTCTTCAAAGGTCTTTTCTTTGGCCTTTACGTAGCTGGATGCTTGCGTGGCAGCACTGCTGTCCTTCAAGTTGCTCCCAGGTTCTTCAGCTGGTTGAGGGTCAGCTGGTTTGGTTCTGGCCTCTGGCTCTGGCTCTACACCTTGCCTGGTGTAAGCACAGAATCGTGAATAGGATTGCTCAGAAGTGCTGAGTGTTTTAATCTGGTCCTTCTCCAAACCACTGGGTAAAGCAGGAGGCTCCATGGTACTCACAAGGCTCTGCCGACTCTCCTTCTCTGCGCTGCTCTCAGAATGAACTATCTTGATGGGAACCATTTTCACTGTGGTATTATTGTCTATGACCCTTTCAATTCTGAAAAATCAACAAAATTCATCCTTAGAAATGGAAGAACCTTGAATCTCAATTCATATCTGTCAATCAGAAGGGAAGTCCAAAAAGACAGATAAGAGTGAGGTAATAGACTATTCCTAGCACTGAACCTCAAACCGTAAATCTACCTGTTCTTTTCTGCCCACAAATTTTAAATAGTATCATTAGTTCATTTGTAGGGTATCCTACCATCAGCCTTGTACAATACTCCTGATACAGGATTTCTGTTTGTTTCCATCAACATGAGGGTCCAATGTCAGCAGTCAGGCCCTGGATTTCAGACAGCTCTGCTGAACCACCTTTTACCCCTGTGCTGCCGCAGGCATAGAGGAAAACGCACCCTCAGCCCATCCTCACTGCCTCACACAGACCCAGCAATGCCCTCCTTGCCTTTTGGCTGAGCTGCCTGGGGAGTCTGTGATGCCCTCACATCAATTCTCAGCTCTTCCAAGGGAAGAGACAACAGGCCAGATGGGAGCATCCCACAGGCTAGGTTTTTGCTGAGCTACAGGAATAACAAAGAATCACACATGGGAAATCTGGAAATCATTCAAAACTTAATTACATGGTTAAAAAAATCTTCATTTATAAAATTTCACATATGACATAGAAGCTTAATAAATAGATCCCACCATAGCATCCTAGTTTTCCACTTAAAGAAGAAAAACAGCCATTGAAAAGGATAATATACAATTCTGAATATTCTTTTTAAGAGAAGCTTGTAGCAGAAGTTCTGTACTGCATAGCACAAAGGGCTACCTTAGCCATTCAGTAAGGAAAGCTATTTAAAGCAGAGGCTAACAGATGTTTAAACTGGACAATAACATGTTAAATAACATTACAGAAACATCTGTACTGTATGTAAACCATATAAGAAACTGAAGTCTAGTTTAGTGGTTCTGAGTTTGCAAAAAGTTTAAAATTATTGTCATAATGTGGGTTTGGAACCTCTACAGCAAGGAAAGGAACATTGCCTACTAGCTAAAATATCTGGTTTCATCTGTCTGGGTAGCTTGCTGCCTTTGAGATAAGTGACCAAGACATACTACAGCTCTTGTCCTCTAAGTGTGGGTGTGTCACTTTCCTTAAAATAAGCTTATACTTTTGTACTGTTGGTAACAGCAGAATCTGTTTCACTCGACATTTTTCAGAAGTTTTATCTTGTATTTTAATGGTATATTTGGTTCTGAATGAACATGCAGCCCTCCAGTAGGTATTTAGTGCTTTGTGGACATGCTTTGACATACTGATCCAACTCCGGGGGCAGGTTATCCAGCCCATGCTGAACCTCCCCACTCCCATTTCATCAGGCTGTTTTCATTCAAGGGGACTGTCATTTTAAAGAGCTCACTTCTGTGCCCACTGCTCAGGCCCAGCTCCCCACCTGCAGACTGGGACTCTCCTCCTGACTGCAGCAGAGCTGGGCAGTGCCCAGCCACCACCCCCTACCCTTTCTTTTGCTTATTTTACTTAAAGCCCACACATTTGAAACTCCACTAACATGTGAAGAGGAAGATATTTTGGAATTTGGGGGAAATATAAGATGAACGCATAAATGTATGGGAGGTAACTGGAAAAGAAGTGAGCTGAGTGGAATTCTTCACCTAAAATGCCCAGCATCTGTTTTGAGACTTTTGAGTACATTCCTCTCAGCCTAGTCAAGGATTTTTTCCAGAAACTTAAGTTATCATTAAATTGATTGCTTTAACTAGAAGCAAAGACAGTTCAACACCAGGTGCTTCAAAAATTCTGTTTCTGCAATCACTACCCTCCTGATTTCTGAAGGTTTTCCATTTGTGGACAGGCAACATGAAATTTTGACTTGTAGCAACTCTGCTTCAGAGTGGACATTCTAAAGCTTCAACCCAACCAACAGTCTCTCCTTGACTTGAGTTTAGGTTTAGTGGAACTCTGTTGATGCACTCTTTTCAGCTTTGTTGTTGCTAAGTAGCTGTCTTTGGCAATAGCTGGGTTATGTACACCATCAGTATTTGCCCCACACACATCATTCTGCCTTAATCACTGCAAGAAACCCTGCACACACACTCACTCTGGCCTGCTGATGAACAAGACACTTTTCTTTAAAGAGTACAAAAGCTATGAGCTAACATCATCAAACATGATGTTAGCTGCCCCTAGCATCAAAGTGGCATGTCCAAATGCTCCTATGCAAGGAGCCAATAGAAAAAATAAGCCAAATCTGATTAACTATGTATTAAGGTAAATCTACTTAACATATTTTATGAAATAAATACCATATAGAAAGTTCTGAGGTATGGCTGCCACACTTGTCCTTTTTGGCTGAACCTGTTTTAGTGAGTAATTTAATTATTAACTGGGGACAATACATTGTGTGCAAAAAAAGAGCTGTCTGGGCCTAAGAATTTTAAACATTAGCAAAAGATTTGCAGGGTAAGTATTTTACCATTCAGATATGGGCATATAATTAGGCACACCTCACTGCTCATTTCAACATTAAAGCTTAGCAAAAAGGAAGGACAAATACAATTGGCTTTCTACGCATCTTTCATATCTGTTCATAAAGTAATACATTAAGGAAGTCAAAGCAAAATATTAAGGAAGTCATTACTGCCATCTACCTTAGCACATGGATTCTAGGGTTCATACCACATATTGCACTTTTCATTGTAAATTATATTATTACTTCATGTTAAAAACACTGCAGAAGGAAATCTCGTTTTTTCCTCCAGTTGTAAGAGGAAAAACATCAAGGCCTATTTAGGAAAAAAGTGATTCATGTTTTCATGTCATAAGGCAAAATGGAAAACAGCCTGAGTTTGTTCAACCATTTACATTAGAGTAAAGCCATGCCAACTGTTTTTCTCACAGATGCAACCTCTGCATGAATTCAGCTTAGAGGTTTTGTTTTCATTCTTTAACCATGAATTATAGTGCTGAAGGATTTATGAAAACCAAGATTCCTGAGCTTCCTGGAAGAGTTTGTTATCTTGTGGGAGAATAACCTTTTATGATGTTAGCCGCATATGACAGATGCAGCAATCAATTAATTTTAGTCAGTTGTCTAATTCTGGGTTTATCTACCCTGGGAAAGGACTGACAATCTTCTACAGAGTGTTCAGTCCTTGTCAACATAAAGTGTTGAGGACCTCTCCACAGAAAACCTGAAGTGCCACATTTCACTGTAAAAGCAACACAAACCAGTCATGATTTGGCCAGTGTATATTACTCTGGGTGTTTTCACAAAAGATGTTCTCACAAAGGATCCAGCTTCCCTTCCCACATCTGCTTTGTCCCTCCCTACTCTGATTCATATTTACATACAGACACAGGTAGAGGAAATAACAGGGACTTTTCTGACTTTGCCTGTACTGTCAGAGGAAAATCTCTCAGAACCCTTCCCTTTCATTTTCTACTACCAGGTGTAGCACCTGGGCAGCACACATCAACTAAAGAAACCACAGACATTAGGAAGGACATTAATGGTACCAAAATAAGTTTCACACAAGCCTGTGGTCTCTAAAATATGCTGCAACGGCTCAATGCTTAATGAAATTGAAGGATGTGTAAAGAAAATGGACAACCAATAATAAGGTTTAATTGGGAAAAAATATTAATAAAATAGTAAAGGAGTTACATCTACTACCTGGCTGGGTTCTCATCCTGTAGGGACACAGGAGGTTTATCAGTGAGCTTCTGTGGTGCAAACTGGGGAGAAGGGGACCTTGATGACTCCATGCCAGGTTTCTGAAGATACCGATACTTGGAAGACTCAGACTTAAGGTGTGTTTTTTCTTCTAAGTACTGACAAACATTCTCTGTGGATGACACTTGCTGGAGCTGCTGTGGATTAGCACTCTTCAGTTTTCCACTGAAAGCTGCAGGACTCTGACTGAGAGAGGATTGACTGGCAAAGATTTCAGCAGAGCTGGGGGATGAGGACACAAAGGGCTGGCTGGCTGCTACCAGCAGAGATTCAGAAGAGGTGCCGAGAGATGGTGCAGAAATATCTGGCCTCCTGTATTTATCTCTTTTAGGTGGTGGTGGCCTCTGAGGAGCAGATCCTCGCTTCTTGTTCAGCAGCACTGGCTCTGTTCTATGGTTTTCGTCTCCTTTGCCCCAGGACTGACAGGAGTGGTTCTCGTTCAAGGTCTGTGGCTCAGAGTAGGGCAGGTGAGGCAGGCTACAATCCTTGTTCCTCTCATTCACATTTTCCTGAGAGTATCGGTAGTCACTAGGCAATGTCCCAGCCCTGCCCCGACTCTCATGAGGCAGAACTGTAGGTTCTTGCACGTGCAAAGGCCTGACAGAAGACTTCCACTTGCGGCCTAAATTCTGGTCCAGCTGATCACTCTTCTCTTGTGGGTTTTCCCTCAGGGCCCCTGTGTCAGCTTGCCTAGAGGAAAGAACATGCTTTTAGTATGCTGCTGATTTATTTCCTTCCGTGCAAGGCCAATCCCCCAGCTCAAAAAGCTTGAACACTGAGATCACATCCAACACTGAACATCAACTCCTCCAATCTATGGCAACTGTATGGGACAAAAACATCCCCTCATGTATGGGCACACATGGTGTACCTAATCTAACGTGATGAGTCAAAACATAATGTCAGGCTAAATTAGGGTATGGAGTGCCACAGGACATGACACAACCTCTGAGTAACCCGAGGCGCTGCAGTGTGCACAACTTAGTTAAATGCACAGCCAAATGGCCAAATGTTGGCAGAAAACAAAACTGTCTCCAGAAGAGGAATTCTAATACTAAAATTTATCTTCTTGCTCCAAAGTCAGTAACAAAGTGTGTGAAACACATTTCTTATCTAGGTGCAATAATACTTCAGTAACATTTCTAAATGTAAACTGAATACCAGGAACTTTAATTATGAATCCAGAGGTTGAATTTTTATGTGTCTGCTGAAAAATTAAATGAGCGCAAACAAAATGTGTACTGAAACTAAAAAAATTGGGAAAGGGAAAATTAGTATCTCCTGAATTAAGGCAGAAAAGGAAATTTAGAAAGGATAGTATTCTCCAGTCAGACTTATTTTAGGGTTGAACTTCTTTTGCCCTGTCAGCACAAATGACAAACAATGGCTGAAAACGCCGTATCTTATCCTAAATGTTTATCTAAATGTTTTTGAATTCAGTTTCACACTCTCTGTCTCTCTAGTTAGGAAACAGCCTTTCACAGTTCCATGCCTGTCCTTTGCCACAAGACACGTAGTGCATTTGTGCTCACCAGATAAAGACCAACTGGGGAAGCAGCAGAAAGCAGGAGGAAAGTACCTCTGGAGCCCCGAGAGGAAAAGGGTTTGCTCTCTGCTTTAAAGGAGGCTGAAGAGACACTATGAGCTTAGAAAACAAGCTGCAACACAGAAGTCAAAGGCTTCAGAGAGCTATTAATGCCAGTTACACTACTGACAGTGCTGGTGTCTATATTTTTAAACAGTAATCCTGTAGTCATGCACTGCCCAAGCCTTCCTTTGAGGTGACTGTGAAAAAGGCATCTTTCCCAGCCTATTTGTAAAACAAGGTTGACTTGAATTTTTCAATGTAAACACATTACTGACATCAGTGTACCAGTTTTGAGAATGTCTACAGGCAGTTAACACCAGCATGTAGGAAAAAAAAAATGAGATAAAAGCACATAAAATAACTATTAGCTTGAAATCTATTATAAATTCAAAAAGAAAAAAATTTGAGTAATTACACACTGCACTACTATTTTAATTAATTAATTAATTAGATTTTAAATTAAATATTGTGGAAAGATGACTAATAACATGTGGATTCCCAAGAAAGTCACATACACAATCTTTCTCTCATGTGAAGTGTTAAACCTTAAAATTCTACTTTAACTGGTAAATTCTAACATGTATTAGGAGATTAGTATTGTTGTCCTTCAGGTCCCTTCATATTTGTCTCACCTAAGAGTAGCTAGTTTAGACAACTTCAAATTGTCTGACAAATTCAGAGTCAATTCAGATTTACACAACAATGTTTATTGACTCCTCTTTTAACAGTAGATGAAGGACAGTTTTGTGAAGTAAAAAAATGTACAAAAGGCTAGAAAGACCAACACTATTCAAATTTGGTTCCGTGGCATCTTGGCATCTCAAGAGTCAGCTCATTTTCCCTAGTGAGTTCAATGTAAGCAGAACCAGGTCCATAAGTAGATCCACTAATTTTAATGGAAATATTTACCAAATGAAAACTGCAGGCCTTACATATGAAATATTGTGTTTAAACCAGCATTGTTCATTGTCTAGATAACCTGTGAACAGCACAATTTTCTCCTCATTAGCCCATGCAAAAGCTCCTCAGGCCTCCCAATGCACCTTCACATCCATAAGCCATAACAAAAACCAGTGCAACAGATGCTCTCACATACACAGAAAAATCAAGGGTATGACAAGATGTTGCAAAGACACCAATTACATGCATTGCCTCAGCCAGTTTGCAAAGTATACCATGAACTCTGCATGCACATTAGGACTGTGAGTGCTGGTGGAAGTAAACAGGACAGAGAACACCACCAATCTGACACCTGTGCATATACACAACATGTAACCAATATATTGGGGTGTGTGTATATATACAGTACTCTGGCTCAGAAGCAATGACCGCTCTAGCAGTCCTATCATCTTCCAAAACTGAGCAAAAGGACAAGGTATTACAGCAGAGAGAAATTTGCAAACATGGAGATAAACTTCAGAGATTACACACATGACTTCATACAGCTTCCACAAAATTAATTAAATTTTTTTTCACACAAAATGGGTCTGAGGAGAGGTGGTGGCTACATTCAACACTGAAGCTAAATGGCATTCAGTGTGAGTGTGTCATCATGCAAAACATGCTCATTACATTATTTTGGAGAGATGTAAGCTTACTGTTCAGAAAGGAGGAAAAGAAAATAAGCTTCAAGCCCCAGGAGAACACAGTGGCAAGAACCTGCAAAGGTGTTACATTATTATCAATACTGAGAAGTCCACTAAACTGCTTGCTATCTGTCAGTGCATCATGTAATCATATCCCCAGAATACAACTGGTTTGGAAATGAGGCCCATAGGATTATGCAAAGATAACATACCACTGAAAGGAACTCATCATTTATAACCAAACATCACCAAGTGAGAGACACAGAACAGTTTTAAACCATCTGAAAACACAATTGATATAATTACT
This sequence comes from Prinia subflava, assembly GCF_021018805.1. Classification (NCBI taxonomy): domain Eukaryota; kingdom Metazoa; phylum Chordata; class Aves; order Passeriformes; family Cisticolidae; genus Prinia; species Prinia subflava. The sequence goes on along the minus strand of NC_086249.1, from coordinate 87,610,733 downwards.
ATTTTCATTCTAGATAACAAACCAGCCAACATCAAAAACATTAAACTCTTAGCTCTATCTTCAAACCCGAAGCTCCCCCAACCCCATAATACAATGCCACAATTACCCAAGTTGAACGAGCCTTTCTGAGACAACAGAACCAGGAAAGTTCACACCACATTCCCCACCCCAGCACGGCACATCACAGCTTTCACTGCCAGACAACTTCCACCAGCCACTTAACCCGAGCTGCAAAGGAAGTGTAATTAAGACTCTTATGCTATTGCTACAAAGTGGTATTCAGTAAGGATGAGTCTCGTACAGGAGTCTAACATGAGCCTTTTCTATTGCACTTGTTATTAGTATTTTGCTGTAGGAGCTTTCATATCTAAATGGCAGGAGGCAGAAAACCAATGTATTCTTCTAACTGAAAAGAAGGAATTGCTTCATTACATAAACCAGTCCTTCACATTTTTGAGGAGCTCTCATTTAGCAGAGGGCTCAGCATTCCCTGAGGGGGTCTGTGTGGAGAGACAAGAGGCTGAGCACTCATAGTGAATGCAGGAGGAGCTCTGCTCTGTGTCTTGCACTTTCCCAGTGGCCAGAGCCACACCAGCATCACTTACTGCAGTGGGGGTGGGAATGTGGATCTCCACAGTGGCACGAATTATTTTCTACCTAAATGGACAAGTATATCTCTCAGTTTCCTTCTGGCTCCATTAGCTTGGAGCATACATACTCAAGACTGAAATGTAAAGGTCATGTAAATACTAAGCTGGGCAAAAAACTCCCAGGTCTCATCCCCAGCCTGGACACCTCCAGTCCCCTGAGCAATAATACAACAGGCTATTCTAGGAAACCAGAGAGAGGTAACAGTAATGTGAGCTCTTACATAAAGGTTAAACCATATACACACATACATACATTAACAGGAGCCTGCCAGTGGAGTCAGTGAACATTTACAAAAATGAATCATTACGTATAGATGCCTATCAGAAGAATAACATTTTTGGTTGCCATGAAAAACAACTCCAAATCACTTTCTTCATTTGCCCCATACTCAAGATTTGACAAAATCTGTATAGAGATAGAATGATCTGATCAAATGTTGTGCCGCAATAAATGAAAGGGATTTCAGCAAACTCAATGTGTTTGATTTTTATCCTTCTGATTTACAGTTTCTTGAGAACACTTCAGGCCAACCCAAACAGTGCCACGAGACACTCCAACTTCAAAATCCCAGACTAGATAAGTTTTGCAAAAATGCATTAGCCAACATTTGAAAAATGTATCATTTGTTAAAGATCTGACCTCTGTGCAGAAGTTTCACCATAAAACATAAGCATGGTTATGTAACCAAAGATATGTCCTACACTAACTCACTGGCAAAGGAGAGCAAATGGAGTGGCTGTTTCTGATTTAATTTAAATTCCTTTTTAAGAACTACAAGCTACACTGGAAAGAGGCCTTCATACCTGAGTATGACTCCTCCATAAAAGTCCTCACCCTACAAAAACAAACACTCTCAAAATCAAGGCCACAGTTTTGCAGTCCCTTTAAAGTGACCTTATGCAGATACTTTGCCAAAAGAGGCAGTCTCCTTCTTAGACACTTTGAGCTTTTTCTTCCTGCTCTTTTCAGCGTGCTAGCAGTAGGAATTGTACAGCCCCATAGAAAACTGGATCAAGGATCTGACCTGGCTTGAAACAGATAATTATGTGGCTTAAAGCAATTGGAAAATACTGTCTTTGCATACAACAAGATCCTGTTTATAGGCACAGCTCTTGCCAATACCTTTTAAGCTATGAACTTTATGTGCTGAAACTATGTTTTCATTGTGCATTTGTCTGGCACGTGGCACACTGGGATCCAAAAGCACTTCTGCAATAGTCCACAAAAAAGGGTAGTTTCTTCTACCCAGTATAGTTCTGCTTGAGACAACACAATGCTATGTAATTAGAATGAGGTACATAGGGCAAGACTGTTGGAAATTCCAAAAAAAAACTGAGGTCTAATGTCACATTTTAATCCATATTGATAAGCACTAACTAATGCATGATAAGTGTCTTCCATAATTTCAGAAACTTTGAAGGTTCAAAGGCATCAGTTCCCCCAAGGGGTGGCAGCTGGGAGCCAAGTGGGATATGCTGGGCTGTCTCAGGTCTCATTAGATACCTGTGTTTAGCCAACTGTTGAGCCAATTTAGAATTAAACCTGAGTTCTCTGTGGACTACAAATTGACTCAGTATTTCACTTGCACATAGATGTCTCCCTTCTATTAGTTATCTGAATCCTCATCTGAGTTCCATATCCTTTTCTTTCAGAGGGTCCAGGACAACTTAAGCCCTTAAATTGGTTTTACTATTGCAATATTCAGGAGACACTGACAATGCAAACCCACAATTTGGACATGCAATACCAGGGCAATTATTTTACCATTTATTTTTCTGATGAGCTCTCTATCTGCCAGCACTACTGAGTCAGTACAGCACACACTATCCGTCAGGTAGTGACACATGAAGCATATCCCAAAGATGCTAAATGAGACCTTTATCAAACTACTTAGAAATCTTTAAAGATAAATGGAGAGGATAAAGAACCTTCTAAAGAACCATGGTGCCTGCACCCTAACAGTCATGCCATGAAGAGGCACAGCATATAAGCCACTACAAAGAAGTGGGGCTGTCCACTGCCTTGGTCTGAAGAGACAGATGATGGCTGCTAGTATCCAAGAAGCACTACTGAAGTAAACAGTCCTAAAACCAAAGCACGTGTTAACATGAAAAGAATAATGAATACTGAATGATGAGAGAATGCTTTCTCTCTCTCAAGGGGAACAAAAAAAGGCCTGTCAGAAGACAACTGTAGCAAGGTATTTCAAAAAGTATATCCCAGAGCACATCACTGGTGCACTACAACCCGTTTATCATGGTGTGAGTCTTGGTTTTTCAATTCTGTCTCTGAAAGCCTGTTAACATTATCTGTGCCTCAATGGCAGCAATCTGTTTAGTCAGTCACACTAAATACAGCTTAGTTGTTGCACCCAATGTGATAAAGCAAAATGTCACTCTACCTTAACAACCCCTGCATTATCACCTGGCTTTATCACAGAATGAAATACGATAACAGACACTGCTTGCCAGTCCATTGATCCCATCAGAATTTCTCTCCTGTCCTGCCTGCAAGGCAACGTACACACTGCAATGTGTTTTCATCTCTCATTCTGTCTCTCTAAAAATATTACCTATTTCCCCATGAAAATCAGAAATAAATAAATAACAGAACATATCCACTCTAATTCTGCAGTAAATAAACAAAGTTATGTTGATGGATGAATGTAGGCCAGTCACGGGTAACAGCAAAAGACATAGGCCCTTAACAGAAATAAAATCTGATTAAAATTATATTTCTTATAGCAGCAAAATGGTCTTTATGCAGAAGGGAAGAATCTTGTGGGAAAAGGCAGAGGGAGGATGCTTTCCTTTCCTTAGTTCAGAAAACAAAAGCCCCTCCTCCACTCTACAGCCATCAAAAATAAATGATAAAAGATAATTTTTATGGCTGTATTCTTATTGCTTTATCTATTGCATGCCTCTCCTAACACACAGGGGATTACCTGCATGGAATTAAAATTACTTAAACTCAAGTCAGCCAGTTAATGTGTTCAGTACTTACACACTGAATTCAATCATCAGAATATCCCAACAGTATAACGAGAACCATCATATTACACAAATGGCAACCATTGCAGAGACAAAAGACAGTATTTTCCAACACTGCTAACAAGGAAATCACAGTCACATTAAAAAAAAGCTCAAAGGAGAATGATTGTTTTGTCAATTTACTAAAAACCCCCCTACATTCCAGTTGCCACTCCTTTGATTTTTTTTCATTTAGACTTTTTTGTCCTGATAATGCTGTTGCTATTTTCTTGTTATTACTACTGAAAACAGCTGCTTGCAGCTGAACAAGAATTAGGTAACAGAAAACAAGCTATAAAATAAAACACTTTGTGAATAACAACTAGGTCACCTGGGATTATCAGGCATTCTCTCATCAAAAAACCCCACATAACTAGCTCATCTCTAAAGAAAAAAAAATCCTAAACCAGTTATTTTAATTAATTAGCATGCACATGCACACATTTCAACAGCCATCTTTTCACTCTGAGCCACACTCACCGCTTGCTTCTAATAGTCACATCCAATTCTCTTACACTCCCAGCTAATAGCTCCTGCTGCTGTGGAAAAGGTCTTCATGCAAGCCTGTACTCACAGTAACAGGCTTGCCAGGCAAATAACAAGATGAAAAGCTCTTGCACCACCCCTAGCCGAGAGGAACCCCGAGCCTGGCACCCTGAGCCACAACAACAGCACTGCAGCCCTCAGCCCAGAAAACAAGTATTTTCAAAAGGCACTGCCTTCTAATTCCAGTGTACATGATGCCAACTGTGAAAACAAAAGCTGCTAAAAACAGCGCGTGTGTGTGAGCATATGCACAGAGAGCATCTTAGCTGGAATTAACTCACGTTTCCCCTATTCTCCCAACCCATGAGCAAACAGAGCAGTCGACTGCACTAAGCAAAATAAAATTCTGTACCAAGCACTGCATCGTTGCTAATTCGCTACTGTAGCTTCTGCTGATACAGGCAGAAGATGCAGCCTGTGCTCAAAGACCTGAAGAACAAAAGAAATACTGTATGAATTAATGCTGCAAATTTCTGTTCAGAACTGACAAAAAATGGTACATAAGGCACACACCTCTAGCCATTTCTTTCATGCCTTAACACTAAAGACAAGACAATCTTACCAGGATTTACAGCTTTTCACCCATATTCACTGCATATGTGAGCTTTGCATCCTTGCAAATGTGCCAGCCAGTTTGAAAGCCTTGCAGAACTGAATCTGTCTCAACCTCTGCGTCTCATTTACTGTAACACAGAGGATTTTCAAAGCCATGCCTCACAACAGCTGGCTTGTTTTTGCCTGCTTCCTATGATTGACAAGTTCATACAAGCTCTGTCAACTTTAACCTTGATAAGTGAAGGCTTAGTCTGTATTGTACGTTACATCACCAGAAACTTCTGACCTCAGGGAAAAGATCTCAGAGACTTCAAAGCTTTTCCTTTCCCCCACCCCCACCCCCTGGATTTGCTTATTAAAAAAATAATAAATAAAACAAAACGTAAAAGTCCTTTAATTTTTTTAAAGGTTTTCATTTGTGACAATCATGATCTGCATTTCCACAACTACAGCTCTGCAAGTTTTATCTATTTACAATGATTTTAAAAGATCAGTGTGTTACTAGGTTCCTTTCTGAACAACACTCAAATAACCAAGTCTTTAATTTTAGAGGAGAGTCTTCATCAACAGCCCTCCAGCCTGATTTTTTTTGCATGTGTTGTGTGCACAGGCGCCCTCTCTTGCAGGAGATTCTGCAGGGAAAGAACTGAATGCTTTCATGCTGCATGAGCACATTGCCACCCCCAATTCCATCTTTAGAAGGAATTGTGGCTTTCATCAGAGAGCAAAGCTCAAGCTCCTTTCAATTTTTCTACAAGAACACATTAAAGACTTAACAGAGAAGTTGTGGATAAGGTTTCAATATGTATTAAAAGATAATTTTAAAGATGATCACTTTAAGAGGAAAATGTTATTTAAAATGTACACAACAAATTCACATAGAGCAGTTAGATATCCAGTTAATAACCTCCCCTAAAATTTTTCTGCCTCCGAAAGCTGCCTATTTGATTTCAATAGAGAGAATGATTTCAAGAAAAAACACCAATTTACATAATACAACACAACTGGTTAACAGACTGCAGCAAGTCTGGCTGGCCCATGCAGAGAAATGGAAGCTACAGCTGCCACGTTACTTTTTAGCACAAAACTTCACTCACATTTACTGCCATAAACAGTCTCCTGTGTGACAGCAAACCATAACCATGTTGCCTAAGGGCTTATTGCAGAAAGCGAACATTTCACAGGCTAGCTTTTACTATCAGAACATCATAAAGCCACTCCATATGTCAGAAATGTATGAATTGCTGCACTGAGGAGACAAATCAGTCACCTATTTCCAATTAGGCTTTTCATCAAGTAACTTAAGGGAAAATAAAATCTACAGTGCATCAGTACATGATGCTTTTATGACTATAACCACTGGAGACTATATCTTACATTAGCTCTAAATCTCCGTACTCAACTGTTGTTATCATCAACAGGGCTACATGAAGATAGCTGGATTTCAAGCAGAGCAACTAAAATGCATGTCTTTAGATGGTTTTCATTCTAATCCTCTTTCCAGGGAAAGCAGTAAAATCAAACTAGAATACAAAAACGAACAAATGCATGCAAATTTCTCTCTGTTTCTCTGTCCACCAACACTTTTGTGTGTTGTTCTTTCACTCACTCCCAATTTCAGAATCATTTGGACTTCTTCCAGCTACTCATGCTTGGTAACACCATTAAGGGCAAGGGAGGAAACTTTTGGTAAGAATAAACTACCCTTCAACACTTCCTTTTATCAGCCAGTGATGGCCTTGCATACCCCTAGCTGTCACTGCATGCCCTGTGAGGAGAACAGATGTGCCAGGAGCAATTAAAGCAAAAATATCTTTACTTGGTAGCAAGAAGCTGCTAGTAGAAAAAAAGGGTATCCCCTTTTTAAGAGATGGGATAGCCATCCTCAATCTAGAAACAGGGATTCAAAGATCACCTGATCAAGGTAGAGGGAGAGTCCACATTTTCAAGGAGGTGGATGGGGGAGAAACAGAGCTGTATCACTGCAGAGTATTGTAAAACAAGCACAGGTTTTGGAGGCAGTCCAGCAGCCATTTAATGAGATCCATCAGCTGCTGGTGAGTGGAGCGTCTCACCCATCTGCAGGACGCACACCTGAGAGCTGCCGGCTGACTGCTGCCAGCAGAGTGAGGAATAGGGAGGCAGTGGCAGGAGCCTGCAAGTTTTAACAATTTCATTTAGCCACAACCAACCCCCAAATCCCAAAATAATGCATTTGGGATGCTTATGAAGATGCCCACACATCTCCCAGTTCAACCAGCCTGAAAGTTTTAAAATGGACAACAAGAGGAAGAAAAAGGCTACAAGTGGGACAATTTATCATGCAACTTCTGCCTTGATCCTGAGGTATGAGAAGAATCTGGTTCAAATCTTTGCTATTTGAAAAGCTACCCTGTGCCAGTGGCCATATGCATTTAGATAAATCTTTTTTGGAAGATTAAGAATCCACACAGTGGTATTCTATTTTGAAAAGGGCATTTACATACATGAGATGAATATTTTTTAAAAGAACAAGCCAGATGGTATAATGCTAAGAGGTAACTTGCAACTGAAGATACAATATATGAAACTCAGAGGAAATGTGTAACACCTACCAAAACATCCAACCACCATTCTTCCTTCCCTCTCTCTGTCCCCTTCAAAGGTTGAATTAAATAGCAATTAAAAGGAACGTCCACCAGAAAATTTAAGTCCTACTCAAATGAGGAAAATCCATAACTAATCTAGTAAAGTAGATGTATAAGCAAAATATGGTAAATAAAGAAATTTTAAAAGAAAAGCTGAGGTACAAATCCTTAAGGGTGTTAGGACAAAAGAAAAGAAAAAAAAAAAAAAGGGCTGCAGCAAAAAATTGATTCAGTCTCCCCTTCATAACTCCACAAGCAAAAAATAATCTTTGCAGGAACTATTCTCAGATGCTGTACACCATTAAAAGTGGGTAGTCATAAGCTACCTAGGCCAAATGACAATCATCTGAAACTTCCCCAGGAAACTGCTGAACTGGGATCTGTGATGCACAGCTACCCATTCCTCTAATACTTGGACAGCTGCTTGAGCACAGTGACACACCCAGTGTTGGGGAAGGGAAGGTGTGAGGGTGCTGAAGAGAAAGAATGAGAGAAAGAGCAAGAATAAAAAAAAAAGCCTCATCATGAATCTGGAAAACTTCAGAATCATAAACTTAACATCTGAAATAAGCAAAAAAGTAGAAATTTCCTGAAGAGATTCAGCAGCTGAACTAATGAGTAAAAATGACAAAGAATAATTTGGGCATATGTAGAAAAGATGTGTCTTGGATGCACCACCAGTCTTAGAAAGAGTCACTACACATAGGGACAAGAGTGATTTGGATCACAGGGACTTTGGCTTTTCAGATGAGTTAGAAAATTTAATTTTATCTCACCTGAGGCTCTTAAAATTTGGCTCCCATGAGACAGAGTCCTCACTCATCTTACCACATCATTCACATCAGAATCCATTAGATATAGATGATTCACAAAAGGGGTGAAAAACTAGGTGACAGCAGTTGCTGATGTGAGAAAATTATTCAGATTTAATAAATGCAAAGTAATCCACAGGAGAGATTCCTGTACCTCACCAACAAATACAATGATGTAGAACAGAAATTACTGCTATACGAGAAGGAAAAGCTGAATTTCACATACAAGCCTCGTACTTCACAGCAGTAAAAAACTAAACAAAACCCCCAAAATAAAACAAAGCTCAAAGACAGACAGACCAGCAGAGGCTTGACAAAATACCCAGCTGCATGGCTCCTGGTTTGCCCTGGTTTTCTGTTCTGCCCCCAAGCATCTGCTACTGGCTCACAGAGAAAAAAACTGCTTAGGTAGACCTTTGGCCTGCTTTTAAGCATCAACATCCATCAGCTGCCATCATGTACCAGGTGATTCAAGGTTCCACTGTCCCAGAGTGTGGTATTTATATATCTGTTGTTATATTTATATATCTGTTAATTATCTGTCACAAACAGCAGTACACTGAAAGGACATAATGGTTCATGGCAATGAAGCTTGTACTAATTAGAAGTATTCACAGAAACCTAAGGAAAATGAAAGGTTACAGGAGATTTCTCATATATGAATAGGTGCTGTTCTATGAATAGAGTGATGTAGTCATATATGAATAGATTGCTCTCATCTATATGGACAGGAAGAGCTACAGTAGGTTTTTCCCATTTTCAGACAAAATACAAACAGCCCAGACTGTACTGTGTCATTGCTCTATGACACACACAATGACATCATTGGCAAAAAAGACTGTTGTGAGAAATGCCTTAATAATCTGTACCTCATGGTAAAGAAATGCTAAGGACATGGACCTGCTGGAGCAAGTCCAGAGGAGTGCCAGGGAGATGATCAGAGGGATGGAACACTTCTCCTGTGAAGACAGGATGAGAGAGTTCAGCCTGGAGAAGAGAAAGCTCTGTGGGTCTTGTTAATACATGTGTGAAATGTTTGCCAAAGTAATTTTTCCACTGATTTCTAAGGAAGCAGTTGCACAAGATCATACTATTTCTTCCTCACATGGAAAAGAGTGGAAACATTTTGCTTACATAACTCTGGTAATGTCTTGGTAAGTCCTACTATGCCTGAAACATACTTGTCCTGCAATATTCAGTCAGAAAAAGCAACTCACAGTTTGACTAGTTTGTTTAACTGCAACAATAAACGAGTAACCTCAGGAAGGTCAAACAGGCCAAGAGCCAGGTTTTGCCCCTGGGTCAGGGCAATCCCAAGGAGAAGTTCAGGCTGAGAATGGACCAAGACCAGCCTTGGGAACAAAAAGTTGGGGGTGTTTGTGGACAAAACGCTCAATAATGACTAGGCAGTGTGCACTCCCAGCTCAGAGAGCCAAATGGCTCCATCAAAAGCAGTCTGGCCAGCAGGTCAAGGGAGGAGATTCTCCCCCTCTATTCTGCTTTTGTGAAACCCCACCTTGATTACTGCATTCGGCTCTAGGGTTCCCAAAAGAAGAAAAACGTGGCCCTGTTGGAATGTGTCCAGAGGAGGGCTACTACTATGATCACACAACTGGAACATCTCATTGAGGACAAGCTGAGAGAGATGGGGCTGTTCAGCTTGGAGAAGAGAAGGCTCCAGGGAGACCTTACAGCACCTTCCAGTACCTAAAGGAGGCTACAAGAAAACCAGAGGGACTTTTCACAAAGGCATGTAGTGATAGGGCAAGGGAGAATGGCCTTAAGATGGAGAAAGGCAGGTTTAGATTAGATATTAGGAAGAAATTCTTTACTGTGAGGGTGCTGAGGCACTGGAACAGGTTATCCAGAGAAGCTGTGGACTTCCCATGCCTGGAGGTGTCAATGACCAGGCTGGATGGGGCTCTGGCCCTTTTGCTACATATAAAACCCCCCAAGCCTTCAAGTCTTGTATATCAGTAGCTCAGTTCCTAGTTAAACTGATCCTAACATTGTGTATTTCCAATTAATTTACACTAATTTAGATGGTGACTAATTTACACCATCTACCACTGTAAATAGGAGGAACCAATTTGTCCAAATGTGTATTGGGGATTGTTGGTGGTTTTTTTCCCCACTGTTAATTAGTCCTCATAGATATGCAAACCCCAGCCCCTATCAATATACCCATTTTTATATGGGTTTTATATGTCTGTGTATATATACACATATATACACACACAAACATCCATATATGCATGATACAAATAAACACATACACAAATGGACTAATGGTCATTTTTAAATTCTTCTCTAACTCATTCAATTCAGAAGTCATAAGGTCACTCACATGCCTGTGTTGCTGAAGGTCTTCCTCCTTGCACAACAATTTGGTGCTGCTCCTGGTGAGCATGGAGCCTAGATATTCACCAGGTGTTGAAAAATCTTCCTTATAAAGAACCTAATAAACTTGGAAACATGTCTATAGGCTCCTGTTTCTGGATTATCAAAGATTTTTCTAGAACATTATACTTGGGCATTTAGAACAACTTAAACATTAAGAAATTATTTTTCTTTTGGTTTTATATTGTCAAGGCTGTTCCTCTGTCTTCAAGAGCTCAACTCAAACAGGAGTAACTACTAAAGTATGAAAACACTGAAAGAAGTATTTTACAGTGTTCAATTAGAGTTGAGTCACACTATAGTCCTGCATGCATATGACATGTACATGCTCTTGGACTTTACACTTATTAAATGTTGAAATATTTTCTGTAGCCTGTGATCTCAGAAACCCTTTTTCACTTTTTGAAGTTATGTAACTTTAATAGGCATCACAGGAACAAATTAATAGAGCTAGGAGTTAAATGTTCTTAGAAAGTAAATAAAGGCAATGGCTGTAAACATCTCTAGTAGATGGCAATCTTAAGAATTAGATCATAAAGCCTGAATCTTTTGATGCAGAATGACTTATGTGTACATGTCATACTGCAGGAAGCCACAGACTACTGGTCAGATCATCCATTTCCCTCTTTAACCTTTTGAAAGTCTTTCAGCTTAGAAATTGTGGAGACTTCTGCAAGGAAGGTAATTATATAACCAGTACAAGTGATTTTACAAATGCAGAAAGAGAGACATGTTTGAAGAAGCACAGACTTTGCATCAGCAAAAAGGTAAGCTTTTGTAACTAATCTGAAATAGAAAGACTGGCATCAATAAAAATAAAAAAGCATCATTTTTTGTTTTAAAGATCAGAAGAATTGTATAATGCTTTTATGCTGTCCTAAAGTTAAGAACATGCATAGAATCACATCAACCCCTCAGTAGAAAAATACTCATCTCATGTTAGATGACTGCATCCCTGTAAGTTCATAACAGGAGTGGTTTGATTCTTCCCCAAAAGATGACAACAGCTGCTATGGACCACTGTTTTCTCTTCCTACAAAAGTAATACCCTAAACTATTAAATACTGCAGTTCAGAAGAATATGTTGCAGCTCTTATAAAAAGGGAGATGAAACAACCTGAATTCATTGGAAACCCTCAGTAATCTCAGAGGGGAAAAACAGAGCTCCAAGATGAAAGAGGTTCACAAACTATCTTCATCAACTCAACATTCACATCCCCCCAGTTTTTCAAAGTAGTGTTAATTCAGGTTTTACAACTGTGTGCTAAAAAAGAACAGCCAAGAAAATACTGTAGCAAAAAGCTCAGGAGAAAAAAAAATTATCAAACATCTTTATTTTTGTTTGTTTGTTTTTAAAAAGTCATTTGCTGGTACAATATTCTAATCCTCTTTCATTGTAGATTCAGTGCATTAAAAAGATTCATATTTCTGATGAAAACAATCAGGGAAGCTGTAAATGGTAAATATTCAAAGACTATTTCAAGTCAATAATTTTTTTTCTTTTCTCAAAACAACTGAAGGGGGGGGGAGTCCAGAGGTACTCTGTAGCATAAGAACAGTCTCCAACCTGGACAAAGCACCCATGAACTCCACAGCTGTCTCTCAGCTTGGGTTACTGCAAATCTCATACCCATAAATGCAAAAGGGCCACTCCTTGTTCAGCCCCATTGCACTGACTTTGGTAGCACAAAGCAACCTTAGCACACAGATCTCAGTAGCACAAAATAACAGCTGCCAGCAAGTTAATCCAAATATAAATTTTAAAAGAGATCATTAAATATGACCATAAGGAAGACCTCAGGTTTGGGTACTATTCATGTTCTAGAATATACTCTGAATTAGGTAGATTTCATAGCCATTTGCAGATTGCTAGATTTTTAAAAAAGAAAACTAAAAGCGTTTAGGGCAGGTCAAAAATTGTAAAATCAATCCATGCCATGAGACCAGTTCCTTCTGAGCACAAGAATGGCTTGTTAAAAAAGGAGCACAGAGAAATATATATTCTTTCCCATAAGGCAACCATTCATTATCACACAGTGGTAGGTCACAACACAGGAATTAAATGCCCAAATGAGGGATTTTAATTAGTTTTTTGAATACAGAAGGCATATCAACCTTCTGCATAGCAATGTTGAGAGAAAGACTGTGAAAAGAGACAATTTCACAAAACCTTCTGTAATGCGGTAAAATGGCCAAATACTACATCTGAAATAGTGTGTCAAAACAGGCTCCAGCAGAAAAAAACCTTACTGCAGCTTGTGCCCAGTCATGTGATTTTCATGGATTCCATGATTATAAAGCAAGAATTGTGCTGCACAAACACTGCTAAAATGCTGGCGTAGGAGTATTATTCACACGCTTTTGTGGCTGGGCTTGGGCGCTGTAGATGGAAATCGTTTCACTTGTCCAGGGATGCTGCCCGCCCGCAGCAGCCCCGCCGCTCCCGGCCGCTCCCGCCCGCCCCTCTGCCTCCCTCCTTCCCTCCCCACGCTGCGCACACACTCGCTGCTCATTTTGGAATCACTACGGTAAGTACAAAGAGCTACAAAACACTAGAAAAACGGGGTGGTCCATCAGCTAAGCCATAAGCAATGCAAAATACAATCATATGAACCCACAAATAAATAGTAACTTTTTACAAGGTTTGATGGTCACAGCTAGAGTGTGTGTTTGCTACAGTTTGTAATTTCCTCTCCCTTGAGAGATTAATACCCCTTACAGAACCGAGGAAAGCCTACAGAGGTTCTTTTTTCCACGGATGGGTTCCCTCTGTTATGAAACCCAGAGCTGTCAGTGTGTGCACAACCTCAGCTCGGCTTCAGCAGCCACAGAATCAGCGACTGCTGAAATCACTGCTTACACCACAATGGGCCAGGACAAGGACAACCCTCAGCATGCTAGACATTTAAAGGAATTTAACTACACTCTCCATAAAGCCACACTTTCAAAAAGAGTTTAAAAACATGGTACATTAATTAAAACATGAATTAACAGAGAAAATTTGAGCTCTTCAAACAGTAAAACAAATTCTAGGGTCTCCTATTCATGTCCTATATTCTGTAAAGGCATAAGAAAAGGAAAGTCCAATTTACAGCACTATTATGTTTCAGAAGCATGCTGTCCTTGCCAAGGATAATAGTGGAAATCTCTTTTGGGATACCTCAGGGCCCCCACCTACGCCCGAAAAAACCTGTAACTATCATTTCATGCACACAAATAAGAATCAACTGCCTCTGAACAAACCATAATATGCTCAACACTCAACAATTTCTTTAAGCTCACACTAGAGTCCCCAAAAATTTCAGTCCCAACATTAATTCTATCATGCACATTGAAGTATGTGGGGAGAAGGAGGGAAATAAGGGGAAAAGGCACTGCAGAAACTCTGAAATCATCACAGCAGAACTTGCAGTTTGAGTCAGGAAAAGATCAGATCAGAGAAATTTGCAAAAAGATTTGTCAACCCCAAATCTTTTAGAGAGAGCAATTAAGAAATACTGTACTTACCTTACAGTACAGTTCCTTTCATCCAGTTTGTTAATGTTAGAGAAAATACACTCCCCATCTTCCTTTAAATCCTCTGCTTGCCTCCTTACTTCAACTGATACTTCCTGAAAGAGGTTTATAGTACAAGTAAGAGACCAAGTCATCATGTTTCACTCTCAAAAAAATCTGTGATTATGGAACCTCTTATTTGTGGCTTTGCTCTGTTTGAATATACATCAAGTCAACAGCACAGCATGTTTTAAGCTTGTTTGGTTTTAAGCAGTACAGCATGCTCTGTGACCTCTCGTGCAGCACTCCCGACCTGGCTGTGCCTGCGTTGCTGCTCTGCTTTGCTGATCTTCAGAAGAGCTTAACATTTATATAAACGTTGGCAACTTCCATTTGGCAAAAACAAACAAACAAAAAAAGAGGCGCAGAAGTTGCAGAAGAGTTGCTCACATTTTAGGAGATGCAAGTATGCACCAGGTTGTGAATCCGCGTGCGTCTCCTTAAGTTTCTCAGTAAAACACCAACAGTACTGTTCCACAACGTTATTATCTCACTATCTTCAAACAACCCCACCCAAAGCACAGCTTTGCATTACAAACACTGAACCTACAGGAAATTTAATTGCGCATTAGCACTGGAATCATCTGAATCATATATGCAAAACAACATCTTTATTTACTTCAGTCTGTTGTAAGCATCTTCAATGCACTTATCACCATATTTTCCAGGTGCCTAAACAGGTGTTTGCTTTTTGCCCCAGGAGGCCAATACTGAACGTAAAGGCACTGACTAATAAACCAGAAATGCATACAGGGAATAGATAATATGATTTTTTTTCTGCTGGGTAGGCAATTATTTAATAATTCAGTGAATTTAGTTTTCAAAATAACTTCCAGGTGAATATTTTCAGTACTTAGAAACTCTCTCTATCCTAGTAAATTATCCACATAGTTAAGTCTGCATATAGAGTTCAAAAATAACTTTTGCCAAACTTCAAGACACAAAAAACTTAAGGAAAGACAGTCCACAACTTTTAGAGATCAACAGTTTTGTTTCTTTTTGAACTATTCTCATTCTGCTCTATGTCTACACACACATACACAGAGGTGACCTGTGAATGTATGAATGCAATATTTTTACCAAGAGGGGAAAAATAAAGGAAAAGTAATATACAACTGCATTGCTTCAATTTTATTCTTGCAGAAGGTGAAGTCCAACACAGATTGAACACACTATGACTCCTTATACATATCAGGCAATCTTGTAGTAGCCTGAACAACATCTTTTAACAGAGAACTAAAGAGACTTGGTTTCTCTGTTTACTTCCAGTGTCAGCTGCCAACCATTACCTGGCCCTGCTCGGTTAAAAATTAACGTAATATTTACTTGCAAGTTGAACAGACATTTGGCATCTCTCTAAGGAATAAATGTATACATCTTAAATCAAGCAAACTGACATAAAACAAAACATTAAGCAGTTTCATTGTTGCTGTAGCTTTAACATTAAGAGGCATATTTGCAATCTGTAAACTTTATTGGGCAGAAGTTTTGTCCTATGTAGCTTTTACATGAAGCAAGTTTAGAAGAAAAGAGGAAATTATTAGACCATTAAAAATTAGACAAAAATATGTGTTTTTTACACTTGGGACACTTTTGTTCATAGTTTCAGAGAATTCAAACAGGCAATACAGCCACATCAATGAAAAAGTAAGTTTGAGTGAAAATTGCTTTGAACCTTCAAAATCTCTACTGTAAAAAAGAGCAAATCAATCATGGTCTTTTTCCATCTCACTGCAACACATAAGAAATTACTTTGATCCAACTGCTCTTGTGCAGTACAAACTTTGATCTTCCTCATTTTACTTAAGAGATCAACCTATAACATTTAGTCCTTTACTGACAAAAGGCAAACCATGTTCCTAAACTGGAAATTTTCAATAAAATTCTTTTTTTTCCCTCCACTCCTCTACTGTCCCCCACCACTGTGGGCAATTGAAAGGACAATGCAAAAGACACTTGTACCTGTTTGTAGAAATCAGTGGAAGGGGATGATCTAGACCTCTCATGGGCGTATTGGGATTTCCCATGCTGTTCGTGGCCTGTGTCGAGGATATTATCAGCTGAATGGTACCTTCCTGAGCCCCTTGGCTCTATTGGCTTCCACTGCTCTTTCCACGATGCCTCATACTCTGCAAAGGTTCCCAGGCGCTGTGGCTGTGCAGATTTCCCAATCCTCTCAGCAGCCCTACTGCTGCTGCCATGGTGGACACTATCTTTTGAAGCACGGGCAGCTTCAAGTCCAGCAGAGGCTACCCGACCTCTTCTCTCATACCACAGCTCCTCTCCCTCTTGTGCTTTCCTATCTGGCCTCTCAGGCTGTCCCTCTGCTAGACCATAGGAACCTGGTTTCTGTGATGATTTTCTAAATGCAGGCTTACTCGTTTCTTCAAAAAATTTCCACCTGTCTGCAAACGAGCCCAGGGCTTCTTCTGATATATCCGGACGGCAATGAGCATGACATTCATTCTCTGACATGCCCACCTCATTCATCTTCTCTGGTTCCGAGTATGACTTCAGTTTTTGCTCTGTTGTGAACCTCTTCCTGGCTCCAATGCGAGAAACGTGATGAGTGCCACTCCCTGTAGGGTTTGGTTTGGCTTGTGTAGCCTCAAGGAATCCAGAGACATCTTCAGAAACCAAAGCCAGTAATGAAGAGTTGTAACTCCCAGTTTTCCGCTCAGGTGACCTGGGGAGATATTCAGCGGGGCTGGGCTCCAAGTCCCGACGTTTGAAGGACGTCGCACTCAGAACCCTGGCCTGTGCCTCTTTGAGGTGATCTTTGTAGGTGCTGGTGAAGTTTGTGTCTGGGGAGGTGGTGATGTTCTCTGTTGAATCTGGTTTCCAGGTCTCACTGCACTCCTCTGTTTCAGATGACCCTACTAGTGTAGCAGTACTTCTGCTTTTCTGCAGCTTTGCTCTTCTCATTTGGATCTCATTTCTGAGGGTTGTTGCAAAACGATCACTCCTTCGTGCCTGTTTAGACAGGTGAGTGTCAAATGAGGTCTGTCGTTCTGTTACTGCTTCTGGGTTGTTGTCAGACTGTTTTTTCCCTTCCTGAGCTAAAGAGTGCAACATTGGTGTCTTTTGAGGAGAAATCTTGCTGCTCTCATCTTTCCCCCACCTAAAATCTTTCTGAGCAGATCTGTTTTCAGTGGTAAGGACACTGCCCTTCACATACTCTTGCTGACCATGCCTAGTTTCACTTTCCTCAGAGCTGTTCTCACAGCTTTTCTTTTGTCCAGATTTTTCAGTATGATTAGGTTTTTTAAATTCTTCTACTACAGCACACCTAGCATCTCCCTCTCTGTCCACTGGATAATGGCTACTGTTCTCATACCTTGCCAGTGAAGATTCAATAGATTGTTGAGGTAGATAATATTTTGGGTTTGGGGCCATTGTAATAACTGCAGAATTTTCATGAGGTCCGAGTGACACATCAGTTCCCACTGCAGGTTTCCAGCCGTCATCCTTGACTTGTAGTGGCTTTGAGCTTCCCTGAGCAGGTTGTTTTGCTGTCACACAATAATATCGACTTTGTCCAGTGTTGTCCACCTTCTGTTCAGCAGCACTGTTCAAAGAGGAAGTGTTGAGCAGACTGGCCTGGTGTGGACTGTAGCCATGAAAATGATCTGCAGCTAACTCCTGAATGCCACTGTAGGACAGATAATGTTGCTGATCCTTAGGTGCAGCTAAGATTCTTGCGCTGTGATAAAAGGTGCTTTCATCACTGTACTGGTGCTGGTGGTGATAATTGTAAGCAGGCTGTGCAAACCTAACGTCGGTGCTGGACAAGGATGGCTGCAGTTTGTTCACAGTTCCTGCATTACTACTGTACCTTTCACCAGCTGAAGAAAAAGTGTGTTCTGAACTGAGATCAGATTTATAATTTGAGCAGCTGATCCTCCTGTCACATGCTCTGGAGGGCCGCCGCTGCTGCTCTGCAGTTTCCAAACTCCAGTCACTCCTGGGCTGAGATCGGTTCAGGGCTGTAAAGTGCTGCGTGCTGGCACCCTCTGAGTACACAGGGCCATGGGCTTTCTCGTGGCCCTTGGTGGCAGCAAAGCTGTCACTACGAAGAGGTGGAGGTGGGGGGGGAGGAGATGAAGACTTCTTCTTATCAGGAACGTACCAGACAGGTCCGAAACTGGATCTTCCCGAGCCAGTGAGCTTGCCATCTGCGTGTTCCTCTGTTCTAGGACTTCTGTTGTTCTCGTATTGGACGGGAGCTGGCAAATACCCAGGTTTGTCCTCTGTTCCACTGCTGTCATTCAAAAACTGGCCAGACTTGCTTCCATGCTTAGCAGTCTCCCAGGGGCCCACTTTGTAAAGCATGTTCTCTGTTGAAGAAGTGTCTGCATTGGACAGAGTGTGGTCAGGGGTGCTGGAACTCGTGGAGAAAGACCCGTAGGCTGAGTCCCGCTTACTTTGGCTCCCTAGATGATCAATGCTACTATTAGACCTTGCAGAAGAAAGTCTCCCATACTGGGCTACTTGGGGAGTGTGGTCCCAGCTGTCCATACTTCCCAAAGAGCTGAATTGGTCAGAAGTGCGATATAGACTTGACTGATCCCATGAATTTGATAGATCATGAGAAGAACAACTATTGAAGGAAACAAGAAAAAAAGGTGTCAGAATAAATACTGAAAATGTCAAAAAATGCCACAATGTAATGATAACCACCCATTTTAATAATATTGGTTAAGATCCATCTGCACAGCATTTAAAGATAAACAATCTAACAAAATTTAAAGTTTGAACATGAAGTCAGGGCTCCAACATTATACTTCACCACTGATTCAAAGCTTGAAACCTTAGTAACTAACTTCCTTATGTAAGTTTGCCAGTAAGTAATATGAATTTATCTCCTTGAAGGGTCTCTTTTCCTCTGCAAATTGTTGATTTTGCTGACTTTTAGAAAAATTTAGTTTGAGCTCCATTAGCTCCCTCTTTCCCGGGACAAGCACCAACTTATTTTTCAGTTTATTTTCCAGGCACTCCGATCCTTCATCTCTGAAATATGATGCTAAACTTCTTCAGCCCATGATGTTATTCCCTTGTCAGTAAGTTATTCCCAAAAAGTTATATTCACATCTGCCTATTGATTTGATGTTTTAACTTTTAAGCAGAGACGCACTAAATGTGTTTGTCTCAAATACCACCTGCACACGCATCTTAGCACTGTGGTTTCAAACCACACTCAGGTTGACACTCTTTCAACAACATTCAATTCCTCCCAGTTCCACAACATTGGCAGGAAAACTTCAGGAGGAGATGCCACAGCAGCATAAGCTCTGCATGGCCAGACAAACTTCTAATTTTCCTTAGAGAATCCTTACTGACACACCAGTTTCTCCCTTCCTCTATAAAAACACCATCTTTGACACTGTACTTTCTTCAGGTCTTTTGCCAAGGTCAATATTCCAAAGTCCTGCTGCTGCTGTTACTTTCCTACCCCATGAGTTTTGTTTCATTTTCTTTCATTTCTTTTCTCTCTCAAGTACCCACCTCCTGTCAATCCAACACATTTATGCTGAGGCGACAGTCTTTCCAATTATTCTCATCACATCTCCCTGTTTGAACTTCACTGGCAGCTCCTCCTGCTTTTATATACCAAATTCAAATTCTTGCCTTTGCATGCAAAGCCCCTTGGTAGAAATCCCAGAATTATTCCACTTCCCTGTAGCTATAATTATATGAAGCATCTATCAAATCTTGTGCTGTAAAGAGACCTGTGAAAGCTAGCAATGAAATCAGAATAGTCCACACAAAAAATACAAAGAGTGATATAGGTCTTTTCTTCTGTCAAAAATATTGCAAAGGTCAACTCAACAGTTCTCTGGAATTCAGTACTAACAGAATTGCTTTTTTCCCCTGTCTACTACTACAGCCTTTTAAACTTTTCTTATACAACATGGTCAAAAGCAATTTATATGAAATAAGGAAATATATACTTTATGCTTATTTTCTAAAAGCATTTTATTAACAATATACATTAACAATAGTGTGTGGTGTTTTATGTTCTTTAATTTGTTTATTTTCAGCATTTAAAACATGTTGCTGAATCCTTAAAAAGGTCTTAATTGTCATCTTAGGCTGATACTGTGGTTCTTGTAAAAAGTATTTTGGTCATTACTAGGATTTTTTTGTCATAGAATAATGTAAGTCAGATATTACTATGAATTGCTGATATTTCAACTCCCTTGAGCACTAAGGAGATCATAGAACCATTAAGGTTGGAAAAGACCTTTAAGTTCTTAAAATCCAAAGAGATACTTGGCATTAATTAAAAGAAAGATGCAGGAAAGCCTCAGTTTACAGGTTTCACGTAAATCTGCTAAAATCAAATGTGAAGTAGAGATCATCAGCGTAGGAGGTCAAAGCCTTGCTAGAAAATGCCTAATGGAAACCCAGCAGAAGCAGCAGACACTTTAAAAAAGGACAAGAAGGTTTCTAATGGCATGTTACTGCAAAGCATGGCCTCCTGTGGTCCTAAACTGCAGGCCAATTCTCCTGTGAGCCCTGACATGGCAGAGAGTCCAAAAGTCTCTGCTCTGCCTGAGCCTGGCTGGCATCCCCGGATATGCTTCTCTCAATGGATGTTTTAGAGCAGATTCATAAAAGCAGTTACACTGCTAGTCAACATCTGGTAGATGAAGTCCAGGAACAATCTACGAACACTATCCCTTGGCCACATTGGCCAGTAAACACCCTTACCTGGAGCATGAGCTTCTGTTCCTGGACTCTTACAGAAATGATCTCATCTCAGCAACTGCATGGGATTACAAATCAGATGCACCTGACCCCAACTGCCCCAAAAACTCAGTTTTGGGTTCATCTGCACCACTAAGGGCACAGAAAAAAACCCAAAAGTTCCTCTGTTATAGTATATCCTACTGCAAGAAAATGCAGGGTTTAAACTTTCAGCAGCTTAAGACACTTCACGTATACTCCTCCCACAAAAGTACTCAGCCTTTGTTTAGGATGGGCCAGGAAAAAAAGTCTGCACCATATTGTTAAGGTGCAACTTCTGTGAAAGACAGAAGACTCATAGAAGGAAATGAAGGCACTAAAAGCTTTACAAGTGTTAGCTCTCTAGCCTTACATGAAAGGCATCTAGGCCTAGCCTAGTGCTCTCAAGATAACTTAATTTTTTTGCATAAAAGTCACATAATAAAAAACTCATACATATAGTGCTGGATGTGGAGGGCTGGGTTCCAGGACCACCCTCCCTCCACTCTAACGAAGATAGATGAAGACAGAGGAAGACAGGCCAGAAGAGGACCACCGTCTCTTTATTCACCTTCTCAAATGTTCAAATTCATCAGGCTGGCAAAAACAAAGCCCCAGCAAAACCAACCAACCAAAAACATCCTAAAGCAAATCAAACTGCCCATACCTTAACCTAGCAGTAGATACTATGGCTAGTCTTCACAGGGCTGTTTTGACCAGCTGTGCCCCGCTCCACCAACACAAAAAATGTTGTCCCCCCTCCCCCAATGAACTCTCCATGTTTTACAAGTAATTTAGCGAACTTTCACACTCACAGAGGGAATGCAGGTAGGCACATTCAGAAGGTATTTTAGGCTTTGAACACCAATCTCAGATGCTTAGCTCAAGGAAGGACACAAAATTCCAGAAATAGCCCAGGGATGAGATACTTGGGCTAGAAATATCCCCTCCTGGGCTATTTTCATTATCTCCTTGCATTCTGCTTTCAGTTGATTGCTGTGCTTTCCAATCAGCTGAGCTTTTTGTGAAGGGTACTTGTAAAGCGGGGATCTCCGTGGCTGCTCCCCTCTTTTTGCAGATCAGCAAGCCTAAAGAACCCCACTCTGCAACTGAGATCCCCAAAATACCAAAATCCTTGGGCTGCCACTGTGGGAATGCTGCGTCTCCTCCAGCAGTGGCATGGTAAAAGCAGCTCTGCCACTGAATTGGTCTTGGACAACAGACACCAGGGCTAACAGATCTCCCAAATCACCTTTTAAGTGGGCAGCACAGGTAGCCCAGGGGTTCAGGATGGCAGTGACCTGGGAACTGTGGTATTAGACTGTGCTGAGACCACTAATTCTTTCAGCAGCTCGTGAGAAAAAAATCTTTGTTTTTATTCATATTAGTGACTGCCAGCAGTTACAGCTATTTCTGATATGTGAGGGGAGAGGACTGCTTTATTCCCATCCCTCTTTTCCTTTATACCCACAATTTCCTGACCAAACCCCATTTCAAACTAGCATTGAATCATTTTTTAATCTTTTTTAAGTACTAGGACACACCCAGCTCCTATCAAAACACACCTTGAGACAGATCTTGTAGTATTTTACTTTCGCAAGGTACAAGGACAACCACCATGAAGAACAGGAAGTACACAGTGATTTACACCTTAGTGTAGAAGACTCATTAACAGCAGAAATACTCATTGCAATGAGGAACTCTGTAGAAGATTTCAGAAATTTCTAGATTTTGTTTCTATGTACAAGGACGTTTGCTGTCTTAAAATCTATGAATCAAAATCAACCCATCTCCATGATATTTAAACACAAACTTTAAATCAGTGTAAAACAGCAGAAATTGTAATCAAAGTTTCTAAAACTTCCTGCAATAAAGTATTACAAAAAACATTTTAAAAAACCTCTTTCTGCCTACATTGACTTCATTCAAGGGCAGAGAGCAACTTTGCTTAAAAACAGTAGGGAGCTCCCAAAGAAAACAGTATAAAAACATTGTAAATGCTCATCTACTTGTAAAAATTAGACTAAAAAAACCAACAAACCCTGAAGTATTAATGTTCTTTTGTTTTGACTACGTTTTGACTACCACAAAACATTAACCTCAAGAAGTAATGATTCAACAGAGAATGTGAAGCATTAAGTATAGAAAACCGAAGTCTACTTCCCAAACCAGGATTGCACACCAGACTGATTTTCTTTAATGCTCAGTGGAACTGTGGCCCAATAGGTACTGAGAAGGAAAAAATAACAGAAGACAAAAAAAACCCCCACCTCCTCCCCCAAAAAAAACCCCCAGAACCAAGAAAGTCTTTCATGAAAATGACAAAAAATTATCACCTAGGAACAGGAAACAAACAAGAACCTGTAACCAGACACAAACAGGTGTTACCTAAAGGTTTAGAGTTTCACAGCTAAAACTGCCTGGGTGTCTGCCTTTCTCCATTAGTGTTGAATGTGACCTAACAAATACTAGGTGCTCTAAACAGCAACTGAAAAATCATCGACCTTATTACCTCTCCAGACAAGCAAAATCACAGATGTAGGGAAGGCTTACAGACAGACAGTTTAACTAATTAAACCAGTAATACCTTAAAAGACCACGCTAAAAGCATTCCGCACCCTCTCTTTAGAAAAAGCCTTTTAATTATTTGCATTTTTCATTTCTTCTCCCCTTCCTATTTCACTTTATGAATGTTAACTTTGATGGTTACTTTGCCTTAGGATTTTACCAGTGGACATTGAAAGGAAATGCAGAGCAAGAAGCATAACCTTGTGATTGTCTTTAAAGCTAGTTTCTTACCTTTCAGTCACATGCACATATCACAAACTCAAAAATCCACTCATCCACACGTCAAACTTCCCCAACTCCCCCTTCATGCACTGTAAGGACAGGCAACTCTAAAGAAGGGTAATACCACGATTCTGCGTTGGTTGTTTTTTTACAAAAACAACCCCTCAACAACATGATCTCGTTATTTTTGCCTCGCTGTTAAAGGCTGAAAGTGTGTAACTTAAGCAGAGACTCACCTTGCATGATAGCTCGAGTGCCAGGAGGCGCAGGCATTAGCCGAGGGAAGGTGTGACGTGGCTGCCTCAGGTTGACTTTCGGTAAATTTGGTTGCATGCCAGGAGTGCGGCCTGCAGGCTAGGTCATTCCTTCTGAAAACAACAGAGGCAGAGGGTGCTACTTTAATGCAAACAGTTCAGTAAGGTGATATGCAGTAAAAAAAAAAAAATCAATCAGGGCAACAGTAAAACATTTCACAGTTAGGACAACAGCATAATGATTTTAAATGACAGCAAAACTTTGTACATGCATGCCAGTTTTGAAAAGACATCACCATTTCTTTAAAATGCTTGAGATAGACTGAAATGCCAGTATTTATTTTTTTAAATGGGTGCTGAGGTGGGTGTTTTTTACAAGGAACAGAGACCAATAAATTTTAAAGTGCCTGACACGTATCCAGAGCTTTAATAGTTAAAGCTAATTCTGAGACTTTTACAACTTGGTAACAGTAGGGCTGTGGTAAGATTTCACTGTAGGTAGGTGCACATGGGAGGAGCTCGGAAGAAACGAGTTAATGACAGGAAGGATTAAAGCTATGTACATTGTTTCATACAAGGCAGTGATACAAGCAATAAGATCAACTCCAGGCAAGTTCTGCTTCAGCTCTTGAAATATTTGGCATCCCAGATATGCAGGGAGGTTTTGTTTGTTTTGGTGTTTTATGGGTTGTTTTTTAAAGAACACATCTCAAAAACAGTTCGGTGAATCATATAAGTCCCCAAATATCTACTTGGATATCACCTCCAAATGTTACTGGTCATGAAACAGAAGAGATTCCTTCTAAGTACCACAGCAAGTTGTTGTCCCAGCTTTGCACCTTAAAAACTGTTTTGCAAAATTGCTCCATACTCCTCTACCCCCTTCCTTCTGCTCAGGAATTAGTAACTACAGCTTGCACTGTCTTCCAAGGACTTGCTGTTTGTTACACCTCTCAGCACTCATGAACTTTTCCCCTAAGGTTAAATAAGCCTTCTGGGTGGAATCCAGCTACTTCTGTTTCAGTGACCAAATGCCAAGTACAGGCCATTTGTCTAGACCCTCTTAGTCACTTGGGAATGAAGCAGGACCTTCCTTGAAAGTAACTCATCCTGCCCTTCTCTCCTTGGCTCATCCTGGAGGAAGTGTAATTTAAAATTAAGATGCGGTATGAGGTTTGACAAATTCCATCTTTTGAAGTCTCAGTCTGAAATAAAGGCTTACAAGACTGTAGTTATTAAGATTTTTTAATGCACTTATATATTTAGGAAATTTGTCCGAGTTACAGAAGTAATTTGCTACATGAAAAAGTGTTCCATATTTTCAATTTGAAATGTAAATGTACTTCCACTTTTTTTTACTCATTCCCCCTTTTTATAAATTTGTCTGTTATCAGACAGCCACTGCATTTAGAGACCAAAACTAAAGCCAGTATCTTCAAAACAGGTGAGGTCTGAGTACTGGCTTTTCACAGTACATTCAGGAAGATCTGAAGAAATCAGTGATGAACTGCCTTTCCAAACTCTGCATGCAAGACAACAAAGGGAGAATAACAATTCTACAGGGAAACTAATTCCACTACAAAGTGCAGCATCATTTCTGTCACTAAAAAAAGAAGTAATTGTTTCCATAAACAAAGGCCTACTCTTCTCAGCATGACAAAAGAGAAAACAGTTAAGCAGAGCCTCTCTAGTTGCTCATCCTTGATAAGACATGACATTCAGAGAATGCAGGAGCCCCAGTATTCTTAGTGCAAACAAGTGCAAAAGATTCTGCTCTGCCATGTGACGATGGGCTCCAGACAGTCCTTGCTTGCTCCAAGCCTGTATGAGTATGGAAAACATTATGATTCCATGGTTCAGCTGCAGAGAACATCACATGTCCTTTCCCCCCACTGCTCACCTTTAACAGTACTGACACCAACTTAGCAAACCACAAATACCTGGGCAAATTCAACAGACGTCCTAGACATCAATTCAGCTGAAAAGGTTTATCTTTTATGAGACAATTACTTTTCTATGATGTACCAGTAAGGAAACACAAGACTAGGACACTAGCACAATACAAGCAGCGTTTGGAGAGTAAGGAAAAGAAGGTTGGGAAGAGGGCTTCTGCGACAGTCTGGGCTTGACAAACAGCAGGAGGAATCCAATCACTGGGAATAAACAGAAGGGGTGCACAGGAAAAGTCAGTACTGTACCTCATGGAACTTGTCAAGATCTTGATAAGATAGTTCCTCGCTACATGAATGTCATTTTCAGAAGGCATTTTCTGTGCTACAATATCCACCACCACTTTCATCTTCCTGAGAAGCCAAGCAAGGGGAGGAACAGACTGGACTGAGTTGTGGCATAAGGCAAGTCAAGTGGACAAGAATTCACAAGTTCTGTTCAATTTTCTGTATTTGTGGACACAGTACTTTTGAGAGTTTTGCTTGTTTGGTTTTGGGTTTTCTTGTTTTGGGTTTTTTTTACATAATAGTCTGAGCAGCCTAAAAATACTGGTGGGATACATATAAGGTTAAATCACATAGACACCTGCTTTTGTTGGGAAGCTCACAACATGACTAAAAATTAATTCACCGTGCATAGTCAAAACTACTTTCTGATAATAATTTTAATTAGATGGTGAGAATCTATCCTGCATTTCAAGAAACCATTTTTTCTAAAAAGTGGACTGCAACATAAATATTGAATCCAAAACTCTGCAAATGGATAGAAGAACAAGAAAGAAAAGATTAAAAGACTCAAAACAGGAATATTTTGCAGGCAACTAAAGAAGCTGGAAGCTGAGCATTTACATTCTAATGTAATACCTCTCTGTTGCTTCTGAATGACAGATGAGATCACCTGAACCTACAATCAGAAAACCTCCAGCATTAATGGAAGCATTATTAAAAACATTTCATTGAAAGTGTCTTTCTACCATTGCTTTTACAGAAGCTGCTAGAAGGAAAATGTTGGTAAGCATAGAAGACAGGTTACAAAGGAAAGAAGATAAAAGGTCAGCAGATACAACAATAGAAGCATGTATTTCCCCAGCACCACCTACTCCAAGAGAAATTGTATCATTCTTATCTACCAAGTAGCGCCTCTGTTGTAACCCTGCCATTCAGGCTTTTGCATTTGAAGCAACCAAAGCAAAAAGGTGACAGGCAGTTCCAGGGGCCTGCATCCAGGTGAAAAACAATTGCTAGAATGTATTTCATAGAACCACAAAATAGTTTGGGTTGGAAGATCCGTCAGTTAAAGATCACTCAGTAAAAACATCCCTGACATGGGCAGGGGCACCTTCCAAGAGAGCAGGTTGCTCACAGCCTCATCCAGACTGGCTTTGAACACTCCCAAGGATGGGTATCCACAACTCCTCCAGCAACCTGTTCCAGTGCCTCCCCACCCTCACGGTAAAGAATTCCTTCCTAATATCTAATTTGTCTGTCCCCTGCTGAACGAGCAAAGGCCTGACTGCTGGCACACACCTCAAGCCTGAGGCTGCACCCCTTTCCCTGCAAGCAGCGGCAGCCCCACAGGACAGAGGCTGAAGCCAAACCGGCTGTTTGTCTCTTTCCAAAGGATTTCTTCCCTTCTCTCTCGTCCTTTTTCCCTGTCCCGCCCGGCGACCCGCGCGCGCCCCCTGCCGGCTGCCGCGAGCTGCGCCCAGGGCGGCGGCGGCCGGGGCACCGCGGAGGCGCGGCCGGGGCACCGCGGAGGCGCGGCCGGGGCACCGCGGAGGCGCGGCCGGGGCACCGCGGAGGCGCGGCCGGGGCACCGCGGAGGCGCGGCCGCCTGCTGCCGCTGCCGGGATTATTCCTCATCCCAGCCGAGCCTTCCTCAGGCCGCTGAGCGCACACTCTGCCACGACCACACGGTAGTGGTTTTTCTCCTGGCGGCTGCAGCCAGGAGGAACAGCGGCACATCACATTACACATTACACATCGGCAGTGATCATTGAAGCCGAGGCTCCCCACAGCCCAGCTAACCAGAAGTGAGCATTGGAGGCCAGTCCTTGCAAATGCAGTGTACCCCACTGTATCTGCTGCGACAGGAAATAAATCATGAATTCAATCAAAGAATGGTTTGGGTTGGAAGAGACCGTAAAGATCATCTCATTCTAACCCTCTGAGGAACGCAAGGACACCTTCCACTAGACAGACCATTTGCTCAGAGCCCCATCCAACCTGGCTTGAATGGTTTCAGGGTATAGGCCATCCATAGCCTCCCTAGGCAACTTGTTCCAGTGCCTCATCACCCTAAGAGCAAAGAATTTTTTCCTAACATCTAGTCTAGACTTACTCTCTCTGAATTTGAAGCCATTTCCCCTTGTTCTGTCACTACATGTCCTTGAAAATAGTCTATCTCCAACTTCTTGTAGGCTCCCTTTGGGTCCTGGAAGACTGCCATTTGGTGACCCCAAAGCTTTCTCTTCTCCAGGCTGAACATTCCTTGTTCTCTGAGCATTTTCACATGGGAGAGCTGCCCCAACCCTCTAATCATCTTGGTGGCCTCCTTTGGACTCACTCCAACAGGTCAATGGTACTTCCCATGCTAGGGATGCCAGAGTTGGATGCAGTACTCAAGTTGGGATCTCACCCTAATAAAACCTGGGTTTAAACAAGAAATCACGATTTTTCAAAAGTAAAAGAATGGACAAGTCAGTGGCTTGAGTCAGAACTGAGCTGAATCTACAAAGACAGAAAAAAACCCCAAAGCAGAAGCATCTGTACTTTTTAGCTCTTACTGTTACCCATTCCCAGACTTAATCCCTGAGTTAAAATAGCTGTAGTGATTTATATTAAAGATTCTTTAAAGAAATATCTATTCCCTTTTTGGTCACTTCAGTTTCTACAGAAAGCTGTAGACCATGTTTCAAGGTACAAACACAAAAATTTGGGAACTGATCAATGTAGTGATGGTGAACAACAGCTATCAAAATAAAACTCTCTCCATTCACTACAATGCAACTCAAAGCTTTTTTAGCAGTGCAGCAAAGCCTTTCCATGTTGTTAAAAACTTTTCAAAATAGCCCAAGTTCACTTTTCCAAAGTTGCAGCAGGAGGTCCAAACTCGAAGTACCAGCAGTCATTTTAAACCTTGTCTAGAACCAGATTTGGTCTAATCCCAGTGTAATTGGCTAGAAGACATGTCAAAGATGCAAGGTTAAGGAAATGCAGAAAGGCTGCATATAAATAAAATATAGATAAAATGGAAACCTGCAAAAGCTTAAAGGTCAAATGCAGAATCCACTGGCATTCTCAAACAAACAGCATGCTCAAGCACTGCTCATGCTGTGAGGCACAGCTCACAAGGTGCCCTTAGGTAGTTTCAAAGCCAAATAAACCAAACCACGCTGCAGTTGTTTGTCCTACAGAAACAGACAACCATTACAAACACTGCTGCCCCATGCCAGCCATGCAAACTGGCTAGGAGGGGTTCAGGTTTTGGAACATCCTCAGCAAGCCACTCACATTATTTTTTTTACTCCATGTAGAGCAAATGTCAAGAATTGGTAGTGACAGCACAGGTGCCCTTGTTTGTCTGCTTATAAGTCCCAAACAGCTTCATAGTTCTCAGCTTTCTCACCTCCTCTCCCTTACAGTAACAGTAGGCTAGACATACCAATACTTCATTAGCAATTTTCTTTTAGTAAATCTGTGTCTGCTGGGGGAACAAAAGTTTTCACAATCCATAGGAGGTTTTTTTGTAGCTCACCAATCTTGTGTTCAGTAAATTAACACACTAGAAGACCAACATATAATGTAATTAACTGGGTACACAAAAAGCTATAAAGAAACTGCTAAATCATTTAATTCAATGTATTAAAAATATTTTTTGGATTTTGTTAGTCTTCTGAATCCTTGGCAGGATAAAAAAGGAGGCTGAAAACCACCATGAGTCTGCAGTTACCCGCAGGGTCCTCAAATAAAAAGAAATTGACACTGTAAGTGGTTTTGATTCCAGAAGCTGTTATATATATTTGTCACTGCAGATCTGAAGAACTCATCCAACTGCCTAACGTGGGAGCTCATGGTTAGAATGGGATGATTTTTCTAAAATAAAGGTTTTTTTTTTTGAATGAGGACTTAATTTGATCTTTCTTCTTATCCTCCCTTTAAAACAGACAAACAACTTTCCTCTCTATAGAATACCAAAGGAGTCATCATCCTATACAGACAAAGATATTTGGTATTATCTATTTCAAACAACTATATTCACAGAATTCAAATTACTTCATGCTTCATTAGCCACCAATGGCAGATCTATCTGCCACAGAAACATGGGAATGAAGTATCTAAAATATGGCAAAAACTATTGCCCAGCAGCAAAACTCTATAAGGAATGTGAATGGTTTCTTGTGTCATTCTCAGTAATTAAATACATGCAAGAGTTATCCTAGTTTAGGCTAAACCAGTTGTCAACAATTCCATAAAAAGCTCTTGATTAAGTCCAATACAATTCCCTGCTCCTTTCCCCTTACCATTTTCAGGGTTGTCCTGTCTGCTGACATAAAAGTACATCTATATCTTTGGAAGTAACACCACACCAAGTGAGGATAAAGCATCCAAGACCTGAGGTGGAATGCTTTTTCTGAACAGTGCCCCACTTTATTTTTCCTTCGTTTATTTAAAAATAAAGGAAAGGGGGTGGTATGTATGTGTGAAAGAATATGAGAAGGAAGAAAAACACAGAAAGCCCCCCTGGAAATTTCCATACAGAAGTTGTATATTAAAGGATTTGCCAAATTAAAAAAACTTCCAGAATATATTTTGAAGTAAACCTTCACTGTCCTTCATATCCAATAGAGGTAATACATATATACACACACACATGCATACATATCTATGTAGATACATGCATAGATATATACGTACATAGAAAGTGACTTTTTAGGCTTTGCTAGTTCCAAAATATGCCCACAATTTCTCTAACCAGGTAGATAGTTTTGCACTCTAGCCACTGCTTTTTTGGTCTTCCCAATATACTGAAGCACTGCTAAAACCTGTCTCACAACCCACTTATGAATTCACCTCTCTGCTGCTTTCCAGAGCATCAGCCACAGCCACTTCCTTTCCTTTCCCCTAAGCCTGTCCTACTGCCTTTCCCTCAGATTCAGTCTTAGATGCCCCAAGTTCCCACTGTCCTGGGGCTAGACAGCAGCAACTTAAATGCTTTTCCTGAAGTACACTCTGTGCCAGCATTCAGACTGTCTATCCAGGAGAGCCTTAAATGTCCTTTCAAGTAAGGACAGAAGATACAGTAACTGCATTAACACCTCCAAAAAGCCAAAAAAACAGGGCCTTCCCAGGTGAGGCAGCATGTGAAATTTTAACTGTAGAGATATCAACCTCACTTTATATGAAAGAGATTAAACTTATGATGTGTAAAATGTCTTTTCACAGTGAGCAATAAACCCAAAAAACTGCTGGAAAACATCATCACGGCAAGTACATTAGGGACATGCCTTTGACCTCTGTAGCAAGTTTTATAAAAACAACACATACCATCTCCTTCTTTCTTTGAGGGTCACTCCCTGAATACAAAAATTGCCTAAATGGAACTCTATTTCAGATGAAGCCAAATTTTGTCTGGCTTTGTTTCTGGCTTGTTCATAAAAGGAATGGTTAAATCAGATGCACTGCAGGGACATTTAATGAAATATTTAATTAAGTAAATATTTAGAACAATACTGCCGATCACCATTAGAAACAATATAGTTCTTTTCATTTAAAAACCTCATTGGAGTAAGAAGTAGAACCAACTCAACAGGCCCACAAAGTCTTTTAATCATGTATTTAAGAGCTTGCACTTGTTAAGTACTCTAGTATTGCTTCTCAGCCTATTCTTACAATGCTTGGAATTCTCAAGTAATCTTCCAAATAAATACTGGTCATACCACACAGCATCCAGGACCCATTTACTCCAGCTTAGCCTTAACTGAGACAAAAGATGAGAGTAATACTGTAAAAAATTACAGTACTTCCCACATTAATAAAGAACTGAATATGTTTTTCGTGTAGAAATTTTCCCTTGCGGCATCCTGGTATCATAAGGATAATAGAGATATGAAAGAAAAAACTATTCGACCAAAAAAACCACAAAAAACCAAAACCAACAACAAAAAATCCACCCCAAAAAACCCCAAAAGAGATAAAAAGAAAACCTACTCTTCTGAGAAGCCTCTTCTGGACAACACATACAAGTGGATGTAAAAAGTTATACTTCCACTGAATTGAGGTAGCTATGCAACTGTAAATCACTCTCTGATATAGGGCACGGTTTGTAAAAAGGATTTTTATTGTCATAAAAACTATTTTCAGATTAAAACAGACATTAGAATTTTGGCACATTACAGAGCTGGTAATTTGGGCAGGAAATCTCAGCTGCCTTAACGTGTTGGAAGCCCAAGGCATAAGGTGGTTACAGTTGCACAATCATCCAAGGTAACCTCTCCCTCCTTACCTCCCGGGGCAGCTCAAGTTTCAGGCGAAGTTAATTGTTAGTTCCAAGTTAAATCCCGTGCCTAATCTCCAACTGATGACTGCAGCCCTAACAGCATTATAACACCAGCAGTACAATTTGAAACACTTATGTATCCATCTACCATTTCTCCATTGGCAAAGGGCAGGTATTTTCCTGCAGCTTCTTGAAGCATGAGCTACTCTCCTCCTATGCCTGTACTAATTCAGGCCAAATATATTTTGTGTAGACTCTTAATGGAAGTAGAAGGAATCTGCATGGGCAGGTACAATGTTGCCTCTGAAAGCACCTCCCACCCAGGGTAGGAGCATGACCCTGAGAAATGCAAGCCACCACCCTCCATCCCCAGGGGGAAGGAAGATGGGGACTGCAGTAAGGCAAGTGCAAGAATCTGGATCCTCTGCTGAGGCTGGTTCTATGCCCTTGCTTAATCTTCTGACATTTCATTCTGTGAGAAACAGAGCTGTTTCCCTTCATTTGGATACACTGGGAATAAGTACAAATCCTTATTCTGAGCATATATGGCAGACCTAAAACACTTACAATCCCTGGAGCTAGAACTTTAATAATGACCAGACAACTCTCATTTCTGGGATTCCTGGAACAGCACTGATTTTGCTTGAGGAACTAGGTTTTTAGGCTTATTTTACAGAAACAGGATGTGCCAAGATATACACCCAATTTAACACTATTGGACTTGAAAGCTGGGTTCAGTCACTTCACAGCAAAATAAAAGCTATTTTCCAAGCAAAATTGAAAACAGAATCACTTCACAACAATAACTACACAAATCTTCAATAGATCACTTTTCTTCCAGCCCAGCTCACACCACCTCTTCAGATCTCAATCTTTAGCCACCCTAACTATCACCAAGAGCAAGTTTTACAAGAGAGTAAATCTGGCAAAAATAGAATAATAAATGCCCACAGGTTGAAACATGTGCTTGGATACACAGCAATCAAATCAGAAACTATCTAAATTTTCCAAGCCCAGATCAGTTACAATACAGGAAACACAGGAAAATTTTCTATATAGTACAGGTAAATACAGGAAAAAATCCTCTAGTTAATATTCATAAATAGTTACTCCTACTGCCAAAGTTTGTTTGATAAAAAGCTGCAGAAACTATCAGCATCCCTCTGAAATGAGCAAGTAGTTTAATAACTGTATTCATCAATGCATTCTTCCTGCATAAACCAAGGTATCTATCTATGCACAATCTCACAACAGATCACACAGATACTATGACTACATTCACATGCAAATTGTGCCTACATCACTCTTAATTAACTTGGAGCAGTGAATACAGCTCTAACAGTGAGTACTCAGCTGTTTGCATCATATGTGCTACATTTCATCTTCAGATGGGAAACAAAATTGGGTTTTAACAATCCTTCAGGGTGGTACAGAGCTCTACACCAGTATGTCTAAATAACCTCAAGGAATAGAAAAGATATCTTCATATAGAAAAAAAATCACTGAGACACACTGAATACCACATATGAGCTCCAAGTGACTAATGGAAGTCTAATATTTTATAGCTTTACTCAAGGTTCAGTGAAGTCAATAGAAATGTGTGATGGGTCTTACGTGCTAGTACTCTGTTATGTGTTATTATGTGTTATTATAAACCAACAGTAACCTGCAGACATTGATCCTAACTCTTCTGGGATCCTTCTCCACAAATACAATGCTACCTGAGCAGCCCTCTAGTGTGAGAAGGTCCATTAGTGTCACTAGATTAAGGATTTCTCCAATGGAGCTGACTTGCCTATCTGGTCACCACTAAAAAGATAGACAGAAACACATCCTAGCCCACACTGCGCCAGCACGCCACCTTCACATCATATATGTTCTTGAAAAGCAGGGGAAAAAAACTAAAAAGAAAGAAAGAAAAAAAAAAGTCAGTCCTAAATTAATCATTTAACTCCTTCCCACTTCCCAAACTGTGTAAGACAAGTGTATTTAAAAGACTTGGCTGTCTTTCCCCCACTTCTGCTCAGTACTTCATATTCTTCTCCTTCCCAAGGAGAAATCCCACAATCCTTTCTTTAGATTTATTGTGAAGAACAAACATTTTTGTTCTCACATTTATCAACATACTCATTTCCTCTTGCACCATTCCGTAAAAATCCCCTTCCACCCTTGTATAAGTTCTGTACATGCTGGCAAACAACTCACAGCCTGTGAAACTTTTTCCACTGAATTTTCTTTTCACACCACTAAAAGCTCGAGGCTTAAAAACTCTCAGGCCTTGACTCTTTTGAGTTTTACTAAGAGCGACTCTGCCAGTCCATTTGTCTCCATCCCATTCTGGGACAAAGAGACCAGCCCAAGAAAACTGGTTGCAGAACTCTTAGAAAGTAGAGACTACAAACCAGTGCCTGGCCCAGCTGGGAGATGAGTGGTTTTGCTCAGCAAGACAAAGCACACGGAGGCCAGGTCTGCCTGAGAAATGGGAGGGAAATTTGAAAGCAAACAACAACAAAAAAAAATTCCAAGTTGCCTACCCTCTTCCACACCTGCCGACTCCACTTCAATACTCCTATGATGAAATTTTAAACGGATACATTTGAGACAATGCACTGCTTTTTTATCTCCCTCATCCAACAAGTTACAAAAGCCACTGAAAAGCCACGAGAAAGGCACTCCGAGCAGTGGCTTATCCCAGCAATGGAACGTAGGGGTGAGGAGCTGCCGTCCTGCCCAGCCTGGCAGGAGCCTCCTCCCCCTGGCACAGCCCCAGGTACCTACCCGGGCTTTGCGCTGGGCGCCGCCTCCTCCCGCAGGGGCCGGGCAGCGCTCCCGGCTGGCGGAGCAGCCTCTGCTCACGGAGCGGGACCGGTGCGAGATCCCGGGGTGTTGCTAGCACCCTCCTGGGCTCCGTGTCCCCGGCAGCCGCGGGCCATGCCGGCGGAGCAGAGCATGGGGCTCCTCAGCCCCCTGCCACCGGCTGGCCTGTGCTAATCTGCGGCCGCCGGCTTAGGGATATAATTAGACTCACAAAGGAGCCTTGTTAGCGCTCCCCGCTAAGAGGCCGCAGCACTTCAGATTAGTCAGACCCGCGACTCTGCCGCTGAACGCTGCTGCGGGGGAAAAGCTAAGCAAAGCCCAACAAATGAAACCAGAGGACTGTTCCTGACGGAGGAGGAAGGAGGGGGATTTTTAGTTTTCGTTTGAAGTGGTGTTTGATATGGCGCATGAAAAATGCACTGATACCATGCCGCTGAAACTGTTTGATCTGCTCTGTCCTTTTCCAACCTTCTAAGCAAATATACAGGCAGGTAAATAAATCGGTCTGGGGCACTGCATTGAAAAGAAGTTAATGTCACCTATGAGATGACAAAGTTAAAAGAAAATCTCTTAAGAGCTGATGGACTATCAGGGGTAGTGGAGAGTTACAGATGTTTTTCCTACACTTGAAAAACAACCAGTCTTCTCAGGGAGTAGCATTTCCTCTGAAAGAGAGGCAGCCTGTTACATCCCTAGAAATAAACCACCTCAGTATGCAGGCACTGGAAATCATCACCTACAAAAAAAAGTGGCAAGTACATCCTTCCATTCCCCCATGGAAACTGATGTTATAAATTCTGGGGAATTCTTTCAAAGGACAATTTATTTTAAAAGTCTTCTGAAAAAAATAAGCTTTATTCTGTAGTCACACAATTAATCCCCTTCTGCTAGCCAGATTTGCACATGTAAGCTTGCTTGATGCTTGCTGACCATCATTATACCTGAGGATATAAAGGATACAGTAATAGGCTCCACAGAGTTTCTTTGGGGGAAAATGAAGAAGATTCATTACGCTGTTTTATTTTATAGTTAAGGATTGGCACAGCAGAACGAAGATAAATGTTCCTCTTACACACTGGCCTATGTGCCAGAATGTTTTCCTTAGGTTCACTGATCCATCAAACTAAACAACTGTACATTTTTATGTTCATTAACAGAGCAGACTGATTGCACCACAGCATCCTTACCAACCAACCGACCTCCATCCTGCATGTGTCAAATGAATGGCTTTTCCCAGGTCAAAGCAGGGTGCATACACAGTTGTCAAGGAACAGCTGGAAGCTCTATGGATCTACAGAAATACTCAAACTTCAGGAAGCAGATCGGCTAAAAGGCAAGAAGTGGTCTCATTTTATGCAAGTATACATATTTGGATTTTAATAAGAAATACAGTTAAGACAACATATGACAGAATTACAAATTACAAAGAAGTCCAATAGCTCAACTGTGTGAACCTGCTGGAAAGTCAGACGATGTCTGGCTAAAACTTTCTCAGCCAGGCTGATATATTCTATCAAAAAACAACTGCACTTCATATAAAGGTGATAGTATAGATGACTCACAGATGTCAAACCTAATGTAATGAGGTTTTTTTTGGAAGAAGCCTTCAATAAAGGTAAGCTAAACCTAGCATGATGCCTTGCTTATTAACATTAACACACATGCCTGTGTGTGCATGTGCATAGTCAGTCCAGAGAAAGGCAGACTGACTTAATGGCTTGCTTTTCTAACAATGTTTCAGAAAGAGTCTAACAACCATGGAGTTATTGCTGTGTTAATGAGGATACAGACCTGACAAATATTATTCTTGGTGACTTATTTGGAAAAACAGAAGTAAGATTCAAGTGGGAAAGAAGAACTTTTTTTTCCCCTCAATTTCTAGCTGCAAGTCCATCCTCACTCTAAATAACAGAGGAATAAATTGCGTAGGGTAGGTACTACTGAATCTGCTGTCTAAAAAAACCAGTGAGAATTATATTGTTACAGTGGTAAGTGATGAGGAAAACTAAGTATTGCCTTGATTTTAAATTAATGCCTGAGCCTCAAAATACAGTTGACTAATAGGATTTTTAATTTGCTTTAAAAAGCCTCTTTTCAGTCTTAATCTGCAATCAGATACTGCTGAGCTGTCCTGCTAGACTGCAGCCAAAACAGCAAACAAGCTCATCTTACCTTCACTTCAAAGACTGCTGGCCATGGCAGTACATTTGCTGGAAAACAGCTATACACAGTCACATAATTGCCATGAAAGCGTTCCCAGGATACTAGTTGAAATTTTAAAAATATCCCTGAAAGAACTAGGATTATTAGAGTTGCTTATGTGACATATAGGATCCAAAGATGAATGAAGGTAGGTGATCAGACAAAAGCCACGCACAAGAGCCCAGCCTACAGAAAAATAGAGACTTTTTAGTCTCTGTTCTTCTGGGGGGGACAAGATCCCTCTCATTCAAAGCCTTATCTCAAGTGTAAACCTGCCTCTATAAGGGAGTACAACTAAGTAAACAACCTGGACTCATTACTCCAGTTGCTGCTGGGTTACAGTATAGAAGGAAAAGGAGCCTATATCCAACATTACACATCAGTTATTAATGCAGACATGCTCATAAAGCTATGACACTGGATGCACAAGCCCAATGGTATCCAGTCTATGTAGTACCAAACAACTGCTCATTAATAACTGTTCTTGAAAGAGGAAACTCTACATCCCTGGTTCAAAGGAAACCCCTGCATGTCACAATCTGAGCTTCCAGAAGGCTTTGCCTCCTTACTGAAAGTTAAAACATCATCTAAAAACTTTGTATTAAAAACAGAATAGGTCAGGAGTTAACCCCCTATTTGTTTCTTTCCCATCCCCAGAATGAGAAAACACAGATTCAGGGTGAAAAGTTTTCAAGCTTTCATCAGGAACACACATATCGGTTTCACTTGAAAAGTTTCCCAAATGATTTTTTTCATTCATTTTAATAGCCAAAGTTGTGGGAAGTAACTTGCTCATCACCAAGAGCAGCACCACAGAAACAGCAGCATCTGCAATCAAGCCAGTTAATGAATGTGCCCATCCCTGTCTCTCCTCCACCTGACTGGCTGCCAAGGCAGATTTCATTCCCCTCCCAAGCCTCTCCCTTCTGTCCACAGGCATGTGGCTTTTCACCAAAAATATACCCAAAAAGAGGTTAAAAACCTGAATGCTCAATATGCCTGTCCCTTTGAGATCTTCTGGGAAACACACTTAGGATGCTTTTGCCTAGACTGACCTTCCTGCATTATTAAAATATATATTACCACATTTAATTTAGGAATGCTTCTCCAGCACAGACTGTTGTGTCCTAAGGCAGAAATTTCTAAATAATATACATATTTTTGAATTCACTTAAGTGATTTAAATTAAAGTAACAACCACAAGAGAGCGCTACCAGCAAAGGATTCAGTCGCAGGGAGAAATCAGACTTTAAGCTATTCAGAGTAATACAAAAATAAAGAGTGTGGTTAGGCAGTCTTATTTGCACATCTAAAAGGTAACCTCAGACATTTAATTGCTATAGCTGTGATCTTCAGAAGTCAGGAAATATTCTGGGTGTCTCCATTTCTGAAGGTGGAATTCGAGATAGAACAATGACTTGTTTCTCTTTGTTTCAAAGGGAGATTAGTCAGCAGTTTTTGGATTTTTTGCATCTTTAAAATGACCCACTCCAATATCTGAAATTAACAGCTTTTCTAATATTACTATTTTTTCCTGAATGTTTGTAGCTAAATGTTTGTTTGCGACTAAAACTCAATGCAGAGTTAAAACAACAAAACTGAGGCTTTGTTGTTGTTTATGATCTCTGTGCACTGAGTATCTGAATACCTTGTACTCCCCTCTTACTTATCTTTTCAAGAAAAGTGCCAACAAATTATAACAACAAAGTCAGCCTATTTTTCTGGAAGCAGCAAATGGAACTGCAGCACTTCTGTCCATGCAAAACAGAAGGAGTTCCTGTTTTTGCAATTTCAGCTTCTAGTATCTTATCATAAAAGGAAACGACTTCCAAAAAGTATCCCTAAAAAGAAGTGACCTAGAACTTAAAAACAATAAAATAAAAATATAAACACATGCTTAACTTATGGACTTCCAGGGGGAAGGAGAGGCTCTAAAAGAGAAAAGCAGTAATGAAAGCAATAATCAGATTTTCTTAGAATGGTGAATTGAACCAGTATTTTGACAGACAAGTTATTGACAGAATTCTGTTGTATAGATATGTATAGAAATCCCTAAAAGTTGAGCAAAGCAGCGTATTCTGCCTTCAATGCCCATTCTCACATGCCAAAATTCACACAATGGTCTACACAATCGCCTTTTGCCTTGCTGTCAACCATGGTGAGACCTCTAAGGCCTGCAGCACTGCTCTGTGCTTTCTCCTCCCATGGATCAGGCAACCAGTTGGTCTGACCTCCCATTTGACAGTCATCCTGCACCTGAAAATGGAGCAAACAGCAACACCACACTATAGCCAACACAGTCTCTTTTAAAGGAAGCCATGCTGGAAGGAGTGTGACCTTGTCACAGCACAGCAGCTCCTCTCCTATCCCATGCTCTAATAAATTGCATTTTACATAAAAAGAAACTAAAGAGACTTGCAAAATGCTCTGCTTCTGTCTGTGAAAATAATGCAAATAAATTATCAACCCTAGTGCCCTTGAAGACTTTGGTCATTAACTTAAAGAAATCAGGATATTACCATCACAGTGTGCTCAGGTTTTCCTTGTTCCTCAGCCCAACTCTACAGGCTTGAGCAGGATGGAACAGCAATTTCATTTATAAATAAGATATGCACTGTCAACAAAGAGGTATTAATTTGTATGAGGTATAACATCATAAATCTTCCTGCCTTCTGAATTCACAATAGACTACCATGATAAAGCTCTCATATTCTGTAACTGTTTTTCCTTGCTCTGCCTTGGGGAACTAAACAGACACATCTGGATGTCTGAGATAAAAGTGTTGCACTTGGGATTTATGGTATATTATATAAGCTACATAAATACTTTTCCTTCATCCTTATTTTTGCACATTCTGCTACCTTTTGATGGCTAGATAGCATTAAACTCCTGATGTCACCTTCTTACCTCAGTTTTTACCATGATTTATCAGAATTCCTCACAAGGATAATAAAACTTTTTTTTTTAATGAGTATTTATCATTAGGAAACATCTAAAATGCTTCACACGTTGAATAAATTTGTTCTGGCAGGTTTTATTTTCAAGTATCTTGGAAATTATCATGTCATAGTAAAGTGCTAAAGAAATTAACCTTTAAAGTAAATACAAAAGAAGCATTATTCACCAGTAACACTGAAGAAAAACACAGCCTCTGACAGGACTACTGCTAACAGCAGCAGCAGGAGTCAAATTGGGGGATTTTAGGCTGTCTTACCATGGCTGAGGTGAAGGAGCAGGAAGCAGAGCAGCTTTCAGACACATTCCCCCCTGCCATCTTTGCCCAGGATGGGCAGAGTGAGTGCCAGAGCAGCACACGGCTGCCTGCACCGGCCTGAAACACTGCCTTCAGCAAGAAGGAACTTGCCACATCCTTGGGGCACACAGCCACAGAAACCCTGGTGCTGCTTGTGGCTACAAACAACGGGTGTGTTTTGCCTCCCAGCCACTCACCACAATAAGCTTAACCTTCAATAGCCATCCCAAACGACTTGAGTTTCCTCAGAAACCACATTCCAAATACTGCTCTTTCTACACAGGTATGGTGTTTTCTCACACCAATTTCAGCTGTAATTTACCTCACCGTGTCCAGGGTGACCCAAAAACAGGAGTGGGGAAAGGGAATTCCTCTTGTCCCAGGGCATTTCAGGAGACAGCCCAGCCCTATTTTGTCTTGAGCTTAGTTAAAACACTATAGCCATATGATGATGCAAATTCTGAAGCCTCCACAAAGAACTGTGCCACAAGCTGGCATGGTTCAGGTTTTACCTGAGAAAGCTATTTTGCTCTGACATGACCTATGCCAGACCAGTTACTATCCCCCAGAGTGCTTTCTTCCCCATCAGATGCCAGCCCTGGCTCAGCTGCCCACCTGCTGGCAAGGCTGCTGCTCCATGAGCCAGATCAAAGAACTGAGCATGGTTTTGATTGCAACCCAGCAGAAATTTCCCCAAACTTCAGCTTTTGTCATTCTGTCCTTCCTCTGCACTCAGCGTGAAGCTGGACTAAAAGCACAAGGGCTGTATAACTCAGCAGTGTGGCAGCTGTGACTCTGTGCCAGACTTTGTTTTGCCAGGTGATCCAGTATTATGCAGATTCAGTAGAATCAACCATAAAATACCCTGGGTTTCTTGTGTAACAGATAAGATGCAAATTTCTTCAGTTATTCAGTAACTAAATCTGCAATACACTTGCATTCCTGACCTTCTTTGAAGTGGTCACATTTCTGAAGTTAAGGGTTGGATTGAGAAATTATTTTAAAACTTCTTTATAATCTTTTCAAATTGGAAGGTATCACATGTAGTTACTTGAGCAAGTAGAGCATAAAATCTCTACTCTCAATATGGTAGATACTTGATGCTGAAACGTGTAAGAAGTGCCAAGTTCTCCAACTTGTAAATCATTTAATCCTCATGATGTGAAATTTGTAACCTAAAATAAAATTTTCACAAGGAGAAAACTGCAACACACTGAAATAGGCATATTATTCCTTCTCTCCTGGAATTGGACATGTACATTTCATCATCCTTGATGAGTGTTAAAAAACCCAACAGCCTTAAGTGCTCCCATTGCTTAAAAGCAGTTCCAAAACATTATTTCAAAACATACAGAACATACATAGAAGTATGCCTTCATCATGCAAAGATAATCTCTGACATAAAAAGATTATTCATTTGGTCTTTAGTGGGTGGGTTTATAATTCTATTTCAGTCAGGAGTCTGAAGATATCTCCATTATTATCGAACACATTAAAAAATTATCTGTGTGTGTGTCTGCAAAAGTTTTATGTGAAATGAATAAGTCTTCAAATCCCCTAAATTTAGAAATCTCACCTCTTTTCCTCTCTCTCACCCAAGGGTCTACATATTAAGAGTTTCCAGCACCTACACTGAAATTCACAAATGGAAGGCAGTTTTCAGAATAACTCCAATGTACCACCTTGTAAAAAGCTATGGTTAGATCCTGTAAGCACTTGTATACTTTTTTTTATCTTCAGTCATGTGAGTGCTCTTACTAAATTGGATGAGACTACTCATGCTCAAAATTAACCATTTTGACAAGTGCATGCATGATTGAGGAAAAAAGCCCACTACAAACCTAGTCATGACTCACAGGTTGTTATCGTTTGATGGGTATCCCACTCCACAAAAAAGCCGTGTTGCCCTATTTTGGTAATTACTTCAAAAAACT
Organism: Prinia subflava; assembly: GCF_021018805.1. Lineage (NCBI taxonomy): Eukaryota > Metazoa > Chordata > Aves > Passeriformes > Cisticolidae > Prinia > Prinia subflava. Next base: position 87,568,131 of record NC_086249.1, on the reverse strand, counting down.
GAATAGCACTGCCACAGTAGCCTTTGAATAAGCATATTCAAATTACAGACTATTCCTTTTACCTACATGGAAATGTCTAGTCTGTGGCCTTCCTAATAGCCGAAACATTGCCCTGACAGAATTGCTTTGGTAAAATGTTGTGACATCTGTTGTAATTTTGGCTTTCTGTTATTTAAGCTCTACAGGGCAGATTTTTTAGATTTGCAAAGAAATAAAACCATGAAGTTGTCATAAAATGAAAACATATCAGTCATGACTTATGTATTTGAGAGAAGCCTGACAGATGTACAAGACAAACATCCAAAATCATAAGACAACAACTTGCCCTTTGAAACCAGGGACAATACACCACGAACTGGAGGAACTAAAGCTTGTGATCACCTCAAGCATCCATCAGTGTGTCATTAACAGAATTAACCAAATCATGTTAATGCAACTCAGAAGCAGGTGAGGTGGGCAGAAAAATGAGAAATAAAAGTGCTTTTTAGATGTACATCACATCAAGAAGGCAGTTGACATGGCAAACATCCTGGGTGATATTGCTAGGGTTACAGTGTGAGTTCACACTGTTAATGTGTTGGATTAAGTGACTGTCATACAACCAGGGAAAATGGTCGTCATCAGGGCTTTTCTAAGGTATAATTTGCTGAAAATACAAGACAGAAGTGTGTGTTCCTCCTTTTGTCATGTCCGTTCCCTTTCCATCAGTAGCGCAGGATCACACAGTTGAAGGATGAGGAGCACAGTGGAGGCCCAGCCAGCCTTGTGTTTGCCCATGGAGAAGGTGGAAGGCAAAGCAGAGCAGGAGGGACGTCCACATGGGCTGGCCTACTCTGTGTGTCCCCACTGAGCATGTGAGGGTGGTTTATTTGGCAGATGCTCCATTAAACATTCCTCCATTGAAAGATCCTGCTGGGATTACTAGGCACTCCTTCAAGTACAGGACATCCAACCCGAGGTTTTCCTGAGCTGGGCCTGTAGGTGCTGTGCAGTTCGCATAATGTGCCATTGTGCTGGTTTTGCATTGATTGACATTTAGTGGGCAGGGAAGAAGCCACCCACAGAAATTATTTTCTAATAGAAGCTGTTAACAGCTTCCTCCATGCCTGACAAAACCATTCAATGACTAGTTTTGAATACTGGCACCTTGCTAAACCACTAGCAAGCTGAAAACACCTCAGTGAACACACATGTTAAAAACTGAACAAACCCTGGGAAAAGCGTTCTTCTTCCAGCCTGGGAGCAGGGAACCGGCGGGCCTGGCCCCCGCTTGTGGCTGGGCCTGGCCCCCGCTCCCCGCGGCCTGGCAGGGCAGGGCCCCACGGCTGCCGGGCAGGGGAAGGGGAGGCCAGCAGCTTGTGGCAGTGCTGCTGCTGGGATCCCAGCTGATTGATTGTCCCGCAGCACAGACTCTGAAGAGTCCTCCACTGCTAACAGCTCTGCACGCCGCTACCAAGTCCTCTTGCCCAGCGCTGTCCTGGTGCCATGAGAGATCACAGGGCTGAGACCGGGGTGGCTCTGCAGCCCGTGCAGGGAGTGGCCCCACGGCTGGGACAGAACACATCAGGGGCCAGAGACCCGGGCTCCTGAGATCCTGGCACAGATCCAGCATGGCCTGAAATCCATCCCTGCGACTGCTTCGGCCACCACCAGCAGAAACCATCATGACCTCTGCCGGCCTCGGGCAAGATATTAACTCTTCCATTGCATAGATGAAAAGTACAAAGCACTGATCCTTTCTCAAGTGAGAGAAAAGGACACAGTGAAGAGACATGAAGACACCAAGGTCAGTGAAGAAGGAGTTAAGTCTCAGATGGGAGGAGAATGAGGAGATGCCTTAGTGTTAGGCTGCAATTCTTTTGCAAGGCCATGGTGATGGACTGTTGATACACTAGAATACCCCTTTAATTCATGAAAACAGTATGGGGAGATGAAGTGTTCAAATTGCAGAATATGAGCAAAGGCATTTGTGCTGAAGGAAGTAAATGGTGAAGTAGCTGTGGTCTCATGAAGAGCTTGAACAGAGAGAGGAATATGAAAGTGATGAAGACCCTCTGCCCCAGGGAAGAAGAAAAATAGCTCTGTTCCTAGAGATGAAGATGATCTCAGACACAGATGAAGAGAACCTTTGCTTTTGAACAGCTCATCCTTAAAATAGTACCCCATAAGTTTGACATGGCCCATAAATGCAGCTGTGGGAAGGCTGCATGAGATGAGAGGGACTTCACTAATACAGATTTTCAGGCAGCTGCTATTAGTGAGAAACTGAAGCCACAAGAGGACTGTTTTCTCATGGAGAAGTCTCCATGACACAGCAAAAGAGATTCTTCTTCCTAAGAGAACTGACGAAAGACTATTTTAGAGGTGGTCAGCTGACGTAAGTCCTGAAGTTTTGTCTCTGTATGTTGTCAGTGGGAAAGAAAAGAAGATTGTGGGGGGGAGGAGAAGTGTTTTGAAAGTTCTATTCTGATTCTTACTAATTATTTTTCTTTTCCTTGTAGTTTTGTAATGAAGTGTTTTTTATACCCTTTAAAGATGTGAGCCTGCTTTGCTCTCCTATTAATTCTTATCTCACAACAGAAAGTGAGTAAGTAATTTGAGTGGGTGCTTACCCCACCACAGCCATGTTTGCGCCTATCTGGTTCCTGCCACCCCACTGTGAGCCATGGTAGCTCACTGGCAGCAGCAAAGGAGTAAAAGAGGTGCCCTAGCCTTGTCATGCCATGTAACATATCCTGGAACACATGGCTTACTCCCCTCTCCATCTCCAGACCTGGCTGGGAGCAGTGTATGTGTCCACACCTGGCACACATTTACACCTGGCCATCCTGCTCAGAGCAAAGGAGGGGGCCCACAGCAATAGACTAATCCACTTCTCAAGTGAATTTGCCAAGTGGGAGTTTAAAAGAGCCCAGCCCTTCCACCAACTGCAGTCCCACAGAAACATTCATGCCTTGAACTTGAAAGCTGTGTGCATCTCCTGAGAATACCCACTCCCAAAGATCTGCAGAAGCACATCCTGTTACACAGCTGTCAGTTCCCAGAAACACAGGTGCCAAGGGCTGTCACACCTGTCCGCTTCTTACAGCAGTGGTACATGTAAGCAGATGCAGCTCTGGAAAGCCCTACTACAGTTTCCTGCATATTTCCAAAATCCAGTTGAAAATACAGTAATTAAAAAAAAATTTAAAAAAATCAAAACATTCTTGGGCAGTTAAGGCCAAGGTCAATCTTTAAAAACGAGGGATTACAGCTACTGGACAACAAGAGAGATCACTGCTATTTGTTTTGCCATAACAAACCCCAGTTCCAGAAGAAACTAAATTTAACTGCAAGACAAAATAGATTTTGCTTGTAATCAACAGTGGTTCTCCACAAGTGCGTTTGGTTTATTGAGCAATGCTTAACCATAACCATGGACAAAATAGTATACTAATGTTTAGAAGTAGAAAAATACACATAATTTTGCAGATTGTTTCCTATACCATTTTGGTATCTGTGAAACTAGAAGTATCAAGGCCAAACACAGGTAAGAGACAGAATTCACAGTTCTCCATCTGTATCTCATAATTGTACAGAAAAAAAAATCCCTCAATTTTCCAAGTCATCTTATAAATTGATATTCTCAAGTGTCATGGAGTATTTCTGCAGCCACAAGGAGCCATGAAGTATACAGGTAGCTACTCCATGGGTCATAAATAGGCAAGACTAGATCTCCTTGTTAAGTTACACAAAACCCATTACAGAAAGGTCACTGTTGATGTTCAGCAGGTTTCTGTTCAGATTGTGACAAATTTCAGTGATCTCCCATCTGAACGTTGCAAATGACTGTCAAGATTTTTATTCACAGATTTCTGCTCAGGTCTCAGGTGTCTGAAACAGTACTGTACAATCTTGTACTTAAAAACTCTTTCTTCTGTGCTTTAATTAAGAGTTGTCTGTCTTCACGAAGTGCCATGCAAATAAAGATAACCCTAACTTTCCATGTCTAGGTGTTTATAGCACAAGTATCATGAAAGTCACTGCCCTTGTTAGGATTTTGCACAGTCATGTCAGCATTCATACTATGCTTCTGATGACAAGTGTGTTTGCTCCCACTCTCTTTCTCTCTCCTTTAACAGGGGACTTCCTCAATATTGCAAAAAGAGCTTGCACTTTGGGAACATGAAGGCACAACACCAAAATGCTACAGAAGCAAGCCCATGTGTGTACCCACATATGTACACAACGTGGCCAAATTCCCAAACTTCAGAGCTTGTTCTCAGGTGCTGGCAGTTCCTGCAGAGTTGGCCAAGTTAAACCAAGTCCAGCTTCTCATCACTAGGAGACCCTGCAGAAAAGAGGTTGCTCCTCCTTCATCCACTCATTTTGACTGCTGCTAACAGACTACTCAAGCAGCCAAGAGGACAGCCCTTGTAACTTCTTAGGGTGACTCCCAGAGGTGAAAATTTCACCCTGCCTTTAATAAATCACACATGTAAGCCTCACCTATGTGCCTATTTTTAACAGTTTAATGTGTCTCATGAATGCATAGTGAAAAATTACTCTTACTATGGATTTGTTTTGTTATGGATATATGCTTATGGCTAGCATGTGCAAAGGAATGAAGATGGTATGTAATAAGTAGAAAGGAATTTAAGTTAGAAATATATCCAAAATTATTAAAATACACAGAATATGGCAATCACCTCAACAACATTCAGTATTGACACTCAGATGAATTTCACTTGTATGTAGATATGCACAGCATTTCCAAACAAAAGAAACTCACATGTAATTCTTGTAAGAAATGTCCTAAATACAGTCTGCTTGCCAATTTCCTAGGAAAGGAATCTACTGAAGAAAGTACTCAGTACTACACTGAAGTACTAGCATGCAATTAAGATGCATTGTTTCTGCAAATTCACTTGAGAAAATTGCATGAAGCCTCTTGAGTCCTATTTTAATCCAGGACCAAAAGTACACTGCACTTGTTCTACCATCAATATATGTAAGCCACTTAAACATCACGTTTGTTGTTGAACCAGTTGCACAGTCCTGATTTGGTTTAGACCACAACTATGCAACATTTCCAGAAAATACACCAAAGTACGTATGTTGATAGCCAACACATTTATACTGAGCATTTGGTACTGCAGACAGTTTTATTAGAAACCAGTGTTATTTTTCTTGTGTGAATCAAGAACCATATTCTTTAAAAACAGCAGGTAAATATAATCTTTTGGAAGCCAGCTACCACTACAGAACAACATAAGCCTCTTAAGAAACTTTTGTCACAGACACAAAGTAATTCTTGTGAATAAAACATTACTCTTGCTAAAACATTTTCCCTTGGTATTCGCTGTAGGTACATTAAACTTCTAAACAGACAATACATAAAATTAGATCAACATAGGATCAGGCTATGGCTCTACCACTTTGAGAAGAATTTTCACAGGGACACAGTTCTCAGCAGTGAAAAATAAAATGTGATTTTCCTTGATTAATTATATCAACTGACATTACAGCAAGGAAAGTTCTCTACTTTCCAGAAGAATTTTGTTAAGAAGTAAATTTTCATAAATCAATAGATTTTTAAAAGTTTGCTTTTTACTTCTGGATCAGTATACAAATAGGTAAGACAAATGACCCCAAGGTAAAATGTTTTCCACATAAAATCTAGATCTTGGCTACGTGCATTAACTCTCACAGATAGCAAGAACAACATGATTAAAACAAAGAGTCTCTTTAAGCTTCTGGATTGAACTTCAAACCTTCTGTGTATTTTGGTCCTTCAGATTATTACACTGATACCCACAGAGAATAAAATGTTAAACCAATGCTACACAGAGACATCACAGTGCTAGACAAAGGCCACAGGGCAAGCAGACAAAAAGATGCTAAGATGACTTGCAAGATCAATACTTCATCTTATATGTAACTCAATGAAAGGGAATAGTGGGACTATTCCCCAGGGAACAGTAAGCATGGCTCTGAAGACTGAAATGCTAAAACAGCCATTTCAAGATTGCTGCAATTGATTAAAATGCAGACTACCTGTGAAAAGTGGTGGTCCTACCCAGCTGAAAACCTATTTACTCAAGTAATTTTGTAGTCAGATCAGTTCCCTGATCCAATTCAATCCAGACCTGCAGGAGTGCTGACACAAAGACTAAACAACTGGTTTGCTTAAAGACACTGCTTTAAAGTACTCATAAAAATGCAGCCTAAGATTTAGGGCAAACAAAACAAAACTAATACTGTTGTTCAAACCATAACTTCTGAAAGAAAGCACGCAACAAGGCTTTTACAAAAACCTGCATCATTTGAACTTCCAGCAGGAAAAGTTATTTCAGCACAGTGACAGCAGTGCATGAGAACAAGCTGGCCAAGAATAAAATAAGACTGGAAGTTAAAAGGTTTCTGACCATCAAAGCACTGATGTCCTAAGGCAGCTTTCCAAGAGACAGAACAAAGTTGAAAAATCAAGACAAAAGCCCAGCTAGTTTCATTCACTAAGTTTTATGAAAGCTTATCTAATACTATGCAGGCTTGTCAATGACCCAAAGGGTTATTGCCTCTTTTGGAAGCTATGGAAGTTCTCAATGAATTTCAGACAATAATGTTTTCTTAACAACAGCCACCGTTTCAGCCTCTTGGCTACAACAGCTAGCCTGGTTTTGAGCATTGCATACATGTTAATGAAGGAAAAAGGGGAGGGATGATAAAGAACTGATGAAAATCCATCAGTTTTGCACCAAAGTGCTCAAGGGCTTCTATAGCAATGGGCTCTGCCGCCTGCAGAGAACGGCCACAAATCCCCAGCAGCAAATCAGCACTTGAGTAGCTGTAGCAAAGTTCTCCAAAATCACATGCATGAAGTGAATCATAGAATCACCCAGGTTGGAAGAGACCTTTAAAAGATCCAGTCTAACTGTCCACCCAGCACTACCATGGTAACCCCTAAACCACTAAAACCTAACACCCAGCACCAGATCCAGGTGCCTCCAACACCTACAGGGATGGTGACTCCACCACCTCCCTGGGCAACCAATTCCAATGTCTAACCACCCTAATGGGGATTTTTTTTTCTAACATCTAATCTGATTTTCCCATCTTAAGGCCATTTCCTTTTGTCCTCTCACTGTTGTCACAGTAGAAGAGAATGGCCTCCACCTCACTGCAACTTTCTTTCAGATGGTAGTAGAGAGTGATGTGTTTATGAGTAAGAAGAATGACACAGCTGTGTCTCTCATGAGGGTGTTTCTGCACCAAAACCTTCTGCCATTTCCAAAGATAGGTCAGAATCCACAGATTCTGAAAAAATTACTTTCATAAAAATGAAAAGCACCAAGAGAGGGAACCTTTCTACTTGATCTGAAGCTTTTCCTGGTAATTAAGACTTGCTGTCTTGGCACATTCTTCAGTGTCTATAAAACTTCTCAACCCTGAAGTTCTCCCTCTCTCTGACAGGAACAACTGATGGAACCTGTGCTAACAAACGCTTTTACTGGAATAGCCAGCACAAGTTGGAACTGCTGAACATCAATATGATTTATGGCAGTTATTTTGCATTTGTTAGCTTAAATGCTACAAAATATTGGTGAGAGCTTCTGGAAGTAGCTCTTGTTGAGGATATAAACTATCAGCTGTGAAAGAGCTCCAGGTTCCCATAATTTCTTCTCTCAAAAATACCTTCTAAAACCAAAGGTGAAAAGTGCACTTTTGTACCTCTCTTACCTATCAGTGCTATCTCGAAAGACTGTCCTCATCTGAGACAGCCTCAAACAGTCATTATGTTTATGGACTGGATCATTGTATCTGTCAAGTTTAACTCTTGGCATTTGCTGTGTTGCATCAAAATTCTTTTTTCATTCTAATGAATTCTCACATGAAAGACTTGCTGGTATAATTTGATAAAAGTAATTAACTAGAATGTTCTGATACACCAGAGTAGGAAATCACCAACAAAGATCATGTTCATATTTCTTGGTTGGATTTTTTTCATAAATTACAAGATCTAGCCTACTTTAACATTGGTTCACTTCTGTCAAAAATATTTTATGAAAATTATTTTTAACTCAAGTTAGTTAAAAGTCACAAGTCAAAATGACAAAACGACAAGTTTTCATACCAAAAGTCTGTTCTGTTTTGATAAACTGCTTCACTTTTCCCATTCACTAATAACTAACTGAAAGTACTCTTTATGCAAGCCACTTATGAAATGCTTGAGACCTCAAATACTTTCAGAGTGGGAAAATGCTTTTCCAAAAGCTTCCCATGTATCCTGCTCCTCACAGCACAAGTGGCCTGCAGGGCGTATGCACTAAAGAGCAGTGCCTGTATCTGCACACCAAAGGCAGGGAAGCAGGGCTGACAGCCCGCTCTGGGCACTGCACTTCAGGGACAGAGGCTGTGTCCTGACTCATCCATCACAACACCACTCACAGAATATATTGCCTCGGGTTTTGCTCTGATCAATAGGCTGCCTCTGTCCACATCTTCTATAAAGGAGGAGTTTAACACCACATAATATGCACATAAATAACAATGAATGAGTCACGAACTTGCCAAATCTTGGCAAATTTAGTTGCACATAAATAACAATGAATGAAAGTCATGAACTCGCCAAAACTTTGCAAATTTAGTTGCTCAGTCACTTATAGGCTGGAATGCATTTGGTGTTCCAGCTAACGACCCCAGCTTACCTTTTCACTACAAGCTTCAGCGTCTTGTGTGAACCTTTCACCAGGCAGATTGCTTCTTGTCGGAAGCCAGACAGGCCCACATCATTGATGCCAACGATTTCATCCCCAGCCAATAACTTGTCCACAGCTGCAGCTTTGCTCCCATCTTCTATCTGGGGGGGGGAAAAAAAAGGTATGTAACAAACAGCAGAATTACATAGGTTACATAGTGCCACCTTTAAAATAAGCTAATGAGCTTTCAATACTGGCTTCAACAAAAATTAATACAATAACTAAGTGCTTAACATAATTAAGAAGGCACATTAAATATCACTATAAAGAAACAGTAATTATACAGAGACAATTAGAATAGGAAAGAAATTAAAGAGAGGAAACCTCCTGAGAAAGCTAGAAAGCTTGAGGGAAATTTGGGAATAAAAGAAGAACTTCTTCGCTCTGCATCCACTAGAACAAGTTGTGGAGTCTTCCTTCACTGGAGATATTCAAGAACCGTCTGGATGCAAATCTGTGCTCTGGGATGACCCTGCTTGAGCAGGGAGGTTGGACCAGATGATCCACTGTGGTCCCTTCCAACTTGCTCCATTCTGTGAAAAGCATCTGTCATCTTGACCTCTATTCAATACTGAACATGTAATCATACTTGCAAATAGAGCTTTGGGCAGGCATCTAAAAATCTGATTCTCTAGAGACGGCAGGCAATGATATTAACCATTTTGTCAATAACACTAACACACAGCCCACTCCAAAGATCTGGCATGCAACAAAATCCCAAAACACTGCTTAACAGGCTGGCCTAGAAAACAAAGGCATTTCATAGGAACATAACATTTAAAATATACCTGCAAATTTACCATCCATATAGCTAAAGAACAGCTCTGGCTTAAAATGACAGTGATACTATGGGAAATTCACTGGAAGATTATTTTGCTTTCACAGGCATCTCTTGAATGGATTTAATTTTTATACAACTGTTCATAACATGTGGCAAAAACACAAGATAAATTAAAGATTCAGGCTTTTGCAATTGTCACCCCAATTAAGTTAAAGAACCTCACATTATAAGTTAACTATTTTCAAAATTTAAAACAAATCTCAAAAATCTGATTGGACAGATTAACAAGTATCATCAGTTTGAACTGATTTCAAATGATGATTACAAGGATGTTATGAGGTTATGCAAGGAGAAAATTACAAGGCCTAAAGCCCAGCTAGAACTTAATCTGGCTACTGCTGTAAAAGAAAATAAAAATATTTTCATAAATACATAAGCAAGCAATGGAGGGCTAAGGAAAATCTTTATCCTTTACTGGATGTGTGGAGACCATCCCTCTAAAAGATGGTGTACTCAGATACACGGTTTAGTGGTGGATTGGGCTGAACTAGGTTAACAGCTAGATTTCATGATCCTTAAGCTATTTTCTAAACCAAACAAGTCTACGATTCTAAGTGTAGCTGTAGGTATTGAACACTTTGCAATTCAATCCCTTGGCTTTCTAGTTTCTTCCTATCTCCTTTGCTGTCAACACAGCCTCTAGCTTCTGAGTTGCTTGGCTTCATGATCCACGTATTTAATTTTATTGCTCCCTCACTCGCTCATAATCCATACCCCACATCTTCCTATACATTTGACACTTTATCTTCAAAGACTTTCATTTATGTCTTCATTATATAGTATCTCTGAGTCCAACATTATTAAATGCTAGTAAATTTACAAAGAGCAATTCCTTGTAATCACCCCAACTGCAGACAGCTTCATAAAGAACTACCATCTTCTGAGGCACCAAAGTCAATCAGCAATGAGATACATCCAGAGGAAAGTAACTTCATGAATTCTGAAGCTCACAGTACAGGTTTTAGAAAGAGTCCAGCAACAAAAATATAAATAAAACAACCTAATAAAAAAAGCAATATCTCTGGATGAAAGTACTTTAGGATGATCTCATAGAGCACTCAATCTCATTGCAGGCACATAAATGCTCTCTTTATGTAAGTTCATGATAGATGTTCTTAAAAATCTTCAGGCCTGTGAACCCAAGCCAAAAAGAATACTATGAAAAATGCTTAGTATTATATCCCATTCTAAAACACTTGTTATTATAATAGTAATGTTATTATAATATTATTATAATAGTAATCAAGAAACTATTTACAGAACTTCTTATCTTAAGAAAACCAAGATAATTAAAGACAGCAAGTTTTTACATCTCCATAAATCTAGTTTTCAAGTTATGACCTATCTTCTGACCTGCTCACATATCCTCTGAGCATCAAGAATTTACCAGAATACCAAATTATCACTGCAAATCTTCATTTAGGTTTGAAACAAGGGAGTAGCAGTGGAAATTGCTTAGATGTAAGTAAAGATTTCAGTTCAGAGATGTCAAGTGTAGAGCATCTGCCGTATAAGGGACACTGAAATCAGGCTGAGCAGAACAAGAGAACAGGCAGCCTGGGACACATATCTGTGGCCCAAGCAGGTTAGAAAAGTGGCACAAAAAACATTAAGGAAAGTCAGAGCTAAATCACTAGAATAGCTGGAGGAAGGTCAAGGCAGGGAGGGGGGTTGGGTGTTGGGACCGGACACACATGGCAGAGGGCAGAGAGGGAAAGTATCTGGGAGGACACTTGAAATTTCAAATGTAGATGTCAAACCATTTGCAGCCCTTATGCCCCAAGCAAGGCACCCAAACATAATGACAAGGCTGAGACACCTGGGCCCCAAAACACTTTGACAGGATCTTTTTTTATTAAAAAAAAAAAGGGGGGGGAGGTGTGTAAAAATCTGTCTCCTAGGGTTTGAAGGAATGTTCATTGTTCTCAGTAAGCATGTTTGTTTTTTCTTCAGGCTGGCAATGCACTGACAGCAGGGAGTATTCAGTTACCCCTTCTGAGTTTTAATTTCATCAAGGAAACTACACATTCCACACAGAGCAAGCTTTCCAAAGAGACTCTGACTGTCCAAAACAACATTAATCAAAACAACCTCATAAAGTGTTTAAAAAATCAAAACCTAAACAGAAGGCTGAAGCCATCCTCATTAAAACTTCAAGTGGCTTTAAGATCTTGTCTTCAGATCACCTACAGGTAGTGAGAATAAAAACTACACATCCATTCACAGTACAAGTCTTTTCAAGTTGAATAAATTTAAACATAAACCTTTCATACTCAGATCCCCAAATGGCTGTACTGATATGATTCTACTTGACAATACACTTTTAAATGGAAATGGAAATATTTTCCTTAGCCCTTTTAGACAGGAAAAATATAATTTCTTCTGTTACACTACAAGTCCTTCCTTTAGTCATAACAATTAAAACATTATGCTTTGCACGCGTATAAAAAAACACAGCCAAAAAAGTCCATGAGGAAAAGGCCTCTTCAAACATACTGTTATATTAACCTGCCTTCTTTGTGCAAAACTGGACAATGCCATTTCAGCTTCTACTTCAGGTTCTCTTCTGTTTTATCAGTTTTAACACTTATTGTCTTTATTTATTCACCCACTGAGTAACTTTCCATCTCATCAGGCCTTAACTAGAAGTGTAAATACCAACCAAAATACATAAACATTTTCAAACTAGCAAATACACACAGCTGTGCTATGTATGCTGTGTTCAGGAATTAAGCCCAACTTTTAAGACTGAAGACTTTATTTATCTACCTAGCATCAAATTCCTTTAGGATTTCAGGTGTCCAGAAAAACGAAGTCAATAGCTGAAAATAAAGCCTTGAAAATGCAGAGGGAGGTTTTAAGATGAAGTCTTTCAAGAACAGTCAGGGAGATATGCCTCAGTCACTGTCAGCTGGCAGATACAAGTGGATGTAACCCAGCGGGAACTCACCTCCCATAAGCACACACATCTTAGCATTTTTACAGCAATAACAGGAAACAAAAGACACAGAAGAAAAACAATCAACACCTTATTTTCTTATAAATAACAGGCATAAGCCTTCAACAAACATATATAGTTACACAGCTTATCTTGAATGAGCAAGGGTTCTAGAAATGCTCTCAAACCATGCTTTTGTTAAGTACTAAAATATCATACCCCCATACTAGGCTAAATTAACAAGTGTAAACATGTTGACTTCCTATCCTTAGCAGTGATGTTGGTATGCTCCCAAAGAAAGTGTTTTCAAAAGGAGATGAAAAGGATGTTTGTTGACCGAAAGCATCTGCTTAGACAGTCTCCACCTCTCACCCTGCTGTCCCTGATGACCTCCCTACAGTCCCAAGCAAACTTTGGGATCTGTGCATCAGGGAAGATTTTGAGTGCAGACTTTGCCATAATAACAGTATCTACATCAATTGTTACATCTTCCCAAATTTATTTTTGCTTATATCACATCCACAAAAAAAGGAAGAAATACTGATTCAAAATGTAGATATGAGGATTTAAAAAAAAAATTATTGAAAAAACAGCACACATGTAAATCTAGTATGTGAAAATCTTCTTGTAAAAAGAAGATCCTTCAAACATGGAGAAAATGTCTCACAGCTACATACACAAACATATTCAAAGAATACTTTCAAGTCTGTATTCTGCCTGTTGGTAATAAACAGAAAGGGGAAAATAATGGTCTATCTTTCCAGCTTTGAATTGCTGCAGTGTTGATGGGGAGCACCAATTCCAGCATGTGACCCCTTCACTTCTGTGTTTACCAGGTCTGATGCTTTACTTAAAATACCCACATTCCTCTATAGGCACCTGTATAAACAAGCAGGAGACAGGTTGGGGAAATGCTGTGTCACATGAGAGATCTAGTTTTGTTTACAAAGCCAACAGTTTCTTGTCCGTGCTCTCTTTTGACAGGGTGGGAGACGGGATGGAAACCCAAACCCACAGACAAACACAGGAAAAAACAGCACCACTTATCAGCATTCTGCTATCAACTGTGATAAACTATTTTATCATAATTCATTTCTTGGAACAGCCAAGAAATGCTTCCGTGGTTGTTTGTATTATGAGTATCTAATACAGTTTTTCCACAAACCTAACAGTCTTCGTAGAAGATCTTCAGAACAAATAAAATGTGGAAAGTGTCAATTATTTTGATTTGCAAAGAGTTAAAGGAGAAAAACCTCTACAGTTCAAGCCTGGCATTTGTCCAACTTTAAGGAATGAACAGAAAAGTAACAGACCTGACCTAACTCCTAACTACTGACAAATCTGCTATACATTCTGCAAATGCATTCACCAGCAACACTCACAGCTCAAACTGAGGCAGGATAAAAGAGGGGTGCAAACTCCAACAGGACCTAACTGGTCCAAAGACAATGGGGATGTGTGTATATGTAAGGCACCACACAGAAGCATGCATACACTAGAAGCCAGGCAAGGCTAATGTGTTTGACATTACATTCCTATACATCTTTCCCACTCTACTTTGAAAGAGACTGTTGGAAGGACACCTGGCAGGGAAGAAACTCCAACCTCGTTTTACAGATGGGCTTAGAAGCATATATGGAAACAAGGCCCCAAACAATGCAGCATGGCTGCAACAAAGCAAGGAATTCCACACAAACCTTCACATTGATGGAGAGTACCTCTAACCCTGAACCACCTCTTCCCACAGACTGCAGGTTAAATAGTCAGTATTAGCTACTCAACAGGAACTTTAAACACCACCATACTAAAAAAACCTTCATGATGGGCTACCAACTTGCAAACTGTGTGCCTATGCAATACTATCCAATATTACTAACCTGGAAATGGCTGCACTTTGATCAGGCAGGTGAGTGTCTGCTGCATCGGGTGACATGCTAACTTAGCACAGAAGCCAGAACTTCCCTTTTGCCTGGTATCATAAATTCACACCCCACAGCCATTGTCCATACATGCTCTTCCTGAGATTATCTTTAAACATTACAGCAAACAACATAAAATTTTAGGAATGTTTAGTCCAGGACAATGTATTTCCTTAACAGCAATTTCTTTCTTCTCTAGACCTGAGGGAAACAGTTCATGGTCACTGTCACAAAACCACTAAACAGGCAGAGAAATTCCCCTTGCCCAGCTGCTCCTTTAAAGTGTCCCCTATCGTGCTGCACAGATCTTGAGCTGGCAGAAGCCTTCCCTTCTGTCAACAAGTGATTCTTAAAAATCAAAATGAAAACATTTTTTTAAAGGGTAGAGTTCAGTAACAGGACACAGTCTATCACAGCCTTTTCTAATTGCTTGTTTTTAAGTGTATTTAAGCATTTGCATATTCACCCAGTAATCTTTTCCTTTCTTTGTTGTTTTTTGCTTGGAAAAAAGCATCAGATTTTGAAAAGTTGATACAGTTCTTGAAGTACTCATTTAGTTTTAATAACGGTGTCCACGCTGCTGTTTTGACAAAGGGCTGCCATCACTGCCACTAGATTAGGCCGTTTTGGGGGGGATTTATTACAGCTGCAAAAACTGACTCCAGGCTGAAATCGAACTGCAGAGTCCCTCATGCCAGAAATGTTTAAGAAGTATGGTAACACATCCACCACTTCCCTCTTTAACAATTCATACATAAACTGATTAATGTTTTAGTTCAACCTACATTCAAAATAATACCTACCATCAGGCTGTGAGAAAAATCTTTCCAATTATAAATCATCAGCTACTATTTCTAAAGAGATTACTGTTATCATATCTGTTTCTTTTAATCACAGGGCTATTGCAGACTGAAGACCAAATAAAGTACTTGAAGTTAAAAATTTAATGAAACTTTCCCCCCAGAAATGAATGATAACAAATTTCCAGATGAAAAGTATCGGGAAGAAAAGCTTCATGTAGATTTGTAGGTTTTAAAAAACTGTACAACAGATATTTATTTTTAAAGGTTTTTTTCAAAGTGATTCCATTGTTTCAGCAACAGAAGTTGGAAGCTTTTCATCACTGCTGAACAATTCTACTAGGAATAAATTTATAATAATTTAAAAAACCCAACAAAAACCCAGAACCCACAAACCCCTAGAAAACCTTGATGTTTGGAAAGCATAGAGATAATGTATTAAAAACAAACAAAAAAGTGGGGCTGCTGTGTGTCAAGAACTCAGCTAGTTTTTTTCCATTAATACCTAAGCTTTACATTTTACAGCTTCTAAATAATATTTGCACATATTGCCAGAGCAGTATGCCTGCATCTATTCCACATCTACAAAGCAACTAAACACAGAAAAACTGTAGTCTTTGGAAATCTTTCTATGCAAGAGCTCCTCTAGGGCAGCACAAGCCCCTCAGGGAAGCTTCCCAGCTTTTACAGTCCCTACAACCCTAAACCAGCACCCAGGCCAGAGCAAAGCCAAAACAGACTCAGCTTACCTGGGGTAAGAACAAGGCCAAGACAAGAGTGGAAAAGATTGCAGTGAGTATTGAGAAGACTCTGGAAGCAGGGGTGATAGCAAAAACCTTTTTGTAGTGTTGAACCTGAAACTAAACAGCTCCACTGCCATCCCTCACACCAAAGTAACACTTGCAAAGCATAGCTTAAATTTTAATTTTTTTTTCCTAGCACATCACTAACATCTAAACACCTTCCTACTACTGTTTGGTACAGCATTCATTAAGACAATCTGTACACAAACTATTCAAAAATTACTGAGAAATAACTCCCATTTACTTTTAGCCATGTGTTTGGTTTTCCATTTTACAGAAGCTAATGACACATTCAGTCCAGAGGAACCCATTTGTAGTCATAGATGCCTCACACTGTTTTTAAAAATATTTTGCTATCCTTTTTTTCCCTCCCAAATGATAAAATAATCTGTATAAGAATGGAGTGAATAACTGTACTATGAAAAAAATAGCCAGCTGCCCAAAAGAGAACTGCTTTCCCTATATGCAGTTTACTTACTCTAACAAACCTCCTAGCAGAGAAGTTTGATAGGGTTGGATTACCCATTTTTACTTGTCCAAGTTTACTTATGGACAACTATATATATAGGCTGTTTATATATGCAATCTGTGCAGTTAAGATTAAGCATTTTTATAGGTCTACATTTTTGTACTTTCAGCTATTACGAACTATGATAAAATGGTTTATATGGAGGTTACAGAAATAACTTGTATTTTATCTGTTCAAACTGATAACAGGAACAGACTTCCAAGAGGAAAAATACGACCTGACAAAGTAATCTTTCTGATCATAAAGTTCAAAGTTTTTCACTTTGCAACTATCATACGCTTTCAACAACGCTGGTTTATCTTTCTGCCTTCCTGTCCATCCCAGGAAAACAATGTCACCATTTGCCAATGTACCCTTGACAAAAACAGATGAAATCCAACAGCCTACAAAACCATTGTATAATTAGGGAAAGGGTAGAAGTTACTGACAAATCAAATTTAAAAACCCCTGAATGTGTCTGTATGATCGTGTAGATTGGACTCTGCATTAATTAAAAAGGAAAAATCCAGTTTCATCAACTTGCAGCTTGTTTGTGAAAAACTTCAACAGATCTGAAAGACACACACTGAAAGATCTAGTGGATGGCAACATATACTTACCAAAAATAAATTTAATCTATTTCATTCAGTCTATCAGTTTAAATGTGAATTTTTCCAAAAATTTAAGTTGCATCTACACCCACATCTACAGATTGCTGTGGTTAAAAAAAAAAAAAAGTAAAAGAAAAAGCCACACTTTTAGATACAGGTAACACTGATTAAGACCCAGCAACAGAAGAAAAAGCTGCTTCACTGCCTGTTAGTTTTAAAAAGCACTGTGATGGGTCTGCCAAAACCCACAGGAATTTTACAGAGTGTTAGGTTTCCATTTTAAATACTTTCTCTTGAACAGCCCATTTTTAATGGAATGCTTATCTTGACTAACTCATACCGTTATTTGGTTTTAATCATGGTTGCTGTTTGGGATCCTCCAATTTTGTCATAGCACAAATGCTCACTTCTGAGACAGTAAGAAAGGATAACATTTCCCAATAATTCTTGTGATCACATTCCTGAAAATGTGATTTTATCCCAAAAGTAAAAGTTATTTGTAATAGTTACTGCAGAAGTGATTAAGACCCCACTGCTCTGTAGTGATCAGAACGTAACATTACACAGCTAAACAAAAATCTAGCAAACAATGAGAATGACCTGTTCTTTTAATAACTGATACCAATTTCTTCAGCAAGATTTCTCCACTTCGCAAAACTATTCAACTTTAAAGAAAAAAAAGGCTCAGTAAGGTGCTGAATTTTAAAGCATGTCTTTGTTGATTCCCTCACCCACTCCTCTGCAAAGAAAACAAACAACTTCAAAAGAAGGGTCAGGTTCCTCCTAAAATTTGAGTGCTTTTAACTTCAACAACAGAATTTGTTCTTTACGTTAACTTTTCATCTCTGTTCAGAATTGATATACACATTCACTGATTATCCAAATTACAGACTGAAGCTGTCCTTTGCCACAGAATCTTCCTGAGCAATTCAAATATTTAAAGCCAAACTCAAACAAGAAGACACATTTATTCCTCCCCCACCCCAGTGCTAAAATACTCAACAAAACCTAAAGTTGTCTTGATTCACCTTTATATAATTTATCCAACCCCGTTTACTCTTAGTACTTTAAACTGAATAGATTCAGATATCTGCTCCCACTGTATGAAAGCCATGCTTCTGCTGTGCACTCTGCACACCATTTCAATTCTTCATTCTTAGAGCAATAAAAACTCGGAAGCAAGTGGGGTGACCCTCAAGAAAAAAAAAAAAGGCATACTATTATAGAAACAAAAAAAGGTCTGGGTAACCTTGCTCTTAGTTTGTCTTCTGTTCTTGTTTATTACTGTCTCAGTAAAGGAAGACAGCTTCCCTCACTCCACTTTGACCCAGAAGTCAAACTTAGGAAGATGAAGAAGCAAACACTAAATACAGCATTGAATATACTTTTCTAGGGCAGGAACTTCAACGTAACTTCTCCTAAAATTACCAAACACAGTTCACAAAGCAGATTGCAAATGACTGTATGGCAGTTCCTACTTGTGCTGAGGTCCACTTTTGCCAGCTTGAAGTATCTGAGCCACCTGGTACAGTCAGACAACCAAAATTCAGGTCTGTGGAGAGGAACTAACCTGTAGCAAGAGTTACACCCCAGGCATCAATCACATTATGGCATCCTGCCCTTCTCCCCTTGCCATCAGTACTGTTACCATATATATCAGATCTAACAAAAAACCAAAACCAACCAAGCAAAACAAACAATAACAATTTAAAAAGGCTAACAAACCCCCCTCCCCCCAGCAATCCCAAAATTTTCTTTAGAAGAAATTTTCATTTCTTCTAAACAAGCATAGATGTTCATAATTTTAAATTCTTCATTTTGTGTAGTTTATTCTACATACCATTCCTTAAAACCTCAGTACCTTATGTCATCACAGAACATTAGAAGAATTTCCTTCCTCATGAAAAATTTACCATAGGAATTAGATATGCAACCATTTTTGGCATCTCTGCGGGTATCCTGCCACCTTTTCTCTATTTCAGAGGCTTAATTCTTACTAGGATTAATGAGAGATAATTAACCAATTAAGATAATTATATTGAGTCAATGACAAAGGTTATTTTTTCCTTAAGAAATTACAGGACTGTGCTGTGAATTATCAATTAATGCACTAAAATCACCATGGATTGTAAATTAACACAAATAGAAGCTTCAAAAAGCTGCATAGATTTAACAGTAAATTATAATGTAGTACTCAAGAATTGTTATATTTGGAAGTTAGAGTATGCTCACTACTCTAAATGGACATTTTCCAAATTGGCTTTACTTTGCAGGCCTTTTTTCAAAAGCTTTATTGTATTACACATGTTACTGGCCTCATTTAGCTCTAGGAGCAGGCACATTAAAAAAGACATATCAAAACATTACTCACACCATTAGCTGCTTTTCCTGATTTAAAAATGTGTATTTAATTATGACAAAACTACTCAGTTTAACAAACATCTGTATTTCTGTTTGGCAAATGTATCTGTCATCTGTGCAGATGCACTTATTAGAAGACACACTCTGCCCAGGCAGCACAATTCACAACTTCACTGCGCAGCATTCACTCAAGTATGAGCGGAATTTTGGAAAAAACGTCTGTACTGTAATTCTTGCAACACAGGAGAAAATTTGTACTTACACTTCTATTTTCTGACATTGGTGGTGGGACCACTGCCTGCGCACACAAGCATCACACACAGAGCTTCTTGTGTGCCACTGCTGCCCATGCCGGCGAACACGACCGCTTCTCGGGAGCGTGTATGCCAGCAGCACGCAACCACACTCATGAAAAATTCATCTCTCAGCACACCAGTTTAGGATGTCACTGTTGCCAGGGGGTTGAATGTTCAAATACCACATTGCACAGGAGATTTTGTACTTGCTCTTCTTGATAACTGATGGACTATTTAAAGATTGCCTGTATTGATATCCTGAACAAAATCAGTAACGAGGCTAAGGAATTTGAGTATTTTGTGGGACACATAGGATCCTGTCTGTGTTATTAATGAATGCCATGCAACAGCTGCTTTCCTTTCAGAAAAGAGCTATCTTAAAAGCCTAACACCAAAACATGCAAGAGCTGGGAGCAAAGTACTATTTTAACCTACTGTTTGATAGTCCTAACATTTTTCCACAGGCATGTTATTGTGACCATCTTTAGAGGAAAGCAACATGGTCTTCTGCAGAGCCTGTCCGCTGTCAGCAGTACTTCCATTCAAAACTTGCCTTTTCTTCTCAAGCTTGTCACCACACCTGCCTATCCCCAAAATCATGTTCTGAGCAGAGACCTGAGCCTTCAAAGAGTAGAAGTACAAAGAATCCCCTAGACAAAATCCCTGAATTTTGTTTTAGGCTTAAGAGCTGCGCATGTAGGCTGAGACTGAATTACGAAGTAGGAGTATGACAGGACTTCGCTACATCTTAAGTCCAAGAAAAACATCAATCACTAAAAACACCAGAAAAACAATCTGTTCTTCTGAATGATAAAAATTTAAATCACATACTATATTACATACTATGCAACAACTGTGGCATACTGAAAAAGGTTGTTTGCACTGTATTTAAATTATCTCCAAATTCAACAATTTTTACACTCTAAACTGTAGGGAAACTTTTAATAAAATTTTATTTATCGTAGTAAAGGAAGTTGAAGGTCTAACTAAAGCAGCAACTGGAGAGCCTTCTGATGACTCTCCCCTCAGAATTAAAACATGAAAACATCAGAATTAACCTGAGATAATTTGGACTCTTTCTCTGTACAGTTGTTCACATTAGGATACTTCTTTAAATAGCTCCTTGCTCAATAGGGAGGTTTCTGGATTATCTATGTCAAGCACTTAATTACTATAAAACTGCATATCCATTCTAGGAGCTAAACATCAGACACTGTAATGGCCAATTTGTAAACCTCTGGAGTTTTTTGTTTAGCGAGCTATGGACCTGAAGTCCAGTTAAATTATTTTGAAGTATATGTCCAATCTCAGCTCCTGAAGATGAGCCTTGCTTTCTTTACTACTAACTATAACACTCTTTTTAACATATAAAAAGAAACAGTATTCCTAAAAGTTGACTTGGAGCTCTTGCTTTTATTATTAAAAGAGTGTATTATTACAAAATTTTATCATTAAGGACTGTTGAGATTGTGTTGCAAGCCGTTCACTAA
The DNA here is from genome assembly GCF_021018805.1 of Prinia subflava. Taxonomy (NCBI): domain Eukaryota; kingdom Metazoa; phylum Chordata; class Aves; order Passeriformes; family Cisticolidae; genus Prinia; species Prinia subflava. The sequence continues at coordinate 87,546,826 of NC_086249.1, read as the reverse complement.
GCAGGTCAGTCAGTACAAATCGACCACATTTTTATTAGACAGCTACTCCTATACTTCCTGAGTTGCTGTTTGTTTCTTTACCTCAAGAACAGTTAAGCACTACGGGAAGCCTGAATTCCCATGTCTCAGTTCCTCCTGTTTATGTTCAACTCGTGTTTCAGAAACAAGGGTCTGTACCTTCATAAGCACTTGAAAAGCACTATACAGATACACCAGAAAGACATGCAGCTGACAGGAATTTGGAGGAAAGTTGCACTGATGTTCTTGGATTTTTCTTGTCTGGTAGAGGTGCAGATGTACCTTTTGGGAGCCCATTCCAAAACCCTTGGCTTCCTCCCACTAAGCTGAACAGCACTCTTAGTTTCTAGTGAACTGTGGAGAACAACACATTCATTCTTGCCAAGATACAGGAAGGCAGAGATGGGCTAGCAATAGTCTATTCAGGTTGGTCTGGCCCACACCACACAACAAGATATTAGCAGCTGTGATATTGTGCTGATGTGGGCAGAGGTTGATACCTCTTGAGCCACTCACGAGAGGGAAGAACTGCAGCTTTTTACATTAGGGAGTTTCCGGAGCATGAGTAAGACTGAAATGCAGGAAGTTAGATAACCGTGCAGTAAAAGGCCTAAAATTCCCATTTCATTATTTGCGGAAAGCTGCAGACTCCTGCTGTGTTCACATATTTTCTGAGCTGCGTGAAGTAACTCTAAGCAAAACCATTTCATGAAGATCTCTGAAGTGCACGGACACTACCAGTTAAAGCAAGCATGGGGTATCTGCGAGACAGTACCTCTTCCTTCCTTCTCTAAGCCACTGCTTTATGCTCCTCTACAGAATATGCAGGAATTTTTTTACTTTGAAATATTAGCTAGTTACTTGGAGAGACAGGTTGGCTACATACAGGACTTCCGAGCAACAACAGATCCATAACTGTTATCAGTCATAGGTTTTTCCTTGTCTGGGCATCATCCAATTTAAGATTAGAGATAAATTTCACTTAATTTTCCATATGGTTATCCAAACCACAAGTTTCTGTCTTTCATTCAAAGTTCTCATTTCAAATGCAAATCCCTTCTTCTCTCCTTTATCAGTTACCTACTATAATTATTTCAAGATTATTTCAAATTTTGAATTAATTTTCTGAAAGTACTATCTTTTTAGTACATAAACTTTGAATTCTTCAATTTTACCATTCTTATTTTAGAACTTTTGTGGTATGGTAGTTCTTCCACGAAGTTTAAAGGCTGTGGTCCAGAGAAATACCCACACACCAATTCTGGAACACAGTTGTACTACATTTGATATTGGAACTGTGATATTTTCTATTTTCGGTGAGGCCCAACATGCCATAAAAAGATATTTTAATTGGGAGAATTTTGTTATTTGTTAAAAGTGAAGGAAGCACTTTTGGGGTCCAATACACAGCAATGTTGTTTAACAACTTAGTGGGACTAAACCAGGAACTCTACAAGGAGTATTCGCTCTGCTTTGGAAGTTCACCCTCTCAGTGCTACCTGGCAGAGCCACGAGAGTGCATTAAACGTACCAATTTTCCCAATTCATTACTTCATTGCAAGCAAATCTCCAGAGGAATACATGGAGCATAAATTCCACTGGACATGATAAGTTCTCTACAGTGATCTTCTAAAAGATACAGGACTGGACAGTGTGCTCTGTGCCACAGAGCCAGCTGTATCATCTGGTGTCACAACCACAGCTTGCTACCTCAGTATCAGCTTTCCAAGAGTTTAGCACAAAACAGCGAACAAACTACTAAGTTAGTGTACTTAATGTTACAATGTACTCAATAAAAGGGCTTAAAGCTGTAGAAGTGTGATTTTAAAAGTTTTCCACAAACAGGAAACTAAGGCTCAAACCTGGATAAAAACATCGCCTATTTCACTCTAAATCAGACATGCATTTTCAGGATTCTTACAGTGTCTGTCAAGTGCAAGCAAGGAAAAATTGGCTGAGTTTTACAAACTGTGGAACTTAAAATATGATCTTGTGATAAGGAACACAATACTACTTCTCCCGATAGAGTTATTAATTGGTAATGCTTTCCTCCATGCTGGTGGTATTATATTGCACCTCTGCCTTTCACCATTCTTTTTGCACAAGGAACACATTTTTTTTCTTCAGGATGATAATCTAGATTAGGAGGCAATATAATCAGCCTGTTAATTATACATACACAGAAGGAGCACAACAGTAGCACTGCTTGTTAAGAGAATTTAAAATGTAAGCAACACAGGGCAGTTCATTTAGAAAATTAATCTTCTACCAGAAGAGACAAGAAAAAAAAAAGGCTTCTCATTCACTGATATAAAAATCATACATAAGATTTATCAGCACAAACTCTATGCAAAATGAAACTAATAGGAAAAGTCACTTTTTAGTCAGATTCAACATTACAGATATTTTCAGTACAGTAAATGATACATTTAAAAAACATCTTTAAGGCAATTTCATTTTGCAATATATCCATTTGCTGAAGAACACAGTGGAAGAAGTTTAACTCCAAAACCCTAACAGTCAACTTTATTTCACAGAGTAGCATCGCTCATAACCTACAACACTATGAGCTGTTCCAGAAGCTAGTTTTTCAATTTAATAAGGAAAAAAAAAAAAGGAAAAAGGGAAATAGAACACTAAATAAAAATATTTCCATACTTAAGAGTTTTCTTTTGCTTTTATGTCGCCCTGTTACCAAAGGCAGAAAAGTGAAGTGCCATTCCATCAGTCAACGTACAACTCGAAGCGGTCTCCTGGCACTGGACCAGAAGGCAAAGCTGAGCTGGCCCTGGTGAGAGGCTGTGCAGGTCTGCTGGCCCAGCACAGCCACGTCCCTCGCTGAGCTCCTGCCCAGGGCAGCCGGCACGGAGGCTGCTCCGGGGTCCCATGGGACGCGGCGCCTCCTGCACTGTGCCCCTCCAGTGCTGGCACGGGCTCAGCAGGAGGTGCCAACGTGGCCTTGTGCCACCTCCAGGGCACCCACAACCATCCCACCCCAGCCATTCCCCCTGTGAAACACCCAGCTCTAGCATCGGGAAATTACAACAGAGAAAAACAAAGGAACATATAAGATCACCTTAAAATAAAGACCCTTCCCTTTGCTTTCAAGCATTAAGTTTTTGCACTGTACTGTTACTCTGCACAACGTATTACCTTTATCTAAAATATCTCAAGTATAAATTGCACTGAAATATTTACAGCATTGCAATGCTAAGAGTGTCGAAATGCTTTTTGCCTAAGCTTATCAAATATGCAGTTTGTCTTGGGGGGAGAGGGGGAAGTTACAATGTATAAAATTTGAGTAAGGTATTCTCTCTGTTGGTTTGCAGTTCACAAGTTTATAGTAGTCTGTACTGGCTGTGCATTGTTTGCCAACAATCACATCCCAGAGGCTGAACAAAGTGATAGATGGAAGGGATGAAATACAGAATCCAGCCTTCAAAATCTGCCTGTCTGCTTGGTCAATGGCAGGGAAGTGCAAAAGAGCATTTTAAAGAGCTTTGCAGAAAAAAAAAAAAGCCAGATTTTTTGTGGCATGAAAAAATGTAGCAAAGTATGAACATGACTCTACACCCATTTGGACTTGACTACTGTGCCAAGACAAAAAACAAACAAACAAACCAACCCAAATCAATGAATCAACTGGGGAAAATTAAATAAAGCAAAATAACCAAGTCAGGCAAGGTGTACTCGTCAGCAGCTGTCCTGTGGCTGCAGAGACAAAACACCTCTCTGTTAAATGAGCACACTGGCAACTTTTGAGAGCACTCAGGAATTATTTTAGGGCAATGCCCAAACATGCTGACATTTAACAGGTTTTTTTTCAGACTCAGGGCAACTGCTACACAACACCAAAGAAAATATTTTTTTAAACTATTTTTAGAAGTTGTTCAGATTATACAATATGGATAAACAAACACCACTGCTGCAGATTTTCACATCCAGCTATGTCCCATAGTATGATATAACCACAAACATTAAATAGTTATTGCTTTAACTGGCATGAAAGCAATAGTATGATATATTTACTCTTTCTTTGTTGCATTGTGCAACATCAAAGTAGGATCATTGTCAAAATATTTAATGCTAAAGCACATTTCTATTAAATTCATTGTTTGCCAAGATACAAGGCAGGCAGAGTTGAGACACAGCAAGACCTTACCAGTTCATTTCTCTGGACTCAAGGAGAGTTTAAGGGAATGCTTGCAGAATGACTAGCCTAGATAAGAAACTCCTCAGCTAATTTTGGCCAGCTCCCAAATTGAAATACTGGAATTGAATTTGGAAGTGGTTAAAAAAAAAGGAGAAAAGCTATTTGGATCATGACACTTAACATCTGACTTGTGTAAAAACTGAAAAAAAGTCATTCTGTTAAATATTTTCACTTTTAAGACAGAATATATTAACTGAGGAAAGCAGAGGACAAATAAATGTGCTTGGACTCTCTAGCAGCATGCCTAAAGCTCAAGGTTGAAGTACAACTGACCCCACACAGAGCCATTTGAACATGTGCCAAATGCATGAACCTCAGAAGTTTCATGCTCTGCTAAGGCAACTTTCACATCACTCACTGGCTTCATCTCAGATCAAAAGCACTAAAGGAAAAACTGTGCAGAGAATCTGATTACAGATGGCCTTTACTGATGCTTTCTACTTAATCTCCTCTGGAATGCGAGGTCATAGCCCTCCCATATTTTAAAAGGGATCTATATACTATATGCACAATCAACTACTGTCACTGTACTATATTTTGCGTTCTCATCTGAGCAACATAAGGAGTTTATGGCAGCCCAGATTCCTACCCACAAAACATGCACAAGGGTTGTATGGTTTCAGAGGAGACTGCACTTTCTGCAGTGCTCATTGCTTTATAAATACAAAAATGTATGTTGCAGTTACCTGAATTACAGCCTGTAAAAGATGCAATGGCTGGAGTGGTACTCAGTGCTGTAAACACCTTAAACCCCTCAGGACTCATCTGCCCAGAACAAATGCACCCATGTCCTGCAGGTGACATGGTTCACTCTACTTTCTGTTTTGCCCATGGGCCAAAATCTATCTTCACACATCCTATGTGCCACAGGGCAGCTTTCAACTAACAAAATCCAGAAAATTCAAGGCCTAGCCACACTGGACAGAAGCCTCATTCTTCTAAATCTCCAAACTTTTGACAAGAAATAAGACTTCCTTGCTTTAATTTAAGTCTTTTCACAGATATATTCTCCTTATTAAAAGCTTATCAAAACCCTAATGATTTGGAATCTCTTTTTACTCTCCTTAAAATTCTCAAAACTGTGAAAGCATAAAACTGAAGCTGCTCAAAATATTCTACTTGAAAAACACACCTAAAAGTAAATACTCTTTAAAATTAAAAAGTATTTGAGAACTAATTCAAAAACCTTTCCTTGCTGTTCATTGAAGCATTGAGCCTCTTTCTTTTCTAGCAATCAAATGAAAAAGTAAAGAGAGAAAAAGCTGTTTTCTTTTCTAAGTTTAACTTCCAGTTTTCAGTGTCTTGTGTCTTCCAATCAGCACTTTTAAAAATCACAACCAAATAAACTGTGCCACACAAAAGATGTTAAATTTCTTCTTAATGCAAAGTACAGTTGTTGTAACACAAGATGCAGTACTGATGCTCCAAACAAAATTCAAACTGTAGTCAATGTAAAGTCTTCTAAATTCTCACATGACAAATTGCATTGGATGAAAGTCGATCAATAATCCTAGAAAAGTCAGCTACATAGCTCTTTTCTTCCTTAGTTTTTGTAGTGGTCAGGTTCCTGGACTTTGAGACCTCATGTCTTTCTATTCGTTGTTTGGCCAGAATTCCCTCCTCTAAGTAATAGTTTGTTTCACAATTTGAAATACAAAGGGGTAACGGAGACTACATTTATGTGAATATCTTCACCTGGGGGCCCTTGTCCCCCATTTCAAACTATGTGCATACACTTGTAGACACCTCAAGTGTAGCCAACTGAAACAGCAGAAGTATCTTCAGGTTCAAAAGTCACTTCCACCAAAGATAAGAAACGCAGACCCACAGTTAACTATACAAACAATGAAAAGCTTGCACCAGAGTCTTTTAGACACTCAGTCAAACACCAAGACCTGCTATGCACAACATAGCTGAATGTGACTGTTTCTCCATGCAGAGAAATAAGAATTGAAGGGCGCAAGAAAATGCACTGATTCATCTGAACTCCAAGCATTGGTTCAGTCCTTTATAGGGAACATCTGCTACAGGCTAAGTACAATACAAGCAAACATTTTTGCTAAACCTTAGAATAAGCATGAAACTGAAATTAAAACTGTGAGTGAAGTACAAATAATGCAGTAACAGGTTAGAGAAGGTATGCTCCCTACCTTTCATACAAGAGCAATGTACAAATCAAAGTGCAGAGAGAGAGCCTTACTCCATGTAATGGTGCTTTCAGCTGCTTTACACCGATCTTGACTTATTCTACACAAATTAATCAAGAGACTCAGTGTCAGATCTGTACAGCCAACTGCTAAGCTTCCTCTGCTACCCCCAGCAACTGTGAAAAGGCTCCCAAGCATGGGTGCACATACAGATCAGGGACTCATAACTTGGTGACATTTTCAGACATCTCTGTCGTTTTTGGGGTCTTCAAGGGATGCCCCACAATCCTATTTCACAGGACGTGCCAAAGGAACTTGTGGCCAACTTCAATTCAACTGAGTAACAGTTGCTAGCTTGAATCATTTTCTCTAGTCTTATCCCAACCTAATTCTGGCTCGAGTTTCTATCTTACAGTCTCCTTCAAACAAATGTTGACACAGAGGAAACAGGCAGAACAATCAGACAGCTTTCTTGAATGGGATTTATTTCTACCACCCCAGCTTCCACTGTTTGATGGGAAGTAAATCTATCAACATTGTTTGCATACATTACATCACTTGTAAAATGTCTCCAAAACTAGAGCAATGTAAACAAATACAAAATTATAAAAGAACATGTCTGCCACTACAACAGTGCCATCCTCAAGTTCAGGGAGATGATACACCATTCCCACTAAACAATAAACACAAGCAAAACAATCTAAATGTAGGGAAAGATTCATGCTCTAATAATCAATTCATATTCAACAACAAAAAAGTTCAGGAGGGCTTCTCAACTCAAGTATTTAATTTAGCAGTAAATATAAATAACAATGCACAAGCAATGCATACTAGCTTTTAAGAAATAAATCCAAGCAATCCAAGCTTTTAAAAATGCATAGTCTCATCTTTATACGTACAGGTGGACAATAGGAAATTAAAGCTCCTTGATTCTCAACTGCTTTCAGTCAATTAGTCCTCAGTAATCAGATTAACATTAGAAGGAAGATGTTCTTATCAGTAGTAAGTGCTTCCTTTGCAAGAAATGTCATTTGCAACCTCATATTTCAGCCATCTGAAAACAGAGTCCAAGAACTCAACATGTATGAAAGCACAAGTCCAGCAGTTGCTCACCCTTGGGAAGAAGGCTCTCAAGGGCAGGTTTAAGACATGTTTAGCAGCATTGCATAAGGAAATTTGACACCTATCTCATCATGGTATTTTTCTTCTACAGATAGTGAACTGATCACCAAGGTTATCAAAATAGCCAATTCTTCATTAATCCTGATTTCAAACATGAATGGGTACAGGGAAATGGAGATGTGAAGGTAAGCTATGCTAACTCCTAAAGCTTCCTCCTTCAATAAGCAGGCCAGAGTGGCTATTATAGGTTAGGGGGCCTGGAGGGCAGGGGGGTGTGCTCAACCCAAGCCTGCAGCACAGCTGCTAAGACACAGCAGGAGGGATCTGGATATTGGACTTAGTCAATCAGCTAAAGAGGTCTAAGCAAACTGATGTTCGTAATGAGAACTGTAGAATTCCATTCATACAATGGGTGGCAATGGGCCAAGGATAACTTGCTAAAAATAAGAGACCTAGAAAGATTAAAAAGCAAAAACATTTTTTGTGATATAGAACTAGAAAAGGGCCAGATAACACTGCATGTATATTAAAATACTCCCTCTTCCTGAAGGGCCTTCCAAGAATATAACATTTCCAGTGATAAAAAAAAAGGGAAAAATGGAATAATTCTTCATAGCTGGATCAAAGAGATACCCTGACCATTTGGAAGTATTATGAATATGGTAGAAGACTTGTTTGAAATTAACACTTGACCATTATCATTAGTCAACTTGATAAAACTTGATGTAAGAATGAAAAGACCAATTTGAGTGAGTCTCTGTTCATCTCACCTAGATGCTAAATAAAGATACTATTTCTGTGCATTTGTTTTCTCCTGATTTTTTTTCCACATTTTAAAGATCAAAGTGATAAAACCTCAAAAATCAGGATACCTAGCACTCAGAACAAGAAGTGTGTTTTTTATTTACAACTGCATGGGTAGAAGTTTGCACCAATTTTTTTTCCACATCCTTCATCCGCATAGGTAAGCTGCTGTTGAAGATGCAAGATGAAACAACAGGTAATTAAAACAAGAGGTTCTCATGACTGCAAGACGGCTTGCTTGTCCATGAAAAGTAGTTCCTCGCTATTCTCTGCACTAAGAATAACTGGCTAACAGCAAAGAACACATTCTGCTCCTATCCCCCACCCCACACAAAGCTAAAATCCCATTGATATAGTGTCTTTGGGTGGAGTAACCGAACTTTTACAAAGCAGCTTGCCTTTTTCCCAGACAAATGACTTGGCTGAACTTAAGAAACTCCTTTTGCTATTAAAAAATTCCACAATAACTGCAGTTCTAAGAAAAATCCCAGAATCTAGAGTGGAAAACCCCTACTGAATTAGGCTTCCAAGAGTCAGCAAGTCTTAAGAGTTTATTTAAACAAAATTGTCACTCAAATATCAGCAAACTGCATGGACCACACGGAAAGGGAACTAAACAACATAAATCAGGTGACTATTGCAGCTTCCCCAACAAAATCTTTGCTCTTTACAAAATGTCAAGACAGCTGAAACTTAGCCGAGTTCTTAAAGACGGCTGCATGCATTTAATTAAGTCAAAATCGAAGCCAGATGGCACATGACGCTTTTCCAATAGACTGGATGCTGTCACAAGAGGCACTACTTAAGCATTCCTTGATGATTCCTGGCACCAGTGGCTACAAAAATCTCTTTTTACAATCTACCATACACCCCTCCTTTTTTTCCAGTCACCAAGCCTTTAAAGAAGGTGGGAAGGAGGAAAAAGAGAGCCCCTGAGATAAATTGACTCAGTGTGTGGAATGCAAGGCAAACATTCCTGTACAAATTCAGATTTGATTTATTTTCTTTAGAAAACTTCAGTGCAGGAAAAACCCCCAATTGTTGGTCTTTGCCTTATACTCACTAAGGTTATCACCTGTCTTAAAGGGAGAAAATAGGTAACTATAGTTCCAAAGCACTGCACAGCAGAGGATGACATTAACACTTTAGCCAGTAATAAATTAAAGTGAGCTGGCTGAAAAAGTCCTCAAAAATTTGGAAGTATATGGCTGAAACATTAACATTTCATCTCTGGACCGCATAATCTCTCAGTGAAAAATGACAGTGGATGCTTCTGTGGTCAGCACACATGCAATGAACTCCTACTCACCAGGAAGGCTAGCAAGTTATTGCCTGTTGTAGTCAGCCAAAGTTATACAGGGTTGAGCCAGAATAGACCAGCAATACCATATTTTACTCCCAGTACTGTACACTGTACATGGAATTAAACAGAGAGGGCATGAGCCATGGTGCAGGTCATGCTTCTCAAGGCTTGTACAGGCCAGAGGGAATGCCCACCAAGGTGTGTCTCCAAGGTGATGAGGAATAAAAAGCATCAGAAGTTCATATAAATGAAAAATATGCTGCTGACAAAACACCTTAGCTTGATTTTTACTTTGAGATTTTTGTGTTCCAGAATTACTTAAGCAGCTGCCATATTGCTCCCAAAAGGATTCCTGAAGATGTTTAGAGCAAAAGGTGGGAACTATTATGTTTTTTTAATAGACAAGGAAGGCTCAGAGGCCCTTCCCTGCATTCTCTCTCCATGCTTCCATCAAATCATACTGACGATGGTTCACTTTTTCAAGTACCTCATTGTTAGATCACTCAGACAAAGCACACACATGGACAAAGGCACAGGACTGTAAATTTAGGTTATTTCTAACTGAATGATCTCCTACCCAGCATTACGAGGGATTAGGGTTTACTTAGGTTTTAATGTGATTGCCACATTTACACATATTCAATCTCACTTTTCACTTAAAAATGGAATCTTAAGTGATATCTTGCACTGAATATCTTACTGCTCGTGCAATCTGTAGAAAACTTATTTCCAGCACTACTGAGGACAAAAACCTGACTGCTGGAGAGGGTGGATGTGTTTAATAATTTCAGCAGAACAATTCTTCTCTCCTAGTTAGTTTAAAGCTCCATTAATCTTAATGCAAAACAAAACAGTTTCCTTTAACAGCCGAATTCTTGACCTTGAGCTGTTTCAGTGTCGGAGTTGGGGGCTGGGGAGAACGGACATGGATTGACTACAACTAAGAGATGAAGAATAAAAACAGTCAGATAGAAAAAAAACAGGGAAAAAACCCCTCACTAAACTAAACTAAAATTATACCTGTGAAAGATTAACACCTCCATTCCTACCACTGAAACCTGGACATCATCTCAATTTTTGTTATCCATTTTCAGATAGATTTTTAAATATAAGGAGTGATGAAAATTATGAAAAGACAACCAGGAATGCACACACTAATGGCTTCTAAATCACCCACTGACCCACATCATTAGCCACTAGAGTATTTTCTGACTAATGTTGCAAAAGAAATCCAGTCTGACCAGGCAGCATTATTTTCACTGTGAAAAAATATGAGCTGCAGATGCTTTCTTTGTGGAAACTGAAGATGCCTCTTATTTAGATCTGTTTGTTATGAGGTTTTTTATTCAAGATGGATACTAAAACCATCATTCTTATATGACCCCAGCTTAGAGCTGGACAAAATAAAACCTTTAAAACTATTCTCAACAGTCAACATTCATAGGGCTTCTTACATACAGGTTTTCTGCTCCCTTTTACCCACTGCTTTTCCATTACTGAGTAAGTGCTCAGAGCAGTGCTTTTGCTACCAGGGCATTACAACATGCGACAGACTCAGGTAGGAGAAGGCATTTGAGTTGCCTCTCAAATGGCATTAAATTGCCTGTGATTTATCTTAATACCCTAAGTTGTATAAAAGCATGATTTCCTCACTACATACATCTTGTAATGGGCAAATTTCATCAATTTGCCCAGCATTAACTGTGGCTAAGAGGGCACACAGCAGTTCCCGTGGGATGATTTCTGGATCTCCCACATCGGCACCACCTGACCCTGGAGAACAGCTCCTGGGGACAGCTTTTGTTTGAAATGCTGCTAGAAGGAAGCTGTTGAGATGGCTCAAACATCAATGAGTCATCCTGTATCTGCACTTACAAAGGTTTGAGGGACCTTCTTTTACAGAGAAGGGACTGGACAAAGAGTAAGACCTGATTTTGCCTGTGAACTCTGGACGTTCTCATTTGACTGTCGACTTTTGCTCTAGCCAACAGTCACAGACACAAGAAAAGTACAGAGAAAACAAAATAACTTGGATTACATTCACAAATCTGATTTTCTTCCACAGGTACACAAGGCTGTTTGTGAAACTAGAGGTATGCTGACCCATACTGTCCTCTCAGTACAAGAAAAGTCCTTTGAACAAAAGTTTGTCACCCAACACAAAGGAATTTTTCCGATCATCTCCCATGCTGACTCAGTGGCTTTTTGGCCACATTTATTACTATTTACCATACAGTTCTGCATGGTTTACCTAAAGTTCCATAACAAAGTGCCCACTATTGCTGCAAGAATACCTACATAAAAACATTTTAAAAGCCTGAAGAACTTACTGTTCTTAACAATTTCCACTAACCAGCTACGACTAGAGTGACAGAGCTAGCTTCATACACACCCTCAACAGCTACTCCAGTGTTAAAGCCTGAGAATAAATATGCACATAGAGAAGGATCCATCATTCTGTGGATCCAAAAGACCTAGAAGGCATCTGTATAAAACCTTTTGTTTCCAAATGAGGAAAACGGTGACCAGCATAAACACTTAAGGCCAAGTAATACTTTAACCGAGTGGCCTCCTCCATCTTCCACAGCTTGCAACAGAAGAAATTGCGTAACAGAGCAATTGAACCAGCCCAGCAAACACAGCAGGTGGTCCCGGCTCACAAGACTTCCACCAATGGGTTTTGAAATTTTACACTTAGCCTGGTATGCACCCACATACATTAAAGAGCCTAAAATGTTAAACATCAGAGACAAACCAAACATTTACAAAATACAAACCCTATTATTTTGGACAAACCTTGCTGCAATCACAGAGGAATGTTTCCTTTGGCTGCTACTATGCTCACTTCCATTTATTTATATAGGAAAAGAAGCAAACAATATTTTCTTACCTTGTTTTTTTAATTGGCTACATATGGTACAAAACAGTAAATGATAAGGCTGGAGAGTAAATTTCTGTCTTTTAATGAACAGATTGATATAAAATGTTACTAGTACAAGATTTTTTAGTGTTTGTCTCTGTTACAGAAGAGAGATCCTGCAACCAGAAAATTCTTGAAAAGTTTTTTCTTTCAAATAGAGAAAAAAAATCAAATACCAAAAGATAGTGGGTATATAATAAAACCCTTAAGACAGCCCAATTTACCTCAATCACCGTAATAACAAACTGCTGCTCTGCTCTTTCTTCAAAAGTACTGGAATACTTAGCTTGTTAAGTTCTCTACATGAAAGGGTTAAAAAGCACAGATCTTCAATCACTCTTTATTAAGACTCTCGAGAACAAATCACAGTTCTCCATTATTTAGTAGCAAAACACAGAAAACTGAGCTAGTATTATATTTCAAAAACATCCAGAAATGCTGGGCACAAGCTGAGCAGTTCACAAAATAGTTGTCCTACTTATTTTTCTGCATTTTATTTCAACTTTTATTTTGCAATTATTACCTTCTTATATCTAACTACAACAAATCAATGGACAGAAACAGAAAACTGTAAGCAACTCCAGCTTACCCATAAGTTTGTGTGCAGCTTCCCCCCACACAAACACAGCAGTGTGGCACCTCATGGTGAATTAGCCCATTTACAGTAAATCAAGCCCACAGCTCTGCTAAGATGTATTCTCTGCCTGCTGTATTCTCCAACCAGCCAGCCCACACACTACTTTGGGAACAATATTTTCGCCTAAGCACAGCTGAGTTCATGTAAGTGAACAAGGGTGTCACAAAATAACAGAAAAAGGAGATTACAAAGAATGCCTGAATCTTACACTGAAATTTCTTTTGCCAAAATGAGATTCAAAGAAAGAAGTGGGGGTTTTTAAACAAATGCTGAAACAGGATCCAGGCCACCAGATAATATCTAGTTCACAGCATAACCTTACATGCCCTTATTTTCCAATAATCTCTATTTTGGCACAAGTTGCCTTGAAAAAACCCAAAATTATGCAAAGACTTGTCATTTCAAAAAGCTCACTCACAGCTCAGAACTCTTCCTTAAATAAGAGAAGCAACACTGTAACTCTGGCTTTAACACAGAACAAAAGACATGCTGCTTTCTTGCCCCTGAGAAAGGCAAATGATGTTCCTGCCGAGTCAATGCCAGATAAGTGAGTTATGTTGTCCAAGCCCTTAGAGAAATGAAAGAAAGCAAATATAGCCAGGCAATTCTACACACTGACAGAAAATGAACACACTGAAGAAACACAGAAAGCATTATCAATAGATGCAAATGGGTTTGGGCCCAACAATTATCAAATGTCAGAATACAATCTGAAAAAGCTTTTAGAACAGGACTGTCCAACAAATCTAGGACTGGTTGGACAGAAGCCTAACAAATAGGACTGTCTTACAGAGAAACAGCTTCCTTTTAGAAAGACAAGGTCAATTGTCTAATTAAGCAATAAAGAATGCTTAATAATTTATTTAAAAAAAACAAGATATGGTCTGTTACTCCATGAGACTACACACACAAAAGCCCCAAACCCTGAACTAAAGCATACTCAAATTTTGCTAGTAAATATCCCTGACCATAAAATGCATTAGGCTTATAAACAAGGTATAGCAGCACTTACAGAATGAAAATACAACTGCTTGTAAAATCTGCTTTTGGCCAGGCATCTGTGAGCACAAACCCATGGCAAGACAGGTTTTATTTGAGGTCACTGTCTAAAAAACATCAGGACTATGTAACTTCATTTCATGTACAGTCTTTCCTGCTCCCTTAAATTCACAATGCTGCTATTCTAACACATGCCAAGAACTGAACTAAGAGAGTTTTGGAGATCAAGAGAGGAGCCTCTTGATCTGAGAAGTCAAAATAAATAATTTAGATCTGCATTCACAATCTCTGCAGATCCTGAGTAACAATTTATGTGCAATAAACACACTCAGCAAGATGCTGCATTGCCACTAATAGTTGAGTGGAGCATTCTGTAAAATTTTAAAGAAAAAAGGTTTCAGAGACAAACCAAGAAATTTATACAAGAAATAAATACACCAGAGTAATTTCTTACAAAACAGAGAATCAGTAAAACAGTCACAAACTGATGCAACAACAAGAGGGAGGGGAAAAAAACCCACCACAACCTTCAAAAAATCCAACACCAGGCTACATTTTAAAGCAACTCCTACTGCAGAGTGTGACCCCTCATTTAAATAACCTTACTACCTCACGAAATGTAGGCAATATATTAATGCCTACAGTAGCCCCACAAAAGTGCAGAGAAAATGAAGACGAGCCCATGACTACTAGTTTCTACCAAGTTACATACTACAGAAGATATGGCATTAGTAAAACACAGGAGGCAACAGCACAGGGTGATTTCTGCAGGCTTCTGTTTGTAGGTCAATCACATTCTTTGCAACTCAACAGAAAGAATTATCTGAACAAAGCACTATACTTTTTTTGTCCCAAGAGAGGGTCTCCTACTTTTTTAATGGTATTTCTTACCAAAACTTTTACAAGAAACTATGTTGTCATAGGACTAAAAATAATTCCTCTCTAAAAGCCCAGGCAGGAGAAAACAAGTAATAGAAATAAAAAGGCCAGTTTCACAATACTGAAAGGATACCAAAAGCATCTCACTGGCATCTGCACTATGGACTGTGCTGTTCAATATTTCTGGTTTTAGGAGTTTTGGTTCTGGGTTTTGTTCATGTTGTTTCTGGTAAATTTTTTTTTTCTTTTTTTTTTTAATTGATCTGCAAGGGGATGAACAAAGTTTGTCAGTGATGTAAGACTACCTGGCTTAGTCTAAGCTGCAAAGAGCCATGCAACAAAGACTGAATTTCTTAAAGTCACTGTAGATAAGGGAACAGACACATAAAACTCCACACACACCCACAACACACAACAAACACGACCCAAGGCAAGCAAGCTCTGGGCATGCCAGAGATCATCACTTGCATCATGTGCTCTGCTGTGCTCTGAAAAGCAGTTCGGTGGTCACCACCAAACAAGTAAATAAAACATCTGCAATGACTAGAAAGGGAATGGCTTGCTCTTTTTCACTCACAGGATGGTCCTGTGTCATTCAATTCCCCATGTTATTGTAAACTGAAAGTTTCATGTAATCCCATCCAAACTAGAATCTAGCAGATTTTACAACACAAGAGTGCAGGACAGGCTACTTAGAGATACTGACCCAGAATCTTCATGGAGAGAATTTAATCAGGACAGACTTGAGCTTAGAAAAGACATAGCAAGAATAATTATTATATAATAGATAATAACACACTATTTTGAATCCACAAAATTGAGAGGGCCAGTTATTTCTCAGAATTATAACAAAGCCAGTTACAGTTGTGTGAAATAGCACCATTTTCTTAAAAGCAGGTAGGAAACATTCCTAGTAGATAACAGGAAGGCAAAAGTTCAAAAATACAGCGTTAAAAAAAAAAAACAACCCTGTTCTGTCATGAATTTGCTAATTAACTTCAACACAAATAATTCAGACATCCCTAACCTTCTATTAAAAAACTGTATCGATTGTGAAAGGGAAATAACATTTTAAAAGTTACATTTTATTTCTCCTGCTTCTTAGAACTCTTAGTTATTATTATCAGAACTATTCCTCAGCTACCTCCCCAAACAGAAAGCTAGGTCCAGTAGACTTTGTCCCCACTCAGTACAGCTGTCCTCATGTTCCTAGATACAGCAGAGCTGCCCACCCAGACAATACCCGTCTCACGATGCCAAGGAGGAAGATGGAGGAAATCAATCTGTAACACAGAGTACATTAAGCTGGCTTTACAGAGGTTACTACAAAATGCATGTTAGCAAGTCAAGAAGAACAGAAAATAGTGGGGTTTTTTATTTAAAAGTAGAGGATACCATCAACATTACAGGTAAGGCATTTTCAGAAAGAGGTATAAGGTCACGACGTCTCTAAGCAACATTGTGATAGTCAAGAGCAACAGATGTTGTTTTCAGGACTAAACTGGTTTGGAAAAACAGTACTGGAAGATTGCATGCACAGAACAGATATTCATAGGATGGCAATCCCAAATGAAGGAGCTACAAAAACAACAGAGGTCTAATTCTGAAGGCAAGAACAAGCATTGAATGATGAAGGAAAGAAACAAATGCAATATATAAAAACCTTTAAACTGTGTGGTACCAATCAGCCTGTGATATTTTTGGCAAAATTGTATGTGAAGCACTAAGAGTATTTTGAGTGTACCTACAACCCAAAGTCAAATGGAAGCTTTTGAAAAATGCAATGAATTGATACAAATCTGTATTGCTATTTATTATATTTATTTAAAATAAAAAGGAAATATTACTGACTGGAAAGCACTCTGGTTTGGACTGAACAGTAGATAAATCACCATTTTGTCAGCACATACTGACAGAGGCTACCAGTGCCACCACAAACAGACTCTACCAGAGCCAACAGTTACTATTTAGGAAACAGAAGAATTTCAGCTGAGAGTTTTAAAGCTTCAAGAGGAAATTGCAACCCCAATCCCTAAATAAAGCTGACAAATAGTCGGTTTTTGGAGAATCTCAGAATACTAAGGCCAAGTTGTGGCAAAACAAATTTACATGAACTTGTGACTACATAAAAACAATTCACAAGTTTTCTCCTTACTTGCAGTGAATCCATAAATGTACACCTACATAAAATGAACAGAAATTTTCCCAGGCAATGTATCTTCAACAGAAATTATTGGTCTCCTAACTTTTCCAGAAGTACTCTAACTACTTTTTCCCTCTGTGAGCCACCAAAGTTCTTCTAGACCTAAGAATACTGGTTGTCTCTAAACATACGAAATTTTAAATGTGGAACAAATTAGAAGCTGCTCTCTGAGAATACACAGAGATGTTTCTGCAACAATCACTATACAGAGATTGCCACAAATCAGGAAAAAATATGTCTAGCCTTTAATGGAAATCTTTGATTGGCAAACCAAGATGTTTTCCTCATCAGTGGGGTGGCCAATACATCATTACTGCTCATGACCTGCATGTTAAGAGTTTATCACATTTGCAAATGTATGAGCCACATTTATTTCCCGCAGATCTTTCCCTCTGAAACTACCAAGCAACCAGAAACCATACCCTGATACAAATCCCAGGCTCAGGGAGTCACAAGCTGGCTCCAGCCAGGTTACAACAGAGCAGCCGAGCATCAGCGTGACACAGCCTCCCATAGGAAGTTCTCCTTGTGAGAATTACGAGCACAAAACTGATACAGCCACAGAGATAACCACAAATTGCTGCTATTGTCATCTTGTATAATTACCTCCAGTGCTGCTGCACACCCTCAGGTCTCCACCCAAAGCAACCCCAAGCAAGAGGAGTATTTTAGAAAGAATAGTCATTGAGGCTTATTATACCCTTAGCACCAAAGAACTTTTAAGCGTTTTCCTATCTAGTGCACATCACAGAATCATAGAACAGTTTGAGTTGGAAGGGCTAGTTCCACACACACCCCGCCACGGGGTCAGACACCTTCCACTAGGACAGGTTGCTCAATCTTTTGTTTTCATTAAAAACAGGTTATGTATGATTCAGAGACATTTACACACCATCAGACACACTGCATCAAATTATGAGAATGAATTAAAAACACAGTAACAAGAAAAGTAGGGAATCCAAATTAAAAAGTAAATGCAATTTTGGTTTCAACCCTACAGATTTTATGGAGTTTTATGTTTTTTACTGCTAAAGTGATCCTTATGAAGAGAATGGATAGTTTTAAGAATTTTTCTACACCACAGAGAAGCCCAGACAAAGAAAGCTTTACCTCCAAAAACGACTATTACACTCAGCATAAGACTAAGAACCACTGAGAACAGCAGGAAATAAAACAGCATTCAAAACCACTGAAATATGACATTAACTATAATCATTTAATTATAACTTGCATCTAAGTAATTTTAGTAATTTTTTCCAGAGCTACTGAAGGTACAGCTAACACCTTTTAAAAAAGAAAATAGGGATAAAACATAAAGAATGACTGAAGAAATTCCAACACTATCCAACACTATTTGACTATAATGTCAAAAGTCATCTGGAGTTTAACTGATAAATGAAAATATTGTACTATTTCAGAGTAGGACCTGATCTCATATCTTATATAAACAATCTTATGATCATGAAAAACAGGGATTCAAAGCTGTGTTTAACTATCAACAAAGCCACATATTTTCATTTGAGTATCCTGCAAACACAATGCAATACAAAACAAACCCGATTTTTTTCCTGTACTTAACCTGAATGGTTAAGTCAGTCAAAACTTTCATTGTTCAGATGCCCTGTGACTAACTGACAACTTGAGAGATTATAGATCCTATGATTTGCTAGAATTTACTCTGCCACCATAGAGCTCAAGCTTCTTGGTTTTGAATCCCAATGTAGGTTTCTGTTTCTTCAGAAACTTTGAATGGACAACATACTAAAAGGGTTCATCAGTTCATAATTCAGTTTTATTTCTGATCTGCTTTCTTCCCAATACTGACACTGAGCCAATACTTTCACATTGAGCCAGTATGTTTCAAAAAAAACCCACAAAAAACCAACAACAAGCCACCAAGCAAGAGTAAACAAAGTTTCAAGCCATACTGCTTGGAAGGCTAGAAGGTTAGAAAGTTAGAAAAAATAAAAGTTAGAAACTATTACTATTATTTCAAACATGGCCAAGTCTTCAAGCTTGTTAAGATTAAAACGCCATTGAATTTTGGTCTGTGTTTCAATTTCCTTAAGTAAAATACATTTTGGCAGTTTTAAAGTAACTTGGGCTGTTCTCCAGCACCATACTGGATTTTCAACATACTTTTAATGAACTGGAAGCTTGTGTCAATTGTTACCACCAGGATTAAAAAACTTGCCTATTTATGGTGACTGCAGCCTTGCCTGTAACACCCAGGACCCTGCACTATCCCTTCTTTTATTGCCACTGCATCCTCAACTTCTCATTTAAAAACTTTGGGTCTCCTCTTCCCTTGGGGGAAGTCCCCATCTCATGTGCACAACCTGCACTGCATTACTGAGGTGCAATAACTGAGGTAACAGCTTACAGGTTTAGGTTTTTTCCTATTCCTTTGAGAATGAGCTCCAGCATTCAGTAAGCAAAGGTTATGAACTTCAAGATTTAATTTTAATACATAACTTTGAAACCTTTGAAGAAACTGGCATCCACCATCAGATTTTTGGTCAGTTCAGGAAATGGATCTGTGAACATAAATCAGATAAGAACAAAATGCACTTGAACTGTCCCTTTTTTTTTTAAAGCAAAAAACCCTCAAAACCAAACCCCTGAATATACCAGAGGTCATAAGGTGTTCC
This sequence comes from Prinia subflava, assembly GCF_021018805.1. Lineage (NCBI taxonomy): Eukaryota > Metazoa > Chordata > Aves > Passeriformes > Cisticolidae > Prinia > Prinia subflava. The sequence continues at coordinate 87,526,930 of NC_086249.1, read as the reverse complement.
TGCTTTCCTTCCAAAACTGCAAGCTTTGAGTAACACTCAGGAATGGAAAATTCCTTTTCTGACACTGTACATTAAAGCTAGCTCTGTTGTTTGAGATGCCTAACGACTACGTCATGATCCTTCTGCCTCAACTCACAGCCTAATCAGAAAAGGAAATACCTCTAAGAATATCTCAGAAAGGGGACACATTTTTCAAGTGTTTTACTAAAATTTAATCAGCACCTGGACAACTATCATCAAACACTATAAAACATCCCCTAACCTTGCTAGGTGCTCTTGGCTTCAAAACTGAAGCTGGATGAGATGTTTTAGCTGCGTGAGTCACAGAGACAGAGAAAAAAATGTGCTCTCTTGCGTACCAAAATTCACAGGATACTTTTTCAGGTCACAGTTTGTTATGTGTACTCTGGCTTCAAATTAAAAAAACACACAGATTAACTTCAAATGTAACTACAAAAACATAAAAATCACTGTTCTTCCTGCAAGCTATTAAGTTCCTGTTCATTTTTATTTAAATTTATGGTACAGAAAGTACAGACGTCTTTTTGTTGCTCTTATTTACATATTTCACCTTTCTAATAAAGCAGTATCTAAAACATGGTTTCACAAAAATTATCTTGTGTCCTCATCTTACTCCAAGATCCATTTCAGTAATTAACCACAGGTGGTATTAACCACTTCACTAATCAAAGGTGTTCAATGCTTTCATTATGAGATCATATTTTCCTTCTGTGGTTGATGAATTTGCCATACTTCAATTAATTAGGCAGAAACTCTCCATTGTATGTGTAAGGCTCACATTTTTCTCATTATTTTTCTTATATTTCAACTGAAATGGTTCCCCCATTCAGTTGGGGGAATGAAGAACAAACAAATGAAGAAATAAAATTAAGGAAAGAAATCTTTTGTTAAGAAGTAAAATTGGCAACTATATTTCAAACACCCTAGTGACCTCTGCTTCAGAAAAAGGAGTAGTCAGCGAGCATCCACAATGTCATGCCTTATGTCACTTGACCTTTAAAAGTCCCCAGCTATTGGAAGTCTCAATCAACTCCAAGTCCTGAGAGAAGATCCTTCATGCTGAGCATTTTGTATGTTTGGGGCTTTAAAGGCAAAATAAGCTTATGAACTAGGGAAAGAAATAGCATAGTGAAAGCAACTGGTAAAGAAAGAAGTTTTTGACTATTTAATTGAATCCAGAATCACTCATGTGGAGAATGATAAGGGAAAAAGACTTTTGGGTAAGAAGAGGTAACACTCAAATGGATTAAAGGAAATTCAGAAAAGTCTGGGCCCAAGCATCAGAAAGAAGAGGAAATTGCAACACACCTCCTCCAGAACCTGGAGGCCAAGTTCCTGGATCCAAACATTCCTTTGCCAAAGGAGAAACCTAAACCCAGTGCACAAGGTACCACCTTCTAACTCTGACTCCCACAGGAAAATTAGTTTGGAAAATGCAGATCAGCAGCTAAAATTACATGGATGCCACTAGGATGCCACTTTTCTTTTACCTTCTCCTAAAAAAAAAACCCAAAAAACCACAAAAAACAAGCAAAAGCAAAAACTATTACAAGAATATAAAATGTAAAGACCAAATCACTCTGTAAAATGATTTCAGACTTCTGTAATTAAGTGTTACATATACACAACCCTAGTCACATTCCTTAGAACCATACAGGAATAACATGTTAATGCTAAATTTCATCGACAAATAGAATCATAGAAAGGTCTGGTTTGGAAGAGACCTTAAAGATCATCTGGTTCCAAACCCCTGGCCATGGGCAGGGACACCTTTCACTAGATCACATTGCTCAAAGACCCACCCAACCCAGCCTTGAACACTCCCAGGGATGGGGCACCCAGAGTTAACAGATTTAAATAAATCAGAAAAACAATAATTTTAAAAAGTGCAAAGTTCAAAAACGTTTTTTAAAAGCAGTAATTACCAGCAGCATGATATTGAAAGGTATACAACCAATTTTATTTAGTATCAAAACAAGTAGCACAAAAAATCTTCATAGAAATTTCTCCAAATTAAGAAGAAACTTGGCCATAAAAACCAGCAGCCAGCATCAATCAAATGGACCAGAAAATTCCAAGGTTTTAGGCAAAGAAGTCCCTGTAAGAGATGCAGACCCAGCTATAATATGACATGATTTAATTTAGTGCTGATTTAGCAAACATGCTCTCCTAGATAATCAAATGTCAAGTATTTTCTGGTAGCCATAAATAAAAACAAGGAAAATAGGGGTTTTTTTACTCTGATATTAATATTAGTTATGTCCATTTTGTCCTCAGAACAGAGGTGAACACATTTTAGATTCAGACTGCTTGTTAATGAAAATTCAAAAGTTAGGAAACAGGAGATAAGCATTTTCAAAATGATTTTGATACCTGAATTTAAGCCTGTAAGTCACTGCAAAGCAGGTGACGGTATAGCATGATGTTGCCACTCCCTACTGCTCATCTCCACTCCCTCTAATCAGATAATTAAATTGCTCATGCAACATTTCCCCATGCAGCTTTCAGCAAAATAAACCAGGTTGCTAAAGACTTGATGTTTGCAGCACTGGATTAAAGGTGGAGCCTACACAAACCCAACACCTTTGGGCTGAAATGCAGGGTGATGGTACCAATTGACACAATACAGACAGCAGCCTCCAATTCCTGTTATAGTAATGTGCAGACAAACTAAATTTATTTTGTCTGCAGTAAGAAGAAAACATGCACATGCTCCCCTCATTACACTGTAACTTGTATGCTGTGCTATCACCTTGGACAATTGATGAAATCATCATCAATCTTCATTGACCGCACCTTTCTATTACAGAGCTATAAGTGGGTCATAACCATCAGAAACTGAAGGAAATTCAAGTGGTCAGCAAGGATGCATTTGGCTACAAAAGCGTATTTCTTTGTGAAGTTTTATCATGAGCAAATGTTTCAAATGGCTGGTGGACTTACTAGTAGTTACTTACTAGTTAACTTACTAGTACTAGTAAGTTACTACTTACTAGTAGTCCACACTGGGGGTTTTTTGCCTCACACTCAGGTGCTGAATCACCTCACTTCATTCATCTCTCTTCCTTTTCTGAAGCACCAAAAGCACCTGTGCATTTTGGGTGGGTACTGGGTTTAATTTTGTAAACAGAGATCTAACTGTACACTTCAGAACATTACAATGAACACTAGACAAAACAAGACTTGGTGCTTGTGTCTGCTGCAAAGAAAAATGTACAGAATCACATAGCTATAGCCTTTTAACACAACTCTGTGTACCCCAAGGGTTTTCAAATATCTGTGTTCTGGGTCTTGCTAGAAAGACCACAAAGTCTTTGTCACTGTAATAATTCAGTCCTTCTGCATCAGGTCTGCTTCATGAGAAACAAGACTTCTGTGAAATATTGTTAGTTCTATTCATCACCAGAGGCAAAGCAGACAATGGCAGAGGTACACAAGCAACCCGTGGCAAAAGAGGTAATTAATTTACTACATCTCCCAATTTTCAATGCACCAAATTTCCAGTTCTTTGCTTCTGATAGGGTTCTATGTTAAAGCTTTGCAAACTCAGACCCTTTACTGGCTTCAAGGGAGCAAACAACCACCAAAGAGCCACCTGGATCTTCACTTGCATGTTCTAATCACCGACATCTTTGACATAACAGGTCATGGCTACAATATTTGTTAAGATGATGATTGCCTGAATCAGACAGACGAAATTCAGTTGAGCAACACCAGACTTGTCTTACACCCCTCCCTAACAAGAGACTAGAGTAATCACAGAAACTCCTCAGGTCTCCAAGGTGTCAGAAAAGGCACAGCCCTACTCCCTGCTCGTGATAGCAATCTGTCCCAGCAGTCAGGAAAAACATCAAGCTCCCAGAAGGTTAAAAAAGTGTAGGAAAAGAACTTATTTTACTAATATATCACTGGTGTTTCCATTTTATAAGCAGGGGAGTAAATTGTTAGGTGTTACCTTTTAAAAAACAGGATAAAGGGAAAATAATAGTAAGTACAAAAATTCTTATACATACAAAGAATACATAGTTTAAAATGGGAAAAAATTAGCTCGTAACTTAAAAGTTGTGTTCAACCAATGTTTTGAAATTTAGGAGAAGCATTATGACATGAGAGTAGCATTTCAGAGAATTCAGTATTTATATCATATCTTCCAGCCTCAGAACAAGACACTTTTTTTAATTTTACAGGAGCCTTTCTATTTAGAAATAAAGACACTTGATCAAAATAGTGGTGTAAGAAAAAGATTACAAACTGTTTATAAAAGCTGTTTTTAAGGTATGCAGTGCTCTTCAGTTTTGAATTAACTGCTCAAAACATTAATTATGTTTAACAGACACATGAAGCTTCAAGTTTTCCCTGTTATCCTAAAATTCTTTCCACACAAACACCCAATAAAACACTACTTTATGTCAGTACAGTATGTTTGCATCTTTCTTTTACTTGAATGAACATCTGTGAAATGGATGGTTTACTGTTCTATTCTTTTAAAAAAGGGGACAACTAAAAATGTGTCTGCTGAAAATCTAATGTTCTCCTTTCTTCTGAGTCAGCAAAATATGTATTTGTAGAGAAAAGAAAAAAATTTGCAATACTGTAATTATTGCATTATCCAGAAGCCAAATAGTCACCAGGAGTTGTATAATTAACTACATTTGATATCAGCCAGCTAAACACCCACAAACATATTTTTGCATGTAATTTGTTTAAGAAAATTAACACACTGATGACTAACTGACACTGTGTAGGAAGCATTTCACTTCCTTTGTCATTAAATCATGTTTCTGTGATATTATCCTAAAATATTAGAGTATTTTACTGAAAAATACACACTACACAGCTTCCAAATAAAGTATTGCTATCCCCAAACAGTATTCACTGAACCAAATCAGAAGCTTATTTCCTAAAGAATGCTGAGTAGTTTGTACATATTTGGGAAACTGGGAGACACTGCTTTATTTTATAATTTATGTTGGAAACTTCCAAAGCGACTGTGTAGCAAAGTATGTTTTATCTCAAGAGAGAAAAAAAGCCAAAATTATCTGTTTGTATAGATTTGTGAAGGTTTTCTGAGAACAAGCACATATTTTACTGAAGAGAAGTACTGAAACTACAATTTTGAGTACAGCAGTAGGTACCTGTGCATCACCTATAAACAAATTTACTGTACTTTCATGCTCCCTATTGACAGATCCCCCCTCCTTCAGCTATCCAGACTTGAGAGAATATACTAGAAGGACTGAGGATAAAGAACTTGTTACTTTAAAATTAAAAAGTTTGGCCATTTTAAAAGGCTTTGGGTATTTTTTCAAGTTTCCCTAATGGATCTTTTTCAATTAAAAAACAAATACAAAACAAAACAAAACAAAACAATCAAAGCACAACTGAGAATGAAGTTCATGCTTGTCCATTATTAAAAAAAAGCTTAATTTCAATAGGTTATGCTACAGCTTCCACACAACCAAATTGAATTCACACATCAGTGAAAGCATACTTAGACTCTCTGCCAAACTGCTCAGAGGTGTCTCTCTGCTATTACCAGAAGAGGAACATCCTGTTGTCATAGATGACACAAACACACAGCAAAAGTCTAGAGTATTTTCTGTACTGTGAGTACAGAAATGATCTCAAACTCAGAAACATGATGGACAGAACAGCAAAGAGCCTGGAGCAAAGAAAAGATCCAGTAAAGCCACCTACAACCACAATAACAAGAACACCCTCGATCATGATCCATTTTCCTTGTGAAAGGTTACTCAGCTAGTGAAAGGACTGCAGGAATGGATGAACCTGCAGTGTTACTATCTATCCAAAGGGCTACAGCTTCTCAAGCACTGAAATAGATTTCCCTACTATGTTACCCATTTCTAGCTTTCAGACACTGAGATTTGTCCCACACTTATTTGTACCACCTCGAAAAACAGGCCACTCTACATCTTAAAAAAATTTTCTCATTACTAAGTACAGTTTTTCAGAAAATCTGTATTTACGAAATGTGACAACGTATTTCAGTACTTATACGAGTATTTCAGCTCAGATATCAGTTAATAGACGATTTTAAGTAAGAAAGAGGAATTTAAACATTTCAAAGAACCCAACAATTTAGAAATGGACAGATTTAAATGGGGAGAAAGCAGGGCTGGTGGCAGAGGGAAAGTCTTCCTTTCTATACGGAGTGAGGCAGGAGAAGTACAGGGACAGGATGTGAGGCATTCCCCTCAGTGCCAGTGCTGCTGAGCTTTTGACTAAACAGCTCAAAGCCTTCAGTAGATTTTGGCATTTCATCAGGGTTTGGAGGAACTTTGAAATAACCACCTCTTTCCTATCATCAAACACTCGATTCCATCTGTTTCTACTCTATGAGTCAACCCAAGAATTGTGTACCTGACAAAAGCTATTTGGTTACTCAAAGCTGCAATTTGCTGCGTTTCCAGCATTTACCAGCAAGTTGGCTCTTTCTGCCTGGGGGAGGCCAGCACACCACAATGACCTTCAGATACCCACAAAGGCCACTAAAAAAAACCCCAAAAATTGTTATGTGGCAGATGCCACTCTTATGAGCAATAAGAAATCTGTGCTTACCAAAAATGCCCTGAATTAATCACAGACTGAACACTAATACTGTATTAACTTATGGAGAGGGGAAGGAAGTTCTCTCCTAAGTTCATAAATGTTGTCGTCCTTGGTTGGTAACAACCTTCCCCTAACCAGCTTGATAAATCAAACAGAAATGCTATGCTCAGAAACAATCAAAGAAATAAAATTTTAAACAATATTTTAGGTATAGGTGCACACACACACTACAAATACAATCTTGCTCAGTAATATTTCACTTTACTACAGCTACCCACAGAATATCTAGGTATGTGTTGAGGAACCAGGCCTTTCCTCAGTTTCTCACACAGCTGACAGCAAGTGGCAGGCATCTCCAGAAAGCAATTCAGAGCACTTAAGTCCTGTCTAATTTAAATACTACAAAACACTTTTCAAAACTATCTCCTTCTATTAAACATTAATCTTAAACCCAGATAAACACCAGCAGAAGTTTGCTGCTTGGCAAAACATATACGGAGGGCACAAACACATTCAGAAGTCCAGTAAGTTGATTTTTGAAAACTGATTCTAGTTACAAACTTCGAAGACTACTCCTCTATCTCTGAATGAATGCATTTAAACACAAAACATTCAGTTGTCCATTCCATAAACCTTACTTCTTCCTGGCTTGTATATGACCATATGTGAAGTTAGAAGTAGTACAAAAATTACAACTTCCAACAATTCCCTCCAGAGTAGCAATAATATTCCTGGGGAGGGTATGGGGGGACAAGGAAAGCACAGCACACCTCTTGCATAACCTTTAAGAAACTGAAAATATGTGGAATTAGAAAGCTTCCAAGATTGCTTCTTATCTTAAAGATAAGCAAACACACACCCCCCAAATAAAAAACAAGCCCAAACGTCTCAAATTATGTTAAGTTTCATAGAGGCATCAATACCAAATAGGTTCAAAATAGACAGCTGAAAACAAGTCCTCATAGATTAAATGAAGTCTCTGTATAACTGCATTAATTTTTACTTTACCTGTGAAAATCTTTATGCACTGTATCTCTTAAATGCACAGCAAGTAAAAAATCTCCTTAATACCTAGGACCTGTCTCAAATTTCTATCACAAACTGACCCACAGAACTAGATCCATATACATATTAGGTATTCTATGTACAGATTACAAATACATAGGAAGACTAAATAGAAATAGCTTTTCTTAAGAAGAAAGAAGCTCACATGTAATAAAACACTGGCTTTGTTATTACCAAACAGTTGTTTCCTCTAATCTATTCACAGCCACGTTTCAATTCCCATTTACCTTATTCTTTCCACATTCCCATACTTTAAATACTCATTAAGAAGGAGAACATACAATGAACTGAGGTCTGCAGATAAAAATAAGTACAATCTATTGAGTAACTGAGTAAAGCATATGTAGTGTATGCATAAACACCACACATACCCACACTGGTTTTCATCTTAAAAAAGAAACAAAAAAACCATAAACATGATGGATATCTAGATAATAAATTGAATTACTGGCGAACCTCTGACAACAGCAAGCAGTAACTAGAGGTGTCTTGCAGATCTCTTATTTCCACGTAATGTCTATGACAGCATCCAAAATTCATACTGAAAAGTATGAATTAACATATGTATGAACTAACAGAGAAGTTTAAATTGTCCTTTAAACAGACCAAACATTCAAACTGTCTCATTCCTATTGCAGTAACTATTCCCACAAAACACACCAATTCCTCTGGCATGCTCCACAGACATGAATGATTTTGTGTTTTCTTTCAAACTAAAAAATCACAATAAATTTGACAGTTTTTACCCAAGTAGCAGAAAGAGGGAAATGCAGAGAAGATAAAAAACAACAATTTGGAAACAATCAGTATATCCAAAAGCTAGAGGTTTGCTTGTTGAAAGGAAGCTTCTTAGCTCTGATTTTAAATAGAGCACTCCAAGCCCTCTGGAAGATTCTCCTCCTGAGACATAGTGTGAAGTGCACAAAGGAAGACTGCAATTTCAGTACTGCAAACACACAACATTAAACCCCACTCTCACATTGCTGACTGCTAAGCAGCTAACTCAACTGCTTTGAGACTTCTGAAGGCACAAGCCTTTAAACACCCTTTCATTTCTTACAGTTTTTAGATCTCATGTGGCAATATCCAAGATAACTTTTAAATACAACTTCCAAAACTGGTGCCATTTCAACTGTTAAAGCCCTTGGAAAAACAAACAAACAAACAAAAACCCCAAACCAAAAAACAAACAGACAAAACACCAAAACAAGGAAAAAAACACACAAAAAACCCACCCCAAACAAACAACACACCTGCAAACCCAACCTCCCAAGCCTCAGACTTCCACAGCCAGATCATTTACACCACATATGAGGGTTGTGGGCTCCATTCTGTCAGTAAATTAACAGTCATAATAAAGAGGTCATTCACCAGCCATTAAAGCACTAAGACTGAGAGCATTCCCTTCATCAATTAGCTTACCAAATTAAAAGCAGTAAGATCTTCCTGCATCAAAACAAGTCAACTCCTCTCTTCCAATAACAGAAACCTGGGATCTAATAACCAGACACCAAGGCAAACACCAATCAGAAGAGTTTCTATAGCATTGAAAAAAGCCCAATTTTTAACATATTTGGCAGGGGAGAAAAATATAAATAGCTACATGATACTATTTCAAGCCTAAAACATTCACTGTAATGTATACACGTTTCCTAATATTTCTCAGCTATCAAACTGAACAACACAAAAAGGTCCAACACAGACCATAAGCCCCTCTTGCAAGATAAGAAGTTGAATAAAGGTTTCAAAAGAAATACAGTATGTGATATGATACATTCTTTCAAAATTGTTCACTAATACACTTGTTAAAATTCTGACCCATACAGGTCAGTAGTTCTACTTGCGTTTGATGACCAAGAGAAAATGAATAGAAAACAAAACAGAAGGAATAATCCTCCATGTATTACCTTTCTAGAACTGAAGGAAGTGAATTTAATTTGTTGGAATATGGAGACCTAGATCAGAATTCTTTCTTGGCCACAGTACACTGCCTCCTAAGAACTTATAAATCAACCATTTACACGAACAGCTGCATTTCAGTTGAAGCAGTCAGGAATTTCACAGGATTACTTCTAAATGCTGGTTTTCTGGATATCGAACTTCACAGCCAAGTTTAAGAATTGGCAATGTCTACAAAGAATGCAGCTCACCTCAAACACCTAACATGAGGGAACAAAGTGGTATTTGTATTTGATTATGTCTTTTTTTATTATTATTCATTTGCATACAGCATTAAAAAAGCTTTTTTTCCACCCTAAATATTGTTGCAGTATGGCAATGAAGTAATTGCTTTTAGTTACACGTTTAAGGCCAAAGAATAAAGAATTACCTAAATAAAACAGTAACCACTTACTGCTGAAACAACAAATTAATACAAGTCATATGGAGAAGTCTTGCAGCCAATTAATAGAGAAGCATTTCTTTATAAAACTTAAATGACTGTTAGGTTAAACAAGTTACAATTCACACCTAACCACAGATAGGAACACATCAGGAAAGTGCTCCTATCAGGAAAATGAAATAAAAGTTCTGAGTAAGTCTGATAAAAGGAGGAGTCCTTTTTAAAAGAAAGCACCTCCAGCTGGGGCATGGATTCAGCACTGATTCAGGAGATGAGAACGCTATCTACTAAATCAACAACAAAACTCCTTGCAACAGTCCAGGTTTCACTTGGAAATCTTGCTGAAATACCAGCCAAGCCCAGCCTTGATTAGACTGCAATGAGATCATAGCTTGAGGAGGTATAGCTGTAGGCTCTTGTAAAGCTGATACTAAAGAAAAAATTATTTAAATGATACATCAATCTTTCGTGAAATGCATGAACTAGAATGTTCTCTTATTTATTAATGTAATATGGATAAAGTTGACTGCAGAACAACTACAGAGTTCCTAAGGATATTGTTAGCACAGGAAGTGAAATTACTTTCTATCCACCACCCACAATCAATACTATGACACTGCAAGTTGGGCATCTCAGATAAGAGCACTTTTAAAGTAAAAGTAATCAAGATAATGCAGCTATGGGAGATTTTCACAAGATTCACACCTGAGCACTCTGACTTTTCATTTTCATTATTTCCAATAAGATCTCCCTCTTCAGATGTTGCTTCTTTAAAAAAGAGGAAAATACAAACTGAGGCTCGTGAGACTTCTAATTATTATCCTCAAAGTTCTCATTTCCTCTTTTATTGAAATACGCATGTTGCTATAAAAAGCAAGTCCTTTCTTTCAAGATGTCAAATTAAGCAAGAACAAGCTGCCTTTGGGCAATTTTTTTGGAATGTTATCACACACACATGCAGAGATCAGAAAAAATGTAAAGCATTTTTTTAAAGGGACTTTAAAAAATAATGCTATGCAACACAGTGACAATGCTAAAAGCCTTTTTCTTAAATACTACCAACACCATTTGCACTTGGGTGGGGCAAGTTTTCGACGACCAGCTATGTTTAAAGATTGAACAAGCTGTATCATGCACCATTTTTCTCTGTACCTATTGAAGCAATAACAAAAAGGGCAAGGGGAAAAAAATTAAAAAAGGCTTGCGCCTGGCAGGTGAACTTGATACTCTGCCTACCTGGTTCTATTTCTGGACTATTTCTCCCAGTCTTGTTTCGAGTACAGAAAGAAATGCTACTGTGAAATGGGGAAACCTGCCCACCCCGAAAGTGCTGGGCACCAACAGTGTGACTGTGCACTGACCTCTCCCGGGGCAAAGCACTTTCCCCACAGCATCAATCATGGAATGGTTTGGGCTGGGAGAGACCTTTAAAGGTCATCCAGTGCAACCCTGCTGCAATGAGCAGGGACAGAACTCCAGCAGCTGAGCACACACTTACACCCTTGGTAAGGCTGGACACATTTTCTCCTCTTTAGCATGCTTTCCCTTCTCTGATTATTGACAATTTAGTGGATCAAAAGACACTCTTGTTTTAATTGACTTAATTTCCAGCTAAAAAAATCCCAGATAGTATTCGCAGCCAGTATTTGTCCTAGACTCTCCCTATGACACCTGTAATAAAAAATTTCCCTTCCTATCAGCACGTGAAATAGCCACACCACCAGAGAAACGGAGAAGTGTATATTACACAGAAAGTGCTGAAAGTGATCATATACTTGCTCATGAATTTTTCAATTGCAGTATTTTTTGGTGCTATTTCTCTGGCAGTTGTGCCATATATGCTAAAGAAAGTAAGAAATATTTACAAACACAGATTTCCCAGCATTTACATAAAGGTGCAACTTTCTTCAAAGGCTGATCTTGCTTTTGAGACTGTAAAAGTGGAGACAGGCAGAATTTTAGAAATCCCCCTTAAGCAGCTGCTATCTGAGACTCCATTCACACCTTGTCACATTCCTCTCAGAGCTGGCAGTTGTCATCATCCACCCTCACTTCCCCAGAGATGCTCTGAACTAGAGTGAGACAGAGCTTCATAGCCAGCTAATGCTTAAGCACAGTTTGAATCCACAAACCCAGGAGTTTTTCCACAGGTGTCCTGAAGGATACAGTCCACTGGGTTTTCTTGGTCTCCCACTGACCAGCCATCAGTCTACCTGAGAAGGAAGGACACATGCCACAGAGAGAAGCACTGGTGAAATGGCATCTTCTCATCCATGGCAGCCCAATGATCGCCACTCAGGAACAGGGTAACTGAAGTTCAGAGCTCATTTCAGCTGAGGGGAGACAAACCCTACATCTCCTGCAAGGAGGGATTGTTCTAACCACTCTGTATTAAATTATTCTTCCCACCCCTAGAAGCAGTACAGTAAAAAACCAAAACACCACGATGGGTGGGCCAAATCAAGATGGAACACTTTGCAGCTAAAGAATTGTAGTCCTGGGCACACAAGTTTCAGTCCCTGGTTTCAAAACTAATTCTATACCACCGTATCCAACAACGGCAAATATAAATACACCCTAAAATTTAAACCCAAGGATCCAGGTTCTCTGTCATTCCTAGGTCTGTACGGATGGACCCAGATTGCCCTTGCACACAGCAGCACAACAGGCCCAGTTTAAAAGGTTCCCAGGCACAGACACTTCTCTCCACATACCACAGCCACATCCTCATGCCACAAATACTTATGCCTGTTACTTAATACCTAAGTAACATTATGGATAAGTATCACTGATCAGTCTTTAGATGTAGCACTTATTAGCCATTACCAGAAAGGTGGAATTATTTGAATTGGCACTCAATAGCTAGTAAAATAGCTCTTTTCTCCTTTCCTCAAATGCTCCCAGGTTTGCTGTTCTCTAATTCAGGACACTGGTAAGCAGCCAACAGTCTTGCAGTCATTTTTCAGCCTATACATCTGACACTGACTGTTGTTCCTTGAAAAACAGCACTAGGAAAGTGATCTAGAAACAGATGGTTTGAAAAGTCCTCACTTGGAAAGTTCATAACGCAGTTGTTTCAAGGGTGGGAGAAGGGAACCAACTAGAAAACTCACAACAAAACCAGATGAAAAATAAGATTAGTATAATTTCTGCTGTGGATAAAACAGGACTTGTTGACCTCTGGCACTTTCAAAATGGGAACAAGGTATAGTCCTGAGGACTTGTAGACAAAAGCATATATATATAACTTTCTGACAGATCTTGAGCAAAATGTGCTTTGCTAATGTGATTTCTTTTTCACTACAACATATGGCTTTATTTTAATGTGCTTTCACTGTGCAACATGAAAGCTGTCTTAACTGCAAAGACCAACAATTACTGAGAATGGGGGCTCTTAAGTCAAAATACATCCAGATGAAAAAAAAAAAAATTCTACAAAACGTGAAGCCTTTCTTTAACTCGTGTCCAGTACACTGAGATTAAATCTGTGAGTATACAAGGCCAACCCCCCCCCCGCAAAAAAACCCCACAAAAACAAACAAAACAAGCAAAAAGAAAAAAAAAAAAGAGAGAGAGAAAAAAAGAAGGCGAGCAGAAAGTGCATATATACCCAAGCACGTCCCCCTCCCTCGTCTTCGGTGCATGGATTTGGTCAGTATCCACAAGCCCTTTTTGAAAGAAAAGGGACAAACAAAAGGCTATCCTAATTATTTAGAATTTGCAAGTGCAACGGCAGCGGAGAAAACTCAGCCTCGGAGCCGCGAGTTTCAGTCCCCAATACTCTCCCGCGCCAGGAGCCCAGAGGGGAAAGAGGGAGGGCACAGCCCAGCAGAGGGTTTCGGGTCCCCCAGCCATTTACCAGCGCTCACAACGACGGCACCGGCTTTTTACTGTGGCGTACGAGCGGCCAGGAGCGGCAGCTCGGGGCCGCCGGCTGCCTGCACCCAGCAACCTGTTGCCCCCAGAGCTGCTGGGATGAGCCCCGCGCCCTCGGGCACCGCTCCCCGGGCTCCGGCGGGGCCGTGGGGCCCTGGAGCAGCCCCGGCCCTGCCGCACCTGCGCCGGGCGCGCTGCCCCGCGGTACCCGCGCCCCGGGCTGCGGGCAGGCGGCGCGGCCGGGCTGTCACCGCCGCGGGCACGGCAAAATGGAGCCGGCCGGACCCACCTCCCCCCGCCCCGGCGCCGCTCACCTTGGTGATGATGAGGGGCTCCCCGTGCTCCCGTCCGCCCTTCAGGGTGAAGCCCCAGGGAGCCCCGCCGGTCAGCTGTACCTCCACCAGCTTGTAGCCCTCAGCTGCCCGCTGCTCCACCATCACCATCACGGGCCCCGGTTCCACCAGCCCGACGCCGAGCCGAGGGTCGCCGACGGCCAGCCGCTCCCGCCCGCCCCGCAGCCCCACGTCCTCCATGGAGCGCCGGTCGCCGCCGGGGCTGGCTCGCCTCTGCCGGCCGCTCCCCGGTGCGCACCAGCCGGCGGCCGCCCGCGGAGCCACCTACCCGCCCCGCAGCGCCGGCCGGCCCGGCCCCATCGGCGGCGAGCGAGGGCTGCTCCGCCCGCCCCCTCCTCTTCCTCCTCCCCCACAGCCCGCGGTATTGTCTCACGCCGAGGCCGGAGCCCGGCGGCGGGGGGGCGGCACCAACTTGTGGCAACTTGGCGGCGGGGCAAATGCCGCCGAGCACCGCGGGGTGCTGGGAGGAGCGCAGAGGGGAGAGGCGACCCCGCCTCCCCTTCGCCTGGGAAGGAGGGCGAAACCCGCGTTCCACCGGCGGGGCAGGCGCTCGCCCCTCCCAGAGCGCGGCAGCCCCGCAGCGCGGTCCCCCGGCCGAGGAGGAGGGGGAGAGGGGAGCAGCCGCGGGCCGGCCGCCAGACAAAGGCAGCGGCGAGAAGGTCCGTGAGCCCCGAGTCACCCCGGGGCCGGGCCCGGGGCCGTACCCGTGCCACCCCCGCCCCACCGCCCGCAGGGGCTGCCGCGCCTCCTCCCCACCCCCGTTCCCAAACAAAAGCGGCGAGCAGGTGGAGGGTGGGGTGAAAGGGCAGCCGGCGACTGTGGCCGTCCCCCGGCAGGGCTGCCCCGCCTTCGCCGTGCCAGGCGGCGGGGCCGCGGCGGGGAGCGCAGAGGGGGCCGCCTCCTGCGGGCTCTTCCCGTCTCGCCGCGGTGTTCGGGGAGGGGGAAGCGGGGCAGTGCGGAGGGCAGGTCAGGGGGCAGCTGCGGCGGGAGCCGAGGGAAGGAGGAGCCTTCCGCCGGCCCCTCCCGGCCCGCGCTGCCTCCACCACCTGTGGGGCGGGAGGGGCCTGGGGCGCCGAGCCGCGCTCCCCCGCCCGCCCCTCTGGCGGCCACAACGGGCCGGGCGCCGGCAGGGAAACACAGGTGAAGCCTTCAGCAGAGAAATCCAACAGAGAAGAGATCTGGAGTCCCAGATTTGAAAAAAAAAGTTTAATGGCAGAGTGCGAGGCGGACTAGAAGTGCTGATCTGACGGCAAATCTTATGGATGGGAAGTAAATGCAGGGTTTGTGTTTGCCTGATACCTTCACTGAGTTAGTGGTGAGGCTGGGAGTGAAATAATTATTTTTTGCAATTCTTGCTGTTTAGTTGAATCACTTTATAGGAGGTTTCAGTGTCTTAAATCAGGGCCAGATTTGGCCTGGAGTACCGGTATGCTAGCACAAAATCCTCCTTGGCGTTCCACTGCCAAGCAGCCACAGTACTGCTTGGTCTAAGACAGAGGGAAATATCTATTTTCGTTTCTGAAAGACTTGTGAACCTCAAGGTACTTTTTCATGTGACAAGCTGTTTCATGGAGGTGCCTGGTATATGCAGTGGGATTTTAAGGTTTTGTATATTGATGTGACAGATCATCTTCTGAAAGTGACCATGGGGCTATTCTCATTATATAGTCTGTTCCTCTAATTCCTGTTTCAGTTGGTTTATTTCTCGTAAAATTCTCCTGCCTTGAACTAAAGCTGGTTTTTGTGGTGTGGTGGGTGGGAGGGGGTTTTGTTTGTTTGCTTTTCTTTTCCCTTTTTTTTCCCCTTACAATACTTCCCATTAAAATACAGGAAGTTTCTTCAATATCAAAAGAAAACTTGGGGTTCTGGACTCAGGACATCTGAGTCATCAATCCCAGCAGCAGATTGGAGGACATCTAGAAACAAGAAAAATATATGATTAGGATGATTGTTGTTCTTTTGTGATTAAGAGACAGAAGGAGCAGTGGAGGGGGTACTCCAACTTACACATCCTTTTATGAGAATCCCGCAAAATACAACATTATACCAAACCCAGGTATTGCACCAAGTTATTTAAGGCCTCTAAAGACTCGCAGATTCGCAGGCAGATTTCTTCTGCAATTATTTTCTGTCATATAGACAAGCAGAAATACAAGTAATTTTCTCCATGTCCTGTCTCCAGTTCTTGGAATCTGAGACAAAGTCTTCAGTTATATTTGTGTAACACGTATCAGGTTGTCTTCGCAGCAATGTATACTCTGTAACATACAGCTGGAAGTTTTAAGGGGCTGCAGTATGCAATTTGTTTTCTGTAAGTGTGATAATGAAAGGAAGATCCGGAATAATGATTTAAACTTTAGTGTATCCCCAATATGCACATTGAAATTAAAATAAAATCGCTCACATCACTAACTAAAAGAGTAAATACTGCTTCCAAAAATGCCTTCTCTGTTTATATCCCCCCTTTTTCAACTGCCAAACATTTGTTCTTCGTGTTGAACATTTTATTGTCCATAGAAATTCAAGATTTACATTACTGTTCTGGTTTTTAGAATTGGTCTTAAAAATTCGGTATTGAAGCATGATGAAGAAATCTGTGCAAAGGCACAGATTTTAAAACTGGAAAATCTAGAGCCAGGAACTGGCAGCCACTGTCAAATTCTGCTACTGTAATTACATCAGTGGAAGATGTGGACATGTAGCTCTTGGGCTAAAGAAGGAATATCTGAAAGCTTTCACACTTCTGGTTAAGAGAGACTTCAATAACGAAGAAGTTTCTAGCTAATGCTTGCTTAGAACCTGATAGTCTGAAACAGTTGTTAAGCAGATCCTCTGTTTGTGGCTGACAGTTCAGAAATCAGAATTCCTTGTCTTGAATGACACCTTTTTTTGCCTTTTATCCTTTGATGTTATCAATGTTACTAAGAGACCACAAAGTAAAGTTCTTCATACATATAAGTTTGATCAGCCAAAGCAATAAAGGAATTAATTTTTGTCTTATTGGTCAAATTTCTCCCTTTTGTATCCTCCCTCTCTGTGAAATCTAGAGCTTGTTCAGAACTCAGCTGGAGACTTCTACTTTTACACTTCTGAAAGTATTGTGATAATTTTTATTACTTGAATTTCTGCAGCTTCTGGCGGCCTTCATAAGGTTTCAAATAGTCATAAAGAACAAAGGATTTATTGAATGGATTCTAAAACATTACTTTTCATTTGTATGATAAGAGACTCAATGATAACTCTATTAGTCTAACAAAAGCCTCAGTGACCGAATCCTCAGCTTGCTCCTGTGTGAAATATTTTCTGAGCACACAGAAGTTAGCAATAGAAGGTAGAAATGGAAGATACATCAGGGTGCCATAAATATATCAAAGGAAGTAACAAACCACTTTTTTACACTGAGGACAGAGAATGATGTAGCTATTACCAACAAGGTATGAAAGGGATCCCTTTGTGTAAAAATGTAAAGATACATGTATCAAAGATACTTCACAGTGATACACAAAAGTTACTCCAAAGCCTTCTCCTGCTGTGCAAAAGGAGCTATCAGATTTATATTAAGAGATGGTTCCCACATCCCCAGATTGTGTGTCCCTGCCCTGTGGAACAAAAGCTTTCTGCAGTAAGCTGTGGTCTCCTACCACAGTACTTCATCTGTCATCCTACTTTGGTACTTGAAGCTTAATTAACAATTTCAAGTTTTGTTCTACAAAATTTATTCAACCTCCATTCCTTTCTGTTGCACATATTGCATATCTGTTCCCTGTTTAGTCAGTGAGATTATGAAAACTGTGAATAAATTACTTTATGGCAGGATTTTATTTGAATAGGCACAGTATGATGTTAAGGCATAGCCTGTTTCACCTTTGTGGCTGTACAAAACTTGTATTTTCCTTAAGGCATGGCACCTTGCAGTGAATTGCACAGGAGAACTGCAGGATGTCTCTAGAATATTTTTACTCTCAGTCCTGAGGCCATTCATTGTGCTGCACATTGCGATGTCAGAAGGGCTTTTTTTTTTCCCCAGAAGCTGAGGAATTTGAGAGATGTAGAGGTTCCTGACTCATAGTTACAGAGTAAAGAACTGAGGTGAGGTAAGCTTTTACAACCTCCCACTTTGTTACCAGCCCTTCCGGGAGCTCACTACCAAACATTGAGACAAAGTGCCTCTGCCTCAGCCATACAAAATCCAAGGCTGATGCTCTGGAGCATGCATAGTTCTTTGACAATTTAAGTTCAGATGCCAAAAGAGAAAATCTGATCCATGGTACATATTCTGAGAGAAATACGGGATCACAGAGTGATTGGAGGTGTTGAAAGGGATCTTAAAAGATTATTTAATCCAATGTCCTGTGAGCTGGGACATTTTTCAGTAGATCAAGTTGCTTAAAGCCCCGTCTAACCCAGCCTTGAACACTTCCAGTGATGGGGCATCCACAACTTCTCTGGGCAAGGTGTTTCAGTGCCTCACCATCCTCACTGTAAATAATTGCTTTGTAATATCTACTACTTCTTCCTTGCCTGTCCCTTCTGAACAGTTTATGGCACTGATGGCAGCTCTCCAGTCATGCAATTTGTACCACCAGTGATTAGACTGTAGCTTTCCAGTTGCACAGTGGCTCGCAGCTCTTTCCTGTTTCCAGCTCTAATGTCTTTGAAAATTATCATCACAAAGACTAAAACGACTGAAACAGTGATAAGAAGTTCTTACAACAGAAGTGGATGGATTTTTGTCAAGGTTTGTCAAGCTGCTGGCAGTCTATTGTGGAGTCTGAAAGTCCTGAGAACCTGGAGAAACAGGTTGGGTAGCAGCCCAACAGACAGACATCCTGGCATATCTGGGAACAAGGAGGCTTTCCTTTGGAAACCTGCCATGCTGCTTCTGATGAATTCAGCGTAATCATGCTCTTCTGCAAAACACTTTGATTCCAACAAATCACCCATATTCCCAGAATGAAAAACACCATGCTGTAAAGCTCCAGCAGGGTGTCTCTGATTTAGGCACCTTAAAAATCTTTCCCAAGTGTGTCTTGTTTCTCCTGTATTGCAAGTAAGGCTTCATCAGCACATAATTAGTGCTGGAGAAAACCTTAGAAGTTTTCAACCTTTCAGATATGTATAACTCAAATGATCGTTGAACTCTTAATTTCTTTATGATTAAAATAAAATCTATGTTCTTTATCTAAAGCTGAGATTCATGCAAGAATTCAGCATGTTCAGATGATAGATATTTCTGTCTCCCATGATAATTTTGATTCAAACTTTCTTCAATTCTCACTTATTCTCACAATACATATGCTTTTACCTTGGAGCGATTTTCTGAAGGTGACAACGTGAACTGTGGAACAAACTGAGGCTGTGAGTGGCCAAGAGAAAAAAAATATGATGATTTGCTAAGAATAATATTCTTGACTCAGATCTTGGGACCTATTTGACCTGCAGACAACAAAAGGGAGATGAGTCCAACACAGACTCCTATAATCTGTAGCCTGCTTAAGGATTAACAATTTTCATAACCCTGCATGATAAAAAGATTGAAAATCAAAGAAAAGGGCAAATCCTCATTTGATTGCAGAAGACAGCAGCCACCTAGCAAGAAGAGGTGAACAGGTAACCAGTTTTTCCTGGAGATGTAATTGTCAGCTTGTAGTCAAGCTCAGGCACATGTTAAGTCCTGCCTTGGGCCATTGTCCCTCTGGTACCAATGTATCTGTTCCTTTTCCAGTTCCTACATTAGGACCCATAATTAAATCACATTATAACACCTCTGACTACCACTTTACAGAGAAGTCAAGTACTGGTAGTCCATGCTGTTCCGTTGTCAGCAGGCTGACTAGGCAGCAGGCAGCACTTGGACACAGTTTGGGGGATAATATGGGCCAGGGACCATTACTATGAGCCCCTAAGGAGGAAGCCATTCTTTCTTGGTCATGGAAGAGAGTCCAGCAGTATATGCATATATACACTATATAGCTGCATTTGATAATATGTCTGTACATTGCAGCTTCATTAATCTGGGAATTTTTAAATTTTTTTTTTCTTCATGAAGTTTCATCATTTCAGTGAAGCACCATTTGTAATATTTATTCTTGCTGCCAAGTCTCTGATTATGGTACAGTAGGGAGTGCTTTTCATTGTCTATCTTCTTTGATAAAACATGCTACATGATAACATTCTCTGTACAAACTGTGCTGTGCCACTTAGTCTTATGTGCCATCAAACACTGACCCATTCATAAATACATGAAGGATAGTCTCAGAGGCTAACAAGAATCCTTAATGCATTTAATCTCTGATATCACAGCATGTTATATCTGAATTCTGTTCTTGATGAAGATGGTCACTGGTGCCAAGATGGTCATGGAAAATGCTAAGAGAGGGTTTCAAATGCTCTTTGTGGAGATAATGCTGCAGAGGCTTTTAAAGGGGAAGATAAATAACAAGAGGCCAGAGTATGCATAAGAGCAGACAAAAGCCTTGTAATCTGGTATTTTTCACTTGGACTTTGTCTTCATTTGCTGGCTAGCCCCAAACAGACCTTTTTCTGCCTATCACTGATGTATAAATAAACCTCTCAGTGCTTTCTATAAACAGACACAGTTTCTGCATTACAACTGACCTTTCTACTCTCAGCTTGGTTACACAGAACATGAACCATGTCCAGGTGAAGGTCATAGGATGTAGAACCTTGTGAGAGTCCATCTAAACATGCATAAGGCGTAAAGTACATGTTCTTTTTTTGTTGCAGTGCCATAGGAGTTTGCCCTAAAGCATCAGGTGTGCTCCAGAGGCTGTGGTCCAGCAGTGGCAGGTGCAGGATATTGCATGAATGCAATGATATTAAGGATGATGTAAGGCTGGCTTGGGCATGCCCAGGAGTCCAGGGGGCAGAAGTTCTTTCTGTGCATGCCACCTCCCCACAGACTGCTATGTCCCTTTTTGCTAAAGGTAAAGGTGTGGTCTCCTCTCAGGTCTGCTTAATAGAACTGTTAGTATTTGTAGAATATTTGAGGGAATCCTTCTGAGTCATGCATGTGAGAAAAAGTGCAACATTCAGATTAGCTTTCCTTGGCTTGTGTTTAGCTTAGAAAGGATGAGGCTGTGGAAAGTACTGTTTCCTTGGCCTAAATTTTGTGTAAAGCACACTTGTGCCCATGGAACACTGTAAATAAAGTCCTGAGAAAACTGGGGAGTGGGGTGTTATCACCCATCTTTGGCGTTAACATAGATCCTGTCGCAACCCTGAAATTTAATTTCTTTTGAAGCTCTGAATTTGTGGAGTATCAAAGGCACACACACTCTCAGAACACTGCTTTTCTGAAGCAGTTTTAGGACCAACCAATTTCTTGGAGTTGTGCTTACAGGAAGTTGGCTAATAGGAGCAGCTGATGTAGCCAAGTTGTAATATAAAAGTATAGTGTGGACATATTGCTCACCTGAAAGGTATATCCAGTAAACTGCATTGGATGCTCATTACTTTTTCCACCCTGGACTGTGAAGTCCACCTCTGACAATGAAGTCATCCCGAAGAGCAGAAAAGTCAAGAGTGGATCACAAATACTTTCTGCACTTCAAGGTTTCTGCTGCTATTACTGCATTTCCTCTGGATTCTCTGAGCAAGCTAAGCTGTATTTTTTAGCTATCTGTTAATTTCAGAGACTTCAAGACAACAATTTGTGGAATAGAAGGTTGCAACTTTCCTTCACCCATTCCCAAGATGCTGCAGGTCTGACTGCTGGCCATGCAACCACTGCAGAGTTAAAAAATGCAGTGGTGCTCATGGGATTTCCAAGAGGAACATTGGCTTGTCTGTGATCTGGACCTGGACTGTACATTTGATCTGAATTCCCTTCAGTTACACTTGTTTACAGTGTCCAACAAGACCATCTAATTGGCTTTGGTACACTGACATTTTTATCAATTTAATAGAGCCTTGGAGAGTCCTTGCACTGTAAGAGCAGTGAAGTTAGTGCTGAAGTATATTTTGAATAGACTACATAGACTTGCCTGAGGACACAGGTTTTATGAGATAATTCTTTTGTGCTGATGGGCTTTGAAAAATATAACTACTGGGTGGTGGAAGGTGTAATCTAAAAAGATCCCACCATCTAGCAATTGTAACAAGGATATAAGAGTGTCCTACCTAATTTCTCCCAAGGGAACCAACTAACATAACCTTCAGCATGTAGAAGTAGTGAACCTTCGGATGATCCTGAGGACAGGATAGAATTTAACTTTTGTAGATCATGGTACATGCCTACAAATATTACTATCCAATTTTCAGTGTGTGAGAGGTAATACTCCTTCTTTTCACAGCCTTTTTCATCAATCATTTCCTATTTAAACTGTGTCTCATAGTCTGCATAGGACGAGGTCTCTTTATTACACATGTGCTGAAACTGAGGTACCTTTTTGTTCCGTGAAATGATATAACAATGACAATGACTGAGGGTGAGATTTGCCCAGAAATGAGGCTGGCCACAAAAATCCATCTTAATGCAAGTTCAAAGACTGTAATATTCTCAGCATTGGCATAGAGAATTGGGGATTTTTTTCTTCTGATCTCTAAACAAAAAGAATTTTCTTCAGTTTTATGGATACATTTTTCTAGTCAGTTGTTTTGTACTTCATCTGTATAAATCTTGTTTACTAATTTAAATGCATTAGAGGCACAGTTTCAAAAACTAATTTGTGTATGTTTCTTCACAAAAGTCAGGTAAGATAACATTTCCCTGGAGAAGGTTTATAGTAAGTCAATAAAATATGAGTAACTTGATTGCATCAGTCAAATACACACAGTTATTGAGTTGTTCAAATACACACTCGTTTCATGTATTAAGGTTTTTATTCTTCAAGAAAACAAAAAGAACTCAAATATTATTACTTTTCTGCAAATGAGATACATTTATCCTCAGCCTTTTAAATTAATATTCACCATCCTTAAAAGTAAATTATTATTTTACAATTCTATAATTTTATTTAAAACACTGAGGGAAGTTTTCTTTTAGTAGCTTTTAATGAACTCAGTAGCTGTTATAATCATGACAGATGTCACACCTTGAATATCACTGCTGTTCCAAGGTCCCTAATTTTACAGAAAACTAGAAATAGCAAGAATGGAGTGTGAATTTTTCCATTCATTTCAGTTATACATTGAAGTTAAAGGTTTAAAATTGCCTTTTAAAAACTACTACTACTAATCATGGGAAGCACATGCCTCACAGTTTCTTCCAAATTAAGTCTAATTGGAGAAGGCCTGAGTAGATAAATAATGGTGTTAGAGCATATAGAAGATTTTTTTTTTTGTCAAGGCCTTAGGGAACATATTGCAGGATCTGCTGGAGACATCATAACTGCATCCATTGAGCTTGAAGACAGACCTAGCTTTTTTCAGTTTGGGAAATATTATGTCAGGTAGTGTGTAGAAGACTATGAGATTCTGATCAAAGTATAACTTCTACATTTGTGAGGTAGATAAGATCTTTGCTGGGACCTGTCAGGCAATGATGAGTTGAACTGTACACATAAACAAAACCAAGCTGTCCTCTGTCTCGATATCCACAAATTTCCTTGTCCTTTGTAAACCAGTGCTGTAGTCCCAGACTTAATTAAAACAGTGATTAAAGTATGTGCAGCTGCACACGCAAACATAAGCCATACCCACACTCCTTAACAACAGAAGTGAATGCCTGTCATATTTTTGTAAACCTGTTGCTTTCCCTTAGAAGCAGGCAAGCCAGTGTTTCATCTTAAAGATGATCACAGACTGCCATGAAATGTTGTGTTGTGAGTCCAAGAAGAGAGTGAGTGGGTATTTCTAAAAGTATGGAGCACATGGCTGTTTCCAAAGGGGCACAGTATTGTTCTCATCCTTGAGCACACTGTTGCCAATGTCCAAAATTGTGACTGGAATTTTCAGTGTTGTGCAATGTTGTACTTATGCTGTGAGTGTGATTGATTGCTGTTTGCAATGCCAGGAGGTTTTTATTTAGTGTTTCTTGTGCTAATGGCTGTCTCCAAGCTACACCATTTGCTTAGCTGAGATCCT
Organism: Prinia subflava; assembly: GCF_021018805.1. Lineage (NCBI taxonomy): Eukaryota > Metazoa > Chordata > Aves > Passeriformes > Cisticolidae > Prinia > Prinia subflava. Next base: position 87,502,657 of record NC_086249.1, on the reverse strand, counting down.
GTCTTGGTGCAGAGATGAGACATACCATGTCTGTCTTTTTTGTACACTGGCAGAATGAGAATTGTGTCAATAACTTCAGAGAGAAGGGAATTAGAACCTGTAGAACAATGTAAGGTTTTAGAATACTAAATAAAAGTCCTTAACAAGACAAAGTAACTATTCTCTTATTTCTTTCACTACTTTTCTGTTTCCTTTATCTTTGTCCCCAGCTTTTATCCTCTTATTTTCATAATCACAAGAAGCCAAATTAGTCGTGAGTGTAAGACTGCCAAACCAGCTTTGAATTTCCTTGACTGTTCTAACTCTCTACACTTTGAGCCCAGCAATGAGAACCAGAGACCAGCTAGCTCTCACCAGCTGAGGTGTTGCATGGCTCATTAGTTTGGTAGATGCATCTCCCACTCAGCCTCAAATGTTGGCACATTTTAGACACCTCTACTTCTATCATGGCAAGTATCAGTTCATTCATGGGTCACTTGATTTTCTTTTTTGCATTAGGTATGCTACAGGTTGTGTGCTTTGCTGCCAACAAAACCCACATACTCCCTCTGCAGTAACTGTGGAATCAAATCCTGAGAAATCACAGGAGGGAAGGAACCCAGAAGAAGAGGTAAAAAAATAATGTTCCACTCAGAGGAGTAAAGCAATAAAAGGAGGGGGCACAGCTGGCAAAACTGTGGTGAGAAAAGAAGGGACATATAAAAAAATTAATCTCCAGACTATAGGAGTACAATTGAGGAATGAAAATAGTTTCAAAGTGGCTGGGAAAAAAAAAAAAGGAGAGAGAAGTTATAATAATGAAATGGTAAATCCACAAGGGCAAACTAGAAGATAACAGTCAAGATCAATGAAAACAAACAATAAGCAGAAAAAAGCAAAATACACAAAACATTCCTATCTGTGAGCCAGAACAAACAATCAGGATAATGACTTGACATGCTTTTCAAATTTTTGAAAGAAAGAACATGGCAACAGAAACAGTGAAGTGAACAATTTTAGAAAATGATTGTGGGAATGAAAAGCTTCTGTTAGTTTCTGTCTAATATTTTAAAGTTTTACTCTTCTAAGTATAAGCCAAGCAATGTAATTTTTCCTTCAAATCAGAGCAAAGTTTTTTTTTCATTTATATGTCTTTGAGTTGTATATGTGGCATAGGACAGCTTAATTTTAACTAGTAATATGTCTCTGTGGATCGTAATTCCTTAGTTCTTTAGTAGGCAGGTAGGTTTCAATGCAGTATCTCGACAGAAATGTGGCAACTCTATGCACCACTGCTCTAGCAGAGGTGGAATAAAGTCTGAGGAGTCCCAGACTTGTACTGATGACAGAGCCTTGTATTGACAGCCTCAGCCTGAGTTTGTATTTCTGGAGCAGAGCAGTCTGATTTTGCAACCTTCCTGTTCCCCCTATGTTTTTGTACACGTGGTAGCAACAAACTGTAGGATTGGAACATCCAGGTCACTCACCTGTCCTCATCCAAGGAGCAGGGAAATCTCTTTATGCTGGAAAGCAGCAAAAACACTTGGCAAAACACTCAGCTCAGCTGCCTGTGTTTCAGAGTCTTTGATGATGCGTAAGCCTAAATTCACATTATGGCCACTGGAGCCTCCTCAGCTCACCCTGTGCATTTATTTTCAGAAGATCTGAACAGCTCTCTAGACCAAGTCTAGACCATAAGCTTGGCTGCCTAAGACTCAGCTGACTGTAGCAGGAGTTCAAAGAGCTTGTTGATATGTGGCCATCCATGTGTAGGAGTGTGGCTTTGCAGGCTGCCCTCCTGCTCTCCAAGTGCCGTAGCCCGAGCAGAGCCCTGGAGAATCCCGTGGCAGCAGGATGGGTGGGCACACATCAGGCCTGGCAGCTTGGGCTCCCGCTGCCCCCTCAGCCCTGCCACCACTGGCCAGCACTGGGAGCCCCCAGCAGAGGCTGACAAGCTCAGTGGAGTTTGTTGTTCTGCTGGGATCAAGTGTGTGAAGTGTCTTGGCTAGTGAACGCAGCAGGTACCATTTCACCAGGGCTGCAGCTGTTCTCCCTACTGAGGGCAAACACAGTGTTCATAAACACTGCACGCAAAACATTCCACTGTCATTCAGCAGCCCCTCATAATTTCTGCTAAAAAAATAAGCTAGACCATTGGGGGGAAAAAAGGTTAGGTAATTTGTTCTTATAGAGACTAATTATAAAATCCATGATATATAAAATCCATATTTAGCATGCTGATGACTTTGAGTTTTTTGGCAATGTTCCCTCCTGTATTTCCTGAATGTGCCCCTATAAACAAATTTTCTGGAAGGGTGAGGGCTGATACAGGGAGTTTGAGACTTAGTTTAAAGGGAAGAGTTACTTTTTGTGTTTATGACTGTATTTGTTTGCTGCTGTATCTAGCAGGACCTCCGTCTTAAAAGATATTGTCTAGCTTATAAAGCAAAAACAAATATTGCAGATCAAGCTCCTGTTTTCATATTAAATCTTTATCAAATTAAAAAAAACAAAAATAAAAAGGCGAGATAAAGAAATATGTTGTTGAGAAATCTTAAGTCCTGGAATTTTCCCTGTCAAGCTGATCCAGTGCAGACAGTACTGACTAAAGAGAGGATTTTTTTTGTGCTTGCAGTTTAAGTGGGATGAGGTTAATATTTTCTTCCCAAACGTAATCTCTTTCTACAGTGATAGGATATCAGGTTTCTAATTTTATTTACAGAGATGGGTTGGATCACTAAAACTGAGATTCGGGTTAGGGTGTGGATTTATATCCCTGCTCCTCCCTGTAAAGACTGGGACTGCTTGTGTCTGGACTCATCTTTTCAATTAATTTGCAGTAATTAAAGGGTGCTGTGTGGGATGGGGCTAAAGAGAAACATAATTAAATTGTAATGCTTCTACTTCGGTATCTGCATCCTTATTTGTTTTAAACCATCTTCAATGCTCTGACGAATTTCAGTCTTCCTGTATCACATACTGTGCAAGCAGAAATATGTGAGTGAACTGTTGCCAATGGCTCTGAGCAAGCATGGGGCATGTTTCAGATTACACTGTGTTTTCTTGTTCGGATCTGATCTCCTTGCTAGGAGAGGCTGAGGAAGGCAGCTCTAGGGGATTTACTTCCAGCAGCAGCAGCAGCACATGATCCATCAATCGCGTGATTCTCACCACTGAGGACTAATGGGGAGGGTGAAGAAAAAGTGAATGCTGCCTTGGTGAAGCAAGAGCATTTTCTTCTGCTCGTGGGGCCCCTCCACCAGTCGGGCGTTTCATGGCTTCTCCAAGGTTAGAAACCTACTGCTGCCCAAACCGGGATGCAGCTACACAGCTGGTGGTGGACTTCCAGCCTAAGGTCTTCTGCGGAGTCTGCATTGGCAGTGCCTCCATCAGCCTGCTGCTGACCATCCTGCAGCTCCTGCCAAAGAAGGGACAGAGCCCACGGAAGATGCCCAAAGCCTCCTCCTCCTCCACAATCCTTCTCCTTATCTCCATTTGTGACATCCTTGGAGGCATAGGTAAGTGCCTTTGCTGTAACAGGTTCTTTTTGCTCTGAGGAACCACAGAGAAATTAAGCTGGTGAGTGGACAGCAGAGATTTCTGTGGGAAGCATGCTGTTTGTGCTCACAGGAAGACTTGGACTAAGTGAGATCAGGAAATTACGGGTCTTTGGGGAGAAAGTTCTTGTTTAGTAGTTATACTGTGAAAGTGAAAGATCTAGACAAATCTACACCAAAATCTCTGCTTTAAAACAAATTAAAATCTAGAATGGCAACTGGTTCTCAGAGTAAGGCATGAAAGTGCAGGTGAAGCAGCACATTGGAAACTAAATCTAACATCAAACATTTAGCCAGTCCATAGGACTGCATTCGAAAAACACTGTCCTCTATACCCTTAAATCCTTTCAGACCAGCTGTGCCTCTTGCTCATGTGCCAGCTGCTCCTCTGGGCACATCTCATTGACAGAAAATGAGTTTGACTTGCAGCTGTGCAGAGATCATGCTGGACACAGACTTTTGAAATTAGAGAGTGAGTGAGTAAAGCTACCTTATTAAGGTAGCAGGTATCAACCTGCTGCCCAGACCCTGGCTGATAGTCTGGAGGAATAAACCAGTGGAGACTAAAACAGAATGCATGAGTCAAAATGATGCTAGTATGTCCTGATCTCTCCCATCAGTCATTTGGTAATTTTTCCCATCAGTCATTTACTGTCAAATTAGGTATAAATTATCATGACATGTGCTATGAAAATACAGGACAGGTTTGTTTCTACAGCAGCATTTTCCCCCCTCACATTAGGTAATAGAAGTAGTACTGTTTTGTCTCACTGCTGGGGGCTGTGTGTATGTCTGTGTGTCTATGTGTCTGTGTGTCTGTGTGTCTTTGTGTTTCAGGTCTTCTCCCCTTTCACACCCAGCCAGGTTCTCTCACGGTATCTAATAAGTACTACTACTAAACCAAAGATTATAAAGGAAGTAAAGAAAGGGATATGGAAAATACATATGTACATGCATCTGGAAAATGTTCTTTTAGTCAGATGAAGCCAACAATAGATATATTTTTCTGCCTTCCTCTTTCACTGGCAAACTCAAACAAATCATCCATTGTTGTTTTTGTATTAAACTGACTTTGATGGGTGGAAAACAGTTCACTCTTGGTGGGAAACCTGGTCATTTTGTTCTGTTTCCTGTAGGTGTTTTATTTCAAGTAAACCCAGAAAACCTCACTAACAAACTCTAAGTTAACTTTTAAAAAAAGATTGTTGTTACCTAATTCAGAAATGCTGCTTTGCTCAGTCCTGTGACAGAGGAAAAGGGCTGCTTGTAAAATGAAGGCAGAGAAAAGTGAAAAATAACCTTTTCTGCAATGGGGGATTTTACAGAGAGGAGAATATCAGTGTATGAATATATGCTGGTCAATAGTTATTTAGTGTATTATGTCAATCTGTTAAATGTTACCCAGTTTATCTTAGGGAAGCATGTGACAGTATCTCCAAGTAAGTGAGATTCTAATCTATGTAATGTTTTAAGTCCCAGCAGCTTCCGACTCTTGGGGCTGCTTTCCCTGGATGGTTCCACTGACATTTAAACAGCACAGTTGTCCCGCTGTGCTCCTCTGCAGCCGTCGCCTTCCTGCAGACGCACAAAATCTGGGCTGCGATGTGAAATATGTGGCCAGGGAAAAGCATGTGACTCCAATCACACCAGCAGAGTCAAAGCATTAACACATCCTTTTTCTCTAGGTATGATCTTCAGGTCAAGTGTATGGCTGGGCTTCCCTGGCTTCATAGCTAACATTTCTGTGGTAAACGGGACCGACGTGTGGCCTTCCACTTTCTGCGTGGGGAGCGCGGTAGGTTCAGAGATCATCCCCTCTTTCTTCTGCTCCCAATTAGGAGTCCCTCCACAGGGGGAATCTGAAAGGAAAACTGCTGTGTCCAAAAGGAAATGTGGCTGTGAGTCAGAGCCTGGATATGATGGTTTCAGCCTCTGCCACACCCCTGCAAGTGCATTCATGCCTCCTTATGCAAGCCTGGCTGGGGCAGGCGGGTGTTGGCGGTGCTGTGTGGTGGGTGAGGACACAGGGCAGCGCGGGTCAGACTGATCCCGAGAGCTCTGCAGTGTTCACTCCTCACAGGAGTGCCAGGAGGCTGGATGGAGTACACCACAGCCAGGGACGTGGAACCAAAAGGGTGTAAGCAACCCCAAAAGAGCTGTGAATCAGTGCTTGGGTTTGTGCTGGCACAGCACACCAGTGCCCCAGTGGCTCTGGTGCACCGGCAGCGCAAGGTTGGTCTGTCCCTCTTCTCTGCCAGGAACTGCAGCCTGTGTGGTGGCACCAGGGACCTCCTGAAACCAGCAGCTTGGGTAGCTCAAATTAGCTTTTGTGGTGTGAGAGTGTGTGTTTTAGACACAGAGGGACAACAGGATAAATATACTCCAAGCCACAAATCTGCTGGCAGAAGGTCTGTCCCTGCCCTGTGGGATTTCAGCTCAGGTTGCTGGGCTGCATCTCAATGACTGCATCTGGCCAAGCCTAATTAAATATCTTCTGGATTAAAATGAAAGAATAAGAAATTGTAAATGCATTCCAAATGTACAGATTGAAACTCAGTTCCAAATTTTACAATCAAAATACTGGGAAATATAATCTGAACTTGCTGTGCAAGAATAAAGGTCACAATTTTTACCAAAACATTGTGAATAATAAGTAAGACAAATCATCACTTTACCCAAATGTAATAGGAATGTGGGGTCCCCAATGAATTAATGCATGAGCAGTACAATATTAGCTTTACAATTCAAAGTTTACAATGTAGAAGGGGATAGGTTGCATGTAAAGAAAATTATTCAGCTCCAGTAGTTTTAAAATAAAGCAATATGTGCCAAATTGAACTCACTGTGCTTTATGTGCCTATATAAAAGCAGTTTCAAACAGGATCGTTTTGTGCCATGGACACAAATGTAAATTATATACATCTATCAATTCTCAAATCTATCACACATCTTTAAGTTTTGATTATCAGATGCAATTTTTTTTTCTTTGAGAAAGAACCAACAATCTCAGTATCTTGCAGCAAAAATGTCCTACTCAAATCCCATTCCTCCTCATGTTTCACTTTCTGGCCCATAACACATAAAAATGTATTTTTATACATGACAGTATGCAGACTGTTTTTCATTTGAATTTCAGGTTAGATGGTGAGCAGCATAGCGGTCTACCACAATTTTTATTTTTCCTTACTTATGCTCCAGGAAAATGCTGTAATTTGAGTCATTTTAAATTTAGATTCAACTATATTGGAATGAAAAATAACCCTTCTTCCACTCATTTCCCCCAATGTATCCTCATGTGAGTTAATAAAATGTTTCCGATTCTATTTTATTTTTCTTTTAGTACTATTGTTTTATTTCTCTTAACCACAAGCCTATATAAACTCAAAACAGTGAAACTTTTGGACATCTCCCTTGAATGGTTTGCAGAAGGGTACCCTTTCAGGCATTGCAGCAAGATGTTTCATTTTGCAAAAAAATAAGATATCATACGAAGCTTTATGGTTTAAGTGCATCTGATTTATATTATTTTTGGAGACAGTTGTGTCTGTATTGGCTTTTCTGGAAACATGCTGCAGTTTATTTTTGTATATGTGTGTGTATGGATAGTAAATTGTGCATTTTTCAACTGCAGCAAATATGTAAATGTGATGATGAAGTTACATGCTGAGTGCTATGGGTAAAGTGTTTTAGAAGGAAGACTGGGATTTTATTTTCTGCCCCTGTGCACTAGGAAAATATCATGCTGCTTGAATTAAATACTGAATAATTCATGCCACAGATTACTAGAGGTAGGGTCTACACCCATGGTGAAAGGAAATATTTCCCAGCTTGATTTGTCTTTGTGAGGAAGGAGTGCTAGATCTCTATTCACCAACGTTTGGCTTAGTAACAAGTGTGTTGATTTCCAGATGTAAAATGATGCTACCATGGAGCTCTGATAAAGGATATTCAGATAAGTACTGAAAGATGGCTTAGAGGGAAGATAACATGAATACTAAAACACTCCCAGACTATTACAAAGAGCCAGCCCCTATGGGGAAGAAATGTGGAATTTATATACAGTGGCAAAGAAAGGTCACTTTTCTTATATAAGCTCATGGGAAAAATGCATAGGGTCAACTCAAGAATGTTGTGGAATTTAGCTTGACTTGAACCTGTTTCCTTTGGATTTTTACTGAAAAAATCACTCAGTTCAGTAGGGACATTCTTCCAGAGGGTAAGTGATTTTCTCATTAATGAGTTTTTTTCTTGATAACCATCTTGTGCATGGAGAAAACACCCATCGCATGCAGAACCCACAAATGCATGGGCACACTGTGGTTATGACTGACCTCAGTTATATTTTTGTGCCTCAACTACTGAGAAACAACTGGAATTTTAATCTAAAATTAAAACATCCTCGCTATAAATTTCTTTGGGCCTCACCATGTTCAGGTTAGGAACAGAGAGGTGAATGACAGGTTTTCTAAATCAGAAAATAAGCTGTGAAAGCAAATACTGTTCAGTTTGCCTACAACTTGACCCATAGGCTACAGGAATGCTGTTCCTGTGATTTTGAGTAAGATTTGTTACTTCATAATCTCATCTGGAAAATACACACATTTAAAGAACAAATCACCAGGCCGAAGGTTTGAGTTCCTTCCCTGCCCCAGTGGTACTGGAGAAGCAGTTGTGACATTTGGCACTTCTTTCCCCTCTAGATGTGGATCCAGCTGTTATATAGTGCTGGCTTCTGGTGGTTGTTCTGCTATGCTGTTGATTCTTACTTGGTGGTGAGAAGATCAGCTGGACTGAGGTACCAGAGCTAAAGATCTGAATTTGTTTTTTTTTTCCCTCCAACACTGTATGTCTCTGTTTGCAGCTGCCTAAGGGTATAAATGAGTCTTGTACAACCATCTGATGCTCATGCAATTACCAGGTAATGATAGGGATGAGTGCTGTTCTAAGGACTTAAATTGCCAGGGCAATGCTCAGATACTGATTTATGTCCAACTTGAATTTAAATTTAACTGAATTCATTTAACCTTTGGAAAAATAGGGAGCAAATTGTGGATTATAAACTTTATGGCAATGAGATGACTATTTTCGTCCCTACCCCACATCTGAAATTGATTCTTGCAGAAAAAAATAGTGTTATCCTGAAAATAGAAAGTTTGGAGGGGGGAAGGTGATAAAGTTCATACAATTAACTTCATACAGTTCATTCCTTTTTTTTTTTTTTCCTGATTTTTTATTTTATCCATTTCTCAGTGAGTGTGGTCATTATTGCCCTTCTAATGACACTTTTAAAATCTCTCAGAAGAATAATATGTATTTATCATATATTTTTCTGCAATGCCTGTGACAGAGGAACCTAAACCCTTTGGAAAGTACCATGCTTTAATGCCAGACAGAAAAAAAAAGAGATGTTTCTAAGTTGGTTGTTAGAAGAGCAAAATAACCTTCAGTTGCTACTGATAAAAGTGGAATTACATGACTGTTCCCAGATGATACACAGCAGTCAGGTACTAAGGATATGGTTCTTCTGCAGATGTAACCAAAATGAGGCTTTTTGAGTTAAATTTAGACAGCTGAGGATAAACCTGATTTTTTTAAAGTCCCATAGTTCTAGTGAAACAGCTGGGACCTGCCTCCTTCCCCCATTCCCGTTAACCAAAAAATCATGTGTATTTGGGCTTGACTGTGAGATCAGAGTTAACACCAAAAGACTTTCTACAAACACAGATCTGAATCTCCTAAGACAGGAGCAGTACCCAGCTCTGAAAGTTAAACACTAATTTCTTCAAATCACAAAGGGATGGTTTATTTGACTGTTCAGCTCCATTCTTAAATTTTAATCTGCTTATTTGCTCTCTACAGGAGAAATGAAAGATGCAGGGGTTCCTTCTCAATAATAAGGGTAGGGAAGAAGTCTTGTCCTCCCCAGCCTACAGGATGGAGAGGACAGGACTTCCATGTGCAAGCCTGAATAACTGCTTTGGCTCCTTCTTTTTCTGAAGGACTGCCCCCACCCACCTGCTTTCCTTAGTTTAATGTACTGCCAGGGTTGTTCTACACCATTTCCTGCCTGTAAATCTTTTTTTCAGTGAGGGTCCCATTTTCACTTTGCCATGTGGGCAGTGTCAGGTTTGCTCTCTTTAACTGTGCCTGTTGTGTTTGGTGCTTGCAGTACGATCGTGCTGTACCACATGATGACGTGGGGCCTGGCAGTGATGCTCTGCGTGGAGGGCATTGCTCTGCTCTACTACCCTTCTCTCTCCAGGTAAGCAGGCTCTGCAAACAGACTGTGAAACTGTGGCACTCTCTGCTCATTTGAATGGGTTTTGGTCAGCTTGAGAGACAGACATTCAAAACTTTTTGATCCTTGCAGAGGCTGTCCCACTGAGTCAGTGATTATGCTTGAAATACCTGGCTGGGCTTCAGGGAGCCCTGAAGAAATGTGCCAGGCAATAAAGGCACTTGGGCTTGCTGTGATACAGCTTCTGCTGTGAGCCACCCTTTTCCCCCTCCTGGTTTTCGCTTTCCTTTCAATTTGAAAAAATCCACAGACAGTGCACATTTAAAATCAACTTTATGTCCCATGTGAACTGGTGGTAATGGTCTATGAATTAAAATTTTTACATCCGTTTTCTTCATTCCTTTTTTTTTTTTTTTTTTTCTTTTTAAGTTAAAGGTGACATAGATAGAATAGCCAGAAAAGTGAGCTGTGGGGGAAAAATGTATAATCTTTTAATGATTTCTCCTCAGCTGTGAAAATGGCTTGGAACATGCAATCCCACATTACATCACAACCTATGCCCCACTCCTGCTGGTGCTTGTGGTCAACCCAATCCTGTTTAGGAGGACAGTATCAGCAGGTATGTTGCTAATGGCCAGCATCAATCAGTCTGTGTTATTTAGCAATATAATACTGTAGAAAGTCATGGCTTTGTACTCAGTGATGTGTGGCAGCTCCTTGTTAAATTATAAAGATGCAGCAAAGGGTGGGAAGCAGTTGCCTATTGAAATCAAGACAGCATTTTGATGGGGAATTGGCCCTAGAGACACATCTGGTGACTCACAAGCCATTCTCTTATTAACCTCTAACTGCAGATGGGCAAACGTTTCCATGTTACTTGATTTAAAGCTTTTGAGGCAATGTACACTGGATTCTTAACTCTGCTGTAGTTTTGGTACCAGCCTTGACTTTAGAATGTAACTTATTCTAGTTGATGAGATCTGAGAGTTTATTTAACTTCTTGACTTCCCTAGAACAAAAAGTAATAAGATGCGATTAGAATTTTGTCACTTCTGATTCTGAGATTATGAAACAAATGGGAATTGTACACAACTCAGACGGAATCTTGATGTTCCGGTTCAATTTGTTATCCAGTGCTTGGAAGAAGTGAGACTGAAAAAGAGCCACAGATTCAATGCATTCTTTGCATGTAATACCATCATTTCTAGATGTTTGCAGTACCTGGATTTATCTAGAAATTGATTATATAAAAAAGCTGGAGAAAATCGTGTTCTCAGTTCAGTCTTTATCCCATCCATCCTCTGTCCCTCAGCCATACTCATTTTCAAAAAAGCAATTGTTCTTTTAAAAATTGTTTTCGTAGAGTTTTTCTTTGTATATTTGTTTTTGCATTTATATATTCCTTGTGATATCTGAACAGCATGTGGCATAAATTTTTTTGCTGACAATCCATCTGCAAGTTTTAGAGGTGTAGCTGATGCTCTGTCAATGACACAATGAAAAACAATGTGCATAATAGGATAGAAGATTCTATTTAAACATCACATGATAAAGATATAATTATATCACACCTTATATATAGAAGGTACATGCTCCCTTTGTTATAAAACAGAATTATGTTGACCATACTATTTCATACTTTCTGGGGGATTGAGAGAAAAAATAGTGGGATAACTTTCATTTTAGGAATCCAACTGTGTGTAATTATTTTCCTTTAGTATTGGACTATATGGGACATTCCTTCCAGCTTCTGAACAGCTGCTGGAGGCAAATCCATCCAAGGCCTCTATCTTCTGGATTTTGTGCCTAAACCAACAAGATGTGCGAATATTAATGAACATAATTGTATACTTTTCAGTTGCCTCCTTACTGAAAGGGAGACAAGGGATTTACACAGAGAATGAAAGACGTCTAGGGACAGAGATCCAGATGCGCTTCTTCAAAATTATGCTGGTATTTGTTATTTGGTAAGAGGTGCATTATTTTATTTTAAAGTGCCTTTTTCCCAGAGGGAGAGTCAAAGACAGGAATAAAGACTGATGGGTGGCTTCATTTGTTTGTCTTTATGCTTAGAAGGGAAGGTATCTAAGGAAGAAGCAGTCCTAAACTGGTTCAGAAAGGAGCTGAATCACTCCTGTAACATCACAGGGCTGTGAGGAAATGATAAAATGTTTAACCAACAGAAAAGCAAAAGCAACAAGCAACAATAGTAAAAAATTCCCGATAGGTTGGGCATCAGCTGAAGCTGTCTGGTACAGCAGGCTCCCAGCTCTGTGGACTGAGGTGGCTTTCTACAATGAACATTTCTCAGAGTCTCTTGGCACCAAACACATCACTGAGGACCTACAAAAAACATGTTTCTAAGTCTGGCTTCATGGCTCTGACTATGATCATACAAAGCAGCCACCTCTGTGCTCTGCAGTTTTCAAGGGTCTGAAAAAAATATGGATATTGACTGGAAAATAAGGAAACACCAGAAAAGAAAACTCCATATGATTGTGTCTGAAATTACTTATTATTTAATCTTTTTTTAAATGGTCTAGCTTCTCCTGTGAAAATACTTTAGCATAGGAAAGAAAAGAAAGGGAGGAGAAGAGTGGGACAAGAGATGGTTCTGGAGTAGTGAAATGAGAAGGCCAAACTTAGCAGTCTCTACATCCCACTTCAGTTCTTTATACACAGGTGTATTAATGCATGTTACACTGCTCTAAAAGGCTGAGCAGGGGGAAAGGCTGCCTCTTTTATCTTCCCTTAGCTGCTGTCTACTGGAGTGCTCTGAAAGGAAATGATTGTCTTTTTTGGGGAATAACAGTCCACTTGGCTTGGAAGTGAAGTTTCCAGTGCGAAGGGTGGGGTAGCCAACAGAGGAGGGAGTGAGAGACAGCAGGGAAGGATCCTGCAGCATGGCTTCCTGGAAATTGCTGAAATAATAAGGAGCAGAGATTCAGCCAAGAAGCTCCCAGGGCTGTGGAAAGAAAGAGCCCAGAGGCACCACAGAAGTGCATTGCAACCTTAGGGATGGTGGCCAGCTTGATTATCTGGGAACAAGCATGAAAAGAAAGGCCAATTTCCCATGGACATTGTGGGGACATTTGTTTATTTCCATTCTGTCTCATTCTGGGCTTTCCTAATAAAAAATAAAATCGCAGCTCTGGCTTAGGATTTTGCTCTAATAAAACATAAGTTCTGAAGTGCAAAAACTTTCTCAAAGGTTACTGGAGGGATAGACTGAGGCAGTCTCATCTCAGAAGCATAGGGAATTTTTCCTTCAATCCCAGAAGTCAAACATGGGATGCTTTAGTCAAAGACAGCAGGTTGGGGACTACATAGAATAGAAGAAATGCCTACAGATTTGGGAGGGGAGAGTAGGAGGTTTTACATTGTGATAAAAATACAATTGTGCAAAGGACAGACATAAAACCCCTTAGAAAGTATGACATAAATGCTGATAGTTTCTTTTCTGAACCTGCAGTACAACTATAAAGAAATACTTCTCTCACTGTTTAGAGGTCATAGGAACTTACAGCCATTTGCTATAATCTCTATTAAATATAGAACATAGTTTCATTCAGTGGATGAGCTTTGATTATGCTCATCCTTATTTGGAAACAGATGTTACCTTTATTCAAAATAATTGTTGGCATTTTTAAGGTTTTAAAAGTCATCTTTTGTGTTGCTTTTTGGTGTTTTTTAATGGACATTCTGGAAGTCTTTAATCTAAGCCTGAAATTCTAACTCCAGCTGGAAATCCTGCAGCCTTTTACAATATGTGCATATATTTGGGTTCCTTGTCTATGAGCACAGCTCTTCTAAGGCACGAGCAAAAGAAGTCAGCTTGTATGATATTCCCATTATGGATCACACTTCCTTCTCATCTTAATTTTATTCTTCAAGTTACTGTTCTGCAGCAAGTTAAAATTATCAGAGGTTTTTTTCTTATATTAATTTCTACTGTCCAGGCCTGGGCGGGTGAGTAGGTGTCCAGTCCTTGATCATGATCTCATAGACCATAGGTCCCTTCAAATTGAGATTTAACAAGAAAAACAACCATCTTGGACTTGATCATCCTAGAGGTCTTTTCTACGCTTAATGATTCTATGATTTAAAAAATCTTACTGTCCTTAGAGTGATTTTATTTTCTATAATTTGAAGGTAAAACATATTTTACATCCATATGTAACAGTCCTTTTTTCTTTGCTCCTCCCATAGCTGGTCATCCAATATCATCAACGAGACCCTCTTGTTCTATCTCGAAATGCAGCCAGATATCAATGAAATGCCCCTGAAAAACATCAGAAGTGCTGCACTGATCACCTGGATTATAATGGTGGGTCAGCAGACATTGCTTAGTCTTAGACATCCCTGTTGCAAGACTGGTGAAACAATGATTTCTAGCCTAACCTTGCTAAAGTCTGCCATAATGCAAGCTGTAAGTTTTAGCCCACAGTTCCTGAAGGTTTCCCAATTAAATGGGCATTTCATGGAAATTCTCTGTTTTCAACTAGGGTGTTTTGTTTTTATTATTATAAAGAATGATTGCATTGTATGTCATGACATTCAGATCATTATTTGGGAACAAATAGGTGAAAAATCATTCACACAAGGCACCAAAAATAGCTGTGAGATGTTGGTCTCTTACTGTAGCCTCTTTTCTCCTATTAGAATATTTGTCAAGGGATTTTTCAGAGGTGACAGTGTAGGTTCATTTTCCTAGAGAATTTTTTCTGGAGTTTTTAAATAGGTGTAAGGCCTGAGCATGATTTGTGTAATTAGGCATTTGAGCAGTTTGGTATTGAAGGATTAAGTGATGCAACTGATGTGATATAACCTCCTTTTCCTCCTTCTCTGACGAGGAGTGAACTTATTCATGTGACAGGGACCTTGCTCTTGCTCACCTGGAGAGCAAAAGGCCAAGTCTGGGGACTGACCTATGTTTTAAATTGGCTGTAAAAATAATTTCCTTCTTTTCCTGTGAGAAAAACAGTAGCATCAAAAGCCATTAATTTGGAAAGCCTCTCATGGCACTGGGAACAGAGACAAATTTTTTGGCGATCACTTGGGATTTTCTTTTTCGTTGCCTCTCCCCATTTTTCCATCCCACTTTGATGGACATTTTCACTGGCTCAAGAATCTAAAGCCATTCCAGACAGATCAATTCCTGCTATTTTTAAAAGCTTGACTGTCTATGCTAGTGTCTCCTCTCATATATTTGACTTGGCTTGTAATGAAAAATATATGTGCTTTTGTGAATAAAAAAGTCCAGAGTTTGTGGGGAAAGTTAAAAACACACCAAGGGATTGACTGGCTAAACTCCATGGTAGAAAATAATTTCATGCACATTGCTTACTGTTATTTATTCTGGAAAACAGGTCATGGTGTTTTTTTCTTATTTGTTTGCGATGGCTAAATTTTTATTTGCATGCAAATAGCATATTTTAAAGTCAGCAATCATTCAGTGTAAGGGAAGTTTTTAATATATGCAATTTATTTTGCCAGAGTTGAGGATGAAGCCTTTCTTGCTGGTGTAACTCCTGTTGCACTTCTCTTTCCTAGGGGGTTCTTAATCCCATGCAGGGCTTTCTCTTCACATTAGCTTTCTATGGCTGGACAGGATGGAGAGTGGACCTGAAATGGCGAAAAAGAGAAATCCCCTGGGAATCTATGTCCTCATCAACAGCAGGGGAAAATGCCTACCCTGCACCAGTGAACTACCAAAGCAACCTCCACGATTCCAAGAAGATCTCGACAACTGACAGCCAGCAGACTGACGAGGCCATAAGCATGTTGTCTGAAGGTAACACCAGCAGTGACGAGAGATTAACCAGAAGCTCTCCCATCTACCAGGGCTGGTAGTTTTTATGTGCAGAGCTGGATCTAACTTCTCCTGGATCTAACTTTTCACGTTGTCAATACTCAGAAAACCACGCCAATGTGTGAATCACTGCGTACTCTGGAATTAGGTTTGTGCTGGATGGCTTGGTGTCATTTCCTGTAACTTGTGACACTGTGTGAGAGACAGTGTGAGACAGAGAGATGTGGCTTATGTCTTCATTTGCCCTCAAGGAGACATGTAAACAGGTATAAAGGCTTGAACCTTTTTCAGCAGGAGTATATCTCTGCAAAGATATTTGTTACTTATGATTGATTTTCATTCATTTTGTTTTAATCTCTCTTGTAACCTCCTTATGGTAGAAGAGTCTTTTGTTGAAATAAATGGACTATTCATATGCTGGGTTTTTAAATGTGTTGCCTTGCTTGTCTTGCTCAGCATAAAATTCCTCACCCAGAATTACAGCTCAAGGATTTCTGAGGCACCATCATTTCCAGTCTTTACAGTCTGGTAAAGCATTAGTGACAGCACACTCTGAGTTATGCACAAATATTTCCTGTTTGTGTAGACACTCACTGACATAGTCTTCTTTGAGCTTGTGTATATAAATTTTTGGTGTGGTTTTATCTAGGGAGATGAAAGGCTTTATTTTAAAAAAAATTGAGCCCAGCATAGGCTCCACAAACACTTCAGAACAAAGATTCCAGTTCACACCAGGTTCAAGAAAAAATAAAGCTTCAAAGTATTTTTAGTATTAATTCAGTCTGTACAGTCAGTACATTTATGTGTACTTACCTGACAGGACTGTGCCTGCTGGGGTAGGTGCATTGAGAAATAACATTTGCGTAAAACACTTCCATGCTCATCATCCAACAGAATAAGTAAAATCAATAATCCCTTCTCTGAGGAGTACTCTGTTTTATACCATCATGTGCTGAATGAAGAGGCATTAAATCCATTTTCCTTATTTGTCAGATACACTCTTTTTGTGCAGTGCCCTAGGGACCTACACCCAAACAATTGCCCACATTGGTTGAAAGTTAAGAAACAACAATGACCATGTCTATCCTAAGCTTTTGATTTCATATCAAGAGCAGAAGTAACATGATTGGTCTAGTTGTGCTGGAAGATGTTTAAAGCAGTTTGACTGATGGCATGGTGGAAGCCCCTTGAGCCAAAGTATTTGCCCTTCTCTTCTCCAGCATGTGACCAGGGCTGGGCTTTAAATCCTGCTCACATCCACTTTGGCTGAACTTTCTTGGCTGTTTCCACCTTTCTTTTTCAACACGGTTCAGTTTCAGCTATTGTCAAAAAAAATTAAATGTAGTAATAATAATAAAAATTGAAGACAGCTGAAAGGTTAATGCAAAAATAACATGAAGCTTAATTTCCTGGGTTACTAAGGGAAGTCTCGAAAAGGTTAGAAATTCAGAATCAGCAGAAACAATACTGAAAAATATTGACTGGCTCATTAAAATAAATCGGCTTCTTGAGCTAATTGCTTGATACAAAGGTGTTAAACGATGATTGGACAACTATTTAGGCAAATCATTACAGAGCATTGTTGATTTGTAGCAAGTCTTTTACACTGTGCCCTTTGGAAATCCTTCTGCCTTTATGGCTTTTTATTGCTGCTCCCCTTGTCAGAAATACTGGCAGATCACCAGACCCTTTCTTTTCATCACAGTCATTTGTTACCTACCAAAGTATGAAGAGACAGCACAGGGACTTATGAGCACATTATACTGAGCCTTTTGAAACAGAGACCATTTTTCAGTGCAGTACTCATCACAGCTGGGGTCAAAAGAGCAGGGAAAAGGTGGAGGTGGAATTGTTAGAAAACCTTTTCATAGGCTGTGGTGTGGACCAAGCTGCAAAACCTTAAACCAAAATAAACAGACTCTGGTTTCACTAGAATAATTATGTGGCACGAAAGCACTCGGGAGGCGACAGGCTGTGGCAAGAGGCCCTGTGAGATGATGAAATGACTAATCCCTCCCTCCCTTCACTGCTCCAGGGCATTTGTGTGGGACAGGGACAGACGGGATGCCCCAGCCCTGGCCCCCAAAGCCCCTGAGCCCCCAGGTGGCTGCTGGCACTGGAGCACCTCTGTTCAGGGACAGCATTCTGCAAGGAACGGGCTTTGCTCCTCTCCTTTTCTTGTTCTTTCAAGGTTGTCATCAGGGTGAGGATGGTGTGTCATCAGTGGGATGTCATCAGGAAAAATCAGGACTCATCTGAGAGATGAGTAAGAAGAAAGAAAGGAAAGAAAACGGACCTGATTTTGATGTATCTGGAAACTGATATGGGGCATTGCAGAGCACACTGACAGTAGGTTTTGGCTTACAAATGGAGAATGTGTGAGGAGTCTCCTTACCTGCTGCTCCTAGCCTCCAGTGGATGTACAGGAGGCACTCCTTCACAGAGCAACGTCAGATAATTGATTCTACTCATGTGTAACCATGACCACATTTGATTTCACCCTACACAAACCTTGTTCTTTCCTCACGATTCAACAAATCAGGCACACATTGCCTTCTTTAAGGACTGCAGCAGATGCCCCTCCCTTCCCACAGGAATATATTTTTGAGGCCCATCTTCTGTATGTCTCCACTCCATGTGCTTGCGTCCTCCAAGGGTCAGCAAGGGCAGACTCCAGACACCACAATCCTGGGCAGCACAGCTCTGACACCAACACCACCACTGCCTTCTTAAGTGTGCCACCCACTGCTGAGAGACCCTGGTGCTTATCAGCACACAGAAAAACATCCTAGCTTCCACTCTGATGAGGATTTGTATCTGCTTAGTTGTCGTGAGGGTTGCCCTGGTGAATGTGGGAAGTGCTTGCCTCTGGCCTGCATGTTTGTTTTCTAAGATGTGTTTCAAACATGGCTTGGGTTAACAGGGGAGAGCTCTTGTCAATACTGAAGTCCATCGGTGCAGTCAGAGTCTGTGGCCTTCATCTCCCACTGTGGGAGGGACTCACTTCCACAGTCACACAGCTCCTCCCTCCTGGAGCACGAGGGCAGCTGCTCCTCCAGAGCAGCAAAGTGTGACTCTGAGGAGAAGTACACAGAAGTGAAACTGGATCAGATACTGTCTAATAAAATATATGTACCTAAAGTGTTGTTTCATGAGCACAGAAGTTGTCAACTACAGCTTCTTGTATTAGAGCACAACAAAGCCTTCCTGAATTTATCACAGGGAAAAAATGTTAATTAAAATAAAAAGGTAGTTGAGTCCATGCACTGAAATATAATTAGTGCAGTGGAATCACAGAAAGAGGATATCTTTACATACAGGGAAGTATTGCCTGTATTAAACCCTTTCCTGGCCTCCCAGCCAGCTTATCAAATCCAACCACACAGTAAGTTCTCTCTGTATTCACCAGAACTTATTTTTAAGCACTCAAAGATAAAACGAAAACTTCTGGGGGAAGTGCCTTCTCACATCCTGCAAAACTTTCTTAAACACTCCTGGTTGTTTTCTGTTGGTGGACGAGGACATATGGAACTGTATTTGACCTGCCAGCCTCATATATTTAATTACTATTTTACTTGGCCAGATGTTCAGGCTAATTGTAAAGCTGAAATATGAGCACTAATAAAATAATAAACAATGTGAATAGGCAGATTTCTTGCATACCACAGCTCTGCATTTATGAAGTGCTCCACATGTCTGAATAACAAAGTCCTACTTACATCTCTCATTAAGCCTTTCTTCTGGGAGATCAAATACATGAAGCTAGAAAGTGAAATGTTAAGTGTTACCCCCTATCCCCTGGATATCCACACTTGACTTAAATACTTAAGGTTGCCTCTGTCTATCCATGATAATAAGTTATCTGATCTCAAAAAAATTTTAAAATTTTTATGGAATCTCAAGTTTACAGCAACCCCAGAGGAAGATCACTAAACCATGGTAATTGACATATGACAGGTCAGATATGTCTGGTTGTTAATTTTTTAAGGAACAGACCTGAACATATGTGGATATTGAAACTAGCAGCTGAAGAAGATGCAATCCTACTGAAAGGAAAGTAGGGAACAGAGCCAAGTCCAGGAATGCAGGCACGAATCTGTTCTCCTGGTTAGTATTCTGTAGGATATGCTGTGAGCTGTATGGAAAGTCAGTTCTCTTACTGCACCTTTCTAAGCAAATTCTCAATCATTCAGGGCACCAAAGTCACACAGGGTTTTGCTGGTGAAGTTTTCAAAAGGCTGAGAAAATTCGAGCATGCAGCTATAGGGAAACCATTCAGTGATGAAAGTAATGGGAAGTCTTTCTGCTGCTCCAGCATCCCTTAGCTGCTGGCTTTCATCACATTAGGGGCAGCAACAAGCTTTTGAGGCTTTCAGACTTCTCCACAGAGGATATTTGTGTCCTTGCAAAGCCAGTGCCAGGAGATGAGAAGGCTGGTGAGGTGCTGGCTCACTGCTGTCCTGTGCTCTGTCCTGTGACACGTGGCAGTACCAAAGGCACCGTGGGTCTCTTTGTGCCCTGGTGTCACATTGGGATGAAATTCAGGCAGATTCTGCCCTCAACTCTGTGGGTAGGAAATTGGGTCTTAAGGGGTGCAGAAGAGCTGTGAGGTATTGGGATGTGTTCCTCCCTCTGCAGAGTGGGAGAATGATGAGTCTGTTAATAAAGACAACCTTTGTTGATGAAGCCTTGTCCTGTTCTAGTTTTTCACCAGCTTTTCCAAAGCTGAGGGTAAACTCAGAGGGTAAACTGAGGCCTTGGATCCTTAGGGTAAACTCAGAAGGTAAACTGAGGCCTTGGATCCTTGCCCTCCACGTGGCTCCACAGAGGTACCCACCCACTTGTGCATCTGTGAGCCTCCTGGAAAATCATGAGAATGTGACCCAAAGCCACGGTGGGTGTTACTGTGCTTACTGAAAAGGGCACGTTTTAAAGACAGGGATGTAAAACTACGCAGTGGGGCTGGGTTTGTGCAGTGAGGAACCAGCTGTGTTGGGTGGGGTGTCCTTGCAGCATCTGCCCCCTCAGAGGACACCCAGACTCAGGACAACCTGAAAACACTGGCAGCCATCATTGCAGCTCTAGCCACATGAGAGCATCTGCTCCTGGTTTGCTGCTAGGGCAGATCTTGAGTGAATTTCCTGGAGGAAAAGAGAAAAAAAATTGCAAGAACACAAGTCCCTCCTTAGGCAAAAGCACTCAACTGAGCACCACATTTTATGTGGCAATGAAAGGTCCTTCCACCCTGCCTCTGGTCATGTGGCAGCATGTGACAGGGAGCACAGCATTCTTCCCACCAGCCCTTTCCTCAAGGCACCAGCCTTGACTTGCCAAGGATCAGACGCATTCCCCCAGCCACACTAAGTGCTCTGGGTACAACCCAGCTCTGCTAATGCCTCATGTCAGGCAGTCAGCCATCCCCTAGGAATGCAATTACACCCAGAACAATACAGGGGAGGCTAGATAAGGCAGCTTTCTCCTTAGCTCTCAGGGAGTTTATAGTCTGAAAGCTGGTACACCCAGATTCCTTCAATTTAATATCTGAATTTAAAATGAAAAAATGTCTTGAAAAATGTATTTTGCCAAGGACAAGAGACTTTTTAATAAGTATTTTCAAGTGTAATAGAGGCCTTTTACCCTTGTTTGCTGGGCTCTGTCGCTAGTGAGTTCCATGACTTCCCTGGAAATGAGGCCAATGTTGGGTAACTGGAAACCTGTGAAAGGCATGAACGGGTGAGCTGAAGACAGAGACAGCCACAAGGCTGCACACGGAGAATTGCTCCTCTCTGCCAGCTCTTCATCATCCCACAGGGAATGCAGTGACTGCTCGAGCCTGAGCTGCTGCCCCTCACTGCTCACAGAATTCATTCTTCACTGGGCCGAAAGAAGGAGAAATGCAGGCAATACTGGCCTTGGTGGTAAGACAGGATACCCCTCCCTCCAGTTTGGCAGTATTTTTACAGGGGAAGCCCAGGGAGCTGCAGCCCTGTGCTCGGGGCTCCCAGGGGCTGTGAAAGATGCTAAGATGCTCTGGGGGATGCCTGCCCCTGGCATCAGCTCCTGCCAGCAGAGCTGCGTTAGCCTTGGGTCTGTAAAACCTAAAAAAAAAAAAAAAAAAAAAGTGTTTTCTTCTTTCTTCTTTGTTTGTTTGGTTTTTTGCATGGCAACGTCCTCAAATATTAGTTTTATTAGTACATTACTGGGAGATAAAAATGGTATGTGCTGTCTTCATTTATTTTATGAAGATATCATACTGTAGATAGTTACTTAATGGATTCACTTTATTCCAGATGAGATTCTAATCATACCTATGAAATTGAGGGATGGCCTCTTGTCTTGCTTCTGCAGACACTTGTGAAAGGAACTGATAAATATCCAGGTACAACTGCACAGAAACTCAGATGTCAGCACGCACACACATCACAACACACACATAAGTACTCCCTAGGTTTTAGATTCATAGAAAGAAAGTTTCTGCAGATGGATAAACTATAAATTATTTGGTTTTGTTTTAGAAATTCCTTGTTTTTCTTCTACAAAATGTTATTGCATTTTATTAAAAAACAACAAGCACCCCAGAAGATACTACCTGAAGTGATGAACAAATATTTTGTTTAAGAAAACTTAAATTTTCATAAAAATAATTTTTTAACATTCATTCCACTGCTCACAAACATCCTTCAAAAACACCATCAAAAATTCTTGCAAGATTTTCTCATAAAATTGCCAGTGCTTTGCCTTCTCTAATTTTTTTTTCAGGGCTATTTTCCAATGACAGTTGGGGTGTTTGGTTGGTTTTGTTTTGTTTCAACCAACTAAAGCAATGGTTTACTACCTGGACCTCCAAGAGGCTATTGTATATTTATTTGAGACAGGCAAGTCTACATATGACACCTTCAATTTCAGAAAAAAATCTAGATACACACCACTTGCTGGGCAATAGTATCTTCCTCAGCCCAAAGCATGCAAAGCACAGCATGGAGAAAGAAAGTATTAATGAATTAAGCCAAAATAGTACAGGAGGAAGCAAGATGGTTTTTCATTCTCTCAAATTCATTTCATTCTGGGAGCTGATCAGCTTATCATTGCACCAAAGGAGGAATGAGCACCAACCCTTTTGTGGTTCAGACATGGGAAGGAGTGGTTCAAGTGGCACTATGTAATAAAATTAAATTTCTTCTTTTCTGCTAGAAGTGCTGCTGTTGGATTCCTACTGGAACAGACTTGGCTCAAGAAATAGATCAGGGTGTTGGTGGTTGTCTTTAAAGTACAAGTTTTGTAAGTTTGGATGATAAAAGCTGTGGGACAAGTTCTCATCTTAGAGCTGTGCACCAAGTAGCCCCTCCCTCCCCACCTGCTTTTATTTCTGTCACTGCAGAAACCAAAAACCAGGCAGAAATGTGCTGTTTTGTACAGACAGGAATGTTGTTTTAATTGGTAAGGGGTTTTCAGTGCTGTATGCAGTCAGTGCAGTCTCCAGGGGGCTCGTGGAACCTGTACAGTGATGAGAAGTGCTGGTTTCTCCCATACCAACACCTTCGGTTTCCAAATTTGCATCTGGAGAAATACACCTCAATTTATGGTACAGAGTCCAGAGCACTTTTTAAAAATTATTTTGTACCAACACATTTTTTACCACTCTGTATAGCAGATATAGGAAACTTATGTTGCTTGTATGTGAAAAGATTTTTATAGTTCTTACTAGTCTTCATCCATGTCTCTGTACTGAAGCAGACCTAGTCAGGATGCCACTCTACGTGTTGGTGGATAAGAAAGGTTACATTTTTAAAAATCGCTTTGATGTGTATTCTTTGATCAAGTCATGAGACCTAGGCCTTTAATGGGGATATTAAAACAAAAAAGGATGTCTGTGAACGGGCTGAAGCACAGGCTCTCTGCCTTTGTGTGCAATGAAATGACCGTGTCTAATCATTCACCCACTCACCTTCCTCCACAGAGGATGACAAATTTCTCATGATTCTCCCCAAACCAGCCTCTGGGAAAGAAGCTGACAAGCAGCCACTGTCCAGGGCTTCAAGGAAGGAAACATCACGCAGATCTCTCTCTTGGCAGTCAAGGTTGCCTGTCATGTGAAAAGGGAGATTTTCTCAAACCTTTAATGTTTGATTACTCTGTCAACGCCCTTGAAGGACTCAGATCAACAGGTAACAGAATAACATTCTTTATTAATGAAGCTGTGACAGGTCAGGGTTCAAGGATGGCTGGGGATAGTGTCTGACTGAAAAAACATATTCAAAGCAACATAAAATTCAAAACAACACAGTGACAAGCTCCAATCCTAACAAAACCTAACTGGAGAATATCATTCCATGCACATGGAATACAAATCTTCCCAACAGGCATCCCCTGTGGGGGAGAAGACAGGTTCACCCCATCAGCTGACCCCAGAAGCTACCCCAGACTTCCCCAACTTCTTCCCATTCTTAACTTACTTTTATACTATTATTTCTTTATATTTAGGTGGAGATTGAGTGACTCAGCCACACATCTTACTCACTGAGGGGCAGTGGTACCTTGGGGGTGGGTATGTCAGCACAGTACCTGAGACAACCTTGGGATGGGGACGTGTCAATCCAAGGAGAGGGATTTGCCACAGTTGCTAATTCAAGGGCTTCATTTATCTCCCTTGTTTTTCAGGTGCTGTGCAGTTTTTCAGCTAGGAAGTACCACTGAGTTCCCTCCTCTGCAAAGGTCTGGACAAATCCTGGCTGTGGTCTCTGCTTCATCCTCCACTTAGTCCCAATTAGTTTGTGTTGTGTGTGGGAGGTCAGATATGCTCACCATGCTCCATCCAGGGAGTAGCAGCTGTATTTTCCCTGTAACTTCTGCACTGTTACCTTTTTACCCTCAGTCATCTGCCCACAGTGCCCCCAGAGTACTGACAGTACTTTCTGCAGGCACTCGACAACTTTTTCAGTCCAGCTGGCAGGACACCATGGACTGCAGGACATCTCAAATGCCCTCCTAAGGGTCTGACATTTCTGTCTTTCCCTGCAAGAAAATATTCAGAGTTTTTCAGGAGCTGTAACACAACGTGGAGGGATGACACCACGGATTTTCAGAAGCCTGGAGAGGTAATTCTCAGTTTTGGAACTGCAGAATGGCAGTGCTTTGCAACCAAATCCATTTTTGTCTGTTGTGCATTTGACTGTGATGAATTACTCCAGTGAAGGATTAGGATTTCTACTTCGTCCCAGTCTTTAATGGGAAGGATGGGAAAGTGATGAGCAGAATCTTTTTTTGATCTCTTGTACTGAAATAATGACTAATGAATTACATGGTGAAGTCAAGGCTTCTTCTTTGAAGGTGAAAGATGTTAGACCTTGCAGCCATAAAAGAGGATATAGCTGCTTTCCTGCAGCTATTAGGTTTTGTATTCTTTGGGTTTTGTGAATATATTCAAAAGGAAATGGAAAAAAAAACCCTATCTCTAAGGAAACAAAGACCTTCCTTCCTATTGGGAAAAGAGTCAGCAGTGATGATAAATTCCTTGCCAAGTGAGTAATTTCTTCACTTAAAAGACTTCAAAGCTTTAAAAATTACTTTTTGTACCACAGAGCTTCAATATAAAATTGCATGTGCTCTTAATGGTCAGTGCTGATCTCACCCTTGGCCGGAAATGATACACAGAATGATGGCAGGGAAAGGAGTTGAGTGAGATGCTGCAATATTTTATCTTCCCAGAATAGCTCTAAAAGTACCCTTAATTGTACTGCACACTGACAGGAGTGAGAAGCAAGTGTTTAGGACTGCTCAATGCTTCCAGTGTTGTCACATAATTTTCAGGCTAGGTAAATATATATAGGATAAATGCCGGAAAACGAAACCACAATTTTAGTTTGCCAGTCATACACTGACTGAAAACATGCCTGAAAATAACATGACTAAAAACAGGACCATCACATGGCATTTGTTTAAGAAGCAGGTAAAGTGAGAACTTTTATACAGCATGACCCCTGAAGCTCCAGCCCCACTGTAGCTGTCTCCTTAGCTCTCATATTTCTTATTTTGAGAAGTTGTTACGAAGACATTAGTGCTGTGCAAATGTCAGAACATGAACTGACACAAGTGTCATGAAAGTGCATTGCATTCTTTCTCTTTGAATATATGATGTGCTGAGGTGCTCTTCATCAGCACACCAGCTTTTCTAGCCCCTCTGTCTTTCCAAATGTTATATATTAATTCTAACTTAGTGCTCTGGGTTCTTCAGCACCTCAGAACTAGATGATGTGACACACAGGATTGTGTTTGTTCTGAGCACTAATTCCCTTTGAAGACTTTGGACAATCAGCCTTAGCTCAGGTCAATGGTTCAGCCTCTTACATGGTCACAAAGCAAGAACCCCATTTCAGGTTGAATCCCCCAAGTACCACGGAAACCATTTTGTGAATAAAACCCAACCAAAATCTACACAACATTCAGCCTGTTAATGCTAAGCAATCCCCTCCCCTTGCACCCTTTCAGGTCAGTGCCTTGAGCCCTAAGCAGAGAAAGGAGCCATGGGAGCTCCTGACAGAGGGGATGACGATGACAACTTCACGAGTGGAATGTTCTTCAAAAACTTCCAACTGCTTAAACAAGGTTGAATTTTTAGCCTGTCTGGATTAAAGAAAAATTAACAATTTACCTTGATCAAAACTAGATCCCATTTATTTTCTATGGAGAAACTTCCTTTTCAGGAAACTTTTTTGAAGGAAACTTTAAAAAGTACTTCAACCCAATCTTACTCAAATTGTTTCCTTACCAGCTGTATAAATTTCCAAGAAATACAGCATGGGAGGAAATAAATCAAACAGTAAATATGTGATGTGAGCAGCCATAAAGGTGACCTGATTCAAAGGGAAAAAGTGCTCAGCAGGAGAAATCTGCCAAAATTCTGGGAGGGAAATTGCCAGCCAGCCTGGGAGCTGTGAGCCTGGGGACCAGAAGCTTTCTTGAGAAGCACAGCCAGCATCTCTGAAATGCAGCTGGGTACCAGAGACATCCTGAGATACCCTCAGAAAGTGCAAGCCCAAGGAACTGTAATAGTAACATCATTTGAAAAGCTGAAAAATAGTCTGGAAAAAGGGTATAACATCCTGAGAAAGAATGTATTGATAAGTTCCATGGGCTGTTTCAACTGCAAGACCAGTACAAGTCCCAAAATAGAACTGAAATCATAACCTGTTGGGTGTCCCAGCTGAAAACCAGAAATTAACTGCATCCATTGGCTGCTTGAAGTGGTGGTGTCCTGTACCCTCTTAGGCCTCTATGACAGAGAAATGATTTTCTGTTCAAATCAGCTTCTCTCTCTCTCTCTCTCTCTCTCTCCCCTCCTGCACATCCTTGCCCCTTTCCTACACAGGTTTGCAAGACTGTGGACCATTGTTGGGGAAGCCTTGCTGACTCCAAACTCTATGACATGGATTGCATCTGAAGCCTGTTGTTCCATGTTCCCTCTGGGATGGCTAGGCCCCCTGAGAACTACAGCTTGGTGTCTCATCCATACATGTTATTAACCTGTCCTAAGTTTATCTGCTGCTGTATTACTGCCAACTTTGCCTCAGGAGTAACAACTCAGTTGTTACTGTAATTTACTGTAATTTATATATATACACTTAACTGCTACTACTATTGAATGCTGCTATATTTGATTGTTGCTATAAATTTATTGCTGCTCTATCACTGATTGTTGCTACACCAGTGCTGCAGACACTACTCTGTAGCAGCTATATGTATATACATATATATATATACACTTCTTTGCTTTCTTTATTATGGCTGTACTTGCTAATGGTGAGCTGTGTGGTGTTGTGGTAATCTGTCACAAAGTAAAGAAATTTAGAGGCAAAAGCATCCATGCCCTGTATGTTACAAAATCCTACCAAACCATGGCCAAGATCTTTTAACACCCACAGGCCAGTGACACCACATCACAGCTAAAATCACAATTTTAGTCACTCAACCCCAGCTCTTATGCGCAGGATGCAAAACAGCCAGAAAAGAATAAGGAACAACACGCACAGAATTCTCTAATATCAAAATATAGCAATTTATTCAAGACACTGAATATGATCTGTTGATTCTCTCCTTAAAACAAATGAGCTACAATACACAAGGTGAATTTGAAGAAAGTGTGGGTGGGGGAGAAACAAAATAAGGGTTGATGTTGTTTCAACAGAACCTGGGAAATGCTTAAATGAGAACCAAGTCTGGCTGCAAGTCTGACACAGACAATAAAAACTGCAGAAGCCAGAATTCAGAATTTCAGTGAGTGGCTGAAAGAACATTTCTGCAATTGACAAAGAACCACATCTTTTAAAAAGGCAGTAAGAGGAAAAAAAAAGGAGGAAAAATTAAAAAGGGAAAAAGAAAAAGAAACCCAAAAACAAAGCAGACCCTTACATTTGACAAAGTGCACTTCACTTGGCTCTAAAATTAGCTATTTTTTTTCTTTTTTTTTTTTAAACAAATTAAAAGGAAATTTCTAAGATGTAGCATGGGGTTAATGTGTGTATAACCCTGTAAGTCGGGCCCTTTATTGCCCCATAAGGGACCCAGTGTTTTCTACATAAAAGATTCAGTATCCTTCTAACCCACAGAGTATAGTGGTTTTTCAGAAACTGGGTTATTTTCACTTCCAGGCCAGTTCCAGACAGCCAGCAATAATAAAAATCCAGCAAGTCTCTGGATGGTTTCACAATCCTGTTTGGTCACTTAGGCTTTTCCATTTTCTCTTCTGTTACAAAGAACTATAAACAAAATTCTAGGAAGAAACCTTAAGAAGTGCCCCGGGCTGTTGCTTGGTGCGGTTCTGTTGCAGGGGAGTCACAGAGAGCTCTGGGAATGCGCTGCCGAGGGGAGGGAGAGCTCCCAGGAGCACAGGGCTGCAGCTCCGGGCTGACACATCCACCTTGAACTGCAGCCTGGAAACGCCTCTCTGTCCCCGCTGCCCACCACCTCCTTGGGTTAAGATTAACCTTTGCAACTACATCTCCTGCCTTCTTAACAGCTCTCATTTCAGCTGAAAACTATCTACTACAGCATCTTCCAGGAGTTTCCAGTTGTTAGGATTTTGTGGAAGGTAAGAAAAGTGAATTTTCTTAGCTCCTTATATACATTGCTTTTAACTCTGATGGTCCATACAGAAAACTTTCTGGAGCAGCAGCCTCTGTCACACATGAGCTTTGCAAATCAATTGACATTCAAATTTTGTTTCTCCTTGCTTCTCACCTCCACGTAGGTAAGGAAAGCGGTGTTCTGACAATTAAAAAATGGAAAAAAAGGAGCGGGCATCACGGACACTGCCCTGTTATCTACAGTAGCTATCCTGGGAACAACTATGAATCACAGGCTGTGGAGCCAGCCAGTCATGCAGCCTTGAGCAAATTAATCTCTTCAAATCCTGAGGTCTGGCCCATTCAGGTGTCACTCAAGGGACAGAGGCAAGGCCAGAGCTCCATCAGTGCTGCCCTCCCACAGGCCAGCAACTTCTGCTTGTTATTCTCAGAAATGCCACCAAAAAGCAGCACAGGAATTTAACCGTTTATATGCAATGACTGCAATCAAATCATTGTCCAAACCGTGCTTCATAAAACCACAGTATGCCTTTGTGGTCAAGACTCTTTGAGCAAGTCCTTTTTTAAAAGAAGTAGTGACTTTAAATTAGCAGGTACACGTGGTCATTAGAAAACAGTGCAAAACTGCCACATGGTGATCTACAGCCGTGCTCTTGGTGCAAGAAACTAAAACCAACACATTAAAAGCATTTAACATCAAAAATAATACTCAATACTGCCTGGCATCCAATCATTTGAGATAAATTACAAACAAGCCTAACTATCACTAGTAACCAAAATCCGACATAACAGTTTTAACCTGAGGAGTAACACTTGTAGCAGTTACTTCTTTCCATTCTTTTCTCCTTTGCTAAGATGTCTTTAAGAAATGCAGCTGAAGCTGGCAGTGACTAGTTCCACTAGAAGGACTAAGATTCCTAAGATGAAGGCACACAAAGAAGAAAACTCTAGAGAAAGATGGTGTTCAGACTCCACGATGATGCCTGGAGCTCAGCAGGTCTCAGACCACCAGCTGAGCCCGAGGGATCTGGGTTTGCTCAGATCAAATCACACCTTCAGCAGCCGTGGTCAAACCAAGGGAAGATGCTGTGTCACAGTGACTTTGGGCAGGGAGGTTCTATATCTGTTAAGAGATTTGTGGCCTGTTTACTCTCTCCTCAGATCCTAGCCTAGGCTGTAGAGAGGACACCTGTGTGACTCAGCCAGCTCTGAGGATCTCTCTAAGTTGTGCCTGACACCACCCCCAAGGCTCCTCATAGTTTACTGCACTTTCAGTAAACTCTGCCTATGTGTCCTTCTTTGCATTCGTCATTTCCTCAATTAGAGTAATGCAATCTTCAGCTGGCATCTGTGCAGGTGGCACGGCTGCAGTAAGGAAATCCTGTCCAAAGTGGATAGGTGGTGCTTTGGAACTCTCCATCGTCATTCTGATCATTTCACCTCCCACAACTTCACAGTGGCTCACACGATGTCACCACCTAAAGAGCTCATTGTCTTCTGAGCACCACTCTGAGGACACCCTCCAGGCTAAAGCTGTCTGGCCAGAGAGTGAGGCTCCAAGTGCAGAGCCAGAGTTTTCCCTGCAGGATGGAGCACACACATGGTGACAGCAGCACCACCTGCTGCAATGGCAGAGCCTTCTTCTTGGTGTGTATGGCCCATGGAAGGACAGGAGCTTGGCCAGAGTCCATTCTTCAACAGTGACAGATGCAGTCAATATATTTCAGTTCACCTCCAGGTCTCATTAAGTGAGTGGTAAAACCCCACTGGTTTCCACGTGGGAAAAATGAATAATGGAAGACAGCACTGCTCAGCAAGACCACAGGCAGCAAAACCCACATTCTGTCTGGATCTGAACTATCTAGAGGAAAGAAGCTACACAAGGATTTTCTCCTGGTTACTGAAAACAAACAAAAATACTGACTAGAGAAAATGATGGCTACATTTATAGTCTCAGGCTTCTGAATCTCTTTGAATAAGTTTACATCATCAAACAGCCATAAAAAATGGAATGAGACTGAGTAAATGGCTGGCTGCTGGAAAAGGACTTTAGTAAAGGACTGGTATTCCTTGGTTCAAACACCATTTTTTCTTACAGCACTTTCTGAGAGAAGAGAGAAAAAGGATACTGTGCCTTTCATGTTCCCTGGACTCTGTCATTCTTTTTGCTTGAATTACACAACTGGTTTACATTTTGTGGCCACTTTAGGCTTTTAAAACTGTTTAACATAAAAAATATTTTTTTTCCAAAAATACACTGGGTTCTTTCTGTTAAAAGTCATCTTTCTCCTGTAAAAATCTTCCCCAGCACTGCATTCTTATATAAAGCACTTATTACACAATTTGCTGAAAGTGCCCTTGAGACGCTAAGATCTGAAGCATGGAGGATTTTTTTTTCTTTTAAATGGAGAGAAAGAAAGGAGAAGGAAGATATAGAAGAGAGGAGAAGCAGTCTGTCAAAAATTTTCATTGTCATGTCCACCTGGCTGCATCTACTATGGGCATACAGGGAAGAGAAAAAAAAAGGGGGGGGGGCAAAAAGAAAGAGGAGAAAAAAAAGGAAGGAAAAGTTGAGAGTGGTAGGGAGAAATAAAAGGAAAACAAAGTTTCATCCTAAGCCTGGGATCCTCCAGGCTGTAATATTCCAGCTGATAGAAAAACCACTGAACAAAAAAAGTAGTCTAGAAAATAGAAAGTGTTGTGATTACAAAGTTGAGCATTTCATCAGTACAAACTGGTCTTTGAACGTCCTTTGGGAGAGCAACTGTAGTGTCCAAATTGGAAGGAAAAAATACAACACCGCATGGAGGAGGATTTTTTTTCCCTTTTGGTTTATCACAGCATTTTTCTTTTTTTTTCCTTTTTTTTTTTTTTCCTTTTTATTAATTTTTTGGCACAGCTTTTTTTTTTTTTCCCCAGCCATCAGAGCAAGTTCTCAGATGCAAACCAAACAGTGCAATGCCTAGCTGGTGGCTTCACGCTTCCAAGGCTGAATGTTCCAGGTGGAAACCATTCCCTCCCCCTCTGAAGTGACTGCGTTTTTACTCCTTGATGACGGTTACGGACAAAATACAAGTCACCTGTGGCCAGGGAGAGTCGGTTTCACGGTACACTCTAACTTTGTTCAAGTTTGTACAGTTCTGGAGCTGTTAAGAATAGTTTTGAAGAGTGCTTCTCCCCACACATTCACTGCTGGTCCATTTGAAATTTCTTCTAAAACATTTCACTTTTACTTCCGCAGATCTAGAACACAAACCTGCAGAGAGAAGACTCCGTGTTAAGAACCATTTGTGAAGGTGATGTGGAAATTCAGGATTCATGCACCCTGTACAGGGCAGACCAGCCAGGTGGATGTTACACTCCCCAGCTCCAAATCAGCCTCTCTCAAGCACTGCTTTACAGGGACACAAGTAAAGGAACAAACTGACATGGCAGAAATCCAAGTGAAACCCACCCATTTAACATCTTGGGCTGGGCTTTCAATGGTTTACAAACACACATTTTGGTGGTACATGCCATAAGATTATGGGATCTATTAGCTGCCTAAATGTCCACTTCCATTCCTGAAATATATCCAAAAGAGATGCAGGCTTGGCAGGCATGACAGTGGATATGTGCCCATTTGGAGCAGCCGTTGGGAGCCAGGCATGGCACTGTCTGAGATGGTACAACTGAATCATGTCATAGGTGTTCCCTTTGTAAAAACCAGTTGAAAAATACTGCTCCAAAGTAGTTATGCCAGCCAGCCATGTGTCTCCTGCACAAGCTGATCATACTATAGTTGAAATTTTTTAGAAGTGACATTAAAAGCAAAAAAGAGTAAGGAATAATCAGTATCTCCATGGCAATATTTCTTCTTTACCACATGACAAAATCTACCTTGCTGAAAATTTCTTGCTTTAGTTATTCCTGTTCAAGGGAATAGAAATATTCTTCTGTGGAATCAAACTCTGAAAGCCCCAGGATAACTGTTTGGTACAGAGTTGACTGCTGTGATCTGCTCTTCATTAAAACTGACAGATAATGATAGAAACAACATTACTGTTGTTCTTGTCAAATATGTGTTTGAAAGTCATTCTTGTCTTCAGCAGTATTCACCTATTCCACAAGCATTGTTCATTCCCAACAGGAACACCACCTCCTAGTATTCAAAACCTTTCAAAGCAGGACCATTTTTAATACAATACACAGAGCTACTTATTTGTGTCTTGAGCTGCCCCTGCCTTCGGCTCTGTCCCCAGGAGGCAAATACAGCATCCTGGTTTTTGCTGATGCTCCCCAGAACAGAAATCTCCACCCAGCCTTTGCCATGATCCTTACCGATCCGTCTGATGCGCTTGCTCCCACTTTGTCTCCTCTAGCATTCCAGCAGACTTCAAAGATGCCCCCAGTGCCTCTGTAGCTATGTACTAGAGTTCCACTCTACAAAGCAAAACAGCATGCTGATATTGGATACAGAAACTTCCCTTCCTTTTCTCTGTCATGTGGCACTATGTTAAAAGGGGAGCTATTCAGATCATCCAGCTATGGCCACCTCCATATTGTGATGGAAACAGGTTAGGAAACAGTTGGGAAACTGGTCTTTGTAATGAAGAGCAACAGGCTCCTCCAGAAACAGTAGGACTCTAAAAACATTTGTTTTTGTCAGCTCTATAACAGGAAAGGCCTGGGGAGTTAGGCTGATGTGTTCTTCTCTAAAGTTTGTTGCTAATTCAGATTGTGAGGCACCAGTATCCAGAATTACATCTGTGGAACTATGGTGTCCCACTTTTCTCCAGAACATCACCAGTCTCCTGCCTGTACATCTTTGTATCTATATCTCTTCTTCACAAAATCTAAGCCAGGAGCATCAGATTCACAGCTGAACTCAGTTTGTAACTAAATAAAAGTATCCTGTATTTCTGATCTACACCTTTGCTTCACAAAGCTGATGACCCAAAACAGGGGCCCTGTTTTCATGCACACTACTTGTTTTAGCATACAAAGCAGACTGAGCAGAACTGTTCTGGGCAGTCACCTCACTGCACCTGAGTGACTCAAGTGCCATGGATTTGTGCCAGCCAATACAATCAGGTTCACCCTGGCAGGCAGGTCATGCATGACCTAGGTACACACATTCTTCATTTAAGCTTTTGCTATTAATGTGTCACCTAAACCAGATGTGCTTCACATGAGGCAGAACAGTACCTGAGTATTCCATATATGGACACATTTGTCAAAGGACCCACTGGCTAGGTATTTTCCATCAGGACTAAAAGCTACACTGTAGACAGGCTCTTGATGCTTTGTTAACGTATGGATGCACACTCCTCGGTCAACGTCCCACAGCCGAACCGTGGAATCAAACGAAGCACTGCAGGAAGCATTCAAACACAAGAATGGAATAATCTGGGTGTTAATCAATTTGCACTGTGATACTGTCAATGTTATAAGAGAATACCACAGGTTTCTTTTCCTTTGGCTAAGCAAGACATAATGTTTCAAATAGAAAAGCTAAAATGTACCACAGCCTGTATATTTTTTATCTTAAGAACTACAGCCATAGAACTGAATTCTTGTATGAGGACTCTTAGGGCCTATCTAGGTCTGCTCTATGTAGCCTTAAGAAGGTCAAGCTCCCTGCTTTTGACATTCTACCTCCTGTCATTCAGGAAGGTCAAACATATATTGTCATTAATAGGATAAATGGGTCCAGAGAGATCTTATTCCTAATGGATTCACCCTGTTTAACAAATTAGCATTTTATAATTCTCTATAAGAACTGCGGTTCTCTTCACTTTGTTTCAGTGACGCTTTTTGCTACATTCCATTTAAATCCCAAACTGTGGGCTTGGAGAAAGGCAAAGGAAATAATTTGCATTAAAAATAATAAAAGAATAACTCCAAGAAAGTGAAGTTCTTCCATGTCCACTCCCAGACTAAGGAGTAAACTAAACCATTTTTGATACAACTTCTCCCTACTCTGCACACTCCATGAGCTGATCTGATGAATCCACAGAACTGCCACTGA
This sequence comes from Prinia subflava, assembly GCF_021018805.1. NCBI lineage: Eukaryota > Metazoa > Chordata > Aves > Passeriformes > Cisticolidae > Prinia > Prinia subflava. Next base: position 87,467,982 of record NC_086249.1, on the reverse strand, counting down.
CTGGCACTCTACAATTAAATGTATTTCCTAAGCTCAAAGAATTTAGCACAGATTTTCAAGTGGAACTTCAAGGACTATCCAAGCTTTTCTCTATTAGCAAAGAAGACTACCAAAATTTTCTCTAACCCCCCTAGGTGAGGTGCATGACCCCAGTTAGAAACCATTTCAGCTGCCTGAATCTTGAGAGCACCTGCCTCAAGATTTTCACTCCTAACACCTTTTCACTCCAATGCTGGATATGGAAGTGCAATGCCAAATTTACAACCATTTTATCAAGGCAGCTGAAAAGTTAAATATCACGTCTCAATTTTCTTTCTTTCTTCCCCTTCTTTTTTCAAATGCGAATCCTCTCCCTTTGTATCCATCCCCCTGAGTTACATACACAGATAGTTTTTAGAGGAACTGTCTGCAGGAAGACTGATGGCAAAATGACAGTAAGGTTACATGTCAGAAAGATGATACTTCTTGGCAGGCAAGAAAAAGAGGTGTATTTTTTACCTTGCTAACATGATGTTGGAGTTTGGGTTGCTGGTGCCTGGTCCTGTAGGGCTCCATTTGATAGTGTAAATCTCTTTGCTGTGAGCCTGAAGATCATGTACACAGGTATCCTGCTTCATACTCCATATCTGAGTCAGAGAAATAATGAAGGGGGGAAATGGCAACATTATTAATCCCCTCAGCATAATTATTTCAATTCTATGTTATTTTTACCATTTGTTTATTTGAGATCTCGACTCACCTGAATACACATAAATATAATTTATTAATGCAGCAATTTGGCACATACATTAAAGTAACTCCAATAAGGGAAGGAGTTACACATTCAATAGTATTTATTCAATACTAGAACTAAAGAATTGCTGTACTTACAAGAGCCTGTAACTATTTTCACACAGAAGTTTATCTGTTTGAAGAAGTTTAACCTGAGTTTTATTTACACATTGCAACAAGCAGTCATTTTAAAGAACAAGAAGAAAATTGCAGCAACTGCTTAGAACACTGCAATTTTCTCTTGTACTAGTAAAGTCTTCCTTTTCCTCCTGAACTCCATTTGTCTCCCTCATGTTTTTAATAGTACAGAAGATACAAGACAGTCAGCTGCTTCTGCAGTGTTACTAAATACTTCAGTGTAAGATGAAGGATACGCTCAACAGAGATAGCAGGTAATTTAGCACCTCCTTTCTCTGGCTAACTGAGAAAGTAAGATGAAGGAATTCACAGCAAGGAAAATAACTCAAATTTAGTCAGTCAGTTTCAGAGAGATACCAAAAAATGTGGGAATGATTTAACTCAGTTGTAAGTCTGCACCATGGGAATGATGTGCTCTTGTGCTGAATTCCCACCAGTGTACCTGAGACTGCTTTTGGAAATGCTACACAAAGCTCAGCCATGTTCTATTGCTGACTGGCACATGTTCCAAAAAGTTATAGGAAAAGCTTGTGAATTCCAAAAATAGAGAAGAAATAAGTTAGAGTGGACTGATTTACAAAGGAAAAGGGATCAGAATAATTGCCTTAATTTGGAGCACTTGCCATCTCTGTCACTGAAGGATTTTTACAAATAGGTGAGGCCAGGGATAGCAAGCTACTAGCTCTTGTGCCAAATTCAGTGGTCAGGAATTTGAACTGGTAACAACAACACTGAACCACGGTGATTTTTAAAACACAGCATGCAACTGGACACCAACAAGATGTGCTACCACTGAGTCAGGATGTTTAAGCAGAGCAAGAACAGTTATGCAATCCTGCTTTGTGGCAGCATGACAGCCAAGGTGCTCCCTTTTGCCCATTTTCTGAAAATTTCCAGCTCTGTCACTAGCCTGCAATAACACACCTGGAATCCAGAATGATGAAAACCTCAGTGGGTGTGTGGCAAAGACAGAGCAGAAGTCAGTCTACCTATGAAGAGGAAATATTCATAACACTGACATTCTCTTAGCTGTCATCTGCAAATTCTGCTCCTGTCTCAGTTTCATGCTAGAAATGTCCCAAGCTTCATCTGTGTTAATCAGCAGTGCAAACAGATCCGAGTCGTAATTAACACAACCATACTGCAAGGAAACTATTACTGGAACAATTCTATCCACAAAACCAAATCCTTTCTGGGATATCTGCTCTCTTCAAGGAACCAGCATACATCAACAGTCCAGCAGGAGAGCTTTGCTATAACATCATACAGCTACACCTACACAGACAGCCTTCATTTGATGTGGCTGGAAAATGAGGAAGGGTCTCGGGCTGCTGAAGTTCTGTATCATCTATACTGAAACAATGACTTTTTTGTGACAATGGCACATCAGTCACGTAACACTTATTTGGATAGGATGCCTCAATTTCCCCAGTGTTTGCTTCCCTGTCTTCAATCTTTCAGATTTGCTTCAAGAAATATGGGACAAAATGGAAACTACTGTTCATGCAGAGTTTGAAGTGATACAGTACCATCATTCTGGAGAAGACTGAAAAAGAGACATAATTTTTTGTCTTTACTCTTCGAACAACAGGAATGGAAATTGTTTTACCTTTAATGTCATGTCATCAGAGCAAGATGCTAGTAGCATGCCAGATGGGTCCCATTTGATTGCATTCACCTCGTTCTGAAATCAAGAGTGATTTTATTAAGCAAAGATTCCAGTTACTGCATCGTATTGGGCACTCAGCAGAGGGCACTCAAGGTTTATGCATGGAACAAGCTCACCCACAAATTACAGTGCTGGGTGCTTTTAGGGGTGAACAAAAACAGTGCTGCCACCCCAACACACTATTTAAGTGGCATTTTGGAGTGGAACCATCCTGTGCTTGTGAATAATACACATAAACATTCTTCTGATGAGTGTTCTGGCACAAAGTTGCTTCTATCCTTTTGTCATATCCTAGGATTTAAACAAACCCAGACAGATTGATACAGCATTAGCTTCTTTTTAAAACTGGGGCATTTCTTTCATTAATGTTCTGTAGACCTGGTGATACAAGTTTTCAACCAGAAATACTGATACTAGTGGGGTGAAGTTTTGTAGCTCTATAACAATGCTAGTCTCTCTAAACAGAGGTTTATGTGTAAATGAATTCCACGATGGAATATTAAAGAGTTTAGGATGTCAGTCTTTCTAGCACTTTGTAATTAACTAATCCTAGTGTACCCCCTTGGTAATAAGTAAGTTTACCATGCTCTTCCACAGCTATAGGTAAAGAGAAAAAAAAGGATTTTATAAAAAGGGAAGGACTGTTTTCTTAAAAATATAAATTGATCCAGGGTCTCAGTGAAAGCAATCCTGGAAAACATTTAAATTTTGCTTTATACATTTTATATGTTTCAGTAACAATTAAAAGCAAGTGTAGATATATTTGAAGTGAAAATTCATATCATATACAAAATGGTGCATTTCATCTAATCATAAAAAGCACCAGTCTATTGTTAGAAATGTCATGAAATATCAGTTTAACCACAGACTAATATAAAGGTCTCCAAATGCATAGTTCTGGAAGCTAACATCTAAATTATGGGTCAGTAAATGATTGCAGTTTTTCTCACAAATGAAACCTAGAAAAAGTAACCTTTGACAGTCATTAAATAACACCAAGAGAGGGAAAATACATCTTTAATGCATCGTATTAGATTAAATTGATTCTAAAACTGAATAATGGTTGGAGATAAACTGTTCTCTCCTTATTCATAGCTCTCATTTAGTAAAGGAAATTAAGCCAGCAGAAAACAGAATCTTATTGATGAATGTGCCTTTAGTCTGCAGCTCATGCTGCACAGAAACACTCTCACTGTTTAAGCCAGAGTTGTTGCCTCCCATGGTCATTTAGAACATTTTATCCCTTCTCACAGGCAGTGAATCACTCACTCCCAAGGAATATGCTTTTAGGGAAACAATGGGGTGTAACACCTTTGCTGCCAGAACACACCCTGCAAACACGTCGTCTGCCATCACTGTAACAGTTGCTGTGACTTTGTCACTCACATTTTGGGTTTCTTAAACTTACTGTGTGTCCTTGAAAGGTTTTAACAGGACGATCACAGCCAAGCCTGCATACATGGATGCACATGTCAGTACTGCAGGAGGCAAAAGCAGTGTTGTTCTGCCAGTCTACATCCAGAGCAGGAGCTGTGAGAACAAACAACAGAAGGAATATTAGCGAGCATGACAAAGAAACAGCTATCCCAAACCATTCTCCTCCCCCATCACCTATCTGGGTGAAACAGTCTACAGGCTAGTTCATGGTCTGTCACCTGCTGCCTGTTATAGGGTTGATAGGGACTGCCTGAAGGGCACAAATTATGTTTTCTATTCCAGTGGATAATCTGGATACTTTGCACAGCATCTACTTAGGAGAATCTTTTGGGTTAACTTACATAATGGGGCAAAACACTACCTCCACCCTCTCCAGCTACACTTATCATGGGTTATGTCTGGCATTCATCCCTCTGGAACCCAGTTCAGTGAAGAAACTGAAAGAAAACTAACCTAGAAAAAACGTGGATAATTTCATCTGGGTTAGACAAGCATGTTCCTGTGAATGCCAGACACAACACGTGGGAAGGTGGAGGAGCAAGTGGCTGTGTCCCTCTGCACTAGAGCTTTATGCAGCCTTTGACACAAAGCTATCATTCTGTGCAGGCACATGGATTAATAATACTAAAATTCAGTTTAATTTGCTTGGGGACTGGTTTTAGGTAGGTACATAGATCAGCCTCATCTGAAATGAGAGAAGAGTTTCTGTAGAGGGTTTGGCATTAACTAGCGCTGAATTAACAAAAATCTACGCACAGAGAGCATGTGAGCATGTAAGTGGTGCCTGTGTGCAACACATACACACACTTTGGAAAAAGAATGGGAAAAATCCCTCAACAACTCTTCCAGCATGTGACTGCAGAGTGCAGGCAGCAGCAGGAGGGAGCTCCTGACAAACAGCTTGCTTGTGGTTCTGTGACTGCTGCTTGGGCTTTTTCCCTCAGGATAGAGTTTAGCTGCCCTCCAGAGGATGACATAAGACTTGCTAAAATATAGAGATCTTCATTCTCAGCACACTCTCATGAGAAGCAATTGTGCTAAAATGAGACCAACATATAGGAAACAAAATTGAATCTCGTCCTGGCAAAGATAACAATGCAAATTTATCATTAAAATGAGACCAAGAAATTCCTTACTCAAACATGTTTAGAAAAATTGTTTGGTAACACAGAGGTGAAAAGACACCTGTTCTGACAAGCCTGTTACATTTAAATGTTTTTCCTATTATCATTTTTATTAACTGCAAAACAAAATAGATCCATATCTGATACCTTCTGAATCATCAAGTAGCTCTCTAAATGAGAATGAAGGGCTGACATTGTTTCATAGACAAGGGGTTTTTTTAGTATTAATGAAAAAGCTCAATAATTCTGTATGACAGGTAAGGAATTACTACCTTGCAGACATATAAAGGAAACTCATGTGAGGAAGGCAGACTACTTTTGAATTTTCCAATGAACATGAATGAGAATAAGGAAACAATAAAAGATCCTTCTTTAACTGCCTGCTTGTCTTTCTTTTTGTGCTACAAGCTTTGTATTTCAAAGCAAACAAAAAAATCATCATTAATAGCAATATACATTCAGGGCTAATATCTAGTGTGATATATATGAGTCAAAAACACATTTTCAGAGAGCTCTTGGCACCTAAAGCTATGGACTTACACTGCAGCATAATTTGAATCATAAAGTGCTGATAATTAATACTGATTCATTTATTAGTCTACTCAATCATATGTTTACTGGATAAGTAACTACATAAAAAGGTTTGAAAAAATCAACCAAACGTTGATGCAAATAATCAAACTGCTGAAGTATTTCCAAAACCACAGGATACCAGGCAATTACATAAAAACAATTACAATATCATAATATATCCTAATAAAAGCAGAAAAAAATCCTTAAAAAATTCAGCTAAAATAAAAACCAAAATTAAAAGTGTTACGATAATTACCCAGCAATTTAGGCTTTTTCAGAACAAATTTAAGTGTGATTCAGAGCACTTAGATCACAGAATCATAGAATGGGTTAGGTTGGAAGGGACCCTAAAGAACACCTAGTTCCAGCCTCCCTGCCATGGACACCTTTACTAGACCAGATTACTCAGAGCTCCATCCAACCTGGGCTTCTCTGGGCAGCCTGATCCAGTGCCTCACCACCCTCACAGTAAAGAATTTCTTCCTGATATCTAATCCAAACCTTCTGTCTTTCAGTTTGAATCCATTCAACCCTTGTCTTGTCACACAACTAGATGGTTACAGCTGGGTCATACAAATCTCTCTTTTGGTGTCAGCTCAACAACTTGCTCCTGCAAGCACAGACATCAGCTTGTATCTATCAGTAGATGTCAAAATTGGATTATTTAGCTCCTTTTTAAAGAGGTAAGTTTTGTGAATATGTATTTTGATCAAATGCCCTATGATGATTCATAGTTTTGCAAAAAATAATGAAACCCTAGAAGCTACTTATCTGCAGAGTTATATGTTTTGACCAAAAAACCTTAAAAATTACATGGGAACACCAATGACATGGAGGCCTTCAACACCCAGACAAAGGACTTTTCCTTATGTATTTTAAAATGACAGTTTTGTCCATGTGGTGCAAACTAAACCAGTTGTTGTAAAGAAGCAGAGAGTATAAAAAGCCTTATGTTATTCCCAGGCCAGCTACCTCCAGACTTCAAAGTATGTATTAAAGGTAGTGTACCCTGCCTAGACTAGACTTTTAATTGTTGAAATGCCACCTTGAATCCTAGTGTAGACAAGGTTTTCGGATTCCAGATATGGAAAAGAACTTGCTGTTAGTTTGTCCTGGTGATGCAAAGAGGACAAGGTGAGGTCTTTGTGGCTTTAGACTTGTGAGAATGAAGTGAGTAAAGAGTCTGGCTGATTTTAAGAAGGTTTTGTAGGATATATGACAAAATGCAGAGTATGGATTTGCTGTGTCCATGGACATACTTTTTGTCTACTGCTGAATAACCATTTAGATTGCATATTATTCACATCAGTGTAAATGTGAGAATAAGAACAGTTTGACTTGAAAAGCATGTGCAAAATAATGTTTTAAAATTAGTATCGAAATACGTTTTTAAACAACATTAAGAAATTTGTGAAAGCTTGTTGTATTTAAAAATGGATTAGTTACAGTGAACTAGGAAGATGACCACCTCTAGCATCAGAATCCAGAATATTCTCATGGTTTAAAACTCAGTTTTACTCTACCCCTTACAATTCTTCACTATGAAAACGTAGCCACTTCGGATCATGAATTCAGCCATCAGGTGAATTTCAGACTATGTCAATGGCTGTTATTCCAGATTATTTAATATCTGTGACATCTCCTGTCTTCTTGAAACAGACCTACAAGTAACCATTCAAGTTGTGTTTTGGTGCAGCAAGGTTTTGAAACTCAAGCTGGCAATAGATTTCCAATAATTAGAGAAAGTAAATACTGAAGAACTTTAAGTTAAAATTAAAAGCTAAGAAATTCTGAGGATCTTTGTGAGTGCAGTGGTGAATGCAAGGTGCATGAGAAATCTGCCTGCTTCTGCCTCAAATCAGCTTCATTGACACAGGAGCAGAGAGAATGGAAAAGATGCCAGACACCTCCACTGAAAGTTCTCTTCATGAATCACCACCCGGTACTATTCAAGCACATAGACAACAACAGGACTGCTCAGTTAGGTAGACATGGCTGATGTACAGACCCTCCTAAAATCAGTTTGACTTTCAAAGCTGATTTTCACAGAGCTGTGTCTATCTGAAATGAGAATAAACCCACAAGTCATGATACTCAGCATAGTTAAGGCACAAAAAAATTTGATTGAAACTATTCTCTGGCAGATATGGATAAAGTACACTGACAGAATTAAAAACTGCACTTCATTTTTCTAACAAGAGTTATGCAAAAAGTACCTGAATGGAAAGGAAATTGCTGTTTAGCTTCTCCCGTGTGAGCATCCCAAATTATTGTTGTCTGCATCCAAGGAAATGGTGGAAAAAAAGATTAGTAACTGTTCAGCTCAGAGAAAAAAAACCAAAGAGCACTCTCACTAAGCAGCAATTCTAAATGATGAACTGATAAAATTATTGACTACAGAGAGCCTTGCGTGCTAAACAGTGGGAAAATCAGATATCACTTCCAAGTATTACAGAACAATAATCCAAGTGTAGATAAAGAAGTATCATGCCTATAGGAGAAGCAGCATAACTATGAAGAATAGGCATACTCTCTCTCTGAATAGTGGTAGAAGACAACACTATACATTTTTAATAAGTATATTGAACAAATGTTTCAGTTATGATCTTTAAAGAACACTCTTCCTTTTTCAAAAGATGCTAGTTGAATTCTACTCTGAAATGATGCTGAACCCCATTTGTAACAATTAGACCAACAAGTGAAATGTTCTTGCAGCAGAGTACACAATAATTCTTGCCACTGAGGTGGGACAGACTCAAGTGTAATTGGCTTACTACAGGTTTAATCCATACTCACAGCACATGTGAGCTCAATACCCTGTAGAGCTCAACACCACCTGCTGAGTGAATTGTCAATTTATTGGAAGAATATACTTCCAGAAAATAAATTAAGGATGCATCATCTTGCTGATAATGGATCACCTAAAGAAATGCTGCTTTTATTGGGAAGGTAAGTTTGCCAGAGTAATGGAATTACCATGGAGAGACTAGTGTAGCTGATTATAAGCAGGATTAAAGGAAATAAGACTAAGTTTGCATTTTCACAAGGATATAAAAATATAGGGATTCACTGAGCTTACAAATGTACAAACCTCAGCTAGACTCCCTCTGCCAGCTGCTGGAGAGAAGCACTGTCAGTGCATCTCACTGGAACACACTATCCCTTGGAAATGCCATTTTTCTTTTTGAATTTTATAAAGGAAGCTGAGGATGACACATGCATCTAATTTTTAGACACTGAAAGTTAGGCAAGATGAATGCTGTGTACTTTCCAGTTTCAGTTTTAATGTATCATCACTCATCTGTTCATTTTAATCTCTAATGTGCACTCAGCTGTAGCTACTATGTTTTGCTTGATTTTCAGTTTAGAACCGTATATTTTTTGCATATTTCCAGAGGAAGCCATATTTATTTTATTAAAATAAAAGCGTTTCAACAATTAGATGAGCTAAAAGTTGTGGTATCTTTAAGATCACTTTCTTCCCATAAATAAAACTACAAATATAAGTACTGGAAGCTGTTCCTTCCTTAACAGAGCCACACTTAAGATGCAATTTTACACATTTTTTTTTAAGTTAAGTATTTTCCAGGAAAATAGTATACATTTATGCAGCCTAAAAAATGTAATCAACATGCACTAAAATATATTAAAGAACAAACTCTCCAGGATGCCTGGAGAAGAAGAAAATAATCTTAAGGAATTAAGCAGCACAAGCTCATTCATCAGCATACTTATATGTTAGAATAAAGTGTTTTAAAACTCACTTTATCAACACCAGCACTTAAAATATAATTCCCCTTTTTGTTCCATTTCAGGGCAAATATTGGACCTTTATGTTGACCTAAGGTGCTTGCAAGGTTACCTAGAATAAAGAACAGGTTATTATTACAATTTCTTTGCAAACTGGTCAAATTACAGCTCATTGCTGTTTGATGCTTAAGAACAATAAATGTTTGACTTACCATCTTCTGTCCATATTCTTGCAAAACCATCATATGAGCCTGTAGCCAATAGTGTTCCATCACTCTGTTGGAATATATATAAATGGCAAAAGTGGATACGAGATAAAATCTGTTTCAACCAACCTTTCTCTTTCTTTTTTAAGGTTTGCCAATTGTGATTTATGGGAATTCTGAGTCCACTCATTGAGACAGATTATGCTCTGATTCCAACTAAAGGTTATTACTTCAGACAGCACAGTGGAAATAAAAAGCTCTAACGTACAGTGAAATACTGGGCTATACCACCAGATATGCATCACTTAATCAAAAAGATTAGAAAAAGAAAACAAGATATAACAAGTTCTGTGGGCTACTTTCAGCTAACAGATACTATTTCTTAGACATATAGGGCCTTTAGAACACTAACAGATGACCTAAACCCAGACTAAACTCCAGTTCAGTGAAACTCAGGCACCTCGACCTGAAAGAATGCCCTAAGCCACATATGCTCAGGGTCACACCTCAAATGTTATCTACCACCAAGGAATTGCTTTCTACTTGTCTGAACACAGACTCCCACATGAGCTCAAGGGCACAGTACCACGATGGACAGCCCGAGAAAAGTTGGATTCATGGGTCCCAATCAGGAGGAAAAAAATGAATCTAATCAACAAGTTACATGTACTGTGGAAGGAACACTTCACAGAAGGATATGTCCTGTGCAGCCAGTGCTGCTGGTGTGATTGGGTCAGAATGAGAATAATTAAAACAGAACTTGACTCTGCTGTCTGGTGTGATGGACACTGTTGAAACAGGGTATTTAATATTTATTCAAGATTTCAGAACCTGGATTAAGAGTGAGATTTGTCTCATTTATCTCTAGACATGCAGAAGTTAGCAGTTAGTTTAAGAGTGCCATCTAGTCTCCCTCCATAGCTAACAGCATCCCATAACTACAGGCCTGAAATTTGATTCAAGAACTCATTTGCTTTAGATTATGACCAACCCAGTATGAAGGCATGTGTCTCTGTTTCTGCTGACAAGGTGAGTCTAGAGAACTAGCTTAGATGGTCAAACCCACAGGAGAGAAATTCTACCCTTGGTATCAAAGGGCATGATATGAAAATGACCTCCAGAAATAACCTTTCTTGTAACCTTTATGTGATGTAAGTCACATAAATCAGAAAAGAACTAATTCAATACCTCCAGTGTGAATATTTCACAGGGAATTATAATTAATAATGTGATTCTAAATGAACAATAAAGGCAGATGGCATTTCTAGCTTGATGAACAGAAAATTACAAAATGGCATGAAATAATCCTTTAAAACATATGCCCACTCCAACCCTACAAAAACATTGACTCAGAGCTATTATATATTTAACTCAAATATATAATAATGTAGGGGAAAAATACCATAACCTAAGCAAAGCTCACTGTGAGGTACACTTCTCTGCACCAGTGACAAAAAGAAAGGTGATAAAGGGCAAAAAGAGAAAAAGAAAAGCTCAGGAACTCAGATGTATAGTTTATCTAATTTTTTTGGTGGTGATTCACATTCTTTGGGAAACTCTAAATTGGAAGCACTTGAGGTATTTGAATTAGGATCATTTCCCTACCTTAAGTATTAGAACAATGCAAATGAAGTATCAGTGAAGTCTGGAATGTAAGGAACTACTATAGGAAATACTAGAGGATGCTCTATGTTTTGGACAAATTTTCTCCTAACTGTTCTCCACTCATTGCATGTTTTCCTCTTTCAATTTCTCTTTTCTTGCTCCTTGAATAATTTTTTTTCACAGCTGTTTTTCTTCACTCTAACATCCACAGGAAACAAGTAATGAACATAAGCTTGAGGTTTTTTGCTTCCTCGACCTACCTCTACTTGCTGTACTATTCACCAACTTTTCCATTGTGCAAATATAAAATACACAGGGGAGAGGTGACTTGTGCAGTGGCCTTATCTTTTACTTTTTGAAGCACCTAGCTCACCTGAAGGGCAATACTGCAGTAAAGATTAATCGAAACTTGGTCTCTGGCCAGCAACTGAGACTCTACATAACTGCTGAAAATCCTTTCTGGTACTTAATTAATCTGTTTTCCTATGAAAACAAGACTAATGTGATCACTCTGTCTGTACTAATATCAGCAAAACAGACAGAATGAAAATTATCTCCAACTAATTAAGGTTCCTGCAGGGTCCCGTAAGGTTTTTTGGCAAAATTGAGACATGAAGCAGCCTTAGAGCTGCCCAAAGACACTGTCCAGACACTGGGAATTCTCAGCAATACCTGTCCTCTCTGCTCATTTCAGTATTCTCTGTGCAGGAGCACATTATCTAAGACAGGAGGTTCTGCAGGATGAAAGTAAAAAAGGGATCAGGCAAGCCAGTTTCATCCAGAAGGTGGACAGGTAAGGACAGAATAACTAGACATGCTCCTATCAAGACAAAGAAAATAATGTGAACACATATTGCTGTGCACAGCATAATTCAAATGAGAGGATCTGGAGAGTCCAACCTCAGAAAAAGCTTCACTGGTACTTTTATCTCCTCACATGCCAAAATAAAGTAACTATGAGATGCAAATACATTATTAATGACACTTCAGTATTACATAGATTGTTTGTTTAATCTTTGTTCTTAAAGCTAGCTAAGTTTATTTTTACCCATGCTCCTAAAATAGAGATATAAATATATCATTGTTAAGCTTGAAGATGGCAACAGTCCTGGAAAATTACAGCATGTAGGAGAAAGTTCAGCCTATTATGAGTATTTGAAACAAGAGGTCAGTAGGTTAGGACAGAGCTTCTGGTCACCTCAGATATGAAAGATTTGGAGCAGCAACTGTAATTGCCTTGGAATTAAATTTAGACAGTTAAAAACCATGCACAGCCTTAGAAGTTAGCTTACATTCCAGTCCAGTGAAGTCACATCCTTATTGCTTGGGACATCATGTCCTCCTTCTCTGATGCAGTGCCTCAAGACTAGTTGAGTGGAACCGCTGTTGCTGTTTTCATTGAGATTCCATATCCTGGCCGTTGAGTCTCCGGATCTACAAAGCAGTTATGCAAAGAAGTTGAAATCTCCTCATGTTGACCCAGCAAACAGTGTAAAAGCCTGTATTTCTGTTTTCTTTGAGACAACATTACAGTCTTGCAGGAGACCAGAGGAACAAGAGCTGCTGCTGTAACGGGAGTGTCTGACTGCATGGGGCTGCTGGGAAGGTTCTAGCTCTGTGTAGAAGGCAGGTGTGAGACTTTGGTGCTGAAATTAGCAGAAGCTCACCCAGGGGAGCGCCCTATTCTATTGAAATGTTGCAAATTTTGCAAGTTTGGACCTCCTGAGAATTTTGTTGTTTCTCCTGTGCACTGCCCAGTGTAGATCCAACCATCTTTCCCTGAACACACTGAACGGACCAGGGTACTTCAAACCTTTAAGAAGTGATTTTTTCTTTTCAGCTCTTTCTGTACTCTCAGAAATGCTAACACATATTGAAATTACACCTGTCATAATCATTTGGTTTATTCAGAGAAGTTTTACCTAAAACACATACACTTGGCTGTCTACATTTTGCACCACATACCTAAAGGTTGCATCACCATAATTGAGACAGTCTGGGGCAACTTACAGTACCTTTCTGCAGTTTGGCTGCTTATATCACACTGTCTGAAAAAGTGGCAAAATAAGTACTGACATAAAAGAACAAGACAAGGGCAGCATCAGGATTCTGATCTGTTTTATAGACCAATTATTTTCCACAGAGGTGTTTTTAATACAGGCTGAAACCCTCATTTTGCTTAGAAAAGGTTTTGAGGAAGAAGAGTTTATCATTATCTATTTGTAAATAATATATTTATTCTGGCTTTGCATAAATGTTTATTCTACTGAGAAACATCTCTGAGGTTCAGAGATCAATTTGCCATGGAGTGGAAGATATTACGCTTTAAAAGTTTATTGGGATTTTTTTGTCACATCCCCCCACCTCCATTTCTTAAAACAACAACAACAACCAAACCAAGTGCCCTGGATTGCTTCTTTTATCCAGAAAGCAATTTTCATTTTCATGCAGTAAGTAGAAACTTGGAGCAGAGTTAGCATCTCTCTTATACTTGCAAGAATTCATACAGTCTAGATGAAATTTCATTATTGATATATCTGATGTGTTAGCTTTTCCTTTTTTTAAAGTAATGACTAAAAACTTTCTTTCCAATACACTGTCAAGGAGAAAAAGTCTTTCTTCAAAGCCTAAAAACCTGAGATCCATTTTTGCTTTGATAAGCCATGTTTTACTGAAAAGCAAATCCATCACAAGACTAGTTTTTCTTTTGGTCTACTAGTAAAGCATTTTAATTATTGATACTAAGAATACCAGGCTAATTTTCAACACTTGACATCTCTTCAAATACAAATATTGACCAAGCAGTTATCAAACTCCATTGATCTCTGTGTACTATTTTACCAATAATTTAGCCTAATTTTACACAAACAATTCAACTGTAAAAGCAAACTCCCCTCTGCCTGTATCAGTAGCTCTGAGCTATTCTGGGTGATGGCATGCCTGGGGAATGCGCCCCATCTCCTGTGAACCTTTCGTGCCAAAGCTGAGATGTGATGGCTGGCCAAGGTTTTGAACCCACCAGTCCTGTACAGCCACTCTTTAATTTTCAAGGCATATCTTTCACATTAGTGATTAAGAAATAATTCAGATCAGGGTAATTTTTGCCACCACACAGCTGTGACTCTCATATACACCCTTATTTCTTCAGAGGTCCGGAAAACTGACAATTTTGCACATGTTGGCTAGAAAATTAACAAAGGTAATCATGAGGCTCAGAAGTTCAGGAACATATTTAACTGTGAAAATGAACAATGATGAGAACATAAGTCTTTAAAGGACTGCTTCACTGGTTAACATGCTAAGTAGGAAATTCCTTCAGAGCTGGCTTCTCTCCTATATAAGACTCCAGGACTGTCCTGCCTTCATTGTAATAATTCAGTTTGTTATTGGACCCTGTGAATCAAGTACTCAGTCACTTGGCTATCAAATACAATATCCTGTTTGCTAGTTCTAAAGGGGTTATGTTTTGTTTTTCAACAGTTTTATTTAGTCGGTTTTCTGGCAAGGCGAGGGCAATCTTATTTTCCAGTATTTTAATTTTGTTTTTCCCTTTTCTTCTTCCTAAGGCTACATAAGCTATTATGTGTCCCTGTAGAGAGGCTTTATAAGCCGACCAGTGTGCAGCAAGGGTATTTGTGTGTCTTCCCTTTTGTTGCTGGGGAAAAAAAAAGAGTCCAGAGAATGCTCTGGAAAGTATTCTGATTTCTGCTGAATGATTCAGTGAACCCTGCCTTATTAGAGGAGCACAGTTCAAGCACAATTCAGCAAGATATTTAATCTCCTTAGCCCACAGAAGCACTTCTATCTACATGATAAAGCAGCTCATTCCAACATGCAAGTCATGAACACTTGAGTAATAGGTATACTTCTCTGCACTGTGGTAGAGTACTGCCAAATTTTAGGAATGCTAGTTCTGAAAGGATTTTATTTCATGCTCTCCTGCTCCAGCATGTTCATGAGTCAAGGTGGACAAATGTTTGTGGAATTTAATTTATGACATATAAAATCACATTCTGTAACTGGAAGGACAGAGGTTGAAAGTGCTGCAGCTGGGTAAAGAATTTGGCAAGATGGTTGTTAAACCCTGGTATTTCTAATCTTCAGCTGCAAGTCTTAAAATCATTGTTATTTTGAAATACAATATTGCTAATGTGTATTTACTACTTCTGGCTTCAGCAGGTTAGAGTTTTTATTATTTTATTTTAAGAGATATCATTAAAAGCATTATGGGAAGGAAACTCCTTTTTTTCACACCTAACATTTCCTTAATAAAGGAGGTCTCTTAAACTAAGTGATTACTAGTGACTTCCTGGGCAGTCAGTAGAAGGAAGTGCCTCACAGGTGATTGAGATCTCTGCCCCACTGATTCTACATTACTCTCTGCTACAAGTTCTTCAGGTGGATCTCCCTGAACAGCCTCCTGACCACTTTGCATTAATTGATTTGAAGAAACCAGTCCAAATAGTCCCCTGCTAATCAATAAGCACTTAGAGTTTTCAGAATTAATATCTGGCACTAACATAGAGGGGTGGTGTCTGAAATCAACACCCTCAACCTGGTAAGTCAAAAAGATTATTCTGAAAGGTAATTTACAGTGGATCCTAAACCACTGATATGAGGAGTACAGTAACCTGAAGTTCTATATAAAATCCAGAAATGATGACAGCAGATGGCCTAGAAAAATCTTTTCTTACTTCTGAGAGACACAGCCAGAACTGAAAGATCTTGGACAACAGCTTTTATGGGTAATTACTTTGCTGACTAGGGAAAGCAAAAGGTGCACAGAGTTGTTTGGAAGAGACAAATCACAGTCTCTGAGTGAGAGAGGCTGGCATATATCAGCTGATAAGCAAAGAAATCCACTGTTGGTTTTGGGACTGAGGCCAGGTCCCTCTGCTTCACAGCCATGTGAATTACTTGAAGGGTGTGGCTGGATGTCACAGAACAGAACATACTCTTGGAAGCAGCAGTGGAATACGAGGACAGAAACATCACAAGTTCAACTGGAAAAGGTTTTGGAGTTCAGGGCTCTAGCAGCCTTGACATTCACAGTCCATCCACTTCCACACTGGGAAATTCCAGCATGTTCAGACACTCTGTGTCACGGGACCATGACGACCCACGCAAGCAAACTGACAGGTTATTCTCTGGCCAGATTTGGGCTTGCTTTAATTAGCACTCTTGCTCGGGGCTCTGATGTTCTCTCTGAATACCTCCTGGGCATGGCTCGGTGGTTACAATGTCCAGAGATGATTCCCAGAGTGCAGTTTCTCTGGCAGCCAGGGCGGTTTGCTAGCACAGACACCGGCCGTTCGTACCAGCTGGCCTCGGTGCCTCGGAATATTCCCAGGCATGGTTAGCTTACTAATGTGGATGCAGCTGTAACTGCAGGGTTTCTGCACTACACAGGGAACATAACCATCTGCAACAATTTAAATGTGTCATGAAATTAAAACTTAGATACTGAAAGATAACTAGCGGAAGATAGCAGTCTTTGGGTTTATGGCTGAGAAAGGCCAAATCTTGAGATTTAACCAAGCACCTCTTTTTTTTTGTATTTTTTTCACCTGTCCAAAACACCATGCAATTATTTGCTTTGGAATGGTGACTTCCTTCATAAAGTGTAGTTAATCATCTTACGTGGCTGTATGCACACACTTCACTCTATTATTATAATGCTTCTGTTCATAACATCTAAGCTTTCTTCTCATAGGCATCTGGTGACAGTCACACCTTTGACAGCCTTTATTGGTATTTCTAGTCTCCTCCATCCTCAGCTTTAAGGGTTATGAAGGTTATGTCTGTGGTGGTAGAGGAAGAGCAGCTGCAGAATATATTTTTCTAGCTATTTGATCAGAGAAATTCCTGTTTCATTTTTTTTTTTTTAAATAGCTGTTTGCAAAGCCTGGAGAGTATATATTACTGTGCTAATCTTCACACACTTTTGAAAAACCGCAACTGAGTAGATGTGACATTAAACATCAAAATCTCTTTCTCTCAGTGGGATAGTCACTAACTTTGGAAACCAATGCTCTAATTTTGGGTAATTCATTCTACATTTCTTTTAAACAGATTGCTTCAGATTAGGTTCTGAACCTGCATTATTCTTCTAGTTGAGGATTACATCAGGTTGCTGTCTAAACTGCTGCTGGTAGTTGTTAGAAAAATCTACTGCCTGTATAACAAGGCTTGAGGAAAATACTTTGTCATTAACTGAGATTCAATTAGTCATTTTATAAACAAAACAAATATGTTATTATTTCCTCGAACAGCTAGGTTTTGAAATGTATTTTTTAAGATGGGTACAATCAAGCAGATGGGAAACTCAATGAAAAGTATTGACTGGGCAGCACAATATGGCTGTTACAGAATCTAACAATTTGACATTCATGCATCAGACTAACTGCAGTCTTCTTTTTTGAATCATTACTTTGTAAAGGGCAAACAGAACTGCAGCATACTGTGGATCTCAGGGAATTTCTCTCCCTTGTTTAACTGGTGCTGTAACATGGAGTTTACCTGTAGATAAAAGCTTGCAGTGTTATTATACCAGAATCTCAAAGGCTTCCCTGTGCAGTGGCACAATCACTCACTCAGCTCCCTTCCTTCAGTTTCTTCTGTGCATTCTCTGCCATTTCAGTCACTGGGCTTCAGGCACTGGCTGCTGTGTTACCCCAATTCCAGCTGCATCCCCACCTGGTTTCTTACTAGCAGGCTAGAATCTGACCAAGATGCACATGGATCTGAATTATTTGCATTGTCATTGCACTGCTATTAGTCTGACTAAAGCACATGATTGTAACCACGTGTGTACTTAGTGCCTCCATGGTCACCAGCAAAGCTCATTACCAAAGACCTATTACACTGAAGGGTAAAGCTTAATTGAAATGCTAGTGAGAGGGTATTCCTCTGGCTCAGATATCTGACTAATAGTTCTGATTACCATCCTCCAGGTTTAAGATATCACGATCCAGGGATCCTTCTACTAATGCTTAGCACCCTAAGGCAAAGTTAAGCACACACTGCAACACATACTCTGGATTATGAAATGCTCCATCATTTAAATTATGCACACCAGGACTGTGCACCATGGACCCTAGGGAAGCAGTCACTGTGGCAAGCACTTGCTTAAAATTGATAAATGAAGATACTTAGCAGCACAGATGCTAAAAGTACTGCCAGACCTGGACATTCCAGAAAAAAAGCATACTCAGCAGGATTCTGGTTTCCAAAATCCCAGTTTGTTGTCTGAAATTATTTTTTTGAAATTTCTACTTTCACTCTCTTGGAGAGCTCTGCTGTTCATCCAACATGGAATTTATTTTATTTTTCTTTCCTATTTATACTCTAAATCCTTGTTTTCATGTACTGAGTGAACAAAGGTAAGAAGAATATTCTGATAATCTTGTAAAAAAGCTAGAAATAAAATAAAGACCCTCCTCTTCCTTGTGAGGAAAGTATTCTAATACTGATAAGTAACTCTGAGTGATTTACCTCCTCAAACTTTCATCAGCTTGTGCCTGCATCCAGCTCTTGGGATATGTTTACAATTGTGATTTTGTTTGGATCAAAAGTGCTTTTTTAAGTCAGTTTGCTGATTGTCCCACTTAGGACGCCGTGGTGGTCAGAGCAGAGCAGTCCTGCAGAGGATAAACTGGGTCCCTTCCAGTGACACTAAACCACACCATTCCCTTAAACCACTACTTAGTGCTAAGCTCACTGAACAAACTTAGGTCCAGTCCAAAGCACCCTCATCTCTGTACTTTTGAAAAAACCTGGTGGATGCCAATGACTTTCTGAGACCCCAGTGTGAATCAATAACTAAGAGCACTAGATTACATGAACTTCAAATATTCTGAGAATTAGCCAGAATTATTAAAACAATATTTCTAAAAATTTTCGTGTATTTAGGCCACAGAATTTACACCTTAAATGTAAAAATTCTTCATATTCGGCATCACCTTATAATTACTTAGCTGTTATACAGGTATGGTACTGCTGAGAAAAACCACTGCTGCAGGCTGATAAAAGAGCCCAGACAATACTCATTCACATCCTGAATACAAGTTGCAAGTTCTTGCATCTCTAAATGTTCTCTGATTGCAGCAGCTGGTTTCAGTCACTGTCTTACCCAGACGCTAGCAGGTCACTGACAGGGTTCCAGGCACAGATGAACACTTCTGATTCATGGCCCCGAAGGACTGTTGCTTTGTTAGGAGGAATTTCAACATCCCCGTCAATTTCCATTGGCTTTGAATGATTATCTGTAAGGAGACACATCAGAATAAATAGTTTACAAGATGCAGTTAGATCTGTTTTAAAAACATGCTGGCCATCCAAGGCCTAAAGCTTGCAGCAGCATGTACACCACAATTAATACTCTGCTGTGTCACTGACAATATTACTCCATTTGCTTCTCTGGCCACTCGAATTTATGGCATTTCATCAAAATGTAGAGCTTTCTAGAACATTTTGTATAAATCTACACAGCTTTTCATCCCCCAAATACTCAGCATTTAGTTCAGTGTAGTTTTTCTTTTGAAGCTGGCCTCATTAAAAATTACTTACAGATTTATTACAATAATTAAAAAAACCAACATAATGCATTTATATTTTCTTACACAGTCTCTTGTAAGTAATATCTGTGCTACTCACAGGCAAAAAAAATATGGAGTAGGGGCTTCATTCCTGGAGCACATCAGGGAAATGGTGAGTGATCACCCTCTCAAGGATATCATAATATGTACAAAGGTACCAAATGAGTCATAGATATACTTAACCTGCATGCTGTAACTCTGTGGTTCTTTAGACTGCAGTCTAAATAACTTCATTTCTATAAAGTTCTTTTATTGCCTTAAGCAAAAAAAAAGTGAATTTAAAATAATAAATTTCTCTTAGTAACAACAATTCATTCCAACTTGCATCCTGAACCACGTTTTTACTCCAGACTTCCTCTGCTTCTGTATAAATCTTCCTCATTAAGCTCTAGCAACACTTCCTGGCAGCATTACAGGATTATTATCCTCTGCAAACAAGACACCATCCAGGGACAGGTGACACACTGAAACAGCAGACAGCAGATGCTACACACACAAGTGTGGCCTATTTGCAGAAAGCACATCCAAGAGCGGGTAGCTGACAGCCTCCTGTTACCCAAGATTGCCTTGGCCAGCTGATCTGCTCTGACTGATCAAAAGTCAAGTTCTCTTTCTGGTTTAAGTCTTTCAGTTAGTCATTCTTTAATCACATACGCAGATCCATAGGTTTGCTAGCAGAATAATTATGCTCCCTTATTGCTGCATGTTTATGGCATTTAAAATCAGCCATCTGTCCTGATACTCCAGCTCTGCTAAGCTATTGCCCATCAACTGGTGAAACAGACTGTGACATTGCACAAGTGCCAACAGGAGGAAGATCTCCAGATTTCTATCCTTACCTGGGCTTTCACATACCTGCTCTGGCTCTGCCTAACTTATGCTGAGTCACACAAATAGCACTTCTCACTGCGTATTTGGTTAGCACCCTACAAGCATGTCTGTGCCACATCTACACCACAGATGGAAAGGAATCTACATGAGTTACATAGAATCAAGTATTAAAATCAGGAAACAATTAACAGTAGTTTCACAACTTATTTCTAATTAAATATATCTGTATCTCTGACTGCACTTATTACCTATGGACTTGCTGCATAAACACTGGAAATGCCTATTTGTAAAATCTATACCTATGCTGAGTCCCTGTGTTAAGTATTGTCCTTGATAATTCCCTATGTTCATGACTACTAATCTGAATACTGTTGAGATATATCAATACTCAAGATTTAGCCTGACACCACCAACTGTGATCTTTGATATTCTGAGCAGTCAGGCACTGAAGAGTAAAGCACTACTAAAACCCACCAGAAGATACATGCCTAGAACTCACAATCCTCCATGGCTCAGCACAGCACAGATTCACCATGCTTAAAGCATATTATCATGAGAACAACAGCAGCATGACAACGGCTATGCATTCATCTGTGTCCTGTTCACAGTGTGAGCTGGAAGCTGGGGGTAAATCAAGAAGATACTTCAAGCACTTTAATTTGAAAAATTTAAATGAGATACTGTGCTTACGACATAGGATCCTACTGTTACCTGCCTGCCTCTAAAGGCAGGGCTGCTTTTTGCTCTTGATTAAAACCAAATGACAGCTGGGAAGCAGCATTACTCCAAGGTCCCAGAGTCAAGAGGTGCTATCAGAGCAAAGCCATCTGATACTCAGGAATATTTTTCATTTGTATGTGGCCAGATGGAAAAACACACACCTTGAATGTTATTAACTGCTGTGAAAACCCCCCCACAAACAGTCATGCTGTGAAAAAGAAACCTTGATTAGCTGATACCTGCATCAGTGTATGCAAGAACAACTTGGAGCAATGAATTATCTGTAGAATTATTTTGTATTGCATCTTCCAGTACTGATTTTTACAGTACAGCTTTGGTGGTTTAGGAGAAAAGAGAGGGAAGGATGAGAAGATTTTCATAAATAATTTGCAAATGTTCACATTTTATGTGTTTTCTTCCTATTTGCATCAGCAGTCAGGAACATTCATATTTAGAGCATTACTGTTCAGCACAAAACTTAAAATGCCCCACTGAACAAACAGGACAGTTCATGCCTCTGTGATACTGCCTCAGGCTCTTATCAGATTCAGATAGACACCTGCAATATATGACTGATACAATTATGATAACAATGAAAAAAACCTGCAGAAACCCTGAGCACAAACTGGCACCCTCTGAAGAGCAACAAGTTCCTTATGCAGCATGAGCTCTTGGGAGCCCTGGTCTCACCTGAAAATTTGGCTTTCCTATGGATGCAGCTGCAATGTGTGCATGAGGAATGAGAATAGATACATAAGTGAGATGCAGTAACCGTCAGGAACAGGTTTCTTTTGTTTTGAAGTACCTTCCAAGCAGAAAGTTTTGGTTAAGATCTTATTTGTATAACATTGCCCTGGGGGGTTCTCTGAAAAAGAAGGCATTTCTACTAAGTGAAGCGAGCCTCAGGTGAAAAATGTAAGTCTGCAGGTCACATAGTGAAGGAGTTAACAAAAAACATTTTCTAAAGGCCAGGGGATCTTTGGTTATAGTCTACATTATATTATAATTTTCTTCCTCATATGTATTAAAAATCCCAAATGACTGGAAATTAGAAGTCATATTACCCCAGAGTATTAAGATTGAGGGGTTTTTTTTAGTGTAAAAATAAAAATTCTAGTACGCTGGTAAGTAATTTTGACTATTTCCTCCGAAGAAAAAAATAGATACTTTTAAGATCTTATGAGTGCTAACCCTGTCTTTTCTCAGGAAACATATTTTTTCCTTTTTTTTTTTTTAATTTAAATCTTCAAGAGGCCTTTCACTGAAGTTGTTCTTTATGGCTGTAGCTTTAATAAAGGAACAGGGCTCAGTCCACTTTCCAGAGCCTTATTTTTCTTAAACCTAAGCCAATCCTTGCAAATATAATGAAACAAATGACACAAAAAATATTTGAGTTGGAAAACAATCCAAACTTTGGCTCCATTTCTACATGCTGACTTTTATTTTTTCCTGTAACATTTGAAGTGACTTAAAACTGAGAACATTACTTGGAAAGCAACAAGACAAGGCAGCAACCGTTTTTATTTAGTATTTGACTCTGCACCTCAAACTATTGTTATTGTTTTCTGTCTCCTCTCTTTTTAAATCTTTCATATTATATTGGTAATGCCACATTAAAAAACCGTATCATATTATAGTAAATATTTTAAAACCTTTTTGGAAAGACTTGAGAGTGTCAGAGAGAACTCATGGCAGAATAAATGCAAACTAGGTAATTTCTCAAAAACATCTCTCCCTCCTGCTCCATTTATTCTGCCTTTTTTAAGAGGCTGATATTTGGGTGACTTCCAGGTTATGACTAAGGTCTAGCACATTATTTAAACCTATGCCAGTATATGCCAGGTCTATGTAATACAACAGCAGTAAAAATTAAGGTTTGGGAACAGTTTCTCACAGCTTTCATATCAGCAGTTTTTCTACTCAGTAGGTCTCCCATGACTATATCTTTCTCCCAGGAAAAGGCCTTGTCAACATTCCAAGAAAAGGCCTGCACTGTTTGTGAAAATGCTTTTATTAAAAAGAGCTGTGAGAATTATTATTTTTTTAATTAGAAAATGTCAGATTTAAGACATCAAGGTTTACAATGTGGCTATAAACATGAACGGATCTTTAAGGCTTTCCTTTTGTTAATACAACAGTAAATATATTTCTTTGGATCAGAAGGAAATACATCTGAGTGATTCTCTTATAGTGATGAATTGATGATCAGTTTTCTACCTTAAGAGTTTGATTTTTTCTGACCCTGAGACAGTGAGGCATTCCCCTAAAATTTTCACAGCTCAGCTGAAGACCTGTCAACAGACAAAATGTCAGTGTTTGATACATTTAACAGTACTTTAATTTCTGTTTGCACCCCTTCACATATGAAATGAGTTAAGTTTCAAAGCAGAGGGTTAGTTGAAAGTAAAACATATGCAATCTATAGTCTAAGAACAGATAAATATTTTTTAAATGTTCAGATCTTTTTTACGTTTGCTTTCTCAAATAAAAATGTTATTTAAATAACTGCAGTTTTACTGGGGGAAACTAACATGTCCAACTGGAATTCTCTGAAGGAAAATCTGGTCTGACAGTGTTTTTCTCACTGACCCACAGAGGAATCTATTCAGATCCAAGAGAAGGTGGGGACTGATAAAGGTATCTCACTGCAGAACTAATAAAATCTATTACATGACTACAGTCCTGATCTTGTCTAAGCCAAAGAGCTGCTAGGACTTCCCACAAAACCTGCCATGCATGTTCCCCTAGAATTTTCTTGGAAGACCACTGGGCAGTATGGGCTGGTTTCAGAAGTCAGCCAGTACGCAATGAGCCTTGCACACAGAAACCAGACCCAGTAATCTCATCTGCCCCACAGTGTTAGCACAGCTACCAGATCTAGTTACACAAGCAGCTAGGTCCCACTCCATGTTGGATATGTCTGACTTTGGATGTTTAATACATAAGCAGAGTCTCCCTTAGTCACCCTGAACAAAGGCGAATTCAGCGCTCTTGAGAACCAACTGATCCCAAAGACTAAGGAAATCTCAGAAAGGTGGGACCTTCAATAGGAGACTTGCAGTGGACTTTATGAATAAGCACATGCTATTAAATAAAAGGCCAATGAATAATTTTCCTCTGTGCCTCCAGGACAGGTTGGCTGCATCCAAGCTGTTTGCTGGGAATGCCCCTTGACACATGTGCTTGACGATGCTGTTCAGAAATGGGTAGTTGGTCCCAGCTGGGCTAATGACCATGACAGTACGGCTATGGCTGCTCCTCTGCCTGGCCACACCTTACAAGAACGGAAGGTGGAACATGCCAAACTGGGCCAAGGACCGTGCCAAGGCTATGGATGATCACAAGACAGCTTCTGCACAAGGCTATGCACTGGTCACACAACAATTACACAGATAGGGCTTGTAGGTCTATCAGGGGTTAGGATTATTCCTGTTTTCCTTCTCTCAGGGGATTTTCTCCCATATATTGCTAAGAGACAATAACTGCAGGCACTTAAAAAAGACAAAGGAAGTTGCCACAGTTCAGGGGAAGAGTGTTCCTGGCTGCTCTCTTAGCTGAGGGGTTTCTCTTGGAGGGGCAGAGATACTGGGAGATTTGGGCTGGGGGAAGGGGCTGAGTGCAGCTCCTAGCTCTCTCTCACTTGTCTGCATTGGAGGGGAAACAGGCTGCGGTCACTGTGGGGAGAATTCACCACCACTGTGAGGCTCTGTCTCCAGCTGTCTTCTCCTACCCTTGCTGCTTCCACGGTTCCTGTTACAGCTCATTTTGCTCTCCTGAGAGGCACAGGGACCTACTGCTCCTGTGGGTTTGTAAAGCGAGCCCCCTTCTCCACCCCTTCCGCTGAGCCATCACCGTGTGGAGAGAGGCGGCTGAGCCCGCACCACAGCGCCCCCTGCAGCCGCGGGGGACTCATCGCACCCGCCCTGCCCGGCCGGGAGCCAGCAGCGCCCCTGCCGCCTGTGAGCGGAACTGCACCCAAGGGAACGTGCCTGCAGCCAGAGAGGGCTGTTATGGGGGTTCTGGTTCTGTCTGTTGTCGGTGCCATTGTTGTTTGTTTTGCCTTGTTATACATATGCATATCAGTAAAGAACTGTTATTTGTTTTCCCATCTTTGCCTGAAGCCCCTTAATTTCAGTGTTACAATGATTCGGAGGGAAGGGGGTCATATTCTCCATTCCAAGGGAGGTTCCTGACTCCCTTGGCAGACATCTGTCTTTCAAACCAAGACAAGGTCCCAGCCTCTCAACCCAATTCTCTCCTAGTCTGGCCAAAATGATCAGCTTTGGCTACAGCCCAGTTTTTATACAGTATCTAAAAAGCATTTAGAAGGCTGATAATAAAGTCTGGGTAGCCTGCTCCAAGAAGATAGCATACAGCTCCACTTCTTGATCCCATCTTCAACCTGCAATTCTGAACATATCTGAAGTTTTCAGATTGTCAGTATCAGGTAAAACACAGCACTGTGATGTGAAAATTTTTTACTCATCAGCCTTTTAACTCATCAGCCTTTTTAGAAATACCCCATCCTCCTGGAAAGATTGGCCTGAGTTCCACCAGCAGAAAGCACATCTTCCACTCCACCTTGCAACTAAGCACAAGAATATTACTGAAACACAATCTGCCCAGCAGTGGCAGGCAGCTGCATGTTGGCTTACTTATTGCATGTGCCCCATTCTCCTCTCCATTCACAGTGGCTTCTCCGTTCTTTGGTGTGTTCTGCTGGGAAACAGCAGTCGTCGTGGCTCCCGCTGTGGCCGCCGTGGCTGCTGCTGCTGCCGCGGCGCTGGCTTGTTGCTGCGCTAGCTTCTCTCTGAACGCTTGCTGTCGGGTCTGAACGACATCAGGCATCACTGCGTCTATCAGAGACAGGGACTCTATTGGCCTGCCATCAAATACTGTACCATCCTGCAGGGAAAACGAGCAGAAGGGAAACCCCAAGTTTAGGATCCTCACCACTCAGGTCGGTAAAGAATCACAAAATGAGGCTGTGTGAAGACACTACACTTTGACTTAACCAATAGTGCCACAGGACTATGGGCTGCCTCTCTCACAGATCTGTGATGGTGGCACTCACGGTCCACTCAGAAATTTGATCAGTGAAAAAGTAATTTGTTGGAATTATATATGAAGTTCTACCATACAAATGCTTTATAGAAGCAAAAGAAGTTAAGCTGTTTTAAAAACTATGTCTGACTGATGACAGAACATTTCACTTCATTTTCTGTTTGAAAAAACAGAGTCATGGCTAAAGCCATGACAAAGGCAAACAGACTTTGGTTAAACAGTTTGTATTCCTACACTTGCAGGAGGCTAGGAATGGAATGGAAGCAGATGATGCATAATGAACCTCAGCCAAAACATGATGTATGCACAAATTCAGTGGTTTCTTACGCAGTGTTTTTCAGCCCGGCATCAGTTGTAGCTGATCATACAAGACAGCCTTATTACATCTTTCTTTTATTCCACTATATTATTCATAATAGTTATGACTCTCATTTTGATTTCTGTAAATTAGGCTTCAGCTTCAACAATTGAATAAACTTTTAAGGGCTGTTAAAGACTTAATACAGACTATATTGACTTAGCTTTTCTTCACTTTAACTTTCCTATTATGTTAAATATAGGGGAAAGATTTTAGCAGTCTTTGTAAAATGCCATTTTGCCAATCTTCTGCAAATCCCTTCAATTCTTTGAAATAATAATGATCCAGTGGTGAAAGATTTGTTCTTGAGAAAGAGCAAGTAAGAATAGCATATAGATAGATAATGTAGCTGGTAAACAATATAATCTTCCATAGGTGAGAACAATTAAGAAAGAAAAATAGTTGCTTGCCTGACTGGAACGTTTCTGCTGAACTAGTTGTTGAATTACCCCTTATAGTTACAATATTAAGATAATATATATTTGTTTCCTCATGGGGAAGAAAAAGGAGGAGACAGTCATTACAGAAGAAATCATAATCTCTCTTTCTCCTCAAGTTTTTTTTATGTGTCTGCCAAAATTTATTCGAATCTTGACTCAAATTCTTGCTACACAATAAACAAAATATTTGCCAACAGATCCTGACATCTTATATTTTCAACTGTAAATGTGCTCATTGGACTATTTACAGGACTGCCCTTTAATAGACCAGAAACAACAATTTTATACACACTAGTTTATAGACTCACTGATTACTTGCCACTCTTAAGTAACACACACAGAAAAAAAAAGCATTTAGGGAAGCATCTTTGATTGCCCTCACTGGGATTCAGATGTAGTAAGAATGGCCTTTGCTTTGCTGTAACATACTCAGCAGTATGTATTTGAACAGAATCATAGAATGGCTTGGGTTGGAAAGGACCTTAAAGGTCACACAGTTCCAACATCCCTGTCTCCGGCAAGGACACCTTCCACTAGACCAGGCTGCTCAGGGCCCTGTTCAACCTGACTCAAACCATGATGAGAGCAACATAAATCTTAGTGGTGGCAACAGGCATATTTTCAGATTATTCTCTCATTGTTGGTACAGTCTTGAAGTTGAGTAAGTGCAGGCCCCTACAACCTGACCTGATATAGGTGCTTCAGAGCTGGAACCTTCTAACTGTGCAGCTCCGATTTCAGGCATGGGGCAAAATGTTAAGTAGCAGCAAATTGAGACAGCTTCCTAACACTGGTTTGTTATTACAACTGCATCAAAGTGCAGCTTGGAGTGATGTCAAATGTCATTGCCCCAATTACAAAATAACACATACACAAATCTTATACATGGTATCGAGTCATAAAAAGAAAAAAGCACACAGAATGTTTGAATAAAAACAAAAAACTTTCCAAACTACACACTGCAAACAACACAGCCTTTTCTCTATTTTATATTCCTTTGTTTTCACCTATGTTGTTCACATGCTACATTCAGGCATAGAAGAAAAACCAGTAGCTTCTTTGTATTAATGTTTATTACAGATGTTTGTCAATCAGAAATATCTATCATAAAAATCTTGAAATGCAGCACTTGCTTATCTATCATGCTTCATTCCCTCTCAAAGCACCACATCTTTAAGTCTGGCAGGGCCAAAGCACTGGCACTTCTCACATCCCTTCTTTGTTTCCACTGGCAGTTCAAGGAGAGCAGAGACAGTCTGTGGCTGCTCATACAATCTCTACAGAAAACCTGCACCCCAGCCACATTCAGAATTTACACAGCAGCTGTTTAACCATGTACATGATGCCTCATCTCATATGATCTAAGCCAAAGTCACTGAAATCACTCTCCAATGAACTCTGTGGATTTTTGATCAGGCTTCTCATGGCTTGTGAATAGTGCTGCCTACTAGGAGGTGTCAGGGAGTGAAGTTTTAACCTATGCTGCAGGTTTTTCCAGCCAAATTCTGCTATGACCTTGAAAACATAAGACTGTAAGCACAGGTACTTTTCTTGATGGCTGCAAGAACCTGTACACCCTGAATTTGTTGGCTAGGGTAGCAGAAACACCCAAGAATATCCATCTAAGCAGCGCAGAGAATGTTTCCCTGCCAGAGCTAAGAAACCTGAAACATGTCTCCATCTCAGAGCTTTCTGGCTCTCTGCTGGGATGGGGCAAAGTATGAGGAATAAAATTAAGCCAGATGAGAGGCTGGGGAGTGACTCGTGTGGGGCTGTTGGGGTGTGCTGCTCGGCACGTCCCTGTGTGCGGCGGTGGCGGCGGTGGCAGGGCGGCGGTGGCAGCGGTGGCAGTGGTGGCAGGGCGGCGGTGGCAGCGGTGGTGGCGGTGGTACTTACTTCGTTGATGCTGATCTCGGCCTCCACATACTGGAGCCCCTTCTGGAGGATGGAGATGAGTGCGGCAGGTGGCACTAGTGTTCCGTTGATGTTGGACTGGCTGATGTGGCTCTCGATACCGAAGGTAAAGGCCGAGTGGGAGAAACCTGAGAGCAGGAAAAGGAAGCCATGATATGAAAACTAAATGCACCAGTCAGATACACCTTCACGGTCTAAAAATAGTTCTGTCCTGAGATCTAAGAGATGCTGCTGTGTAAGCAGAAGGGTGTGGGCTGGCTGCTTGGAGCCGCAGGGGTCAACCTCAGCCACCCTGCCCACCCATCCCCCATCCCACTGCACATATAGGGGAAGGCATACAGAAATGGAAATGCCTGCAGAGAAAAATAACTGCACTAACTGAAACAAAACCCCCCAAAACATGTGTACACCAGCAATAGACACAAGGGTAGGTCCCGCTAAAAAAGGGCCTCAAATCTCCATTTCCCTTGCTGAATTTCAGTGTTGGGTGTTTGCTGAAGATGCACACTTAAATCCCTACCAGCATGCAAGTTGTATAAAATCAAGGCATAGATGCAGCACACAGGAGCCATTCCCTTATACCAGGGAAGATAATTCAAATCCTCTGCTCATTTATTGCTTAGTACAATATGATGGGCAAAGCAATGCTTTTAAAATGTGAAACTACAAAAAGGCCACCCCTGTAAACCTATTTTCTGTATATGAACAGCAATAGCAAAAGTAATTAACTGGGATCTGCCACACAACAGACGACAAGCCAGTGAGGTGGCTTGTACTTCAGCCAGAAGTCTTTCTCTTCCCTGTTTCATTTTTGTCATTGTCTGAGTAAGTAAGTGGCAATGAAGGTGACAGCACTGAAAATTAAAGGATTTTGGCAGACAAATTTTAGAGAGTGCTCCCTCAAATTCTGGCTAGAGCTGCTCTGAACTGTTGCAGGGTATGGAGGCGAGCACTGCAGAGAGACTGTACACAGGGGCAGCTGCAGGAGGGGGGAGGGGGAACAGGATGTAGATATAACTGTAGAAACCCATTTATCATCACACTGTCTCCAGAGCATTAATCTAACATTAAAAGCCTTGGGGAAATCACCCATGCACTGTCTCAAACAGGAAGAGCCCTTATGGTCTCCACCAATTAGACAAGAAAAAAAAACCAAAATAAACAAACCCCCCTAAAAGAGAAAAAGAAAGCAGTTTTCAAATGAAAATACTTCCGTTAAATATAGCTGTGCTTCTTCCCCTTGTCAACACTAGTTTCATTTATAGTTTTGTCCGTTAAGGGATTTCCCCTATATCACTGCAATGTCCAATTGTGTGCAGGCTGGGGATGTGATTTTGGGCTCACTTGACAGTATTGCCTTCTTTCTCTCTTTTCAAGATGTTTTTTCCAGCTAGCTCGATTATTAACATAGATAGCTAGCAAAAACAAGCTGTGAAACAGAGTGCCTCCCACATTTGAAACCAAGGAATGTATTTCTCTGATTCTCCCCTTCCCCCTACACATTTTGCTGCTGCTTTTCTCTTTTTCCTGCTAACAGCTTCCACCCTCTCCACTCCCAACCCTGTTTTCCTTCCTGGCACTCTCCCGGTTTTGGGGGATGGTTGGGATGCTTTGGACACTTTTTAGGAAATGGCAGGTCCACCTATGAACAGAATTCCATAGAATTACAAGGCATAAAAAAAGGACAGATAAAAAAACCCCACTGAAAAACTGCAGTATCATTTATGTAATCCCTAGTCCAATTTCTTATTGCACTTTATGTCCTGGTCTAGTTTATGAGCTGCTGGACCCCTTGCTGAGAAATAGACTGTAAGATCTGCAGGGCAATGTCCTTCCCTGGTTATTAGTTTTGTAGGACATCTAAGCACATTACTGCGAAGCACAATGAGGAAGAAATCAAGCACTGGGCATACACAGCCTGCACCTGAAAGGTCTAGGGCCTAATCACTGAAATCTCTATGTGTCACTATAAACACATGGCATAAAACTAACCAGAATTAGAGAATCAGATCCCCTTTATTTATATTTATGTGTATTTGAATTAATCAACAACGGTAACAGAACTTCCTTAAAACAGAACAAACTTAAACATATATGACAGATAAATTGGTAAATCTACATATGAATGAGAAAATTGAGCTGTTGTCCAAGAGCACTGAAGGTGACTGCTAAAAAACTCAGCAGCTAGTTTGCAAGTCAGCAACTCAGAAAACTGGAACATGGCCTCTGATTAAAACAACAGGTGGATATCATAAAAATGGCAACCAAACATGGAGGGAAAAAGTAAAAAAGTGGAATACCATGACTGTGGATCTATGGCAGACATAATCTTAAGTATGATGTTTTACATCTCATTATTGCATTTTGTATCTTACAGACTTTTTAGCTGGCTGCTGGAATATCTCAAGCCCCATCTTTGCCAGGAGACAGATGATTGTGCACACAGCTAAACCTCTTTGTTCAGTCCTGATCCTCAGAGAACAACACATCTCACCTCATGGCATGTGAGAGAAGAAACTTCTCAGTGCAAAACTCAGTTGTGTTTTTGCAATGAAACTTGTTAGCTTACTGTTTCTCTGGATGCTGAGAATCTATTACCAAAGCACCTGTTAGATGAGGAAACACAAAACTCCTGGTTCACTGTGACTGAGGAACAATCTCACTCACACACTTCCAGCAGCTGTGAGAAACTTTCCTAAGATCTGATTAACAACATTCAATGGGGCAAAACTGTTTAAGTGGGTGCCACTGGACACGGTGCTGCTCACCCCTCTTGAAAAAATCCACCCATACAACGGTAGTTAAAAAAAACCCAAACAAATACAACAAAAACATGCCCACCAGCTCTCCAACAGATAGCTAATTCCCTCCTGTTTTCTTGTATTACAGCAGTTATATAAGGCTCATTTGAAAATAGACTGGTTTTAAAACTACCTCACACAGTCAACAAAATCCTCAGTGAAGCTGTACGTACATCAGGTTTCTGGTAACACTGAAGAATCACCTGAGCTTTACTTTTATAGTTACCAGATGTCATTGGTTCTTTTCAGGGCTCTGCATTCAAGTACACTAAATTACATAGCAAAGTTGCAACTCCATACATCAGTCTTACAGAAAGGTGATTTCTGTTAAACAAAGGCAATTTTTAAAAACTGTTAGCGTGTTAACCTGGCCCTCCTTCTAAGATCATGAAACTACACTGGGGACACAAAGCCAAGGCACAAGCACAACCCCCACTTCCAGTCTGTCAAGTCAGTTGGGGAGTGTGAGCAGAGACAGGAGGTGCTCTGCAAGTGGGGATCTGAAGGAAGGATGTGGTGGGGATGACGTGAAATTACAGTAGACACAAACTGAAAATGCCGTGGCAGCAGTGAAATGAATGAAAGTTGCAGATTCGTGTCCGTATGTGTTCTTTCTCATAAATCCTGTCACTCTGGCGACTGCAATAATCACTCTATAAAACAATAATTTCTGTTCAAATAGCACCAGTAAACAAAATCTTAGTGCAATAAACCCTTCAAAGACACATGCAGTGAGACTGTGAGGTTTTAAGGTTAAAAGCATGAACACAAAGAGCTGAAGAGAAAGCATTGAAGAGAAAGCCACACACTGAACAGGTTTCATAGCAGTGAACCAGTTGCTTTTGCTGTGACATGACCAGGGCCCTACATGGCATCTTTCAGCAAATTTGAGAGAATGGCTTCCAGGTGTTTTCTGCTTCAAAAAAGATGGGAAAACAGAAACCATCAGGCTATGCATAATCTGTAAATACAGTATAGTATATGAAAAATATACCCAAATGAACAGTGCAGATCTTGGGATGATCTTGGTATGATCTTGGTATGAATGGAGGTGACTTATCAACTGTGGAACAGTTGGACTTGAAGGATTTTACAGAGCATAAAAGCAGAGAGGAAACAATGAATGCAGAAAACAATTACTTAAATGACCCCCCCAATCTCAAAAATTGTTACACAAGTCAAAAACAGACTTGAAACTGACTGAAATTCCTAATCGAGAGATTCCCACACATTTTTTGTACTGACAGTGGTAACAGGTCCCGGTTCTGTGCTATATCTTTTCCCACACTGAGGTGTCTGTATATACTCTCAGTGGTACATACACAGCCATTTGGGAATTCTTGCCCTAGGCAGTGCCAAAAAATGCATATGTAGGACTGTGTTTTGCAAAATTTCACTGATAGGTTTTGCTATAACTGCAAAAATGGAGATGATGGAGGGTTTTTCCTTTGGCTGCTCCTTTTTCAGTTAAAAATGGCTTCTTTGAAGCCTTTGAAGCTAGATTTGTTATTGATCTTAAAATGACAAGGTTTTATTTAATGAACATAATGATGCTTGTTGCGTGCTTGTTTGATCTGAAGGCTACATAGTTTTAATTGTTTACAATATGCCTGGCTCACATCAGAAATGCCTGTCAAGTGTAGGTGTAGAAAAGGCAACTGGGGAGCCACACAGCCCAGGGAATGACTTTTCTTCTCCAGAGATGTATCTCACCTCTTCTAGGAGCAAAGAATGCCTCCTTTTAGACTCGCCACTGGGGCGATGCTGAGTATTCCCCACGCTGGTTCATCTGGCACTCACAGCTCCAGCTAAAATTGACATCTACCAAGTGTTCCTTTCATTTCCCAATCTCTTTAGCACCACAAAAAGCTGTCTTTGTAAAACTGCAACCTTGAGTTGTAGCAGCTACAGTACCTACTGCTGTATTTGTACAGGTGAGGGGAATGACAAAGAGGGGTCTGTGGAAGCAAGGACTTTTGAACTGTTTCAGTCCTTGCCAGTTACTGGGGAGTTACTTTGGGGATGCCTTGACGAGCAATAGAGAAGTGGTCTATGGAACAAAGTTTTCTGTTTGTGAGCTAAGTGGACTTAGTTTTCTCTGGTTAACCTAAATAGTCTGCTGTACACATAATTTTTAAAACCCAGGTGCTTTTCATTTATTTGCGAATTACTCGGTTCAATTATGCACACTATAAGATCCTTCACTGAAACATTTGCTACTGTACAATGAAACAGAGAATAAAGGATTATTAACATCTAATTGCCTTTTACACACACCTTGGGCATCTTGATGATGAACAGCCTCTATCCCAACACTGAGTGCAAGTAAAAAGCCATTCCTACAAACCTTTGTATGCCTAATGCCCAGTGTGATCCTCTTTTCTGGAAAATAGTGAGATTTTATATGGAGATATGTTTCATTCTCTTCAACAAAATTTTCCTGTTTCTTTAACTCAAGTAGTCCAGATTAAAGTTTGCATATACAGAGATCTTAAGTTCAATTTCTGGAAATCACTAAATTAGTGATGTTATTACTTTAAAAGAGAGAAGAAAAGATGAAAGGAATAAACTATCTGACAATCCCCTTTTTCCCTCCAACAATTTAACCATCTCCATATGAAAATAACCAGTACTTGTTGTTTAATTGATTCCTCTGACATTGTGTTGTCCTTCTTTTTTGAAATTTCCAATATAACCTCCTCCAGTCCTCACCTCTAAAGTAACACAGTGTTCCCCTTCAAAGTATTTGGCAGGTAGAGGAGACAGAAATGAGCAAGGCTTTAGAAATTAAGAAAGCTCCTAGCTCAGCAGAATCAACCTGCAGTTGCTATAATGGAATCCACCAGCACTTCCAAGTTTTCTGGCTGCACAAGTGCCTCTTTTCCTTAAGGTAAGTCTTGCAACTGGCACTACTGCTGAGACTTTGACCAAAGCACAATTCGTACAAGAATGAAAGCCTGTAAGAGCTGATTACAGCTGTAAAGGCTGCAAAGCCTTTAAAACAAAAACAAAACCAATGCCTGCGAGGGGGAAAGAAAAGTCATCTTTATGACCATAAATGGGTATACGGGCAAAATTCCTGGGAGATGCAGACACATCAAGTAGAAACATTCCACTGCATCATGAGTCAAAAGAAAATCACGAGCAGGAGGAGCAGACGTCCACACACAATCCCATCAGCTGCTTTACCACGTTTACCAAACCCAAGTAACTCCAAAGCTGCCCGCACAACTGCTTGCCAAAGAAACCAGATGCAAGCATGGAAAAACACTCATCCCAAGTTTGACGTCTGGGTCCTGGGAGTGCCATGCAAGCACGAAGGCAAGAAGGGCAGAGTGGTGCAATGTGGTGTCCTGAAATAAATTACAGCCACATCACAGCAGTTTTAAACAAGTCCAAAACCTGCTCCCTCCAGTGAAATACAACCACAAACAAAATAATTTCCTCCAAAAGCGAATGATGTACAAACAATACAGTCCATGTTAAATGAAGACTTTTCTAGGTCTAGATTTATCAGTGTAGAGAAGCAAGGCACATGTATCACTAAGGGCAGATTTGAATGCAATTTCTGTATGCAAAACCAGAAAGAAACAAGTTAGAGCAACTGTATTTTCTTAAATACATGCTAATCTCGTTCCTGAGGCAGGTGATGTAATTTCTTGCCATTGCCTGAGAATAGTGAAGCTCTTCACTGTACTTGACTGCAGCTTCCATCTTAGACTAGTATTTTCTCTTCTATATGATGCACTGAGTGAGAACTGAGAACGCAACATGGATCCTTCTCCTCGCTTATCCTTAGATTTTTGTCTAAACTGAATTATGTATCCATCTGGTCATAAACTCCCAGTGCACATATATGCAAAAGCTTCACAAAAAGCACAGCCGGTTTCTTTGAAATATGTTTGGTCACAGTAAGTGTCTGGTGCCTTAAGCCACTGGTACAAAAAATAACAGTGGACACAAACCCTACACCAGATCTTGTTTATTATTTACAACAGACTGAGATTCTTCTCTTAGCTGAGGTTTTTGTTTCTCAGTAATACATCCTAGAGTACCTCTCTGACTTATAAGTGTCTGCTTATTTTGGAGACTTACCTTTGCAATTACATAAAGGGCTTAACAAGGACACACATTAGCAATTTAAAATAGAGAACTGTAGTTGAAATATATTTTTAGAAAAATCAGCTGAACAATAGGGCTTGCACATTTGTTTCAAGACTGGGATTGCTAAATTATTAAAATTATTTCCAGAACCCTGGTAAATGCATTTGGTATTACAAGCTCTTTCACAGTCATTGGGAAATATAAAGAAAGGATTCCTAGCTGTAGGTAAAATTACAGTATGTCTAGTTACCCAAAGTTTTGTAGAAGAGATTATTTGCTAATATTAAACGTTACGCCCTTTTTTCTTGGATATTGGACCTGTTCACCTTCTGCCAAGAATTCAGAGTAAATGTCTGCAATGCAAAATTATTTTATTATGTGCCAAAGAAGGTTTTGGCAGGTATTTTTTTTTCTTTTTCTTGCGGGAAAGTATGTTGGAAAAGATTAATACAATTTGGAAATGATCTTTTGATGAGTGGTACTTGGCACTCTCTGTTTAAGCCTTTCTGAGGGCTGCAAATTAACAAAGAGAGAAATATGATACAGACAGAAAACAGAGCACAAGCAATGGAAAGAGGAACTTATAAAAATCTCTTGAAAACAAGGTCTGAAATAATCTCCTTTTTTCACTCATTCTGTGTAAATGAGAATGACCATTGCAAATAAATATCAATACAGATCTAGCAATTTATTGCAGCTATGGGCAAAGTTTGAAACAACTTACAGAGGCCACAAGGATGAAAATAATCTTTTCCTCCTGAATTAATGGGATGCTGTTGTTTTTTAGCCCTGTCTGTCCAACTAAACATCCAAAGAAAGAGACATGCATAATTTTAAGGATCATGTTCATAGAACAGAGGTTCACAGTCATATATTATAAGTTCTCTTCTCTGTTCTAATATACATCTCTAAGTGGTGGCAGGTAGGACACCACAGCTGACACTCAGGAACCTAACACCAGGAAGGCTTCCGTGGATGGTGACCACAAAGGGAGCTCCAACATGGATGGGTGTGAGGAGGGGTGGTCTGTAAGAGCCATGGCTGTGCAGGCACAACATTCTCAGCACTGAGGTTATTAGCAAAACTTGCAAAGCTCCACTGGGCCTGGAGACTCAAACTGAAAAGCAGTAAAGTGAGAAATGAGTAGGACTGCACTGGTTTTACCAGCAAAGTCATCTTGACCTTTAGACATCTGTCTTCAACCCAACATACTGTTTTCTTAATACCCTAAAAATACTGTGTTTTTGCAAGCTTTAAAAAACAGGACATGAAGTGAACAGAACCAAAATTTGTGCCATGGAATAAATTTGTAAATGTGTAATTGTTTATGTTTGTGTAACTTAAGAATCACTGTGTTTGCTCAGTGTCCAAGATCCAACACTGTACGGCAACTTTCAGGCCAAAGAAAAACTGAAATAGCCAAGTTTAGAAAACTGTGAAGAGACCTAGAAGGAAATATGAGGTAAGCAGGCTTTTGCAAATGGCAAACCCCCAAAATACTCAATGTATTTCTTTCCTTCACATGAACTGCACCAATAATGAAACCGGGTAAATAGGAAGAAGTTTTCAAACAGACCTATTGAACTGCACCACAAAACATTTGAAAATATTGTTTATATATTTGTATATAAAGAGATATCTGGTCACAAAAGTCACAAGTCTGTGCATATAAAACCATAAAAATGGGTCTCATACAGCTTATTAAATTCTTTTGAAAATTTACCAGAACTAAGTAGGACAAACCCAACAACATCTTTACCTGTAAAAATATTTTTTCCTCACCATCACAGAATTTGGATTTTGTGAAGCCAACCACCAAATACTGCTAGTACATATTCATTGCTCTATGAAAAAAATGTCCAATTTGGTTTTGACTTGCACAGGTGCTCAGCTTCATCCTTTCCAAGATCTGTAGCTTTGTTAAGTTTAAACAGAAATGCTTTGGAAACTGCAGCCCAACAAAGCTTGTTGTCTTCTAATGTTGACCCTGATTTTCTTAAAACATATTTATTGTTCACAAAGAAAATAAATCTTTACTGGCAGAGACAGAAACTGTGTGTAATAATACAGTTCTTATTTTAGAAATGGATTTGTCTTTTCAGCATAATCCATTCTCAAACAATGAAGTATAATTTCACATTCAGAGTTAGGCCCACTGCTTCTGGAATCATACAGTCACTACCTTCCCAGTTTAAAAGAAATAAAGAAAAGTAGAGGAGATATTAAAAAAAAGGAGTCGTGGTTTATTAAAATCCCTTATATATCCTTTTGATAATACCCTATTTTACTACAAAAATATTATGCTGGAGGCATTCTATATATATATAATATTATATTATATGAAATATGTGTTGTGACAGATGGTTTCATGTCATATAGGAACATTCATTCTGAGGTGACTTTTATGAAATACTTTGATTTAAAGCAAACCATTTTGGGGGTCAAATTTCTTATGTGTTCTTATCCAGCTGTCACTTAAACACGTACTGCACTCCCAGAACAACACTGTGGCCTTATTTATGCGAAATAATTCATGAAAACTCTTGTGACTTTTGGTTCTATGGTTCTTGGCTGGTTCTATAGCCAACTTTCAATAAATCAGAGATCTGGATGAAAACCCCAAGTTATTTTATTTTAATTGAGTAGGCTGGTCCTAGAAAGGATAATGCATCATAGAAATAGGACTGCATGCCCACAAATCAGCTCTGTGCTAAACCATGAGAATTTAAAGTAGAGTTTGTTTTGCTCTAAAGTCTCACTATTGTACAGCTGAAAGGATCCCTGCCTTCAGTCTTAACACCAGTCCCTGAAAAATACAGTTAGCATCTCATTCATCCTGCTTTTAGGGATATATATTCACGCATAAATTCATAAACAGTACTCTAAAATAACTGAAAAAGAATGTTAAATATTGTCCCACTACCCATATAATACTTTTTACTCAGAAGATTTCAATACATCTTAGGACTATAAACATTCAACATCTGCTTTGAGGTACTGTTCACAGTATTAACTTTGTTTTCAAACAGGATAATTGAGGGACAGAAAGTTTAGGGTGAGGTATAAACACTCAGTGTTTATGCATGCCCTTGAGGATTGTATCACTTTATTTATTCAGTAATATCTGGTCAGCACCCAGTTACATCAGCACAGAAGTAGCTGTGCAAAGAGAAGGTCAGAAGTGTCCTTACTCTGGTGCAGCTGAGGTTGGTCTGCGAGCCACAGTCACTCTGTGCCGCAGGCTGGACACACGAGGCCCAAGAGACTGTGGTAACACTCATGTGGACACAAATAATGCAGCCACAGATTGTTACTGAATCAACACTAAAATGTGTGTTTTATCTTTGCCTGGCAGGCTGTCATTTCAAGGATGAATTTTTCCCTCAGCAAACAAAAAGTCTCCACGATTCCTGCCTTTAGAGCACAGCTGTGTACAGAGCCTTGGGAACACTGCAGTGACTGCCCTGCAGACCTTTCTGTACAGGTTGTTTAAAGGATCTCTGAGGCTCTCCAGTGCTGAGCAGGAGGTTGGAGTACTTGAACATGAGCCAGCAGTGTGCCCTTGCAGCAGGGACAGCCAAGAGCATCCTGAGCTGTCCTACAAAAGCAGTGCCAGAAGGTCAGTGGAGGGGATCCTCGCCCTCCACTCTGCACTGCGAGGGAGCGCTGCAAGCGAGTCTGGGCTCCACAATGCAGGGAGGCAGGGATGCACTGGAGAGAGCCCACAGCACAAAGATAATCAGTGGACTGGTGCCTCTGACACACAAGGAGAGGCTGAGAGAGCTGGGATTGCTCAGCTTGGAGATGGCTCACAGAGACCCCTACCCATGGGCAAAATACCTGAGGGAGGTGCAAAGAGGATGGACACTTTTTCCAAGGGTGCCCTGTGATAGGAGGCAATCGGCACAAAATGAAATACATGAAATTCCACTGAAACAAAATAAACAATTTTTTACTGTGGGGATGACAAAAGTGTTGGAACTGGCTGTCCAGTGAGGTTGTGGACTCTCGATCCTTAGGAGATATTCAAAGCCCAACTGGACACAGCCCTGGGCAACCTGCTGCAGCTGACCCTGCTGTGAGCAGGGAGATGGATTAGATGATCTCCAAGGCCCCTGCCAATCAGAACTAATCTCTGATTCTGTCATCTCCTGAGATACTGCCCAGACTGAGCCCTCCTACGATGTCAATGAGCCAAATTGCAAGAAAACATAAAAAAAAGGCAAGAGAAAGTTCGTTATCCAGTGACTCTGCCATCAGCACAGACTATTGCTTTTACTGCCACACTAGACAACTGCCTTTACTGACCAAGTGATTCATTCTTCTAATGAATTATTCTTCAAGGAATAAATTTTAATATTTTAAGAAAAAAACACTCACTGTATATTCCTGTTCTACCTTGCAGCAGTCTTCCTACACAAAGGAAACAGTTAGCTTTGAAGCAAATTTAGCTGACCTATATATGCCAATCTTTTATGCTTTGCTTAATCTGAATTATTTTCAACATGCACGTCTCTTGTCTGTGACTCAGGGACTCTATGCCATACTCAGTTGTTCAAAAAATACTCTAAACATACCTCATGCAGGCAAAGTATGGACTTCAGAGAAAAATTACACAGGCTTATGTAAGTAAAGACTGTTGCATCAGGCACCAACACAAAAGAACAGAATACCGATCCTCAGTCATTCCCTACTGCCTGAGAACTTACGTAAGCAAACTGTGATATTTACATTTTCTGTACAATTTCTATGTTGAAAAAGAGAATTATTCAATAAAAAAGGTAGTTTCCTTCAAATTTTGTTGCTTCCTTTTCAAAAAATTGCAAATGTAATTGGGAAAAAATGTAATTTAGTACTATTTCAACTATTAATATTTAGTTTCATCACAAGTATGAAATCCCAGATATTAATCATAATACCCACATTTTGGATTCCCTCATAATTTCCAAAGGCAAAATGACAGCAAAATGCCTTGGATGTGTTTTACAGGAAAGGCTCATATTTGCACATGCCTAACTACAAAGGGCAATGTGATTCACAGAAACCCTTTGCTCTATGCCCTTGAATTGATGCTTAAAACCTGAGAGAAAATCTTTTTTGCTAAGAAAACCTGTCAGCTGTGAACCAGGCAGACCAATGTGCTGCTATAATCCTGAATTTACAGAGGAGAAAAAAACTTTTTTATTAGCTGTCCTCATTTTTATAGTTGGGAAGAAAACAAATGAAAACTCTAACGTAAAATGGTAAATTGTCCCAAGTCAGCATTTAAAAATGTCATTGATATCTTTTTTAACAAAAGCATTTAGCTACTATTTTTATTGTCTTAGATGTGGTACAGATTCTACATGGTGTAGATTATACACTGGGGAACAATTACTAAGGGTGTGTCATAAAACATGGAAAATTCAAATCAAAAAGTAAAAATTTGAGTGAAAATGGAAACTTACACAATCTTAACTTTAACCAGTCATTGCAAGACATTCCTTACAATAAATGTTCTACTAGAGAACAGAGTAAGCCACAGGCAACTGGGGAGCTGATTTTCAGACAAGAATTCTAGACCACAGCATGCATATAAATGCTAGAGAAGGAACACTGTCAAATGATCAATGCATCAAAAATACCCAATGTGAAAAAGCTTTAATAACTGAATTGACATGTTGGGCTGGGTAGGGAAGGTAATTTATTGTAGCATTTGGACTGATGATAGGATTTGCACTCACAACAGATGGCAACACATTTTAGATTAAAAAGTATGTGAGAGAATTGATTTCCCTCGGTTTTGCCATCCTCCCTCAACTCTTAGAAATTTCCTTGGGATCCTTATTACTCCTCATTGCATTGTACTGCTCTGACTTTCATTCCAAAAGATAAATAATTATCTGTTTCCCTTTCAGAAAAAAAAAAAAACCAAAACCCAGGAAAACTCTACATTATGGATTCTGCATTTTTTTTTCAGAAACTGAAGAAACCCAACAGAAGGTCTATGCCAGCAATGAAGATGGCTGCTAGCAAAAGTATGCTTCTCAGGTGTTTGAAGAAGTGCAAAGTTAATACAATTAATACTATTATATTGATACTATGTTAGTATTAACATTATTTATTATCAAATGTAATTAATCTAATTTGGGTGCCAGAACTGTGGCTTGTTTCCCTTTCATCAGTGCACCTGCTTTGTTGATATAACTGTGTCCACCACAGGAGTATTTTGTGTGCTCCTATCTCCACACTGGTTCTACACTCTTAGCGTAGATGTACCTAACTGGGGCCACCATTTCATTTAAAGGTAACTTGTTATCAAGACACCTACAAATAAATAGAACCTGACTTTAAGAAGTTTGACTTCTGGGATAAACAATGCTTGAAAGGCCACTTTTAAGAATGATCCCTTTAAATTGTGCACCAAAAAAGTTTGTAATAAAACAGGAGAAAACTAGACATTGCAAGACTTGACTCTGGATAGGAAGAGATAACCTTGAACTGAAAATAAACACTAGTTCTCTTTGTATCTCAAGAAAGGGGCATTCATGGTCTTCCTGTGGAAGTGGCTAACACCGAGTCACCTTAGTGGTGAAATTCCTATGGCATTAAGCCATGGAGCATAAATGGAAATTATGATAGACTGCTTTGATTTTCTGGGCATAGATAAGCATTGAGACAGTCACCTGTGTGAAGAGGCAACTACTTATTAATTTTAATACAGCTAAACATTTAGAGCCTTAATTTGTCCATGTCCTGTCTTGTAAGGGAGGGATTTGACTGCACTGCCCTTGGACCAGGCATTTTCTCCAGCCTGCTCCTCCAACAGCAGGCAGCTCAAAGGAGTCTCCCTGGTTGTACTTCTTTCTGTGGATCAGTCAGTGTAATTCACCAAATGCCACAACTTACTATTTCATTCCATCTGCAGATGCACTTGGTAATCATTTTATATTTCCTTCCAGGCAACCAATAAAGCTGTTGAGCAGCATTATGCCAAGAGATTCCTGTGAGTTCCCACTAAGAAGTAACCCTTGAGATGAATACGTCCCAACTACAATCACTTTTCAGATGCTTCTGTTATCCCATTTTTAATCCATTTGATAGCTCTAGATTACACTGATTTCACTCACCGTTATTTCATTTTGGTTTTAACTACCGTGTCAACAAGACTAAATAAATGTCATAAAATAGTCTAAGTGTATTAATGTCAGCACAGCTATCTCTGTCAACTTCACTTCTGATCTTGGAAAAAGCAGTATCAAGTATGTTTGACAAGATCTATTACCCATAAAAACTTGCTGGCTGGCATTTGGCATGATGTCATCTCTTCAGATTTGTTGGAGATATTTAGTCTCAGCCTTCCAATGATTATTCTTGACCTATAGTTACCTGGATCATCTTGTTTAACCTTCAAAAATTCTGGCACAACATTGGCTTTTTCCAGTTCACTGAAACTCTCCTCAGTATGCCAAGATTTGTTAAAAAGCAGCAATAATGGTTTAGACAGTTCAACTCTATTAATA
This sequence comes from Prinia subflava, assembly GCF_021018805.1. NCBI lineage: Eukaryota > Metazoa > Chordata > Aves > Passeriformes > Cisticolidae > Prinia > Prinia subflava. The sequence goes on along the minus strand of NC_086249.1, from coordinate 87,424,378 downwards.
CTCTCCTGTGCAAGGTTTCTGGTCTGACAGAAAATTAAGGAGGAAATAGATAGTTACTGAATTTCACTTCTAACTTCAAGTTTACAAGAGCTGAAATCTTAGTAGAATCACCTGCCAGCATTTTCATGGTGAAGTGTAGAGGCCCCTTCAGCATCTTTGCCACAATGCTTCAAAGAATCTCAAGTGTTTCTGTACCTCACAGATGCAAAATACATGTAATATTATAGGGACATTTTGCTTTTTATATACTTATTCTGCCATATGTATCTCCTTTGTTATTTCTCTCTTCCTCCCACCATCTGCCTACATTTTATGGGAAAGCCAGGAAGTTTTACATGGTAAGATTAGACAGATACCTGATTAGACAGAAAAAAAGAAAGTGAACTTATGTATGATCTTGAAAGCAACATTCATGGTTGTGTCTGATAAAATTTTTAGAGCTTTGGGTTCAGCTAATATTAACAAATAATCAGTATAATAAGCCTGGTTTTGGCAAACTCCTTAAACTGTAGAGATTTGAACTCAGACTGTATTTAAACATTAGCCCTTTAAATCTGGCCTGCACTATTTCTAAAGCTGTGGATTAAATAGCTTTCATTTGCTGTTGCATCTTATGGCCTTTATAGTAGCAGGTAGAAAGCCAAAATGTTGTATAACAGTTTCTGCCTTATTGCTTTAATTCATCTGAAAATACCAATTAAAAAATTTCTTTGGAAAAAACAATGACAGCAGGAAAAAAAGGTTCAAACAAAAAATAAGAAGCTAGCAGATTAGTGGATTCATGATTGATTATAGCTCAAGTTTGGTGAATGGAATTCCTAACAAACTGCCAGGTATATCTACTACATCCATCTAGATTTCAAGATGCTTAGTTTGAAGCATATTTGAATATTTCTTCAAATATATCTTCAAATATTTAACCTCAATTTCCACTCTCTCATATGTGTAAAATACAACAGAACAGTGGAAATACGATGTTTTTGTGAATGTCTTCAGTATGTGTGGATTAAATAAGAAAAATTTTTGACCCTCTAGAGAAGAATGTAAGAGCAGTACAACTTACCATTAACATATAAATTTGCATGTAAAATTCCCTGTAAAATGGCAAAAGTGATTGCTTTCCTGTTGGAGATGTTACCTAGAGTAACTTTTTCCTGACATTTGGCTGATCCCACCATTCTTGATTGACTTTGTAAAGTCTCCCGAATCACTACACAACACTAACTCACTTCCTGATGTATCAAGAGGAATAAAAAAGGTTGTTTTTTTTCACATCGGGAAAAGCTCCTGTATTAATACAGTGTTATGCAGAATCTCCTACAACCCAAACATAACAATGTAAAATAACTTCAAGATTGTTTATGCTTTGATTACATCCATTGGTGCACTGCTCTAATGTCTAAAAGCTCTTTTCAGTGTGATACACAATGGCTTGTTTTTTAAAGTAAACCTTTTTTGCATGAAATTTTATTTTTTTTTAGTTCCTCTTTTTCTTTCATCTGTTGGCACACCAGATCTAGACAACGCTTTATAAGTACCATTACTAGAGAGTGTGAAACAACAGCTAGCACAGGCCAGCTATGGACTCTTGAAGAACTGTTTTAAAAACCCAACCCTAAAAAAGTATGATAAACCTTCTTAATTTAAGTGGAGATTCTTTGCATAGGGATTCAGTTTCCTGGGATTGAAATAGTCTTTCAAGTCGAATAAACAACTTAAAATAATGTATCTAATGAACACCAGTTATAGAGACCAACAGAAGCAGGCTAAGGCAGTCTCTTCTGCCTGCTGGGATTCTGGTTCTCTGTAAAAGACATCTCTTGGATCTTGAGGGCTTACTCTAACACTGGCTTCAAGTCTTCTGACAGGATAACGTCTATTTTCCACAGATTTTTTTGTTTCTTTGTTTCAGCATGTGAAACATGAAATCCTGTTAGTCAATTCCAGTTTTACCAACACAAAACATAGGGTCAGTACCAAGTAAACTGTGATGAGAGTTACAAATCCTTTGTCAATGTTTCTCAGCTCCCCTATCATCTCTACAGTAATAGGATGTTTTCCATTAGCTAACAGAATTTCTAATTCTTGCAAAGACTGAAAGGAAGACTATAGATATAAAACAAACCCAAAATGTAAGTTTCAATTTGATTTTTTAAAAAGATTTTGAAGCCCCGTGGTATTTTCCAATATGAAAATAGGTAGAAGTGGAAATGGTATGGAGACAGAGCCATGAAGACACTTGTGCAGCTCAGTTTACACACACAATTACCCTAAGAATGATCTAAAACATCAGAAACCTGCATTCAAATTTCTCTTTGGAGCCAATATGAACCCAGTGTAAACAATTTCAAGTAGCTAAGAAAAAAAAGATAAAACATATATGTGCTTCTTGCCTGCGCTGCCAAAAATTACTTTGGGTGACATAATGTAACCAGCAAAGCATTTAACATAATGTTATTTACTTCTTGTTTTGCCTAAGTGCAATGTTTATTTTGTACCTGTGCATGTTTGCACTTTTATTATGTTCTAGACCACAATTTCAAAGAAACAAGGGTTTGTGCAGGAAATATTTAGTCTATCAGTCTGAAACACTAAAGGCAGCATTCCTAGAGCGATACCATGCAAAAGGACAATTTCCCCATTTCATTTATGACCAGAAGTTATGAAGAAAGACAAGGAATTTACCCGATTCCTGGAGATAGCGATACACCAAGAAATTCACTTCGTCACTGGTTATGCTCATCTTAGCCCAACCTCAATATGATGAGGTTTACGAGAAGTATGATCCACGCTCTGTTCAAAGGGAGAGAAAAAACAGGTTTTATCTTAATTTGCTATGAAATGCGTTATCAAAACAGAGGTGGGAATTGTTAAGGTATTTAAAGATGTAATAAAGTTATTAGAGCTGTAATGTCCCAATGTGAGGCATCTGTTAAATATTGTGAATCCAGTAGTCAGGCTGTACTGCACCTTTTAGTACAATTCAGGAGCAGTATCTAATGTACATGAGAGAGTCAGAGGGAGCATTTTAAATATTGGAAGACTTTTCTAATGTCAATTCCTTTACTTGTATGGCTTTACGACAGATTCTTCAGAGACTCCTCTTTACTGTGTGAGCACTTTCAGAATTGCTGGCAACTACAGTCATGTATAACACACCAAATGATAATAGTTTTGCAGAACTGAATTTGTACTCCAGCTTTTTGTCCAGTTGTTCATCCACTGAAGACAGATTCTTTCCTTACAAAACTATGTTACGCAATGAATGGGGCAGGAGGGGAAGAGAAAGAGAACACCATATACCTTGAGCCAAAAAGGAACACAAATATCCTTGCATTATATAAAGCTGTAATATTATAGTGTCTCTGTTGATTAATGCTGAGTAAGAATTAAACTCCAATTTTTCTTTTAAGTAATTGCAACCTTTAGGATGACAGTTTTACATTGCTATTTTGGGCATATACTCTGGTAGTAAAAACACTGATTTTAGATGACAAATTTGTTTTGAACGTTTTCCATTAAATCTTGATGAGTCATTCCTGTTTGGGAGTCTGACTTAAGTAGTTTGGATTAAGAGACCCAAGCACTCCTCAGACATAAACTCTGCAGCGGTGTCAGCCACACCACACCTATAAGTGATCACACGCGGCTCTGGCGGCACGGGCGCGCTCCGGGCTCTCACCGCGCGATACAAATGGAAGTCCGTAGGCGTGTGCCGCCTGTTTTGATTTCCCGTATGTCTCCTCTTGGCAAGTGGAAAGGTCGCCTTTGTTCATAGAAAACCTCTCCAGTAATTCCTGCTGCCTAGAGCAGCACCTGCTACTGCAGGCGATGGTGATCGACGACGCTTCCCCCGCCGATGGCTGAAACCAGCAGGTCACTCATGACTGTAACAGATGTCTTTGCATATTTATGTAAATGGAGGTCTTTCGAACCCTGGTAAACCTTTTATTATCCCGGGCCCTATTTCATCAATAGCTCGGATGCTGGTTTTCCATCTGAGACCAGAGCTTGCTAGTTTGGCAGACATCTTCCTCTAATACTTGAGTCTTAACTGTTACAGTTTCCATCTTATGAAGAACAAGAAGAAACAAAGTATTGAAAATCATTTGGTCTCCCTAAGGGAAATTTCATCTCCCTTGGAAAGGATGAATGCTTTCTGCTAAGATTCTGGCTGAGGACAGCGTCAGCTGTATCCAACATCCATCCTGTCACACATGCCACGTATTGCCCTGGAAGCCACTCAGTCTCTTTTCTCCTCCATCCTTCATCTGTAAAATGAGCTCAAACTTCTCTGCCATATGATTAGGAGACTGGAAGCACTGATAGTGGTAAGAACTGAAGTCACCACGGCTGGCAACTGCAGGCAGGGAAAGCATCACTTCCAGTATAACTTTATACACACTTTTTCCAGATAAACAGGCTTGGACCTGAATAATTAATAACTTCCCGTGTCTTTTTTGCATAATCATCACAACGAAGAACAAGATAGACATTCACAGCAACAGTTAAGACCATTTTCATCTCCATGTTCTTAAAATACATCTGTATCATTGCTATGGCCATGATAATAATAAATCAAGAGAATTTGATAGCTGTGGGTTGAAAAAAAACCCCACACTTTTAAAAGCATTTTAAAAATAGATGCTTCAGGGTTTGGTGGTAGGAAAGTTTGTAAAGATGAAACCGCTTACAAAAATTCAGTTTCAGCAATGACGTACTCTGTGGTAAGATGAACTTTATTAAAAGAAAAAAAAACCAAAAAACTTCAAATGCCCTTTCTAGGTGCATCCTGAAAACTTTAGACATTAACATGGTATTCCCAGAAACAGAGGGTTGCTTTGGGAAAGGGGAGGCAAGGGAAAGGAAGAATGCTGGGTTTTGTTTTTCTAAAGATGACTTTTCTTAAATTAATTTAAATCAGAGAAAATCAGTGTGATTGCAAAATAGTCTCCCAGTTCCAGAAAAAAACCCTCTATAGCAGCTACCTTTGTATCAGAATCCCAAGCACACTCAGTAACAGTTGGATTTACAATGCATTTTCTCTGAAGTCAGTCAACAGGAATTACTTTGACACGTGTCATATCATATCTTTATACACACATCATTACCATGCCACAAATAACCAGATGATATCCACTCATATATTTAAGGTTTCTTCTCTCCCACAGATGCCAGTGTAGCAATCAGATACACAACTGTGAAGCTTTTACCCCCTCCAAAGCAAGACACAGATTTTGGCTTTTACCCAGAAAAAACTATTCAATAGAAATTTGGCTGCCTACACTCAATTTCATTAATGCTCTTTCTGATTCCCTTCTTCTCTGCAAATAAACAGTCCAAATAAAAGTAGCTAAAAATGACATGGTGGGGAGGAAAGGAACATCCTTATGTTTCATGTATCTCCAAGACTGATTGATAAAGAATGAACAACTAGCCTCCCCCTCAATGTATTTTTTAAATGCAGAAAAGTAAACTTCTGTAGGAAATCACAGAAACTTTCAGTCACCACTGTGAAAAAATTTATTTCTGCTAACTGAGGGCCTCCTTTTGTTACTGACAACTGGTATTACCTAGATTAATAGTTTTTTAAAAGAAATGAAGTGCAGTTTATAAACAATACTGATGTGCCTTTGGAGACATTTCACATTTAAACCAGCAATAACATCTTAATTCTTCAAAATGTCAAGAGGATTAGCAAAAAGCATTCAAACGTGTTTGAACTTTCTTAACTTGAAACACTTCTTCCTGCAGCCAATTACACATAATGTGAAGCACTATTTACTTCAAACTCACTTTAAAAATTTGGCTTGTGATCTTGTAGATATTTAAGAATGCCCAAATGTGTGACCTGAGCCAATTAAGACTTCCCAAAGTATAATGGATGTAAAACATACAAACTCCATCAGTGGACAGATGGGTTGTCAAGATCATTCAAAATCAAATGTAACACTTACTTTAAATAAACACAGCTCTCAATTTTATCAGGATAGGTTTGCAGAAATGCTTCCCATACAGGGTTAAGAATCTGGGATATTACCTCAAACACCACCATTGTGCTTCGAGGGCTGCTTGTCTTTTGCTGAACCAAATGGTTCACCTGGGGTTCCCTGTGCAGCACGCTGCCCCGTGCTCCAGGCAGCAGGACAGCCTGCTTCCCAGAGCAACCACAGGACCTGATTTGGCTTTCTGCACTGGCATACCACTGCCCTCAAATGAAACCCTCCTGGAACACTGGGAATCCTGCTAATGGGCCATGCAAGTGGCTCTGGAGAAGGCAGCCTCACGTATAACCACGGTTCAGCACACTGATAGTCAGGTCAGCTAAGAATAGTTTATTTACATCCCATCATCCCCTTACTCAAAAGGATTGCTCTTCCTTTGCCAGACATATTTTAGCATTGCTGTCATAAGTAAGGGAGAACTGGCTGAAGAATCAAGGGAAAATGACCTTTTCAATTTTGAAACAGCATCTCAAGACTCAACTCCTCTGCCTCTTTTCTAAATGATGATCACTGGGTCCTCCAGGGCCATGTCCTGCCCTCCAGGCCAACCCCAGGACAGGGGACAGCCAAGGTTATTTCGGGAAATGAATCTACATTTGCTACTTAAACCAGCATGCCATCCATAGAGGCTGGGAATTACCAGTCAACCTTCCCCTCAGGAAAGCGGAAACAGGTCAGACATTTAGGGAAAATACCTAAACTAAAACCTAAACCTAAAACCTAAATAGCAACTTGGGCACTTCCCATTTGTGTATCCAGCCCTGCTGACAGAAATTTATCAGATGGCTGGTCTGGCCCTCATCTTACACCTTGAAAAATTCTGCAAGCTCCAGTCTACTTTAACTGAGTGCTGAGCAGTTGTCAACTTCTTTGGAGGGTTTTTTTTTGGGTCATTGTGGTAAAATAAACACTGTCCCCTTCTTCCCTCATGCCCCCCTCACCTCCAAACCCCAGCTGAAACACACAAACTTTCACTGATCTCCTGCAGAGGCCAAAATGTCTTTTTACAACTGAAATTTTAATGGTGACAACAACATTGTCATTAAAGTGATAAGGAGGTGCGAAAAGAAATTGTGTATTTGCTTTTGGGAAAAAAAAAGGCAAAAACTAGAGGTTCCATAAAAATGGAAACATTCCAGAAAGTTCAAACATTTAATGTTTTCAGCACGATGCCCTGCTGCAGGGGAACTGGAGTTCACACACTTACGCTCCCATTTTCTCACCCAAGATGGATCTGTGCACCAAAGTGCATCTCTCAGGACCCAACACAGTCTCCCCATCTCAGAGCAGAGAATGTGAACACGAGTACTAAAACAGACTCTAGGAAGGCACAGTGACAGCGCAGCCAAATCGATGTGTTACTGTTTTGTATATGCTCTGCAGTTTAATGAAAAACATTTCCCAAAGCCAGAAGCCACTTCTCACAAAATGAGTCATTTAGGCAATCTCTGTGTTTTCTGTTGAAAAATACTTTCATCAGAAACTTTCAATGAGCCCTGTGCTTCTGTATTTCTTGGATGTGTCTTTACCATAGAGCCAGAACAGAGTCAGTAGCCAGCACCTCTTCCCCAAAGGCTAACGAGCTCTGCTTGGCCCTCACCACTGCATTCCTCAGTCTTGGCTTTATCACAGCTGCCTCTTCTCCTGGAGAAACTCCAGCATGCTGCTTTCTCAAAATGCCAAACAAAACTTCTGGGAGAGGAAAAGAGCACACTTTGCTTCTTCTTCCCTCACAGTCTCTCCTGCCATTTCATGAACCTAAAGAGCAAAACATCTTTTCTTCACAAGTATACTGACAAGGGAATTGAGACCATCACATTCCCGATTACAAGGTATAAAGCATGGAAGAATGGTTCTTTCCTAACTTCACTCATGTCAGTGACCAAATTAACAGTGAACCCTGTTGAAAATGCAGCTTGAACAAACATGACTTCCTGATTCCTCCTTGTAAGAAAGATCAAAAAACTTCAAAAAACCCTAAATCTAAAACATAATTGCCCCTTCTAGAGACCTTGCACTTAAGAAAGCAAACCAAGATGTGCTCACTGTAAGAGTTACACCATATTTCCCTGGCCTTTCTTAACATGGATGCAAATATGTTAACTATCTTGACTCTGTAAATGAGTATCATGTGTCACCCAAACCATTTAGTGACAAAAATGAGGCGATTCAAGTATCTCAGACCTATTGTTCTACGCTTGCTACAGATGCTCACAGATGTCTTTGCATCACTTGTACTGTTAATATTTTGAAGCTTTCTTTACAAGAGCAGTACAAATTTGTTGTTTTAGGGAAAACAAAAGCTGAGATTTCCCAGAACAGAGTGACTTCCTTTGGGAATGGTTCTTGAGTTGTACAGTATGCACTGTCTCACTTGGATGTCTGTCATCCATGCTCACAGCATATCAGTAAGGACAGGGACCTCAATAACAGAAGGCAATAGGCTTGTTAGAAATCCTGCACTGCCAAATGTTAAGCCTGGCTCTTATTTTGGTTTTACATCTATTTATTTACAATGACCTTCTGCTGATTTTTAAAAGACCACACTAAACCAAAACAAACCCGGGGAGCCACAGCTCATTCCTGTTCTCACTGCTGCCTCTAAGACATACCCTGATGAAAAGTTGTAACAACTGAATCTGCACCTGAGAGCTTCAGAAAAAAAGGAATGGATATAATAAAAGCCTACCCTGGATCCTGACACATTAGAGTATCTCATACTATTAGCCAGTGAGCTCAACCATATCAGTGTTCCAAATCTGGTGCCAATCAGAAAAAAGGAGGAATACCACCTACAGACATGTGGTTGTGATCAATTAACCTGCAATTCTGTCTTCAAGACTTCACTCTCGATGAATCAAATGCTGTATAGACAAACTCAGCAAAAATGAGTTTTTCATTTAAATAAAATCAAAATGTTGTTCAGGGAGAAGGTTGGTTTATTATGTAGTATCTATAAAGACTTGCCTTTGAACAGATGAACCTTTTTTTGAATCATAACTTTTCCTACTGTATTTATTATTTTAAAAATTTCCAATAAATTATCAAAATGGTTGTTCCGTCCTGGAAAAAATGTTAACAAAACAACACATCATCCAGGAAACTATCAAAAAAATAAAATTAGGAAAAAAGGTATCACAAAGATATTTATAAAAATAATTTGGCCAGATAACACTTTGGTGGACATAATTGCAGAAAGCTTTAGTTCTGCATGAATACTACTTTTCATTAAATTATAAACTACATTTCAAACTGAAGAGCCATTTGGAACCAAACCCACAACTATTTATTTAAAGAAAGGGCAATGAGATATTCCAACAATTTGTAAGTGCTATTCAAACATTTTTCAATTAATCAACAATTCCCAGAGCAAAGTACTAATCATCAACAGAAGAAAAGCCTTTAATCACCAAATTCCCAGCAAACTTTACTTTCTCTATCAAAAGATTCTGAACCGTGTATCAGATCTTTCATACTCATAATCCCTTAGTTTGATCAGGTTGTTTTTCAGTTCTCAGCTGGTTTACTTAATTACATCAGCTTCCAGCATTTCAGTTCTAAGAGTTGAAGTAGATCTTTTCCAGCTGCCTTAGCTGCAGAATGAAATGGGTTTTCCAGTATTGATTTTTCCTTTTTGTCTCTTTGCTAAGGGGGAAAAAAATCCACAACCGCTCTTCCTAATTAGTGCAATTGTGTTATAGTTCTTTCAGAGCTTCCTTCTAAGAGGAGGCACCTTCCATTTTTTTAATAAACAGAAATATTTTTTACAGTAATATACTACATAGAAAGGTCTGGGAAGCCAAAAAAAGACTAATGGGAAAGCAATGGTTGACAGTAGACCTACAGCTTGCAAATGAAATGAAAATAATTGTTTTAAAATAAGAAAACCCAAGGAATTACAGAGGCTTGAGAAATCAAAACACATGATTGGATTTAGTCTGAGAACCAAGATACCTCATCAGTCTTGGAACAACTGAAGTCAATTGGGAATGCTGCCACTAAACAGAACCAAGGATTTTCTTCCTTACATGAGCACAAAATTGCAATTAGGACAAACCCAGGACAATGGTATGTGTCCACTCATTTCAAACCAATTAGGCCAAAATACATGATTGTCAGAGGGTGCAGTAACCGCTTGTCTGTGTGCGCGTGCGTTTCCATGCACGTCATACACCAAAAATGTGCTTCAAATCTTACCAGTAGTGCTATGTGCTCAAAAGCGTTAAGGAAGACTGCAATTTTAAAAAGATGGCACAACTACTCTAGTGATACCCCATTTTCTTTAATTTTGGTGAGAGGGAAAATATATTAATACTATCTCAAATTTAACTTTTCACTTAATATACCTGGATTTTTGGTAAAACCTCAACAAAATAAAACATTAGCTTTTTAATTTTTTGTTGGTACTTCACATTCAGAGTTTTAAGATGAAACAAATGTGATGGCATGATTTCCTTCCAGAACCGGCTGTACCTGATTCAGATGTGAGTAAAATAACAGAGCTGAACTTTTAGAATGAACATTCCCCCAAAAGCTAGAATAAAGTGCAGTTTCTTTTTCAGCTGACACTTAATAGTAAATAGACACTAAAATAAATGTGAAGTATCTTGAGTCTCAAACTGGTCTGTAAGAATGGGCATTGGCTTACTTTCTTTCAGGACAGCTTGACACAAGTAAAGCTGGAGAAAAATTAAGAGTGAAAACCATTCTGGTACTACTGTCTCATGACAACACTGGTAACTTCCACAACAAAGTCTTCTCTTGGACCGAGCAAAGCTCTGCTTGAGATAAACCATCACAAATCTGTGCTAGGCTCTAGCCATGCAGGCTGGCCCTACACAGCTGCAGGTCCCTAGAAGTAAAGGACAGGAGAAGGACCAGTGCTGCTCCTCGCATGGAGGTGGAGAAGGGCCCATCCCTGACACCTCCCAGTCCAGGATCTGCCCAGTAAGCAAGAGCCACCAAGGTCTAGAGAGCAGCAGGGAGCTGCAGCAGCTCAGCTCGTTCATGTCTGGATGGCCTCAGGCACAGGGAATGTGCAGGGATGTCATTAAGGGGGTGTGCTTTTATTAGTTTCTGCTAATAAGCTCAGCAGATGTTACTGGAAACAGTTTGATGTTATTTTTCCATCATTTTCAACGTTTTTTTCCCACCTCAGAAAGCAAAGGGAGTAGATCTTGATACATATTTCAACCTTCACTTGTTCCCTCTGTAGTATTGTTTAAAATGTATCTGAAAATTGTCTTTATTTTTATTATTACTGTACAAAGGGAAAAAGCATTTTCCCCATTTGTCTATAATTACAAAATAGCTGAAAGGATTATAATCCAAATTAATGAGGAAAAACACTTTTCAGACTCACAGCATGGAAAATTTCACCCCCTCCCCCCAAACAAGTATTTTGTAAATTTTAGAATATATAAAAACAAAGAACTATAATGGAAACTATTTCAAACTTTTATTATGGCTGTTCCTATTATAAACCATTTATAAAGATTTTAACTATGGCTATAAATACTTCATGTTTTCCTTTGAATAATCCTAAGAGAACGTCAATGCTAAAAGCTGTAAGGACAGAGATTACATAGGGTAGCACAGTGGAACAGAAAAATATATACACAAGTTCAGCATATTTCACTGCTGTGTATTTAGATCCTAGTGGAAAACTGTTGCAGCATTTTTGTGTGTGTGTTCATTTTTTTGTTCTTTTTAACATAACCATCCTTATATTGGTTTGAGCTCTGGAGAAGGTTTATTAAATGTCTCAATTTTATGGAAGACATAGGACTACTTTCCTTGTTGGAAAGTGGAGAAGGAAGGAAGACAGATGAAGGGAAATAATTTGCTTTTAAAGAATGCCTGCAGAAACTTCTAAGCAATCATTAAAGTAAAAAGCTTGTTTCTAGTTTATTCTTCTGCATTCACATTGCTACATATTTTATAGAGAAACTTCCCATTAAAAATTAGTAAAAAGAATTAAGGGTGAGAAATTTCTCTCTAATAAAAACTACCACAACCACCAACTTCAGATACTGATTTAACTTTTCCTCTCCATGTTCAATAGCCAGATTTAAATAGCTAAGAAAAAATTCACACACAGTGTATCCAGTAATATAATCCTAGTTGTACAACACTATCACGCATATTATCTGCCTTTTCATCCATCCTCCCCCCTTTACATGCTGTAATAGTCCAAGGGGGGGTGAGGCAGTTTCTTTGTCATTTCAGACTTTGCTGGCTTTTTGTGGGTGAAGAATGAAAACCAAAAAATTACAGAGAATCACATTTCTGGTGGCAGCATCATTAAATCCTACACAGCCCCAATATAAATAGCAAATTCTATAGATTAAAAAGTAATGCTAAGAGGAAAGCTTTTTAACCTCCTTTTTGAAAAAGCTAAACAGCCTAGAAACTAAGATGAACTAAAAAATCCTTTGGGAGTCAGAGACAGACATGACATAATCTAAGGTTTCATAAAAATTTTCAGTTAAATACTTCTCAGGAAGGATTTTAATATATTATGACACAGCTATTAGTTAGCTCAGATTAAATACAAAAAGCACTCCTCTGCTTTAAAAAATCAAGATACAGAGAACTGGAGCCTTAAAGCCATACATACAGAGTTTGAGAAGCTTTTAAAGATTTTAATCCCTAGACAAGAATCACTTTATCAGAGAATAAAAATATTCTACATTTTTGGCCTTTCCTCTAAGAAGGACTCCAGGGAAGCTAGAGGTGATCAGAAAGGCTGAAGCAGATGTCAATCATATGCTTGCTATTACAGAAATATTATGAAAGCTGCTGAACACCAGCAGGATTTTGGGTGCCTACAGGCTTGAGGGTCACAGGCTAGAGGGGATCTGCAGTCCTGCGCCCTGCCCACAGAAGGGCCAGTTCTGAGATCAGACCAGGCTGCTCATGGCTTGCAGCCCTCAGAGCTTGCAACCCTCCTCGAACAGGGATGGCTCAGACTATTGGGGTGACCTGCTCCACTGCCTCATTCCCCATGGGAACACCTCGGGAAAAGCTGCTCCCTAAAGCCAGCCCAAACCTGTTGCAACTCGCACCTCTTGCCTCTCCCTCTGCCAGCCTGCGCTGCCGTGAGGAGCCCGGCTCCATCTCAAGGACTTCCTGTGGGTGCTGGGGCTCCAATAGCCACCCCTTCTCCAGGCTGCCCCTTCTCCCTCCTCACAGTGCCAGTGCTCCAGCCCCACTGCCCTGTGTCCTCCCAGGCACCCTCCAGCTTGTCCACATCTTCCCTGTGTCAGGACAAAATGTCAGGACAAAACCAGATGCAGTATCTGGGTACAGTCTGACAGGAGTCTCACAGACAAGGACAATCCCTTCCCTTCACTAGCTGGCTGCGCTCCCACTCACACTGCCCATATTATTTGTGGCTTCTAGTTCAAAAAGAAATTACACCAGGGTTACAAACAGACAAAACCTCCACACGGCTTTAAAATGAATATCAGTATCAGCACAAATTCAAGGGAAGCAATTTTTCTGAACTAGAACAATCTTACTCGTTCTCTTTACTAATTTTATTTGGAAAAAAGAAATTTTATTTGGAAAAGACATGCAGCAAAGAAGATAGAGTAACACTCCATGCTGTCATGCCTATTAGATCTTCTAAGGATAATGTAACCAAGTGGGTATTTTAGTCATCCAGCTCCTGGAACATAATTCTCAAAGACTAGTTAGCTATGAAATTCCCTCTGCAAGGAATAGGGAGAGTTATGTGCCTGTTTCAAAGATTTATGTGTTTTCCTGTAGACGTGGATTAGACACTTGTCTGAGACTGGGATTCATTGCTTCAAATTTCCGCTCCAAATCCAGGCTCTGATTTGTATTTTTGGCTGTGGAGAACTGACTCAGAACTTTTATTTGAAAAGGAAAAAAAAAAAAAAGGAGAAAGGTGGCAGTGGAAGTGGTATAACAGATTTAAGAGACTGAAGATTAAAGTATTCACTCAAGAATTAGCAGGTTCAAACTTGCATTTTCCAGCTCCCAGGAGAGCACACTTCACACCTGGTTACAGGTTGCTGAAACAAAACCACTACGGAGTAAAGAACTGAGAGACTTGCAAGGACCAGGAAAAGCAGCAAGGATCTGTAATTACTCTTAATTAATAAATCACTTGTTTATTGCGAATATCTGGCTGCTGAATCATGAATCATATACATTTCAGTATTTTTCAGCATCAACGAAAAAAATTGATTGAAATATGAGCATTTGTCCAAAGACAAATTTTCTTTCATTTTTTCCACTCTTCAGTACTCTTTTTAACATATGTTTCACATTTCCTTATTAAGAGAAGATAAAATTGGTCCCCTTATTTCTACAGAAACTCAAGGGCCTTTGTAGTATTCTGCAAGGAGCAGACATCAACACCTATATTTAAGCATGACATATTATAAGCTTATATTATCATTTATAATTTGACTGCATTTCAACTATTTGGACTGTAAAGCTCCACAGCGAGTCTTTGCCTCAGGCAATTTTTTTTTATCTGGAAGGCATAAGCAAAATAGTTCAGTCATTCCAGAGTGAAGGTGGGGAAAACCCAATTTTGCCAATATTTATACAGTTTCAGTGTTTCAGTGAGAATTTCCAGCACCTCTGTATTTAGGAGCAGGGATTTGACATCTGTCAGAGAGGCTGCTCTCATGGCAGAGCCTTTGTTGTCACACTGAAAATCCATGCAAATTTAACTAAAATAAAGCCTTCTGAGAATATTACTTGTATATACGTTGCATAGGTTTGTTGGAGGCTATAGTTCAATTATAAAAATATTTTCCTTGTATTAACTTTGCTTCCTACCCAGGAAGGCAGTGCTGCCTCTGCCAAAGGCTCCTGTCTCTGCCAGGATGTCAGTGATTTTCCAAAGGGGAAACAGCCACAGGTGAGGGAAGGACAAAGGGCACCACGGCCACAGGCTTATGGACAGCTGAGATGGTGGTCTCAGGTGTTTCACTCACCAGACAGCAGAGAATACTTTATTCCCAACAAGTATTTCAGAGGAAAAAATATTAAAATCAAAATATGATTTTTAAATTTCTCTGCTCTTTTTCTTCATACTGATTTTTATCAGTCATTACTCCTGCAGATCTAGATTGCATGATCTTTAATGCCCTGAAGTTCTATTCATTTGCATCTTACTTTTATTATTTTTATGAGTCAAGGATTTTTTTCCTAAGCACTTGATTATAAGACTTAGCTAGTTTAGGGAACTATTTAAAGAAATTTAAAAGTATAATTTAAAAAACATAGAGTAAGATTTCTTTTTTCCCTCTCCCATTTGTTTCTTTCTCAGTTAAGCACAGACTTTAACAGCACAGCTGTTTGCTTATAAGAACCTATATTTTACTTGGATCAAATTTAATCTGAAAATTGCTTAAATTTTTAACCCTTAATAAACTGCTAATATTTAATCAACTCCTTTGATCATAAGAAATGCACATAAACACTGTTCAATGCATACTTATTCTCAGGGACTGCATTGAAAGACAGAAAAGAAACAAAACTTTTAACATGGCTCTGATGTCAGCGAGCAATATTTTGGTACTATAAACTTGAAAAAAGCCATCAAACAAAATCCATCAGCAAAGAGGCATCACTGAAGTTTTCACTGACTACAAACTTGTAATGTGCTGACCTGGAGCTCTTGAGAAAAGGGATATTCTGAACCCTAATGCCTGCAAAGAAAACCATAAGGCTCACAATGATGCAAGAATTTATTCCTTTTCTTTTTTTAATAAATGCCTCAAGATTTAACTGATGTTTACAAATGTTTCCAATCCCTTAGGTCCAAAAGACCAGTTTGCCACATCAAATGCACTGACGAAGATGATCCTTCTTCCAACCAAAAACCTTGTGAAAAAAATCTTAAAAGCAGAGACGGTTTCACCTCTTCTACATTTCATATAAATACATCGCTGTTACCAGACTGGGTAATAGCTTTTTGTTCTCTTTAGGAAAAAGAAATAAGACTGGAAAAAAGGAAAATACTACTGCAGATATTTCCTTAAGAAATTTTCCTTTTTAGCCACTGACACTTTAAGCCCTACCCTAGGCACAAGTCTTCCATGATTATTAAAACTGCAAAATGCTCTCTAAGACATTTAGTCACTAAAATGCAATGGAGATCTGTTAAACAAACAACTCTAAATGGTTTTACTATATCTGTTCTAACTAGTAATAGGATTATAGCATGTCTCTTTTTAAATTCTCAGCTTTCTAATTTTAAAACCCGACATGGACACTCCAATACAGCATTTACCATACATTCAGATCAAGCAATTAAAACTTTTTTGGGGTAGGGCAGGAGTTCAGGCAGGTTTCACTGAAAAAGAAAACTGCTTATGATTGGTAATAAACTTTGCATTCCTTTTGGATGGAATATAATATAAAATGTAGCAAAATAAAACAATATGGGGCTTTTGTATAAAATCACTAACGATAGTCTAAGAAAAGTATAGTTTTATGCACATGCAAATGCCAATTTTCACATTGAAAGTTGAATCTCCCACCTCAGGAGTTCACAGTGTCACCATTAATGACTTTTTAATGTTCTGTATTTTGACATTGTATTTAAGAACTCTTAAAACATTAACAAATACATCTTAAATGTTTCTGTGTAGGTTTTGGTGCTACACAGAGGCTCTCAGGATGTGGCATCAACAGTCCAACCACTATGGTTGTACAGCACCACATCCATTCCCTGCCAAAGTGAAGCACCCCACAGCATTTGTGACACAATGTGAACACAAATGTAAAATGTTTCACAAATTTGTATCTCTAGCCACTCTGATAGTTTCAAGTTAGCAACAAGAACAGAATAATTTCTGCTGTTCCTCAAAAAGCAAAACTAACAACAGCTTTTCTAGTTCCACCTCAAATTAGGCCACCTGCCTATTAATGCCAGGGTGTAAGAACAGCTCTTAATGCTTCTGATGAATTAAAAAAAGACCAGAAACATTCACCCATGTGTCAGCTGCTCACCTGCCCCCTCAATCCCACTTTAACTGAACTTTCAGTTCCTCCAGGTTCTGTCTTGGTTACAGCAGCAGCAACCAGCAGAGCTGCATCCATGCTCTCTACTGAACTTCCACAAAGCTCTTCTTAATTTGTGCAGAGAGTGGCTGACATGCTCATGGTGATGGTTCAAGGGCTCAGTCACCTTCTGATGACTGACCAGTTGACTGAGTAGCGTATTTTTTACTATGAAGTGTAAGTGGAGGAAAGGAAAGCCTGGGGGCAAGAAGTCAAATACATTTCTATGAGTGTGAGGTAGAAATAAATAACAAACAAATCACTGACTAAAAATGAGTTATAATGAATCCAATAGCACCATAAATGCATGCTCAGTGTTGCTGTTACTTCATCACTAAGTAGGTCCAGTTCTTTATATTATTAAATTTCTGCAAACAATTCTGTAAAGCATATAAAGTCACTAAGTTGCAATGGGTATCTATTAATATCAAATGAGACCTTTAAAATTATTTTACTTCATGTGAGCTAACCAGTGAGATAACAACATCAAGTCTCAACTCTTACAATCACTTCTCTAAGCACATACTGTTGCAAGAGGTGCATTTTTAAACTGTGGCAATTAGCTTACATAAAGTGAAATTACAACTTTTATTTAATTTTTATAAGAATCCTTTTTGCTTATAAACACACTTTTATACAATTTTTGTGCTTACATGAAGTAATTTAAAAGCCAGTCGCTATAATGCCTATGAAGTGAAGATGGAGGGGTAAGCCATTTACACAATGCCTACATTCACAAATCCATAGGACACAGAACATACAACACACAAATTGCCACAGAAACAAAACACATCATCAAGGTATCTTATAATGGGAATGGTAAGTTGCAAAGGCCACCAAGCAGTATGGCCTCTCCTGCCACCTGTTGCTGGAGTCACTTTTTCTCCTGCAAAGGCAAAAGGCATTCCCTGAGCTTCTCCCCAGAACCAATGTGCTGAGCCTGAGGACAGACACTGGGAACTTGCACTGGGGCAAGGTCTGAGCCAAGCTTCACGTGCAGGGCCTAAATTCAGGAGACTGGTGGCAAACTGCATGGTGAGAGAGCTGATGGGCAGGACTGAGCACAAGGTCGTGCATCTGGGGACAAGGAGGAAAAGCTTCAATGACAAGGCAAGGACACAGGCACAGCGAAGAAGGAAGAGGCTGCCAGGTGTGGGATGTGGCCCAGTGAAAGCTGTGGCGGATGAGAATGCCAGCTAAAGAGAGGCTCCATTCCAAGAGCAAGGAAATGCTTTCCTATTTAGTTCCCGCTGCTTAATTGCACCCTCTAATGGTATTTAGGAAACATCATTTACTTTGATTACAGGTGAGGCTATAAAACAGGGAAGTTGTACAACTGCTTCTGCTTCAAGTCGGTATTCCAAAGATTTCACAACTCCTGGAACACCCACACTACATTCCTTCATTTGAAACCACTCCAGAAACTGGGAAAAAACCCAGCTTCAATTTCTCCTTCCCTGCAAGATCACACATGAATGAAGACTTTTATTCATCAAGTGGAATAAATGTGTTACATTTTTTTCACCAGAGGAACGGGTGCCTGTAACTATACCTCTTATGGTATAGTTAAATGACCTTTTTGCCTTCACTCAAGAAATCATCCATTTTCTTCAGGTGTAAGCAGAATACTCACTCATGTCACTTTCAGAAGTAAGAGATTACACAGGGAAAAATGAAAAACTACAGTGTAAGGAAGTATTCCCAAGACAAGATCTGAAACATAACTAATACTAAATGTGAAAACACTATTCTGAAGATTTTGCCTTCATTCAGATAGAACAGCAAACTATCCCTGTATGAAGAAAGAACAGGTTCTTCCACACTAAATCCTTTCATACCTCTGGAAAAATAAAAATTCCCCAAGTGTCTCACAGCACTGAGTATATCCTGTACGTTCTTCCACATTCAAAAGAAGTGCATCATTCCTATTTATACAATTATAATAATGGAAAAAACCAAACAGGACACCAAAGAGCTGTGTGTACCTCTCAAATCTTGTGTTAATTCAGAAATCAAACTCCCTCTGAAGTCTACAGCTGCTCCTAATTCCCATAGATCAGACTAAATTTTGGCTGAGTTTGGCTGGTAAGTTAAGAAAAAAAATTTGCTACCACAGGCACTGGGGACACAATGGCATGGCACTTTCAAATCTCCAATCTCGACCCAAGTTTAGGCAAAAGTGTGAAAGAAAACTAGTTAGCTTTTGCTCAATTAATGGGGCACAGCAGAATTCCCTGTCTGTGCACACCACTCTGCTGGTAGGTAATATAAATAAGTGGCAGAACAAGCTTTTAGAGGACTCACAATCTATTTAACAGAATAGCATCCAGGTCTTTCAGACTAATACATTGTCTTCAGTATAAACTGGCAGTTTTGAGGTCAGAAATGTATGCCAATAATTAGATGCTCAATGTTAAACCAGACCAGGGAGGTGGTTTACAGCTGTTCTCTTAATAGCATCTCCTAGACCTCCTAATAGCATTAAAATAATGCCTGGACTGCCTGATGTGGCTGGAGAACACAGCTTTATCTAACTTACCCATTAACAATAAAAATCAGGAGACAGACTTGTCAGTGTTCAGGTTAAAGGCTTCTACAGAAGTCATTTAGGTATGATAACCTCATTAAAACTGTACTCAGAAGCTGCTATCGTGACACCCATGACACATTAAATGCTTGTCAGAAAACCAGTCATCATTAATATCTCTATTTCTTCTGCTTCACAGAAAGGCTGAAATTGAGTTTCACTGTTTATAGATATGTCTGTTGGTTTAGAATCATCCTTCCTAGACTGAACTAAAAAAAAAAAAAATCTGGCCAATGTTACCCAGATTTAAGTTGTACGCCTTGGATTCCTGTGTGTCGATGAAAACATTTCAGTCCTGCCTCATAAACTATCTTCACACAAGATCATTATATAAACCATTTGGAGATAGCTGAATAAAGCTGACCAGCATGTGGTCAGCTTTTTTTTTTTATGATAAATTGATATAACCTCACCTAAAAACTTTTTTAAAGCCACTTTAAAAGTGCAAAAACTTTAAAAAAATAAAATTAGATATGAGTTAAACTCTATTATTACTCTCAGTCTTTCTCAGATATAACAAACCTGAAATCTTAAAATATTAAGAATAATCTTAACATTTCCCACTGCCTGCACTGAACCACTTCAGTTCACACAGACTCCTTCAGGGTATTCAGAAACCTGTGGTTGAAAGTCTCTGTGTGTACTTCATTCCACGAGATACCAGGCCACTAGCAAGGATGAAAATAAGCCCGGTTATTTCCCAACAGTTTGACATTGTTTTGCCATTTCCTGAATGAGCGTATCAGTCCTTGGCCACCACACAAATCATCCAGCCAGGACAGGCTATTTTTGTAGTTCCCAGATGGTCTTTATGTACTTTCATGCATGACATGAGCTTCGCAGGATACAACCACTCTGTCGACCTTGGTGCATGTGAAACTGTTTTCTCCAAGTACAGAAAGGTAGGAGCTGTGTCGTACTCGTGGGTACATCTATTCATAGTTATGTCATGCACTTCAGCTAGCACTGCATCGTTTCATTTTCACAATGTACCTTGAAATTTGTCATTGGCAGGAGTTCAATTTGTGTCATAAAAAACACACTGTCTTCAGTTTCAGCTCAGTCAAGTTATCTGCTGCTTTCAAAGGGAAATGTGACAAGGCCTTTGCATTCAGGAGCTGAATAGTACTTATGATCCCAGCTCTATTTCAACAGCAAACACTCAGCCATTATCACCCATTTCAGAAATTATATTGGAGATATTATTGACAGTCAGCATCTGAACAAACTCTTCCAAAAAATTCCCTTGAGGCTGCCTTCACTTAGTCTTGGAAGTGTAAGAAGTCCACACACAAATATTTGACTTCAGTGTTATTAAAACCACCTGACTGAAACATAACAATCAAATACCTCTAGGAAAGCCAACAGAAACCACGAACTACATTCCTTTTTGAGGATAACCAGTTATTCATATAGATTACTGCTTAGCACAAAGAGTAACTTAGCACCTGTAGCAATTCCCAGAAGTGGACATACACAGTGTTAGTAGATACAATAAAAACATTTTTGACACTGCCAAGATGCTCGTAGCCTCTGAAGGTTCCTTTCACAGTAAAGTACAGCAAAGCACAACTGTAGTTTGGGAGACCACAGAGAAGGTGAAACCCATGATACACAAGTAAAGAGTTTATCTACCCAAGAATATCAGATTGGGAAAGAACCTGAGGTGCCCTTGGTGCTTCAACTGGCCTGTTTGGCTCATTACTGTGTAGCTCCAGGCCATAACTGAAACCAAACTACACATCAACGAGGGGCACTGACACATGACAGAAAACGCCTGAGGACTTGGACTTGTAACTAAGGCAGCAAATAACAACTTCTGTACAACAGCTATTCCAGGAACTTGCTAGACTGGTTTTCATATTCTGCTCCTGTTCTGGACATTACATCAACTTACAACAACTTCAAGAGAGGTTGTTGCTGTTGGTGATGATGAATGGCATGCTGGTTTCAAATACTTTTATATATGGAAGATGCAAAACGTTTTATGGAGCTGCAAATATAACAAAAAAGTGACAGTATGCAAAAAGCCATGGGATACATACAAAAAAGATGCAACATGCCTTTTTTCTCTCACTTGAAACAACTTTATAACTTTAGTACTGTGCTGCAGTAAAATTCACTAAAGAACATTGTTTTCTGTCTCTATTAGGGACTCATGGGAAAACTGGTGTGTCCGATGTCCAAATTACATCTTCCAGTATCAAACTCCTTGGTCTATACTTTGAGAGAGAATTGACATTTTCCTTCACTGTGCTCAAAACCCTCCACAGTTTTAAAAGCATATCTGGTACTTGATACAGTCACACATTATTCTCTCTGACCTTGCAACCAAGGAAAATGCCACATAACATACTAGAAGAGAAAAATGCCACTCTTGGATAGCTGAACTGTGCCTGTAAATTATTACTGGAACCACAGACATTTTTGTTTGGTTGGCTTAGCTACAGAGACCAGGGCTGAGGGCAGAATGAAGTCCCCAGGTGTGTGCTTGCTCTGGCTTGCAACCTAGTAGGAGACGTGGGTCTCACTGCAGAACTTTGCTCTTTCTCCTCAGCTCTGACCTGCGTTGGGCAGGGATGGACATTGGTGTGTGGGAGGAGGGTGTTCCAGGATGAGGAGCTGTGGCAAGCCTTCAGTCCGTTCTGGCTGGGGACTGGCATCCCCAGGGGCCCCTGGTGTCACTCCTCAGCTGCTAAGCTGAGCACTACATAAGGCCCTACTTTGCTGTAAACAGCACCAATGAACAGAACCAAATGGGTAAAATCAGGATGTCTGATTCTGAAGTCTGGTTCAACTGCAGATTTGTTTTGTATCCTTGATTTACATCTGGAAAGGTGTGCTTTATCAGCCTCAGTCAGCCCTGGGTAAGCTGGCCCTGGTGAGGGAAAGATGACAGGCAGGCATCATCTGGCAGCCCTGAGGACTCCTGCCATGGCTCTGTCCACTACAGCACTGCTCTTGCCACTGAAAATGTCTCTGCTCAAGTGTGAATATGGTGCACAGGCAGCCATGTAGGTGTAAGTTGTATCTAATAATTAAAGAAAAACATTGAACGATATAGTAGGAGATCTAGATGCACTAAAATATTTTTGTGTACTTAAGTGAAGAGAAATCTTTCAGAAGAAAAAATTCACATGGGTTTTACAA
The DNA here is from genome assembly GCF_021018805.1 of Prinia subflava. Lineage (NCBI taxonomy): Eukaryota > Metazoa > Chordata > Aves > Passeriformes > Cisticolidae > Prinia > Prinia subflava. Next base: position 87,401,584 of record NC_086249.1, on the reverse strand, counting down.
TCTCTTAAGCTATCACCTTAAATAATGTGGTTTGACCACACAAGTGAGTCAGGGAGTAAATGAAATTCACAGTAAATCCAGAGAGCAATTACTTGTTAAAGTCTATTTATATGAGCATAAAAATGTGTTGAAAAGAAGCATATTTGTTTTCATGTCCTACACAATTCATCTTGCCTTAAAAGCTTCGAATATAACAAAATACAGAAAAACAGTCTTTTTCAGAGATGTTGTCCTTTCCACCAAGTCACATGTTTAGTCTTGTACACTTCCTAAGCCATTTTTGTGCTAAGAGAAAGAAAAACACCTGCAGCATGGAAAATTGTAAAGAAGACTGTCATTTGAGCAACAAAATGAAGAGAAAATATTTCAAGCTTCTTTCATATTGTCCTAATGAAGGGTGTTTTGTAATTCAAAATAATGAGAAAAATGACACAGTTTAGGCTGAAGAGTGATTCCCAAAGATTACATTTGATTCTCAATTCCAACTCTGCAGCCTTGGGAAACACAACTTAATCTTGTAACTTAGATCTCACTGTAAACTGTTTTATAATAGTTCACTTAGGATTTGTTCACCTCACCAATGTTTCGTGGTAATTAGCTGGACAAAATACACAGAAAAAATGAAACAAAACCCCAAAATGATAAAGCAAATCTTATCAAAGGACATAAACTACACATATCTTCACTTTCAAAATTCTCTTCAAGACACTTCATCTTCAGAATAAAAAAAAGCAAGCCTTGACTTTGAATTCAAGGTTGATTGAATTTCATCATGCTCCCAACCTTCCAGATCCTGTTAATTCAAATTATTAATTGGCAGATAGCCAGAAGAAGAAGGGGAGGGGAAATCTAATTTGTGCATGTGCTTAGACAACCAAAAATTCCCTTTACAATTGCTTATCTCCATATTCCCTCTGTTTATCTTCCAGAAAGGCAACAAAATAAGAGCAGGAGCCCTGCCATAGTAGATGAGAATGAAGTGCTGAAAGTATAATCCATTTTCCAACAATTGCAGAAACAAACATTCTTGCCTTTTTTACTCTCCTTGTTTTCATTTGCTGGTATTAGTAGTTATTTTTTAACTGCTGTACAATACAGCAAGTCCTTCTGACAAGAGATGTAAAGCCAAAGCCTCTTTCCCAAAGAACATTTATTAAAGCTCTTGACTAAACCCACTGGAGCTATTAAAGTAAAGGATGAGACTTTATGGCTCTCAAGTGAAGCAGGGGCATGACAGTGATCCCGAGGCACTCAGAGAACCTCACTGCTCTCAGCTGTAAGGAAGGCACAGTTTACAAAGACGAAGAGGAGGGATGCAGAGGGCTACACGTAAGTGCAAAAAGAATGGGTTTATCCACTTTCTAAGCTCCCTCTGTCTTATGTCACATCCCACAGTTACTTTTGCCTTTTCTCATTTCTTTGCCATGCTTTTAAAATTTCATTATTTCTCCTCAGTTTTTGGGCATTTAGAATGAAGGTTATTTTTACGCTGGGGTGACTGAAAATTTGCAGTTTTCTACTTCCAAGACACAGCTGACTAAACTTGGCAATATTTACGGTATCTGCTGAAATCAATACCTGACTTCCTCTATTTTAAGTAGCATTAATTTGATAACTGACACTAAAACAAAAGAAAAAAAGAGGAAAAAAGAAAAAGACATGATGATCACTATCATCTGCCTACTTTTGATAGCAGTCACTTTTTATCACTACCATTGAGAGACTGAATGCTTCAATCTGGAAATATTTGTAGCATAAAAAAATACAGAAAAATTCATACCCAATTTTTACAGGTAATGTAGGCAATAGAAGATCTGGAGCAAAAAGCAGTATGTGAAATAAAATAATCATTTGGGTTGGCAAAAACCTTTAGGATCATGAAGTCCAAGTGTACAATAATGGTATTCATATGCCTTGTAATTTGTTCCTTGCTGAAACCCCTGTGGAGCCTGACAGCCACAAGCTGGAAGCCTGGAGAGTCCCAGCTGTCACCACAGTGCAGGTGACCCCAGGAGGCTGCAGGACACTTAGGGAATGATAGAACTCCACTGTGGGGAGCTCAGCCACAGCACTGTGGCCTCACTGGCCAGGTTTTGCTGTATGGCCTGAAAAGCCTTTTGAACAAATGGTATTACAGACTTGGGATTTTATGTTGCTCTTCATTGTATTACTGCCATAGTCAGTTGGAATAAAACTGACTTCAGACAACCAAAGGTCAGCCTGCTGCAGTTTTTTTTCTGCACATTACTGCTAATAAGAAATTGTGTCAAAGTGAAATTAATTTGCAGGGATAATGCTTCACTACCCCTTTTTGCAGTGTTGTTGCCATAGAGAGGAACAGCTGTATCTGACCAAAACTTACTCAACCATTTGTCTTTTTCACAAGGAAGGTGAGTTAGATTTGACAGTCTTTTATCAGCATGGACTATGACTAATAGTCAAAAATGTGGCAAACACTCCCTTGTTACCACGTGCACTAGCACCACTATTTGGGGGAGACACTCATATATGAAAGATATTTCAGCTCGAAGCTAGCCTATTACTTTCCAAAATCAGTATGCAAATTCAAAGCCATAATTTAGCCTTTAATGTAATCAAATACCTTTTAAACATGAGGGGAGTAAGTTTGTTTCAATATGCTCAACATTCAATTCAAATCTTTCAAAAGATAGTTCACCATTAAGCAGAGCACATAGAAAACACTTTGCAACTTCCTCCCAATTGTTTATGTATTCAGAAATACTTAACTGTCCTGCCAGCTCCAAGAGGTAAGTAATTTCACATGGAAAAAAGAGGCACCCTGTCAACCCTTTCCCAAGTCCCAGTCTTCTGCAAAATCCAGTCCTATCTGTACTATATTAACAGTAAGCAACCACATCTTGTTTTAAGTCATCTTCATCCTTTTACCTCTGTTTCAGCTCCGTAGGTCTAATTTAAGTGGTGATTTACTAATCAGATGAAAAAGCATTACAAATGCAAAACTAACCAGGAATCAAGTCCCAGTGACTACTTGATCTTCAACCACCTGATTTCTGTAGCTGCCAGATCAAAGGTATAGCAGATGGCACAGACTCAACAGCACAATTCAAACCTGAGGCTGGATTACTGACAACTGATAATCACTGACGAGTAAACCAAAACTAAAAATGACAGCTTTTCAAATGTGCAGGGGAAGAAAGAGGTTCATAAGAATTCTCCTAATTGCCCAGGTCTTTTCTGCTTCCAGGTCTGTTTAGTTACCATTCACTGTACCGATCTGGTATAATACAAATGGGGATAGGGGAACATAATATCAACTGGTTTTATTCCAATACCAGGCTGAAAAGCCTTTTAATCATGTAGAGATTACATACAATCCACAGGAAATTACTGTTGTTTTCAAGTGTTTAATTACTATGGGGAAAAAAGTAACAGTGCTTCTAAAGCAATGCCCCAACAACTTCTTATATATTGGCTATTACCCATTAGGAAACTACGTAATTCTAAGGGAAGAATGATAATTTTTATCTGCAATATTAGTTAAAAATACTACATGGTATTGAAAAGTTATTATGCATTGTTCAAAACAAAACTGAGAGTGGCTAAATTCATAGAACTATTCAGATGACAAGGTAGAGTATATGATAAATTGTTGGTTTTAGCCTGTTTTATGCCTAGTTTTTAGGCTCAGATAATGCAGAAAACAAGAGCAGGAAAACGTGATCACAGATGTATGAATTTATCTGTTTTATCAGTTCAGTTCTAGTTTAAAGCAGTCTAAATGGGCTTTGATAATGAAAGGCAATGGGAGCAGATCAAATGGTGCAAGTGATTTGATTAGCTCCCTGCTAACCATCTCGGGTAGATTTAATTTAGAACGGCACGATCACATCTGACTGTGGCAAACAGCTCTGCACCTGCCTTCCCAGGTGACATCTTCATAGGAGACTGAGAGCTGTTGTATTTGCAAAGGTTTTAGGAAAATCACCCATTTTAAGCTTCTGGTAGCTTCTCAAGACAGGAAAAAAATTCAAATAAGAGAATGATTAAGTTTCCAGAACACTAAATCACACAATGAATAAAATCTGCTGTGTAAACTCTCTCCAGAGTCACTGAAAAGCATTATTACAATTATGTAAACAAGCCCTGGGGCTGACTTTAGTAGTTAACTCGAGCAAATGGGACAAAGCCACAGCAAAAACCATACACCTGAATGATTGCATCAACAAATCCACTCCAGGACTAACCGACTTGCCACAGTACCAGAAATTTTATTTTCTCCATCCCTGTAAAAACAAGGCCACTCCTATTTTGCTCTCTTTCAAAGGGACATACAGTTCTTCTGCTGCACAGCAACAATGGTTTAAATCAATACAAACGCAACCTCATTTGTCTCCAATATTCCAAAACATTAGGAACACATAATATAATGATGCAGACCATTACCTATCAATGAGTTCTTAATGCTCACTCTCCTGTGAAATCCTGATCCAAACCTGATTTAAGAGTTAAGAGGAAACATGCCAAGAGGCTGGACTCCACCAAAGCTGACATACTGTTCATCCGAGCTGCTGTACGCAAGGCAAGAGCGTGCACTGAGTACAGGACGTGTGACCGAAGCAAAAAGAGAGCTCTGAGACACACGGCACCATGAGAGCTTTGAAATAATGATTAAATAAATAATGTTATTGAAATAATATCCACGAGATAAATGAAAACTCTAGAGAGTCTAAGGACACTTTGCAAATTCCCAGAAGATGATTTTGATGAAAGAAGTTAATATAAAGGAAGACGGTTAATTTACAGGGAAAAAAAAATAGCAAGAACAGTTGGCAAATTTGTATTTATACAAAACTGATAACAGGCAGTAACAGCAGGCTTAATACCAAGGCTTTTTTTCCTCATTTCTTGATTTTGGCCACACTAGCTAATCAAACATCCATGGAGAAGAGAAATTCAGAGGATCCCCAGGCTTAGGCCTCCCAGCCAGGGTCGTCAGACCATTTCCTCCTCCTCTTTCACTTAACGTCCCTGACCCAAGTGCATCTGCTGGTATCATTCCTTAGAACACAATCTTCACACTGATGGCACCACAAATACCTTTGTGTCCTTAATTTTACTACTCTGGCATAGAGTTATTATGATACAGTATTTGTTTGTATTTGTACTTTTCTTTCTTTAAATGATCTTTGCATAATTTAAACGTGCTTAATAACGAGAATTTTCAGTCTTCAAGCTTGCAAAGACTGTATATATTAACAGACTTCCAAAACTTTATCTAATTAGGTTAAATTCAAAACATTTGGGCTTATTCTTAAGCAAATAATTTACAAAGACCTACTAGTTTCTAGAGACATCAAATGCATGAACACATTACAAGGAAAAACATCTTCTCCAGTTTACTACTAAACAGCATTTATCAATTCAAATTGTTTAAAACAGTCATGCAGCTTGACATAAACCTGGAGTTCTTTAAAAGAAGGAAATAAAATATTGGAATTAAATAATTTATCTGGAAATGTTTGATGCAATGTTTTGTGAAAACATGAATGGAAAGACCTCAATGTCATTTCAGATACCAAGTTTAGACTTAGCCATATTTTAACACAGTTGAACTTTTGACTTAAAAAAGAAAGAATTTGGAAAAAAAAAAGGGGCATGAAACTAGAAGTGCAAAATGAGATTATTGTTCTAGAACCCAGTGTAATTTATTTTTAAACATGAGATTAATTTACATTTGTGGTCAAATTTTGAAGCAAATTATTGAGCCTTAAATGACCAAAGATATTTAATATCTGTATTCATGGAATGGAATCACATAAGGAACAAAAGACACATTGTTGTTTAAGGCCATATTACAATGTTTATCCAAAAAGGTGCACTGCACCCTTCTTTTGTGCCAGTAAAAGAATTATTATTTTTGCATAACGATGCTCTATTTTTAATACAGAGCAAAAGATTCATCTCAATGTCAACTCCTTGCTATACCTTGACCTAGAACAGTATTTCTAAACTAGCAATCCAGAAATTGCCAGTAACTACTACAGTAGGAATATTTCTTCATACAGACTGCTGTTCTCCTAATATTATCAACTGCACTTAATGGGACATATTCTAAACACGGGTTTTGAGATCAACCAGAGAAAACATAAGGTTTCCTTAATGCATTTTGCAGTTTCAAGAGGCAGAATTGGTTTTCGAAGGCAAAATTGCACTACCAAGCTGTAAAATGCGACTGTAAATAAATGTCATGTTTTACATATAATATATTTTTAATAATTACCTATCTACACAAAAGTATTACTAAATGTGTGATATACTATGTATGTATAAAATTAAAAGATTAAGGACACCTTATATACAGTAAATAGTTCAGCATAAAAGTTATAGCATTATTTGAATGCCAGTGACCTAAAGGGAATTTTTAATTATTTCAGCTTTTTCTAGCATCACACATGAAGCTAACCTCAGGTTTTGCTTGGCACTTTATAATTCAATGAAGAGAGAAAATGCCTAGCCAGAGTCCTGGACTCACTTCAATCAGTAAAAAAGATTCTAGTGGCCTCAAACCAGCTATTACCAAAAAGGATGAGTGCACAGTACAAACTGTTCAAAGCATGGTATCATTGCCATTGTGTTTACAAAGAGTTCTCTGAGTCAGACTGGCATTCTTTTCTTTCTGTTCTGTGTAGCAGAGAAATAAAAATATCTTACTCTTTTAAAATTAGTTTTACAATGTTGAATGTAATCATCCTTTAAACACACAAACTAAAAAAAAGAAAGATTTTTTTTTTCTATCAAGGAATGTAAAAATGATTAAGGTGAATCATTATATCCAGAAACCTTGATTACAGGGGGAACTAAGTAGGGACTAGAGAGAAATTATTCTACATTTCCTTGATCAGAGATATACACTCATGCTATAGATGAAGGCAGCTGTGATTGATTACTCTGTTTATTAGGACTGCAAGCTGGTTAGATAAAAGGTAAAATTAATTTGTGCATGCATCAGTTGAACTAAGCTTATTTAAACTGATTTAGGTTGACGATAAACACAATTCATGTTACAGACATTTGGGATGCTTGCTAAATCACACTGTAGCTCACAGAGCAACCATTAAAAATGTTAACCATTTCAGATATAACAAAAATTACAAACCCACTTTATTCTGTTACAACAGAGATGTTCAGGAAAGTGCCTTCCCTGTCCCTCCGATATTTTCTGAGTAGGTGCCATCCATATGAACTCAATCTCCTGAACCATTTATTAGAAGATGCAGCACTATATGACCCTGAGTAGCCATCTCACATGTGAAGGTCTGAACACACCAGAGATTATCCAAAGGCTATGGGCAAGTCAGTAAAAGACTATTTTGAGATCTACTGCAGAAACGGTGGCACCAGTGTAAAACCAGGTGTGCTGCAGCTGTTTGCCTCTGCTCCTTACCTGGAGTTTACTGTCCTTGACAGCTGAACCAGAGCTAAAGACTGACTGATCTCTCATTGCATTCTAAAGTCAGAACACCCTGGTCATTTTAAGAGACTTCAGCAAGAGCTGCCTGGGAATGAACTTTGCACTAAAACAGAGCACTTGAGTGCTCTGCTTTTGCAGCTCAGGTGTGGGCTCTGCAATACCTTAAACCACCTCAGCTTTTTCTGTGGTGATCACTCACTCTCCAAATATGCCATTACAACGACTTTACTATTCACTGTATTCGCATTTGTGAAAAAACCCCAAGCTTGGACCAAGGTCCTTGATTACAAAGCCAAGCGTGAATCTGTATTTTCAGTGCCTAAGTAAGAACACAGTTTCAGTGATGACCATGCGTGCAAATCTATTTTGATTAATTATACATGAAATAACTCCAGTTTACACCGAAGAACTACACCTTAACTTTCACCACTACATTAAGTAAACTTTTGAGAAAAAATAATAATTTTATTTCTCTTCACTTACAACATTTAGAGTGTAGACTAAAATTTCAAGTGAAAATGTTCACAGGCTGCTTAAAGACAGAATTTCTTCTGAAATTAACTGATGTTAATCTGTATATTGGGCACAAATTTTTAGCATATACTATCTATATAACAGTATGTTTATCCATCAATTATAATTATCTTCCATGAAATCAAAGCAGTTCAGACAGGAACAAGGTCATACAAAAATGTAAATGGAAATACAGATCCTGTGCATCTCTAAGGCTTAATTAACAACTTATTGAAAAAACAATTATATTACTTGTCCTGTTTCTGTATGGGATGGCTGCATGAGACATTCAAATTATTCAGGAGCATGTTTAACTAGACTGCCTGTAGCCATTCCATTTCTACACCATGATATGGTAAAATAATTCAATTTAAAATAAAAGCTTTGTTTGAATCAACCTTTAAAAAGCAGAAAATCCCATCAGTCCTCAGAGGAAAGACATACACAGTCCCTCATTCAGGCAAGTTGCAGAAGGCACCGTGTCTCTGCAATGTGCTGCACACAGAGTGTGTGCACAGTACCTGTCCAAAGAAATAAACACCTGAGCTTCCCAAGAGTGCTGCAGCCTAAGCTGAATTCACTGATCTGGGCATATTTCTGCAGTTCAGCCCAGACAAGTTAAGCAGACTTTGGGTGGATGAAAAAGCACTCTTGACCTGTGTGAAGCCTTTGCTGGGCAAACCCAGAGGAGCAGTTTTGGGCAAGGCAGAGCTCCACTTCCCCCTCCCTGTGGCATGGTGTTTGCTCATGAAGGTATGAACCCTTCCCTTCAGCTAGCCCTCCAGCTGAACTAAATACATACTTATTAATGACTACAACAAAAATTGCCTTTAGCCTCGTTGCATATCTCTTACTAGCACTTTCAAGTGACTGGCACAGTGAATGTGGTATCATAATGTGCTCTACAAATCAAATAGCAGAGTACGGGATTATCAAAGTTCAGTCCTACAAGGTCTGAGCTACGCCTTAAATAATCACCAGCTTAGATTAAAAATCAAAGGATAAGGCATTTTGCCACCTCATTTTGGAATTCTAGCATCCTCTTTGCTATCAATGAAAACCTTCCTTGAAACCTTAGCTGTGTTAAGGTCAAAAGATTAAAAAACAAAAGCAGCAAATAATTTTATTTCACTAGCAGTAGTTTAAAACCGTACTGTGTAAGAGAAAGGCTCCAAGCAAGTATTTCAGAAGTTAGCCATGACTGTTTCATCTCTCTAACACAATGTAACATACATAGGCCCATGTTCTAGCTACAAACACATTTTTCTGACTTGGTTGACAGCTCAAAAAGTACTAATTAATATTTCATTAATAAAATCAGAGTTCAGTTAACCATGATTCACCAAATAGGAAGCGAAATACCAGGGAATATACAAATAAAGCTCTACTTCAGCCATGAAACAGCTGCAAATTTAAAGAATGTTCATGTTATTTTAAAATCTGCTTATTTAAAAAATATTATTACAACAGTTAATAACTACTTTTCAGTGAACAGCTTTGATGCCAATAGATTTTAAGAACAACCACTCTATGAATAGTTGATGTGTACACCCACAGGTACAATATCATTTGATGGCAACACATGAAAAACAACATTAGAAAACAAAATCAATACAGAGTTTATTAATTAAACCTCAGAATTATACAGAATATTGTTTAAAAGCAGTTTGATTTTCTGGTCCATAAATCTAACTGACCAATAAAATTATTTGGTGGGATCAGGTGCCAATAGTAACTTCAGTTAACATACAGAAAGCCTCTGTACCCTATGCCTGTGCAATATCACTTATAAAGTTCTAAATAATAGGGGAAAAATCATTAAAAATTAGTAACTGTAAAAAAATTACAAAAGCTGTTATGAAACAGTATGCATAGGGGTATTATGGTACTTTTCCAAATCATGCATTTGCAAGCAAACTTTTTGTTTGTAGTTTCTCTTAATTTCTTTGTATAAAATGCAGTGTTGTTATGCAAAAAGAAGATACGTATTTTCTCAAAATAAAGTATGTCAGTGCTAACTTATGGATAATGGAACATTCTTGTCAATCACACCAGATGAATGCTTCTGGAAAAAATATTCTGGAAAAGTTCTGGAAACTTTTTTTAAAAATGAACATTTTTATACTAATCTCTGCTTCTGCACTTCTACCAACAGTCACAACTGGCACTACCACATCTCATTTGTGACATTCCTAAACTGCACTTATTCCAAGCTCTTTGGCCAACAGAAATCTGTTAATATGCTGATGCATTTGAAGTACCTTCCACTACTTCCTATCCATCTTGTTCTTAAATTCAAAGTAACTAATTCATACAAGAAACATAAAACTAGGAAAAGGTGACCTGTTTCTTCCTAGGTATCATGTGCATACTTTTCCGACTTTTTCAAACTGAACTTGCCCAGACTTCCATTTTTGACATCTGATTTCACCTCATCTCTTTGATTTATCTTGCTTTTTAGAAGGTTTTCTAGTAAAAATACTGTAATTCCCTGTGCATTCATACAACATACCCCACATGATCCTGATAGAGCTGACCTCTTACCATTACCACACCCATCATACCAACAACAGTTATCAATAATTATCATTTTAATTGCTGGGCCAGTTAGAGTTAACTACTAAAAGCCAGACAAAGGGTATAGAAGATAGTACTCTACATTATTAGCACCATTATTCCTCAAAATCACTGATAATTCAGGATGTCAAGGTTTTGAACTCATACAGGTAACATGCTACCAGATCCCAGAAGGAGATGCTGTTAGCAATTCGAGATAAAGCAAACCACCAAACCACTATCAGAGAACTGGATGATCTCCTTAAGTATTTGTGAAACATGAACTGTGAAGGGCGTTCATCTGAGAGAAGTAAGCTAGAAATGCCACGCAGTCAGTAGTAACTCATCAGGCACTCCCAAATTTTACTGCTAGAATACATATTGAATGCACAGGCCCAGAGTGTAATTATCATTTTGGTATTTGAAACAGTTTAGTTAATAGCAAGCATGGAAGTTCATTAGCCCAGTAAAATAGGGAAAAAACTTGCACCTGGGAGAAAGTACAAGGGTAAAAACATGGAGAGCTCTTCCTACCCCACTGCCACCAGGAACCAAAAGTAATGATTAAACAGCCCAAAATAGGCAACCTGTGGCAAAAAAATCATACTCCCATTCTGGGTTAAGGGTGTAATTAGCTTGAAATACAGATTACACTTGAAAACCCAATGAAATAATTACAATAGGAAAATCTGGCTAACTGAAACAGCAAAAGACCTCCAACTTGGGATTCATGTTTTAAAGGAATACAAACACGGTACACAAAAAACCACAAACAAGCAATATATACTTTCTTTTAAGTAGAAGAAAAGCATTTTTACAGATAAGGAGGCTGTTAGTAACCAAAATGAATGTTAAAAGACAACTTTAAATTGGTACATTGGAATAATTTGTGCCTTAAAATTCTTTAAACTGTTTATGAGAGGATCATTTCAATGATGCTAATTTTCAATACATTTTGGAGCATCAGAGAAATTGAGTGAGACTGTTAGCATTTTCTGCTAATAGTTGAGGATGGTAAGCAGTATGATCTCAGTAATTATAGAGCTCTACGCCATTACTAATCTCAGGCAAAATAACCACCAAACTTATAAAAGATAAATTCACTGGGAAATTACATGGAAAAAACTGATGCCTGTCAACACCATTTTAGAGAAACTTGCTAAATAAAAAAGAGATTTTATTTAATCATCTGACAAAGTATCAAACTCTGGTCTGTGGATTTTATTCCATAAATGAAACACACAAACTTTTGAACAGCATTTACCTTGCAGCCACACAAAACTCAGAGTAAGAAATTATTATCAATATCACCAAACGTGATGAAGATATAGATGTGAAAAAGTAGCTGTTAACAGGAAATAATAATTGAAAAAGTCTCTACATTCCTCCAGTAAAATCATCCACTGTTCACTCAATGCTACTTAAGAGTATCATCAACGATACAAAAGTAATTACTGTTGATAGCAGTAATGGCACAAAAATTGTCAAACTGGTCAGTAAAGGTAGCGGAATTGTTATTCAGAATAATATGGATTTCTTTTTATGATGGGGACAGTGTATTACAGCCAAGTGGACTTATAGTAGCAAGCAAGAAACAATGCAGGTAATACTCAGTGCACAGCAGCAAGAGACTTACAAAATACATACAATCGTAATTTTTACTAGAAACAACTCACTACAAATGACAGCGAAGCCTGACAACAAAAGGGAGTAAAAAACTTCCCAGACACGTAAGTGCAAATGGTAAAGACCTTGTTATTTCTCCATCATTCACAAAGAAAGAGGAAGAAATCTGTACCTTCTTAAGATGTTAACCAGAACACCCCACATGCTGCTATTAGCACAAAAACTCACGTGGAAAGAGCACAGCAGCAATTTGAAAACGCTGCAGAGAACCAATGAATGTTATATGAACACAGAAGCTGTCTCTGATCCACTGCAGGAGAATGAGATTGTGCAGGCACAAAGTTAGAGCTTGGACAGTATTGATGATGGTGTAGGTACAGTGGCAAGATAGATCTTCCTGCTGATGTGTTTTGGGGTTATTTCCTACCACAGCAACTACTTAAGACCAAAGCCTCTTAAAGCATTGTACAGTACTTCTTTTTGCTTCTTCAATCTGTATCTTAAAAACCAACCCTGAACAAATGCAGACGTTTTGTTGAATGCCTCTGTTCAAGAGAGCTGGACTGCCACAGCCTTAAGTGACAACACTGGTGGCAGTCCACCATCACGTACGTGCACAGGACCTGACTGCCTCGGTGACTTCCCCAAGGGAAAACCTGACAGGACAGGGAGCGGCACACAGGAGGTGAGCTCTTATCTGGTGATTCCTTTTGGCTTACCTGGTCGTGAGACCCTTGAGCTGCTGAATGCTGCTCCTCGCAGGCTGCTGTCAAGAGTCTGGGGGTTTGAGTTACCATGGAGATCGCCACATCTGAGAGCTGAGGGGGCTGCAACGAGAGACAGAGGCACCCGTCAAACCAGTGCCCATCACCTCAAAACACAAGCACTTGACTCCTCCTGCTTTTGGCATTCACCAAGATCCCAGCTCCCAGATTAGGAGCTTTAGCTAAACTAAAGGGGAAAGTAAGGGGAAAAAACCCAACACTCATCACCAAAAGAATTAGAGAGGTGAGGGCAATCCCCAGTGACACACAGTATTTGAGCACTTCGCAAAGCCATGCACTTTTTCAGGAGCTTGGAAGGATTCTAATACACCATGAGCTTGACTCAACAATTTTCAGCCTCTCTGGTCAAGTAAAACAACAGCAAGCAATTCACCCAGAACCACTGCTGAGCACAGGACTGAAACAGCAGCACGCTGCCTCGGAACTGTGGCACACAAAGGCGCTCCCTCAGAAAGCCTCCAGTGGGAAATGGACTGAGCATCCCTTCTGTGCAAGAAGTAAGCAGGCAAAAGAAGCCACCTACTTGAATGTTTTTGGGGCAAGGCTGAAGGCAAGCTTTTATGAAAATCCAGCATGAAAGACAGCCTGGAGTTCGTTTGCAATAATAAACCTATTTGGAGACTTTTCCAAGCCTGCCAACAAGCATGATGAGTAAAGCCATATTTCTTATTGCCTTTGCCATTTGAGCACCATGTATATTGACCAGTTTCTTATTCTTCCGTTTCAAGCCTTACGTCTTATGCTCAATTTTTTCCTACATAATTTAATAATTAAGTGCTGTAAAGTGAAATGAGATAGTCACTGGAGACTTTTAAAATTAATTATCCTCTTCCACACAAACGTCTGACAGCTTTTTAAACTATTGTCCTGGTTTTGTCTGGGATAGAGTTCATTTTCTTCCTAGCAGCTGAACACAGTGCTGTATTTTGGATTCAGTAGGAGAGTGACGTTAGCAACACAGCGATGTTTTAGCTGTTGGTGAGCAGTGCTCACACTGAGTCAGGGATGAGCAGGTGCACAAGAAGCTGCTGGGAGCATGGCAGGGACAGCTGTCATGGTCTGGCCAATCCATGCCATACAATGTCACACCCAGTACATGAACTGGGGGGAGCTGGCTGGGAGATGCTGTTCACTGCTTGGGGCTGGGCTGAGCATCCTTCAGCAGGCAGTGAGCAATTGTATTGTGCCCCACTTGTCCTTCTGGGTTTTATTTCTCTCTTGGTGTTATCTCCTTTTTAATCACTATTATCTTTATTAATATTATAATCAGTACTATATTTTATTTATTAATTACTTATTTCCACTATTAAACTCTTCTTATCTCAACACATGGATTTTACTTTTTTTCTGATTTTCCTCCCCATCCCACTGGAGTGAGTAGTGGGATGGAGGAAGTGGCTGTGTGGTACTTAGTGACCAGCTGAAGTTAAACCACAACAACTATACATTAAGTATCATTTTATGATATAATCAATTTAATAGATAACCTTTTTAAACACATTATTAGGAAAAGCTTTCATAAATCCAGTTCTAACTCTCAGTGGGCAGTGGTACTACACATGTTCTCACTAACTTCATTGTGACATAAATACACCACCTAACCAAACACACCTACTCACTTCAGAAAGAGTTACATCTGTCCTAATCAGAGGGGAATGACTACACAAGGGACAACACTTGCCTACTGAAGCATCACAAACTATTAGCAATACATCAGCTGGACATGCACAGTTTTTCTGAGTTAGTCTGCTAAATGCATATAAATCTTCATGTATGTGGCTATGTATCTAATTACCTAATTCTCAGATGGCTTTCTGAACTGACTGATCTCATCTCTGCATTTCATCTTAATTTTTTTTTTTTTTTTTTACTTAGAGAATCATTGGCCGGTTTTGGTTTGAAGATACTTAAAGATTATCTCGTTCCAACCTTCCTGCCATAGGCAGGGCCACCTCCCACTAGACCAAGTTGCTCAAAGCCCCATCCAACCTGGCCTTGAACACTGCCAGAGTTGCAGCATCAACAACTTGTCTCCCATCTCATTTTGCCCATGGAGCATGTTGTGTTTATGCAAAATACAATATACTCAAGAAGCATAATTGTGTGTAAATATAGAATCTGAAAATCCAAGCAACAATTAGAGGATTTCCCATGTCTTATGGGAAAATTGTTAAGAGTATTATTATACTAAAATTATATCTATTCACTACCCTTACATTATGCTATGCAACAGTAACTAACACATACTGAGCCTGCTGTCATGTCAAATATGGGAAGTAACTGGCTCATCTGGAATAAAGACTTCTGCAAGATTCATGGAGTTTTAAAGGACACTGTAGAATAACAGATACTCCTACTGTAGCACTGTGGATGAATCAGGATTACTGAAGAAATTCTATTTCTTTCTGTCATAATTATACTCAGAAACTGGTTGGGTCATTATTTTCATTTGTTGTGTTTAGAAGTCTTATAAACTGGATCACTGGTGGTTTCTATCAGTGACAGGATCACTTAAAGGCTTTTCATCTTGCCACAGTGCTACAGAGGCAGGAGACAGCAGTGCAGGCAGCACTGGTCACACAGGCTGGAAGAGCTAATCACATCCTTTGGTAGCACCAGCTTTGGTTACTTTGCAAGACAACTTTTTGGCAAATACTAGCTCTCTACTGAAAAAGTGAATAGTAAAGTGAAATATTAGAGGCAAAAATATATGATTATTATAATTGTTTTACCTATAATTGTCAGTGAAGCTTAAAAGCTACATACATTTCCCTTGTGATTTGGTGACAGCATACAGGTATGACTGCAATAATCATATGGTATCATATGGCCCTATCCATGATTTTTTACTCAACAACAAGACTTTCTTCAAATCTGATTTCATATAGAAGTAAATAATAACATGAGCTTTGAAATAAACAGTAGGCAAAGACAAAAATGTTCTTTTAAACTTTCATTTGTAATATCAGCATTACAACCTGTCATTACTTACAGTAGGGTAAGGTCTTCACAATTTACAAAGAAATTGAAAAATAATTCATCACCAGAGATCACAGAATACAGCTGCAAAAGTGATTAGAACAGTGTAGAAAGTACTTTAATATGAAATATCTGGAGAGTTCCACTGGTATAGTTTATTACCAAAAAAACAAAAAAAAGACAGATGACCTAATTACAGCACTAAAGTATTTTCACTGGGAAAATACACTAAGTACCAACTGGCTTGTTAATCTAGCAAAAGTTTTGCATAAAACAAATCAGCATTTGGAAGCTGACAAGAAATTCAAATGAGAAATAAAGCACATGCTTTCCATCACCTGTGACTAACCATTAGTGCAACTATCCAAAGGAGAATGTAGAGATTCTCCATTTGTTGACGCCAAGCTTTAGCAGAACTTTCCCAGAAGACAAATTTTTGTGAAAACGTAAGATATCCCTGCAGCCATGCAAAAGTTTCTCTATTTCATACAGACAGACCAAGTCTGCAATATGGAGAAAGGGAGATTAGTTGCTGTTGTCATCCTTCGCTGCTCATAAATTAAAATACATTATGATCAAACCAATTGTCTGGTTTTGTAACTAAAGCCCTGGGTGGTGACGAGCACTGTGCATGCTGAGCTGCTGGTGTCAGCAAATTCTTAGTGACACATGTGCACATATACACACACAGTGAGGGAGGGAGTGTGCGTCCAGCCCACGTGGAGTCAACAACTACTGCCATCCTTCCAGACACAGGTGGACTAAATGCTGCTGGAATAATCCTCTGACTTCTAATTTAGGAAGTTTACTCTGTCCTCCACGAGCTGAAAGGACTCCATCACAGAGAGTGGCAGCAGGAGCTGTCTTCACAGGAGTCACTGGGGGCATCAGTCAGATGACTGAAGACAGGCAATAGAAATGATGCCCTCTGAATCTGTGCATGGAGCAATAAATACAGTGCTTCCCGTTACTAACTACTTGCCAGTCCTGTCCCTGTGGGCAGTAAGCTTTCTGGGCAGAAAAACCTTCTTACTGGGGTATTTCACTGGGTTAGCCAAGCTCAGCTAAAATCCAGGAGCTGCTGTTTGCTTACAGCTCTCTCTCTGCAACAGCAGCCTCAGTCTGGGCACACAGGTAACATGGGCTTCTTCCAAAGGGACAATGGAAGAAGAAAAGCAAAGAAAAACAAGTTATGGCCTAAAGGTTACACTGGTGTCACAGTGAGCAAGCTTAAAAATGTTCACACCTTTAGCAAAGGACAGGAAAGTTACTGGACGTTAATTTAGCTAGCATTGGTGCTCTTGTTAATCTATGCCTTGTGTCAAGAAATGTAACCATGTTTAAATACCAACCAAAAATAAAAGTTTAAAAAAATTCTTTCCTTTTTACTAATTGTTAATCTGGTACCCAAGGTTTGACTTTGGATTTGCACTACGTTTGAAAACACAGAAGTCAACCTATGCAAACAAGTTCATTGATCTCCTTATCTCTCAGCTCCTCCATTCAATCTCTGTGAAGCAAAACCCTGGAAAACCCTGGCATCACCTCCCATGTGGGCAGTTGATGAATGAAGAAGTCACCAACTCCCCCGTGGCTGTCCCAGTGCCAGCTTAACCTAAAGAAAATCCATGAGGCCTTTCCTGCCTGGGCCAGCGCAGGGCAGAGGACAAACCCCATGCCAGGGACAAACTGCACAGCATCATTTGCACTGAGAAGTCAAGGAAGGGATGTTCCTTAAAGGAGGCTGAGTTTGGTGCTGCCCTTAGTGAGCCAGTGCATTTATCCTCAGCTTCATATGTAGATTTCCTTTTGCAGACACCAGAGTGACTTTAGGAAACTGAAACCGGAGCCAGATTTATAGGAGGCACTTGAAATTACCAGCTGGCCAGGTGACTGGGATAAGAGCACCTAAATAGGTACTCTCGATTTAAACTTGTAATGATCAGTCATCATTTTGGAAGATGTTTTAGTGAATTCTACTAAATTCCTCTACATACATTTAGCTGCTTAAATATTTTCCCAGTCTGATTTCTGTTTAAGTACTATTTCTGCATAGTTTCAGATAAGTAATTTTATTTCTTTTTACTAAAAAATAAAGATGAGGAGAAACCAAACCAGTGCCATTACTATCCTATTTCAGCTCATTTCTGTTAACTCTTTCGTAATGAAAAAAAAAGATTAATTGCATAACTAATTTATTATTCCACTCCCTTCTGGCTTTTAAAGGTACGGGAAAGTTTAAATGTTAAATAGGCCATCTTCAAAAGACACAGAATTACAAAAGCAGAGATTGCATTATATCTCTGGGAAAGAAAAGCAAGATACTTGTGCACAATATTTCACTTTCTTTCAAATTGATAAACAGCTTCAATATCTTAAAACCACCCCTGGTGGAGTATACTGTACTATACTATACAGAAGATTCTAACAGGATATCAATAATTATGCCACCCTTCTGCAAAAAAATAACCTAAAATGCATTTTCTAAAGCAATTCCTAAAAAGTCAGCGAAGAGAACATTCCAACATTGGCCAAACTCCTGCTGATGTGCTGGCGTTTTTGTTTCTTTATGGATTAACATAATGTATAAATATAATCACAGCAGAATAACCCCAGCTGTGGCTCCCCTGGGGCATGAGGAGCAATTGGTCTGTACAAGGATCATGGATAACACTGCAGACACACAGAGCAGAAACCTGGACCATCGTTTTCAGCACAACACAAAACACAACACAACACACAACACAACACAACGTGCTGGGTTTCTCTATCATGTTTCCAATGTGTACCTATGCACTGGAACTGCAATCTCTGTTCAGAAAAACCCACACAGTCTCTGAATAATAATGAATTTGCCCTGAGGTCTTACAGAGTAAATAAACACTAGTTAATGTCTTGCTATGATAAAAAAATTCCCGCTGTAGACACTTATGTATCTGTTATTGCCCCACAGCTGCTTCCTCTAAAAGAAGCTATGAGAGGTTTTTTATTTTAAATATACCACAGATGAATGCCCAGATTTGATGAAGTAAACAAAGTCACAAGTCAGTTAAAAATCTGAAAATCAATGTTGACATAAATCTTCATTATAGTACTAGTGCAAAAAGCATTCCCATGCTAATATCTGAGAAAGCAACAAAAATACCCTCAGAAATAACCTACATCTTCCCACAAAAACTTGAAATAAGCCTTAAAAGCCTTTCCTCAGGTGCAACTCACAGAGCCTGGGCTGCCCCTTTGAAGCAAATCTCTCAAGGGAAAACAAAACTGCAGGTGGAAACTCTTCTCATGTTTCATCTTAAATAACTCTGTCAAAGCCAGTGGACATCATGAAATTAAGAACTTCAGAAGCACTGCCTTGTTACCTTGGCTATATTATGCTACCCCTTTTACACAGGTGCCTCCCAAGATAAATTAACTCTTAGCAGCCCAAGCAGTGACTCAATCCAACCAGTCTTAGAGACAGACTGGAACAGACAGCATCAATTCTCAAAATCATCTACCACTGTCAGCACTTTGCCTGCACAGACACTTTGACAGCTTTAGCTTTTTTCTGCCTCAGCTGTGTATGAGTGTAGAAGATATTCTCTCTACCATGTGTAATAGTTTCACAGGAGATACATGATTATCTACCATTATTTAATAGGCCAGAACTTTCAGTGATAATAATGGATTTATGAAAAGCTTAGCTGTCAGCAACCAAACCCAGTACCAAGACTTACTACTGTAAGAGGATTTTTTGCAGTACGTGGTCAGATTCATGGGTGCTGTGGCCTATAACACAGCAATTCTGATACCTCTTTTATCAGTAAAATATGTGAGTATCAAATAGCACAACATTTATTTTACCAGCCCTCAGGCAAATCAAATGTCATTTTTCTAATTAACAAGTCCAGATTTCAAAAAAACCTAAACCCCCAAACTTCTCTCTTGACAGTAACTCATGAGATTTCTGCTGAACCTTTTAAACATGAAACAAAACCCACAGCCTGTCTAGGACTGTTGTGATGAAACATAAAGAAAGGAGTTTAATTATTAATTTTGTGATGGTGCAGGTAGGTGGGAAAGAATTACCCCTTTCAGAAGCATTGAACTGTAATACTCTGATTTGCCTATTTAGCTCTACCTCAGGCAAAAGCACAGAGGAAGAAACAGAAAAGATGAAATGCAGCCTCCTCTGCACTGCCCTAGCAGTCACCATTACAGATTTAAAAGTGATTTCAAGCTTAAAATAAAACCACACAATTTTGATTGATTTATGTAATTTTTGCTGTGAGTAGATCCATCAGTCTAACCTAAGAAATGAACTTTCAAGTCTTTGGCCCCCAGTTGTACAAATACTGCATTGCTTTCAGCACGCACACCTTGGAGGTGCCCAACTACAGAGCACCACAGTGAAAGGATTTGCTGTTTCCCACGTCTGAATGACCCAAAGTCTGCAGAGTTTTCTCAAGGTGCATCAGTAATGTGAATTGCATCCCACAGCAAAGACAGAGCCAGTACAATTCTCTTAAACAAGGTTTAATATGCATAGCCAATATCACCAGTTTCATTTTGGGTTAGCTGTAGTTTCCAAGAGGTTTTGAAGGTGGGATACCACGGGCATAGTGGTAATACAATCTCGATGTTGTGGAGGCATCAATGAACACTGAAAGGTCAGGCTTTAGGAGAAATTACTACAATCAACTTTGGAGGAGCAGAGATGGCAGCTGCTTTGGACACGTGGCATGGCATTACAGGAGCAACTTGTCCCTAAAAGACCTTTTGAAACTTTGTCTTGGGTGGAACCTCAGCTACACATCACTGTAACAAGATGTATGTATATGATAATTAATATATTTAAGTCACATTTTCCCCCTTACATTATAGCAATTGTATGAAATGCTCTAGGCTAAAAGCTGCTGAATCAGGAAATGCATCAGAAGCTAACTAAAATGCCTTTCTGGTTATTGATTCCTGTTCTCTGTTTCATGTCAGTTCCCTAAAATCCATCCAACACAAGCACGAAAGGGTAATGAGTTTCTGAACCCACACTCTAATAGTGCACACTGCATCAAAGCTTTCAGTAATTGCCTGGATGCTGCTTCCCAGCAGTACTAAACAACTTAAATATAATTAGCTGGAAGCCCTATGGGCTTCATTTCCCCACTGGAACACCTCTTACACTAATCCATTTATCAGGCTGACAGATGACTGAATCACTGGCGCTATGGACCCATTCTACTAATAATATTTCTCAAGCCCACATTCTGGTTTGTGCTTTATCGGGTACATTTTTGCAAAGGAAAAATCAGTGTTAAGAATGGGGACAGAACCAGACATACAACTCATTCATCTCTTCCCAGTACTGACCAATGCTATTTGATTAGCCCAGTAAGTATAAATGCTGGAGCTATCAGGCAGAAACTTAAAATTAAATGTATGCATTATGTAACTATATGATGCCAAAAATAATAGGAAAACACAAAAACATTAAAAAGACTTCTGGAAGTTTTCCAGCCATTCTGAAGTTTCAAGAGAAGTTTGCATAAGAGGACAATTTTCAGCATATTCTCCTGAGGATGGCCTGATTACAGCTGTGAAGCTAAAATTTCTTCATACTAATTACTTCTTGTATATCTTTCTGAACAATAGGTGACAAAAGAAATTTTAAATCTGTCTAAGTTATATTGAATAGACATGAACTGAACATCACGCTGCCACAAATCTATACACTTTGTAAGCTGCTAGAGAATTCTCAAAAAAATACAAAAAACATTTATTTAATTTCTTGGGCAGAATTTTCTAATGTTGTAATGAAACCACTTTTATTCCCATGACTTTTATTTCCAGACAGGTTTCATTAAGTGGACCTCTGCAGAAGAGGCTGAAATTATGGGGACTGCTGAAATTCTGGGGAGCCAAGGTCTTCCAAAATGTGCCACACTGTGAAAATGAAGAAATTGTAAAAATGCTAAATTCTCATCAAATTCTTTTAAACTATGAAAAAAATTACTCTAGGACATTATATGCATATGTTTCCTTTCGAAGAAGTTGTGGGACAGGAAACAAAATGTGACAAAGCTGGTAATGACCAGGAAGAAAGAGGATTTTAAAAGGTGCCCTTCTCCTAGAACCATTATATTGTGGTCAATAATCCACATTCTGGCTTGGAATCACAGGATCCAGCTAGAGTGGTGGCACTGTTTCATCTGTTTATTTCCTGTGGATGTTCACATCATGGGCACAGAAAATACTGATGTTGAAAAACAATAAAACAAGAAACTTGTACTTCTTGTACTCTACATGAGCCTAAACGATATGCTTGTAGTAAAGTGTCCTAGGTTACAATGTAAGATGTGCCCAAAGTATGCATTCTATCACCTTCTTCATGGGCTGTTGGATCCAGGTGGGGCAGTGTTTCCCCTGCCCCTCCCTCCGGACTATCTCCTGTTCATGGGCCATCAAGGCCCTGCCCATGACTCACAGGTAATTCCCTCTGGAGCTCTCTCTGTTCAATGGGCAATCAAGGACCCACTGCAGGACTCATGGAATGAGATCAGCCCACTGTGAGATGCTTTGCCCAGGGGGAGGAGCCAAGCATTCCCACGTGGATATAATCTGGGATTTGGGACAGCACATGAGCCCTTACCCACTGGATTCCCAGAGGACAAGAGCTACCAGACCTTTCTACAGGATCACTGCTTCAACAAGACTGCTTCATCTGGACTACTACCACCACCCTAACTAACAGGCTGTCAGGTGACTCTGTCAGTGTTGTTTTGTTGGGTTTGTTTTTTGTTTGTTTTTTTGGGGTTTTTTTTGTGCTATTGCTTTTATTTTTTTTTTCTCTTTCTCTCCTATAAAATTGTATTTCTGATTTGGAGTCTTTCACTGGTTTTGCTTTCAAACCAGCACATAAAGCCAACAGCCAACATTCAGAAATTCTCTTAAAAGTAGTATCACAAGTCAAAGTTAACTCATGGACATTAGTATGAATTCAAAGAGTGAACAGAAAAGCTATACTTGAACTTTTAACAATGAAATAAGAAGTAAAATCTATTTAGTGATGTAAACTGACTTAGCTGGGTGAATCAAGCAGCTGCAGCAGGATGAGGTACAGCCGGCAGTGCTTGGGAGCAGCACCAACCACCTCAGAACAAGGCCAAAAAAGAACAGCAGCTACTTGGACATTACTTGATTTTCAAAAATGCAATCACACGTCTTTACACCACCCGGTAAAGTACTGAGCAGGTTATTAAATACTGAGCTGTTTGAGATTTCTTCACGTGAATCCCAGAGCAGAAATCTGAGTTTCACATGCACTCTCCACCCACTCCTTCCCTCCAGCCTGAAACTGGAAAACTCATCCCAGAGACACTGACACTTGCACATCAGCCACTCAACTTGCCTGTCGCTCAAAGACTGCCTGTTCCTTCCCAGCCTCATCTTCTCTTCAGTGTATTTTCTACTCCCACAAAGGGCAGACAGTATCCTGAGCAAGGGTTGCCCCAAACCATACAAACCTCAACACTTGTCAGTCACATTTTCACATGAAATGCAGAATTTCACACTCCCGTTAACACATACTCCTTTGAAATGCAGTGGTACTGAGCAGAGCAAACATCAGATCAAATAAAAAGAACATTCTGCAATTAAAAATGTCAAAAAATCTTCTCCTGTTTTTAGTCATCTTTAATAAAACAGATCATGGTCCTGAATCTCCTAACTAGGAAACAGTCTTTGCCAGGCAAAGAACGAAACACTGCCTTCATTTGTGTGCTTTATGAAGAAACTTGCTATATTGTCAGTAAAGCTGAATTTCGTGTGTACTAACTCTGAAACAATTTTTATATTGTTGAGGTATATAGTATCTCTTTAAAGCACTGTCAAAATTATTATGTATACAGATTCTTCCCTGTAAATCAGGGGCTAATGTACAGCACCTTTATATTTAAATAGCTTCAGAGAATTCCCAAGGTCTTTTAATATAAGCATCCAAGAAGAGTTTGAGGAAAAGAGAGGAATCACCTAAGAATGAGACAGCTGGAGCCACAGTCCACTAACATCCATACTTTGTATGGTAGGAAGTGCACACTTGCAAGGACATGGCAAGTTAAGCAGTCAAACGTTTTAGCAGTCAAGCGTTCCAGGAGTGCAAATAAATGCCTGTTTTAAAAAGCATGGCAGAAGTGATCTAACACACTGATCTGCAAAAAGAGCACCCTTTATAATATACATTTGAAAAATGATTTTTATATTCAGGAATTATTGTCTTCAGCATTAGAAAGATAATGAATTTTACGAAAGACAACTTCTGTGCAGTCTCCATTTTTGGACTCCTGACTAGATCAAACCTAGAATAGCCATAACTAACCCCAAAGCTGGCCCTGCTCTGACCTGGGTGTTGGACCTTCTAAAGTCCTGAATTATCATAGGATCCTACAGTAAGAATCTCTCCGTGCTAAAATTACATATGCTTGTTGTGCTTTTTACATAGAAAATAGAGAGTTTAATAAAAAACACCAGGGCACAAACAGATCCAAGGTCTTAAAGACACCAAATGTGAGGCATTCCCTCTAATCATATAGCGCTTATGCTGGTTAAGCAACTACAACAGAGCTAAGACTGATGATTAAATATATAGAATGCTTTTGTTACACTGCAGATTCTCTTTCAACATTACCTTTTCTTTTTACCTAAATCACTGTAGAGATCTAGGAGTAAAAACTATTTATATTAAATTAAATTGCAGTTTGATGGTATGCATGTGAATTTTAATCTACCCTCAATTAAAATGCAGGACAGATTAATAGGTTATCCTGTCTGGATATGAAAAATACAGGTTAGAATACTGGCTAGAGAAATATGCTAAATGAAAAAAAAAAATAGCAGGAACGTGAAATCATCTGCAGTAAACATGGCTGAGAAAAACCTGAGCATTTCAAAAGATGTGGATGAAATAACCTGTCAGTGAACATCACACAGACTTGGTAAAGAGCACTGGTCTGTGGAACCCAGTCCTTGGACTTGGTCAGTAACACAGGTCATTTCAATACATTGGAACTTGTAAATAAAATACTTGAAGAGTCAGCAGCAGATGTGAAATTTCAGGGAAAAAACGTTTCAAAATTACCATCTGCATGTTATAGGAAATAACTTTGGTAAATTTTGGTTCTATTGATTTGTTACTGATTAACTTGATGGTTGATAGTAGCTGTCTCATCACTATATGCCATATAGGAGTAAATGGGTACCCACACCTCTACACTGAGACAAAATTCACCTCTTTCGACAGCACATATCACAGTTTTGACCAGTATATATGTTAGAAAAGTTTGTTTACGTAAAAAGATTAGGATATTTCCTTTTAATGGATTCAAGAAAAGCTGATCTCTCAATATACCTATGTTCTGTGCTTTAATGAAATTCTGACACCATAAATGTATGATCTATCCATCTTCGGTTTCTTTTATTTTAATTTCCTATCTGCTTTAAAAGGTATTTATCTAATGAAGCTCACAGATTTATAATAATTCTTTAGACTACATCATTGAAGGGACACACAGAAAACATACTCAGTATCTGTATTAGCAAATGGTTATCCAAGCCATTCAGTCAACACATTGTTCTATTTCACTGTATGTTCACACACAGCAAAGTTCCTAAAGTATTTTACAAAGCCATGATGAAAAAAAAAATTGCATCAAGTTTCAAAACTCTAATAAAATCAAATCACACAACAAAACAAAACAAATGCAAAACCACACCAAATTCTGGAAATTCAATTAATTAGTTAAACTTGAGGAAGGAAGGAAGGAAGGACTTTTGAAATGCAGAAAACCACAAAGTTAAGATGCTTTCCTTCCCCTGAAGCTTCCTCAGCCTTGCTGCTCCAGCACTAGGGTCCAAAGCCACTGATCCTGCTTTGCAAATGTCATCTCTTGAAAACTTTGAAAGATCTTACAAGGAGATTAAAAGTGGAAAAGGGATAAAGCTTTTATTACTTCCATCAATGTGAAGTATCCCACAGCATGTAATGCTTACCTGTGCATTAATTTTATTTAATAACTACATTTAGGTCTG
This sequence comes from Prinia subflava, assembly GCF_021018805.1. Lineage (NCBI taxonomy): Eukaryota > Metazoa > Chordata > Aves > Passeriformes > Cisticolidae > Prinia > Prinia subflava. Next base: position 87,375,607 of record NC_086249.1, on the reverse strand, counting down.
TTCAATGAATAGTCGGCCTGTTTTTAGAAATGCTAACTAATAAATTAAGAACACCTGAAAGTCATACAGATCAGGACAATAATTCAAATTGCAATGCAGACTATTTGTATTTGTAGGTATATGTGCATGCCTTAATACAGCACAACATCTTCACGTACATTTTATATCCCTGAATTTTATGCAGACAGTAAGTGATGTTACTTTTAGTCAGCATTAAAAGGTGATTTTTTCCAGGGTCTCAGAAGTACAATTGCCACTGACATCAAAACAAAAGGGAAGTGGCCTGCAGTTCTGGAAACCTGACAGTCTTTTCATCTTGCAAGCTAAACTCTCCTTCTGCAAATTGAGAAAACTATGAAAAATGAGAACAAGTATTTGCACAGGAAGATAGCTAGTTTTATTTGCTGTCATAAATGAAAAAGATCCTTTTTACATCATGATAGAACATGTCAGGGATCTTCATGCCACTTAACTTTGATTCCAATTTATGCATATGGATGCTGATGCCTAAAGCTGGGTATGAATATTCAGTCTTCATTATAATAAGTGGTTTTCTTGTATTACATTAGCAGGAAAAGAAGGACCTAGTAGCAAAACTCATTAAAGTAAAAAATAATTATAGCACTGATAGAAGCAACAAAAAAAAGATCATTAAGAGGCCTTTTGCATCTTAGTTTACAGATTTTGTTTACGTTTACGTGTTTTAATGAGATGCAAAGGTGTTAAGTCATTTTTTTGCCCTGGCCTTTGAAATTGTTTAGGAAAATTCTGCGGCATAAACTTAGAGGCTTAGAAGCTTGGCTTAGAAATTTTGGAGGACAGGTATTAAAAAGTTAATTTTCATCAGGGTAAGTCTAGCTATATTCTCCATTCTATCCACTGCAGTGTGCAATTTCAGTCTGTCATTATGCTTCTTGTTCTAAATCAAGCTTCACTGGTGTAGCATTATTCCCTTGTTCCTCGTAATCACTCTTCCCTTACATTGCTGCTGAACATGGCTGCCCCTCAGTGTCTGTGGAATAACTGCTCGTGTCCAAATGATTCTTACTGAAGAGTTCAGAGAGTTAGTGCTAAAGAGTGTTCAAACTAAGCTAGACTATAGTAACGAATCGGGTCAGAGAATGACTACATGATCAACCAAAGCTCTTGGGAGCAACACTGAACAGTTTTGAACTGTGGGGGATGGGAGCCTATTCAGAGAGCTCAGCTGCTGCCAGAATAAAATGTGGGAGACAGAGAAATGCTTTCGTTCTCAGCTTTTCTTCCTTTCTTTGCTTTTCCCAATATCTAGGATCCTGAAATTTTTATTCCTGATTCAGGCTACCAAGTTTCCTCAAAACCATTTTTCTCCAGCACAATCTGTGTTCAGACTTGTAAGGCACATGCAGCTAAAAAAACCCCACCCAAACTAAATGTGCCCCACCACCCTGCCCCCAACAGCACCTCAGTAAACCAGCAATGAATTTAAACACAGTCATCTTGGCGTCCTCAATTCACCTTGTTATTGCACCTCCAGTTGCTGCAGCACAGATGGGATGCAACATCTCCCACTGTTTGGGGACTGCCCCTAAAGGTGAGCCATATGTTTTGCAATACCTAGAAACAGCAGGATAAGATAAGGAAATCTCTGCAGCCTTAAGGCAGAGTTGCTTTGATTTCACTGCTTTGTGCCCTGCCTCCTCCCCACCCCCTCCTTTTTTTTTTTTTTTTTGAGAGAGAGCTTTTGTAATTTAATTTATCTGGGTTAAGCTTACAGAAAAAAAAATAATCCAAACAAATACTGTGTGTGCATGTGTGTATGTATGTGTGTAATGCCTCAGAAATCTCCCATGTTATCTGTCTGTGTAACATTTTACCTTCCACTAGACAAATATATTTTTAAACAGTGTGGAATCAAAACAACATTCTCAGCATTCAAGACATTCTGTCATCACTGCCCATTTGTTGCCCTCTAGGTTTCTCTCAGCTGGCAAATTTCCCATTTAAGGAATTATCAGATTCATCTGCTTAGACAAGGCTGCAAAATAGAATGAAAAGCTGGATTATTCCAGAAAACTCATATTTTTCTTTCAGGGCAGAAAACCCAGTGCATGAGAGCTGAACATTAACAGCAAATGGAACCAATCTCTCAGACTTCACAGTTCTATCCTCCTGTACTCTGTGAAATCTAATTTTGATTAAGGTGCTACAATATTTATTTTACTTTTATCCTTTACTTCTTTAAATATGTCTAGTACCACTTATTATGCTAACCTGTTTTTAAGCTTTAAATATTATGCTTATATATGATGTTTATTTTTAAACTGTAGTTCTAGTAAGCATCTCTAGTGCATCCTGCTGCTTCAAAGCAATTTGTCATAAAGAATTACCAATTGCTTTGCTACCATTTTCCCTACAGCATATTTTAGCAGGGTGAAAGTGTAAAAAAAAAAGGAGAAAGAGAAAAATAAATAAATTGACAGTTTTCCACAGCAAGATGGCTCAGGATTTACTTGAGTGATGGAGTAGCTTTCACGGCAGAGGCTGTGCTGCAAAACCATGCTCCTGTTTCTGGGCCTGCTGGCTGCAGCACCAGGATTTCTGGAGGGATATGCCATGATATTTAGTGCTGTAACATACTAAAACCCCACACAACCTTTCTGTACAGACATGTGAAACACTACTCCTTGCCCCCTGGGTGGAAAGAAAACTGTGGTATGATCTGGAGAAATGTCTCAACATCAGCCTTGCTTACTGAGCAGGTTGGTTTTGTTTCCTTAACACAGATGAGTGAACTAACAAACTCCATCAAATTCAGGGAAGGGTTTCATGTGCTGAGTGCAAACACAGAAGTTAAGCAGAAGATGAACATTAGAGAAATCCTAAGTGATAGGAAAGTAATTAACATACCTGCAAACTCATTACTGAGCCAGAACTGCTTTATGGAGACTACTGCCATTCAGTATTGACACTAAGCCACTATCTTATGATGTTCGCCCAAGTGAAAGTCTATTTTGAGGTGTTACATTATTTTAGCAGAGTGATTAATCAATTTCTTTTTAGAGAATCCTCTGAGAGCTTAAAAATTCATGATTCATATAATTAGTATTCTGCACAGCTCTCCGTATTCTTTGAGTGGTATGATTACATTTATCTGTGGTTGCTAATGGTCACAATATGAAATATGAAAGTCACCATTCCCCACACACCCAATGGGTGTTCTTAAAACACGATGCAAATCCCAGACAAAGAGGACTGCAAGTGACAAATCCTCTCTCTTTATTCTCACAGGCTATACACTGTTAGTGCAAAGGGCAGACAGGATGGATTTCTGATGTAATACTGCAAATGGAACAAATAAAATACTCCATTATTTGCCCGATTTTAAGGCTGGAAATTAAGTCCATAAACTCAGCTGGGTTCAGATCCTACTGACTCACATTTTACAAGATAAATACTCATTCAAGCTTTGATGCTGTGATATGAAGAATACCCAAAAGCATGACGAACTCGGAAAAATGTTCCAGTTCATCACTAAATTGAAAAGATTATATACTAGGCTTGAAGACTCTTGATACTGCCTTATTTATTTAGACTACATGTTCTAGTAGTCCAGGCTTGGTCATCAAAAAATAGTGAGAACTACACTTTTCCATCCTGGGCATAAAGTATTAAAAATTTATCAAAGAAATCAAAGTGACTGTCTAATAAGATTGAATCTATCATCCATAGAAATTGCCAGACACACAGACCTACAAATATATTTCAGGTTTATTGAATGTAGCAAGATATAATAGCACACAATAGATAAATACCAAGCCATCCAAAACAGCAATTCTTTCTAAAACCTGACATCAGGCACCAAATAATTTTAAGATACATTGTAACATACCAAAAACTGATACAAGAAAAGCAACATATCTCGATATTTATCATTAAATAATACTATTATGAGGTTCTAGCAATATACACCACAATCGATACCTGAGTAATTTTCTGTTGTGGGCATTGTAATGTATACCCTACATTGCAGTGAATGCTCTGGAAGAACAAAGTTCTACATTACCCAGAAGTTAAATGATCTGTTGTTTGTCCTTTATTATTTCTGTGAGTTGCTGAGCTATTCAGAAGCCTGTAAGTCTTTACTCCAAAGGAGGCACTGGTGTGACTTTTCAGAAACATCACATTAAAAATAAACCATTATAAAAATAGCACTGTATTGACTCTGTGACCCCAAAAATGTACTCTAGACTGTCACTACCATTAAAGGCAATGAATCTGTTCTAATTAACAGGTGATCAGTTTTTTGGGTACAGGAATTCCTCCATTAAGGCATTTCCCTACCTCCCTGTGAAAAGGGTGCTTAAATATTATCATCAGATGACAATGCAGACCCACCACAGAGCTAGTGAAGGGGCACTTTATTAGGAGTCTGCTGACAGATGCAAACATTCTGACAAATTCTGTAAAGCAGAAGCATGCCATTAATTTCAATATTTATTACTTCTCACGAAAGATAAGTGACTCAATATTGGGAAGGGCTTTACAAGGCCAATGTTTCATCTCTCTCCAATGCTTTTCTGCTTTGTGATGTGTCTGTCTATTATGAGACTAACTTGTTCCCAAGAACAAATTAAGCAGCAAGACATGACAAGCAGTGCATTTGTATGCAATTTGCTTACCACCTGAGGCATGCCAACAGCTCAAGGCCAAAGGCTGAGCAACCCCAGCCATTCAATAAATGCAACAATAATCAAACTGAATGCACAGCACTGCGGGACTTATTTTTTGTACAATATGGAATTTATACATAGGATCTGTGCACTTAGTGACTGTCATCATTAAAGAAACGATACCATTGAGAAACTTCTTCTAACTGTTGTTCTGAAAATACTATCCAACTCAAATGAAAGGTAGAGGTTTATATACCTTGTTCTGCAACCACACAGTGCTTGGGACACAATTACACTCTGGACTGTGGGTCCAGTATCAGTTTAAAAATATCCATGCAGACCATATATATCTATTTATCCGTGTATATATATTAAAGGCCTTGACAGCACAGGGTAGAAAATCAGACACTCTAGAGATTTAGCAGTTTGTGCTATCCTGATCATGTACCAATTAATTAAGGTCTAGCTGTGGAAGCAACAAAGAATTAATTCAAAATAAATCATTTTTTCTAACAGCACCACCTCATCTCATTCTGAGGAGACCATGCACAGACATGGGCTGTGCTAGTTTATTTCACTGCTCCAGCTTTAATGGGTAAAACAATGACATTATTTAGGTTCCTGATCCATTTGCCAGTCACAGTAAAGTTCATCTCTTAAATAAACAGTGAGGCAAGCTGGCTTTAATTTGTACTCACATACCAACAATTGATTTTTCCCATAAACTCACTCTCTTTTTGCTCTGCCTTGTGACTACACAGTCTGATCTGATTTAACCCTGGTGCAGAGAGCTGCCTTCCATCTACATTCCTAAAATGGCCAAAGAATTAAACTGGCTGAGAATAAAAGTTGTGAAGATCTACTAATGAGATGGAAAGACTGGGCAATAAATTGTTTTACGAAAAAGCACAGCACTTGTTTCATGCTGACATCTTCATTCTTCTCTGATGAATCTTAATCTGTAATGAGGAATTATTTTTGAAGATGAAAATAATAATAATAAATTTAAAACCTGGAAACAAGCTGCTAGATCCTCTTTTCTTGTCTTTTCTACCCTACTTCCCCCAAACAAGGGAAAAAAAAATCTATCCATAATTGAAAACTGAATATGTACATAAATAAACCCAAAACTCTTTAAACATCAGCACACTGGTGTTTTTTGTGTTCATTAACAATTAATAATATCACATCCAAGTGTGTTAAAGACAGAAGCATACTGCTCTGGGACAGGCTGCCATTGCTCCCAATGCTGAACTACAAAATGTTATTAAAAATCCAAACAAGGCTATTGTTACTCCCTGATTTAAGAAATCACGTTCTATTAAGATGTTTCATACAGTTCAGTCCAGACAAAATGTAACTCATGATCTCATTCAGAAGATGTGCTTTTTATGTTCCAATTTACACATCTTATGAAGCATTTTAACAATAATGTATTTCTCACAAAACACAATTCTGCATAATATACACAATATTTAAAATTATTTTAAATACAAATTTAAAATTAAACAGACCTACTGTGTAACTCAAGCACCCACTTTGGCCAGTACCTCTTCTTTAATCATGACAAAAGTAGCTGTCTAATGAAGAACATGAGTGAAGCACAGACACAGAGGTATTTCCCAGCCCCACAGCCTACAGCTCTGGGACCTCCTCATGGTTCCAGTACTGAGATACACCAACACATCTTTTTGAGGAACACTAATGCACAAAAGTGCTGCAAATTTGTGCCAGACTTCACTGGCACGTTATGGCACAAAATAGCTTTGATTTTAGCAATCTCAGCTCGATTTGTTGAATACAACATTGTCCCCAGTTTTTCTATGTCTTGTTCCAAGCTTGAAAAAAATTCCATCAACTCCTCTTTTGAACCTAGCCCAAATCCAAAACCACAAAAACATGTAAATATTTCCACGATAAATTTGCACATTGAAACTATTCATGAGAACTGGGGATTTTCACAACAAATGTGAAATATTAATGTACATGCAGAGGTGATAGACCTATAAACAAATAACCAGAAAAATGCTCTTGCACATCTTCCTTTTTGAAAATCTTACTTTCAAAATATTGTGCCTCTGGTAAAATGGTGCTCTTTTCACATGAGTACTATTACTTGGCATTGTGTTTAAAAACACACCCAAAGAATGGAGTTATCTTGAGGACAAGCCCATCACTCACACATTCTCCAAATACTCAGTCTTTAGATTTCTATGAATCTCCTTCAAGCCAGGAGGAGAGAATTGCTGTGTTATTACTGAACAATTCTTATATTTTGAAGATGAAGTACCAATTACTTATGTTACAGCTGCTGCTGCTGCTGCTGAGCTGTCCTCTACTTTATTGGAGCTGAATAATTAAACACCCCTTAGTCCTTGTGACAGTCCTAGACTCAGCATGGCTGTTAATCAATATCACATAAAAGGGAATTATGCTCAGGCAACTGTTGCACAAGGCAGGAGGGTAAGACAAGATGGAGAGATCTCCTCTTTCACACAGAATAATTTTCTGCATTTTCAAGTCTTGAGAACAGACAATACATATACAGATATGGGGAATCCAAATTAATCACAGAGATTAGTTACACCATAATGGCAATCAACAGTCACTTCTTCCATTCTTTCCTAAATTCCCTTCTTCACACATTTTTGGGATTGAACAAACCTCTCAGCACCAGCATATTTAAAGTACTCAGTTTATAGGGAGAATTTGACCGCATGGAAACAGTTCTGAGAATTCTACCATATGATTGCAGGTGGAAAAAATAAACAAAAGACATTTAATAAACACTATCTCAATTCTGCTCAGTGCAAAATATTTAGGAAGACCTATGCTTCCAACAGATTGAGGAATTCTTGTAGAATCTCTGAAAACTGTCCACAATTTATATACTTTTTCATTGTGTTCTTGCTCTGCAATGAACCAATAGGTTACTAAGATCAACTTCAGGCTGAGAGCAACCAACAAAAGATTCACATGAAGGGGTGCAAATTTTCCCCATGCTGCCATGCTTGATGCTCACCTCTTCCCAGAGAAAAGTGACACAGGTTCCCAAGTCTCTTCAACAACTCTTCCTTTCTGATGAAATATGCTAGTATGGAATTTAGAAATACCTCAAACTTCCTACCAGGCCAGCAAATGAACTCAGAAGTCAAACAGGTCAATTTCAGGGGGGGGGTGGGTTAAATTAATTAATTAATAGTAATGATGACACCATCAAACCATTGACATAGAGGTGGGAGACTTCAAGTACTCCTTACACTTCTCTGCTATGGGTGGCCTCTGATATTTTGTGTTTTAAAGACTGGTATCTATAAAACACACAAATTCAACTCTAACCCTTGCACATTGCAAAAAAACTCCGAGTAATGAGGAATAGCCAGCAATTCAAATGGAAAAAGCTTACAAAGTAATAGATTATTCTTGATACTATACTTTCCCAAGCATTTCACTGAAATTAGATTCTGCAAAAAGCAAGAATAATATTTGCACTCTAATCAATAATATTTGCACTCCAATCCTACTGGTAACATGAAAAGAACATGCATGTTTTAGATCTAATTTATTGCTTATTTCAATTTTTTTCTGTCTCACCAAGATCCACTTCAAGCTTTAGAACACGTGCTTCAGCTAGCAGCTCCCTCAAAACGCTCCAGAAAACATTTCCCACAGTCCACACGCACGAACCTGGGAAAGAACAGCAGAACAACTCCAACCCCCCTGGGCTCTGTCAGCCTGTCCAGGACCTTCCCTGGCCGTGTGCAGCCCCAGGAAGGCTGGCCAGCCCCGGCTGGAGCGCCACAGCCCCGCGGCTGGGCAGAGATGGGGCACCCTGGGCAGGAGCCATGGCCACGGCCTCAGGGCCATGCCCAGCGTCACCCACCCCTCCTGAGGGGTGCAAACCCTGCCTGGCTGCTCTTATCTTCCTCTCCCAGAGCTTGCCCACTTCGATTCAGCCAACACCCAACACGGTCTGTGGATCTAGGCCAAAATATCCTGGAGCTGCACAGCCATTTACAACACTGATATTTTTGTTACTCTTTTCAGTGTTTCTTAGTACACACTGAAATAATGAAATACAACCTTTACAGCACGTCAATACTGCAACTTGCTTACCACGAAGTTGTGTCACATACATACCTAAGGAAGAATGTGTGCTAACCTGCATTTACTATTCTTACACACCATTTAGCTGGAAAATAATGAATAACACCTTCTTACCTACAGGGCCACCATTTTTTTAAATGGAAATTAAACTTCAATTAAAATGGGAAAAAGAAAAATCCATGTTTTAAACACAATAGGTTCTTTTCAAACAGTGTTTTAGCAGTTAATAAAGGCTTATGTAAAACACACATGACCCTGTAAATAGTTCTACATTTTGAACCAATTCAATACATACAAAAGAAATTATCTATAATTAGAGAAACTGAGTATTTCTGGTCCCTATGGCTTCCAAGATTTCAAACCTAACAGATCTCAGCCCATCTTTCTTGGTTTTCTAATGAAATTAGTAACTGGGAGAAAGTAGGGGCTTTCCTGACTAGTAATCCCCCAAGCAGTTTCTCATCTTTAGGCTAGTCGCTAAATTGATAAGCAGAAATGAAGAAAACCTGCTGGCAAGGTTACATTTGTCAGATGGGGGTTTACTACCTTTGCTAGAGGCAGATACACAGTTAAGTCTTCTCACAACTGAGCTGATGATTTTCTCTAAAACTCCAGTAGTAAATAGAGTACTACTTTCACTAGACCAATAATAATAATTTATTAATAATAATTCACTCATTAGTAGGTCCAAATTTATAGGTCATTATTTTGTATTTCATATTAAGTTTTAAAAAATCTGTTTGATTTCTGTCTAACATTCAAATATTTTCTTTTTAAGCTGTTTATACTGAGTTGTGATTCAGCAGAATCTCCTCCTGATGCAGCAATTGCATGGAGTGGAAGCCCTGTGTCAAGCAGTACTGCTAGACTTGCAGAATGTTGATTAAAAGGCATGTCTTTAAAATTGGAGTGGTAAGCACAACTATAAAGAAAGCATCCAGAGAAATCCAAGCAAAAGACTAAGGACAGATACAGAAATAAATGTTTAGCTGAGTTCCTGAAATAGTTTACATTACCAAACTAGTCTCTCCCTCTGTAGGGTCACAGCCAAGTGTCCTTCTATGTGTAATTTAAACTGAAGCCAAAACCAAATATATACTAAAGTAATACTTAAAGTGCACAAGTATATATGTAATTGATTTTCTATGAAGACTTCAAGAGATGTCTAAATCCACAGTAATTTTTGGAAACTATGTTTAACAGAAATACCAATGCTAGCTGTAATTTGTATCTCCCCTAGAAGCCTTTATTTAACCCAACAGACCGTAATGTCTAACAATTTATTGAGTGTACAAAGAGCTTCCATCAAACCAGACTGCCACATTGGCCAGTCTGTTAAAGAGAAATCTTCATCACTCCAAACAAGTCTTCCTCTGACACCTTCCTCTTTTCTGTATTACAGAGGCTCTCCCTAGGATGGAAAACTGCACGAGATGAACCTTCCTTTAATTAGGGTAGATTGCTACACCACAGTCAACAGATACATGACACCAGTGTGACCACTATAGTTGTCTTTGTCTTGAAGGTCTATTTGTTTGCCTTCAGATTCCACTAGAACTCAGCTGCCTTAATCCCCCATATGCTACTCACCCTCTCATTTCACTGTATGCCAATTCTTCACACTAAAAGGCAGTCCGTATGGAAGTTTTTTAAAATTATGTCTCCAACTTACCAGCTGTCAAAATCTACTTGACATTTACAATAGTATCTGGAGAGTAGCCGGTCTTTATTCCATTTCTCTGCATTATGAACTGCCCTTGCTCTTAGTTTATAAATTCACTTTTTTTGTACTCATCATATAAGGGTTATCCTTTTTTGTATATGATTATACTGTGGCTGACTATTAATTTAGAAATAGAGACACAGTACATTCTTTATGATGAGGATGAATTACATAAGAGGTACTGAACATCTTCATTCTGATAGGCAGAAGGCGTATTCTTCCCTTGCTATTCAGGCATTCAATCACCACTTTGGACTTCAGGAAAAAAACCTAAACTAAGTTTTTGGTGAAGATCTGCTATACACCTCTGCTATAAAGTAAAAGCTATATCAAGAAACCAACAGCCAGCTAAAATCCCTAAGGTTTTCATGTTTTGCATTTAAGCTTGGATGAGAACTTTGCTCCTTTCCTTTACTGCAGCTCTCAACAATGAGCAGTCTCAAGAGATGAAAATCACTTCTTAATCTGAAAATCATATGGAAAAAATCAACTGCCCTTAAAAAAGTTATAAATGTCTGGACAAACTTTTCCCAGATTTTCCTTCTTCGGTTACTTAATGAACATATGGTTATTTATAATGTGAGTTACACTTGTAGTATTTCAAAAATTAGTTATACACATGCCTGGAGCTACTCAGCTCCTCCCTACTGACCTCGAGCATTGTTTGCTTTGGCACGTCTTTAACAGTGAACCTGTGTTCCTATTTATGTGTCTTCTCTCTGCTTTAAAAAATTTAGCTTAGTTTTCTTTTCTTAGCAAGTACCTTATAGCAAGTTATTTTAATTTCAGAAACATGATAATGTCAAATATCAATTATAACAAAAATCTTGGCCAGAAGGCATAGCTGATTAAAAATACATATAAAATGAATGCAAGCTCAGCTGTATTTTAAACTAAGAATTTGAAGGACAGTAAGGAGTAATTATTTAGGTTAGTGAAATGTAGCAGAAGCTAATAGTTGGGTTGATGTCTTTTTAGCAGTTCCAATATAGACATGTGTCCAAGGGCAGCTCCTCTCCACCTCAGGAGACATGCAGTTCTGGGGCATGATACACCTGGTGGGTGCTGAGAGCACCTGAGCCTGCATCAGGGATGGCTCCAAAGTAGACAGACACCTCTGTTACCTGACATCTATGTAACATCTATGTAAAAAGTTGGGTGAGATGATCCCACCCCAAAGAACCGATGTTCTAGACTAGAAATACATGCTTTTACATTTGTTTCTCATGTATACGTGTGTGTGTGTGTGTGTGTGTGTGTTTTGTTGGGGTTTTTTCAAAGAAAAGAAGTTAGGCAGCATCGCCCTGAAAATCCAAATTCATCTTCCATGTTTATACAGTTTAGTTACCTATGGGGTTTAATCTAACTTTTCATATAAATACACAGATTTGTTCAAAATTTCTTCCTGTTCAATAGATTTCATTCCATGTGGTGTATCACTTAATAAATGGCAAAATGACAGGTTTTTCTTTTACAATCCACAGAAACTGCAGATGTAAGATGTCTATCAGAAGACAGAAGGGTTTTTCACTCAACACCTAGCACATCCTCAAGTACTCTAGCATACTGTTTTTTCTACTTTTGAATCCAATTCTACAGTAAAGAAACCAAAAGAAGTCACTGACTGAAATGTGAATGGTGCATATAACCATGGCTTCAACTGAAAAAGAAGCTGATCATTTTTTACACTTCTTCTTACAGTATATGAAATTACTTTTTGGTTTGGATGTTTCTATTCACTGTTAATTGCATTTTACACCTCATTTGGGGAATCCATGGAGCTCTGTCCTTGACTCTCTTATTCTCCATGCAAAAGGGAATCTCATTCAAAACTGATTTTAATTATCACTTATGAAAGATACTCTGTGCTCCAGACTTGCCTCTGCTATACTGAAGACCAGAATCCTTATCCATTTCTAATGTGATTATTCTCCAGAATTACTCTGAACACTCTTTCCCCCTTTGCTCTGCAACCCTTATTGCTACACGACTTAAGTCCTGTCAACCTCACAATCATCTTGTTTGTCAGACAGACTTCCAACCCCTGATAACATTACCTTAACCTATACATTTGGAAAAATCTACAAATTTATGTAAGCAACTTCATTTTTCTATAGAATCATAGAATAGCTTGGGTTGGAGGGGACGTTCAAGATCATCTTGTTCCAACCCCCCTGCCATGGACAGGGACACTTCCCACTAGACCAGGTAGCTCAGGGCCTTATCCAATCTGGCCTTCCACACTTTAAGGCATGGGGCATCCACAGCTTCTCTGGACAACCTGTTCCAGTGTCTATTTTTTTTTAAGTCCTTTATAGCCCTTCTCAACCTTCTTCATCTGATTTCCATGTCAGTGACCTTGTTTACTTACTACATTTCCAAATGGTAATCTGTACATTCTTTTCATGCTTTCTCTTTTATTGGGAAAATGTTTCCTATAAACATCCACCAAACTACTTCACATTCTTCAGAACTTTAGAAAATATGAAAGTTTTCTATGAAAAACATTGCTTGGGTAAGAGAACCAAAATACGACATTCTAATGAGAAAAAAGTCACTTGCTAAATTCAAACAGAACTTAGAGATGTTTTATTCCTTCAGGTATGCCTTCAAAAATGCATAGGAAAATGGCTATAGTTAAGGGACTTCAGTCACTTGTCACTGAATCTGTTCAGCCTACCAGTGTTAGTCCAGATTCACATCTTGCAAATTCATTCAGGATTTGAAAGTCAAACAGACTTACTCTGTTATGTCTATCCAAGGTAATCACAATTTTCCACGCAAAATTTTTTGTCACCCCACCTGTTTAAATTCCATCAACATTACAGAGACAGCCAGGATATGGTTTGGCTCTAATCGAGGAATTTAATTAATGACATAGTTGGTGTCTGATTCAGAAAACAATTTAATTTACAATTCCATAAGCGCTTCTGCATGAATAAAAAAGCAGCAGACAGGAACTTTGCATTAAAATATAAAGGAAGTGGGGATACGATCCACAGAATAAGATCTGAACAAATTAATCTCGAGTACAGGCTTTCAGTTTTGTAAAATAAAATTTTCAGTCTATAACTTTTAGCACTGCATGTTCACCTGAACACAACATGATTCCTTGCTTGGTCATGTTCTTACTGTGCCTGATGTTACTGTATGTTGTTAAAAAAGCAAAACCTGTAATTATATCAAAGTTTAACATTTTGTGGCACCATGAATCTCTTTGAAAGCCTGGCCTCTTGAACACCTTCATAACCCCCTGAGCTGCTGAAATCAGATTACACTACTCTTGGTTATTTCACATTTACACAAACTCACTATCACCAAGGAAGAAATTCCAAGGTGTGGCTCATGAAGCTCTCCAAACAAAAAGTTCTTCTGACGGATGTTAGGTTTTTATGTGCTTTCCTAAGAAAAGCTACATAGTCTTGAAAGCTAACGCAGGCAGCTACGAGCCTTGGGTGGAATTTCTACAAACCCATCTGTGACTTTGTGATCATGGCGACTGGAAAAGATAGTAGCCTTTTTGTCCTCTGCTATTCCTCAAAATTAAGATCAGCTAACCAATCCTCCTCCAAAAAAACAAAATTTAAAAACCCAAACAAACAAACAAATAAAGACCAGGGAACCAGGTCCCTATCAGTTTTATTTAACTAAGCTTCTGCAATGCTTGTATTAGGTCACGAGGCAAACATCAAAACAAGCTTTGAACTATGCTTCTATAAGCTCTTTTGCCTTTCTCATCACTTTACTGTTTACTTAAAAGAAACTGGAGAAAAAGCTAAGAGCAAGATTGAAATGACACCTCAGATAATAACTTAAATGTGAAGTATCCCCAAAATCACAATGGATTAAGCAGACTTTCCTAATGAATTTACTTAGTTTCCTCTTTCCTCACAGGAGTCAGGAGTTTTTTCCCCTCTAGCTGTCCCCTTCTCCAAATGCAGGCAGAAAGGATTAAACATTACAAAGGTGCATTGTTTCTTCTACTCTTTCCTCATCATAGGTACTGGTTTATTTGTAAGGTAAGTGTATAACTCAACTGATCTTTGTCTTCCTAAAACACAGTGGTCAAGATGGAGAAATAAATCCATTGAGAAGATTGACAATAAATTGCATAATTAGTAAGTGTTCTGGACATTATAAACACAAAAGCATATGACAAGATCATCACATTGTCCTAACTGTAACCCAGACACTTGATTTGCTACAGGTTACGAGAAGGCTTGTGCAGGGCAGGAGCTGTTGGACTGGGGGGAGATTTTGTTTTACTGGGGGTCAGTTATGGAAATAACACAATGAGGAGATGCACTGGGACACACACAGACATACTCCTCCTCCTCCTGTGATGCTTTTTCTGGGTTTTAAACAGATCACTCAGAACTTACACATATGAAGACACAATAATTTAATGTGGGAAATTCTGCTTTAATTGAAATTAGCCCCTTAATTTAGAGAAGATTTCTAACATGTGAGCTTAAACTTTTCTCTTAGAACCAGACTGTTTCTTATTTTCAGTTAAAACAAATACTTTGTCCTGTAACTTTACTTAAAAGATTTTTTTTCTTTCCTAAGAAAGTGTGCACCATATTTTCAGTTCACGTATAAGACTTTGGGCAACTAAACTGTAACAGCTTTTAGCACATGAAAATCAAATGCACTGTAGTGTATTTCATAATATGATATATGACAAAATGTAAGAAATGTTGCCAATTTATATCCTATATGGCCAACCAGTCGTTTCTTAATGGTACTATGAGAAAAAGATATAAAAGCAAAGGTGTATCAAAACCACTAAACAGCAATTGCTGTGGTCATATTTAAACAGAGATCATCCCTAGTTCATAAAATTCCCTATTTTCCTGCTCTGACTCCAGCCCCAGTAAAACCTGCATGCACGTGTCAGACTCCTTTATTCTGGAAACATAAGAGTAGAAATTAAATGGTATCTCTTATCTACGTGCTGTGAATTCACTAGGAAATGACTATCAAGTTCCCTCTGAAAAACTGGGGGGAAAGTTCCAGAACCCAAACTTGTTCTAAATACAATTTTTCTTGGGTTGAAATGGGATTAGTACTTTGTCCTGTTAATTCCTCACTGGTCACTAACACTTGCTGCAGCTGAGAGATGAGCAACATCTGAAATGGTGTCATTTAATCCTGGTACTAACAGACTATGACAGCATTGGTTAACACCTCACACCAGTTTGGGGCCATAATGTTTTGTTTATTTTGATAAAGACAAGCACATGCACACAAGAGCTTCTCTAGCCCAGCACCACTTAAAATAACAACAACAACAAAAAGGATGGCAAAAAAACACAAAAAGAACCAAAGACTAGAAAAAGACAAACACTGTAACAAAGCACCAATCACTCTTACCCTTCAACAAAGCAAAACCTCAATCAAATAATAAATAAGTAACCTAATATTCCTTCTCCCTTAAATCCTTCCCCATTCCTAGCCAACCCCCACTTCCCTTGAAAACCAGATGGCCCCGGCAATATGCCCTGAAGGTCAACAGATGCACCACGTCTTTGGATGAAGAAAAAGGTATATAATGTCTTTAATAATATTTCCAGATGATAAAACTAGAAAACACAAGATGAAAAAAAGCACCACAAAATCCACAGCAAGGAAACAAAGCAAGCATGTTACTATGTTAAAATATTCAAGACACCAATGAAAATAAAAGGGAAGTAGTGAACTCTTATTAATGCTATGAATAATAAATAACAAGTGAAAAGAAGATTGATAAAAAAAAGTAGTGTAAGAAATTACATAAAGAAAGGATACTAGATAACTCTGGGGACTGGTAATGGATACAGCTGCTTATTTGTCATGGCTGCCAAAAGTTATGAATGTCAAGATTTTCTTGCTTTTATAAAATGTGTCCCTGTCTTTTGGCTTCATAGGAAAGTGTGTCAATGGGTGAGTAGATGCATGCATTCATAGGTGAATAAACAGGTGAACAATTTAGCCTGGAGTGGGTTGGCTGAGGCTGCACTCAATTCCGGCAAAGTATGCCTGGAGAGACTCAAATGAATTACAGATTAAGCTCTTCCAGATTTCCACTGGTGAATCTGAGGTCCAAACCAAGGTATGTGAGTCTTAATGTGAAAACTTATTCTAGTGACATTATTATATTTGTTGCTTTCTGTGTTCTGCTACTTCCAGATCAAATTTGTCCAATTCAACAATAAAAACAATTTTTTAACTGCCTACTCTGTCAGAAAGCCAGACAATACCTTTCCTCGGAACACCCATGACAATGTATTTCATCCTGCTCCCTGTCACAACTGGGAAATCCTAAGTGCATGGGTATGATTGTGATTATCACTGACAGTGGTATGGCTCCCTACTTTGGATCCCAAGACAGAACTAAATCTTAAGGCTTAACAACTGAGGTTCTGTAACTTACTACCTGTAAAAAGAGAGAGGTGTATTTATGTAGATATTCTAAGCTTATAGCACATAAAAAGTAGCACAAATTAGCTCAGCACTCTTTCCTGAACATGAAATAACTTTTTAGCCCAAGTAACGTGCTCACGTGTTCCTGTAGAAGATAAGGGGCTGATGTTTATTGTGTGTCTCAGGCACAGATAGCTGTGGAGCCATCCGAGGACTGGTGTGACAACAACCAAGGATTGTTGGCAATAACACTGCGAGAAGGAACAGCATGTGGCTGGAGAAGGGGGACACGCAGAGGTAGGGCAGCACTTTCCTACCAAGTGACAAACATCCTTGTTCCGGCTTGAGGACACAAACACAACATAAGTGCAGTGTAAGCACAGGGATGAGGTTGAGAAGAAGGCATGGACAATAGTGGGGGATCAAGAGTGCCAAAGACCTCTGAAGACCTGTGACACATTTCCAGAAAGGTCTAGAAGAACAAATTGCACATGATAGCAAATTTGCATAGGAAATGAGAAACTTATCTCCAGAGTGGGGAATCTTGTAATTAAAAAGGCATCCAACAAAGCCTAGGGACATATGCAGCCCAGGATCCTGGCCACACCATCAGCTAGATCAATGCTAGAACCAGGACTGGTGATCTTTCTATTCTTTCTTTACATCCCATGTTTCTCTCTCTCCCTCTTTAATTCACCTCTGTCACTTGTGCCCAAACCCTTAATCCATATTCACTGCCATGCATTTATACCTGGAGATAAAGGACCAATGAACACAAATTTCCATGCCAGGTTTGTACTTTACCAAAACAACTTTGTCAGCTTTTGCGGAGCCTCTGACTTCTGTCATTCCTTTCAACCACCAAGCATCTACTTGGTGCTCCCTTCTTAGGTACTCCTTCCTAAGGGTGAGACACCACAGTACTTAGTTTAAAACTCTATGACACAGAAAAAAAAGCCCAGTACAGTTTTATTTCCTCATGGATTCAGAACTAACAGAAGGACCAACCATCAAAACCTCTCCCAAGTGCATGCATTAATAAAGCACCCTGAGTAGCTACATTATAAGAAAAGTGGCCTATTTTTACTTAGATTTACACTGTCTTTTGAAATGAAGCTTTGAGCTACACAATATCATAAAGCCTAGTCCTACCTGAAACTACAACCATACAAATCAAAAAGCCTTTAGCTATCTGCTGCTGAACAGCATGAGGCACATGTGGATATACCACTGGGGCCAAAAGGTTTTACGAGCCTTTAGCCTTGGAGAGGTATCAGGTGTGCAAAGTAGCTGCCACCAAAGCAAATGATGGAGAGAGATGGTACTTAACTGGTAAGACAGGCAAGGACAAATAACATACCCACTTCAGCTCAAAGTCGTGTGGCCAGAGTTTAAGCAGGTCTGGCCTGCAGGTCTGAGGACCTGTGTCCATTAGAAAGCTGCTTCTGGCCCAGCAGAGATGCCGTGCACACAAGTGGGAAGTGTTGCTTCACCATCATGGACCCACTGTCTTCCCAAACACCACTAGGTACAAAAGTAGAAGCAGCTACACTTTGGCAGACATGGCCCCTTGCTGACATTTTTTCTGGCACTGATGCTTTTGAAGATCGTTTACAAGCCCTGAAGAGTTTTATTTTCCTCTTCCCCCATCTGTGGAAGTCTGAACACACAGAGTATACTGTCACTGCAACACCCAGCTAATACAGAAGCCAGAGGAGATACATATCAGACTCCATACATCCTAGAGTAGGATTACAAATGTATACTCTATTTCAAGAAAAAATAGAATAAAGTGCTGAAAAATGAAAGCTAGTAATCTGAATAATTTTGTACATTTTAATAACCCTACCACAAAACCTGAAATCTTTAGAGAGACTTCATTTTTTTTGTGTGAATAAGGAATAACCATCATTGTGTCAGTGGAGCTGCATTACATGCTAGGAAAAGCCTATTACTGATGAAATTGAAAAATAAAGCAGCGTGCATGTCAGCCCAGCAAAGCAAGCTGCTGATTTCGACGTACAATTGCGTGGAAAGGGAGAATTTATATGAGAATAAAAGACTGTGAAAGTTACTCCATTTTTTAGAACACAGAGAATGCAAAACTGTAAACATTTTAGAGTGGGTCAGGTTTGGTGCCTAACATCAGCAGCATAGCAATCACACTGTGTAACAATAATGTCAGCAGAAATCCCTCCACAGCAGCTCCACATTATCAGTTCACTGAAATATTTATTTGGCAAGATAGAACATCAATTACATTATTGCGTAATTTCTATTTTAAAAATATTTGGAATTGCATTAATTTGGAATGGCCTAACACTCAAACCTATTTGTTGCAACATTTTAAAAAACATAAACAAAAACGCCTAGCCACATGTGAATTATTTATTCTTCTCTTCAGAATTACAAGCCAGTGAATATCAGCATAAAGAAGCTCAGAAGCATTGAATCCAGCCAGCAGTTTTCAAGCTATAACAGGAGACAGGGAACCTTGATCAATAAGAGATCATTGTTTGTACTAAATTGCTGCTTAGAAATGCTAATCATGAATCTTATATGGAAGATTATATAAAAATCTGGAAAAATCCAGATGAAAAGACAGTTCTTGTCCGCAGAAGTTATAATATAAGAATAAAATCAGAGATACAGGATGGATTCTGTTAGATGAAAAGCACAACAAAACAATGAATGAGTTTCCAGGCCACACCACTGAAGACACACCCTTAGTAGCTTGAGTACTGCAGGACATGCTACGCTCCACAATTTTTCCTTTAGTAAATTATGACTGGCCCAGGTAAAGAATTGCCCTAAAGAATCTGCACTGTTTTGTTAACCATGGTAACTGGGGCTTGTGCACAAAAGCCCTCACTGAGCAGTGCTGTTACAGCCAATAAACAAACACTGCTTGGCATTTTCAATGCGATAATTTGTTCTTTTTCTTAAAGCAGATACCTCCCAGAGTCACCTGATCAGCCTGTCGCACTCTGCCCACATGCATGTCGTCACAGACCTTGTGGGATCATCCAAAATCAGGGACATAATGAAAGCACCCAGGCAGGTAACAAGCCTGCTCCAAAAAGCACTGCAGTGGAGCCTTGCTCAGAGCTTCCATGCTGGCACGGCGGTATGAAACAGGTATTCTTTCCAAAGGGCTTTTCAAAACAAAACCTCCAGTTGTCTTTCCAGCTCCCTTTTCAGACTCTTCTGCTCCAGTTGTTAAAAAAGAAATGACAGCGACAGAAGAATAAATGTGAAGCAAACAGTAGTATCTCCTACAAATAGCATTCCTCCTATTCCTGTGGTACACTCACATTTTGAATGTGCAGTTCTTTGAAAAAGCCTTTTTTCATTAGTACAAAAAAAAGGCTATCTGGACAGCTCTAGAAAACACAGAGAAGACAGTGAGAGTTTGATTCACAAGAACACATCCTTTGTTTGACATTGGTACAGCTGCAGTGTGAAGTGTTTTCCCTGGGCTTGCAGTGACACCGAAGCAGCACAGCTGACCCCTGGAAGAGGGAAACAGCTACATGGGCACTCTGGTGCTTCCACCCGTGTGCAGTGTAGCAGTCACAGAAAGGCTGTTCCAGCACAGGTCTGACTGTGCTGTGTTAAACTCAGAAAAAGGGAGCCCCGACCCTGGCACTGTTCAAGGCCAGGCTGGATAAGGCCTTGAGCAACCTGGTCTGGTGAGAATTGTCCCTGCCCATGGCAGCGGGGGTTGGGACTAGCTCACCTTTTAAGATCCAGTCCAACCCTTTATCATTCTATGATTCTATTACAAAATGAACAGACCACACTACCTTTTGCCTTTAAGCACTAATGTGGACTGCGTACATTGTGATAATGCTCAAAAACAACACTGGTCCCGCAGAAAAAGCTTATTGCTTATTGTTTTAAAGGGATGGCAGGGAAGAAGAAGAAAAGCCTACTCAAGGGAATACAAGAAACCTATGTACATCAGTGCCACAAAACTGGTATTGCTAATAGCTACCTGAAAACAACACTTTGGAAACACAGCTTGGAAGCTGTAGGGAAGGTAGGGAAGTCCACAGCTAAAAGCAACATGCCTCTGACGGGAATTTTTGTTTGGTTGTTTTGTCGGGTTGTTTCCCTACTCTTTTTTGCTCTCCCTTATTACCATAAGCAGATGCAGATGATTAAGAGCCTAGCTGTGAAAAGCTCTGGTAGTTTCAGCCCAGAGAGTTTCCAGGCAGGGCCAGGCAGAAGGGGTTACATGATCTCAAGGAACTGCCTCTGCAGGGTTCACAGGCTGGATTGCATTTTCTTGAGCAGCTGATGAAGGATTAAGCCCAGCACATGAGTGTAACGGGTAATTGTCACATCTTAAACCAGCACAGCTAAATCTACCAGAGTTTATGAGACAGTAGTTTATGTTAAAGGTCCAAATACCAAGGAAGCTAATCACTCCTTTTAAAGGACCTTCCATTATATTCCAAGTGGCTTTCTTACTCACTTAAGAGTTTATAATGCCTTATGCCACTTCTGCCTTTTGCAACAGGACACTGAGGGAATTTATTCATTAAAACATCATGATCATTTAAAGAATTAATGGAAACAAACCACTGCAAAAAGCTGGAACAATTTGCTAAAAATTGTTTTCATTATCCCACTTAATAATGGGATAATGCACTTGAACAGGAGAGAATTTTCTAGTGGGTTATTCAGGGGGAATTGTTTTGTGCAGATCATTTCTGTATTAGTATTAAAACCTTTCCAACCCCGAGTTACTTCAGTGTAAGGGCTTTATGCATTTCTATGTCACAGCACATAACGTCTGTTCATAATGCAGTGCTGTGTCACTCAAACCCTGAGAAAATGAAGGAAGTCATTTTTAGAAGCACTGAATACTTAAGGAAACAACACTTCATTAATATAATCACTAAAAAGCATCATTAGATTACCTCGGAAGATAAATTTCAAGTCTAAAGTTGCACCTTGTATATACACGTATATAAACGCATTTTTATGCATATATATGGAGAGATATGTGTGCATGCACCCCTGGCTGGGAAGGGTTCCCTAGGAGCGTTGGTGAGGGTCTGGAAAGGCTCCTTCCCACCCCTCCTCCACTGTGCTGCAAGGACTGATGCGAGGCAGCTACCTGGAAAAAAAAGGATCCTTCATAGCGGATTTATAAATGTTAAATGGCAGGGGAAACTGCAGAGAGATTCCTCAAGCCCGGATCCTCATTTTCTCCTGCGTGGCCATCCCTGGACACGGCTGGAAAACAAGGCAGCCATTTTCTCATAAGCTGTTACACTCAGCAAACCAGATTGAAGTGCTCGATAAGCTGCTGCTCTCTTCCTGCAGCGACCGAGGGCAAAAACAACCCATCACCCATAGACAGGTACAACCACAGCCATCTCTGCGCTCCTGCTGAGCCTGAGCACGCAGGGGGCCAGGGAGGGAGGGATGGGGAGGCCTGGACGTGAACACATCCATATTCCTGGGCTGCGCTACCCCGCGTCTGCGCAAAGCCTTGCTCATGGTTGTGTGTTTCCAGAAATAAACTGCCACCGGGAGAAAATACTTGGCTATTACAGAACCTGTGTGTTCTACACTGTTCTGTGTGGAAAAAGCTTCCAAACCTTGTGGTTCTTATGGAAGAATGATTTTAATTGCATTCAGCATGAGTGTATGTGCACCTGTATGCACACATATATGTGATACAATTTTACAGGCAACCTGGCTGTAACTTCTCTCACATATAAGTAACCTCACTCAAATAACTTTCTTGGGAACCAGACAGTCAAAAGCAGTGAGCACCCTAACTTTGTACAGTGTACAGATCGGGATATTCAATACAACAGGTTGAGAATAGAAAGGTCTGTCTCTAGATGTAAAGCAAGAAGTCATAGCACCTATACTTAGGTTTACTTCTGTCTTCTATTATAACCCAATTTCTTGTCATTTTTTGTGAATCTCCCTATTTCACAAGAATGTTTTGAAACTGGTAAGCAAGAAATCCTGGGAGATGCCATTTCAGTCTCAGCAAAATGTGTTCAGCCTTAGCTATGCTCAAATCTGGGAAAAAAACCCAATCCCACTTAAGTTACATCAACAGAGACTACTAGAATCCCTCAGCTGAAGTCCCCCAGTACCCTCTGCACGCTGCCTGCCCAGCCCTGGCTCTTCTCAACACAAAGCCAGGCTCTAGCCAGACCCCACAGGCGGGCCAACCACGCAGCCAGGCCCAAAGGAAGTGCAGGAAGCGGGGGACATGTCCCCATTCGGCCACTTCCAATGGATTCTGCTTGGCTGCCTGGTTGTGCTGCACTGGGCTCCCTCCATCTGGATGGAGGCTTCCCAAACAGAAGGTGATTTCCTGAAGTCATCCAAGTTCCCAAGCCTCAGGCTCAGTTCAACCCACACAGGGTCTGGTGTACGTGCCTGGCTTGGCTCTGTGGGTGCAGAGGCACATTTACATTTAATTCATTATATCCAACTCAGACATCTCTTTCCAGTGGCTGGTCCACAAGAGATAGCAGTACAATCCTGTTACCTAAGGTAATCATTTCAGTCAGCTTTAAGCAATTTTGTCACAGGCTGTCTGTGGCCAGGAATACCAAAACTAGGACTGCTGTCAAGACTATGTGTTTTTAGCACTACACCTAGGAAGTTTCCTCTCTCTACAGAAAACAGGAGAACAGCCAAGGAGATGACACACAAATGAAAATCCTATTAAGACCATAGAAAATCTAAATGTGAGAAAAGCACACCTGAGCTGCCAAAACCTAAGACACTGCCTCTGCTTTGCTTTTTCCAGACAAAAGCAGTCTTGCTCTGACCTCTCCCTATTGCTTGTCTCCCTGGGTCATCAGCGGGTCCCCCCAGCACCTGCTGCTGCTCCCACGTGGGCAAGCAGCAGCAGCTGAACCCAACTACCAAGACATTTCGTGCCCCAGTACCTACTCCAGCTCTTGAGCACAAGCATTAGGTTTGCCCTTGAAAACTTTGCATTTACTATTTCACACATGCTCACTAAGGCTGTTAAATAAAAATAGTTCTCAAAACATGATTCCTAATGCTGCAAACTGTAACTGTTTCCCAAGGTTACTACATGGCTTTGCAAGGAGCCTGATGTACAGGATGGCTGTACACCAGTGATGATTCTGGCCAGCTTTATAAGACAGAAAGTCAGAATAAACACAAGTAGAGCACCAGCACTTAAAACATGTGATGCCCTCATCAGTCATCAAAACTACTGAAGCATAGCCCTGTTCTCCATGATTAGCTGGTGAAGAACATGTTTGTTCTGTGGCCATAGATTTTACTGAGTAAAGTAATAAGTCTTGTTTTTCTGCCAAGTATTCATGCACCAAGGCATTTTTAAAATATCTTTTATTTTGAAATGCAGGACAGCTTAAGTTTTAGAGTATAAAGTCTCCTCACTCCACTAAAATTCAAAGTATGTAAAACCACAGCTCTATCAATCATACCATCTGTGCTAAAAATACCTTTTTTTTTTTTTTACAAGACTATTATATCATGTGCAGGTGGTAACATCTAAAAATGTATCACAGAAGATATATGTAAAACCAGACGACTCATTTTCTTGATCCAAACTGTAAGTAGAAATGAACCCATGCTGATCTAGCTCACATACCTCTTGGCACAGGAGGCTTCTCACTAGACCTGCAACCCTCCTGCTGAAACATCGTTTCCAGAAATGAAGCACACAGTTCCCTACACTGTTTCATACCATCAAACCAGACAAAATGGCTTGATCTCTTCCCGGAAGGAAGGAGTTCAGCACTGGATTGAGGAGTCAGACAAGCACCATCTGGCTAGAAGGGATGGGAAGACAAAAGTGAGGGCTGAACCACCTCTCTCAGTGGCAGCAGGAGTTACATTGGCTCAGCTGTGTTGTCTAATCAAGTATTCTAAATCAATTAAGAGTGAAGCCAATTTGTACACATGAATCTTTGTATTTACTAATGAACCTAAATATTCCACAGTAATATTCCATACGGTTTATTTCCTGTAGTACATGGATAGAAACCAAGGACTGATCGAGCTCATTAGCCATGAAAACATGCTGTTTTATCAGGCGAGCTTTTGTCCAGCAATACAAAAAATGAGCAGTGAATGGATGAACCCCTCCAGCCCTATAAAACAATGGTTTCCCAAGCAGGGATGTCAGCTAATGCCAGTTAAGAGTAAACATGCTCTCTCAGTTGTTTGGAATTATCGCCAGGTTCATAAATAATTCTCATGCATCTTCCGAGGCTACTACATTTCTCATAGGTTTTAAAGGAAACAGAAAGACACTTTCTGTGTGTGGAGAGTATTTTCCCAGGTTTTAGTTTAAGTGGTGATGCTCAAGCAGAGCAGGGTGGCTGCAGACACCTGCAGAGGTGATCCTCCTCAGACACCTTCCTCGCCTCTCCATGCAAATGGCTGAGTCACTCATGGTTCAACGGCCGGGGACACTGAAGTACAGCCTGCCCTAGGCAGACCTGACCTGGCCATGGTTTGCTTTACAAAGGTGTACAGCAAAGTAAAGCATTTCAGCAGTGACTCAGCACTGAGAATTAACACCCAGCCTAAGCTTCTTTAAGAGCCTATGTCTGCCATGTGTTTGGGGACAGACAGCCGAGCTGGCTGGAAGCTTTCAGCACTGGGCAGCAGCACGGCAGGACTGACCGTACCCTGGAATGGGAGCACAGCTCAGGGGGAAGGGGAAGAAGGGCAGGATGCTGCTTTTGAATTAGCTTAGGTCAGCTGCTAAGAGTTGGATTCCCATGGCCCACAGGAGGAAGTGGAAGCTGAGCATTTGATGAAGTTGTGAGGGATTAGGCATCTTTATGCCCTCCATGCAAAGTGAGTAGAAGAAGAAAGCACTGTTAGAAGAATCCTGTATAATGATCCTGCATGCACATACATCCCCACGTGCAGAAATGAAGTACATGCTTTTGGTCATGCTGGAAAGTACAGGGAGGTAAGAAATAAAGAGAGTCATCATAATCTGATAAGCTGTGTAATTAAGACTAAACTGGGAGATCAGTGAGGGAAACTATAAGGAGGGTTTTTTCTGCACAGTATGCTAGAGAAAAAATGAGAAATCTGGTGGAAATCTAATGGGATAAAGTAACAGATGGTAGGTGGACACCCAAGGGACATGGAATATGCTTAAAGATGATAATAGCTAACAATATGATTATACAATCATGCAATCTCCCAATGCACTGCATGGAACTGAAATGTAAGTACTAAGGCCATAAACCCCTTAATATTATAGATTAGATTTACATACTTTTATAGACACCTACAAGACAAATAGGAAGAACACTTACAAAAAGGTTCTACGTAACACAAGTATCTGGCCTATTTCAGGGAATGGCTCATGTTGCCATCATGAGAAACTGGCAAATAACTGTCTACAAATATGATACAAGACCACAGGACACATATAACAGTAAATAATTGACTCACTACAAAAAAGAACAAGCACAAACCACCGTCATCTGAGTGACCTGAAGCCTACATCACTTTACTGTCCTGTGAGGACCCTAGGGGAAAACAGGTAGATCAAACCCTACCCACTTTTTCAATCACAAATATACCAGCAACTTCCAGCAAAATCTTCCACGTAATGCACCGTTCTCCCAGTCGTGCAGGAGTAGGGACTGCAACCTAAAAGCTGGGCACACAAGCAGGTCAAGTCAAGGTGGCCACTGATGCTCAGGCACTGCTTTCACTTTTTTCTTGTGCACCATCAAATTTGCTACAGCAGTCTCAGGAAACTATGGTGGTTCTGTGCCTTCTAAATATTTGCCAATAATTAAATAATACCTATAAACAATACAGCCCAGCTGTAGAATTGCTTATTTCTCCACAAAATAAATGAACATTATATATAAAAATGCCAGATATATACAAATAAGTGGATACATATGTACACAAAACAGTTTTAAATGGAGTAAATGTAAACAAATGATAAAAAAATAAACCAATGCTGCATTTATATTATAATTATAATCCAGTTATTTATGTAGATTTATTTTAAAATATGTTTGATTGCACTCATAGCACTGATGAAGACAATGGTAATGCACTAAATATCATTAAACACTTAAACTAAAATTCCTCCTTGATCATCCATACACAACCACTTTGATTTTATTTTGCCACTCGTGGACAGGAATAACCTCATAACCAGAAGGTCAGAAAATTCTTACTCTGTTATGAGAGCAAACTAAATGATTTCCAAAAGCAGAGTCCTCTCCCAGACACAACTGGCACTAATTTCAATGAGGGGACTGGTAGATTTAGCACTTCAGCTGATATCAATTACTGTTGTATCACGCAAAGCACTCCCTGAAGTAATCAAGAACAAAGTTGCTTATGGAAGTAGTGTAAAAACTGCACTTGAAATTAAACAGAAGCCAGTACACAGCAGAGACATAACCATCCCCTCTGTAAGAAAAAGAGATTTAAATGGGCAGCTGCATTCTGCATCAGCAGAATTACAACCATTTTTGTAAATGGTTTTAAGGTGCATAGAGAGGTCACTGCGTTCCATAGATTGGGTTACTGCAAAGCCAGCAGATAATAACTATATAAAAGAAGTAACTGGGCACTGGACTGCCTTAAAACAACTGAAGAGAAACAGAATAAGCCAGAATGATGCTGACTCTGATGCAGCTTCAGAACAAGCACCATCCTGTAATTTACTAACAACTAGCTCCTGAAAACTTCCCAGTGTTTCTTCCAATCATAAAATCTAAGAAAAACAAGCCCCGAAACACAGATTTTTTTTTTTTATCCTAGTGCAGGAAAATGGTGGGAGGTAATGGAAGTGGGCCCAATTAAATGTGACATAAGGAACCCAGGAGAAACAAACTCTTCAGAAGCCTGTGTTGTAATGGCTGTCGCGCACTGTCGTGCTTTTGCCTGTGCTTGGGATCCCACCTCAATGCTTCTGCCCAAGGACACTTTTGATTTAAGGATGCTTAGAGCAGTACTTGTCAGACAGGGCGAGCTCACTCAGCTGAGGAGCCAGCTCAAGTCGCTGCAGGCGCCCCTCTCTCCAAAGGGCAGATATAGATAGGCTGCCTGGCACCTCTCCAGCCTACAATTTCCTACCGCTATTACACTGATGATTCAAATCTAATTTTAACAAGCAAGCAAGCCTTCTGCTGTCAGCAACCATTGTTCCAAGACAGAAGGAAAATACTTTAAGCACATTTTTGTGCCTTTCAACATCTGCATTCTTGTATTGCTTTTGTTCCTGGAGAGGGGCACAGAAAAGGAAAATAAGGGAAGCACTTCCCAAGATAAGTAGATAAGATATCAGTGTTGTCACTTATCATTTCCTAAACAAACTTAATTTTCCCAAACAATGCATGGGTGGCAGAAGAGTATTATTCATTTAAGGGCTAATGCTTTGAAAAAATCTAGAAAACTTGCTACTGTAACAAAGCAAGATTCAAACCATAGTCCCCTAAGTACACATAAAAACAATGTGGTTTTTTTCTTGTTTCAAAAATAGAAAAATATTTTTCACATACTTTGGTATAATTCAGTTCTACACAGCCACAATACTTATCTTTTTAAATAACTAAATATCTGAATCTCTTTACAGCTAAGTCTGTGTATAAATGAAACTGCTCTACCAGTTAGAAAGAATCTAAAAATTTCCTTGATTATATACTATCTCACAAGGCATGACCATTCACCATGTTTCTAAGTGTAAGCCTAAGAGATCAGAAAAAGGAAAGTAATTTGAATATCCTTTTTGCATATTTTAAGATGGCCTTCAAAAGCCAAGTCAACACAAAATAACATGCTGAGTTATTAGTTTTACAGCAAAAGAAATCATCCCATAAAATGTACATTATCAGTGAAAATTTTCAAGGGGTAAGATATTCACTGAACATACTTAGTTCTGAAGATTGTTGTAGAAGAAGAGGGTAAACTCAGTTTCAATAACCAAGGGTAAGATGACAACAAGCATAGAAAAGTCTTCTGGGCAAGGAAGAAACAGCCCAGTTTGTCCTGAGTTACAGCACATCAAAGTCAGTTGTATGACATGCCCTGATGTTTATACTATATGCTTTTAATAAATCTACAATAGAAGATTAAATATATCTGCAGGTCTCCTAAATAAAACCAATGCTATACTATGGTGTTGAAATATGCAAGGTGTTTTCATTACCTAGAATTCATGTCATAGAAGATCATTTATACATTGGAACAGGAAATATTTAACAGCTGTTAACACCCTAAAAGGTGCAGAAAATGTTACCAGTGCAATACACTGCTATACTGTTGTCTCAGTTGCAGTACACAGAACAGAGGGATCAAGTGTTGCAGTTCCCTTAGACAGACATTGTGTAACCTGCCCAAGGTATTTAATTTGATCTCCTTGCTCAAGTCAGTGGCATTTGCATTCATTCACATTCAGCAAGTTATTAATCTAAAAAAGCTAAGGAGTCTTTCATTTCTTCTTGACTCCAAACTCCATTTGTTCTTCTATAAAATTAATGCCATAAATAAAACGCTGCATTTAGACATGCTGTGATACTGCCAGCCAGTTTTGCTGTAGATAAAGGTCAAGGAAAAATTTATTAAAAAATAAAATAACATTTCTTTTCCAAACTCCCTATATAATAGAACAGTGCCAAGCATTTAAATAAACTCTCAACACAGGTCAATCCTTAATGGGCTTGTAAGCGAGCTGTGTGTTTTAAGAGCTAACCTTTGGAGCATTACTGAACTATTTGTTGCACAGCAACTACTGTGTTGCAACTGCCCCCCAGAAACCTGTGACCATCATCTGACTAAATAACCAGCATGTATGAAAGCCCAAACCCCAACTGAAGGCTTTAATAAGCAGGAATTCAACAAGAGACACAAGTTACCTCCTACCTCTACCGGGTTTCCTCAAAAACACAAGCTTCGAAACTCAAACATGCAATTCTTGCATTAAACACAATGTTCAAGCACTGAAAGAAATTGTATTTTAAAAATTCATCTGAGTTGAATGTAAAAATTTCAGCTAATTCCTCATCTCAACTTCAACAGTTTTGCCAGCTTTATGAATACTGGGGGAAAACCAAAATCTGTTTCCTGTCTGAATTTTTCTTTTTCATATTTCCAGTGCATCTTTTTTATTTATATAACATCCAAACAAAAGAGCCTTCTCATATCATAAATCTTCACATGGTTATTATGAGATGATGGCCAACTCATAATTTCAGTCTTCTTTTAACAAAATAGATTGGATTTTGTTTTCTACTAGAAAAATTGGCTCCTGCAGGACCACCAAACTATCTCTGCAGTAAACCCGAATTCTTAGAGCTCCTGGTACGAGTACCACTCATCCACACCGCACTCCCATACCAGCTGAATATCCTCCATTCCATATGCACACCAAATCTACTATAGATAACAAATATAGTTTTTATTTGTTAGTCTTGTAATCTTATGTCAAAACATCAAATCACTGAATGGGAGACTTACATGCAAGCCGTACAGTAGGGCCACAGTGCACCGTCAGAATACAAAAATGACAACTTCTGAAGGAGCTTTAGATATTATGGGCTTGCACAGATTAAAACAAGAAGACATCACTTTGCTATTCCTCACCACTATCTTTACAACTGAGTAGGGTAACATGAAATAATGAACTGAATGAGAGCACAATAAGAAAATAAGAAAATTGACACCTGAGAGCTCCTGGAGATCCAAAGCAGGGAAACAGGAAAAAAATGCTGATATTTAGTTCAGAAACATACCTCAACACAGATTTTTCCAGTGACTACAACTGGAGCCAACAACTGCTGTATTTGCTTACAGATTCAGTCGGTATTTTAGGGACAGCATTCAGAACAGGCTTCTGCTAAAGTAGTGTTATCACACAGCATTACCAGAGACACGGCCCTGTGCATCTGGCTCCAAAGGAGAGGAGATGCTGCAGCCACTGCCCTCCCCATGGCAGGCGTGCACACAAACCAAGAGGCTGTTTTGGATGGATGCTTAACATTGACTTGGTAGATGTGAAGTTGCAGACACAAGGTCTTGGGATTTAATGCAATGAAAAGCAAAAATAGGAATACAAATGGAAAGCAAGGTATGGCTTGGACAAATGCAAGATATAACACGTTTGGTATGAAAAGAATTCAGATCAATAATAAGAAAAGTAGGGAAGGAAGGGAGGGAGTACACTGAGACATAAATGATGTAGGAGGTAATATAGGCAGTCAATCTAGAGAGTAGAATTTTTAAAAAGAAAAGCATCAGGAATCACACTAGCAGAAAAAAATATATATTCTCTACAGATTTAGGAGAACATGGACTCCTGAGTTTCCTGATTAAATGAAGGTGGGTGTCTCAAAAGCAAAAAAGTGAAGAACTGACATTTGAGGAAAGAAGTTTTTTTTTACAGGTGAGAAATGGTAAAGTGGGCAAAGATAGCGGGGTAATTTTTTACAAATATCTAAAGGAAGAATGTGCATAGAAAAAGGATGACATTTTCTAACAGCTATGGAAACTCAAGAAGGAGTACATGGAAAGTGGGGTTTTTTTGGTAGTTTGTTTTTGTAGGGTTTTTTTACATAAAAATATTGAACTAGAAGGAAAGACTTTTTGGAGGGGAACAACTGTTGGCCTGTAAAAAACTGCCAGAGGGAATACTGCAAAGATACTGCTGGACAAGTAACAGAAAATGAACTGATGAGAACAGTCCTGTGGCAGAAGGATGAATGCCTTGGATAACGTAAAAAAACACTTTGCAGCCTGCTTATCTGTACACTATGCATACAACTAAGATATATTACCTGAAAATTTGTGCTCCCTTTTTAATACAACAGTAATGTACTTTATTACTGATTTTAACAGGCTTTAATAGGAGGAAGCATACATTCAATTATTTTATTACGTGCTTTGAATATAAATGGTGAGCATCTGCACTCGAGTTTACTCCTTCCGTCCTCAAGCTCTCATAAAAACAGCACTGGCACATTTTAGAATTCAGAGCAGCCCAGCCGCTTTCTTGGCTGCTTTGCTGGGATCTATATATCCAATCTAATTATTTTGATTCCCATTTCCAACCCTATCAGTGGTGCAGTGGTGCAAGAAATCAAAATGCCAGTCTCCTGAATGTGTTTGAACCTGAGAGCTAACAGCTACGCATTTGCAGAGGCAGCACGGCACGGCCCAAAGCCCCTGACACCAGGCAATTTACCTTCAGGGCTCTGGATGTGACTCGAGAGGGGTTTCCCAGCGTACCAATACAGAGCATTTCATAAAACATTTCAGACAATCTACAGGTTGTTGCATCATCTTATTTTGTTGCAGCATGACTGACTAAGAAAAAACCCCCAGCAACGCTTTGTTCAAATTTTGTCTCTTTTTAAAGACTTATTTTTCCCTTTGTTTTCTTAAAAGGCAAAAAATAGGATCATACAAGCTTATCTTCCCTTAAGTGATCAGAAGAGAGTCAGCAATAATCCTGCCAAAACACCTACTACCCTTTCAAATCAGGGGGATCATATGTTGCTCAGTAGCTGAATTTCCCTGTGGATCTTTCCTCTGCTTATAAGCTGTCCCCTTCTTGAGTTACAGTCTTACTTAGATTACTAATGCTCAGCACCACCAAAAATATTCCCATTCATTTCTCCAGCTTTTACAAACATGATAACAGGATTTGTGTTTAAATATAGGCATCACCGTTTTACTTTTTATTATGAATATCATATGTTTGGCAAGCTGTCTGACCTTCCTTATGATGATGAATGCTGCAGCAAACAATTTGCTGTATCTTTAAAGAAATGGCCAATTCAATTACATTATGCCAGAAGCTTTCAAATCCCTCTCTGCCAAATGTCTTTGCTATATCCTGCCACAGACAGCCCATTTGTATTCCAGCACAGTAGGACACTTGTTTTGTTGAAGCACACAGTTCCAGTTAGGTACTATCAACAGAGCAGTATTTCAGTTCTCCAGCTCTGTGCTCCTTCCACCCCCTCCACCCTTGGTTATCAGAATTTTCAATTTTACTGACCAAACGTGTACGCATTACTAATTATGAGCATGAAATGCAGCAGTTATCGACTGCTACAACAAAATACATTAGTGACCAATTACAGGAGCTCTTGGCAGCAATGGTTATCATTCTAGTGGATTTAATCATTGCACTTAAAGTGAAGCTTGAGATTCCCTTTGAGATTACACCACTAATTGCTTCTGTTTTGCCAGTTACTGCATGAGCTGTTTGCAAAAAGGATCACTAAAGATGCTTTCTGAATATGGGAAAGCAGTAAACAGATGAAGCCTCCTGTAATGAGTGTCCCCCCCCCAGTAAAACCACAGTGTCAATTTATTCATACCACAATGCTCCTCTCCGATTCATATCCCCCCTGTCACCTCCTCTTTCCCTCTCATTTCTTGTTATTTGGGCAGCCAGCAGCAATACAGCTGCATTGCTATTCATGTGAATCATGCCACACACTATCATTTATTTATATAGATACTGAGAATATTGCACTGCAAAGGTAAAAAAAAAAAGCTTCCCCTTCTCTTCCTTGTTTGCAGAGAGGATACTACTTATTCTTATGATTATGACAGAATGTTTAAATGGTCTTAGACCTTAAAAGTAAAAGAAAAAAAAACCCCAACCTAGGCCAAGTACATGATTTATTACACGTACAATACCATCCTAATAGGCTTCCACTCTCCAGGAATTCCTAAAAACAAACACTCCCCCTCCCAAGGAATTTGTAGTATAATGTATTGTTCTTTAAAAGCCCACATCTACTTCCAGGTTGTCAGTAGTGATGAATTATCTGGTTTACAGCCTCATAAAGCAAAAGTGTCTATATATTTTAATGCTGAGGCCAACCACAGGACTTTGGTACCTTTCAAATGTAGTGATATACAACTTTCCAAACACCAAAGAAAGGCTTCAGGTGAAACAAAGAGATGTAATTGTCATCAACATTTTAGGTCTGATCAAAATAAGCAGTCTTTCAAAGACAAAAAGAATGGAGAAGGATTACAAGTACAGTTTGTTAGCTGAGAACAAGCTATTTTAGTTAATAAAATTGTTCAAATAAATTTGTTTGGCTCCTTTTCATTAAAATTTTCAGCTACTGAAGCTTTCCATTATTCAAACACCACTTTGTGAACAACAAAGAAACACTCAAAAATATAAAAAATCTCCAACAATCCTCAACAGAAATTTTCTCATGAGATTAGAAAACCTCCTATATTTATCTCAACAAACATCAATGTTTTTAGGATTTCAATAGATGCTAGGTTGATAAAACTTTAATTATAAACTTAATTGATCTCTGTGAGAGAGATACTGTAGAGCAAGAGTTTTAAATCCCCAGAGACTTCTACACTATAAACAGCAGAGCATATGACATCTTTAAAAGCTGTCAGAAACCATACACTCTGAATTACAAAAATAATAGCAATCTCTGTGAATTTAACTGCTGAAAGAAGTTGAAGAGCTTCATCCTACGGTATCAACAGGCTACAGCACCAGTTGGCTTCACCTCAGCCTCTAAATTGGCACGGCCTAATACCCACCAATTCCTGGAAAAGAACAACCCGCAGCAGAACCAGGGTTACATCACAGATACATTTATCTTGCTTCACGCCCAGATGTAGATTTGCACAACACCCGTTGATCTTTCCAGAACAGCAGGCACAAGAACTGCTACACACAGGATGCTCTCAAAACCAAGGCCAGTTCATTTTCATGCTTAACAGAGAATATCTTGCCCCAAGGCACTCAATTTCAAGTCTGAATGAGAAAATCTGTAGGTGATGTAGTAACTACAGTAACTGGCAAATAATAAACTGGGTAAAACACCTAGGGATCAATCCTATATTCATGAAGGAACGCGCTACACAATTGAATTGGATTATCCCCATTTCTTAGTTCACTAGTTCTTGACTTCTACCTTATTAGACAACAATTAAGGACAATTTTCAAGTACAAAGTAACATAACACTGACACAGTATCTTTGTCATTATACTACAGGTTCTCCAGTCCAGGAGAGGGACTGCCTTTCTTTTGTATAGGCAAGCTCCTGTCTCATGTACACAGGCACAAAATCTGAATTACAAATCCGAGAAGATTGCAATTGTATCTGGAATTTCTAGTACTGCCTTTCAAATGAGGAAACAGGAAAAAATTAGGAGAAGAAAATATTCCCAAAATGAACAGCTGAGTTTATGTAGCACCCAAAATACAAAAGGTTGGGAAATAGCTGGCTTTCATCACTGTCAAAAGCAATAGACTAAAATATGCAGAGTAGGACTGATAACACAGGAAATAAATGAAAACATTTGCTTCATGTTAGTATAGAAGTTAAAAGAAACAAGGCTAAAACCTCTCTCAAAGGTCCCTCATGGATTTAAAACAGAGCTCTTGAGCCAACTGTGATTTCAAAACATGCCACTATCATTTAAGAACACTGGACCTCTATTCTTTAATAAACCTTACACCTGTTTGCTGGTCTAGAGACCTAATTCCTAAAACCATACACAGCAACTGCAAGACAAGGAACCAGAACTTCAATGAGAACTGCAAATGGACAGGATAGCAACCAGTCCCTTATAATACAGTCTCAGGCACTATTTGTAATTCAGTACCTAACTTACAAATCAATGAATTATAATGCTAAATGCTACCATGATGTATTTCTTAATGAATTAAAATTCTTATGTGTGTATAGCTCACAAAGCCTGGCAGATTTTTAGGTTACATATTTAATTCTCTTTAACACTGAAAGCAATGAGAGATATTTTTGTCTACTACTCTACTGCAGGGATTAACACAGTGAATAATCTAGCAAAATTAAATGCACTTTTTTTATGCAGTGATGTGATGGATATCAATTTAAAAGTCCATGCATTAAGTACAAGAATATGAATAAACCACAGCAGAGATTTGGAATAAAACAGCACTGGTAACCAGATTAAATTGAGGGACTTTCAGCTGGTAAGTATTGTTTTCAAAATTTAATGTAGATAGCAGTAAGGATATTCAGCTTAGTAAAGCTTTCTAAAACCAAAGATAATTCTTTTAGCATGAGAAATGCCATCAGGAAGAAAGGCTTCAGCTCTAGCAATTGTTTCCGAAAACTCAATTAACATGCCCATTTTTAAAAATATGTTACCAGTAGAAAGAAGTCTCATGCTATAAAAAATTTATCTGCTCATTAATATTACAGACATTTCATGTATTAATATGTATGACTAAATAAATACATTAAATAATAACTAACACATCAATGTACCTTTTTGACACGTAAAA
The DNA here is from genome assembly GCF_021018805.1 of Prinia subflava. NCBI lineage: Eukaryota > Metazoa > Chordata > Aves > Passeriformes > Cisticolidae > Prinia > Prinia subflava. Next base: position 87,339,416 of record NC_086249.1, on the reverse strand, counting down.
TAATTTTTTGCAACCAGAATAATGCTTGGGTTGTCAGGAAAGAAAGGTATGTGGATAAATGGAAAATACTCCTCCGGCCTTTCAGAAAACTGTGTAGGCTGGGGTTGAGACTGGGGGCCTCCAGATGCTAAGGGATGTGTACCACATGCCCCTTCCAAGCTGTTGAAGAAACACTGTCCCTGTCCTGTTTTCGTGAAAGCAAACCCCAACCAAGACAGTAGTTTTTGTCTCAAAAAAAATCCCTTATGAAATGAACATTGATCCTTTCCAAGACAACCTTCCACGAGGTCATCTTCTCAGGCTTCACCATCTGATGACCTCATATTTAACCTGGCCTGACCTTCAGTTCTGCTGAGTCTCAGTGCCTTACTACGATTACAAACCAGCAAGATCAAGTTAAGCTTTAAGAAACTCAGACATTAGTCTGAAGATAAATAACTGAAAAGGCAAAACATCAAAATACCAAGAAACCCTGCTTATAAGCTATGTTTCATTCTATGGAGACTCCCAGGGTAGCAATAAACAGAAAATATACCACAAAGCACTGAAGGCTCTGTACTGCATTCCCTCCCCTGTAGGCAGCCCTACTGCTTCTGGTCTTTGACAATTCAAAAGCCAAAGTACTGTCTAAAGTTACAACCAAAATTAGGCATGGAGATGCTGAAAAATATTTCAGTTTTAGCCTTTTGTAAAGCTGATTTCCACTAAATATTCACTTACTCAGGTGCAAGAAGAGTCAAGGTCCCCAGTTTCCCCCAGATTTTCCCTTCAGGCCAGTTTTATCCTTAGGTATCTGTGCACAATAAAAAAAAATTAAAATAAATAAATAAATAATTTACATTACTCCTCATAACTTCATCTCTTGATTATATCAACTTCTATGCCCCCAATTTAAAAACTCTTATCTCCAGCTTTTCTCATAGGATTATTTCCCAACAATACAATTAACCAGAAACAAACTCAAAGCTGTTTTCCCCATGTAAAAAAACTGGGTTTTATTTGACCAGCATACATATAGATTTAGATTTACCATGACCCTAAATGAAAGAGTTTTCTGTAAGAAAACTCAAGTAAATTCAACCTAATAGATGGTGGGGTTGCATGATTTAGGTATATTTCATCACTTGTTTTTAGGAGTACGAACAGAGAGTGCACAGTTAAGCCTTTGTTAGCCACATATTTAAGTTACCTTAAAGCTGTTAATATATGAAAAGCAAGTCCTACATATTCAATTACTGCTTTAAAAATTGAAAGAAGGTTCGTGTACAGGTGCACTGTCACTCAGTTAAAGAGCTCAAAAAATACAGTTATTCTTTCTCCTGGAAATAGTATGAATTAAAGAAACATTTTAAAAATGTGCCATTCAACCATATGGAACCAATTTTTGCAGACATATGGAGCTCCAATTAAATAAGTGTGGCTTTGCTGACACAAAAGTCCACCTGCACGTATTCAAATTTTCCAGAATTAGACCATCTAATTTAGAGCAGCCCATTTAACAGTAACAGAGTAGAAAAGCAATGTATTTGATATGGCACAACCTCTGTAACCAGTCTCCTTAAATAGCAATTGCAGCCTTACGTTTGACCATGGTCAGGATATAATCAGATAAGATTGAATTAGTTCCCCTAAAATACAGCTCCAATTACATCAGATCAAAAGAAAATAATTTTTCATCTTCTCCATTATGCAAGTAAATATATAATTGGAAAATTAAGCAAGGTACAATTTTTCAAAGAAGATTTTACCAGAAGTCAACGGAAATTAAAAAACTGACTGTAACCATCCTTCCTAGATTTTCCTAGGTTTTTTGCACATTTCCCCAGAATAAATGTACGGAAAGCATTCCATTTAAAGAAACAGAAGTCAACAAGCTATATACAAACATCAACAGCCTAAATAAAATCCTAATATAAGATAGATATCCAATGACATGGAAACTAACACATTTTTAAGGTAAGCTCTTCCGAAGGTTGGTTTTTTTTAGTTTGTTTGGTTTTTTTCCCCAAGGATTTGCAGTTAATTGGGCACCCTTGTTCAAATCTAGTTTGACTGACTTTGTATTGGGTGATAATGCACAATTTCTTTTCCACAGGGGCCCAACCTCATTCAGTGAATACAGTAGCTAGAAGAGAGTAGTGAAAATCTCCCCAGTGGCTGCATTCCATATGGTCACAGCAAAACTCTACACCCTCACTGCTCCAGGTTATCCTGTGCTGTTCCAGAACAGCACCCTGAGGAAGAAATGCCCATTCTCAGACAGAGATCCTCTTTGGTGCTGTCAGGTAACAACAGACCCCTGCCAGGGGTGTCCTACGATCCCAGAGACAAGAAAACTTAGAATCAAAAGCATTACAAACTTTAGTGTTCAACCATGTTCCTAAAACTCATTTTTCAGAGTATTTAGCTTTCTATAACACCTTAACTAATGTCCTGGAGAAGCTGTATTTACCTAGTTTCCTAGTTAAGGTGACACGTCTCCCCTCACTTGTCAGCTGCCCCATTCACTACCTGTCTTAGGGTTTCTACAACAAATAAAAGCACTTTTCCAGAGACCTGTCCTTCTTTGTTGCAGTCTTCATACACATCTGTTCCACTTGGAAAGACCATACAATTCTGAGATCATAGAATTTAAAACTATATCATAATGTAAATATCCAGGGCAGCTCAGTTAACATATTTTAGACAATCTTCATTCTGCACCTTCCCAGCTTTGCAGGACTTGCTCTTTGTAGCTCTTTACTCAAGGCAGCTTTCTGAGCTTGGTTTTTGTAAGACAGTCACCATGGAAAAGGAGAAGCTCTATCTTGCTCAATACAGGTATATTCAAAACTTGGCCACTTCTCATCCAAGCCTTATTATTGTCAATCCTGTGGACATGTGCTACTGCCCCCATCCACTCTTGTCTTTAGGCTCAGTTTCCTATTTGGGATCCCAGTCCTGCCTCCCTGCCTCTCTTCATGAGCACCTCATTCTCCACAATGTCATTATCCGACATATTGCTCCACGCTGCAGAGTCCCAATAGCTTCCAGCTCTCCTGTACCACCATTCCTTTCCCTCTCTGGCTTTCTGCACCCTTCACAGATCTGTTAGTTTTTCCATATCGCTTTTCACCTTCCAGTGTTTTTCCCATTTCTTTACTCCCCCACTCACTTCCTGGGTGCCCCTCTTGCGCTGGCAGTTTCCAAATTTCTTCCCAACAACTAACTCCGTGAGTTCTCCTGGTTCCTACGCAGTCTTTGTGATTAGCACGCCACAGCCATGGCTGCTACGCTTTGTGCAGAGCTCACTTCTAATGATGGGTGTTAAAGAGATCTGTACAAGGGCTAATGAGCAGGAACGCTTCATTTCAAGATCCCAGAACAACTGGGGCAGAAGAAAAGCCAAACCAGCAGTGCAGAAATAGAATTTTAGTTATTTAAATACCTCACTACAGACACCCATATATTTAGGGTCAAGACAACTGTATGAAGGCTTTGGGGACTGCAGCTACTTCTGTCAGCATCCATTCTTTTAAATTTAAAACCAAAATCCTTCTATAATGAACCAAAATAAAGTTACTTGGAATCTAAGTCTCAACATGAACTCAATCTACATCTCAGTTAACAGCAAGTTACTTATACTTTTTAAAACCATTTTTTCCAAAGAGAAAACAGCCCTTGATTCAGTAAAATATCTTAAGTACTGTGGGGGAGGGTGAAAGGGTTTTAATTAAAAACAGGATTTTCTTGGCACTATTTACCAAGGATAAGTGTTCTTATCTTTATTCTACAGAACAAAGTAGATTGTAGCATACCTTCATCTATTTTTGCCAGAAATTATGAGCTAACCAAAGTCATCTTCCTATTCTGTCTCAAACCTCCCTGCCTTTGGTGTGTGGGTGGGTTAAGAGTGCTTAGGCTGAATTTAAGGTGATTTTATAAAATCATAGAATACCAGGTTAGAAGTGACCTCTTGAATCATCTGATCCAACCTTCCATGGCAAAAAGCACAGTCTAGTAAGATGGCCCAGCACTCTGTCCAGACAAATCTTAGAAGTGTCCAATGCTGAGGAATCTACACCTTCCCTGGGGATCTTGTGTTCAATCAGCATCTCACCAAGAGTAGCTTTTAACCAACACCCTTCATCTTTTTCAGGAACTCCTTGTTAAAAGGAAGTCTCCACCATCTTTGCAGCCTGGACTCACCCTTCTCTGCACAAGGCTGGACAAACTCCGTTCTCTCAGCCTCTCCTCACATGGCAGCTCCCAGTCCTTTGGTCATCTTGGTGCCTCTTCTCTGCACCCTCTCCAGCCTGTCCACACATTTTTGCACAGCAGGGACCAAAAGTGAACACAGCACTCCAGGTGTGGCCAGGAAAGCACTGGCTAGAGTGGGACAATGACTTTTAACTTCTCTCTGCTGGTGATCCCCTTGCTGATGCAGCCCAGCAACCTGCTGCCTTTCCTGGCCACAGCAGCACACTGTTCTCTCATGGAACTCACTCTTCACCAGAACATCCATGTCCCTTTCCATGGAGCTGCTCCCAGGGGGGTAGATACCAGCCTGTGCTGCACTCCTGCATTATGGACAGATCCCTCCTATGCTACTACTGCATTATTGCTACTGTGGCCATTTAATAAGAGAATACTTTACTAAATGAGTACAGATGAATAATTCAGTGCTAGAAGTTTTCTGCTGAAGAGAAATTTCTATTACATCTTGAATCTTCTAATATTGAATCTAAAGAGAAAATGTATTTCCCTGATTTAACTGAATAAAAAACCCCACAGAATAGTTACTTTTTTATATTTGAATAGGAAATTATTAAAAAGATTTAGGTACACTACAATAACATAACCTTCCAACAACCTTTTTGTGTGTCCAACATAGAAAAATTAAGTACAAATGCAGTATCATTAATGAACACAGTATTTACAAATAAATCACCCATTCCTCTGTTGAGCCACACTTTAAGTACACTTTAATGCTGAAAGTGGTATCTAATTACCTTAATGCATCAGGAAAATAAAAACGTTCAAAATATTTGGATCTTGCTGATAAGCACTCAACATTGAAAGGTATGTGTTAGGATAATGTATGATGGTATTTATTCTTATTTCTTCTGAAGAGGTCTCAAACAGTCCAATGAATATATTAAATTCATACGACTGCTTGTTCTTCCACTTCTTATATTTCCTGCTGGTGTTGAGGGCAGAAAAAAGATTTAGCTATCCTGACTCCCACCTCCAGTATTGCCTGATGCAGGAAATTCACCACTGTCACTTCCCATGGAGAAAGGAGGACAGTTAATATGAATCATGCTCTGGGAACTGGGCTTCAAAACCTAACTAATGCAATGACTACAACTCATACAGAAGCCAATTATCACTTGTGATCTGAGGCATTACTCCAAAGTTGGCACTCCGAGTATCCTATTAATCAGTATTCATCAGTATATTCAAATGGCTTTGCTAGCTAGGATAACAGGAAATTAATAACACAGCTATTGGTAGTAGATTGATTCTGAACAAAATAAAGAACAGAAAAATTAACACATACACACATGAAGCCCCTAAAAATACAAAAAAATCACTAATAAAAAGCCATAGAACAACTGTATTTGCCTCCTTTTATTTTAGGAACCCATACTACTCTATTTTTTTTCCCTCCTCACAAGTTCTTGGCATCCCTTGTACCACGATGTTTATATTCTAGTTTCCATCACCAGCAATATGAAAAATACACTTAGTTCACCCACACATATGTCCTTGCCAGAAAGGTGGAGAGAATAATTTACAAAAGAAGGTCCATCATTTTCCCCCCAAAAAACACAAGTATGAAGACAAGAATCACCCCTTTCCTCACCTCGTCACAATCAAAAGTACCTGTGTCTTCCCAAAGCTTGCAAGAAGAAGGAAAATAATGATTCTTACCATCTAATGGTTTCCTGACATGGAAAATTTACCAGTGCAATGGTGACAGAATCATACAATCAATTAGTTTAAATCTTCCATGAAAGGGTCTGGTGGGGAGAGTTTGGCAATAAAAAGGTTTTTTGCTTAACGATCTTCATCCAAAAGAATCCCAGCTCACCTCAGAACATCTCCCTCTCTAGAACCAAGCGGATTTTAGCATCATCACTATCGCTGTTACAGTCTGGCTGGTGCAAGTTAACTTGGTCACACATGTAAGTCCTGGAACATTCCAGCAAACAAGTCATCTGGGATTATACGTTATACAGCCTAAAGCCAATATAGCTAACATTTCTCTGATCCTTGAGTTTCACACTTCAGAGAGCTGCAGGAGAGAGGAGGTGTTGATACTTTCAGGAACCACTAATTACAGGAATTCATTGTGAAGGGCATTGCTAGAAAGTAATAGAGATGTTTAGATATAAACAGTGCAGTTGCTGTCACACTGCTGTCCATGAAAGGTTTCAGTGCATTCTACCACCCAGATAGATGATCTGTAATATGTTGAACAGGAAAGAAATTTACCACAGTATAAGTCCCTTCAATTAAAACATAATCCCTAGCAAATTTTTTTGTGTTTGATCTCAAAGTAAACTATAAGTCAGATCCATTTTGACAGTTTAACATAAATGTTATGGCCAGAATTTTTGAAAGATTTGCTATTACATTTAGTCAGTCAAGTAGTACAGTTCATTTTTGAAAGAGAATTCATCCTGAATGGGAGCTACTGCTTTTTTATGGTAAAAAATAAAAGTGGCATTCAACTGGCCTCAATTATAACATTAATGATCTACTCACATTTATTTGTCTCCTTTTGAAATATGTGTAAAACCACATGGCAAGTTACTAGTAGAAGGAGGAACAATATCCTATTTTACTATTTCTCTTCCTTGAGAGTGCACCACTGCCTAACAAGGTATGTTACAAATATCCAGGCTTACATTATAGCCATTCCCTAAGATTTTTTTCTTTAATGACAATAGTCACATAAAGCATAGAGCCTTTTCACAGCCAACTGAATGGTGGTGGCCTGAGCCTATCAAGACCAGGAAGCCATATCCTACTTTTTTATCTGGCCCTCCCATTAGACATTGAAAAGAAACTTTCTCTTTAAATCCTGTCCAGAATAAAATCTAGAAAGCTGTAGCCCATCCTTTATCAGCCACTTTTTCACTTACTAATTTAAGAAAAACACTTCCTCCTGTTGCACACTTACCAGGAAGCAGCTATGCCATGAATATGTTATAAACACTATGCTTCTCTCAGGCTGCAGCTTTCTGAAAAAAAACAAGACAACCTAATGGAAACACTTCTTTTTATCATTCTTTGCTTCCTGCCCACATTCTGGTTACTTAATTCAATACCAAATTTAGAGCTTTTGAAAGCATTTCACATCTCATCTTGCTTTTGTAGTTCCCCCCCTGAATCTGAGGTCATTGATGATATGCTGATTTCCCTGCGAGTCTACTTTCTCACAGAAATGCCAAATATGCAAAGACAGAAGGATAACTGAGCTGCAAGACATCACTTACTGAGAACAGATCTTCTGGGCTACAGGAGGTGACCATTGAGTGAGAAACTTCTCTGCAGAAAGGATGCTACCCCTCCTCTGGACCACCAAGCCAGCAGTTCCCTGAGCCTCAGCACAGGTCAGAGACACGGGCTGGTCCTTTCGGGATGAACGTGCAACCGCAGGTAACGACATGAACGGTCAGTTCTGCAGTTTCCATTGAGTACCTGCTGCACGTGTCCTAAACCCCACAAAATGCTTCTCAATACCCTACAAAAGGCAAAACAGCTACAGGAGAGGCTACAATTATACTAAAGCTTTACAACTTGCTATTTTCTATGTCTTTGCAATAGCTGCATGTTTTTAGTAATTGATAAGTAGCAACTTCTAAATGATCACGATAAGTGGACCATATTTAGCACAACAAAAAAGGAATAAAAATATCTACTTAATGTTCTCTTTCCTGAGGGGACCCATTCATTCCTGACCCCAAATATAGTAATTGGTTCCATGATGGATGTTAGAAGGTGGGGGCTAGAACAGGGTACAAGTAAAATACATTGTTATTAAAGGGTTATTAAAGGGTTTGGAAGAAGAGCAGAAAAAGCATCATTCTCTTATCCACTAGAAACCACTGGAAAGACTGAAGCATGTTGTTAGTGCCAAATAAATATAATCAAAACAAACATTTATAGTCTCCCTTCAGACCCCTTGGAGACCTCAATACTTCAAATCCAAAGACTCATCTCATAACTTAACTTTCTACTGTCATTCCAGAGTAAATCTCCTGTGCACGTTATTAAACCGTCTTTGCACCTGCTCCAATCTAATTCCATCTTTCTCTTCACTGCAAAGGAGGCTCATCGGACACAGTATTACAAATGAAGTCTCAGGAAGGCTTTACAAAATGCTATTAGCATTTCTCTCTCTCTCTCTCCAAAAATATCATGTCTAATGCATCGCAGAAGCACATTAGACCCTTTCACAGCAGCATCATACTGGTGGCTTAGAGCCATCTTAGTGGCATTATCACAGCACTTTACCTAATTCAGACTGCTACAACCATTAAATCATCTACACAACCTCCTATAATGTTAACAGATGTTCTTCTCATTTTAGATATTTGCATATTGAGATAAGTGTGACCTGTCTCAGACAAGGCACTGAGGGCTTGCAGAACTGAATTAGCAACTGAGACTTTCAGATTCTTAATCCAAAATATACACTCCTGAACACCAGCAGCAAGCAGATGAACTACACTGTGCACAGCAACAAACATGCCTGATACACCAAATGCCTGTGCTTGCACTCAAAAATCATTTCTAAATGGATGGTCCTACATGGCCACTTGTCTACCATGTAATTACATCAGCCTGCTGAGGAGCCACACAGAAGATCCCCAGAAAGGCCAAACCTCCACCCACTTTGTCTCTATGTCCTCAGCCAGCACTGGAACTGCCTTTTTGTGGCAATTCCATCCAGACAAGTCACTAGGTGCTAGGCCACATCTTCTCACACATACTTGCTCTTAGCTGCCAGAGCAAAAGGTGCTCAGTGATAACCACATCTACAACAGCTCACATCAACACTGATATATTCTCCTGAAAAATGTTTTCAGGATTCTGAGTTTATAATTTAAACACTTTGTTTGCTCAAAAGCTTACACCATACTGGAAGTGACAGTCTCCTGGTTTCACAAGAAAAAGGCACATAAAATTAAAAGCGGAGGAGCTCAAATTCAAAGAATCATGGTGGACAAAGGGGCTGACTGGTACCAAACAGCTCGGTGGTCCCTACACAAGTCAGCACATTGTAGCTATTCACATCATAGGGTTAGTTTCACTATTACAATCAAATGATCCCAACAGAAACCTATCTTTCTGGAAAGTCTACCCAAAACATGAACATTACTAGAACTAGACAAAACAAGAACTACTTTCCCTTAATGCTCAGGATCTCTTAATTGCCAAGAAATGCCATGAATGTTTTGCAGTCGCATTCCATAAAGTACTTTTTCTGCCACGCAACAAGCAGACCCAGAGCTGTCCTGTGAGCTAAGGACATGGGAGGTTTTTTCTATAAATAAAGCAAGCATTCTAGTCAAGCAGAACACTGTCTTCTCAGAAAATAAATATCCTAGCTACACTCAAACTTGGTTTCTCTTTTTCACTCATTATCACATATATACCTTAACCATTTCCTGTTTAGATCCAACTTCACAGATTAACCCACCAGTGGTACTGGAAAAAGCTCACAAGTAACTAAAGCAGGATAACTTCTGAAATTGCCCATGGTGTAGAATTCAATATTAACAAAATGAAATACTGCAGCTGTGCACTACCTCAGAGAAATTTGTAGACAACTCACTACATTGCTTCTGCAGATGAAATATGCCCCTTCTAGATATTTATGTTTTCAGAGCACTTTCATGCATCGCTGAAGGAAGGTATGGACCAGAAACAACTGAACTGGCATGACCCAGCATGTTACTGCTGGCCAGCTGAGCTGAATCAGCTACAGGAAGAGGTAGATACTCTTCACAGCTACATCACTGCCCAGCAGTGAGGGGAAAAACTGTCCATGCTGGCTTAAGTTTTATTTTACAACAGAACAGACGAAAATCCATCCTACATTCAATTCTCCCAAGGCTGATCATGACCCATCTCATCCAAAACTGCAGCAGCACTCAGCATTTTATTAAACTGCATTAGTGCAAGTCCCAGCTTGCAAAGATGGTTTTCTGTCCTCTGTGCTCATTAGCAGGATCTCAATGTATCAATTTGGCCCTTTGGTCTTTAATAATGGAAAAGGTTATGCTTCCCTGAAATTACAGATAAGTATCAGGCACAATTCTGATGAGGTTCCAGGTCTACGACACCTGGAATATAAAATATACTTACAAATACTTTTGACTGAGTGCATGCTAGACTTATACTGACAGAAGGCAGGGAATCTGAAAATCAGGACAACTATTTCCTGGTGTTTGCAGTTGGGATCTATGTACATTATATTTATATATCAAAATTTCAGTACCTATACAACAGAAGTGTACTATTTACTTCTAATATGGAATCTCCATTCAGAAAACTAGTGGAATCTAGAAGAATTCAAAATTTACTTCTATTTGAAAACAAATGTATGTACTTATAAAGTCCCACCAGCAAAATCCATTCACATTCCATTTTCCAAATGTGTTGAAAAATACATTTGTCAAGATACATTTGCAAAGAAGGCATACAGTGTGCATGTATACCAAGAGATACTGAAATCTTTGTATGTATAGGTACAGAAAAGCAGCATTGCAGTTTGCAAGCAAAAATGAGCAGGCAGTGTTTCAAGCTGACAATGTGATATGGTGTTACCAGGAAGCATAAGAATCACAGTGATTTACAGTAAATTACTTTTACTGGTCAGGGATAATACTCAGTTATGAGAATAAATTAAGGAAGTTTGCACTGCTGCCTTATGGCACTTGATCTTTCAATTAATGTCTCAAGAATACTGAATTATCTACATCTGAGCAGTGTTTTTGATGTTAACATGAAAGAAAGAGGTTTTTCAAACCACAACACACTTGGACAAATTCTCATCAATATCTCCATTTCTAGTCACTAGGTCTCACTCATTCCTTCTGACTAATTTTGCGACTTTACTTTTTAATCTTTATATCGAAAGTATCAAAAAAAAAAAAAAAAGGCAGCATAAGCCCAACACAGAGCCTATGCCTACATTAGCAAGCCCAATGTCCTTCAAATCCAAGGAATCTAAAGCTTCTAAACATATGTTTATCTACAGTACACTCCTAACACTGAGAAGTATCTTGTGATTAATGTATTTTGTGAATGCAGTGTGCATATACATGTATGATGTGAAAGTATAGATCTGACACAGGATAAGGTCTCAGCATATGCAGATGTCAGGTGGGATAATAACCTGAAAACCATAAACAATACAGTGTAGGTAACAGCCATAAAAAGGAAGAAAGAAACTACAGAAGGAGCACTCAAAAAATTTATGAGTGGTATTTTACCTGGATTGCTAGGGGAATGACTTTAGTAATGCTTTTGGTTTGAGTTTCCTAACTTTGATAAATTTACAGTAAACTTAAATTTATTCAGAAAATCAAAAGCAAAATGCACAAGACCAAAGTGACTTTCTTCAGTTTATTCTCTTGAATTTTGCATCAAAGCAACAGCAGAGCAATTAAAATTTCCAATTACTACTCATTCCACAAAGACCCACTAAAGCTCTCCACACAAAGTAACCAGCTGGCCACTCAGACACTGAGCAGTGGACTATAAGCTAGATCGCCCATCATTTTTAGGACACTCATGACATCCTACTGGAATGTGTTATCAAGTAAATTAATCACAGAATGGGTAAGGTTGGAAGGGACCACTGGTAGGGACATCTGATCCAAAAGGATTGTGTCCAGATGGTTCTTCAATATCTCCCATGAGGGAGACTCCAAATCTCTCTGAGCAACCTATTTCAGTGTTGGTCACTCGCACAGGAAAGAAGTTCTTCCTCATGTTCAGGTGGAACTTCCTGTGCATCATTTTCTGCCCATTGCTTCTTGTCCTACTGCCTGGCACCACCAAGCAGAGCTTGGCTCCGTCCTTTTGACACCTCCCTGCAGATACTGATAGACGTTGTTTAGGTCCCCTCTCAATTGTCTCTCCTCACGGCTGAACACGTCCAACTCTCTCAGCCTTTCCTCCTAAGAGGCTCCTGTCCCTCACTCATCTTTGTTGCCCTCCACTGGACCTGCTCCAGGAGCTCCATGTCCATCCTGTCCTGAGGAGCCCAGAACTGCACACAGCACTCCAGATGTGCCTCACCAGGGCTGAGCAGAGGGGCAGGATCACCCCCCTGCTGGCAATGCTCCTCCTAATGCCCCCCAGGATCCCACTGGCCTTCCTGGCCACCAGGGCACGCTGCTGGCTCATGGACAGATGGTTGTGCACCAGGACCCACAGGTCCTTCTCCACAGAGCTGCTTTACAGGTCAGCCCCTACCCTTACTGGTGCAGAGGGTTGTTCCTCCCCAGGTGCAGGACCCTGCCTTTCTCTGATGAATTTCAGGCATTGCTTCCCTGCCCATCTCTCCACCCTGTCGAGGTCCTTCTGAAGGGCTGCACAGCACTCTGGGGTATTGGCCCCTCCTCCCAGCTTTGTGCCCCCAGTGAACCTGCTGAGGAGACATCTGCCCCATCATCCAAGTCACTGATGAACAAGTTAAACAACACTGAACCTCGTGGGACACTGCTAACTACAGCGAGGCACCACTAGTTCCAGGCTGTCACAGATGACACATGGCACAGCTGCCCAAATCCAGAGTTTGAAACCAAACCACGCTGAACCTCTACACCAAGCAGACTCAGTCTCTTAGGAACACATCACAGCTGAGTACAAGGAAATGCACTCACAGTACAGGGGATTCTCCGCAGAACAGAGTACCCCACACTTAGCAGAAGTTGGTTGTGGAGATACAAAGTTACAGCTTTGTTGAAAGAGCTGTAGAAATATTGCACTACTTAGAAACTGAGTAACTCCTAGTATGAATTGGCTGGACATAAATACCTGATAACTTTACAGAGCCAAATGGTACCAAGTATTAAACTAGGTAATGTCATTAAAAGCAAAAAGTATCAATGTGGAAGAAAAAACATTACTGTAATACAATTTTATATTATTCCTGCAGGACCTACTGATGAAGAAATTATTTTCTTTTTTTAAAAAGATAATATCATAGGAATTTTATTCTATGTATATTTTATTTAATAGATTCCTGTGGTGCATATCAGACTGAAGTGCCTCGTGAAAGCCTCTGAAAATTGGTCTAGATACAAGAAATGGTGTATTCTGCATAGTAAGACCTCTGAGAGAGGCTTTTAAAAGGTATACTTTGGAGAATTCTTACTTGCTCTGATAAAGATACATGGGAGTGCTTTCACTGAAGTAATTCTTTATATAAAGATAAAAAATATTTTAAAGCTAATTGTCAGATGCCTTCACACTTCTAAGAGCCAATGATTCCACTCAAGGATTTCTTACTACATGCAGTGAACCTCCGTTCGCCTCAGCAATCTCCATGTTAGTAAAAATCCTTATCCGAGAAAATTTCTTGCATGTTTTGGTGTTTTGAAGGATTAGACTTTTGGTTTGCAGCTACCTGACATACGAGTCAAATATCTATTAAAAAAAAGAAAAGAAAAAAAAAGGCCAGAAAAGATTATGTTATCCTCTTAGAGTAACAGGAAAACAATGCAATATACTAATGTTTACTTAAAGATCTCTATACCTTCCTGATGATCAAGCATGTTAAATACAAGTTCACAAGATCCTAATTATCCTAAATGTCAACATAACAATAAAACAACCCATGCTATCTGAAAAAGCTATGATTCCACACAATAACAGTAAAACATTTCTTACAGGTATTAAGTTCACTGAAAATGTTGGTAAATAACTGGAGATACCCTCAGGGAGAGTTTAAAAGGAGAGCCTTAAAATTTCCCCAAAACATCACCTGTACCAGTGACCAGCAGTCAGACACTGCTCTGAGTCAATTCCACCCAATGCAACACTGAGTCAAGGTTAGTCCACTGCAGTAGCAAAAGAGAGTAAGAAAATGAGTCAATGTGTTGTTTTGGGGGACACCCTCGTGAGATCAGGAAAGGCAAATATGAGAGAGCAGAAAGACTCCACTCTGAATTACAGCAGGATACCCACACCTTTCAACATACCCAGAACCCTGGAATTTTTCAAAGGAAACTTACTGAAGTCAAAGCAATCACCAGTGATATGATGGTTTTTCCATTTAAATTACTTCTTTGAAAACCTTTAAATATTTTCAAGCACTATTTTTAATGCCTTTTTTTCCAGCTTTGGATGCTCATCTTTAAAGTTTCTTCCTTTGAAAGACAAAGGAAGTAAGGAAAGTGCTTAGCAAAAGAGTAAGATAGAAATGAAAATCAAGGGTATAACTAGTCTATCCTGTTAAGTTCAAGGAAATTAATTTTTTTTTCTATCTTCAGCCATTTTATTTTTTGCAGTGAGTATTTTTGCATGTTGTCAGAACAACCCTTATCAAACTATTTGCAATCTTCACAGTCATGTTGACCCTGTGCAGTTTGAAGGAAAGAAGGGATGAGTTGACTTCTGTGCAACACAAAAGCCAAGACTCTAACTATGCCTGCAAAAGTCAAATGGAAGACAGAAAAGTATACGCAGTTTTGGAATAACAAGGTGATTTTCTTCACCTCAAAGAAGGTGCTTGCATTGTGGTTAAGATCTTACTGGCCAAGTAGAAATGGAGAATTTTCCATGATTTCTTATGCTCAGCTTTCCACACATTTCTGTCAGTATTGCATAAAGTCCTTGCTAAATCCCTCTCCAGAGTTGCTGCATAACTCCACTGACTTCAGCACTCACTGTGAACACCAGTTAAGGGGAACTCTCCTGCAATGAGTCACAGTTTATCCTCTGACCTACTCTGACAGCAGGTGGTTGAGCCCTGCAAAACACTGAATGAATTGTCATTCATTACCTAGCAGCTCTTCAGAACAGAAGTACAGCCCAGGAAAGTATCTGGAGAGAAAACCCAGATTCAGTCACAATGGTCATGAATTAAGAACCAAATGTTTACCAAGAAAGGCAACCTCACAGAAAAAGAAGTGGTATTTTAACATTATACATGAAATGAGCACCGCTTTACATATTTCAGTGACAATGTTGATCAAGATATGGGATGTGTTTATATGGAACCAGTTTAATCCCAAACGGAAAGGGAAACGTGAGGTACCTGTAAACATCATTAACACTACGGGCTGCAGCATAATCATTACAGACTCTATAAAAGCGATAATGATTCTGACCAAAAGAGCTTTTGTTTCCACATCAGGCCAAGTTAAGAGCATACCTTTGTCTCACAGCAACATAAATATTGCATGTGCATTCCTGTATTTAGCCATCTTATGCAACAGACATTAAAAGAAGCAAGTAAATATTGTCCATAAAAGAGTAATTTTCTTGACCTTGGCATAAAATAAACCATAGTGGAGAAGGGGAGGAAATGAGTTTTCCTTTTTCAATCATTTCATCCTTTTTTCTTTTTTTTCCTAGTACAAGCCTTGACTAAGTCAGTATAATACTGCCCCATCCCTCTGAGTGCAGGCTCTCAATTGTTTCGGTAACAAAGTATATGCTAAGGGTTCTGGGAACCTTGGGAACTGAAACACACACACATGAGGTTTTTCCACCTATCTTCTCTAATTAGCAACTATCAATGGACCAACAGCACACAACTGGAGAACAGTGAGAGCCTACAGAATATACACACAATCACCTGAAGTGAAGGAGGGATGCTGAAATGGCCAGCCCTCCAGATCTGAAATGAAATATGATGTCATCCTGAGTTCAAATAACCTGTAATGGACAGATGTTTCAGGCAAGTAGGCAGCTGGAAACTATTCTACCTGCAAGACAATCCAGGCTAAAGCCCAGCAACACTCACCTTCAACAAACTGACAAGGCAGCCTTCTCCTACTCCAGCATTCTCCAGGAGTGGAGATGGAGAATGTGGAAGCCAGAGCAGAGAGCCCTCATGGCACCCATCTTTCACTATATGGCCCCGTCTGAGAAACACATCCTGTGTCTATAAATTAAAGCAAACCTTAGGCCACCATGACTTATGATTACTAAAGACACTGCACAAGAGGAGTTTGCTGCCTGGAGTCCTGACTATCCACATGGTACATCAGCTGCTCCAGCCAGGTATACCTCAGTGACACAATGCCATACATCAGTCACAATCATTTTAAAATGCTTGAAAGAACAACGCTTATCGTGAACTACAACTAATTTGAAAAATATGTATTCAAATGAGTGAAGTTTACATTGCAAAATAAAGGTAATAAAATCACATTTCTTTTTAGAAAGCCAACAAGTGAAGAAGTAGCATGTCTCCCAGTTTTAATTTTCAGTTGCACTACACAGCACTGGGAAGTCCTGATTTAGTTGTAAAAATGCTGCTGTCAGATCTGGGTTTGGTAACTGATGCAACCTTACTTGTGTACAGAGAGCAACCTATCTTAGATCCCTCCGTGGAACAAAAATAATTCTTCATTTACTTGCTTCTTTGTACTTTGCCAGTTTTCCCTTTGCTGTGCGGGCCCAGCATGGGGATGTTTTATTCTGGGGTGACATTCTGGTTCCTACATCACAAGTAGCTTCCCTTGGGACCAATAACCCTGTGGAGGGACTGCAGCAGCTCAGCAGCAACTGCTGTGCCCCAGCATGCCAGAAACCACAATCTCCCTACAGCTCCAGAGGGAAAGGTTACATTAAGTACTCCCATATTTCTGTGAGCAAGCAGCAGAGTGTGATTGTCCATATGTCATAATGCTGGAGGCCAAGTGCACTCTCAAAAGCTCCAGCATTTTCACCAGAGTGTCCCTCCCCTTTGTGGAAATTGAGGTGAAAGAGCTGGTGCCTGTGAAGTTCCCATCTAATACAGGTCAGGAGGTATATGAACCCAGCTTCCACCTCATGGCTTGGAAGTACTCCTGGGTCCACTGCATCATTGCAGGAATTTCCTTTATGGGAAATGCTGAAGTGCTCTATTTACTCTTAGTTTCACTCCTGTTTTCTCCCCAGATACCCTTCTTTTTTTGGGTCTAGCTTCCTTTAATCCATCACTTTGATTTCCTGTTCCTTGCCTTTAGGTGCAATTATTCCTGATCACTGCTTTCAGCTTCCATGAAAAGCACATATTTCAAGTAAGCATCACTGAAAATTTGATTTGCGGAAGAAGCAGTCTTTTTCATACACTGAAATTCTTGTGATTGTCAGAAGCAATCACATAATAGATTTATTTTCCAAAAGTGACCAGTTGCATCATTATTGATGATAAGGAGACAAAATCTGCAATGGGGTGGGGAGGAGCGGGAATGTTTTTAGAAAAGAAAACTCAACACACTTGTTTTTAAGGTTTTCATCTACAGATAACTGAAAATGCTTCGTGCCCAAGGGCATCTGATAGTAGGTCAATTAGCTCTCTGCAGTGTCTCCATTGCAGTGTCTCATTCTCATCCAGCAACAAGATTTTCATCAGAGAAAAATATTGAAGAATGCCAAGAAACATCTCAGAGCAGAGACTGTCAGAGAATTCTTTATGAATGAAAGCTGCTCACGTGAGTGAAGTTGTAAGGTATTCAGATGCCAAGACAGGGGGAGAAAACACATACACATACTGTGAACACTTCCCACGTAGAAACACTAATTAAAATAATTTCATAAATGCAAATGGATCTATACCATAAACTCTTAAAAGCAAATATGACTGGCAAAACTCCAATCCAATTATCGGCAGTAGCAAAATACAAGTATAAGCTGCACATTTTCAATGCATCACACACAAAACTGAATTTTATAGCCCATCAAATAACAAAAGCCAGGTATCAGCTGTGCAGTTGAAAATTGAAGATAAACAGAGGCTTAACACACATGGATTTGAATTTGTCTGGAAAAGTTCTTCCCTTGCTTTATCACAATGGTTTGAGAAGAGATAAATATTTAAATATTATTAGCAAAAAGCCATTATTTAACTGACAGTTTTAAAATCATACTCTGAATGTAAAGTCTTTGAGACAAAGTAATTCTGTTCTAGTATGGCAAATGCTTAGTTACTAGTGAACACAGAGCAACAGCAGAACACTTCACACTTGGCAAAGTTTGAAATAATATTATTCTGCTTCAGTAAGAATCTATAAGTAAAAAATGAGGTATTTAACAAGCTATGCAGGATTTATTACCTTTGAAATGTTACTCTAATTTGCAAGATATAATCAGGTTTCCAAGGAACAATGCTGAAATGTAATAAAGGATCCAGATCTCATTCCTTAGCAACTCCTTCCATTTAATCATAAAAACAAGATAAATCCAGTTTGCCAAAAATGAAAAGATGAACGAGGCAGATAGGAAACAAATCAGTTAAGTACAGACATCAGAAACTACAGTATGAGATGGCATACAAATCCTGTGGTTGACAGAGATAAATCTGTCAGATAAATTCAGAAGAATTAGAACTGACACTAAACCTAAGGTTTGAGCAGAAGCTAGTACCAGTGCACAACAGGAAGAACGAAGCAGAGATGTTTCAGACTTGTCTCTCCTTTGAAAATCCCCTAGCTTTACTGATTTTTGTCATCACTTGATCATAATTTTTACAATAACGTATTTCAGAAAATATTATGTTCCCACAAACTGAGATCTTGAGAACTGACAGTATTTGCTTTGTCTGATGGTGCATTCTGAAAAGTAACACTATTGCAGTGCTCCTGAGAAATATCACACTTATCAAATTCAAAGGAGACCTTATATAACGTTCAATAAGCAAATGTGTAACTTGCTCTGAACATAAACCTAATTTCTGGCAAGGGATGATCATATAGTTTCCTGGCACCTCAAAATAAGGCACCTCTGCCTTATCAAATAAGGGTAATATTTTATGTGTCAACACCATTACGCAAATTAGAAGTAACACAGAAATTAATTGTTAATGGAAGTATTTAGGAGCCTGTTGCACTTTCTTTTTTTCCTTTTTGGGAGAGCAACAGGGTCAGAGAATCTTGGACAGCTATTGCTGCTAGGGGTTGCCAAAAAGGTGCTTTTGCATTGTCTGAAGACCACGGCCACAAACATCCTCCAGGCACCCCTTTTCCCACTAAGCCTACGCAGGCAGTAGCTCACCTCAGTCCTCACTGCCTCTCACACATGAAGTGTAAATAACTGTTCCTCCATGACACACAAGAGTGCAAAAACTGAAAATCCTAGTTAGTTACCAACAAATTACAGAAATTCAAGAGGTTTTTCTTGCAACATGCTTAACCATCACAAGGAATAGACTGCAGTGGCTACCATATTTACTGTCTCATTTTGTCACCCTATAATTCCTAAGAGATTAAACATCTAAACCAGTTCCTGATGATCAAAGGAGACAAAGGCAATTTGAGAGAGGCTCATTAACAACTATTTGACAAAAGGAGAAAACCATCAAGGCATGCAAAAGAGTAAAAACCTGAATGTTTATGTTGATATGCCTGGTGTAATTACAAATGAAGATTACATATTCAGCATTGTCTACCTCCTCCTAAACACCATGGTTTTGTTACAAGCAATGAGGTATTACAAGTCAGCATTGCAGCACATGAGAAGGACTAATTAGGACAGCATTCTGTGGTCCATGAGCTTTGCCACATGAAAACAGGCACCTCTGTATCGGACAATTTCTTCCACTATTCTTCCAGTGGAAGACTCATTTATGAGTTTCTTTGCACAAAACTGATTTCAGTATGATCAGGTGATGTAAAGCAGCACTAAATGTAAGTATTATTTATCATATATTTAAAAGGCCAAAAACTACAACAACATTAACAGATCTGCTGAAATGAAAATGCATAACATAAAGAGTTAATGCACTCCCCTACTCAACTACCTCAATTTATTACTTGAAGCAACAGTCTTCTGTTTATTGCAATATTTATTTCTGTCTCAGAGAAAAACCCATCACGTGCTGAATTTTTTACGTGCTGAGATTCCTCCCTATACCAGAGATAATCTTTAATTCAGTATGACATACTGTTTTCATTACAGCAAGCTTACTTTCAGCATAATCATAATAGGTAAGATTATGTTAAACCTTTTTCTCAGCTGAAGGCCTAGCTTTTCTTTAAGTGATGTCGTGACCTTCTCCAAATAAATTAGCCTGTCCAGTACAGATGTTGACATTTCATATCAAGAAAGAGAACCACGCTGTAAATAAAGAGCTACAGAAATGCATGTCAGCAGTGACTTGGCAAAGGTTTAAGACCGATGCAAGTATTTCTGGTATGAAAAACAGAAGAAAGCTGCAGGTGTGAAGAATGCTTCTGTGAAGAGGAAACAGGGCAAGCTGACACCCCAACACTTAGCCAAATACTGTATTTGATGAGAATGCAGAAAATCAGTTAACATCTTTGAAGCTACTACATTTTAGAAAGCAAAACAGGATGAGAATACAGAAGAAAAACAGTTTCCTAAAGAGTTCATTCTATGGTGCTTTTATATGTTTATGTGTGTGCATGCACATACATGTGTACACACGCATTTGTGTGTGTACAGAAAACATCTCTGACCAATCAGTTAAAACAGCTTGCAGCAAAAATAAAGTATGTTGCATTCTCTCCAAAACATACTTCAAACAACAAGAAATAGAGACTCAAAAACATTATAGAAAAGTATGAACTTGTGTCTTCCCACTCTCCCTAACACACTCAAAGGGCAGGAGGGAAAAACAAATTTTACGTATTCACAGCACATTTGGCAAAAGTACAGAACTTCCATATCCAACAAAATTCAGACTAACACAGTACAGCAAATTAGACTTCACTTAAAAGATCCTAGAAAAATAAATAATAGATCTGAAGCATTACTATTAGAATAGACACAGCCCAGCCTTTTGCCTTGGGATTTTGGGGGAAGGCTGTCTGGCCCTTTCCGCCGTTTCCTCTCATGGCTTTTTACAGAGGAAAACAATTTACGAAGGGAGCTGCTGGTGAGGTCACCCAGAGAGCTGGGGGCAGACAGTACAGCACCACTCTACAGCTCCCAGGGGAATTCCACGGTGCAGGATGGAGATGAAAGCTGAGGAGCAGCAGAGGAAGACTGTCCAACCTAAAATGACTCACCCAAGTTAAAACGTGGGGAAATACAGTGGGGAGTGTTTCCAGTTAGTAGTCCAAACCCAAACTGGTCAACAAAAGTATTGTTCCTAAATTGTACTAACATGTTGATTACTAATGATTTGTATGAGAAATCTTCTTGGATTCTCTTCAAAACAGAGAATTGCAATTGGGCCTATATCTGTTTCATCTTCTGGGAAGCTGAGAGAGTTGACATCCATTTTTTTCTGGATAAAAAGTTTCTAACTATGGAAATGAAAGGCATTATGTTCTACAGTAGCAAGGGAATAAAATTCTACTGTCATATATTCCCCACACCTGCAAACCTGTTCCATCAATAGCATGAGAAAAACTTAGAATGAGCAGAACTCTGAAACTAAGTTCATTACCAAAATTGCCTGACCTCATAGAGCCCTTTCTATTGAAGGAAGAAAAACCAAACCCTTTGTGGTCTTAGCAATAATAAAGACCATTGTAATAACTGTGAAATGTCTTCATTGCTATTTTCAATGATATTTTTTGGCCCTATTTTCACTGGGATATCTTGTTGCTAAATTATCCACCCAAAAAACAGGAAAATGGAGTTAAATAGCTAATATAACTGGCATATAGCAAGAGCTTAGCAACTGTAAATGGCCTCCAAAAGAGGAGGAAAATAGTTTCTGTGAATCTTCCTGCTATTTTTTTTATTAAAATGCGATTTGTATCTTTTCTAGAGATATGAGGAAGGTTTACTGCCTCCAATTTTACTGGAACTAGGAAGTTCAATACCGACTCCCTGGCAAAACACAGCTCCACATTCAGCAGAGACAGTTCCAGGCTGCAGTGTTGGTTTTGTTTCTAAGACAGTTATTTGCCATTTAGTCATGCTCATGTTGTGCCGTACGTGTTTGCAGACTCATTTGGGCCGACGCTTAAGCGGGATTTGCACGCCAGGCTGCGGAACGCTCGGGGGAGCCCGCACGTGCCAAGGTCACTGCGCCAGGAACAGGCAGGTGGGTGCAGGGCCACCCTGTGGGCGAGCCAGGGCAGGTGCTGCAGGTCCCCACGTGTCCCCACACACCGCCGCCCGCTGCCACGGCGCTGGGCCACCGGGCACACCCAGCCCTGCTCGCGCCACACGGCGAAAGAGAACCAGGGTGATTTTGGGGTTTATTTTTCACTGGTATTTGCATAACTGTTAAGATTACAGAACAGCACTGGCAGTTGTAAAACACTTTCTCGTATAAATGTTTTTAAGTGGTTTGTGAACATTATCCATGTATTAGCATAACACCGCTGCATTTTTGCTGCTGCAAAAATCCTTTCCCTCGCTATTCAGGTTTTCACTCTTATCATTTAGGCTCTAAATATTTCCTTTTTCCATGGACTTTTGCGTACATGGTCTCCCATGGAACTCTATCTTTTGCAATGAAATACTAACTGGGAGAAGCTGGAAGGGCCCTCAAAATTCTGTATGACCAGGCTGGACTACAGACAAGATTTGTTTAATCAAGTGTTCTTATTTTTCATCAATAGGAGACTTCTATTAAACTGGCAAATTTTCTAAATTTCTAAATTTTCTAGATTTCTAAACAGCTTTTATGAATTTAAATGTATTTGGCCAAAATAGTCAATGCCAATGCCTAGAAATTTAGGTAGCACTGTTCTAGATTATTTATTTTGGAAAACATGCATAAAATTTCCAGTAAATGTTCTAAGTATCCTGCTGCTGAAAGGTTTTTCTTAAAAAAAAAAAAAAAAAACAACTAAAAAAACCAACAACAACAACTTTCAAAGACCAAGATACAAATAGTATTAGCAATTTTTTTCCCAGGCTTTCCTAAATCATCACCTGTTTTTATCCTGGTTTGCCCAGAACTGAAAACCCCACTGTACCTGTGATGTGTTCCCATCTTAATCAAAAATACAACTGAGTGATCATGCCAAAGGCAGAAAGAGCGATCGCACCATCATGATGTCACCTAAGCAAATCTAGTAGCTTTTCTACCTGAACCAAAGACAAACCTAATTCTCATCACCAGTGAGCAAACCAACCACAGAGAAAAAAAATCTTGTTTGATAAAACCCTGAATCATTTACTTACCATTAAGCATGTGCACAGTCTTTCCCTTGTAGTGTTAACTCTATTCAAAGACAAGAAATAACTGACTTAAAAATTAGCCTTTTTTGTAGGAATGCACTGAGTTTCCTTCTAGCCCTCTTTGACTTTCTGAACTCTTCCTACTCATCTGTCACACACGGAGCAGCTGCAGGGCTGCCATTTTACAGTGCAGTAACCTTGCTTCCTGCTGCAGCTGTACTCTGCCTACCCAGAAGTGCAGCACAGCTCCCTGTAACTCTCCAAATTTCTCACTACGTATCTGTTTCGCCAGCCTTACAGCTGCCTGAAGCTCAGACTGCTGGCTACCTGCAGCCACATACGCCTCCTGCCCCTCAGACATTTCTGCTCCTTGTGCTATAGCAGAGTCTACCCAAGCCCTCTTTTTTCCCATCAAGGACAGACAAAGTAAGGTCAACTTCTCCTTTCCAGATGTAAAAGATGGAGGTGAGGCAGAACACAGGTCCAAGGCTTTGTTTAGCCTCCTACACCTGCAATCAGGCCTGTAGAAGCAAGGATCAAGTGGGGAGAGGAGAATGGAGCAGAAATGAAGATACTTATTTTTTCTATGACAGAAAGACTAAGAGCTCCACTTTCTGAAACAGCTTAGATCAGCTGTTCTCCTTTTAGCCAGTGCACAAACGTGACATAATAGCTAAATCAGAGAGGCACCTTCATTGCTCTTCCTCCATCTCTAGGAATGGCCAAAATTAACAGGAAGCCTGAAGAACCTGGAATTACAGCAATTCCACCAGCTTCTGCAAAGAAGCAAGAGGATAACACTAATGTCCATGTATGTTTTAGTGAGTTAAACATTTTACTCAACTAATTTCTATATTCATGGATGGAAAACAACTTGATACAAGCACATTTCTTTTCTGTGTGTGGTAGCACAACTTCATTCAAAATTCCATTTGTGAAAGGACTGCAAAAAAATGGCAAAAGGATCTCCCACATACGTGCACATGACCACAAACAGTAAGCAGCCTTTTTACAGGTAAATCCAAAGACTGGAAAGATCAAGTTCTTCATGAGCACTTAAACCTGTTCTGCCAGTGACAGTTTTCTTCAGCACTCAGAGGATGCAGGGCTGAAAGCACTTCAGTTCAGCCTTTATTATCACTGCTATGCAAGGATGAATGTAAGGCATGTTATTCCCCATTTTGTGATGAATGGATCTTGAGTACAGGAAGCTTTAGGTAATAGCCAGGCTCTGGTAGCCTGTGTTATGCGACTTACAAATACTTCCAAATTCAAAAATGAGCTTTGCATGTCATAACTATGAAATTTTTACATATTGGTATGATCATAGAGATTTTTATGCTATTAAGTTAAACGGCTTTTTGGGGAATCAGCCAGTACATTACAGGATATTACTTTCTATTCAGTTTGAAAGCACTGGTGTATTCTGGACTAAGGGAGAGACTTTATTTTGGACTGAGGAGACACAAAATTAACCATCAGAAGCTTAAAATGCTTTTCCATTGCCATACTACATTATTTTTAGCAAGTTTTGGTTACATTAGCTCTCTGTTCAGGAGCACCTGCCAGAAGGAGCTGACAATTCTGTGAAAAAGTAGGAATAATTTTCCAAGTGATTCCTGATACAACACCTATAAACCAGCAAGGATGAATGGCCTAAAACCACTTCCAAAATTCATATGGTTCACTGTTCAATCCACTGGGCACAGAGAATAGAGTGCATCAGATAAGACAAATAAAATCAGCAGACTTTTTAAAGAGCTGCTCACAGCAATAAGATCCACAGTGCTGTGAAAGCCAATCACATAACACAAAACTGTCTGTTTTTGTCTGTAATGCACTTTAACATGAGGAACACATGGAAATCACAGGACAGCTTTATATTTTTTGTGAACTCTTATCTATTTATCTATACCACTCATAAACATACTAAGAAGTTCCATGGCATCTCCATAATGGAAAAAGATGGATAGTGTGTGGTATCTTTTGCTGCCAGGAATATTATTATTATTATTATTATTATTATTATTATTATTATTATTCCTGGTATCAATGCAAAGTAGTTTTTCAAATGTCCATAAAATGAAAAATCATTTTGCTTTTAAAAGAACTGTAAGTACATCTGATCAGAAAATTTGATGGTAGAACATTTTCCATAAATACATAGGCTAAACAGATTTTGGAACATATCCTGCAGAAATACAGAAATAATTACAAAGATGTACAATGGAAATCAAGTTGAAATTTTATGTTAAAAAACATATTATATTTTTAATAATTTCCTTTAAATTAGTACAATACATGCTTAATATTACAGAAATGGTCCAAACAAAGTAATCAACATGACAACTGACAATGCTAGCTTGATTGAAAAAGAAGCATTTTTGTTGTCACCTTTTTAGTATTGAATTTTAAAATACCATCTTTACATTCCAACTCATATTAATAAAAGGAAAAAAAAACCAGCATAAAAGGTTAGCATTCCCCATTGTTGGCATTTGATTGAAACACTTGCATTTTAAATATAAGCTGGGGACAGGGTATTACAATCCTTGGCCCCATCCCAGCTCATAGGATGGTTTGGGTTGGAAAGAGACCTTGAAGTTCATCTTCCAACCCCCCACCACAGGCACAGACCTTCCAATAGACCAGGTTGCTCAGAGCCCTATCCAACCTGGCCTTGAACGCCTCCAGGAATGGGAAATGCACCATAAATTCCCTGGCCCACTTGTTCCCATGTCTCATCACCCTCACAGCAAAGAATTTTTGCCTAATATCTAATCTAAACTACTCTCTTCCATTTTGAATCTGTTCCCTCTTATTCTGTCACTACATGCTCTTACAAAAATAGTTTAATCCAAGCACATTGAAATTTCAGATAGAGTCTTCAAGAAAATACTATGGTTAGAGATGGGATTCATTTTATCAGCGAGGATAGCCAGATGACAGAGGCAGAATTAGACTAATACCTGAATTGTGACCCAGAAAACACCAAGAGGAAGGGAAAGTATGCCATGAGGAAGGACAACAATAATTACACAGGATGCACTATCACTGGATCTTGCTATTTTCTTCACATATTGCTTTAAATCACAGGAGGGTTGAGAATGTTGCTCTCTTTTCATCCAGGCACACATTTCCCAGAAGGATGCAGACTGAAAGACACAGGTTAGTGCTGAACTGAGGTGGGAGAGAAACAGATGCCAATGTTAAAATATACTTGTATCTGAGAAAGTTTGTTTCAAAATAACTACACTACCAAATGTATTATTTATACACAAAACTCTGCTGTGAGGTGAGAACACACACAAAAAAAGGAAAAAAGCTGGTTTCTTTCTAGATTTTTTCTTTCCCTCCCCTTCCCTTCAAATGACACAGACTCTCAGGAACCTTCCTGGTAACATTCCATTTTAAAATCTGTGGGCTTTTTGTTTATATTGTACAGGTGTAAAAAAAATACTTCTGGACGGAAAAAAAGAAGTCATATTAAGTAGAAGTATTACACAACTGAAGATGGCATTTTAGAACAGATTTGTGCAACCACGGCTACAGATGCATTTACATGTTCCACCTCTATTAACTGTAACGCTAACGAGCACTGACTGTTGTGACAAGGGCACAGTATTTAGAGAAAGAGTCAGCTAAGTCCTAAAAACACGCACACGTTCATCCACCATCTATACGTGAGTACACATGAGGAAAATCCCTGTTGATCACATCAGACAACAACATTAATGCACAGTTCATATTTTGTGTTTGTTCTCTAAAGTAACAATGGTGGGAGAAGAAAAGTGGAGTCTTGTTTCACCTGGGACAAGCTAGAAAGGCTCTGAGCAATGACACAATTCTGACATGGTAGCTGAGTCAGGTTTAATCAGCCACAATTTCTGTGTCCAGCTGCAGGGCTGAGCCCCTCAGCACTGACTCCAAACATCTGCCAAACACTTTCTATAAACACACTATCTCAATATTCTTATGATTTGTCAGACAAGCACCATTCATAATCCACTTGGAACATTTTTGCTTCATTATTAAGAGTTCAGAACAGGCTGAAGGCGGGACCTGGTGTTATTTGTTTGCTGTTAGCATAAACAATTCTGGCTTTACAGCTCGCACGGCACTGAGGTTCCAAGAGTTCGTGTATACACACACAGCACTAAGATTTGTGGGTTCAATTTTTTGTCATTCATCTGCTGGGACAGTGGAAGGCTTGAGGGTTTTGACATTAAAAGACTGACCTAATTAAAGCTGAATCATTCTTCCCAGCTATAGAGCAGCCAAGTTTTGAAGCACCACACCCCACCATATCATGAGGGTGGAAGCAGACTAGAACCTTGGAACATCTGCTGACAAGTTTATACCTGAAAAATTAATTCATTTGATATAGGACAGCAAGTACACAGCTATCCTTGAGAAAATTCAAATTGAGAAGAATTAGTCAAACTCTGTTTAGATGTATATGTATATTTATTTATATATTAATATGAAAACTGGTTACATGTGAATTTTCAGATCCTACTTCCATGCCCTGTTCCTTTGGTTTCAAGTTTTTTTAATCTCCTCCACCTTTCTGTATTGCTTTTATGTCTTTCCTGTTTTGTGTAACTATAAGCACTTTGCTTGAAAACACTATATTGTGTAGTGTATTAATTAGTTTGTTCACTATTTGCCTCCTGCTACTAATATAGGAAAAGTCAGTGCATAATGAACATCTATGCAAAATATACCAGAATAATTTAGAGGTGGTATTACTTCTTCTTTAATATATATTTTAATGGTAAGAAATGGCACTAAAACTTTTCTCCAGCATCAGCATATGGCACTTCTTAATACAGAAAAAAAAAATTAATTTCCACAGAAATAACATTTATATATATATACACACACATATGTATTTCTATATACATACATAGGGTATTAAATTTTTTCCATAAGTAAGTTGATGTATTTTTAAAAGTGAAGAGCAAGACTACTTGCTCTTCCTTGAGTCTGTTTCCAGTGTGTTTCACTCTATCACTTTTGATTTCAGTCTTTCTCCAGAATGTGCTACAGTTCATACCAGTCTCAGCTATTTGATTTTTCTGTGTAGCCCATAAATGAATATGCTTCTGCTTCAATGGATTATTAAATAAAGTATTTAATATATTTTCATTATGCTACTGTTCCCTATTTGCTGTTATAAGAGAATTACCAAATCCCCTAACTTTCCACTTCAGTTCCCACTGAATTTCAGTTTTAGGATTGCAGGTACTAACACAATTCCTCAAGATCAGAGCTCAGGTAACAAATGTAAATTCTTTTTAAAAAATTTCATTATCCTCAATTTGGAAAGTTCATAGAACCATTGCAATGGACAATACAATTACAAAATAGCCCTACCTTGAGATTTCTGTAAATGTACTCCACAAGAAATCTAGAGATAGATTTTTATCCCATATTTTTACTCCATAAAAGGCAGAACTAAAACATGTGACTTTATTCCAGTTTCTCCATCTATAAAATCAGATAATTATATTTAACTACTTCACTAAATACTCTTAAGCCCTTATTATATATAAAATTTGTGAAGCTTTTTAAACTGTCAAGACATGACAGAACTGGAATCAGAATAGAGGGGCTCCATTATGCTCCCAGTTAGAAATAAACACAGAAGTTCAGAGATTAACACATTAAGAAAGCTCAAAGCTCATTTTAGCTTTTTGTTAAGCTCAATACCTTAAACTCAAAGAACCTTTTTACTTAAAGCTTCTTTCCATCCTTTAATCTTGCAACTCTTCTTTGAACCTTCATCTACTTTCTCCTTTATTTGTAGTCACTAGAACTAGAGAAAACAATCCAGCCTTAGACCTCCCAGAGCCAGAGTACCATCTCCCTTCCCATTCCCAGACTTTCCATCTTACGTACCCAGAGCTCCTGCCAGCTCTTTAGCTGGAGATATTTGACACAGGATGGAGTCTACTGCTCTCAAATAAGCTCTCCACCCTTGCCCCTTCATGTGCATTTGCCGTGTTAAAGCAAAGATCTTGTTCTGCCCAGTTTGACAAGCACAATGACTCATCCATCTGCTCCATTCATTATTATTTTCTTGATCTTTGAGTATTCTATAAACTTAAGTGATTACTTTTACGTAGGCCAATAAAAATGTTCAAGTGTGAAGGACTGGCAGCCCATTGGTACACACACAGGTGCTCAAGGACCACCAAAATCTTCCCTTAGGTCTAATTCACCTACTGTTTGTCTTTCTCACCATGCATTGTTCTTGACTCTTCACAAAAATGCTGAAGAGCACCAAGGGAGTGAACATGGAAAATACGTTTTTTTACACTTCTTCCTTGTCAACAACCCAATGTATATAAGCAGCTCAAAAATATAGCAAGAGTAGAAATGTTACAGGGCCTATTTTTAACAAACACTTGCTGACAAGCATTAGCAATATCCTGTGCTTCCCCTCTGTCCTTTATTTACCAAGCCCTACATCAGTTCCTCCATCATTTCATGTGGATCATAATCTGGGCTTATAACTAAGTTATAGTTAGTTATATACTCAGTTATCTACTCTCCTCTGCCAGTGCTCAGCCAAGTTTCTCCTGTCCTCCTGATCTGCCAACACTTCTGTAGACCAACAGTGTGAGTCCAACATCAGCCTCTTTCCTAGCTCTGTTTGGATTAAATTATCTTCAGACTTTGAAACAACCATGCTGAAAACTGGACTTCCATCTAAGTACTTGCTGTCCCAGATAATGTGCCTCTGGGAGGCAACAAAATTTTTTTTCCACATTATTCTGCATTTTAAACAAAACACACCCTTACTATACAACCATCAATCTGCTCTCAAGCAGGAAACTCAAATACATCAACAATATGTGGTTTTCTTCCTCACCTAAGCAGTCCATATAAGCAAAGGTACCTCAAAAGAAAGCCCTGCTACTGCATGAAAAGAGAGTAACTGCAACAATTATATTCTTCCCACTGCAGGCTTGATTTATTCCTTCCTATATACATATGGCTGCAACATAACACAATAAAAATGTTAACTGGACAAATGGAAGAAAGGGGTGCTTTAATATGTTTGTAGAACTATGAAAAGCTTGAAATGTTTCTGCTCAAGGAATATATGTCAAAATTCAAATAGAAGACTTTGTTTAAAATATGTATAAGGGAATGGAAGAGAAGAATAGGTTGTTACTTTTCCATTTGAATTACTGGAGGTACCATAAGAAAAACTGGCAGAAAATTTATCTCCTATTCTCTGTGATATTTCAGCTTATCTGAGAAATAAAGGTTCAAATGGAGCAGCTTTGATATCCAAAGCAGCCAATCTTTTGTGCTAGCTTGCACCAACATTTTAAAAATGAAGGAAAAAAAAATCTCAGAACAAATATTGATCAATTGCTCTGTCAAGCTGATGCTGAACTCAGAAACACTGAAATGCTCTGCTTTTGAGGGTTCTCTTCGATCT
The DNA here is from genome assembly GCF_021018805.1 of Prinia subflava. Lineage (NCBI taxonomy): Eukaryota > Metazoa > Chordata > Aves > Passeriformes > Cisticolidae > Prinia > Prinia subflava. The sequence goes on along the minus strand of NC_086249.1, from coordinate 87,308,686 downwards.
TTATGATAATCCAGAGTTTTGTTTTATTAGTCAGTGGGTTTTTGTTGCTGAGGACTGGGATGGAGGGTCAAGGAAGAGGGAGGGGGAAGGAGAGAGATTTCATGCCTATAAAAGTGCAATTGAAGATCAGACAAATCTCATTTAAAGACTTCCAGTAAGAAACTGTGACCAAGGCTTAAAACACACTGAAGAAGCAGCTTCATCTTGAACTTTGGGAGCAGCTGTGCTCTCATTGCCCTTCCCCCAGCACAGGAAACAGACCTAGAAACAAAAATAAGACAGGAATGCTCCTGTGCAAGCTAATGTTGTTGGCTTCTTAAACATCCACTACTCTCGTGCCAAAAAAAATGAAAACCAGGAGGATTTAACACTTCAAAGGATAGTGAGACTGCTTAAAACACAGAATTTTCTACCAGAGACAGATATTCTTTCATTTTGTAAACAAACTGGAAGAATGTTATCATGAGTGCATGTTGAGACAGATTTCATTTCTATTCCTGTACTACTTATGCACAAATACACCACTGCATATTACACTTTTACCCATTTTAGACTACAGTTAATGCTGTAGCAGTGTTATCTCCCACCAGGAAAAAAAATGCAGCAGTTCAATCTTCTGATACTTTCCAAAACATTCTATTACAACATGCAGTTTGTAGGCTTAACAGTACAGAGAAATGTTTGACAAAGAAGCTCTCTCCTTATTAAGCAATGATACATAATTATATGTTCAAGGAGAATGTAACATCTTGCCAAAGGAACGTATGGCCACAAATGTTACTCACAGTATTTCCAACTACAAATTACAGTTATGCTTTCACTTGTGTTATTAAGAACTTGGCCTTTGTTCTGTCTATTTAATTTTCTAAACAAAGGTAAAAAGACAGGAAGGAAAGTGAGTGGTAGGCTACATTCTCTGTCTAAACGAAAAAAAAAACAAAACAAAACAACAACTTTATCTAATTTTGACGAGTACAAATCAGCTCCATGGCTTGCTATGCTTCAGTCACCACAAACAACTCATGTTTTCAACACTTAATTTAATATTTTGCAGGCTAATGGAAACTTTACATAATGCATTCTCCCTCATAAAGCTAAAATGTCAAGGCAAATGGGATTGAGATCTTGACATGGGAGAGAAGGCAAATGTTATCTTTTCAAAATCTACAGGCTAACAAATGTGATGTGGAGGATGGGATGAGCACTGATACAAAGCCAAGAAGGAGGGCAAAATAATCTTACTTATTTTACAAGGGTGTCTTTATCTCTTTCTGAGCATAGCACCCCTAACCATACATCTCTCAATAGTGTTTTAATGTTTGATTAAAATAGTTTCTTGATCCCTCCTCATTCTGCTAATGTCCCCCCTAGGTAGGACATGAAAAACAGATTGAAAAACAACAATTGATGTGGTTATTAACAGTTATATTTCACTGTCACTGAAAATCCAGTAATTGCCAGATTAGTCCTCACTCACAACAAATTCCAAGTCCAAGTGGTTTCTTATTTATTAAAAAAAAATTTTAAAAAGAGTATGTTTGATCTTTTCTTTGTGCATTGAGAGTTCAGGGCAGGCAGCACTCATGCCTTCAGCACCTGTTAATAATTTCTCAGTAGAATGTATAGAGCAAAAGCAGGTGAAGGGAGGCTTTCAAGTTTTAACCACTCCATCCATGTACCTCATCCTATCCAAACACAGTGAAGTCCCTCCCTTAAAGCACCACTTCTTTACAGGTATAACTAGTAAGAGGGAAATAACTTATTGTGGGTGTAGCATTTCAAAAATGGTGCAAAGTAATGTAAATGGTTTCCAGTTTCAGGGGATTTCATTCTAAATACAGGTAATTAAATCTCAGCATAATGAGAAAACAAGAGCAAGCACTGATCACACCCTGGATATCTCAGTCTGGGAAAAATCATCATCAGACATGGAGAGCTTAACCCCAAACAACCAATATTTCTCTTAAGCCAATTAGCAATATAATCTGTGTCCTCCAGGAAAAAGAATTGGCAAATTTTCTGATAGAAAATCTGCATGCTTTAAGAATGCTCTGCTTATTACACCAAAATGGAACATACATAGCAGCTCAGTCATCCACTCTACTGCCATTTCACAAGTCCTTTCTCCCTGTTTTCCATAAAGTCATATTTATATCTATTATATTTTCTGTAACCACTGCTGAGAATAAGGCCCTCATTATTAGAGAAGGGGTTTATAATCTGATACAATGTGGTTCAAACCACTTGATACTTGCTGGGTTACAGCAAGGGAATAGATAAATGGACTAAGGTTTAGACAGGTTAAAACAGAATTATTAAAAAAAAAAAAAAAAACAACCCAAAAACATGGCAGAATAGCTCCACCTGCACAGGTGGTACTAGGCTATCACACTGGTTTTTACACTGGCATCATTACTGGAGAATAAGCTTCTTACACCTGGAAAACAGTATCAAGCACAGATTGTAAACCCTTTTAATGGACTCTCCAGAGTGGACATTCCAAAATAGCTGAACCCACACTCAGAGCAGGTTTTTCATGAAGTCTAAATGCAAAGGAATGCCTGTGTACTTTAAACAATTAAAAGGTAATGAAAATCCACATTTCTGTAGTAAGTTAGAGTGCAAAATGTGGTCTAAAACAGCCTTTATTTATTTCACATCACAGCCCAATATCACAAAAGAAAATTATACACCCTTTTCTACATAGCATAGTAACAAAAAGTCCTTGTGCAAGTGTTACAGAAATTAACTACGTAAGAAGTCTTAATTATCAGCATAAATTCTCTAGTTGCATGATAAATAATAAATTTATACGATGATTCTGTAGACATTTAGCATTCTGCTACACTCTAATGATACGCCATTTGACAAATACCATACACCATTAAATTTAAAAACATCGTATTGCAAACATAAGGTTTTAAACTTACAGCTTACAAGGCTGCTTCATACCTCCAGCATGTGGTATATGCTCATTTTTATCCATCTAAAAATACCACATTTGTAAAAATCTAATGTCTGGAAACATGACTAGATGGCCTTAAAATAGTCAGTTTGCTGATGGATTTATAACTTTATCTGCATTTCACAATTACACTCAAAAATGTATTTTAAAAAGAGTAAGTTCATGCCCCTTCTGCAAATAGGCATTTGCAACAGGCTTTGAGTTCATAGCAGACTGCAGCTCATATAAGGAGTAAATATGTTGTTCTATAAGCAGCAGAACTAAAAGGATCTGGGTTTTGACACTTTAATGCATAGGCCTGCTGAAGAGCCTCACAAACTTCTGCCACTACCCAGATGATCATGCCATGTGCTGCCTGGCCAGGGGTGCTGCCCCATGGAATGAACCGCAGACGAGCCAAGAGCTCTTCCCATGACTTTGGTCTCCTTTACCCCCTGAGCCGCTAATCCTTACAACACCTGGAGGAATTCCTTATCTCTGAGCACATTAACACTGTGGAATGTGGCCGATGTTTAACAGAACCAAGTGCTCTATTCTGGGAGGAATGGAGTGACAGACAATGTCAAATTGCACATTAGGAAAAGGTTCTTCACCTGGAGGGTAGCTGGGCACTGGAACAGGCTTCCCAGGGAAATGGCCACAGCACCAACCCCGCTGGAGGAGGCATCTTGGATGATTCTCTTTATCCTATGGTTTATTTTTAGGGACTCCTGTGAGGAGCAGGGAGTTAGAGTGGATGACCTTTTGGGACCACTTTACACTTGAGATATTCTATGATTTTATGAATTCAAACTACAGATTTTGTTTCTTAGGAAAACCTCGATAATGCTTAGACAGGTGACATACACCTCAAGATGCCTGAGCTCCCATGTAGCTCATGGTACCCATGGAAAGTTTGTAGGCTGACCCACCTTTTAGTTTTTACCATATAAACTGGCTTTGGCTGGCAAGGATTTATATGAAATCAGACAGAAGTCACTCTAGCTGTAGCTGTTAATGTGCCCACAGGCACATAAGTTGATTATTTCAGTCTCTTTTTTCTGTTAACCTTTTCATACTCTTACATTCAGGCAGTGTGAGTCAAGATCCAGTGAAATGACTCTATTTGTCAGCAGAGCAAAACACCTAAGTAACATAACACTGCACAGCACCAGAGCCAGGCAAGCCACTCCTCAAGGGAAAAGCACAGTGCTTTATATGCACTTCCCAGTTACAGAGAAGTACTGTATTCCAGGCTGGTATTCCCATCTAAGCAGCTCTATTCTTAATAGACAACTGGCTTTTTAATTTTAAAGGCAGTAATACTGATATTTTAATCAATTCCTAAACAGGATGAATTCATAAAAATAAAGAATTATTTGAATTGAATTGTGCTGGTGACTAACATGCCTGTTCCTCGATTTATCATACTTTTGAAGTTACAATAACATACAGTAAATGAAGCTCCGGATGATGATATTTAGCTGTCTTAAAATTTCCTTTATGTTCTGCCAACTTCAGTTCTGATTTGGACTAGGACGGTAACTGGTAAACAATAATCTGGCATGCATTCATTAGCAGGAAAACAAACAATATATTTTTAAAAGTACAATATACCAGATAAATTTCCATTTCACAGTAGAACACTTCAGCTTCTAGTCCAATGCACTTGCTTTAGTTTGTTGCTGACTGCAAAATGGCATAAAAATACTCTATCACACATTAGGCTTTTAGCTCTAAGGCCTTTCATTTAGCTATTGCTACTTCTTTTCTCTCCCTTTCCCTCCATTTTAAGAGACACCATCTGTGTGAAATCTGCTTAATTTCAAACAAGTGGGGTAGAGTAGTTTCACAGGTTAAATCTATTGTAATTCTTATGTTTGCTTTTATGGATTTCAAAATGATTTCATATTATTCCTACTATTTAAAAAATACCCTCACCATTGGGTAAAACATTCAAGAGACTAGATGGGAAAAACAGTGTCCTTGGAGGAATACAATGACATCGAATGTGACAACAGTGTCTCAAATAAGCAAGAGTCAAAGGGAAGAAAAAAAAGGAAATTACATAGATTTCGTTTTTATAATAATCAGCTACCACTTATCAAAACTTTTTTAGTGAAAGTCTATTTTTAAATACATAAAGGTAATTAAAAATTAAGAAAGTATGTATTGTTTTAATCTTACAATCCTTAGCTTCTAATTAATAGTATCCCTGTTATTTTAGGACCCTCATGGGTATTCAGAGGGCTACATTGTAATAAAACTAAGATAAATGAAACCTATTAAGGTAGTCTTGGTCAATAAAAACTAATTGCATCAAACAATAGCCACAGATGATGGACAGCCTTGCCAGTGGGCAGGAGAGGAGCAGAGCACATCCTACAGCCCCTAGCACCCAGGAAAGGCTCTCATCATTCCCTCTTCCCCAGCCCGTGTCCCCTCCAACCCCAGCCCTCCTGCCCAGCAGCAGGAAGCCATTTGACAGTAATACTTCAAGAGCCATACGGCTGTGCCAGCAAAGCTCGGCCTTGCTGCTGCTCCTCACCTCCCTGGCTTCCCAGAACATCTGCTGGCTGATGCCTCCTGCCACAGCAAACACCCGTGGCCAAGGTTTCTCTCTCATGTTCTTGGGAGAGAGGCAGAGAGGCTCCCTCAAACGTGTTACACTGTCCCAGAAGATGCCTCAGAAGAGGGTCAGGAGAGAGCTGTGAGCAGCAACACACCCGAGGAGCCAGGCAGGGCACAGAGCAGTGCCTGCAACGCCCGGCAGCCCGAGCACAGACCCTGCCAGGGCAGGAGGCTGGTTCCCAGAACTGGGGACACAAAGCACAGACAGCCCCACAGGCTGGTCCCCAGCACTGGGGACACACGGCACACACAGCCCCACAGGCTGGTCCCCAGCCCTGGGCACACACAGCCCCACAGGCTGGTCCCCAGCACTGGGCACACAGGGAACACACGGCACACACAGCCCCACAGGCTGGTCCCCAGCACTGGGCACACAGGGAACACACGGCACACACAGCCCCACAGGCTGGTCCCCAGCACTGGGCACACACGGCACACACAGCCCCACAGGCTGACCTCACAGCACGAGTGGAAAATATTGCAAACCACGGCCTTTAACAACACAAAAGACATTCCCATTGTTTCTCAAAATGGCTAGCTAAGTGAAGCCTAGTGCCTGCCTTAGACAGAAAGCCTTTGAAAAATCCTGTTCCATGCAAGAGGGGAAAAAGCACCTCAAACATTTATAAACTACCCAAATTCTGCATATACGCTGTCTGGGAACTCCATGAGTTCCTTTCCTCCTACATTATGAACCAGATTGCATATTTACAACTGTTTCCTTCATCAGACTAAAGGTTCATCTAGGATCCCAAAACCTGTCTCTTCATTCTGCCCTTTGAATACCACTATAATTTATTCAATTCCTTTGGCGACAGGCCTTCTTCATCTCAGAAGGGAGCATTTAACTTCTCTGAGGATTGTAACATGAGGAATTAACCGTGAGTAGACAATGTTTGAAATGGACACTTTTTTTTTTAGTTGCAGAATAAGTCTGCATTGCTGATGGATATAAAATTCATACCGGAGATATGGAGACAACTTGAAAGAAAATTTCAAAGCACAATTCTACACAGGTATGTCTCATGAGCAATTAAGAGAGTTGCTAACATTTTCATTACTAAATCCTGTGTTATTTACATAGAAGCCTCACAGACTTGTTCTTCCCTAAGAGCATTGTGGGCAGCAGTCAAACATTCCTCCACTGAGGAGTTGGGGGTACCAAAGATTAAACAGGAACCACAAAGACAAACCAGAAGGCCCAACAAGTAGGTGTTCACTGCCTGCTGAAAGCTCTCTGGTACTGTTTTGAAAATCTACAAAGTAGAAGTAAGATGAATTTTAAAACATTTCAACTCCAGACAGGAAATTCTTAGAAATCATAAACTAGCAATGAAGGTCAGGTCCTAAACATACACACACACACACACAAAGCTTTCTGCACACAACTGCTGCTGTTTATTCCTGTGAAACCACTGTGTATGCAATTAAGCATAGACATAAATATTGAACACCTACAGCCACATCTTATATGAAGGAAATGTCTGGTCTACAATAAAGACAAATATTCACACAAATATTAAGTACATACATACATTTGTAAGAGATCTCCCTTTCTGGTCTTTTTTTTAAGTCAAATTATTTAAAATTCAACTTCAGCATATTCACAGAATCATAGAACGGTTTGGGTTGGAAGGGATCTTAAAGATCATCTCATTCCAACACCCCTGCCATGGCCAGGGACATACCTCCCACTAGACCAGGTCGCTCAGAGCCCCATTCAACCCAGCCCTGAACACTTCTATTTATCAAAACACAGCTAACACCACTTTGGTTTTAATGTTTAAAAACTAAAATCTTTAAGGGGGAAATGGCTTTATTAAGTTAACTTCTGGTATGTTCAAGGAGGAAAAAGACATATTTGTAACTGGCAAAAAGATCAGTTCTCAGCTATAGACACAGCTCCTTTTTAGATCAGTGTCAACTTGTACAGTACTGGCAGTCATACAACAGCCAAAATAGTCTGCAAACTATTGCAGAAAGAACTGCAATAAAAGCAGATATGTCTATGCAAGGAAGCATGACGGATAACATCAAAATTTTAGCCTAATTCTGATCTTGTACCATCAGCATAATCAGCTCCTTTACATAAATATTCTTTTTATCATCAGCACTTTAATTAATGTGACTGCACTTATAATGACAAAATTAAAGGGTTTTTTAAAATAAGAAAACTTTTTTTTTACTGGAAAATTAAATCTATCTGTCCAGCAGACAAACAACTGCCTATTATCTAAAGACTGCATTGCTTAAGGTGAGGCAACTCTTTGATTTAGAAGATGTGAAAATAGTAATACATTATTTCCCTTCTCCCCAAACTTACATCTAAGTGTACCAAAAGAACTACAACTAGCAAATGTTCTTGTTTTTCATGAAAAGTTCACCTTACTTCCCACACACATCAAGTTGACAATTGAGAATCAATTCAAATTGTAAGCACCTGTGTCCTAAGGTGACCTATCAGTGCTCAATTAACAAGTTTGTCATCTGCTTAACTTCGTTTTGGTGGGGGATGTTGGGGCTTGAGTTTTTTGCTTGTTTGGGGTTTTGGGAGGTTTTCTTGGTTGGTTGGTTGGTTTTGTGGGTGGGTTTTTGTTGTTGTTCTGGGGTTTTTTGTCCTTTGAATTTTGTTTTGTTCTGGTATATTTTCACAGGGTTTTTTTAGACTCATCAACAGAACAATTTGTAGCAATGTATTAACTCCTGCAGAACCAATTTTCTCTTTCAGAAAAGCCAGTTCTCAATTAAAGGCTGAAACTGGTGCTGCAAATTCTTACCTTCAAGGGATCAGTCTCTCTAACCTAGTGTTTTGCTAACAGCTTCAACCAGACCTACCATGGATAAGAATCAGGGAGAACACCAAAACTGGGGAAAGCTGGCATGCATGCCTCTCTCTCCAATAAAACCACATCATTTCAGCACTGTTGTTTGCATCACTCTCTCTCCCTCTCCCCCAAAAGGAACATTAAATGTAATAAGTGAAGCAAGAATTGCAGGATCAAAACAAATTATTTCTCAGCAGCGTGATGTGGCACACATGAACACCTCACCAAACACCACTTTTCACAGGAAGCAGCCTAGCTGAGAATAGGTTTTGAAACTATCAGGTTCAAAAACTGTGAAACCAAAGGTGAGATAAACCTTCTGGAAACAACAATTGCATAAGGTCAACAAAAATCTGCCAGAGAGGTGAGAGCTCCTCCTGCACGGCTCAGATTGTGCTCCTTTTCTCCTAAGTTATTATGGTTTAGTTCCTACCATTTGCTTATGAAAGGTCTCTTGAAACAGTAGCTTCCTGATGTACTAGAAGTGTTCTTACGTTTCCATCACTAGAACTGAAGAAACAAATTAATCACTCTAACAGCCTCTTTCCATTACAAACTGCATGCTCCTGAGACTGGGTTTTTTTACTGTATCAGTCAGACTCATAACTAAGATTTCTAAGAAATACTGTGAATCAAAAAAAAAAAAAAAAAAAAAAGGACTTAATAATAATTCTAGAGAAAGCTATCAGGTTGTACAATTTGAACAATTAACCCAACTGTTTTGCTAGGTCAACAGTGCAAATTTGTTATATTGCTTTTGGCTGTCAAAGACTTGCTTATTAGCAAAAAAAGATGAAAATCAAAACTGTAAATGTACTAAATTTTCACTTCATAGTTTCTGTGGCTTGAAATTAATGGGTCAATATTTAAACAGTCTACAATACGCTTCATACAGGCCAATATTCTCAACCTAAACAAAAAGAGAAAAAAAGAGAAGTCTAAGCTACTGTCTTATAGGTCCTAAACTCCTCAGTGGACTGGAACAGTACATCTTGTTCTTTACATCAAATTACTTCCAGTAAATATCTTACACTCAGTTCTCAACCAGCTTGATGACACTTGTAAACTACAGAGAAAAAAGAAGAAACCTCCAAGCCAATGTAATTTGCATGTAATTCTTACATAGTACAGTTCATCATTTGATACTGCCAATTTCTAGATTCTTATACACATAATAAGTAAATCTGTCTAATTTTAAGAAGCATCTGGATTGGTTTGTTTGTTTTGGGTTGGTTTTTTTTTCATTAGGTCACTATACCTCATATTGTTTTTTTAGTGTTTCTGTTTGTTTAAAGAAGAACAAGACTCCCAGTTCCTACTATTTCAACCACAAAACAAGTTCTCATGGTTTGTTAGTTCAGAAATATTTGTAACAAATAGTAAACAGAGTACAGTAATAGTACATCTTCTCACTGCATCAAATGTTACATTAAATGGAACTAAACACATATGGTAAACAAATTTGGTACAAATTTACAACACAGACACTCTAACCTCTACACAAACCATATACCACCTGCACAGTCACCCATTTATTAAATGTGAGAAGTTGCTGCTATGAATCAGTGTCAAATTTTTCCCTTTCAAGAAACTTAGGCACATGAAATCCACCCATCTGCACACAGACTGACAGTAACTGTCACTTGGTAGGATCTTTTTCTTTAAAATATTTTTAACATAACGCTTTATTTAACTTAGGATAAAAAGATGGAGGTGACCTTTTGTTATCAGAATGTTATGATGCATCCCTGTACTACAACAAATTATTTATCCAGCCACTATGCAGCACCAATTCCTCTGACTTCAGCTGGAGCTGTACCTACCCAAGGCTTCTGATAAACAAGCCACTTATTTACCTATCTATATTCAAAAACGTTAGCTTCTAAATCACCCAGCCAGTACACATGCTACAGACACCAATTATTAACAACATAATCAGCATGAGCCACAGCCACTATACAAACAGTCTCGAGTGTCTGTCATAAAAGCACAGAAATAATGAGGTGCAGGTAATGTTAATGTTTACTTCAACTCAGGTTAAACTCAACAGTCTGATTTCGCCTGACAGCAACCCCAAGAAACCTCTGGCTGTAGATCCAGGTTACTACAGGATGAGAACAGTACATTTTTCCGAAAAACAATCAAGAGAAACATTTATCCAATTTGCTGGTGGTCTAGCTGAAGAAGCCCACAGCTTCTCCAAAAGCACTTTAATGCCTCTAAATGCAGATTAGGCGCCAGTCACAGCTATGCAAGAGAGTTTTAAGGAACTGCTTGCCTTTGGAAAGAACCCCAAGTGTATGGTCTGAATTACCTTTTGCACTCTGTGTGCTAGAATGGTCTTAAGACTGAAGGTAACAGCTGTTACCCCAGTGGGACTGTCTTTTTTGTGTTTGTCATAATGATATGGTAATATTTCTGGAGGGCAACATGTTTTGTTCAGAAAGCCTTTACAACAAGAAGTTGAGCCACATCAAGTCCTAGTGACAAAGCAAGTTGCTGGAGTGACAAAGTGGCGTTACTGCACCACTGGAATAAAGCAATAATTTCACACATAGCATACAGCTTTAAGAAACCCAAGAACGCAAGCTTCAGGGAAGGAAGTGGCATGTATACAAATATTGATAATAAATAATAATAAACAGAAGGTCTGTTCATTATATTATGCAGAACCTGGAAGAAATCATTATTCATCTGCTTGCCTGCTCAGTCTATTTTAGTGCAGGCTGCAGGAAATAATTTCCAATACTGGAAAAAAAAAACCAAAACAAAACATGCAGGTGGATGGCTTTCTGTATCTGATTTCATCAGAACTCTGAAATGTAAGTGCTGGAAACCAGAATGATCAAATGAAAGACTACAGAACAGATTAAGCCTACCACAAAATAAATTTTAAAAATGCATGTATATACACGCATTACAGGGAAATGAGAAAGAGGGAGTAATCCTCAGCTCCTAGACCCAATGGTTATCATGCTGAAAATAGAAAATCTAGTTAGCAAAAATATTTTGATTAGGCAACTTTCCTTTTGGAATAAACTAGCAAGAAAAAAGGAGTCAAATTTACTTTGTCCTTTTATAGGCAACTCTTGAAGAAATTATAGCAATAGTCCTAACTTCCAGTATTTCTAGAAATGTCATATATTCATTATAAAGCACAGTTAATATTTTCTTCTTATGCACACACAAAAAAAAGGTGAAACAGTTTATTACATTTCAATCTAAGAGATTAACACATTGCTATTTACTTTTATTGGCAGTGTGCCCAAATACCCCAGATCTGCAAGACTGATAGTGAAAAGGAAAATATTTCAGGCCTCAAAGAGAGCAGATCTATGGTTGCCTGGAATGTGTAAACAGCCAGAGCCTGTTTTACTTCCCACCCCCACTCTCACCATACACATCTCCTCTACCTCACCCCTCCTAACATTAGCAAGGAGCGCTGCTCTCAAGCAAAGGAGAGAACACAAATGTAGTAACATCAAGTAACGAAATTCTTGACATTTTAAGATGCAAGAATTTGGATTTGCTGAAATAAGATGTTGCCATATAAATAGCTGTAGTCTAAAAACAAAACCAGTACTGCATAGGACCCTGAAAAAAAAGAAAAGAAAGATCAGTTGAGGAGGCTTCCTATATGACAGACCTGGTAAACACAAACTAAGGGAATCCAAATGCTTCTCTACAGCTTATTCTTTGTGCAATTAAGGATTAGCCAGATCTGTATTCTGTGAGAGAAAATAAAGTTCATAGTCTTACATAAGAGAAGGGATAGTTTCATAAATATCTACACAGTGTAACCAAACTGATGCCAAAATGTTAATGTTGGTACAAATCACCTTCTGTGAAAACAAAACAAGGACTATTACTTGCATAATGATATATACATCCACAAAGCAGTAAGTCATAAAAATAGATATCATCACATCCTAAAGAAGTTTACAATATTAGACCATTTTTTTAAAACTCTTTAAATTTGTGGACCAATAAAGATACCTTGCACAGTGAAACTGAACAATGACAACAGACTTCCTTCTTTTTTTAACACCACAGCTCTCTATAAAAACAATTCTGTGTACCCTAGTAACTTGCAAGCCATGATTTAAAACTATGGAAGTACAGAACTGATAAATATTACTGTTGTTATCTACCTAGTAGATTTAGTCTTCAAAACCAAATCAAACCAAAATGTACAAAAAAAAAGTTTATTAACATTGCTGAGCAAATGGCTGCATATGATGGGAAGCTCATAAAACCTGAATGAATAAAAAGGGAAATATGGGGGGAAATAAATGCAGTATACTATAGTCAAACACTGAAAGGCAGTCTCATAATGTTGTTTACAAATAACAGGTCACACAGCTCTCCCACTTTTCCTTCTATTAATTTTACCGGTTTTATGAACGCATTTGGCAAACATTCAAAAGAACACATCCAGGACTAATGAGGGTAAAATGCTGGCTCAAAGGAGACACAAGCAAATGCTCTGTCAGTAGACTATTTGCAAACAGTTGAAATCAATAATAAATTCAGCCTAACCAAATGCAATGCATACAAGCAGAAATTAAAAGACTGAAGCAATTGGCAAAAACACAAATGATGTTTCAGGCCACAGGACACGCTTTCTCACATACGTTAGCACTTTAAATAGGCTGGCAAGACATTAGCTCCATTTGAGACACCAGAATGTACCATATCTATTTCTAAAGACAAAAATAACAATGAAGACAATGCTAGTAGCATAACTAGCTAAATATTTCTTTAAGACAACTATTTGTAGGAGGTTTGAGTCATCAAATGAAAAAAGTCAGAAAATTCACATTTAAGATGAAAAAATAAATGTCATGATCCTTCTGTTTAATTTTCCTTATCTACTGCAGTCAAATAGAGCAACCACCCCACAGAAAAACAGTAAATTAGAATTAAAAAGTTGATATATCCTCTCCACAGAGCCTATGCTGCTTGCAGCCCTTACACAAGACAAGCATCCAGTGGCAGTCTGGAGGTGGTGGGCTTTTTATGTGGTAGGTCACACGAGGCAGAACAGTTTTGAGACTGCCCATGATCCAGACAGGCAATGAAACCATGCTGCCACTACTTGCCAAGCACTGCTTGAGTTTGTTAAACCTCATGATGTGCATTGCCTGAAAAACTAAGGGCACTTCACAGACAAAGGTCACAGGTTCCAACCTATGCAGGCAATCCACCTGTGCAGGCCACTGCTCAATGGATATGTCAGCAACCAAAATGCTGACACTCTAGACTGCAAAATATTAAGCCCAGTAAATTTCAACATAGCCAACGCAGCTCTTCCACATTTTGAAGAAACCAGGCTCTAAATCTTAACTTCACTTCTGTCATCTACAAAAACTTCCAAGAACATGGAGAAGATTTAGATAAGATCAGAATTCAAAATAGACTATGGAAGTTATGCCATACACAAAAAAGGACTCATGTGGGCTAGGGGAAAGGAGAGGGACATCCCAATCTCACTTCATTACAGGAACACTGACTGTTGGGACGAAAGCTAAATCATGCACATCATCTGTTGCTACAAAAAAAGCTCAGAAATGTTCACTTAATTAGTCAAGAATCTGTGCTGCCATCATATAAAGCCTCATCCTAGAAATTTCCTGCACAAGCCAAACACATTTTCGCAACATCAGGCCATAGCTTTAACAGGATTTGTTGAATGTTCAGAACACAAATGTATCATCAATTCTGTCCTTGCTGGAGTTACCTGGATATCGTGGAGCTGCCAGAAAATAAAGACTGTGGAGCACAGAAAACATCCAATAAAATTAAACCTCTTAAATTCTACTGCAAATCCCAATAGATTTTTTGCTGTGGACGGAGGTAATTAAAAGAAAGGTTTAAAAGCAATTATAAAAAGTTTGAAGGAAAAAAAAAAAACAAAAGCTTGTTCTGAGGCAAACTAATACCCTAAACCAAACTGTGTTAGCCAGGAAACTAACTTACAGATTAATAGAAGATTAACAAATCAAAGCAATCGTTACTTCTAACTCTAAACTGAACACTGAAAGGGAGAAAAAACTTGTTGTTCCATAATTTTCTTTTGATACTTTTATATCCTAACAGATAAGCTGATGGAAAAATGGGATTATACTTTACTAAGTAGAGCTTTACATTCACATGTTTTAATAAACTAGCAACAAAATAAACTGACAATGTGTTATGCTGTTTAAAACTCTTCAAAAGCAGTAATTCATAAAGTCTTTGCAGTAGTTCTATAGTATGGTAGGCAGATAACATTCCCCTATAGGTTGAATGTAAATGATTTACCCAGCCGTGAAAAGGTGTGCCCTATCAATTGCCTTGTTAGGCTGTTGAAGGAATAGATTTTTTTCTTTCTTTTCATAGATATATATATTCAACTTTACATTAAAAAAGGAAAAATATTGTACTTCAAACACTCATGGCAAAATGGATACAATAGCAAACTACTACAAAATCATTCACTGCGATTATCTGAGCACTTTTTAAACAGGTAAACGATGCACGTCACAATATTATTTTTAGTAAGAGAAAATTAAATTTCTTTCACACTGGACTCCATGTACACAACCATTTGTTCTGCTGTGCACAACAAATCTTATCTACGAAGCCACCACTCAGTGCACGTGATCAAAGTGACCATGTATAATTACATTTAGCATGTTGTCATTAGAGAACACAGAACCCTTCCATATTTCAAGTGGTTTTTAAACTGAAAATATATGCTGCTGGTAAAAAAGTAGATACCATGAAGAATTTAGTGCTTAGCCAAAGCAAAATTTAAAATGAAAGATTTAATCCACAGTGAGGCCCATATGCACACAAATACATTAGAAAAAAACATTAGAAAAACCAGGCACACACAAAGCCATTGCTGTAAACACAAAATAGCATATTATAAGGTACCCACATGTATTAAATACTACCATCATAACACTGAAGAAATGCACAGGAGTAAGTGTTTGGAAGACATGTCATCCTAGTCAAGCAAAAAAAACCAAACCAAAACAAAACAATAAACTCCCCAAAAAACCAACAGTTGTCCACTGGATGGTCAGTGAATCCTAGCTTTTGAGGTAGCCTACTCCCACTCATCTTCCTCTTCCTTGTAAACTGTCCATGGGGGCTTAAGATACATTCCACTTTTTACCTAACCTCTACCCAGCAGTACCAGGTAGTAAAAACAGGATGGTGATCTCCCAGATAAGTAGTTTTCATTCATCACCAGTGAGGGAAACCATCATGTTAATGCTTTAGTAAATTTGAGCTCTGTGTAATAAATAGGTTCTTCCCTTCCACTCTAACATTGTATTTCGGGCCACCCTTTCAGCTTCAGGTTGGTTTTTTTTTCCAAGCACATCAAATCCCGTGAGAATTAAGCTGGATGAATTTTTATGATACACTGTCATGCACTAATTTTAAACAAATTGGCTCATTTGAATTAATTGATTATGTAAGACTCTTACTGATACTAGCAGAAGCATAAGAGCTGAGAGTGTTTGGATTTTTTAGTACAAAACCAGATTCTCCCAAATACAAATTACCATTGTTACTGAGTTACAAAACCAACAACCCAAACAAACGCAGTAGTAGTCAAAATTAAAATAAAGGAACCTTGAATAGTTTTCACAGAATGATATAAAATCTGTCTTGTGAACACCATGTAATGTTACTAAAAATGTATTTGCTTCTGCTCCTTACTTTCATTTTTTGAGAACTGGCATAGAAAGGAAGATGTTTTCCTCATTAGAATAATCCTCAAGCATGCCTTTTATCTGTGCCTCCCAGATTACAGTATTTTAGTTTAAAAGTCAACAATTGAAAAAGTAAACTACACAAACTACAGAAGCTCTTATATTAAAAAAAGGAGAAAACTAAAGCCAAAAAGTAAAAAAGTTAGAATACAAAGAGAGAGATTTGAGTCCACATATTTAGCAGCATTATCTTCTGAAATATTTAGAAAATATTTCATGTGTTTCAACCAATTCTATATGCAAATTCTTAGGGGTCTAACTCATGTGTGCATGTAAAATAGGCATGAAAAGGGTTAAGTTTGTTTTGTGACTGTAAAAAGGAACAGATAAATATCCTTGGAAACTAATCCCCACAATATGAACCGGCACTGTCTGTGCTTGGATTCCCAGTCCTAACTTGTCAGCAAAGCTCGACCCTATCTGTGGAGAACACCATAGAGAAGGGCAATTTTACCTCCATCTCTTTGTCAAGATCAGGGTTTAAATTTTACTTCTAAGAGCAACAACAACAACAACAAAAAGGAAAAAAATGAAGATAACATAATTCTGATGTTTGAATGCATGTCCCAGCCCCAGCTGTCGCCTCCTGGTCTCACCAGACTCAGTCAGATGTACAAGCACAGCATGCACTCCTGACCTTGCCACATCTCAACAAGCACGTAATTAAAGTGTGCTGCACCTTTGTCTTCTCCCAAAATCTGACATCCAGCCTGGCCCAGGCTACAGTCATTTCACTGGCCCTGCATCACCTCAGGATGTGCTGCTGACCTGAGCACATCCTAGTTCAGGGTGTGAGAGTCAAGCCAGTGCATGCTGGCACCACTCTCCAACATCAGGGTTACACCTTTTTTTCTCCAAAACTATTTTTTGGACAACCTCAAGACTATCCACATGCATATGCATGCACTCACACACGACAATTAGTGTAGTTCATTTTAAACAATTGATATTTGTTGTTCTACAATTCCAGCTGAGACTACATGCTAACACAAGTCTTATTACTAATGGGTCTCTGGACACACACATATATCCTCTGCCAGTAGCAACCAGACTAAGCCCATTGGTACAGTGAACAAGCAACTTGTAGATTGCCAAATGACACTGAAACTATCGTGTTGTTATAACAATTCCTCATTCTGTTATCAACACACATGAGTTTACAAAAAAAATCCGTATTTTAACTTCACTTTATAAAAATCTCATGTATTTATTAACTACATACTGTGAAGGTCAATTCCTTTGGAAGAACATCTTTCCAATTATTTTGCTGTAGGCTATGGGGTTGTGTTCAAATTAGCACAAACTCAGCAGTGGACACTTAAAAGCATGAAACACAACAACACTGTATACATGTTAATCACAACAGAGTAACTGCTCCCTTTCAGCGGGGCCTCTGTAACATGACTATTTGATTTGGAAATATAAATCATAAATATTTGGCTTCCCTGTTGAACTACAGTATATTCTGCAGAGTTTTCATGCAACGGCAGAGGATTACTAAAGAGCTGATGGTGCTACACAGCAAAATATAGCAGAAGCCAAAGTTTGTCACTGTACATCCAGTGCTGTTTGCTGCGTCCAAAAAGAAGTACAACAAATGCATTATGCTGCAGAATGACAAAAGGAATCTATCCGCCAAAGTAAAATCCTCTTTGTTTTTTTGAAGACAATGTCAAAGCATATTTTCCAAGTAATTTAAATGTCTAAGGGAAAAATGTTGCTTTTTTGCTCTGTCAGTAATTTATTGGAGGTATGAGAAGGTTGTGTTTCAATAGGAAAAAAACCCAATAAAATCATAATTAATGTTACTACATGTTTTCATTTAATAAAACCATGATTTGATATAACAGAACGCATTCTAACACCTCTACACAGTGGTAAGAGGTTAAACTGTAACTAAGAATTAGCAGCCTAAATGAAACTTAGGTCAGTAAACACCATCACACTTTGAATGGCACTGGAGTGATGTACAGAGCAATGTTACACACTAAAGGAGAACACTGATCTTTGTTCCACCTTCCGATAGCAAAGGGTCAATAAAACTCACTACTTAATTAGATGAGAGCATTTTGATGAGCATATACAGAGAATTATTAGACATTATTGGTAGTACTCATTTGTTCAGAAACAGGCCATAAGTTGTGTCATCTAAGCATCAAGGCACTGTTCAGCCACATGTTTAGTGTGCTGTGTAACTTCGCCTAGCAAATGACTAAGGTTCAGCACCCAAGCCAAAATGTAGTTATGCAATGAACTTAGCTAAAATATTAAAATAATTGTTTCTTCATGCTACAATACTATCATCATGATTTTGTACTGCATGAACACCACAGGGTTCTTGGCAGAAATTTCCATTGTAACTTCACACAAAATTATGACTTTCTACATGCACTCCAGTTTAAACAGGACACATTAACTGTTCATACTAACAATAGAGGCAGTCAAGAAATGGAGTTACACATCCCAATGCCCCTTTAATTGCAAAAAGTGGACAGGATTATAAAGGTGGAAGCCACATCACCAGATGCGCCCAACCCCAAGCTGCAGTCATGATCATAACCCAAAGTATAGAAAGGGACTGCTGGCTGGGACCCCAAAAGAAGATAACAGAGGCAACATATTCTTCTCTTCTCAAACAACAAATGAAGAAATGCAATAACTATTCCTACAGATCAGTATTTTAGTATCACTTAAAATAAATACAAATATGCACAGGAAAAGCAGCTCAAGAAAAGCAGCATGAAAGGCCTGTGCACCTTTACCTTCAAAAACTGTCACACACCCATTGTGGAGTTAAATTAGCTTTCAGTTAAACTAGCAAAAGCAATTGTATATTTCAACAGAACTACTAAACATTAGTAACTATAATTTATAAATCTCTGTCTAGGACAAAATCTCTACACATGAAGACAACTGGTAAGAAACTATGATGTTTTCTTAATGAACATCCTTCTTTGACTTCTTCTAGCTTTTTACACAGCCCTAACTTTAGGGGACCTCCTTCGACTGTAAAACAAAAGTCGACAAAAACAGTCATCCTTAAATGAAATTCCATTATATAAATGGTCAGACAGCAATAACAACAAAAGAAACCTTAAAAATAGTCCTTTGTATACTGAAGAAAAATAACCTAAACCTTATTTTTCACCATTGTATGCTTGTTTCAGTATCATTAAAATGACAGATTTTGTACTGATAGGAAGGCTGCTATTCCTATGTACAGCCGTAGTTCCAATGTTTTTGTTTAATTTCAACCAACTTGTCCAAGTAGGCCATTTGGTAGAAACCTATAAATGGCACCCAGGGGGTCTGGGTTCTTGCTGTAAAGAGGTCAGCTATTTCCTCCTAACTAAAAATAGGCAAGATGAGGGAGGGGAAGAGGGAGCACAGTTTTAATTTAGCAGCTGAAAAAAGAGTTTACAAAATTACTTCCATCTTGCCTCATAATGAAGATTATGAAAAAAAGAAGCTGTCCCAAGAGCTACAAAGCCTGGATCACTTTACAGGCAGGCTGTGTACATAATCTAAAATACTAGGACTTAAAAGAGCAGTAGTAAAGCGAATCCAGGATATGGATCACGTTATGACACCCACCCCTCTTTGGGTAGAGCAGATTTACCAGCAGCCGTGCTGCCAGGTGTTAACAACTCTCCTCTCTCCTACCAGCTGAGATCACACCGTGGTCCCGCAGATACAGCACTACAATCCGCTGCTGTTCCCCCGAGTCAGTTTTTTCCAGCATTTACCCTCCTGGCTTTGTCTCTCTCACTTACATTACAACCTGTTTAGGGTGAGAACCACCATCCACAATATTCCCCAAATGGCCCTGATTTGAATGGGAGCCCCTTGGCACTACTAAAATATAAACACCATCAGTTTAATACAGCGTGAATTCTAACTCTGGACTCTCAGCAGCAGCAAAGAACAAGGGCTAGCGGCACCGAAGGGTGCAGCGACCCCACTACCTGCAGCCATCACCCAGCCACCCAAACCCAACAGTGAACCTAACTGGGCACACTGCTAAATCCTAAGCATATCACACTGCTGACTTATCTCAGCTACTGAGAAATAAGATCCCATCCACACAGACGGACATTCTTCTCTACTCCTTCCAAGCAAAGGGATGACAGGCCTTTAACAGCTGCTGCTGCCAAAGGAGGACTCTCCATTCAGGAAGGTCTTCCAGGAGCCAGGGCATATTAGACATAACAAGTGGACAGCACGTCTGCTCTTAGTCCCCGTCATCACAGAAATGAGAAAAGCCCATCTGACTATCAGTGACAGGACCAAAACAGCATCAAACTGAATCAGGGGAGGTTTAGGTAAGATACCAGGCATGGGTTTTTTACCCCAAGAGTGGTTGGGCACTGGAAAAAGTTCCCCAGGGAAGAGGTCACAGCACCAACCTGACAGAGTTCAAAACATGCTGAGATTCTTGGGGCTGTCCTGCATAGGGCCAGGAGTTAGATTCAGTCCTGGTGGGTCCCTCTAACTCAGCATATTCTATGATTTGGTGAAAACTGGGCAAACTGGTGGAGCAGAAATCTGAGAGTTCCAGGTGCCCCCTCCCTAGCAATGATTGAACTTATTTTTGCTCTTTACATACTTATTCTGGAGAACATCTGCAATCATTAAAAAAAAGTAGCAGTAGCGTAACTCACAGCAGTGACATAGCAGAGAACAGTGGAGTCACCTTACTCAGTTGGCTGGGGGAAGGGCAGAGGATGTATTCAGATGACAACTTATCTGCAGAGGGCTTTTTTACATAAGAGACCTGGACAATTGTGCAGCTGCCAGTGCTTACATGTATGTGTAATTTTCAATCCTCTTTGCTTATGAGACATGCTTTTTCATCTTAGGGGGAGAAAAAAAACAACCTTAAAATCATAGAATATACTGAGTTGGAAGGGGCCCATAAGGATCATGAAGTCCAGCTCCTGTCTCTGCACAGGACATCCCAAGAATTGCACCATGTGCTTGAGAGCATTGTCCATTGAACCCAATCAGGCTTGGTGTGGTGATCTCTTCCCTGGGCAGCCTGCTCCAGTGCTCAACCATCCTCTGAGTGGAGAGCCTTCTCCTCATATCCAACCTAAACTTGCCCATACACACCTTCAGGTCATTTCCTCAGGTCCTGTCACTGGTCACCACAGAGAGGAGATCAGTGCCTGCCCCTCTGCTTCCCTCTGTGAGGAAGCTGCAGACTGCAAGAGGGTCTCCCCTCAGCCTCCTTTAACCTGAACAAGCCAAGGGCCAACAGCCACTCCTCATACAGCTTCCTCTCAAGACCCTTCACACCTTCATGGTCCTACTTTGGAGACTCTCTGACAGCTGAATGTCTTTTGTATATTGTGGCACCCAAAACTGCCCCCATCACTCAAGGTGAAGCCATCCCAGCTCAGAGCAGAGGGGACAATCCCCTCCCTTGCCTGGCTGGCCATGCTGCCCCTGATGCCCCCAGGACAGGGTTGGCCCTCCTGGCTGCCAGGGCACTGCTGGCTCATGTTCAACTTGCCATCAGCCAGGACCCCAGGTCCCTTCCCTGGCACTGCTTTCCAGCATCTCCTTCCCCACTCTGTACATCCAGGGTTGCCCTGCCTCTGGTTATTGTATAACTCACTGAAGGTGTTAAACACTGAGACAACTACAGCAGCTCTGCTCAAATCTCCACTGTTTTTTACCATTATTACATATAGCACAAGAGAGATATAATGCATTTTTAATATGATAGCATCCTCCCCCTCTTGCTTTCCTTTTTCCTCCCACCCCCTCTACAAATCTTCTGTGGGAAAGCTTCCCTGTTTTACTATTGCTGTCGTTGAGATGTTGCAATTATTATCTGTAATTGTTTTTAAAAAAAGCCAAACAAAAAAAAACAACAACGCCAAAACACACACTAGGACAAATCTGGCTCTCTTTGCCAACAACATCTGCTATCACAGAATGGATATATTTAATTTAAAACCTGCCCAATGTCTCTGTACATGACAGAACACTGGCTGCAGGACAGGGAGAGGCCTAAACCCAGTATGTGCGGTCGCAAGGTACACAAGGTATATAATGTTAAACCTTGTACATCCACGCGAGTAGTCTTGGTTAAAAGACCACTAAAAATGGGGTAAGGAAGAAAGATATGACATTACATTTGTCAAGAGTAAAGACCTTGTATTTATTACCTACAATCAGATCTCCCTCTGGCACAGTATGTTTATTTTCATACTATTAGCCTAAAACACTAATCTTGAAATTTTAATTTTACACTCCGTTTTATTTCAAATCATCAGTCTTTTCAATTGAATATTTTAGGTTTCTGCAACATTATGCTGCAATATTTTCTTTTTTTGGAGGAGGCGGTGGGTGAGCCCCGCCGAGCAGCGCGCCTCCCCTCCCCCACCCCACATCCACATCCACACTCGTGCGTCAGGAAGGGAAAACGCCGTACGAATCCTCGTGGAGAACAGCAAAGAGGCATGTTAAGGCAACACATAAAGGGGAGCCTTTATTCCGTCTAAACGCCGACTTTGAGGAATTAATATGCCAGCCGAACTTTTAGGGTGTGGCTTGGTGTTTTTGCCCCTTGTTGCGCCGTGCAGGATGCCTGCCCGAGAACCCGACAACATATCATTAAATAGGTCAAGGGTCATTCGCTTTACATCACACCACACCAATATTCGGCCGCGCACAGAACCCATCTATATCAGCCCCACCGCCGAGACGGAACGCGCACCACAAAATGGGGACCCGGCCCGGCGCGGTGACAGCGCCGGGGGCAGGGGCCCGCTCGCCCGCCCCGCCGCCCGGGGCTGGGCCCGCCGGCCCGGGACGTGCAACAGGTCGGCGGCCCCGCGGCTCCGGCCCCAGGGGCTCCGCACCCCCGGCCCGCCGGCGGCCGCGGCGCTGGGAGCGGGGCCGGGGGCAGCGCGGCTCGGGGGGCTGGGCACGGGTGGGGGGCGAGGAGCGAACTTGTTTACCTACTTGGAAGTAAACTTCGATGTAGGGGAGCGACCGGCCCCTCCGCCCGCTGCTGATTCAAGCCCTGGCGATGAATGGGATCCCCTCCCCCACCCAGGCTCTGCAAACTCCACACTGGAGCGTGAATACCTCGCATTTCTCTCCCCCCTTCCCCGAGCACTGATTATTTTTTTTAATAAACCCCTCATACATTAAAATAGTGCCTCAGAAGTAGGGAGAAACTGCCCCCCTCCCCTCCCCCACGCCCCGGGGTCGCTCTGCCCGGGGGCAGCTGCAAAACACCCGCCACGGGCACGGCAGCCCCCACACACACATCACCTCGGCCCAAAGAAAACATCCCCAAAACCCCCAAACACACCCCAAAACGTCCGCGTTCAAAAAAACTTCGTCATAACAAGCGGCGGTTGGGCGACCCCCTCCCCCCCGGGCGGGTCAGGCTGCAGAGGGGCGCCGGGGGGCAGCGGGCCCCGGGCTGGGCTGGGCTCGGGGGGCTGCACAGGGAAGGACAGGCGTAAGAAAAGGGGAAAATTAAAAAAAAAAAAATACGGGGGAAAAGAAACCACCACAGGGTCCCCGGGATGAATAATCCGCCTCGGGAACTCACCTCGCGGCGCAGCGGGCGTTAAAGGCACAGCTCCCGCTCCCGCGGGCGGGGAGAGCCCCAACTTCTGCGGGGGGCGGCGGCGCTGCTGCTGGCGGAGACTTTCCCTCACTTGCCGCGCATGGTGCAACTCCTCTTCCCCCGGGGTCCCGGCCAGCCTGCCAGGAGGCTGCGAATCCCCCCTCGCCGCCGCCGCACACGCCTCCTCCCCCCCCTCCGCGCGCACGGGCGGCACAAGGAAGTCCCGGAGAGTGGGATGGGGGAAACGGAAAGTTTTGGGGCGGAATGGCGGTGAGGGGGGGCTGGCGGGGCCGGTGCGGACGCGCGGCGGCGGCGGGAGCAGCGCCGAGGGGGAGCCACAGCCGCGCCCGGGGCCGCCGCCACCGGGCGGGAGCGAGGGAGGGGACGGCGGAGGAGGGGGCGCACCGGGAGGGCCGGGGCGGCGGGGGGCGAACCGGCCGCGCCCTCCCCCACCTGCGTCGGTCCCGCACGCCGGGACGCGCGACTCGAGGAGGCGCCGCCGCCAACGCCCCCGGGGATGCCCTGGGGTGCCGCCAGCCCTCGCCCCGCTTGTGGTTATGTTGTGCTTTGACACCCCCCCCCGCAACTGAAACCCGGTGACAAACGGGGCGCACACGCGGAGGGCAGCCCTGCCCGCCCCTCCCCCGCCCGCCGGGCAGCGCCGCGCTCCCCGGTGCCGGCCCGCCGCGCGGTGCCCGCGGCCGCCCCCTGTGCCCGCGGCCGGCCCGGGCCCGCTCGGGGCTGCGGCCGGCGCTGCCCGCGCAGGGCACCGCGGGGCGCGCTCCGGCGCCCGAGGCGCGGCCGCTCGTCCCGCGGCGGCGCGGCCGGACAGCGCGGGCGGCGCTGCGGGAGCGCTCTCCGCGCCGCCACCGCTGCCCCGTGCGGGGCGGGCGGCGGTGCCCGGTCAGCGCCCCGGGGCGCGGGGCCGGGCGGTCTGTGAATCGGCACAAACGGTTTTATTTCATCTCGCTGGGGCGCGACACCCGCGGGCAGCGGCGCTGCGACTCGTTAGCCTCCGGCGCGCCCGTCCCACGCGTGTCCCCGTGTCCCGTCCGCGTCCCCCCCACCCCCGGGCGGATGATGCAACGCGGCTCCATGTGCTTCCCCTCCCCCGCCCGGCCGGCTGTTTTTTGCGCCTGGCGGGTCAGCCGGCGGCTGATTGATTCTCCCTTCGCGCTGCGCCGTCACCCGGCGCTGGAAAGTAAATAACAAGTTGACATCATTACCGCGCTCCGCGGGGCCCGCGCCGCTACCGCACCGCCGCGAGTAGCTGCGCACGCCAATCCGCGCCGCGCCCAGCCCCCGACCCGGCGCGGCCGCTGCCTGCCCGGCACCGCCCGGCCCTGCCCTGCCCGGCCCCGCCCGGCTGCCACCGCGCCCCCGGCACGGCCCGGAGGGGCCCGGCGGGTCGCCCGGGGCCGCCAGGATGCTTTTGGCGGCTTTCTTCCCCTTCCCCTCCCCCACCCCTCCCCACCCCCCACCCCCGGCCTCATGGCTAATGTCATGCAAATAATAAGATTATCGGGATGTTGCCGAGGTGTCTGCCTCGGTGGGCTCATCCCGGTGACAGCCAGACTCGCGCGGCCCCAAAAGTCATATTTATTATTGGAGGTTTTTTCCGCATGACCTTTCCACTCTTTTTTTTTTCCTCTTCAGGTCTTATTTTGACATTAAAGGGAATTTCATGCTCATTATACATTTAGCCCAAAGCCTACAAATGTGCTGTCACCCAGTGTCCTGATGGAAAAATATGACATCACTCAAGTCAGGACGACAAAGATCATTGCTACATATACATTCATGTACGTGTTGAAAGCAGAACTCTGGAAACACTGGGAAATGTTGCGGGCTGGTGTGATTCATTTTCGCATTCAGAGCCTCGAGACTGCAGTGCGAGGCCATCTGCGCTCAGACAGACAGGCAGACACGTGTCTCCCCTTCCGAGCAAACTCCCATTCGCCTTGTTTTTCTCCAAATGCAAAACCTACATTACGTTTTTATTTACTCGGCAATGTAAACAAACAAAAAACACCCTCCAGATTCATAGCGAGATGGGCCACAATTTTTAGCCCCAGTGCTTTTTTGTTTGCTTGCTTGCTTTTAAACTGCTGTGGGCTTACAAATGAGAAAATGGTCCTAAGTCAAGGCTTGCAGAGCTTCCAAGGTGCGGTCGCCCAGCAGGGCAGCTGAGACTCAGTCCTGGTGCGCTCCGGGGAGAGCCATGGAGCTGTCACCGCTGTGCCAGGTCCGTCCTTGTCCCCCGCACTAAGGAGGTGGCTGGGCAAGGCCAGGAGGGCTGCATGGTCAGGGGGCAGCGGGCTGCCCGCAGCCGCGGGCTGTGTGAGCGGCAGCACCGCGGCTCTGTCCTGGCAGCCTCCCAGCCCGCGTTGGGGTTTCTCTGCTGAGGAGCAGCACACGCTCATCCTGCCCAGCCAGGGACTCACCGCGGTGCTGCAGCCTCCGGCCGAGAGAGCCACCGTGTCCCGGCCACACCCGCACAGCCGGCCAGGCCTGGCCGGGCCTGCTGAGCGGGCAGGGAGACAGAGCAGGCGAGGAACACTCGGTGGGCAACTGAAGGCACTGTGATGGCAAGGAAATGAAATTGCAGCGTCATACAGATACAAGGAAGTGTCCTTTCCTCTTTTCTACCTGGGCACAGCCGCTGCCTGTTCCTGGGAGAGTTTCTGTCAGTCCTGCAGGGCGCAGGACGAGCAGGGAGGGCAGGTCCGGAGGGCTGATCTGCCTGGCGCTCGCCTTCCGCACTGATGCTGTGCCCAGCGCGGATCCCCGCTTTGTACAGCCGGCAGCCACCCGGGAGATGGGGTTAAACACTGACGTAAGCCTTGCCGAGAACTTCAAATGAAGGTTATCAAGGAAAGCACTTTTTTTCAGGCTATGCTTGGCTAAGAGGAGCTGCACAGACCCGTGATAAAGACTTGGGTTTTTTCCAGTTAAAATGGAAAAAATAATCCCCAACTGTAAAGTGACTGTAGAGTAAAAAATAGAAGAGGAATCACTGCTCTGGCCTTTGCAATAATTCTGGCCTTTGTGTAAGAGAAGACCCCCAAAGTGATCCTGTGTAAACAAAATTATCATTTTTTAAGAGCCTTGTTTTCTCTGTTCCATAACGCGTGACACTGCAATGGTGATCAGCAGCAGAGCCACAGCCCTGCAGCGCCAAATGAAGGGAGCCAGAGCTGAGGTTTCTTACCCTCATTAAAATGGAAACCCTAACCTGAAACAATCAAACTCAAGGGCCAGCAGGGTTGGCCGACTGGGGAGATAATGGGATCATAAGGCAAAATATTTTGTATTTTACAAGATGAAACCCATTGTTATTTTTCTAGTGCTTCATCATCTTGTATTATGTCGGTAACTGTTTCTATGTTTCCCCCTCACCCCATGTTTTCCATTCTCTAAATAAAAATAAGTTCTCTTGAGAAAGTGAATAATTAAAAAAATAAATAATCTCTTCTTCTTTTACATTACTTTAGTTAAATGATTCTTCCCACAAAAAAAACCAAACAAAAAACCCAACAACAACAAAAACAACAACAACAACAAAAAAAAAAAAAAACCAAACCAAAACAAAACAAAACAAAAAAAAAACCCCCCAAAAAAAACCACCCTGAAATGCAGATTAATTATTTACTCCTGTTATGGACTGAAACAAAAGGAGTATCTGCTAATTAAGTTTTTAAGACAAATTCATATGCAAACTTTTGATACAATAGTGAAAACTGAACTCAAATAGACATCCCCACACTACTGGGACAGAGGGGCACTATGCCATTCTCATGTTGCTGTATGTACATACTCTATACATGGAAATGTGACGTGGTAGGCCCTTGCTCTCTCACACTTACAAATGTTAAATAGCTTTCCTATTATGAGGTGTCCTGCCAAACTATTCGTGGTGGGAAAGTAAAGACTTTTAGCACATTATTATTACTATTTAGCACTTCTGTAGCAGCAAGCTTTGACTTCTATTTTGTGAGCATCTTTGCAATATTTGATATTCTTCAGGTAAGTTTTCTGATGCAGCCACTCGTGAGCGACTGGTTTGCAGCATCAAAGAACATTTTCTCATTTAGCCACTTGTTAATACCAAGAGTTTCAATTTTAGAAGGAAATTCTGATTGACTAAGATATTTTCAGGAATTGAGACCATCAATGTTTCTTTTTTTCTTCACATATTAATTTATTGATATCTTTGGAATAGACTGAAAGATTTTGCTTAATTCATGACCACTTGTGCAAGTAGACATCTTGAGTAAGACAATATTATCAGAAATAAAAAAATAAAGTGGAAGACCTTGTTTCAAAGTTTCTGGAAGAGAAAACTGTCAAAAACTTTTTGATTTTGCAAAGGAAGCATGGTCTGATCCTTTTTCTATCCTATTTCTCTCTATAGGTTGATTCATGTGGCCTGTAATACCTGCACTTTCTACTGATCATTTTTCATCCACCATTTTGAGATGTGAAGATTTAGATTCCTCAGCTTGCACAGGAATTCAATCTAATCTAATAACCTCTGATAAGAATTTTGATCCTGTTACTCTGTTGCAGAGGTTGGAAAGAGGGATGCACTATTCATAGTTCCTTCCCCATGCCATTATACAACCAATACACATCTGCTGCTCAGGGACACTATTAGGTAGGCATCACACCGATTGTGGTTTTGCTTCTTTCTATAAGATCGTAAGAACAGATTTGGTGATTCTTCCAAAAATCTACGTAAGTTAGGGCAACACTCCTATCAGCTATATGGAAGGTCTTTAGTATGTTGAACACATACTTGTTATTACTTAAGGTAAAATAAATCAGAAACTTTGATGTATGTAATCTACACTCCTCTGATCTATTTAGTGGGCTGACACGAAGGGCTGAGCTAGCAGTATGGGTCCCTTAGGATCCTCAGATGGAACAGAGATTTTTTTATGTTGCTCTAATTTACTCTTAGAGACAGTTTGGCCTCCTGCCAGTCTGGAATAGAAAGAAGAGAGGGGTGATCATCTCTTTTCTTGTCTTTCCTCATCCATGCAGTGTTGCATGGCCCCAGCTGTGCTGAGTTAATGTCTGGGACAGTTTATCATTTCAAACCTTTTTTTTCCTCCCATGAAAGATTTCAGAAGAGAAAGTAGTTCTACCTAGGAGCTGGCTGCAAGAGAAAGAAACACCTAGAGAGTGAACAAGATCAGTTTTCCCACAGAGAGGCCAGCCTTAGCAGGAGGCTGTGCTATGGCTGTGAGAGATGTTAACTAATCATCATCACCTCTAGCTGCTCAGGTTTTCTGGAGGTGTATGAATCCTGAGTGTTGTGAGAATGCTGTCAGATGTCTCCCCTGGTCCTGTGAGGATTACTGTACCCTCTGAGGCCAGCAGCAGAACAGCCCTGCTCACACACCTCTCGAAGTGGCTAAAGTGAGGTGGGAACCAGGAGCCTACCCTTAGGAAGGCCTAATCTTCCTGAGGAATTCCTGTTAACCCTGGTCTTTGGTCCTCAGTGGGGACTTTGTCAGGACAAGCCCCAGGGGAGAGGGAGAGCCCCATCCCTCTTACAAGGAGCATGCATGCAGAGGAGCAAACAAACAAGACACAGACATGTCTGTGGGCAGGTGGACAGGATGAAACAGGGATGTAAGGACCAAGAGTCTGCATCACACCAACACCAGCAGCCGGGTGCCTCCTGGGGCTGCGGGTGTCCAGCCGAAGGCTGGTCCTGCAGGCTGCCTGACAGGAGCACCCTGCACATGCTCTCAAGGTGCACTGGTTGGGTTAGTCCCACCCAAAGGGAAAGCAGTTCTCATGCTCAGAAACCACTCTGGTCTGTGTCCCAAAGCTCAGCTTGAGGAGAGTCAGGAGATTAGTTTCAGAAGTGCACTCCTGTTTTAGACTGAGAGTGGTGTAGATGCAGTCTGCACCAGTTCCCTGTTTATATTGACATTGCATTGTATAATACTTCACACTTTTAAAG
Source organism: Prinia subflava (assembly GCF_021018805.1). Lineage (NCBI taxonomy): Eukaryota > Metazoa > Chordata > Aves > Passeriformes > Cisticolidae > Prinia > Prinia subflava. Next base: position 87,278,946 of record NC_086249.1, on the reverse strand, counting down.
GTTTCACTTAATTCACTGGGATTACTCAGGATTTAAAGCATGATTCACTGTTGTAAAATGTAAGACATATGGATTGCTTCCCTTGCCAAATGCAAAATTTTTGGTTCAAGAATTCTAAAATAGTTTTTCTTTACACAATCTCTATGACTACTGAAGCACACAAGGTATGCTGTATCATTTCTAGATGCAAACTGCCATTTTTGGGGAACAGTGAATAGAGGGGAGAAGTATTCTGAAGAAACTCATAAATTGATGCTAATGCTGGAAGAAAATGAACCTTGTGTGCTGCTGTGGCCCAAAGAGCTGCTGTAATACCGGGCACACAGAAATGGGTGTGTCAGGAAGAACAGAGGCTGGACTGCTTGGCACTGGTGGTGTGATGTCTGCTGAAATAGTCCCATTCAATTATCTGCACTTCAAGAAGGATGATGGAGGAACCACAGAGAAGAGTACTGATAATGACAAAGGGATTGGGAAAAGGCTGATTTTTAAAGACAGTGATCCATTTAACTTATCAATGAAGTAACTCAAGCCTCTGGAAGAATGCACATGAGGGAAAAGAGCTATCAGAGGACTTCTCAGCCTGTCCCACACAGGGAGATCTACAGCTCAAAATTACAAGCAAGTAGCAGGTTTTTAAGGAAATTAACCAGTGAAGCAGCTGGTGGGGATGTCCTTTGACCAGAATCTTAAACCAAGCACAACTACTGAGCCTCAAAAGGCAGCAGGAAGTCCTAAGGCCCACGTTGTGACATGAAATGCTTAGAGCAAACTATCCCAATGATACTTTCTAGCAAACCTTCAAGCACAGACCTCTGAGAAGCCAAAGTGTGACTGGCTAAATATTTACATATTGGTTATTTGATGCAACTTTTCATGACATATGTTGTTAGTACCCTGACAACAAAAAAGTTTTACTTTGCATTCCCAATTTGCACCTGCATTATTTCTGCAGGTGTGTGTGAAGTGGACTATGTTTCTATTTTTAGGAATTTTTAGGAATAGCTCTGTCTAAAACAAACACTTTCTCTGAATTTTTTGGCTTAGTTTTTTTTTCATATCTCAAAAACATCTCCTAGAGCCTTATTTAAGAAAGAGAGAAAACCAAGGATAATCTCCAAACCCTTTGTTCTAGCAGTCAACCAAACTATTTCACAGGCAATGAATCAGGCCTGCCTTTCAGTCCTAACTTCTATATGGCTGTAGTTGACCTGGTACAGTTCAGAGCCTCTTCATGGGGTCCAGAGTTCTACATGGGCACAAATGAAAATGCACTAGAGGGAGAAGAGACTCAGTTCGTTTTTGATTATTAAATTAAAAATACAGTATTAGGAAATGTTTAAAAGACAGTATTGTGATATGCAAAATTAAATAAAAAATAATATTTAATGATTGAAAATATACTTCTTAATTCCATGCTTTGGCCAGCTTTGTTTGAAAACTGAGTATTTAAACTAAGACATTCAGGTATAAAATAAATTTTCAGTTTCTGCCTTATTCCTCTTGAAACCAAAAGTAGGTTTGCCACTACTTCCTCGGGAATACAAGACCCTTAATTTTCAATAACTTTTAACTACTGGAAAAACACTGTATGCAGTAGGGATGAATGAATTACTCCCTCAGGAGTAACGTCTTTGTGTGTGTGTGGTGGTGAGGTTTTTTGTTGTTGTTTGGTTGGTTTGTTGTTGTTGTTTTTGACTGTTGCCATTTCTAAGTAACACAGAAAGAACACCAAAAAGAAAAAAAAACACAAAAAAACCAGAGAAAGTGATTTGAAAGACTAAGCAGCAAGAGAGAAACAGGTTCAATAAATCAGTACAAACCTTCATTACAACCAAAACTAATCTTGCATTCTTTACCAGACAGCTCTCCTTACTCTCAAATCAACAATTCTGATTTCCTTCCTTCCTTCCTTCCTTCCTTCCTTCCTTCCTTCCTTCCTTCCTTCCTTCCTTCCTTCCTTCCTTCCTTCCTTCCTTCCTTCCTTCCTTCCTTCCTTCCTTCCTTCCTTCCTTCCTTCCTTCCTTCCTTCCTTCCTTCCTTCCTTCCTTCCTTCCTTCCTTCCTTCCTTCCTTCCTTCCTTCCTTCCTTCCTTCCTTCCTTCCTTCCTTCCTTCCTTCCTTCCTTCCTTCCTTCCTTCCTTCCTTCCTTCCTTCCTTCCTTCCTTCCTTCCTTCCTTCCCTCCTTCCTTCCCTCCTTCCTTCCCTCCTTCCTTCCCTCCTTCCTTCCCTCCTTCCTTCCCTCCTTCCTTCCCTCCTTCCTTCCCTCCTTCCTTCCCTCCTTCCTTCCCTCCTTCCTTCCCTCCTTCCTTCCCTCCTTCCTTCCCTCCTTCCTTCCTTCCTTCCTTCCTTCCTTCCTTCCTTCCTTCCTTCCTTCCTTCCTTCCTTCCTTCCTTCCTTCCTTCCTTCCTTCCTTCCTTCCTTCCTTCCTTCCTTCCTTCCTTCCTTCCTTCCTTCCTTCCCTCCTTCCTTCCCTCCTTCCTTCCCTCCTTCCTTCCCTCCTTCCTTCCCTCCTTCCTTCCCTCCTTCCTTCCCTCCTTCCTTCCCTCCTTCCTTCCCTCCTTCCTTCCCTCCTTCCTTCCCTCCTTCCTTCCCTCCTTCCTTCCTTCCTTCCTTCCTTCCTTCCTTCCTTCCTTCCTTCCTTCCTTCCTTCCTTCCTTCCTTCCTTCCTTCCTTCCTTCCTTCCTTCCTTCCTTCCTTCCTTCCTTCCTTCCTTCCTTCCTTCCTTCCTTCCTTCCTTCCTTCCTTCCTTCCTTCCTTCCTTCCTTCCTTCCTTCCTTCCTTCCTTCCTTCCTTCCTTCCTTCCTCCCTCCCTCCCTCCCTCCTCATCACATAGGTGCCACGGATCCTTCTTTTCATTGAATCCTACAGTGCTGGCTTTTTTCCTCACTGATTTCAGCATTTCCTTTAATGCTGGTATTAGAAACATAAATTAGGGGAGCTAATAGGAATTAGGTAGTTCCTGGGTGCCTCTTGGCCATCTCCCTTGAATATCTTCCTAATGTCACCAAGTTTAACTATGCATTTTGAGACTTCCAAATTCAGATTTGACAGCTTTGGCTCCAAACTATAACTTCCTCTGCATTGTGTCATGGTGAATTTCTGACTGGCAATATTTCACAGGCTGCTTATGATTTTTCTGTGTAATTTGCTCTGTGTAGGCTGCTGGTTTTTTTCTTTCTTTTTTCTTGATTAGGAGGGGAAATATTAAAAGAACATAACTGATTACATTGTTCAGTATTGTCTGTACTCGGATCTTTTGTTCTTTTATTTTCAAGACTCTAAATATTTAATTTACATTAAATTAAAACATTTCAATGAAGGATGAAAAACTGTGAGTCAACTTTAAATATTTTGAATCATTTACATAAAATTTCTCATTCTAAAATATTTCTTTACTTACTCTTAGAATAGAATTAGCATGTCAGCCCTAAGCTTTTACTTAGTTTTGGTTTGGTGGGGTTTTTTTTAAATTAAGGCTGCTAACATCTAACATTACCTAACTTACCTAAAATAAATCTCTAACTCTGTCAAGCATGAAAGACTGGAGAAAACATAACTGAGATATGCAAGGTGACCCCAAAATTTTCATAAATATAAAAAAGTGGAACTGAAATTACATTTGGGTTTGTCGTTATTGAATTTACTACATTTCTTCTTCTTTTTTTAAGAAAAACTTTGAATTGAATATAAACATTTATACATTATCAAAAATTAAATGCTTTTTAAAGAAAGGTTATGTGGAAAACCAACATTTTTCCAAGACTTCTAGTGTAATGCTCTTTGCAATTTCTTTTTCAATTATTTTTTCAATCAAGATTTCTGTGTCTGTATGTTAATGAATTTAGATCAATCCCTCTGTGCTAAGAGTAGAAGCAGTGCCTTTCCATATTTACCATGGCATATTTGTACATTTGTTCACTTGCTTCCCCTACTAGAACACAAAGGAGAAAGATACTGAAATAACCCTGAGACAAAAATACTCAGAGCAATATGCAAAGGATTTTTGCAACACAGGGATCCCATCAGGTTAAAAAGATACCACCTAAAACGGTGTCTAATTTCAGCACTAAGTGTTCACAGAATCAGCTTCAAGATTAGGTGAGAGAACTTGTAATTTTTCAAGCTGATTGCTCTGTAACTTTACAGATAGAGAAAACCCCAGCTTGGGGGTTTTTTTCAGTCTTTTGGACTTCTCAGTTCTACAAATTCTAGTCCCCCCAGATGAACTTGGACTTACTTGGGAGTAAGAGCAGCTGCAAGATTTTCAGATACCACTGAATTTCTGTAAGAGGCTATGTTTGCACTCATCAGTGTTTATGTTTACTTTTGTAAGAGTAATGGGTAGTCCAGCCATACAGATTTATCTGCAAACCAGAGCCATGTGAGCATTTGCAACTGGAGTGTGGTCACTGAAAAGAATGTAATTACGTTTTACCTCTTCCATTTGCTCAGTGCCAGGAGAAGCTAACCAGCTTGTGTTCTACAAGGATGAGCTTCCATGGAGCTTCCCAATGGCTTGCAAAGGCACCAATTGCCTGAATCTTTCTGGTGGGGTGATTGTTAAACTGTGGTGTTATCTGCTCTTACTAAGTCTACAAATTGCTGTAAATCAACAAAGCAGTCATCAGATTTATCAGCCAAGACAAAGCCATGAAATTACTTATTTTTCAGTAGTGTGTGAGGTCTCACAACCGTACGAGTATTTTCATGTGTGTGTATTTGCACAAGAAACACACAGACACAATATACAAACATGTTTCATTTAAAGCCACATGCCTTGGACCTCACATACAAGCCTTTACCCTCACAAAGACCCCACTGAATTCACCAGGACCAAGGTGCCAGCAGTCCTTTGCTGCATGCTGTGGGTTCAAAGAGAACAGTTGTGTTGTTCCAGATGCATTGCAAGATGTCTTTCTTTAGTGCTGTACTAGGATCCTTATTAACACCTATCCGATTGTGGCCATGTGCTCTTTACTTCTCAGTAGTAATCAGAACTTGAAGCTTGGGATTAATCTGTGTTCAGTCCCTGATCTATCCAAATCTAGGAACAGAGCAGCAATGATTTATTGATGCTTTTCCTTCTTTTTGAGAGTAGCAAATGAGTTTTTTCTTGAGGTTTCTGGTTTTTCTTGGAAGACGTAGTGACAGAACTGCAGAGAAGCAATTTCCCCTACTTATTTCTGAAATAAAGGCAACTAGCAACAGAACAAAAAGAAATGGCCTTAAGCGGTGCCAGGGGATCTTCGGGCTGGACATCAGGAAGAATTTCTTCACAGAAAGGGTTGTTAATCATTGGAATGGGCAACCCAGAGAAGTGTGGAGTCACCATCTCTGGACGTATTCAGGAAATTACTGGACGTGGTAGTCAGTGCCATGGTCTGGTTGACAAAGTGGTGATCAGTCATGGGTTGGATTCTGTGACCTTGAAGGTCTTTTCCCACCTTTTAATTCTAGTGGTTCTATGATTCTGAAATGAAAACCCTGCTCTGCAGGTTAGCATGAGGTCAGCCATGGAGGTGTTTGTGACCAGCCATCAACGGCCTGAGCTCATGCAACAACACATTGCCCCTCTCAGATAAAGTGCTGTCCTACTCACCCCTCAAAGGTGTGTCCAAGCAAAAGGGAACAAGGAGTTTGCTTAGAGCTAACTAGAATGGGGAGCTAGAACGGTTACTGGTTTAATTTTCCTATTAAATATCATTTCAAATAAAACTTTCATGATGTAGAGGTAGTTGCAGCAGTATGCCTTCCCTTAAACAAGGGATAAAATAAACTGAGTTTGGGTAAGGTACAAGAATTTATGATGGTATAAAATAGATTAAAATATCACATTCCTAATGAATGTAATTAAAGCAATGTATTTTTCCTTAGGTGGATCAATCTGAAGTGACTTCTGAGAGACAACAAAGAGAAATGGTGTCCCAGGGTCTCCCCTCCCTTTTCCTCTGCATCAGAAATGCTTCAGATTGTAGGAAGCATGTCCAGAAGAAGTGCAGTGCAGCAGAGCACTGCTACTGTCGATGGAGCTATTTCCATTTACAGAAGCTAAGGGGCTTGTCCTTGTTTTCTTTCTGCAGAAGAATATGCAAAGCAAATTTCAGACCTTTATTATGAAGCTGTGGACAGGTTTCAGGCTTGATTTTCTGCCTGGAGATGGTTCCAGAATATGAAAGAATGACTGAGAGAGAAAAGGGCATCTTGTAGGTGATACCTAATTTGCTTTTCCACCCTCTAAACTGAATTTTGTACTTTTTTATTTTGCAGTGAATGTAAGCATTTCCTTTGCATGATTGTATTGCTTATAAAATGGGTTGCTAATATTGAGCTGTGCTGTCAATAAAAAAAGAGTCCCTTGAAATGCTTATAATTATCTTTACAATTAATACCCTTTTAAAGATAGCATTTACATGATCCATCAGCATATCAGTTAAGTACTTTCACTACATTTTACTTGCATTTGGCAGAAAAATTTCTTTGCAGAAGTACAATGAATGAGTGGGAGATACTGCAGCTAACAAAGTAAAATAGAAAGAAATGTTTGGGGATTTTTTTTCCCCCTAGAGTTTATAGAGAAAGCAAAAAATTCTTCACTTTGGCCAGAAAGACCTTGCTTGCCTAACTCACACAAGTGGCCTTTCTGTTTTAACCACAAGCCTTTACAGCTGTGAAAGAGTGTGAGCTCGAAAAGAAAAATAAGTCCAGTAGGTTCAAAATTCTGTGTATAGATATTCTCCCAATTTCTGAAATTTTTGGGTTGAGTTCTGGCTTTGTTAAACTCATGGTAAAATTGCCACAGACAGGAATACAAATTTAATCTTCAAGACATTTTTGTTCTTATTCGTGAAAGTTGGCATATTACAGAAAGAACGATATTTCATTACACACAAACACACACACACAAAAGGCAATAAACAAATACAATCAAATGAACTTACTCAAGTAAAACTAGAGCTTCACAAGTGTTCATCTTAAGAAAAGCAGCACTTTTTTCCTAAAATAGTGGACAAAGTCACCGGTAAATGTGACACAGGCAAACTTTCCCAATGAGGTTTTTAAAATCACTGTTACATTTTCCGTTTGCATTTATGTTTTAAGATTTATCTTTCTTTCTTTGCTTAGGATTCTGCAAGCCTACTACAGCCAAAAAATATTTGATCTCCTTTGTAAGAAGGATGTATAGCTGCTGAATAATTTATATTGTATTAATAAGATAATTCATAAATGTTGGTGTTTCTCCCCTCCCCCAGATCTGAATGCTTGCCCAGATTAATAATTCATTCATCCTTCTGATTCAGCTGAACTAAGGTGAGGGTGTTATCTTACAGAGAAAGTGGCAAATGCATAAAACAATGTTTTTCTGACCATTGTTAGAACATGGTCTTGGTCAGGACATTTTGATGATGAATCACCCACATGAAAGCAGGGTTTGTGTGGTGTGAGTTCATAGGCAGTGGCTGTGGAAGCAGATGGCAGGAGCAAACATTTGGGAACAATTTATAGAAGCATAGACTCACCTCACTCATGTGGATGGAACATTTTAGTCCTCAGCAAAGACAATTTGGATTGTAGTGGCACTTCCGATCTCCCTGTGTGTGGAACAGGCAAGGGAATTGAGCTGCTGTGGGATGAAGTGGGTAGGAATGGGGTGATGGCCAGTGTGCCAGCAGGCAGCTGCTGTCCCAGGGCTGGAGAAAGCCCCTGCAGCAGATGGACAGCAGAGAGTGGGTGGGATGGGAGCAGCTCCACAGGTGCATCCCTGTGGATGGAGCCCACCCTGTTCCAGGAGAGGATGAGGGCACAGCCTTGGTTCAGCCCAGAGAAGGGGAGAGCCTCTGGCTCCCTGCAAATACCTGGTGGGGGGGAGGAGGAAGCATTGTCCCAGCTTTGCACTTGGCCCCATTCTGTGCAAGGGCTGGGACAGATGATCCCCTATCCACCCAAACTGGTGGGAGTCCATGGTTCCAAGCTCAGAGGCTGACTGTGCTGGAGCCCTGAGACAGGGCAAGAGCAGCAGCTCTATTCCAACAGGATATCCTCAAGAGCCTAATTTCTGAGACTCTTACGTGGTGGGAAAATGTTTTACTTTGCCTTAAGAGTCTGCCAAAAGGCAAAACCATCCTACATTTGCCATGGGGGAAGGCAAGAGTTCACCACTTGCAACAACAATAAAAAAGGAGAATGTTTCTTTAGAAATCTGAGCATGATTTTAATGGCCTAATATTAATCAGCCAGGATTGAAAATGATGGTCAAATTATAAATAGAGCTGAAAGGCACAGCATACAAAAACACAGTTGTATTTGCATTGTATTTTGTATAAATAGAAAGAAAATAACCCCTGAAATTCTTCAGGCTCAAATTCCAGTTCTCTGTTAACATGAAACCTGCTCTTTCCCTTGTTATTATTCATTCCTGAACCTCTGAAACCTTGGTTGGGACCAGCACCTCTCCCACTGCCAGCTCCTCCCTCTCCAGCCACTGCAGCCCTAGAACGGCTCTCTCTCTTAGCAGGAGAGAGATCAAGAACAGGTTCAATGTCTCTAATTGCAATCTGTCCCTTCCCATGCTAAAATCCAGTGTGAGATCATTGACAAGTGGTTCCTGTGGAGATTTTTGGGTCCAGCACGGGTGCAGCCGCCTGCATGAATATGTCATTTGATTAAACTTTTAGGTGTCCCTTTTCCAGCCTGTCCTCACCTTTGTGCAACCTGCAACAGCTCAGATCCCCTGGCAGCTTGCAGGCAGCTACCATGACTAACAGCAAGACCCTGATGTTGCTGTTCTCTGCAACCCTTCACACCAGAACAATTTGTAGTCTGCTTGTTACTTGATTAGCCTCTGAAAAAAACCCTGCAAATATTTTGGTAGCACTGCCATAGCTGCTGGACAGCAGGAGCCTGCCTGGAGCTGGGTGGCTCTGGGGGAAGCCCTCAGGGTGCCCTGGTGTTGAGCACAAAGGGGGTTGTCTGTGGCAGGCAGCTGGTACTGGGCTTCTCACTTCTGGGTGAGCCCTTTGGGTGCTGACAGCAGCAGATGTTGTGGCTTTTACTTCAATAAGAAGCAGTCGGGATCCAGAGGCATTGTTGAAAATGGACTTCAGCTCACAGAAAGCTTTTCTTACTTCTGGGAGGTTTCTTACCCCAACAGGTTGTGAACTAAACAGCCTGGATTGTAAATTTATTTTTTAGCCCTAAGTAAGAATATTTTGACTTGAGTTGGACAAGAGGGAAATGTACTATACATCAGGTCATAATGAAACAGAGCATCTTTTCTCTGAACTTTGCATTGATTAAGCCACTCCAAAGGGTACAGTTATACACTGGATTGCTTCTTGCTCTTCCTATCAGCATTGTCACACTTTCTTGCTTGATTTGTTCATGGTAGGGGCATCAGATCCAATTTTCTCACACACCCAAACATATGGATTCAAGATGTAGGCTGGTCTTACAGAAGACCAGCTTTTTCTACTTTCTCTAAAACTGAATAAGCAATTGTCACAATCCAAGTTATTGTGCTGAATTAAGAAAGAAAAAAGGTAATAAAATGGGAGACTATGTGTGGGGGGCAAAACTGGGGCCTACATAAATGTGCAGAGCTAGAACATGCTTATTAAATAGGCATCAGAGAATTAGAGGAAGGTATTTCAGTTTACATTCAAGAATATTATGGGATTGTTTATAGGGCCCAAAAGAACTTCCCAAGCATTAACACATGCAGTATGAGACGCAGAGGTGGTAGAATCTGTATAAAGGTGAACAGACACGTAAAACCAGAGTAACTTGTTAGCATTTACATTGTTGCTGCCTTCAGGCTACGGCAATTATTTCACTCACCTTTTAGAAATGCATTCAGCTTTTTTTTTTTTTTTTCCAGTGGAGTGGATTAAAAGACAACATTTTTTTAAGGCCAGGGAACGATGTCAATGGTAAATCAAGCTAAACTTGTGCAATTCATTCAGAATAATGAAGAGCACATGTGAGAACCCTACAGAAAAAAAGGTACTGTTACTACATGCATTATGAAAGGAGGAGTGAAAGTTTGGTTTATATGTTCTTTTTTGTTGTCTTTAAGTGTAAATATCAGATGACATATTTACTTCTGGATCTGTACATCTGTGTTGCAGTGACAATTCATCCCTTATCACCCTTTCCTAGTGATTCCTCAGAGTCTCAACACTTCTGGACAAAGAAGAGGAGGAAATTATGATATCAGAAAATGCAAATGCAAATAAATCCTTCGTAATGAGAAGGAAGGTGAGTTTCACATTGCTTGATTTTAACTTGATTACTGAAAAATACTCAGGAGAAAATTTATCTCTCTGTCTTTCTTCAGGGCAGAAAAGGTTCAAAGTGAACATGTGGGATCTCCAAAGGCTCCTTGAGCAAAGTGATAAGAAAATTAGCTTTCCTGGTAGCCTAAAGGCTAAAGGTAAAAGAAAACAGCAGAAAATCCCATCTTCTTATCATACATTTAACTTACTTTTTATCATACATTTAACCCTCTTCTTAAATTATTGAGAAACATGCCAATTAAGAGTTTATTTTTAAAACATTCTTATCTAGATTTTTCAAACAAACAGAGAATTGGATGGGCATTCATCCATCTTTTTATTACTTTCTTCCTCCAGTTAGGAAGTGCTATACATTCTCACAAGCCATAACAAAAGGTCCACTTGCTGAGGGATTTGCTTTCAGTGGGGACACAGACTGTGGTATGTCTCTAGTACCAAAAAGATTTCTATTTTAAAGCAAGGGAACCAGGATACAATATTGTCCTGCACTAAAATATAGTGTCAAATAGAATTTTTACTACCTTCTACCTCAAGCACTGAACTTTACAGCAAGAGATGATTTCATCCAAGTATTTTAGGATAAAACCAAGAAAGATTTGTTTACTTGAGGATTTTACCAGGGTGGGGGGAAAGGAAGAAAAAAATCTCTTTTGTTGTAGGAAAAACAAAATAATTCTCATTGGGAGTGGTGAGGTCTGAGGAAGTGGAGGGAAGAAAAAACATCTGTCACTTGCCTCACCCTGTACACTGCTGCCTCTTGAGTCTCATGATGGCAGAACCACAGAATCACTTAGGTTGGAAAGGACCTCCAAGATCATGGGGTTCAGCCTTTGACTGATCTCCACCTTGTCAACTAAACTCTAACTGCCACATCCAATTGTTTCTGGAACACTTCAAGGGATGGTGGCTCGGTCACCTCTCTGGACAGTCTGTTTAAATGTTTAACAACCCTTTCAGTAAAGGGATTCTTCCTGATGTCCAACCTAATGATGTCCCCATTGAATGGATTCTGTAATTTTAATATAAGGCCAGATTTTCAACAAGTATGTGCTGCTATCACTCCCCTGTAATATATGGAGCAATGATACTTTATAGTAGTTGAAATCTTGACCTTTTCAACTCTTACCTTTGCCTATATGAGTGTTTTCTCCTTTTTAACTGTCTGTTGAAACACAATAACATTAACTTTTTAACAGCACTTAAATTACTACTTACACTGACAGCCTCTAATAAACCTTGAACACAGATGTATTCATATATAGGATTTATTAAACTTTTAGGGTGTATTAATTTTATCATTAAACCTTAATGGCTAGTAGAACTTAGTGTGTACCTGAAGGGACATACCTTTGAAATTAAAATCACAAACCTTGCTGCTGGAGTTTTTTTTTTTTGTACCACAGTAAGACTTCTCTTTCCAGTAGATTTAAACTATCTCTCCAGACCTAGACATGTAGATGAAAGACACGTCTTTTACTTGAACAACTCCATCTATATTCGGGTTTTGTTAGCTGTAGCAGCTGAAGTGAAACTAACAAAATGCTTTCATAGATCACCTTCTTGCTTCAAACTTATAACAAAGGCTTCATAAAACTTTTAAACTTAAATAGAAAGAAGAGCAAGAAGATATTAGTGATCCTGAGTTTGGTTGCTGTCATGTAAGTCAAGTGAAGAGAAATTACACCTACTCTGGGTGAAACAGTGATTCACATTTTTCACCTTTAAGTTAAGAGCCTTTAAAAGGAAATTTGGTTCTGCCTCAAAGTGGATGTGTGTGGGAGCTGACATTAACGCCTTGCACTGGAGAAAGAATTCTCTCGGTCCCTTTTCACAGCTAACTGAACACAAACAGTGTGGGGTTAGCAAAGAGCCACAGGCAGCAGGGCTGCTTACAGCCCATGTGAAGGATTCAGCAGGGTGAATGAAGGGCAGGCTGCTCATGGATCATAGTTCCCCAACCCACTGAAGCCCTTACATTACCTTACATGTGCCATTGTGCTACATCTATTTCTAGAACATCAGCCCAAAGCCTGGATTCTCCACCAGCCTCATTAGCCCTTGGAGCAGACTCTGCTGACGTTGAGGTCCATACCCACACTGCCTCTACTGCCAGAGTAGTCAGAGTAAAAATACATTAAAAGAGCCAGAGAGCAGCACAATTTTAAACATGTCAGTGCCCCTTTGTTAGCTGCATTGCTGAGCCATATTACCCACAACATGAAAGATTTCTGTATTTAACAGGACAGGTGTGCAGTTTAAAAGATCACTTGACAGTTACCTTTGAAAAATGTTCTAGCAGCTCAGGTCACCTAATTTGTTCTCCAAGTCGAAGGTAACAGCTAGCATAAATCTCTAGTTTCCCTGCTCTGACGTTGCTTTAAGGTAACCCTACCTGTTTTATTGCATTTTTTCCAAATTAATCTATGAGGTTTGACTGCACTTAATAAGTAAGAACCTTGGAAGAAGCTACTGACATTCAAGACTTCAAGCCAAATATTTTTATTAAGATATTTCTCACACCATGAATATTAAGTATTTATAGTTGTACTGGGCCAAGAAGAAGGCAGCACTCAGATACTTCAGCTGAACTGTTTCTGTAAGGTTGGCAGATCTTCTGTCTGTTTTAATTGACAGCATCACTCTGCTCACTTAACATGTAGAAAAAAAAAATTACAAGTGGCCATTTAAACTCTAGTTCTGTTTCCCAAGCCTGGAAACTTGGACATCACAGTGATGTACCTGAAAGCAGTAGAGGTGTGTGCCTGGCTGCCACAGTGGGATGTCCTGCAGAGCTGGAGACAGCAGCTGCTGCCGGGGAGACACCCTCTGCTGCTGCTGCTGCAGTCAAACTGCCTTGGAGGTCTGTGTCTGACTGCACTGCTCAGGGTGGATACATCTCTGCATCTATATGGGCATAGGAACATTTACAGATAAATCTTGAAATGGTATAAAGGGACATGATTGTATTTGATGGGAACATAACCATTTACCTTAGGTGAGTACTTGGCTCTTTTTTTGTTCATGTTGTGCCAAGACTTTCTCACTATATTAATTAAAGGGTACTTTAATTAATATACTGCTAGCTATTTATTGAACCCCACCTGGCAGGGTTCAAGGCCTTCTTCAGAGATGCCAAAGGTCCCGAGTAGACACTGGAAACAATGCAGATTGTTTCAATTCAGAGGCTCTCAGAACTGGCCAGAGCATGTTTTCCACTACAGAAGACCAGATCCCTTGCCTTCAGTGAAGTCAGTGTCTTGCATTTTGTTGGTAGTTTTATGTGTAATGACCCTGATGCATTAAAGTGTAAGATTACTAATGAGAAATATTATGAATAGCTGAGAGTACTAGAAACCGTATGTGGAACAAAAGGACAGATACCTGTGTTTTGAGGCTATATGAATCCCTTTGGACAATCCCTAGGACTTCTATTTTCATTTAACATCCAGCACGATCAGACCTGGCTGTTGCAGTATTTACCAGTTTCCACTGCTCAAATAATATAATACAACACATGTGCACATCTGATACTTCTTGCCACTTATTAAAGCAATATCTAATTAGGACATAAAACTAAATTCTAATAAATGATTGGAACTACATGTGTTATTGAACACTGCCAGAGCAGAACAATTGAGGAAGGAGGTACAGACAACCCTCTGAACTCATTAATTTTGAGGCTGGTCACTACAGACAGGACACATTCTTCAGCATGAAGAAATGAATATGG